>NC_142506.1:32947500-34373750 GCF_057876585.1 Rhinolophus sinicus
TTTGGTTAGTTAATTCAAGACCTCAAGATTACTTGTCACTGAGCTTAGAGACATAATGTTGCAATTAATTATCCTATATTCCTCCCATGCTCAGTGTTGACTATGATATTCAACTTTGACTAAGCAATGTACAAGGAAAATGAGAGTAATGACACTAAGACCACACTAATTTAAAGAAGATGAAGAAAAATCAAACTGAGGTGGCAAAATCAATCTGTTAACCACAATAAGAGTTAATAGTCATTGAAGGGTTACTGAGTACCAGGGGCTGGGCTAACTCCTTACAGGGACTGTCATTTAATCCTCCCAACATCTGATGAACCAGGCACTATCTGCTACCTTATTTGACAGATGAGGACACTGATACAGAGACTGTTACTTGAACAAAGCCATATAATCAATAAGTAGAGAAATTGGCATTCAAATCAGGCTCACCCACCCCCAAACCAACCCCTCTGCCATAGCACCTTTAAGCAATGTCAGTACACTCAACGACTGGAACTAAAAGGCAAATTACAGCTAAGATTCCGACAAATGCACATTAACCAATGTTGTCACACACAGAAATCTTCCCAGCAACAGTAATCCACTCTCAGTTGTCAGAAGCCAGATAAACCTCGCCCAAATTTTTACAACTAGTGAATTATGGTTAATAGCTTGAAACTCTGGAGTCAGCCTACCTGGGCTCAAATCTCAACCTCACCACTCAATGGTTGTATGGCCACAGGTAAATTACCTAACTTTTCCACATCTCAGTTTCCTCATCTATAAAATGAAAATAATGGAAACTATTTACCTTGTAGTATTATAAGGATCAAATGAGTAAACATATGTAAAGCACTAAAATAGGGCCTAGAATAAAGCACTAAAAAAAATTGTTATTATTAGCTATTATTTTTATTACTTAGGGCTGATCAAATATAAAGAAAATATCTGATAACCTCAGGAAAAACCATGCCCAAATGAGAAGTGATTCAGATGGCTGTCTTAAACTTGAGAGATGGCAGAGTACAGTAGAAAAAGCTCAGGCTAGGGGAATTAAGATGCCCAAGTGCTATCTAGGCCACCAAAGCTGTGTGTGACCTTGGGCAAGTCGCTTCATCTCTCTGGAGCCCCGTTTCCTCAATGTAAAAACAAGAATTTCACTATAATCTATGATTTCTGCTGCTAAGTCTTCAAAAATCAAAAGCTCATAAAAGGTTCTTGTATTCACTTTATAGCCATTAGGATGGCTACTAACAACACACTGAAAATAACAAGTGTTGGTGAGGACATGGAAAAACTGGAATCCTTGTGCATTGCTAGTGGGAATGTTAAAATAGTGTAGCCTCTATAGAAAAGCGTATGGCAGTTCCTCAAAAAAATTAAACATAGTATTACCATGTGATCCAGCAATTCCACTTCTAAATATAAACCCAAAAGAATTGAAAACAGAAACTTGAAGAGATATTTCTACACTCATGTCCATAGCAGCATTATTCACAACAGGCAAAAGGTGGCAGCAACCCATCCACACCTGAATTGATAAAGAAAATATGGTATATGCATACAATGGAATACTATTCAGCCTTAAAAATAAGGGAGATTCTAACACATGATACAACATAGATGAATCTTGAAAACATTGTAAGTGAAATAAGGCAGACAAAAAAAGATAACTATTGTGTGATTCTACTTATATGAGGTATAGAGAGTAGTCAAATTCAGAGACAGACAGTGGAATGGTGGTTGCCAGGGGCTGGGGGAGGGGAGCAATGGAAGTTACTGTTTAATGAGTGCAGAGTTTCAGTTAGGGAAGATGAAAAAGTTCTGGAGACAGATGGTGAGAACAGTTTCAGAATAATGTGAATATATAATACACAATGCCACAGAACTGTACACTTTAAAATGGTTGAAATGATAAAATTTGATGTTATGTATCTTTTACCACAATTTTTTAAAAGGTCCTTATTTTTATTATTCGGCTATGGTGTTCTCAAGAGATATCAGAGGATACTAATACCAATGGCTTTCAAAACTTGGCCAAGACTATCCTCCATTGAAAGATAGGCCTCTGCAAAGAACAAATGTCTAAATATGTACTGGAAGAGAGAAAGCAATTGAATTAGCAATGGGAGGGGGCATGGAGGACAACCAGATAAAAACTATTATGAGGCTCTAAAACAAACTGTCCTCTCGACTCTGGGTGGTGAACACACAATGGGATTTATAGATGATGTAATACAGAATTGTACACCTGAAATCTATGTAATTTTACTAACAATTGTCACCCCAATAAATTTAATTAAAAAAAAAAATTATATATTTAATGCTGAATAGTGTATAGTTTTCAAAAATATGTGTAATCCAAATAGTAATTAATCACATACAACTTCAACTTTCATGATAACAACATATGAACATACTATAAAAAGTATTTTTAAATATTCTTCAAAAAAAAAAAAAAACAAACTGTCCTCTCAAAGAGTTTAAAACAAACTTCCCAGCGTCCCACTCAATCATAAACACGTAGAACAGCATTTTGAACACTGCTCGGGGCCCATAGATGGTTTTCAAATATCTGTTGTTGATGAATGACTAGTAAATGAATCAATAAATCTCGAACATGACCACCAGGATCCTGCAGGATCTGGTTACGACTCAGTTCTCACCCTAATGTTAGCCTTGCTGTCACTTTCTTCAATTTGCATACGGAATTTATTTCAATTCTACCCTCCTATCTGGCTTCCTTCTGCCTCCCCAACTCTTCCATTTTCTTATACCTCACAGCTCTGCTCAAACGTCAGTTCCATGGGAAACTTACCTATTCCTGTTATGAATGCTCATAGTACTGTATACTTTTCCCTTACAACTGTGTATGTGATTATTTGATTAATGTCAGTCTCCCCTAAGATCTTTAGGCTGCTTCATCTCCAGCATCTAGCAAAGTACCTCATGCTCAGTAATCATTTTTATTTATTTTTATTTTTTATTATTATTATTTTTTTTAATTTTTATTTATTTATTTTTTTTTTAATTAGTTTCAGGTGCACAAGACAAAGCAAAACTTAGACGTTTATCATTTATATCCCTCACACTGTGTGAACCCCCCTCCCCCCATCCACTATCCCTCTGTATCAGTAATCATTTTTAAAATAAATAATCTGGGCCGGCCCGGTGGCTGAGGTGTTGGAGCGCCGTGTTCCTAGAGCCGAGGCCGCCGGTTTGATTCCCACATGGGCCAGTGAGCTGTGCCCTCTACAGCTAAGATTGTGAACAGCTCTCCCTGGAGCTGGGCTGCCGTGAGCAGCTGGAGGTTGGTGTGAGCTGGTGTGTGCTGCATAGGCTACCATGTGTCACCATGAGTTGCCAGCGTGAGTGGGCGGCAGTGAGTTGCTGTGTGCCGCCATGAGTGGCCAGTGGCCAGTGTGAGTGGCCGGCAGCTGGTGAGAGCTGCCGTGAGCTGCCGACTGACAAGTGGCGACCAACTGCCTCGGCGGGGGAAGCACAAGGCTCATAATACCAACATGGGCCAGAGAGCTGTGTCCTACACAACTAGACAAAGAAACAGCGGCTTAAACTGGAGGGGGTGGGAGTGAGGAGGAAGAAAGGGGGGAAAAATAATAATAATCATAGATAGGGCTTCAGCATACCATAAGTTATTATAAACGTCAGTATCAGAAAGGGTCTAAACAAAAAGAAAATCAAACCAACCAGAAAGGCATACCTGAAGGAGGCAGCGGTTTGTCATAGCTCGATAGCAGGCTCTGTGACTCTTGACTGTCGGCCTCTCCCCAAGGCAGTAACCCCACTTCTTGACCATGTGAAACCGCTTGGCATGCCAGATGTGAGTTTCTAACCATATGTTCTTCTTTTGTCTACGGTTAAATTCTAGCACCCGGTTTATGTGACATCTTCGAGCTTTATGGCATTTATTTTTTGAATGTTCTTTTTTCTGATGTACTGCTTTCTCTGCCTGTAGTTTCAAGAAGAGAAGCAGATCCCAGTTTGTAACCATCTCAAAACAAAGTTAAAGGTTAGGAATTCAAACCACTAACTTTAGATTAAGTGAGCACTTTACATACCCCCCATTAGTTTGCTTAATTTTTTTCAACTTAGGGATTTCTCCAATGGAAGTAAAGAAAGCAGGTAATCAAAAGAGTGAAGATTTTAGAGATAGGCAAACCTAAGAAGGAAACATGGTTCTATCACTTACTAACTAGGCAAGCTTCATGGATTATGAAGATTAGAATATTTAAAAATGTTCAACACAGTGACTCAAGCTTACTATGGCTATTAATATTAGAACACAAGAGGAAATAAATCACATACTAGCTTTTTGATTTTTGTTTTTGTTTTTAACCTCTAAGATTATAACTAAACCCAAAACCTAGGACCAAAAATATTAAAGTGAGGAAAACCTACACATATCATGTCAGTTAGGTACTGACAGATAAATACTAAATGCTATCACTAGGAAACAGACTTTACACTAAATCTAGAAAGTACAAAATTGCTGTGTACTTTCCATTTCCATAGCTAAGCTAAACTTCTGTGAAAAAAACTCATCTCCAAGGTGACCGCTTAGCTCAGTTGGTTAGAGAGTGGTGCTAATAACACCAAGGTTGTCGGTTCGATCCCTGCATGGACCGCTGTGAGCTGTACCCTTTTTAAAAAAATAAAAATTAAAAAAATAAAGTAAAAAAAAACTCATCTCCATTAGCGTGTGGGTCCTTTACAGATAAGGACTTTACCTTGATGAACTCTAACCCCACCCTCAGCACAGTACCGGTAAATAGAAGGCATTCAATAAACAAATTTTGAATCAATTAGTTAAGATATGGGTAGCTTAGACAATCATCGAAAGTCTAAGTGAAAAATTTCAGTGAAGCCAAAAGCAATTAAATTCAAGTTCAAGTTTTCAACATTGAAAAAGTCAAAAGGCAATTTCTAGGCACTGATGTCACTCTTTTTTTCAAACTTCCAACTCCAAGCTGGTCATACACCCAAAACGCAGAGCTGAACTTGCTTATCTAGTAAGAAGGTCAGAATTTTATTTTAAATCTGGTAAGGAAATATCAACTATTTAACACTATTAAAAGAAAGGGGTTCCAAGTGCTGTATTTAAAAGCAGCTGTAATATGCTACTACCTGCTAATTTGGTGGATGATGGGAGCGGTGGGATAGGGGATAAATGATTAAACCAAAAATATGCAAAATGAGCATGCTGTTTTTGGTTTTCATTTTATTAAATTCTATTAGGTTAATAATTCCAAATTTCTTTTAGGAATGACTAACCTAAACATCTACATTAAATAAAACATATACCTCTTTCTGGGCAATCTCCTGTAACCGTCTAGGAAGGCGTTTCACATTGTGGCTCATGGCTCTTCGTCTCATGTGCCGTGGCAGAGTCTGGAAAACCAGTGAATTAGAAGACTTCTGGGTTACTGCTTTCAACATAGCACTGATTTCAGCAGCTCGGGCCTGAGCAAAAGTAGAAGCTGTTGAAGGAAAGAGCACTGCCATTAAAAACAAGTCTCAAATCAACACTTTTCTAGTTCATCTCAGAAGGAAGAAAGATTTGAAGTACACGAGCTTACAATTCACCAATCACCTTAACCCCCAATTAGAATAATACTGATAGGGATTATTTCTGTATTATGAGACAGTGAAACTGTTCTTCAACTTTTATTTTTTCAAATGTTCTACAAGGATTCAGTGTACTTTTCTAATCAGAAAAAAAATTTAAAAACAAGATAACAAAGTTTTTTTTAAAACAGAGAGCTACATGCAATATAATCACAACCATTTTTAAGTGCAACAATCACACAAGAAAACAAAGAAAAATTAAAATTTTAACAATGGTTTTGACTCCAAGGGTATTTTTCCTTAGTGTTTTCTGCTTTTTCCAAATACATGACTATAATTATTATTAGTTTGCTCTACTGAAAATATTTTTTCTTTTTTTTGAAGAGTAAATAGAGTACTGGAGAAATTTAAGTGAATTCCTCCAAGAAGGCATAAAGAGAGACCAGATGTGTAAAAGGAATATGGGGTTACGTGGTAGCGCGGAGGAGGATGATGGGGTCACTGGGACATGTGGCTGAAAAGGGGCTGGAGACAGATATTTAAAGGTCTTGGTTGCCCTTAGACTGCATTACATTTGGTTTCATCTTTGGAGAATGCCATGCTGAGTGTAAACGGCATTTTATATTTTTTAAAAGGGTGGGGGAGAAGATTTTAACACAAAGTAAAGCAAATAAGGACTTGTAAAAAGTCACAAATAAGAACTTGTAAAAAGACAGGTAAGAAAAAAACAGAGACATTGAAGAAAGGAGAGCACTCAGGCCCAAGTTGGCTATGGCCAAAGTCCAGGTTGGAGGTGAGAAGGGCCTGAAGCAGAAGGAGGAGAGATGGGAGGCAGGGCTGAGACACAACAGAAGGCATTAGAAATCTAGCTGCATTAGAAACAAAGAGCTCATAGTACAATCAAACTTTACTTCCTTACACATACCTACCTGTTATATACTTAGGAATCTCCTGAGAAATGCCCTCAGGACCTGCTTTCCATCCTCCCTTTTTTTTAAACGTGACTTTGGAGGAAGACTGCTCATTCACATCAGGCTCAGGTGGTGAATAGTGGGTCACTCTGGTTTGCCACTGACGTGAAGTTCCAGAAAAAGACTCTAATACATTTCCAAAAAGAAAACAAAAAGAAATATGTCACTCCTATCAGGGATAAGGATTACAGTGGAGAACATTTGTTGGATGGTGTTTTTAATCCTACAACCACCATCCTCCCTTTAAAAAGGAGGGATCTCGGATAGGGAGGTGAATTAACTTGCCCAAGGCGACATAGCTAATAAGTAGAATGCTAAGCTAATCATATCACTTTGACACATGAAAGAATTGTGGATACAACTGATAAAGAAAACTATTCTCCATATAAACAGAGTGACGTGGATTTTAAATCTAAACTCTCTTAAATACTACAATCCACATGACTTTGTATATTCTTTTTTATATTATAATTTTTTATTATATCAGTTTCAGGTGTACAAAACATAATAATCAGACATTTATACCCCTCACAAAGATAACGGTCCCCAAGTCTACTACCCCTCTGACATCGTATATAGCTATTACTATACCATTGATTATATTCCCTATGCTGTACTTTACATCCCTTGACCATATGTACACACACACACACACACACACACACACACACACACACACACACTCACAGAGTCTTTTATCATAATTCTCTGGCACCAAGTTGGGAATCTATGCTAAATTAAAAAAGAAATAAAGCAAAATCTCTATACAAATGTCTGGGTAGTCAAACCATTCTGACTTTAAGACAACATGAAATCCTTGTCTGTGAATGGAGAGATCAACAGAGACTTTTATGGTGTTCCTGCTTATTCCCATTATAGTGTTAATTATGAAGCCCCTATAAACACGAACGAAGCATGTTATAAGGCTTGTCATTGTGAAGTTTCAATGAGGTAATTTGTGTTTAGGTTTATCACATGGCATGGTAGGCATCAATTGTTGGATCTGAATCTAGATCTTATGAATATGAATCTAAAACTTATTTAATCAGACCCATGGCACATTACTCTTCAAAGCGCTCCAAAACGTTCTTGGTGACCTGCTTGCTGTCTTCCCAAACTGGCATTTTCTATTGCTGCCTATGAACATCACCCTCATACCACCTTGTGAGGTTCTAAAATCAGTATGCAAGTTAAATGCAGATGTGATGACTGCACTAGGAAATACGGAAATATTTCTTTTAGGAAATATAGAAGTATAAGTTAATAATTGATTTTAAGGGGGACATAAATATGTCAGCTCTAAAATATACAGCCAGTTCTCCTTATTCCCAATAGTTATGTTCCATAAAGTCACAGCAAACACTGAATTAGTGAATATTGAACCACTGCTCCTAGGGGAAATATGTATATATGAAAAAGGTCGGACAATCAAGTTCGCAAACTTTCCACTGAGGACTTACACAGTAGAAAGTTCACGAACTTAATTGTTTGACCTTTCGTATATCGCGTAGGTTATAATCTTAAATGGTAAAAACAATTTATCCTGGTAGATTCTATTTTCTTTATTTTACAAAAGAGAAAATCACATTCAGAAGTGTTAAGTGACCTGCCTGAGGTCACCCCACAGTTGGAATTCAAACCCCAATAAGAGCAGGAGCTTCCTGCACTATACTGCACTGCCCACCCACTGTCTCCATCCTCTGGTCATCTCCGTATGCAAGTTGAAACAAGAAGGCAGCTGGGAACGTCCATGTGGGCGACTTGAATTTTTTCTCCACTTTGCTAGTGACCACCAAAGTGCCATGAGTATTAATTTTGGTGTTACAAATAAACTTTTACAACTAGGTGAATTTGCAAATACAAAATTTCCAAATAATGAAGGTCAACTGTATCTGTTTTTAACTCAGCTCATTTACTATTTAGATAAGAACTATCAGAAGGTGCTGAGGAAAGAAATTTGCTCCAAATGGGAGTGGAGAGAGCATTAGGTGTATCTTACCTTGTTTTTGAGCTCGGAAAGGTTTTCCACCTCCATTATGGTGCTTTACACTTCTATCAGCCACAAAGCCAGAGGATAAAGTCACATTAGTGGGCTGGTTTCTCATTTTCTTAGCATGTTTTCTTTCTTTTGCATTAGACATTTCTGGGGAGAAAGTAACAAATTTAGTACCGGGAAAGGGAACTTCCATTCAAAAATAAATTTAATAAATATTCATGTGATTCAATACTTAATTCTTCAATAAATCTTTATTTATTACAGGTGGATTGGTGATATCAAAATGTTATCATGATATTGATATATAGCAGGGATTAATAACTAGGGGGATCTCTAGAGGAGCCATGAATGGTATTAACATAAAAAATCTGATTCAATAGAATAATGCTATTGATGCAAGAGACTATACTAGTACATTCCAGTTATACTGCCAAATAATTAAATCATATACCAATGTTGGCAACTGCATAAAGTCTATTGAATGAAAAATGAGGTATGAGATAAGATCCCTATGCCATGATAAAAAATTAAATTAACTAAAACATTTAATCAAAATTCTTGGGTAAAACATGAGCCACCTGAATCAGTAAAATATAGAACAGACTGTTCTGATATGATAACCTATATAAAAACTGAACATAAATTATTGATGTTTTCATTTCTACTACTGAGATGAGGCCCGCTGCACCTTTAATTTATAACAGCAAAAATATTTCAATTTGAAGGAAGGATAAAGGACAATAACTTGGAAGAGCCTGATGGATTTACTCAGTAATTCTCAATTCTCAACATCCCCCTTTTTTTTCTGCATAGTTTCAAAGACCTGTTTTCTATTTTTAAATGAAATTCCCTAATAACATAACCTACCAGACATGTATAAATTTTATCAATGCATGCTCTACAATATGGGCCCTAATTGTAATGTAAAGAACTAAAAAGTAATTTTAATAAATGATATGCATTTCTTATATGTAAATATTTCACCAAAATTGTATTAGATGACATGATGAAATAATGAAAAAACACTGAAAGTTCTTGAGCGGAAGTAGGAAAGCCAAAACCTGAGTAGTATGTGGGGCAAAATGAGGAGAATAAACAGGATTTTCTTATATTATGTTTTAGAAGCAGGGCAGGACAGGGATCCTACCTAACTTTTTTACTCCTGTTTCTCCAACACCTAGCGAGGTGCCTTGCACCAAGTAGGAGCTCAATGTATATTTGTTGAATGTACATATGTGCGCATAAATGAGGGAGTGAAGCGTGCCTGTAAAGCACTAATTAACAAAATAAAAACTAGCCAAGTATCACTCTTCTGACAGCCTGACGATTGCATAGCCGCCAAGTGACCAGCCCTGGGGCCCTTTGCTGGAGCAAGATCACTATCTTCCTTTTTGAAACCAGATCCCACACTAGGGCTCTGCTCAGATCAAAGGGGAACGCATAGAGACCTCGTAAAGCTCGAGGAGCACTCAAGAAAAGGGAACATGGGAGGGGCGGGAAGGTGGAAAAGGACTAAATCCCAGCGTGGTCCCCTGAATGATCCATCTCATTCCTCTACGGTGTAAGGAGAGAGGGTAAAAGCCCATTCCCAGAACGGCCTCCGCCCGGTGGGGCAATGCAACAAAATGACAACTTAGAGGGCTCGAGCGCAGGGGCCGAAGGAGGTGTGGGATCGGCAAGAGAGGCCCAGGAGCAGACAGCAAGGGAAGAAGGCAGTGGGGTCTGAGGGAAGAGAAGATATAGGGGGTGGGGAAGTGGGGGACAGTATGCGGACGCCGGGCAGGGTGCGTGCGTGCACACACACTCACTCACTCCCCCAAAGTCGCGGACCCTAACAGACACCAGCCCCTCATGACCTACCTGCTTGACGAACCGACGGAGGAAGCCAGGGCTTCCCGGTCAGAATGACAAGGCTCCGCCACAGTCTCCAAAACGACGTGAACGGTGAGCGAGCTGGAGGGCGCATGCGCCAGTGCGGCCGCTGTCTCCACGTGGCCGAGAGCCGCAAGGAAACTACAACTCCCAGAATGCTGAGCGAACCCCGCCCCGGCGTCGTGTTTCTGGTTGCACTGCTGGGGTCTGGATAGTCCAGTAGTCGCGAGCAGGGGTAGAGTACTGGATAGTTCTCTCCAAGAGGCCTCAAAGGAAAAGGATTAGCTATGTCATCCTTGATCAGAAAGGTGATCAGCACCACGAAAGCCCCAGGGGCCATTGGTCCCTACAGGTAACTTGGCTTGTGGGAGCGCGACGGACCCCAGGCGTGTCGGGTGTGGGGTGAGGTGTACGGGAGTGACAATCCGGATCAGAGCTGGGGTGGGCCTGGGCCCACCTAATCTAACACTTGAGGAAACGTAACTCGGGAAAGGGACAACGCACCCATGGACCCACAGTGGGTCCGGAACCCCACTAAGACACGGAGCCTGCGCTCCCCGAGACTTTGCCCCGACCCAGGTGGACTGCCTCACGGGGGAGCGCAGTCAGCCAGAAAGTTCCTGGGGTTAGACGTGGTCTGTTATTTATTTATTTATTTTGTAACAGCTTTATTGAGATATAATTCACATACCTGTAAAATTCAGCCCTTTAAAGTGTACAATCCAGTGATTTTTTTTTTACTATACTCATAGAGTAGTGCAGCCATCACCACTGCCGTGTTTCCCCCAAAATAAGACCTAACCAGACAATCAGCTCTAATGCATCTTTTGGAGCAAAAATTAATATAATTATGTAATATAATATAAGACCCGGTCTTGTATTAATTTTTGCTCCAAAAGACTTACTCGAGGTGATTTTCCTGCTAGGTCTTATTTTCAGGGAAACACCGTATGTAATCTCAGAACTTGTATCACCCCAAAAAAGAAACCCAATACCCATTAGCAGTCACTCTCTTCCCCCGGCTCCTGGCAACCACTAATCTACTGTTGGTCTCTATGGATTTACCTGTTCTAAATGTACAGTAAATGGATCCTACATTATGTGGTCCTTTGTGACTTGACTTCTCTTTCACTTGGCCTAATGTTTGGTCTAATTCTGTCTTAATTCAAAGGAGTAAATCCTATCCACAGATGTGGGTGCCCTGGGGAGAGGTGAGTTCTTTTCACAGAAATGCTTAGCAAAACCTTGCACATCTACCCAAGACCCTGGTTTTTACAGCACATATATAAATGCATTGTGATGTTTATGAATTATTTGCCCATGTTTATTTCCCACTACTAAAATAAAACACAAATCATAAGGAAGATCATTTTCTAAGATTGCCCGACATGCTCTAGTTAAAATAGGTATACTGGCCAGCGGTCTATCTTGTGTACAGAAGCACTGTTAAATTGAAAGGTTAATTCCTTTTTTTTTTTTTTTTTTAGACTTTGTTTTCTTAAAAATGTCTCATTTAAAATTACTGGATCTTATATGCATTCTTGGAGACTTTTTTTCCTAATATTACTTTTGTTATTTTTAATACTTCACTAAAGTATATCCTGTAACCTTTTTTCCATTTTCCTTTTTAAAATAGTCTGTAGTATGTTCACTGTTAACCACAGCTGGAAAATTTCTGCAACTGGAACACTTGAACTATGACAGACATGTGTTGAGTACCTACTATTTGCCAAACACTGCAGGAGATATAAAAATGTGTAAGAATCAATCCAGTGTGAAAGACAGTCACACATATCGGGAAACGAAAAACAAACATTTTAATTTAGTGCATGTGGCATAGCAAGCACCATAACAGACCAACTTCTCTAAGTCCCATCCCCACTTTACAAAAGAAAACTGAAGCTCAAAGTGAACTTGTCCAAGGTCAGACAGTCTGCAAGTGACAGAGCTTAATTTGAACAAGACCTACACTTATGTGTGGCGGATGAGTAACTATAGTAGGCTTAGAAATAAAATGCAGTGGGACTGAGGGGACATGGAGGTTGGGTGAGGGGTGACAAAAGAGGAAAAGAAAGAATTTGATGCTAACTTTGGGCAGAGGGACAGAAGATTTAGGAAGATTCCTAGTGAGAGGTAGTCTTTGAGGTGGGTTTTGAAGGTTGGATTTGCATTTACAGTACTATTGTAAAGTTTGATTTTTAAATTACAGTTGACCCTTCAACAACATGGGTTGAACTGCACAGGTCCACTTATATGTGGCTTTTTTTCAATAAATACTGTAAATGTATTTTCCTTATGATTTTATTAATAACATTTTTTCGCTAGCTTACCTTATTGTAAGAATGCAGTATATAATATATACTATGTACAAAATGTGTTAACCATTTATGCTGTCGGTAAGGCTTCCAGTCAACAGTAGGCTATTTGTAGTTATGTTCTGGGGGAGTCAAAAGTTGGATTCTCAGCAGTTGGGAGGGGGTGGGCTCCCCTAACCCTCACATTGTTCAGGGTTGAACTGTGCTTTGTTCAGGACTTCAACAGGAAGTTGTGGAGTGAAGGGCATTCTAATTAGAGGGAATGACTTGAGGTACAGAGCTAGAAGAACACATGGCATAAAGATTTTCTGGAGTAACATTTAGTCATCCAAGTAGCACTTTTACTCTTTTTTTCATTTGCCAAATCTCTGTACCACCTATATTATAATTTACTTAACACTTTATTTTGTGATGGCTCACTTTTACAAATTTAAAAAGCGAACTTTACAACAGTACTCTAAATAGAAAACCCAATAGACGGTAACAGTAGAAAATAAACTCAATTGAATAAAAAATATTATTAAATTCTAGCTAGATACTGCAGTTGGCTCAAAACCCAAAGCCTTTCTCTTTTGGTTAAAAGTGATAGGTTTCTTTAACTTGTTTTCTCCATGTAATCAGAGGATTGAACTCTTAATTGCAAACATTTATTGATGCTTACTCAGCAGTAGGCACTGTTCTCAGTGCTTTATGTGCATTTACTAGTATTACAGTCCCCATTTTTCAGATGAAGAAAGAGAATGGAAAGGAAATCATTTCCTTGCTGTTATGCAGTATTTGTGTGTGACCTACACTTTGGCAAACACTTGTTAGGAGTTAGACTTTGAATTTGAATTTTTGTTTTGTCCCTTGCTAAACATTAGCTCTTACAAGGTCTCAATTGTGATGGTTTCCAACGCTAAACTGAAGAGTATAAACTTTATTGTGAATGCACTGAGGAGCCATCAAATGTTTTTGAAGAGGAAGTGACATGATCAGATCACTTTTAAGAAGAGAATTCTGATAGTAATTTGAGGAGAAGATGTTAAGGGATATTACAGTAAAAGGAAAAATCAGTAATCTTCTTTCTCCTGATGCCCTAATCCTTATCCCTCAATCACCCATTAGTTTTACCTCAGAATAAAAGTGATTCTTAACGAAGCAAAGTGATCACAGAGCCTGGAGCATATACCTTCCTCAAGTATATACTTTGTTCAAGAAAGAAAGCAGGATAGTAGTACCCCTGGTTGACTGACCTGCCGGTCAACTATCTTTATAAAGCTGCAAGCAAAAAAGAAGGGAATCATTCCATGAATATGCCCGTATAACAAGAGGAAAGCCATCAGCCAGCTTCATTGTGTGGAGACTTTCCAGGACATTGTGCCTCGGGTGCTTTTTTTGTATCCAAAGATGATACTAGAAATGGTGCTAATTTTCAATATTTTATGAAGAAAACACACACTTCACCTAACTAGTTATGTTCTGATAAAGTTAATTGGATGTGTTTTAACAACCATTTGGAAAATGAGATTTTGTGCATGGAGTTTGCAGTGAGTGCACTTTTTGAAAATTCTGGGTCTTTTCCAGGAAAAATTCGAATGTGTTGAACTTTCAGTCCCTGGCATTGGGGTGGATGGGGTGTTGTCACTAATTAGCTAATCAGTTCAGCACATTTCAGGAATACTTCACAACAGAACCTTGAGAGATTTCGACATCACATTGCTATTGCATTGCTTTCCATTTTGTTTGCATACCATCTAAATGGTCATAAAATTTTGAAATGATAGTCCATGTCAGGCACAGATTATGATGTGACAATTATTACTAGGATGCTTTCAAAGTATTATTACCCTTTGACTTGGGAGTAGAACACCTAACTGTTCTAGAGCCTAATGACTGTCTATGGATAATGGGATTCTTATGCCTAGGAAGGGTCAACTATCATTGTTTTTGTGAACTATCTCTGCTAATCTATAAGAGAGAACTCACATAGCTCCAATAGTCTCAGAGGTCCAGGCCTTACTTTTTTTTTTTTCATATTTTATTTGAGGGTTTTTAATTTTCTGAGAATAAATGAATTCCTTCTTACTGTCATAAAGTTTTTGATGAATGATAATGCATAAGGGCTTAAACTATGTTCCAGATATGGGGAGAGTTAAAGGTACTTTGCAAAGGGCCGAAGACAGCCTAATTCTACACAGGACAGTTAATAGAAACAGTGTTAGCTGATGGTACTATTCAACCTGCGAGAAGCTTACATATTAACAAACTCAATAGTTAATCAATTTGTGGGCCAGGGTGAAAGCCAGATAGGGAGAATTCCTAAACTTTCTAAGTCCTAATATTGTGTTTCCCCAAAAATAAGACCTAGCCAGACAATCAGCTCCAATGCGTCTTTTGGAGCAAAAATTAACATAAGACCCGGTCTTATATAATAACAATATAATATAATACAATATAATACCGGGTCTTATGTTAATTTTTGCTCCAAAAGACACATGAGAGCTGATTGTCCGACTAGGTCTTATTTTCGGGGACACACAGTACCAAGTTTAAATCTACCCTCTTCAGCTCTCCAAAACCCACATTTTTTTTTATTGGGGTGACAATTGTTAGTAAAATTACATAGATTTCAGGTGTACAATTCTGTATTACATCATCTATAAATCCCATTGTGTGTTCACCACCCAGAGTCAGTTCTCCTTCCATCACCATATATTTGATCCCCCTTACCCTCATCTCCCACCCCCACCCCCCTTACCCTCTGGTAACCACTAAACTATTGTCTGTGTCTATGAGTTTTTGTTTCTCATTTGTTTGTCTTGCAAAACCCACATTATAAACCAGTAGATCCTCCTAAAAAGATACTTTACTGACAACCAAACATGGTTAAGCTACTAAATGGTTAGAGAGTAAAATATCAACAAGAAGTTATTGTGTGCCCACTATGTGCAAGGAATCATCTAGGCCCTACACAGTTAGAGACACAGTAAGTAAGACATTGCCCCTGCCTTCACGGCGTGTACAGTCTGGCATACCCTAGGAGATAGGTTAGAACAGAACTAGCTGTCATATGAGGCCAGATCCTGTGCATGGTATAAGAAAGGCTCCACCAGAGGACCTCCTAGGCTTTGCAAGAAAGAAAGTCTTAGTTACTTGTTCAGGGAAAATGGTGTGTGTGTGTGTGTGTGTGTGTGTGTGTGTGTGTGTGTGTGATGGTTTTCAGTGTAGTTTTGTTTACAGTAGCAAAATATTGGAATCACTGGTAACTAGTTAAATAAAGTACATCCATACAAAGAAATACTATGCAACTGTTACAAGAATGAGGACGCAGTCTAGGTATAGTTATGGAGAGATCATGATATGCTGTTGAGTGAAAAAAGCAAAGTGTAAAAGAGTGTTTGTAAATGGGGGGAGAAGTTTATATTCACTGTTCTTCATGTATGCACGAAGAATCTTTGGAAGAATATATAAAGAAGAGCAATGGCTATGTATAGGGGCCCAGAACTGAATAGATGGAGGGTAAGGATAGACGAGGGTATTCACTGTGATTTTTTTGTATATTTTCGGGATTTTTTGAACCATGTGAATGTTCTTTTGTTCAAAAACTTAAGAAAAATGTATAAGTTTTATATTTAAAATTATAAAGAAAAAAGATATGGTTGGGAAAATCAGGGGAAACCTGAAATAAAAGATAGGAAAGTGGAGCATGTTGGAAAACAAAACATAGGGAACTAGAAGATTAGAAATGAGAATATCCTGTTTTAAATGGTAAAAACAAGTAGTGCTTCTAAATTTAAAATAATATAAATGTTTCTTTATCAACATTTTAAAAATGGGGGTACTTAATGCCCCTGAATTATATTCCTAAAATGATTAAAATGGTGATTTTTATGTGTGTGTGTGTGTGCGTCTCCACAATTTAAAAAATAAATAACAGAGGAGCTTTCTTTATCCAGAAACTAACACATTTTTTTGAAGTTGATTTATTTGGCTTTTTTTCAGATCTCAGCGTAGCTTATTCTTCTTTCTTTGATTTTATTCTAATTCTGAAATTTAGTATCCTCGTTACAAAAAAAAGCCAGTTTCAAAAGTAAGCACTGCAGAAGTGAAGTGTCCCCTCACAGGTGGATCCTTAATTGACCGTTCAACAAGGAGTTATTAATCTTGTTTGAGAATAATTATTTCCTTACAGTGCTCCTGGCATTGCTTTTTTTAGTTTGTTTTACAGCTTTATCGAGGTTTAAGTTGCTTATAAAATTCACCCATTTTAAATAAGTCAGACAGAAAAAGCAGAGAACCATGTGATTTCACTGATCTGTGGTATATAAACCATAAACAACAAAAGAACAAGACAAACAAATGAGAAACAAAAACTCATAGACACAGACAATAGTTTAGTGGTTGCCAGAGGGTAAGGGGGGTGGGGGGTGGGAGATGAGGGTAAAGGGGATCAAATATATGGTGATGGAAGGAGAATTGACTGGGTGGTGAACACAATGGGATTTATAGATGATGTAATACAGAATTGTACACCTGAAATCTATGTCATTTTACTAACAGTTGTCACCCCAATAAATAAAAAAATAAATAAAATTCACCCATTTTAAATGTAGAGTTCCATGAATTTTGTTAAAAGTGTAGAGTCATACATCTACTACCACATCAAGTTTTAAAAAAATAATTATTGATTAATAATAATAAATGTATTTATTTTTATTTTATTGGGGAATATTAGGGAACAGTGTGTTTCTCCAGGGCCCATCAGCTCCAAGTCGTTGTCCGTCAATCTAGTTGTGAAGGGTGCAGCTCAGCTCCAAGTCCAGTTGCTGTTTTCAATCTAGTTGCAGGGGGCGCAGCCCACCATCCCATGCGGGAATTGAACCAGCAACCTTGTTGTTGAGAGCTCGTGCTCTAACCAACTGAGCCATTTGGCCGCCCCCCACATCAAGTTTTGGAACATTTCCATCACCCCCCGGAAATTCCCTTGTACCATTTATGATCAATCACCACCCCTACCCCTGGCTCCAGGCAGTCACTTAGCTTTCTGCTGCTATTCTTTTTGTCTTTTCCAGAATTTCATGTAAGTGGAATCAAATAATATATAGGCTTTAGTTGAATCTATCAGTGGGTGTTTTTTAATTTTGTTTTTCTCTTTACGATCATGAGTAATACTGTTCTTAACATTCACATAGTCTTTTCTTTTGGGTAGTCGCGTAGGAAAGAAATTGCTGGGTTGTATGTTAAGTGTATCTTTAAGTTTATAAGAAACTGCCACATTATTTTCGAAACTGTCTGTACTGTTTGGCATTCCCACTGACAGTGTATGAGGGTTGCAGTTGCCCCACATCCTGACCAACGCTTGTTGTTATCAATGCTATCCTATTGTGCGGCGTGGTATCTTACTGTGCTTTTGCTTTCCATTTCTCTAATGACTAATAATGTTGAGCATCTTTCATGTGCAGCACTCCTTAGCTCTGCATAAGTCTTCTTTTGTGAAGTATCTGTTCAAATCATTTGCTCATTTTTGGGAAGTTGTCTTTATATTACTGAGTTTTAAAGTTCTTTATATATTCTAGATACAAGTCTTTTGTAAGATACATGTTTTGCACATATTTTCCCCCCAATCTGTTACTTGTTTTCATTTTCCTAAAGATGTTTTTCAACAAGCAAGTTTTTCATTTTAATGAAGTCCAATTATCAATTTTTTTATTTTACATTTTGTGCTTTTTGTGTTCTAGCAAAGAAATCTTTTAGCATTGAATTTTACATTTTATATTTTATATATACACCGATTTCCATTTATTGCAGTCAAGCTGTGTTAGTCGACAGGACCATTTACATTTCAGGCCAGATAGGCATGGACCCTTCAAGTGGACAACTTGTGCCAGGAGGGGTAACAGAGGAAGCTAAACAAGTAAGTCATTTTCCATATTTGAAGTTTCCTTCTCTACTACTTTCTAATATTGAGGAGTATTAAGAATCCATTTGGCTGATTTGGTTTAGAGAGATTGCTAGGTAAGTTACTTTTCAAGTTACTGATTGATTTAAGACAATTTTATGTCAGTAGATAGTTGGAAATTTGATGAATCATTTAACAGCCAAAAAAAAGAAAAAAGATTGTTTCTTCCAAGGTGACTTACTTTAAACCTGAATTATTGAATGTTGACTAAACTTACTGTGGTAATCCTTCCACATTATATACATATATCAAATTATCATGTTATATGCCTAAAACAATGTTACATGTCAGCTATATCTCAGTAAATCTGGGCTGGGGAAACCCTAAATTATTGAAACCAGATGATATTTTGCCACTTCCATGTGGATTGGGAAATTTTCTTATCAAGGCCACTGACCTGACAAACAACCCCACCACCATAGGAGTAAAAGTCAACATTTGTTAGTAAGAGAGAAATGTCAAAGATTACATCCAGTATGTTTTTCTAAATAAGAATGGGAAATACAATTCTAATCCAATAAGTAGAATTAATTTATAATTTAATGCATTCACTGAGTCATTTGTGATATCCAAAGACAGAAAACAACCTAAATGTCCATCCATAAGGAGCTAGTTAAAATAAATACACGTAATTCTTGTAAGTGAATTGCTTCTTGGTTTTCCTTCAGTGGAATAATCTGCTTGAAATTTGGTGAGACACTGTCTCCTTTTGTGAGTGAAAAGATTGGGTTGAAGTCTCTTCCTCAGTGCTGGAATGTGTGAAGTTCTCAGCCAATATCCACTAAGCTGAAACAGAAATAATTCCCGGGGTTACTAACTCTGTATCACTTTGAGGATAAGTATGAGCTAGCAAGCATTAAAACTTGTTTTCCCTTAAAGCAATATTTGACTTTAAAGAGTTTTTTTTTCCTTTTTCTCAGAAACAGTATGTATTTGTAAATTATGTATGTCACATTCTGGAGTTAGAGAAAATACCAGTTTTTCACCTTTCCCTTAACTTATTTTTTCAATTCATTCTTCCTCTCCACTTTACTGGTCATGTATCATTTGATGATATTTTTGTTTTTTAAAAAATAATTAAATAGGTAATATGTGGGTATGGCAAAAAAATTCAAAAGCTATAAAAAAGCATAGACAGTGAAAAGATGGTTCCCACCTTTATTCCTCCCTCACTCCAGCTTCCTTCATCAGAAGTAACCACTGTTCCTAATTTCTTT
Organism: Rhinolophus sinicus; assembly: GCF_057876585.1. Classification (NCBI taxonomy): domain Eukaryota; kingdom Metazoa; phylum Chordata; class Mammalia; order Chiroptera; family Rhinolophidae; genus Rhinolophus; species Rhinolophus sinicus. Next base: position 32,967,384 of record NC_142506.1, read on the forward strand.
TTTTTTTTTCCACCTTCTTCCGCCTCCATCCCCCACCCCAGTTCAAGCTGTTGTTTCTTAGTCTATTTGTGTAAGACACAGCTCCCTGGCCCATGCTGATATTATGAGCCTTGCCCCCCGCCGACCCCCTGCCTCCGGCTGGGTCACTGATCGTCAGTCTGCTGCTTGCAGCTCTTGTGGGCTGCTGACTGCTCACGATGGCTGCTGGACACTCATGGCAGCACTCAGTAGCCCACAGCTGCCCGCAGCAGCCCACGGCTGCCCAGCTCCAGGGAGAGCCATTGTTCACAATTTTAGCTGCAGAGGGCGCAGCTCACTGGCCCATGTGGGAATCGAACCAGTGACCTCCGTGTTAGGAGCTCCGGTGCTCCAACCACCTAAGCCACCGGGCCGGCCCTGTTTCTAGTTTCTTATACATCCTTCCAGAGACAGTCAATGCTTGTACCAGCATAAATGTTCACACACACACACACACACACACACACACACACACACACACAGTAACTTACTGTGCATGTTATTCTGCATCTTGGTTTTATTTTATCATGTAACAATTTAATATTAATTTAGTTGTATGGATCTAGCCTGATTTGTTTTAGATTTATTTAGAAGGGCCTAGAAAGAGTAGAATTTCCTAGAAAGGGAGAATTTTTCTTCAGCATAAACTATTTAAGGAGGTATTAGTAAAATATGATTAATTGCCATAAAGCTTTAATATAACATCAGTCCTCAGGCCTTTCTTGCCTTGGTTCACAGGCATTTAAAAACATGGGTGAAATTCTGAAAGCTGCAGGCTGTGACTTCACTAATGGTGAGCAACTTGGTATTACATCACATTTCTATTTGATGTTTCTTTGGTCTTTTTGACATATCATGCCATATCTTTGTTGCTTTTAAAGTTGTTTTAATTTCAGTATCATTTTAATCAAGAGAGCCATAGTACCATATTCTGTTTTCTAAGTAATGTTTTGAATCAGACCAAATAGCTAAACCTAATGACAATGTATTTATCTTCTAGTGGTAAAAACAACTGTTTTGCTGGCTGACATAAATGACTTTGGTACTGTCAATGAAATCTACAAACAGTGTAAGTAATTTGGCTTTATAAAGAGAAATGAATTGGGGTGGCCGGTTGGCTCAGTTGGTTAGAGCGCAGTGCTCATAACAACCAGGTCGCAGGTTCGATCCCCACATGGGCCAGTGAGCTGCGCCCTCCACAACCAGATTAACAATGACTTGACTTGGAGCTGATAGGTCCTGGAAAAACACACTATTCCCCAATTTAGAGAGAGAGAGAGAGAGAGAGAAATCTATTAACCTTAAAGTGTGTCCATTATGAATTAAGAGTGATAGGAGATGCTAAAGAAATGGTTGGTCACAGACCCTGTCCTAAAAAAATAAATAGTCTGATTGGGTACATACCTGTGCCCCCACAAAAGAGATCCAAGATATTTCTATTGCATTCCTTAGATAATGCAATATATAATATATAATAATATACCCTACAAATCCATTTTCCTAAAGCTTAATTCTGTTACACCCTTCTCAGGCTTTTTAAGCCCTCCTAATAATTTTTTCTTAAACACAGATTGTATTTATTATTGCTGTGACATGGTTAGCAACCATCTCTATAGTGTCTCTCAGAATCATTAGCTAGTTACTTCACATTTTTATACCTTGGTTTCCTCATATGCAAAATGGGGATAAAACCTCATAGGGTTGTTGGAATGCTTAAATGAGTTAATACAACATGTAAACACATTAGAACAGATGTTGGCGTGTTGTAAGTACTCAGTAAATGTTGTCTATACTTATTAACATTGTTGTCTTAGTGGGGAAAATGGGTGTCCCTACCAACTGGTGAGATGAGACAAAGGTGTAACATGGACAAAGCATCATTACTTATTCTGTCCTGAAGAAAGGGCTAGAGTAAACCAAAGTTAGCAGTGTAATCACCTGTCAAAATTTCTGGGGATGGACAGTTGTTCCCTATTTCGATAACTTTTATAACTATCACTTTAAAAACAAAACCCCATTCATATCAAACAAAATCAAAGTATCAGAGTACGAGGTCGGACAATTAAGTTTGCGAACTCATCCTGGAAAAAGTACTACATACCTCATTGCTGAATATCACTACGGTCACCTTCAAATACTCCCCTTGGGAAGCTATGCAATGAAGCCAGTGCCTAGTCCACCCTTCAAAGAAATTTTGGAACTCTTTTTCTGGAATGGCCATCAGTGCTGTCGTATTACTCTTGATGTCCTGAATAGCATCAAAATGTTTTCCTTTCTATATTTCCTTTATCTTCGGATAAAGAAAGAAGTCATTGGGGGCCAGATCAGGTGAGTAAGGAGGGTGTTGCAATGCAGTTATTTGTTTACAGTGTTGTGTATTGTGATGCAAGAGCCATGAATTGTTGGTGAAAAGTTCAGGTCATCTAGCTTTTTCACGCAGCCTTTTCAGCATTTCCAAATAGTAAACTCGGTTAACTGTTTGTCCAGTTGGTACAAATTCATAATGAATAATCCCTCTGATATCAAAAAAGGTTAGCAACATCATTGCAACTAGTTCGCAGACTTAATTGTCAGACCTTGTATGTGAGTGTTTTCATTTTTTCCCGGAAAGCTAATACATTTTAAAAGTATTAAATATCATAGGAGTCATATGGCAAAATATTTTATCAAACAAATATGAATGTGAGCTTCTTTTTCTCAATGTTGCTTATATCTAAGAACTGAGAAATCTATGAAGCACTTTCCAGAGTCTTGATTATGCTGTACTGAGTAACAATACACTATCTGAAAACTAAAATGAAATTCTTTTCATTTTAGATTTCAAGAGTAATTTTCCTGCAAGAGCTGCTTACCAGGTTGCTGCTTTGCCTAAAGTAAGTACACTTTAAAATAACTAATGAGCACAATTTTAAATTTCTACATTGTTTTCTGACTCTAACTAACTAAGCACAATGGCAGGAAATTTTTAAAAAGAAAGAAATAGTCCCTAACTTCCAGGAACTTAAAGTCTAAAAGGAAACACCCAATATTACATGCATAAGGAAAAATTAAAAAACTTAAGAAATTTTTTAAATACGTCTTAAAATTTCAGAAAATTAAAAATTAAGGCCACACATGGACATAACAGAATACTTAAACTGTGAGAAAAAGTGAAATAGCAGCTATATTGATTTATGTTACTTAGAGACTATATAAAGTGAGCCAGGTTTGTAAGTGGTATTTTTATTGCTTTTTGGTTGTTATTTGGAATGATCAGTGTCATCAAACTTGTTAAGGTGTTAGGAGCTCTGAACTTGGGATCATAAAATGTGGGTTTGAACCTCTGCCATTTAGCTTTGTGCCGTGGGACAGGTTAAATGACCTTTCTGAGCTTCCATGTAACAATCTCTGAATTGAGAAGAGAACACCTGTCTAATAGAGCTGCTGGGAGAGTCGCATGAACTAATGTGTACGAACATGATCAGCACTGTAACCTGGCCTATCATAGGTTCTTAGTAAATGTTTCCCTCTTCTTTCTTTCTTTGCAAAGTTTAATGTTAAAAAATGCTGTATTCCTGTTAGTTGTATGTTTTTAGTAGGTATTACTGTGTTTCCCCGAAAATAAGGCCTAGCCGATAATCAGCTCTAATGCGTCTTTTGGAGCAAAAATTCATATAAGACCCAGTCTTATTTTACTATAATATAAGACCGGGTATAATATAGTATAGTGTAGTGTAGTGTAGTGTAATATAATATAATGTAATATAATATATATATATAATAATAATGTAATACCTGGTCTTATATTAATTTTTGCTCCAAAAGACTCATTAGAGCTGATTGTCCAGCTGGGTCCTACTTTCGGGGAATTGGGGAAACATAGTATGGACCTCTCTTAATTTGTAAAAAATGATCTAAACACTGTTTCATTATTTTCCTTGCAGGGAGGCCGCATTGAGATTGAAGCAGTAGCTGTACAAGGCCCTCTGACAACAGCATCACTCTAAGGGAACCTGGTGTTATTTAGTCTGGAAAATTAATAATGTTTTTAAATTAACATCTTAACTTTTATAATCAATGTTGGAAACTGTCAGACTGACAAAAATATTTGAAATATTATGGAAATACCATATAACAAGGGGAATTGAATATGAATTAAAGATTAGATAATGGATCTAGTTACTGATATTATAAAGTACATTTATGCACACTCACATTACTGGATGTGAGAAAAGAGACACCTTTGCATTGCACAGTTACTCAAATAAATAAAAGTAAAGGGAAATAATATGCAGGAAAGATGAGTTACTATTCCTGAGAAATAATAAAGAATACACCTAATTCAGTTAAATCCTATTAATTTAATGGTGCGAATATTTAGTTCTCATGTCAGATATATGATTCTGCTTTTACTTGAATAAAATTAAAGATTTAAGTTTGAATGGTAGAGGTAAAGGAAAAAAAAAAATGGACCAAAATTTTATTTAGCTAATATTTTTCTAACGGAAATAAAATAGACATGCAAATTTTCCTTGGTGTGATTCTGTTCACTTATTTATACATTAGAACACATTACCTAATCAAGGATTGGGGGGACCATGCTTTTTTTTCAAAGCTTATTTCTGACTTTGTACATTTTTACATTGTTGTAATGAGACTACGTGTAACCATTTTGTGTTTGTTCTTTAAAGTCTTTTAACATTTTTGGACAACTGCTACATGAATACCTCCATGATGTAGAATAAATTCCAGTACGAAATTATATGGATTAAAAAATAAAAGTCTCCATCACTGTCCATTCCATTTACCTCTCCAAAGAGAGCCACTGCTAAGAGTTTTGAATGTAACCAGCAGATTGTTTTCTACTCATTATGTATTTGATCATCTAGCTTGGTTTTGGTTTGTTTATATAAAAGAAACTTTATATATTATTCTACAGATACTGTCTTCTGTCTTAAAGATCTTCCATAGAAATACATATAGATCTACCCATTTTTGAAAACGTAGCAGTGTTCTTTTGTGTGGTTATACCTTAGGTAATTTAACCATTTCTCCAAACAATTTGTTGTTTTCAAAGTTACAGTCATATGCCAGCGGAGATACGTTCTGAGAAAATCATCATTAGGCGATTTTGTCGTTGAGCAAACATCATAGAGTACACTCATACAAGCCTACCTGGTCTAGCCTACCACACATCTAGCCTAGATGGTATAGCCTATTGCTCTTAGGCTACAGGCCAGTACCACATGTGCAACATGAGATTAAATCCAGCGTAAGAGAAAATGATGCAATCAAGAGGCTCGGTAAACAAGATGTATGAGGCTGCTGCCAGTGTGACACGGCACACTGTTTTACAGCAAACTTTATAAGTAGAAAGAGCACACTCTAAAATAATGATGAGAAAGTATAGTATAATAAATACATAAACCAGGAACATTTATTATGTCAAGTATTATGTACTGTACATAATTGTGCTATACTTCTATTAGGTTGGTGCAAAAGTAATTGCAGTTTAAAAGGTTAAAAAAAAAAAATTGCGGAAACCACAATTACTTTTGCACCAACCTAATATATGCCTGGCAGTGCAGTAGGTGTGCTTACACCAGCATCCCCACAAACACGTGAGTAATGTGTTGCTCTGTGACCTTACAACAGCTGTGGTGATAGGAATTTTTCAGCTACAGTAAAGTCTCAAGGGACCACAGCATTGACCAAAATATTATAGGACACATGTCTATTATACATTACAGCAATATTGCCATAATTTCTTAAGCATACACATACAGATAACATCCTTACGTATACATATTTTTTAAGGTTATTTCAGAAATGTCATTCTAATTTGAAAAGCTCAGTCAACCAAAAGATATTAGAAGCAATTAAGAACTGCAGTTTTAAGAGCACACTTTGGAGTAATACCAATGGCATTCTATGCCCAGATCTATAACTGAGCTCTGTGACCTTTAGCTAGTTATTTAACCTCTTTAAGCTTCAGTTTCCTGAGAGATAATTGCTCCTCAAATGGCTGTCATAAAAATTATGATACATATGAGAAGTACTTAGTGTGTCTATTACATAGCAGAGGTTCAAAAAGCTGTCACTTTTCAGCAGTATTTAATCATTATTAATCACCATATGGAATAATGGGCTAGGTTGGAAAATTTCTGCTATTTAGATAAGAAAATTTATTAACAAAAGATTAAATATGAGGTCTCTTCAAGTAGGTAGAGTTGGGGAATATGGCACTGAATTCGTAAACAAGATCAGGTGATACAAAGTAGACATTTTTTATATGAAGCAGTATAATATAGTTGTTGAGGGCATGGACTCTAGAACCAAAGTACTTGAGTTCAAGTCCTATTCCACCACTTTGGGCAACTTATTTAAGTTCTGTGTTGTGTTCTATAAAATGTCTCCTCTGTTTCATCTATAAAATGGGGATATTATTAGTACCTCCCTTATAAAATTGTTGTAAGGATTAAATAAATTAATATGTATAAAGCACTTAGAATAATGCCTGGCACACAGCGAGGATGATGATCGAAGGCTTTCTATTATTTGACAATAAAACGAATGAGCCTCAAACCACTAAAAGACTTGGAGGAACCTTAAGTGCATGTTGCTAAGTGAAAGAAGTCCATCTGAAAAGGCATGATCCCAACTACATGACCTGCAAAAGGCAAAACTATGGAGACAGAATAATGATTAATGGTTGCCCAGGGTTTGGGTGTGGTAGGGGAGGGATGAAGGCGTGGAGCACAAGAGAGTTTTAGGGCCATGAAACTATTCTGTTTGTTACTGTAATGGTGGATACGTGTTATGCAGTTTGTCAAAACCATAACACAAAGAGTGAACCCTAAGTGTGAACTAAAAAGTAATTAAATAACAATGTAAATAACTGGGGAAACTGCGGCTTGGAGAGGAAGAGAATATATGGGTACTCTGTACATAAAAATACTCAAATTTTTTTTAAGGACTGTAGTAATGCAGTCTATGGAAGAGTGTTAACTGAAAGGTTTTCTCTTTCCGTTAAAAAATGTTGCTCATAGTTAGTTCCTAGGCACATAGTTAGCTCCAGAGGTACATCCTAAAAATATAAAGACAGGAAAATCAGCAAGTGACAAACACTTCCCCCAAAAAACAATGCTAAGAAAAATGTTGACAAGTGATAAAATTTATCTAGGTTAACAACTGAACTTGTTGTCCATCAAAACCAATTTATTAATTATTTCATACTTATCAAAGAAATTATATCAAATATATGCATAGTGTAGAGAATAATAAAATTGACACCTGCAAATTGCTTAAGAAAGAAACCTCACCAATACTTTCAAAGCCCAACAAGCCATTCTCAGTGCTGTTTGCCTCACTTTCCCCAAAGGTAACTGCAGTCCTAAATTTTATGTTAATCATTCTTGCTTTTCTTAATAGTTTTGCCACCTAGAAGTTATGCATACAAATGGTCATTTAATTTTGCCTGATTTTGAATTTTATGTTTAAAAAAACCATACTGAATATAATTCGTCTGACTTGCTTTTTTTCAGTCAGTATTATGGTTTAAATTTTTTTAAACATTTTTTTAATACTGAGTAGATACAAAAAAAATGTTAACCACCCACATTTCCACCACAGTTTGAAAAAAACATTGTTATTGCTGTAGAAGACCAAATGTGAGCTCCAATCTGTCCCCTTCCCTCCCATCTCAGAGGAAACCAATGTCCTTAATTTTGCATTTATTGTTTCTTTTATCATATATGTTTGAATCATTAAACATAATATTGTTTACCTTTACAAGTTTCTGAAGTAAAACAAAAATGAAATACATTGTGTTTTTAGCCATTGAGGAATGTCTTTAACGTTTCGCCATTGAGTACAATGCTTGCTATAGGTTTTTATATATTCCTTTTATTAGATCAAGAAAGTTTCTTTCTAGCCTTACTTTGCTCAAAGTCCTTCCTTTTTCCTTTTTTTTCCTTTCTTCCTCCCTCCCTTCCTTCCTTCCGGCCTTCCTCCCTTCTTTTCTCTTTCCGCAAATATTTAATAAACCAGAAATTGTCATGAATGCTGTGAATTCTGCAATAAACAGCCAAAATTTCTTGCCCTCAGGGAACTTAACTTCTAATGAACTGACAATAAACAAAGCAAGTAAATTATCTATTAGGCAAACTCATAATGACAGAAACTAGATGAGCAGTAACTAGGGCAATGGGACATATTGCTTAATTGGTACAGTTTGTTGGGAGTGATGAAAGAGTTTTGGAAATAATGGTGATGATCGCACAGCATTGTGAATGTATTTAATGCCACTGAATTGTACACTGAAAATAGTTAAAATGGTAAATTTTGTTGTGTATATTTTAACCACAATTTTTAAAAAGGTTTTAAAAAGACATGAAAAATTATGTTAGATTTTTTAACACAACATAGCTATGGGAAAAAGTAAAGCAAGGGGAGTTGGAGAGTATTAGGGATTACAAATTTAATAAAGTCAGTGAGAAGGGAAGGTCTCACTGAGGTGACATTGGAATTTAGAATTGTTGTTGAAATTGAATTTTTTCTGCATTTATGAGATCATATGATTTTTCTCATTCAATTTGCTAATATGGTAAAATATACCTCATTACTTTTCTATAATGTAGAACCAACCTCTTATTCCTAAAATAAATTCAATTTGGTCAATGTATGTATTTACATATACACACATATATTTATAATGTGTATGTTTTGTACACTCAAATTCAGAGTGTATATTTTCTTTAGGATCTTTACACTTATGTTCATCTGTGAGACTGGCTTTTCTATAAAAGGGTTTATTGTTGTAAATATCTATCCTTGAATGTTTGATAGAATTTACCTATAAAACTGGGCTTAGTGTTTTCTTTGGGAAGAAATTTTAAACTACTGATTCAATTTCTTTCATGGTAACAGGAACATTCATATTTTCTAGCTGTTTGTTCAGTCAGTTTTGGTCATTTACGTTGTTGTAGCATTTGTTCACTTCATCTAAATTTTCACATTTGTAAGCATATTTTTAATTTCTTGTATGTACATTCAAGTGCACCCTTTTCATCTAATAGTTTATTTGGACTTCTGTTTGTTTGTTTTTAATCAGCCTTGCCCAGAAATTTATCAGTTTTATTTATCTTACTTTTTGGCTTTGTTGATCCTTTCTATTACATCTTTGTTTTCTTGATCATTAATTTCTGCTTTAATATTTATTATTTTCTCCAGCTCATTTATGACATCTCTATTTTTATTATTAAGACTGTTTTATTTGTAAATGAAAGAAACCCAACCCAAACTAGCATAAGCGGGGGTAAAAAAGTTCATAAGCTCATGTTACAGAATCCCAGGGTACAGCTGGCTTTAGGCATGCATGCTCCAGAAATCTCATGGCACCATCTGTCTCTCAGGGGAAGATGCTGCAGGCCCAGACACACAGACTGCCAGGGTACTAACCCCAGCAGAAGACATCAGCTCCTGATATCTCTGGCAGAAGAGTCTCAGAGAAGCCTCTGATTGGTCCAGCTCAGGTTAGGGGGCCCATTCCTAAACCAATCACTGTAGGAAATCTGGCCAGGCTACGTCTGAGGGGCATAGCTATACATGGTCATGACTTCAAATTCAAACCTCAGAATTAAAGAGCTGGAAATAAAATGCTCATACCCAAGTTAGCTGACTCGTTAGTAGCTGGGTTTGGATTTTGAGTCTTCTTTCCACACTGAAGGAGAATCACTAGATTTTGTTAAATGTAAAAAGGAACACACTGCATGTTAGCCTTTCAAACATACACAAATAGCAATCTCTTTGAAGTACATTATTAAAAAAATGATCATGAGATATCTAAAAAGAGTCACCTATATTTCCCTGCTGTTGTCATATTCCTTACCTTTGATAGTGTGTAATTTAAAGAACACTTTTTTTTCCTGAAAGACACTAAGCTCAGTCAAAAGTAGTTTTATAATAAAATTCAGGTAAAAATATACCAAGAAAACCTTTCAAACACTTATTTCAAACACTTATTATTTCTAACAATGTATTTATTTAATCAAAATTGTAAATATTGAACAAGCAGTACAAAATAATTTTATAAAAGTGTTGGCCATATTTTTCCCTACAGCCAATTATATTCAATTCTGAGGAAATAGTCATGATTATATAAGAATAAAGAGCATTTGTCATCAACAAATACAGAGTGCCAAATTGGTACCAGGCCCTGTAAGGCACTTTTGCTGCCCTCTAAAGAGCTTACAATCTTTTCTCTAACATTTGGTCAGCAATTAGAAAGTAAAAATAATTCCAAATAAAATATTTACTTCCAGTGTTTTTTCCAAAAACAATAAAAAATTACTTATCACAAATTGTGGTCAGCTAAGTGCTAATATACTTGGGTATAGTTGCTCTCTCTATAGCGTTAATCAACATTTACTAATATAGCAAGTATAATTGGAACATTCTATTTAATCTATTAAATCAAATAGATCCCAATGAGGAAAATCCAGAAGTGTGATTCTATTCTCAGAAGTTCAATAGACAAAGTTCTATTAACAGTTGTGCTTTGACTAACATGTTATTGCAACACTAAAAATAATAATAATCCTACATATACATGAAAATGATTTTGACTGATTGAATTATGTGTTACATTTAGATTTCATCTTTTTTTTAATTTTTTTTTTTATTGGGGAATATTGGGGAACAGTGTGCTTCCCCAGGGCCCATCAGCTCCAAGTCGTCCTTCAGTCTAGTTGTGGAGGGTGCAGCTCAGCTCCAAGTCCAGTCGCTGTTTTCAATCTTTAGTTGCAGGTGGTGCAGCCCACCATCCTATGCGGGAATTGAACCTGCACCCTGTTGTCCAGAGCTTGCGCACTAACCAACTGAGCCATCTGGCTGCCCCTAGATGTCATTTTTTAAAGCTTATATTTTCTGAAGTTTCTACCATGAGCATGTATTCATTTTATATTAAGAAAAAACAACTGTTTTACTAATAAAGGAATCCTTCTTTGCAATTATTACCTAAATAATCATTGTGTCACATTCCAGTACTTAGACAAAAGTAGTGCTATTTTTATCAAAAAGCTTTTTAACAAAACTCTAATATTCAGAAAACTTGAAGCAACTGCATACTGATCCACTAAATAACTACTAGTTGAAATAAACTATTAGTTTTCCTCGCACTGAATTGCTATGAGTATGATGATGATTGGAAAAGTCACCTTTGGGTCTTGTAAGTCCTTGTCAGGTTCTGGGGCTAAAGCTGACTCCAAACCCAAAGCCACTACAACAGTACAGCTGCCATGGAAAGCCTTTTCTCTTGTCATTGAATAATTTTTTTTAAAGTGTTTGGAATCAGGGTCTCATAAGTCAATTTGACATAATATATACATTACGTTTTGCATAAATTTATATGATAATATGAATGATGTTTTGCTACAGTTTTATTAAGAAAAATTTGAGATCTATATTGTTCAAGGGAAAAAAAAAAGGCAGATTTCAAGCTCCAATTAGTATCCCTAGGTGGTTTCTCAGAGCTCTTTCAATGGAAACTGGTGAGGCTTGCAGATCTGTCCCCAGTAGTTCATAGGAGTAGTGTTTATTCATGGTAGTACCACATTATTAAACTGAAAGAGTAATTTAGATTAATAGAATATGGACCAGCCCTTCTTCCACCTTCAATAGTTACTAAAGATTGGTTTTGGTGTCTAGAGACTTCTTTCATTAGGTACAAAAATAATAATGTTGTAGTTAGCCTGCAATTTCTCAAATATTGCCCAATAAATTTGCTGTGTGGTATTTCTGAAATAAAGCTAAAGGCTTCCAATTTGACTCTATATGAATTAGTAATGCCAGGGAGTTCCCTAACTTTTGTCGATAGTAATAAGAACTGAAAAGAGAAATTCCATACCTGTCAACTGTTCTGAAATTACAGTGATTCTGTTTCTGCAATTAAAACCTTGAGATTATAACCAAACATTTGCTAACTTTATAAGCTCTGGAAAGGAGAGGTGTTGAAAAGTTTTAGATTAAATGACATCTTGTAAGTATATGCCTTCAACTTTCCCGACACAGCCATGCTTTGCTACTTGATGTGGGGAAAGAAAGAAGAGGCTCATTCTCCTCTTACCTTACAAATGTGTACAGTCTACATGAATGGTTTTATAATGGTCATACAGCTGGCACTTATGACGCAATTCAGAATTAAGTCACCAAATTATCTTTATAAAAATGAAATGCTTGTAATGTTATATGCTCTAATAAACTATTGCATTTTCCAAAAAAGTAGAGATATATAAACCTTACTAGGGTTATTTGACCATGACATTCCAAAACTCTTTGATTAGTTAAATGGGGAAAAAACATTTTCCTTTAAAAGCCATTCTTAATTCAAGGCCAAGTGTGGAATAAAGCATTTGTTAAGAGTAGTGTGGGTGTTTTACCTACTCAAAGACTATTATAATAGCTACATTAGAAGCTCTTAGTACAAAGTCTAAATGGAAAAAGCAATAAGGTCACAGGCCGACCACACACTCCTACCCTTCGGGTCCCTCGGGAGGCTAGATACAGAGCACTTCCAGCCAAGAGTTTTGGAGTCTAGACTGGGGATTTCCTAGATTTGCAGTGGCACCCTCTGCTGGTAAACATTCTGCCCTAATGGTGATGCTAGCTGGTAAAGCATTCATTTGTTCACCATTTCCTCCCAGTCAGATATAGAAAATACTGAAATTATCTTAGTAGAACACAAATTTGGCTGCAAAGTGGCTATACGGCACCCCAGGACTGGAAAATCTAGCCTTGATGGTAGTTTTTCTACTGATTCATTATGAACAGCTCAAGACTTTTCTCCATCCTGTGCATTTTCAATCTAGGGCAAAACTGATGAACTCCTCTGAGTCAGGGGACTTAGGATTACAATGCACTCTGCTATGCTATCATCTTAGGCAATAGAAAAACAATTTAATGCAGGAAAGGATAGCTTAGTGATTTGAGTTTTACTACAGACATTTATTATTTTAATCTTGCTTTAAAAAATTAACAGATTATTTAGATGTTATATTTCAATTTTGGAATATTCAAATATGATAGAACATTTCAATTTTCTATGTTTTGAATAAAAAACTTAGTATATTTAAAAGAATAAGAACAATTTCTAAAAAGATCTTAGTAATCATATTAAAGGCCAAAGACAAAAGTATAGAAAGTACCAGAAATTTATACAAATTTCCAAAATTTTCTGAGAATTATTTTAGTCATTAATGGAAAATAATGGGATTAATAAAAACTTGAAAACTTTTACATTACAACTTTATAATGTTTTTGAGAAAGAATTCTTTCAAGAATGAGTTCTGAATAGATCTGTTCACTATATGTTAAATATTGAAAAAAATCCACACAATAGAGAATGAACCTTTATGCCTATTAAGTAACTTAATCCTACTATGTCGATACTTGACAAAAACATATTTCCAGTTTTTAAGGTGATCTTTCATATTTTACACTAAGCTCTGACATTTGCTACTTACTAGATAACTATATAAAAACACCGTTGGTCAGGAAAAACACCTTTGACTTACAAAATGTACCTTGATTTATATAACTTTCTGACCTAAAAATACTGCTGTTTTTGAAACTACACCAAATATATAGCTTGTTACTGAGCTTGAGAAGCCTTCACAGGAAAATGTTGCTGTTACACAAATTCATATTTTAAATATATTATTTATTAATGAAACATAAATGGGAACCCTTGATATTTATTATTCATGTATTGATTCAACAAATATTTATCAAGCACCTGTCATGGTCTATTAAAGGAGCTAAATTCCTGAACTCAAAGATACATAAAACAGTCCTCGCTCTCAATAGAATCACAATCCAGCTTCTTTACTTATCAGAAAGAATGATGTCATCTACTCAAGTAACTCCTCTTGTTGTGTACCTCAACTCTTTAAAGTCAGAAACACAAACTACTATTAAAATCAGAGTAAAGATAATTCTTCCCTGTATACTATATTAAAATGAATTACATGTTTGTAGTCATTTTAATATAGAAGCTAAAGTAAGAGTCTAGTTAAGTCATCTGAAAAATAATCTTAAAATATATATTTACAAATAAGATAAACGAAATGTTCCCAGAATATAATTCTATCCTGATATTCATAAACACAAGGCACTGAATGGTGGAAAGATTGCTATTATTATTATTCACATGTAATCATTTACCAAAATTCCTTGGCAAATTTAGAAGAATTCTTGGAAAGTGAGTTTCTATTATGGTGCATCATTTAACATTAATGAAATTTATAAATGTTTTTTAAATCTTGATCTCTTAGCGCCTTTCCATCTCTAAAGCTTAATATTAAATCACAGAAATCTGAAAAAGAATTGGGGGGTGGATGGGTGGCTCAGTTGGTTAGAGCATGAGCTCTGGGCATCGGGGCTGCCAGTTCGATTCCCACATGGGCGAGCAAGCTGCACCCTCCACAACTAGAATGAAGTCAATGAGCTGCCTCTCAGCTCCCAGATGGCTCAGTTGGTTAGAGTGCAGACTCTCAACCACAAGGTTGCCAGTTCAACTCCTCGACTCCCACAAGGGATGGTGGGCTGTGCCCCCCCCTGCAACTAACAATGGCAACTGGACCTGGAGCTGAGCTGCGCCCTCCACAACTAATATTGAGAGGACAACAACTTGACTTGGAAAAAGTCCCGGAAGTACACACCGTTCCCCAATAAAGTCCTGTTCCCCTTCCCCAACAAAATCTTTAAAAAAATAAAATAAAATAAAAAAGAATTGGGTCCAAGGAAGAATTCCAAAGAGGCAGGAAACCTAGGTTTTAATTCTTGCTGTTGATTGCCTTTGAAATACATTTAAAAGTCAATTAATTTAAAATACTTTTAATGTCAGTTAAAGGGATAACACCAATTGAAACACCTCACATAAGTGTAAAATCAACAGCTGATTCAAAATGGCCCACGGACAAAGTGTAGCCTTTCATTGTGAAAATGCCTAATCTTGCAACAGCACCAGTCTGGATTCCTTTGACAAGGATTTTGTTAACATATTTAACATTCCATGATAAATAAGGCTCTATGGTTGTAGACAGACTTAAGGTGAGAAGGTTATTAGATGATACTTTCTAAGTTTCTACCAGCTTTAAATTCTGTGGTAGGAAAGACATACTAGGTATAGTTTGCCCCATTTTGTTGTTCATTCTTATTCCACCATAATTATAACTGTGTCATTTTATTACACTGAGCTCCCTAAAATTTGCTAACTCTCTTCTCCAGCCACTATACCTAAAGGTTTATACTTTAATTTTAGGGTCTCATTTTCTATACTGAATGGACCCATTTTCACAATGAAGAAAATACCCTCACACTCTTAAATGATCATATACGCTAGTTGTTATTGGCTCTGGCTATTGTAGTTTTAAATGTATAACTATTCTAAGTAGCTAAGAAACCTGTGTATAGCTTGGCAGTTTTATGGAACAATGTAATCAAGAAGATGGTAATGACACTTCTTGTAAGAAACATATGGATATTAAAAGATAAGATCTGTAACTGCAAGCTTCACTACATTTTTCTGTATTTTCTATTATAACACGCTGTGTCTGTTCACCCTTCTATCACCATACCTATCTATGTGGCTGCCGAAAGATCCACAGCTTCTCCTGTTTCTCCTTTTGTTTCAGCTCCTTCACTAACTTTCGCATTCTCCATCTCTGTTTCAATTGTTTCTCCTGTCTCACCTGGAAAAGTAACCAAAGGAGATACTAAGAGACACTCATTTAGCATTCACAATAAAGTACCCCATAGCTGGTTTCCAATAGGAACAGTTCTTAACCTTTAGGCCTAAACAATAAATTTCTCTGGTGGTGTCCAAAAGTGATCACGCTGGTTCTCTCAGATCTTCTGAATGATAAGGCACTCAAAAGCTGCTGCATTAGTAAGTGCCAGAGTTAAGAAACAGATGGATAAATGCTTCATTTAATTATACTGTAATGTGAAGCTAAAATTTACCAGAATGACCTTCAACTACCTGAAATGCAGACTTCAATGGCTGTGTATCAGCCGTCCCCACCCCCAGAGATTCTCTCGTATGGAGCACATCTCAACACCCTGAATCTTTAACAACATAACTTTACCTTCAGTTTTTTGGTCCTCTTTGTTATTGTGAGTTTTCCTGACCATTTCCACATTTGTCCCTGTTTCTAGAATTCCTGCTGGATGCTCCGTGCTACCAACTGTTCCTTCACGTGGAACCTGCTCCATGTTTCCTGGACCTTCGGGAGTTGTTTCCACAAGCTGACTTCCTTCCAAGATTTCTGGAGATCCATTTTCTTTGGGAATTGTTTCTAGAAGTTGGGGCTGCTCATCTCTTCCCATTGTTTCTTGAAGTTGCTGCTCTTTCGCTGTTTCCACAAGCTGACTTCCTTCCAATATTTCTGGAGATTCAGTCTCCTTAAGAACAGTTTCTGGGAGTTGGGGTTGTTCATCCTTTCCCATTGCTTCTTGAGGTTGTGGCTCTCTGCCTGCTTCCCGTGGTGGAATATTTTCAGCTATTCCTAAAGGTTTCATCTCTCGGCCAGTTTGTGGGTTCTCAGTACCTCCCACTACTCCAGGAGAGTCCCTCTCTCCTGCTGTCCTCAAAGGCTGATGCTTGGCTTCTGTTCCTAAAGGTTCAGTCTCTGTATTTCCTCCTAAAGGCTGATCCTCTGTCACTGCTTCCACATGTTTCTTCTTTTCTTCTGCTCCTGGAGTATCATCTTTGCCACCTGGCTCAGGTGGTCCAGACTCCTTGAGTCCTTCTAGAGGCTGAGTCTTCTCCATGGATCCTGGAGGGTCTGCAGCATCCTTTGCCAGCGGCTGTTCATGGAGGGATTTAACACCATTAGCTGTAGACACCACTGAAATCTTGAGCTTCTCTAATGGAGGAATTCTTTCCTTTTGTATCTTGCCAGGAACAGTAGATTCTCTTCCCAGTGTACATGGTTTGGGTTGGGCAAAGTAGGACTCATTTTCTTCTGTGGTTGGAAAAAATATATTTGAAATTACTTTTCCATCATTCATTCATTTGAAAAATAAATAAATAAAAGAAAATACACATTATTGTTTAGTTTCTATCTTGAGAAAGCATGTTGCTATGAAGAAGTAGATTTCACAGTTCGAGACAGCCCTGGGTACAGTTGAGTACAGAAAGACCATACCATGACCCTAAACTCCCTAATTCAACTCTCTTTACTGTCTTCAACTCATCTTAAACACCTCATCTTAAACATTAAGGTCCTCCAAAATCACAATTTTGTTTTCCTGTTTGCCCCTTATGCATCTTCTCCTGGCTCCTGTCCCATACTCTAATTTAGTACATTTTGTTTTGTTGTGTTCTTTTCCCTGTCCCTCCCTCTCTTCTTAGACTTAGTAGAAGATTTCATCGTGTATGGCCCTGCTTGAATGGTCTTATTTTCCTCCTAAAGCAGAATGGCCCTCAGTGAAAGGAAGAGACCCCAGGACAGAGAAGCCCCACTAGGTAAAGACTAAGATGTCTGGGAAGGAAGGTGACAAGGACAGTTCAGCCTGAGTTTCATTTCGTTTGGGGAGCACAGTGGGAAGAGCAATCAAGAGAGAGTTGGAAAACATGAATTTTAATTCTGGCTCTCCCTCCAACCCTGTGACATTGGGAAGTTAGTTCCCAATGATCTCATCTGTAAAATGACAGTGAATCTGTCTCTTCTACTTATCTCAGAGTTGCATGAGGCATCACCTCACATTAAACAGTGAATGCAAAAGTCAACATGGTAACATGTCTATAGTATTTGACTCAGTGATCCTACTTCTGGAAATTTATTCTAAAAGCATAAATGTCAGGAAAATGCTTGGGAGAAAAGTATATAATCCCAGGATTCTTTATAACAGCAAAAACTGGAAAACAACTTGAAAGTCTAAAAATTGGGGGAAAAGATATTCCACTGGATACAATATTATTATACCATAAAAAAGATGATTATAAAGACCATATGTTAAAATAAGAAAATAATTATGATATATAAGTTAAAAAATCATCAGTCACAGTTGGGTTAATCAAATTAAATAATGCATATAAAGTGTTTATTAGCACAAGCTGTGCTGTGCAATTAAGTGCTCCGTAAGTCAGCTATCAATTATATATATATATATGTGTATATATATATATATATATATATATACATATATATATTACAGCTTTTTCCTTTCTTAAAATGTGTATACTTTTTTCACTCTCTGTAATATGTATATTATATATTACATGTATTACATATATATTATATACATAATATAGGGTGAAAAAATGTATACACATTTCAAAAAAGGAAAAAGCTGTATTAAAATTGTAGTACTCAATATATACCCATAGCAAAAGATGAATACAAGTCACGTTTGACTTTTGCAATTACAAGAGGTGCTCAGAGTGGTTACCATCAGCATCCAGACACCTCTGATTACAGCGAACATCGTTTGGTAGTCTTCTGTGGTGAGCGTGTAAACTGTTCCAACACCACAGCAGAAGCAGCAAGACTTGTTGCTGAGCGAGGCCTCCCGGACCTTCCCTGGTGCACGTCACACACAGCACCATGTGTGTCAAACTTACCACGAATGGGTGCAGTTGTCAGGCGTGTTAGAGGTTCTGTTGCATTCTCATGTCTCCATTGTCATTGGACTTCCACAACGTTCTCAAATTTCAAATACCACCTCAAAATGTTCTTGCCCTCCTGGAACAACAACTGTGCTTCCACCATTTTCTTTTGATATGGGAGAGCCCCCTCACTACAGAAATTTTAAGTCTCCTTTTCCCTAGTTTCTTAGCTCCCTAGCCCGTCTTAATCACTTTTCAAATCAGTTTCTTTATCCTAAACAAAGATTGCTCCTAGCCTAAATCACAGAAGGTCTCTTACCTCTGCTTCAAATAACTACTTAAAAACCTGTGACTTAATCGTATTAACTGTAATCATTGTAGCCCAACACTCCTCCAGGCCATTCCAGACCTAACCCCTGGGTGAAATAAAGCTAAATGGACTTTAACATTCCCAGGCAATTCCAGACCTAACCCCTGGGTGAACAAACGCCACCTGAAATTAAGATAAATGGACTTTGAGTCCTGTTCCTGGGGCCAGTGCTTTTAATTTATTAATTAAAATCTGCCTCTCTTCATCTAGGGGCCATTGGGATATGAATAATGTCCCAGCAAGGCTTCCAGCGCACCCCGACCAAGCTAGATATGAGACCCCTCTTTTCTATTTAAGGTCAGACAGGGTGAGCATTCCATGAATCCCCAATATGTAAGGACAGCCCTACACCCGTTCCCAGCATGAAGCGGATACAGAAGAGAGACATCCCGATCCTCAACTTCCCACAGAGATTTATGGGGATCATGTCTCTCAGGGGAAATAAGGCAGGCAGTTAGAGACAGGCATTACATCTCTGCATTCCTGCACGTCCAACACAACCTACGGGGAGCACTGCCTGGAGACCTCCCCAATTCTTCCGGTATCTGCCCTAACCATTAACCACTGTGAATCTCTAACTAGATTAAACCGGTGCAGTAGAGGCTACAATGACCCCATTTCACCTTAACCTCATTATACCATCATTACAGTATCATGCATATGCCTGGTAGTTCATTAATATCATTATAACGGACTGATTTCTGGGAAGGAACACACGCAGTCTAAGATGATGAGGTAATAGCCCCTGTCAACCACAGGTGTCAATCAAGTGGTCCTGTACCCAGAGGGGAACAGCCCATCCTAGAGAAAAGAAAAGAAAAACCCCAAGTCCTCACCAGTCAGGGCCTTTTGAGCCACTTCTTTTGCTCAGTCTCACTGCTAACCCTTTAGAGTGTACTTTCACTTCTAGTAATAGCCTTTTGAGCCATGCTTTTGCCCCGGCCTGCTCCTACCCCTTTGGAGTGTACTTTCTCTTCTAATCATGGGCCCTTGAGCCGCTTTTCTTTGTGCTCAGGCCCACGCCTAACTCTTTGAAGTGTACTATCTCTTCTAATAAAATGCTCTTTCACCACTTTACCTCTGTGTCTCGTTCAATTCTTTGCTCGAGTAGCTGAGAACCTGGACATCGCACTGAGGACGGCCCACCCTCCAGCAAGTGGAGGCCAGGGTACCCAGTTCTCCTCCAGGAGGCCCGGGTTCAACCCCCAGTGTGGGCACCAGGCCTGGACTCTGCTGGGTTCGACCCCCGGTGTAGGAACCAAGCCTGGGCATCCCACCAAGAAGGCCCCCCCACTCCAGTAACACATTGACTGTCCTGCCTATCATATGGTGACACTAGCATTTATTTGATTAAAGCTTTCTTTTTAGTGAACGTCATACTACACATTGTTACCGTAATTCAATTCAAGTTCAAAAAGTAACACATAGATAATATCTCTTAAAATGTGTATACATTTTTTGGCACCCATATATATCAATTATATATATATATCAATTTTATATATATACATATATCAATTATACGTATATATATATCATATAGAGAGAGAAAGAAAGGGAGGGAGGAAGGAAGAGAGAAAAATCAAATCAAAAATAGAGGGAGAAATACTGGAAGAAAATAAACCAACACTCTAAAAAATAGGCCTTGTCGTGCTGGGCGGCCTTGGGGGTCTCTGCTCCCACTCCCCACATAACGCAGGATATGGTGAGGCCAAAAAGGAACACCCACGGAGCCATAGGTAGGGGAGTCATACCACTATATTCTCTCTGGCAGCACTATACTCTCACTGGAGGCTGGATTCACACTGTCCGCAAACCGCCATCCACACTTGCCAGCCCAGCCACCATCTTCTTGCTAGCCCCCATTCTTTCTCTCTCTCTCTCTAGCGTAGCCACAGCAGTTATATTAGTGGCCAATGGCTCACTGGTTACAGCTGACGGCCAACTAGCCACAGCTGCTGGCCATGCAATCACAGTTGGCCATTTACTACCTGAGCCAGCAGCTGTCTATGTGAGGCCGAGAGCCTGGAAACTACTTTCTGGGGCTCTGCCCCCACACTCCACCCCTACAGGCTCTCGTCTCACAATCTACACGACAAGCGTCTTCCGTGAGGGGACCTGTGCGAGGAGCCTGGGGGTGAATGCAATATCCTGGACATAGCCAGGCTCTCTGGGCACAGCCAGGGTTTCTCAGGGCACCACCAGTGCTTCTGGGCACGGCCAGACTTCCTGGACTTCTTAGGGTACCACCTGTCTTCCCGGACACAGCCAGGGTTTCTCAGGGCACCACCAGTACTTCTGGGCATGGCCAGACTTCCTGGACTTCTTAGGGTACCACCTGTCTTCCCGGACACAGCCAGGGCTCTCAGGGCACTGCCACTCTCTCTGGGAACAGCCCGACTTCCTGGGCACAGCCAGGGCATCTTCAGGGCTCAGCCAGACTTCCTGGACTCAGCCAGGGCTCTCAGGGCACTGCCACTCTCTCTGGGCCGCTCAGGGTACCCTGCTGGAACAATAGCGACTCACAATCAAGGTGCTTACATATTCTCAATGGCGGCCAGTCAAGACACAAAAGCAAATATCCCCCAGTTCCACTACATGGTGGTATGTTCCCAAGCAAACAGTCAAGCTGTCCATTAAATTAGGGCTGGAAGGCAATTCCCCATAGTCCACAGTCATTTCTCCAGGGCTGTCCTGGGGGTGAGGGACGACCTTGACCTCACCCTTATCTCCCACGGAGGACTCAGCAAGCGTTACCTCCTGGGACTATAAGTCCTGCATCCGGGCTGCC
Source organism: Rhinolophus sinicus (assembly GCF_057876585.1). Classification (NCBI taxonomy): domain Eukaryota; kingdom Metazoa; phylum Chordata; class Mammalia; order Chiroptera; family Rhinolophidae; genus Rhinolophus; species Rhinolophus sinicus. The sequence continues at coordinate 32,989,152 of NC_142506.1, forward strand.
TGAGCAGGAACTTCCCCGGCCCACAGGGCTGCAACGACCTTCGCTTTCTTCTTCCTGTGCTGGTTGGGGAACCGTCCACATCTTTCCACCTGTCGTGCAGGGCGTCCGGCGGGGTCTCTGCTCCCGCTCCCCATACAAGAACGCAGGATATGGTGAGGCCAAAAAGGAACACCCACGGAGCCATAGGTAGGGGAGTCATACCACTATATTCTCTCTGGCGGCACTATACTCTCACTGGAGGCTGGATCCACACTGTCCGCAAACCGCCATCCACGCTTGCCAGCCCAGCCGCCATCTTCTTGCTAGCCCCCATTCTTCTCTCCTCTTCTCTCTCCCTCTCTCTGCTAGCGTAGCCACAGCAGTTATATTAGTGGCCAATGGCTCACTGGTTACAGCTGACGGCCAACTAGCCACAGCTGATGGCCATGCAATCACAGTTGGCCATTTACTACCTGAGCCAGCACCTGTCTATGTGAGGCCGAGAGCCTGGAAACTACTTTCTGGAAACCACAGGCCTCTACGTGATATATTTCTTCTATCATTTTTTTCCCAAAGACAGTTTTGCTTTTCTCTAGTTTTTTCTTAAGTTACCACCTATCCCAGTTATATATGCATACATTTTAAAGAATTGTCTGCTAATTTATAATTAAGGTATACAACTAATACACAGGCCTCATCTCTAATTTCCCCTTCTCTGGGGGCAAATATGATCATTCTTTTAGCTGTTTGAGAGGGATAGTTTTTTCTATATCTCTAAGTGAATTGCTATTTCATGATTTTTCAGTTTGGGCATTTCAATTAACTCCCACTATGGAAAATAAAGACTTAGCTCTTTCTATTCCCACTTCTATCACCCCCCCCCCACCCTCTGCCATACACATTCACATTTCTTTTCAACTCAGTAATTGGATGTTAGCAATTATTTAAAAGAGTAATTATGTTGTCCTGCAGGGCAGCCTGCGGGGGCTCTGCTCTGGCTCCCCACATAAGAACGCAGGATATGACGAGGCCAAAAAGGAACACCCACGGAGCCATAGGTAGGGGAGTCACACCACTATGGTCTCACTGCAGGCTGGGTTCACGCGACATGCGACCTGCTGTCCCCTTTGCTGCCAACTGACTGACTCTCCTCCTGTCTCCTCAACTCTCCTCGACTCTCCTCCATAGCTGCGGCAGTTATTTTAGTGGCCAATGGCTCAATGGTTACAGCTGATGGCCAACTAGCTACAGCTGATGGCCATCTACTACCCAAGCCAGCACCTCTCCACGCGAGGCCGTGAGCCTGGAAACTGCTCTCTGGGGCTCTGTCCCCACACTGGGTTATATCTATGTTGTTATATGTACATATGACCAGTATGTCTTTTTGGAAAAACTGAGCCGTACAGTAAGCTATTACTTTATGTAAACAGCTTTTTGTTTTTCCCAGAGTGAATAATTGTAAAGGTTCTTCACTTCCTTGGTTTATGTGTTATCATTAATTCAACTCACTGCCAATTGTTTCTGTTCTTAATACATTTATTCACATCAAATCATTTCCCACCCCGTCTCCAGGACTGGAGAGGAATTCGAGTCAGCCTGGAGAAGCAGCGTTGAAGAAGGACTTTGTGATTTGCAGCAGGCTTTCGGCCCCAGGGTCCTTGTGATAGAATTGGGAGCAGGTTGTCCTTCATCTCACCCTTTGGCCTCATCATGAATGAAGTCTTCAAATTAATAGTACATAAGGCAACTTAACAAAACTGATTTCTCAGATCTATAAAGAAATTCATTATGACAAGACAATTCATTTAGATATTATACAAAGGATGTTCTGGTGATCACTGCCTTAAGGAATTAACAAGGAAATGTGTTAATACACTAATCACAGACATCTGCCAAATCATATTTCCTGGCAAAATAGTTACTACAGTGATTAGTACTGTCAGTTAAACGAGACAAACTAATTTCAACCAGCTGTGCCAGCTGTGGGTGTATTCTAAAGGCATCAGTCTTCTAGAGCACAAAATGGTGGGGGGAAATGTGTTGGCACACCCAAATCATAGCCACTCAATTTTATATTTTGAAAAATATACTATGCTATCAATCTAAGTTCTCCCCTTAAAACAAAAGCTTTGTAGACTTAAGCATAAGACCTGACACAATAAACTGCATAGAAGAAAACATAGGTACTAAACTTATGGACCTGAGTTCAAAGAGCATTTTATGAATTTGACTCCAAAGGCAAGGGAAGTAAAAGCTAAAATAAACGAATGGGACTGTAAGAAACTTAAAAGCTTCTGCACAGCAAAAGAAACCATCGACACAATAAAGAGGCAATCAGCTGAATGGGAGAAGATTTTTGCAAACAGTGCTTCCTATAAGGGGCTAATATCCAAGATATACAAGGAACTCATGAAACTCAACAACAAAAAAACAAACAACTCAATTGAAAAATGGTCAGAAGACCTGAAGAGACGTTTCTCCAAAGAGGACATACAAATGGCAAATAGACATATGAAAAAATGCTCAACACCAGTAATCATTAGCGAAATGCAAATAAAAACCCCAGTGAGCTATCACCTCACCCCAGTCAGAATGGCTATCAACAACAAGACAAATAGTAACAAGTGTTGGAGAGGCTGTGGAGAAAAAGGAACCCTCATACACTGTTGGTGGGAATGCAGACTGGTGCAGCCGTTATGGAAGGCAGTGTGGAGGTTTCTCAAAAAATTATGAATAGAATTACCATATGACCCAGCAATCCCTCTCCTGGGTATCTACCCAAAAAATCTGAAAACATTTAGAGATAAAGACACGTGTGCTCCAATGTTCATTGCAGCTTTGTTTACGGTGGCCAAGACATGGAAACAACCAAAATGTCCTTCGATAGATGAATGGATAAAGAAGTTGTGGTATATATACACAGTGGAATACTATTCGGCGGTAAAAAAAAGATGATATAGGAACATTTGTGACAACATTAATGGATCTTGAGATTATAATGCTAAGCAAAATAAGACAGACAGAAAAAGCAGAGAACCCTATGATTTCACTGATATGTGGTATATAAACCAAAAACAACAAAAGAAGAAGACAAACAAATGAGAAACAAAAACTCATAGACACAGACAATAAGGGGATCAAATATATGGTGATGGAAGGAGAACTGACTCTGGGTGGTGAACACACAATGGGATTTATAGATGATGTAATACAGAGTTGTACACCTGAAATCAATGTAATTTTACTAACAATTGTCACCCCAATAAAAATAAAGAAAGAAAGAAAGAAAGAAAGAAAGAAAGAAAGAAAGAAAGAAAGAAAGAAAGAAAGAAAGAAAGAAAGAAAGAAAGAAAGAAAGAAAGAAAGCTTTGTGGAAATTTATTATCCACAAATGGTGTCTTAAGTGTCCAAGGACTCTATCAATTTTTACCAAAACTAGAACATTTAAGCTCATGATCAGTTTTCATTCTTAAATACTTTTCTGAATCTTACTTTTATGTTTGGCATAGGCAAATGTCCTCAACATATAATAATTTTATAGCACAACCTGAAAATAGTCAACCAAACTAGGAAATATTACAAAAGAATATCACGCTCTCTAATATTTTTTTCTGGGGTAAACCAAAGGAGCTAAAACATCTTTAAAATGATCACACATAAAAATAGAAAAAATGCTGAAATTCATTTTGTAATTTATATAGATTAACTGTACTCTGACTGAATTTTTAAATAACTGTGTTTTAGAGGTAATAGCTCCTAACTAATCACTTATAAGTTATATTTCCTGTGCGAGAGAAAAGCACAATCTACTCTAAAAGGGAGGACAGAAATCTTATGACCTTGAAAGTGACACCTATAATGTACTGGGTTTGAATCCTGGTTCCTCCACTTACTAATTTTATTAACCCTCGTTGTGCCTCAGTTTCATCACCTGTAGAATGGGAGGAGTATTAGCAGAGTTATTGTGAGAATTACACGACTTAATACCTGGAAAGCACTAGCACAGCGAGTGGCACACACTGTGTGTCGATCAATGTTAGTCATTCCTAGTATTATACTTCATCTGATGCCCCTAGCAAGGAACAGATTGTGGTGGACAGACAGAAAAATAAGGTAATTCCATTCATTCTAATACTGGTGCCTTTCTCCAAACCTATTTAGAAAAGAAGAAAGATCAGAGAAAATAAATGAAAAGTTTGGAAAACACATGGTTGCTTCAAATCATCACTCAGAAAACACAACAATAAAGTACACAATTACCACTACCATTTCCTTTCAGGCACCAGATTTCATATCCTTAACATTGTTTTTATCCCCAGCTAGGGAAGTATAATTTTTGGATTCATTTGACTTCTCGCCTCCTCAGCTGGAGCAGGGCATTCCAGACTGTTTCTGATGTTGGGTGTGAATCCTGATTCCATCATTTACTTAACTGTGTGATCTAGACAAGTGCCTAACCTCTCTGGACCTGTTTTCCCGTATGTAAAACAAGGATATTATGTTTGCCTTCCAGTCTTGTTAAGAGAATTGATCAAGGTGATAATGTGTGTAATTACCCAACATGGTGTGTGACATGAGAAGGCACTCAGTAAACAGGGACGCAGCACAGTGTAGAGCCATGCAGGTCTCACTGCCCAGGGGTGTGCTTCTGAAGGGGCAAGGGAGAGCTGAACTCCAGCCTGTGTGCACCTGCAAGGTTGCACATGTCAGAGGTGGGGAGGGCTCTTTTTCTACTTTCACAAAGGTCCTTTGTGGCCTAGCAGTGGCTCTGTCAATAAGCTATAGCTAACTTGGCAACAGAAAGAATGAACTGCGATATTAAAGGACTTGTATAAAGAGTCACTCAAACACTATGAAGTTGTCAACATTAACCTATAAAATTCTGTTGTTACCATGTTAAGTCTAAAAACATGATTGTTGATAGATAATGGGATAGTAGTCATTATGTCAGCCATGATATGAGTGGGCTTGACTGGCATTAATAAAGGCCACTGATAGCTTTTTATATAAATAAATATTTCATTGTTGGCTTTGATTTTATTTTGTTCATCAAATATTCATCAAGTGCCTACTGAATGCCAGCTTTTGGCTGAGCACCAGGTTTACAGCAGTTAAGAAGGAAGGAAAATCCGGTCCCTGCATTCTTAGGGTTTACTGTCTGCAGGGAAATTCAAATAATAGCTACTTCCCTCACTACTTCACCCACCTTGGTACCTATGCATTACCGCTTACCCAAGATCTCCACGTGCTCTGCCTCCATGGTTTTGTGAATCCCCAACATACCTTCTTGACATAGAAGAAGGTACTATAGCATTTCTTCTAGCACTCTAACTAGAAAAGCAGTGAGCTCTTTTGTCCACAAAAGAAGACATTCTATGCCTAATCTGTATTATTATGTAATAAATACTGCAGACAGATGCATTATTTCCACGTCCAAAGTTGCTTAAAGGTATGTCTGTTTTCCAAACCCCACATTTTATCAAATCATACCCTGCTCTGGGTTTACTCCTGCGGTGCTATTATCTCTCTTGATTCTGCTGTAAGGTGATCCATGCACAAATTCGTTCTGACAGCGGAACTAACAGAACCCTTGTTGCAAGCACTTGTTGTGATAGGCACACAAAGAAATTAAATACTAGGCAACGTTACAGAAAGGATTAGAACTAGAGCTAACATACCTGAAACTCATATTATGGTGGAAGCTTTTCAACTCAGTTCATTACCCTAATCAGAAATGAAAACTTTCTACCCACCAAGGAGAAAAACTCGAGGTCAGTGTTTCCTATCCCATGGTTACAACATATTAGACACCCCAAAGACCTCATTGGCCTGTCTGCTGGGTATTCTAGAAAATCAGTGAGAAAGGGGGACCTTGGTATGTTCCCTTGTTGCCACCATTTCCAGGTTTTTGCAGCTTTTGAGCTTCGGGAACCAGAGATGCAGCACGAGTCAGCTCCAGGAGCAGGGCCCACTCACCTTCCTTCTCATCTTCTTACTTTACTTTCTCCTCAGTTCCATTCTATCCTTTATCCATCCACCCAACAAACATTTCTGCATCTAATTGTGTTGCTACTCTAGATATTTTTGTCCTTTCCCTCATCAAAGTACGTAAAATACCGTCCCTGTATGCCATGGCACAGATGCTAACCCCCAAAAGTGCATTCTACTTGTTATGGTGCTCTGTGATCAGTGATCTTTGCTATTACTGGGGCAAGGCCCTCCACCAGCAAAGTGATTACAACTTGCTGAAGGCACAGACGATGATTAGCATTTCTTGGCAATAAAATGTTTTAAAGTTAAGGTGTGTACATTGTTTTATTTTGTTTTTATTGGGGAACAGTGTGTTTCTCCAGGACCCATCAGCTTCAAGTCGTTGTCCTTCAACCTAGTTGTGGAGGGCGCAGCTCAGGTGCAAGTCCAGTCGCCATTTTCAATCTTTAGTTGCAGGGGGCACAGCCCACCATCCCATGCAGGAATTGAACCCGCAACCTTGTTGTTAAGAGCTCGCGCTCTAACTAACTGAGCCATCCGGCCAACACTGTACATTGTTTTTTATACATAATGCTATGGCACACTTCACAGACTACAGTATAGTGTAAACATAACTTCTATGTGCACTGGGAAACAAAAAACTTCATGTGACTCACACTGTTGAGATATTTGCTTTATTGCAGTGGTCTAAAACCAAACTTACACGATCTCCTAGGTACGCCTGTATTATCCCCATTATACAATTAAGGAAATATGGCACAGAAAGATTTAGTACTTTATCTAGGGGGGGCACACAGCTAGGAGTGGCAGAGCTCAGATTTGATCTGAGCTCAAGAAAGTGTTATTCTACCCTGAAGATTTAGGTACTTTAAGGCAAATTGTGGTCCCAGAACCTACACCATAAGCATTACCTGGGAGTTTTTTGTTGTTGCTGCTGTTGTTGTTTTAGTGTTAACTCACAGGTCCCACCCCAGATGCACTGAACCAGAATCTGTATCTTAACAAGATCCAGGGATGGTTAAGTTACCTATGGCAACACTCTGGGGTCATCAGGAAAAGGCATGAAGGAGCTACTCAGGAGACTGAAGTGGACGATGAACACACAGAACTGCTGGCTGCGGGAGTCCCTCGTGCTCCGCAGGCCTTGTTGCCCATTGTCAAAATCCCAGCCTGGTCTCTGCTCTCAAGCCCGCATGCCACGGCCAGCACCATGATGAGTGTATTGATTTAGCAATGAATTGAGGGCCCGAACTGGTCTAAGTGAGCTCCCCACTAGGGAGTGAGATTTTTGTCCAGATTCCATCATTTCTCGGAACTGGCTAGGTTTGCTAAGCCTCCACCTCAGCTAGGTCAGGAAACAAAGGTCTTCTAATTTCTCATCTGAAATGAAGGTTAATACTTTCTGTACCTTACCCTCTAAGAGCTGTGAGTAGTGGCTGCACTGATTGAGGTGGCTGTTCTCTCAGCTTAGCCGTTCTGCCTGATTCAGTCAGGGTGCCGCGTACAGAGGCTTGTGGCCAAGAGCAGGTGCCTGTGTTGAGAAGGGAGTATTCCCATCAGCAGTTAGCAAATTTGTGGCTGGGATGGAGTACATTTTACAACAGAGCAGTCATAGTCACATCAGAGATTTGGGCTTCAAGTCCGGTGGTTAGCGTACCCTGAGAGTCCCCAGTACCAGAAAGAGCAGTGGGCAGACCAAGTAGGATTGTGACCCCAGGTCTTTCTGCTGACTGCTGCTACTACTCTCTGAGATTAGAGATCCACATGCAATGCACATGACTTTGCTTAGTATAGATCACATTAAGGGAAATGGGGGATTTTCCCAGAATGAAAGCCATTTGTAACAAAGCAGAAGTCTTCCTCTCACAGGGTGTATACACCTGTGAGGCCAGCATTGGGCTACTGGCACAGACAATTAAAACCTGAATTGAATGAGCTTCTTTTCTTCATAAAGCAGAGCATAAGAAAAAGCTTCATGGCAGCCGGGTGGCTCAGTGGTTAGAGCGCAGTGCTCATAACACCAAGGTTGCTGGTTCGATTCCCAGTAGGCCACCCTCCACAACTAGACTGAAAACAACGACTTGACGTGGAGCTGATGGGTCCGGGAAAAACACACTGTTCCCGAATATTCCAAAATTAAAATTAAAAAAAAAAAAGAAAGAAGGAAAGAAAAACTTCGATCTAGAAGAAGCAGGTTTGACCAAGAATTATGGAAATGATTAAACTGAAAGATTTTAATAAAATTAGAGTATAAAACAGACATCTCTCAACCTTCTTCAACCTTCAGAGTCTCCAAAAGGAGTATTAGAGAAGTTTAGGAGGTGGTGATAAGTCGTGTTAAGAACAGGTGCCCTTGATATAATGTGTGGAGAAGGGCCTTTATCTCTGTGGTCTTCCTCCCCAAAACCCATAACCCACCTCCATCATAAGGAAAACATCAGACAAATCCTAATTGAGACAAATTGTAATCCCAGAAGTTTACAAAATACTTGACCAATACTCCTCAAAACTGTCAAGGTCACCAAAAACAGGTCTGAGAAACTGTCATAGTACAGAGGAGTCTAGGGCAAGATGGCGACTAAATGTGGTATCCTGGAATAGAAACAGGACAACAGAGAAAAAGTAAGGAAATCTGAATAAAGTATGGACTTTGGTTAATAATAATGTATAGTACTGGTTCATTATTGTTACAAACACTCTACTAATGTAAGATGTTAATAAGAGAAAGTGGTTTGAGGTATATGGAAATTGTGCTATCATCATAATTTTTCTGTAAATCTAAAATCATTCTAAAACAAAGTTCATTTAAAAAAATTATAGCAGCAAAAGTAGAAGAGCAAGTAACCTTGCAAAATAAGATGTGGTAACCTTAGAAAAACTGCTTCATAAGCTTTGGCCATTCACACACCACTTTTATGATTTTTGAAGATTTGTGTCCAACTTGTGCTATTACTGACTTAATATTTTTCATTGTCCCTTTCCTTTAACAAATTTACTAAAAAGAAAAAAAGTTAGGAAATCAAGAAATTCAGAGATCTGGGAATGGCTGTTTAGCTCAGTGGTTTAGAGCGTGGTGCTAATAGCACCAAGGTTGCCGGTTCGATCCCTGCATGGGACACTGTGAGCTGCGCCCTCCTTAAAACAAAAAAGAAAGGAAAGAAAGAAAGAAAGAAAGAAAGAAAGAAAGAAGGAAGGAAGGAAGGAAGGAAGGAAGGAAGGAAGGAAGGAAGGAAGGAAGGAAGGAAGGAAGGAAAGAAAGAAAGAAAGAGAAAGAAAGAAAGAAAGAAAGAAAGAAATTCAGAGATCTAGAACTTGATCTTGAGAAAAAAAAACAAAACTTGATATTGGAAAAGCAATAAAGAAAAATTGAGATTCATTAAAACTGATATTAATGACAGATAATTTTAATGAGGACTTACTAGACAATATTCAAGGCCAGGGGTCAGTAAATTTTTTCCTGTAAAGGGACAGATGGTAAATATTTTCAGCTTTACTGAACATTGAGTCACTATTACAACTGTTCAACTCTGTCATCATGGTGAGAAAGCAGCCATAGAAGATGAATGGGCATGTCTGTGTTCCCCAAAACTTTTTTTACTGAAATAGGTGATGGGCTAGATTTGGCCAGTAGGCCAGTTTGCCAGTCCTTGTTCTAGGCAACATTTAGGCTACATTCTAGGTGCATTATATGTATTAACTCATTTATTCCTCAGACTATCTCTATGAAATAGGAACTATTGTTAATCCTATTAAACAAATGAAGTCATTGAGCCATAAAAAGTTTCAGTGGCTCAGTCACAACTACTAAATTAATCCTGAACCAGGATTTGAACCCAGACAGTCTAACTCCAGACCCACATTCTTAATCAGCACTCTATACTGTGTCTGAGTATGTTGAAATTCTGCCTCAAAGCCACATGTTCTCTCTCTGTCTCTGTCTCTCTGTCTCTCTGTCTCTCTGTCTCTCTCTCTCTCTCTCTCTCTCTCTCTCTCTCTCTCTCTCTCTCACACACACACACACACACACACACACACACACACACACATTTGAAGTGTACAGGTAATCACAGCCTCTCACAACCATATAGTCTGTAGAGGCTACTCCAGGACAAAGGGAAAGGAAATTAGCCAAAAGAAACTATGTGGTTCCTATCAGTCTTAGGAAAATGGAAAAGAGTAAGAACAGGCAGAAAAAAGAAATCAAGGAGTTCCTTATCATTATCAATGATAGTTATGGAAAGAAAAGAAAGGAGGATGGTTTGGGGAGGACATTTCAACAGACAGAGGTCCTTGCTGAAGGCAGATAGATGTTATCTCCAGTAAGAGAAACCACTAGTGAAAATGATAGAGCAGTTGGAATGAATATCCCAGTGGGTCATGGGACACAGAGGATATGATATTTGCGCCGCACACTGAGGTGATGGAAGAAGCTGCACCTGGAGGACCTTGCCAGGCTGCCCTAGAAACTGAGAGAAACGCTAGCACATGACACCTATTCTCACAGACTGGGAAGCTCTCTGATGCATACAACAAAGGGACAAATATATTTCTGTCACCATAAATAGACTAGAGTAGCATTAGCTAGGCAAGGCTGAGAAGATAATAATGACAGCATGAATCAGAGCAGTCTGCAAAGTATGGAATGTTCTCATCCTGCAAGGACCCTTTAGGACTAGATTTTTAAAGGCAAACTGCTGCAGAGAGCAGAGAGGTCTTTTTCACTGAATGTAAGTTAAATATATTACAGATTTTAAAAAGTACTGTCCCCAAATGATTGTCCTGGTGAAGGGAGCAGACAATTAATTGATGGTACATCCACATGACTGTAGGGGAAGGAAGTACTCGTAGATAGCAAGGACCTTTATTTTAGTGGAGAAAAGGCAGGTCAATCACTGAGAAGGAAGGACCTGGCAGGGCGGGGCTAGGGAGGAAACTAGGGGAAGGTCTCTGGAACAGCTGCAAAGGAGCCTGGAGGGCTGGGGACTCAGGGTCATACAGAAGGCTTGTTGAGCAGCCTCTTGGCATGAGTCATTTCAACCTTTGGCCTATGAGGTCAAGTTCTTTATATATTTACTTATCTTAGAGGAAGTTCATTGGTGCTATTTTGCTGTCCACTTTTAGTTGTACTGTCATGGCCACAGAGTCTATTGTATGTAAATGAAATGTGACTGTTGGTGACCTGAAAAGGAGATGGATTAGGGCAAAGATGTCATTTTGCTGTTTACTGATGCTTCCTGATCTTCTTGCATCTTGACTTTACTACTTAATGTACATTAGGACACTTGCTTTACCTAAACTTGTCCAATGTGACATGTTCATCTCAATACAAGTTAAGCCATACAGATTTGAATGTCAAGAGGTGTCAGTATGAATAAAGAACATGTTATCAGGCCTTGAGGTCTTTTATGTTATTAGAGAAACCAGACTAGAAAAGAGGCCAGAGGGACTGTTGAGAAAAGAGGGTCATTCATCCCTCCTAGGTGTAGGGCTATGGCCAGTCACCACAGCCCAGCCCAATTATCCTGGGGACCCACAGCCCCTTGGGCCCATCCATGGGGAAGCAAGTGGTGTCAGTTGAACTTGCCCTAATGACACCTGTTGCCCTTTCTTTTCTCTACCTATTTCCAGTGACCACCCCTTATTTCTAAGCACACTAGCATTGCCTGGCTTATTTCACCGACCTTTATAAAGCATAATCCCCATGGAGTTTAACTGTTAAAAACAATGTGTGTGTGTTTTTTTTGTTTTTGCAATCTTCATCCGTAAAGGGCAAAGCTCTGACACCCTTGAATATATACAAAAGAATGAACTCTAGAGCCTGACTGCCATTCCCAAGGAAGGTTCAAGGAATGTGAACAGCAACAGCAGCCCTGGGACAGTAAAGATGCTTCTGAGGTCATTATGGCATTTTGCAGACATTAACACTCACTTGGAAAGCTATATTCTGGCACTTTGCTTTTTGAAAACCAATCATTACCTAGTACTACCTACACTTATACACACCAGGTTCCAAAGCCTGGCCAAGTTTGATGCTTTTTGTCAGTTTTGGTGAGCCTGTCAGTAATCCCCAAAAGCATCAGGTTTTTATTTTAAACTTGATATTGTAAAACATTAACATAGAAGTGAAACTGTACACGTGAGCCAGGACATGTGGCAACTGTACAGAAGTATGATTTAACAGAACACAATAAAGCTTTGTTTTGCTGTATTGACCTTTTCCTGCATGACTAGGAAACTCTCTTCACAACCCAAAACCCTCTTCCCAAGCCCATCTTGGCCAATGCTGCCTTCCAGTTTCTGTTATTCTGTGGGTCCTGATTCCTACTCTCCCTCTGCTTTCTCAGCAGTACTCTCACCCTCCTGAAACTTCACCTCTGTCGATTCATTTATTCACCCATCCACCCACTCAACAGATATGGATTGCATTTCTCCTATGTGTAAGGCCATATGAAAAGTTCTGGCAGAACCAGGACTAGACCCCAGAAGGAACTGGAGATTGTGAGGAGAGAGGGGGCTTCAGAGTCACATACATTGGGCGTAAGCCCCAGCTGCATCGCTTACTAGCTCTGAGACATTGGGCAACTTACTTATCCTGACTAAGCAGTGTTCTAGCTACGTTTGGTGATACTGATGTTTATTTATAAGGCTCTTGAATGAAATAAATGAGATCATAGACTAAAGTACCTGAAACCAAGATGGTGCTCCTACTTTGTCCCCTGACGCCTGCTCCATGTCCATGTTTTGACACAGCTGCACTAATGATGGAAAGCCTTCAATTTTAGAAAAAGATTTATTGTATTGTTGATAGTGTAAATTGGTAGAACTCTTATAGAAGGCATTTAGGCAGTTATCTATCAAGATTACAAATGCACATATCTTTTGACCTAGTAATGCTACTTCTAGGAAACTGTCCCACAGTTACAGTTGCACACATTCAAAATGATGTATGTATAAAGGAATTCAGTTGCAGCCTTGTTTGCAACAGGAAAAAACTGAAAACAAATCAAATATCCCTTAACAGGGGACTGGTTAAATAAATCACACAATGTATTATTGAGCAAGTGTAAAAAAAGAAGAATGACATTCTTTGCATATCAATGTAGAAAAATTTCCATATTGATAGGTGAAAAAAACAAGGTGAAGAATAGTGGGTATAATACATTACATTTTATGAATAAAGATGGGAGATGGAAATAACATTTTCAATGTATAAAGAAACTTTGGAAGAATACACAGAAAAATAAACCTAATAACAGTATTTACCCATGAGTGAGATTGGAACTAAGCAGATAGTGGGGCTGGCGTAGGTGTGCTTTTCACTGCATGCATTTTTCAAGTGTTTTCAATTTTTAGAGCCATGTATGCAGTTCTTATATCCCATTTTAATTAGGTATGTGTAATAACCAGGCCTACCACAAAGACTTACCGAATATTCTCTGTGTGCCAGGCTGGTGAGGGGACAAAAAGACATATAAGACTCAGTCCAAAGACTTCTAGCATTTTAAAAAAAGAAATCCCATTTGTATAATGCGTATATGCAAGAAAAGCCTATAAAAATCACTTTAATATTAATAACGTTTGTTTTTCAATTACAAAAAGAGTTTGTCTACTTAGGACTGAAGGTATCTCCACAGTACAAAGAACAATTCCCATAACTATGAAATTGAAGCCTCATCGTATTGCCCAGGCAGCAGGGATGCCAAGCTGCTAGTGAGAGTTCAGGCAGAGCAAACAAAGGATTGTACCTGTCAGTGGAAACGTACACATTAACCTAGCAATGAATGTGTCAATAATTACCATCTATTTACTTTGTCCACACTGGTGCTTCAGCTGTAAAATCTCAGGAAGATGTCTGCCACAAACGGTTGGCGTTTATTTTAACAAAGAGTTTAATAAGCAGGGACTGGTAGCACTGGGAAGATTGGATGCCAAAGCTCTTGAGACCTTTGGGTCCATTAAAGTCTGTGAAGTCAACAAAACCTTTGTGTTCAGATTCCATCAGCTCCTCAGGGCACTGAAAAGAACAGAAATTGCCCTAATACTTAGAACTGGCTTCCACAAACAAGAGATTCCAAACAGAATCTGTCTAATTTTCCTTTTGGAAGAAAAAAACAGCCTCTTTCCTTACATATGTCAGGGGATTCAGTAAAAATCTCTGTGTGACTACCAACTACTAGACACTGTTCTATACTTTGAGTAGCACTGGAAATTATTTATAATCAAAGGCCAGTCTCCACCTCTTTCTTTGGAGGTGACAGAAAGAAATTCATAGGATTCAGGGTCTAATGGGTCAGACAAATGTCTCCACGTGATCACTAGAATGTATTTTTCTATTTAGCCTAATGGCTTCCTAACTAGTAGCTGCTATTTTATTTAAATTGGAGCACAGAAAATAAGTCCCTTTATATGTTAGTGTTACAAGATTTTAGAACTGTAGTAGATCTATCTTAGCGGTAACCTAATTCAACCCATTATTTATGACTCTTTTGCTGGTAAGCTAATACTGCATCATGAACAAAGAGTTCTTAAGCTAGTTACAGAAAATTGTCTAAACAAATCCAGTCTGCAGGCTACTTGATGTATTTGAGCTTTAACTCACAGGGTTCTAAGGTTGATATTGTGAATTTAAAAGATTCTCTTATGATAGGAGGATTATCTGTATCTCTATGGGAGGGCACTGAAAGTTTCTCTACATCTATGTACTGTTTAAAATATCTCTAAGATTAAATATCCACCAAATATTCCTACTTTAAATTTGGAAGTAAATATATACTTCATATTTTACTTACTCTTACTTAGAGATAAATAAATACCTTATTGATTATAATATTATATTTATATTATTTATTATATATTGCATATATTATAATAAATACTCTATTAGACTTTATTGTATTTCTTTTGTTATTTGTATAGTGGATGACCATACATCTAATGGGGATCCAGAGTGATCTGAGGCAAAAACAGATTTAAATCTAGTTATCACAAGCTGGTTTAAGGAGGAAAAGGTGAAGGTCTGGAATCAGAGTACCTGAATTCAAAGCCCATCTCCAACTCTTAAGGAGTCCTGTGACCTTCGCAAATTATTTACTTTTATCTGTAAAATGGGGAAATCATAATACTTAGTCATAGCATTGTTATAAGATCAAATGAAGTAATTCATTCAACAATTATGTACCAAGATTGTTAAGCATGGTGGGATGGGGGGAGGTACAATGAGTAAATGAATGTACAGGACATTTAATAAACTTGAACTTCTTTTTTAACTTGGACTGTTTTTATATAAAAGCACATACACACAAACTTGGGATTGCATATAAAGAAGTTTTGCGCTACAGAAACAGGAATGAATTATTTATGAAGTCTCCAAGATCATGAAGTTGAAATGGTGAACATACAATAGTATCCAATTTCGAGAGAGACTGTTGTCTGATTGAGGCTCAGAAGCAAAATACACCTGTTGATTGATTTGATATGTGCGTAGAGCAATTTATGCAGCATATTAATTAATTTTCTATGCACTAAAACTGGTTGTCAGGTTTTTTAACATTTCTTTCAGAACAACATCCATATAAATTTAGAACAGCAATGAAAGCATGAATAAAAACTGAAAGGGTGTGACTCTTGTAGATGTTTTTTTTCCTTTCATTTTTCTTTTTTTTTTTTAATTAAAGTTTATTGGGGTGACAATTGTTAGTAAAGTTACATAGATTTCAGGTGTACAATTCTGTATTACATCATCTATAAATCCCATTGTGTGTTCACCACCCAGAGTCAGTTCTCTTTCCATCACCATATATTTGATCCCCCTTACCCTTATCTCCCACCCCCCACCCCCCGCCCCCCTTTCCCTCTGGCAACCACTAAACTATTGTCTGTGTCTATGAGTTTTTGTTTCTCATTTGTTTGTCTTGTTCTTTTGTTGCTTTTGGTTTATACACCACATATCAGTGAAATCATATGGTTCTCTGCTTTTTTTGTTTGACTTATTTCGCTTATCATCGTAGATGGTTTTAACACTGGTGATAAAATGTATTTTAAAACAAGCTCATTCATTCTTTTCTGAGAGGATTAAAAACCCCATTCCACCTATTAGATACTGTTGCCCCTCCCCAAGAGTAACATTCCTGCAATACATTTGTTTTCATTGATTTAAAAATCTATAATGATGATCTAATGCTCTGCTGTTTAAACTAGGATGCTATTCTTAGACTACTGAGGGCATGACAGGAGATAGGAGAAGCCAAAATAATATGGTGTATCTTCCTGTAGCATGAGTTTCCTTTCCTGTTTTTCACATTTAAATCAACAAGGATTTAACATGGAACAGAATGCAAAATCCACCTGGTTTCACAAAATAAAATGTGAAACCTCAAAGAAATTGTCCCTTGCACTGGTCTCTTGGGAGTGTATTTGGGGTACAGAGGCTTTTGTCTCTTTAGGAGAAAGGTTTACAAGTGCTGTACATAAGGAATGTATTTTTCCATCTTTTCACATTGTTGTCAGTGACAAGGGGTTTGGAATCACTTTTACATATGGCTTTAGTTTTTTGCCTATTTCCAAATTTTTTATTGCTTTCTATTATCGACTGAAGCTAGAAATAAATTATCATAGACCATGAAAATGACTGCAATAAAACATATTTCTGACTAGGACTCTGTCTGAGTTTTGAAACGACATTCATGAAAACCCTGCAAGCTCTACTACAAAATCAGAAAGGAAGATATTTCTGTATTATTGGAATGAGGCAAGGTGCTAAAAGAAGGCCTGTGAAAAGCAATTAACCAAAGTATAAAATTTCCCCTAACTTTAGACTTGAAGAAGACTGTAACCTAGTTTGAAGAAATTTGCTTAAACTTCCAGAGCTTTATCCAAAATGTAAGAAGTGAGTCAGTTGTAAAACCCAGTCATTCTCTAGTTCATTAATCTGCTTTATTCTTTTCACAGCACTTATCTCTGTCAGAAACTATCTTAATCATTTGTTTAACTTTGTTGTCTGTCTCTTCCACCTCTAAACCCCAAAAGTAGGGTCCCTTGTATCTCCAGCATCTAGCCAAGCACCTACCTGGCTATTTTATTATATAGTTGACACTCAAAATATACTTGTTGAATTTATTTGTAGGATTCAGAGATGACCACTTTTTATCACGTTCATGTTTGTCAAGAAATACGCCAAAGATAGGGGAAAGTGTATCTGACTTCTTCAAAAGTTCAGGAACCAATCTGAAGGAGTGACTGCCCACCTGTACTTTCAGCCTCCTTTGCCATCTCGGATGCTGTACCACTGATGGGAGGGCAAGGCGGAAAGGTCTTGCTAGAAAAATGGGTGTACATCTCTCCTTACGACCAGAAACTAACGGTTTCCAGTTTGCATCTTTATATAGTCTGAAGTTTCGTACTTTTAGGAGATTAAATAGCACCTATTGTTAAGGACAGGAAATTACTCATCTGCTTAAGAGAATGCGGCGGCTAACCGCGTTAGGGATTTAACGCCAATTCCCTGCGATCACACCAGATGACAAGGTAACCCCAGCTCCCCCCCCCCCCCCCCCCCCCGGGCCTCGCGCGTCTGGGCGCGCGCGGACCGCCGCACCTTGGGTCACAGTAGTGCCGCTCCAGATTTCGGGATGGAGTCTCTCGGTGTGTTCAGGGTTCCACTTCCATGCTCAGGGAGGAGCCCGCCCCCTGCCGGGCGGGGTGGGCATGGGTCGCACCTTTCGGACCCCCAGGGAGCGAGCCGACCCGAATCCCAAGGCCCAGGACGGGGTGGGGTCGGGTCCCCTGCTCACCGCTGCGGAGCCTGCTGCTGTCGCCGGCCTTGTTGAGGGCGCTGCTGGAGCAGCCCATCGCGGCGGTGCCGACGCCGGCGAGAGTGAGGCCCCGAGGGCGAGTGCAGCCACCTGTCCCAGCCCCACGCGGTGTCGGCCCTCGGAGCCCCCGCAGCGCTGAAGTTCCCAGTATTCTGCCAGTTCTGCTCCCGCGGAGCGCCGGGCTGCGGGTGCGCGCCTAGGCAGCAAAGGGAGCCATGCCGAGCGCAAGCAGTCAGGGAGCAGAGAGCGAGCAAGCAGAAGAGGGCAGGGACAGGGGGCCTGGAGGGCAGAAGGGGGACGGTGTGCTAAAGGCAGAGAGGAAACAGGCCTCTGAAGCGGGCATAGGGATGATGTCGGGGGAGGGAGTGAAAGGCTGGAGGACTCGTCTGAACCATCACTAAATAGCTGGGAGGGGAGGAGGCGATTTGGTCAGTGGCTATTGATTGGTAGACTAGATTTTGCGGCGACAGCCTTAATCTTACGTAACTTCAGTACAATTACCACAAGGAAGTTTCACGTTGATAGGATACTATTTAATCCATCCTTATTCAGCTTTGGTCAGTTGTCCAATTCGGGACCACATACTGCCTTTAGTTGTACTTTAGTTTGCTTTAATCTGAAGTAGTTCCCCCAGTCTTTGTTTTTCATGACCTTGACATTTCTTAAGAGAACAGGCCATTTATTTTGTAGAACATTACTCAGTTTGGGTTTGTCTAATGCTTCCTCATGATTGTTTTCAGGCGATGCAGTTTGGGCTGAAATACACAGACGTTATGTTATTTGTGTATTTATATCAAGTGGCACATGATGTCGATTTGTCCTATTACTCGTGATGTAGTTAAGGCACTGTCTGCCAGGTTTCTCCACTGAAAAGTTACTATTTTACTCTTTGTAATTTATGGGGAGAGACTTAGTAAGTATCCTATTTCTCATCAAACTTTTATCTGCCACTTTCAGTATATATTAGTATTTTTGCTTGGATGAATTATTATGAGTTATGAAATGAGTTTTTCTAATTACATTTCTTCTACATTTATTACTTGGCATTCTACTTTAACGGAGCACTTTCCCTTTTCTTCCATTTATTATTCACTTACATCAGTAAATACTCATGAATTTTTACATTATTCAATGGGTCATTACCATCTGTGTTAGTTTATTAGGGCTGTCATAACAAAGTACCACAGCTTGGGTGACAAACAAAAGAAATCTATTTCCTCACAATCTTGAGGCTAGAAGTCTGAGATCAAGGCGGGGGCAGGGTTAGTCTCATTCTGAGGCCTCTCTCCTTGGCTGGTACATGGCAGTCTTCTCCTGTGTCTGCACATGGTCTTCCTGCCATGCGTGTCTGTGTCCTAATCTCTTCTTATAAGGACACTAGCTATATTGGATTGGGGCCCACCCATATGACTTAATTTTACCTTAATTACCTCTTTAAAGGCTCTGTCTACAAATACACCATGAGATACAGGGGGCTAGGACTTCAACATATGAATTGTGGGGTGACAAAATTCAACCCATACACCATTATTTTGATGCTCAAGTTATCTAAAATTTGGCATATTTCCTTTAAGGGTCATGTGATACAACGCTATGGTCTTTACCATATGTTTAAAGGTCTCTCCTTTACTTCCTTCCTCCTTCCCTCCTTTCCTTCCTTCCCTCTCTCCTCCTCCTGATCCCCTCTCCTTTCTCTTTCTCCTTCTTCGTCTTCCTCTCTCTCCTGCGCTGCAGGCCTGACAAAGCCGTGGCCACCCAGCAATCAGTTCACAAATCCCTTTGAATGAAGGAGACTGGAGACTTTTGTGCAAGGACCCTTCATAACATTACACAGTTAAAATTTTTTAAGAAGATGCCTGGGAATCTTTCTTTTCCTCAGGTATAATTTCTCAGCCATTTTCTTCAGGGGAAGCGTTTTATAATCAGGTGAACAATAATAAAATAATCAGGTGTCCTGTGAGTGTTAGGAAGCTTCTCATGAGCTACTCTAGTTTTTGCTCAGTTGTCTCAGGAATGAAATGGCTCTAGGGACAAGGACAGCGGTCAAGTACAGGTTCAACACCATAGTCCTCCACTTACCATACTTTACCTGGCTGAGTGCCCAGTTTGCCAGTAGCAGCAAGAATGACCAACTGTAAGCCTCTGAAGTGGTACCATTCTTTGATGGGCTCTATCAGCTACCTCATGGAAGATTGGTAGGACCTCCTTGGGGACAGTAGATAATCTTTACCGTAACAGACACTGGATTAGACTTACTTTTCTTGCCCACTATGGATGAGATTTATTTTTCCAGCACCATCTATGTGTGGATGGTACCATCAAGACAACACACACCTATCAAGACATTACATTCAGCTCTGTACCTTATCAAAGAACTCACTTTACTGTGAGACAAGTAAGGGAACAGGTTCATTTCTGTGATTTACTGGTCTTTCCATATACCTCATCATCCAGAAGCTAAATCTAGAGAGTGATGGAATGGCATATTAAACACTGCTATGGCCAAGATTAAACACCTTTGAAGTGTGGGGTGCTGTCCTGTGGTTTGCTCTATGTCCTATGCTCTACACCAGAGATTAATGAATAGTTCTGCTTCTCCCATGACCAGAATAGGCAGATCTGCATGTTGCTCTCCACTCCAGGCTTCTTGTTCATTTGGTGAACTACAAAATAAATTCCTTTTCTGCTTAACTGAGCTAATTTATTTCTGCTGCTTACAAAAGTGTCTAGACTAACATACATATGCTTACCCTACCTTCCCTCTCCCTCACCACTCTCCTTCTTAGCAATTACCTGCCCTTATTCCTTTAGTCTTATCTTGATAATACCTGATTATAACCGATACTGTGATTTCAAAGGCTCATAGACCTTGATGTGTTGTATTTTGAAGGCAGTAGTTCATAAATCTTTTCACTTCCAAGAACTCCTTTTATCATTTTTCTTAGACATACCCATGTTTTGATGTTGTTACAAATTTACATTTATTATCTATTTCTCCATTAAGTAGTGACATTTTCTGATCAGCATGACATGCAGTGTTACAGTATTAATTAATTCTGGTTAAAAGCAAAACACATTGATGTCTTAGCCTGTGCATTACAGGTTTATGAAGGATAAAAGTACATGGCAGGCGTTTCAAAGTATTGAAAATAAAATGTAAAATGTCATACTTTTGTGGACACTTAGGACCACAGGATGCCCATTTATACTAAAATTTCAAAAATTGACTCTAAGAAATAAAAAATAACCCAAAGACCAAGCTTTATAGACACTCCCACTTTCCAAAAGTGGTTAAGTACTCTTCCACAGTAGAATTGTGACTACAGTACTCTGAGTTCTTTGTATCCAAGAGTATTAAAAAAATATGCTTCCTTGTACAGAAGAAATGGCTTTAAAAAATAGGAGAAATCATGTATGTGGCCTATTTTCTTTTAAAGAATTTTATTGGGGAAGGGGTACAGGACTCCACTGGGGAACAGTGTGTACTTTCAGGATCTCCTCCAAGTCAAGTTGTGTCCCCTCAATCCCAGCTGTGGAGGGCGCAGCCCAACTCCAGTTCCGTTTGCCGTTGTTAGTTGCAGGGGGCAGAGCCCACCATCCCTTGCGGGAGTCAAGGAGTCGAACCGGCAACCTTGTTGAGAGCCCACTGGCCCATGTAGGAGTCGAACCGGCAGCCTAGGAGCACGGAGCTCCAACTGCCTGAGCCACCAGACTGGCCCTATCTAGCCTATTTTTAATTCAGTATACTCTGGAGCATTCCCAGTCTGAACAAAAAGTGTATAGGAGAAATATTTGATTCTTTTTTATTGTGAAGGCAAAAAAGGTAGAGATGAGTAAGCAGCATTCATTCCCTCTTGTCCTCTAAGGGTTGAGAATTCTTGTATAGGTGTATGTGTGTGTGGTTAGCTGAAAGGACCCTAACATTCACTGAGTTTACAGGGTCTTTTCACTGGGATTCACCGTCCCTCACTCACTGCACCACATTTGTGAGAATGTTTAAGGTCCAGGGTGGCTTAAGAATGTGAAGGCTGAGTTACACAGATAGAGTTCCAAATTACTAATGGGCACTGAATAAGTAATAGTTGATGAAAAACGAATCTGATAGTTGTAACTGTTTAACAGTGAGGAGATGAATTAGTGTACTGAACCAACGAATATCAGATGAACTTGTTAGTATTTGCTCTAAAAGGGAATGCAGCCTGTCACTTTTAATGTTCATAGCAAGTAAAAACCAGAAGCACAGTAAATGGAAGTGTCTGCAGAGTTCTCAGAAACTTGGACCAGAGATTTTGATGAAGGAAAACCAAAGGAAGGCCTTATGTTAATTCTGTGCTATCACAATTAACTGTTTGTATTCCTTCAAGATCACCCTGAATGCGACAAGACTAGCATCTAGAAAAAAATAATATCTGGATAGCAAAGTCCTTTCTCAAAGCTATACATTTCTTAACTTTTTAGTATTAACATTTTCAAACGTACAAAAAGCTGAATAGTGGGGCAGCCAGATGGTTCAGTTGGTTAGAGCACAAGCTCTGGACAACAGGGTTGCTGGTTCGATTCCCACATAGGCCAGTGGGCTGCGCCCTCCAAGGCTGGATTGTGGACAGCGAGCTGCTGCTGACCTTCCAGAGGGGCGGCCGGATGGCTCAGTTGGTTGGAGCGTGAGCTCTCAACAACAAGCTTGTCGGTTCAATTCCCACATGCTTGTAACTAAAGATTGAGGATGGCAACTGGACTTGGAGCTGAGCTGCACCCTCCACAACTAGATTGAAGGACAACGACTTGGAGCTGATGGGTCCTGGAGAGGCACACTGTTCCCCAATATTCCCCAATATAATAAAATAATAAAATAAAAAACTCTATTTAAAAAAAAAAGCTGGGGCCGGCCCGGTGGCTCAGGCGGTTAGAGCTCCATGCTCCTAACTCCAAAGGCTGCCGGTTCGATTCCCACATGGGCCACTGGGCTCTCAACCACAAGGTTGCCGGTTCAACTCCTCGACTCACTCAAGGGATGGTGGGCTCTGCCCCCTGCAACTAAGATTGAACACGGCACCTTGAGCTGAGCTGCCGCTGAGCTCCCGGATGGCTCAGTTGGTTGGAGCGCATCCTCTCAACCACAAGGTTGCCAACTCGACTCCCGCAAGGGATGTAGACTCCCTGCAACTAGAAAAACGGCAACTGGACCTGGACCTGAGCTGCACCCTCCACAACTAAGACTGAAAGGACAACAACTTGAAGCTGAACGGCACCTCCACAACTAAGATTGAAAGGACAACTTGACTTAGAAAAAAGGCCTGGAAGTACACACTGTTCCCCAATAAAGTCCTGTTCCCCTTCCCCAATAAAATCTTAAAAAAAAAAAAAAAAAAGCTGAATAGTACAACAAACACCAGTATACTCTCCACTTAAAATTAACAGTTGTTAACACTTTCTTGCATTTACCCTACCTACCTACCTGTTCATATACACCTATTTTAGCAACTTGAAAATAAGTTGCAGATATCATACTTCATCTGTAAATACTTCAACATACATCTCTTTAGACTAAGGACAGTCTCTGTAACTGAAAGTGGGTATTTTTAATAGTAATAGTAAACTTCTGACATTGGGGTCAGCAAACTGTGGCCTGCAGATCAAATACAACCAGCTGCCTAATTTTGTAAATAAAGCTTTACTGAAACACAGCCACACTCATTCATTTACACAGTCTGCAGCTGCTTTTGTGCTACCACACAAGAGTTGGGTAGTTGCCACAGAGACCATACTACAAGCAAATAGTATGATAACTCTACTTGTTTGGTTAATTTCATGTCAAAGTGGGGCATACATTTGAATAAACTTTGAGGTGACCTATGGTACACCTGGGTATTGGTACCGGCCCTAGCTTTGACAATACACTAGATATGGAAACTTGAGAATAAAAATGCTACTTATCTCAAGCAAGTTTTTGTGACTGTTAGACAAAACAAATAAAAGGTTGTTGATGTAAGAACATCTAAACCTATACAAAAGTTGTGAGTTTATTTGAACCAAACTGACAACATATGCCTGGGAGCAAGACCTCAAATGCTCCCAAGAATAATGGTTTTGCAGCTGTTTTTATGCATTTGAAATTAAGGATGAGATGTAAGGAAGATTGGCGAAAGCAAGGCAGGGATTGGATACAAGATAGTTAACGAGATTATGTGCTCTCTTGAGGGTTAATACCTCTTCGAGGAGTATTACTAATATTTTAAGGGTGTGTTAACCTAGATGCACAAGAACAATGGACAGAACTGGCTTAAAACTTTTAACTAAAGAAGTTATAGGCCTGAGGTGTGACTACCCACCATGACCTGCCCAGTTAGGAATTTATGATATCACCCTGTGAAATTCCTTTCCAAAGAACGCCCTTTTTGGTCCACACTGAGTAGCATAGCTCCCCGCACAGTTCACAGCCTTTTTTTCTTGCCTCCTCCTCCTCCCTGACCTTCCCCAGGGCGCAATGACAGCAGAAACAGCTTACCTACTGGGTAAATTTACTTGTTTTTTCTTGGTGGTGGCTGTGGGGGGTACTTTCTGGACCTAATATTTTGAATAATCCGTCACTGAACATTTATATCAAGGTCCAACTTTCCCAGCAAAAAGATTTTTTAAATTAGACCTGTTTATCGCTCTCTCTGTGCAAATTCGGCTTACAAGTTGACACTAACAGGGTCAAAAGAGAGGTGAGTTTGGGGGAGCCAGCACGGGCGCCTTCTCCGAGGGACCGACAACCTGGGCGAGGGCAGGAGAGTGCACACAGCTACTTGAGCCCAGGCGTCACTGATGGCAGAGGGCAGACCCGACAGCTCAGGCGCACCGGAGTTCTCCCGGTCTCTCCCGGAGCCGGGGCGTGGGGCAGAGATGAGCTCAGCAGCACTAAGACCACGGTCCAGCCGTCCCCGCCTCTTCTCACCGCTCCTCTCGCCTCCGCCTCAGTCAGCTTCTCCACCTTCTCCCGCCCAGCTGGACCGTCCTCGGTTCTTCAGTTCGCAGCGGGAAGCAACAAAGTGACAGCGTGGGAAGGTTTGAGCTCGCAGCGAGGATAAGCGTACCGGGCCACCGCCGTTCTAACTCGCGGTATCTATAGCAACCGGCGGCCGCCCTCCTCTTCTTGCCACGCCTTCACTGCTTGCCTCTCAATTTGCTTCCGCTTCCGGTCCCGGAATCCCGTCCGCACCGTGAAGAGCTTTGCATTGTGGGAACTTTTTCCTTTCTCGCTCCCCGGCCATCTTGGCGGCTGCTTTTGGTGAGTGGGCTCCAAGAGCTATAGAGCTTTAGGCAGCGCGGGGAGCCCAGCGGGTTGCCGTGTGGACCCCCTGGTCGTAAACTTCCTGTCCTGTTCTCTGTGTTCTAGGTTGGGGGCCGTCCCGCTTCTAAGGCAGGAAGATGGTGGCCGCAAAGAAGACGGTGAGTGAAGCGGGCCAGGGGAGGAAGTCGATTTCACGTGGAGAGATGAGTCTGAACGGGGCGGGCAGATCTGAGCACACTGGGGACACAGCATGCCCAGTGGCATTTGGAGGGTCCGAAAAGGAGCCCGAGAGGCCCTCTCAGTGACTTGGGACCCTCGACTTCGGAGCTTTTATTAAGGGGTTAGACAGACTTCCAGAAAGCTAGATCCAGTTTTCAGGTGGTTACAGACAAGGCCTTGAGGTCCGTGTTAAATGTTTGTTTTTTGTAGAAAAAGTCGCTGGAGTCGATCAATTCTCGGCTCCAACTTGTTATGAAAAGTGGAAAGTACGTGCTGGGGTACAAGCAGACTCTGAAAATGATCAGACAAGGCAAAGCGAAACTGGTCATCCTTGCGAACAACTGCCCGGCCTTGAGGTAATGGCAAGAACCTGAAGTGTGTATCATCCACTGCACATTCATCCTGAACGAATATCCAGAGTGTAAACTTGCAACATGGGTAGCATGAACTCGATTTTACGTAAAATTTGTTTTACAAATGAACATTTGCAGAATGACTTAAGGCTGCTATTGTGGTTGGCTCTTGATGCCCCCCCGCCCCATGTTTTCTCCTTGTGTAAGTTTATCTTATGGATAGATGTGGCAAAAAGGGTAAAAAACCACAGAATGTCAAAAGTTTGAAGGAAGCATAGACATGTAATTTGTTTTTCCATGTGTTTTGTGTCCTACCTTTGGTCATTCTTTTAGCTTTGAGATGCTTTAAAAGTGTTTAATTGTATGAACTTGTTTTAGTGTAGCAAAGGAATTACAGGCTCTCGTAGAATCACCTAATTCATCCTGCTATGTTAATTCTGTTAGCCAAAGTGTTTGCTTGATTTTATTTTTTAAGAAGGGCACAACTTAGTGGCCCATGTGGGGATTGAACCAGCAACCTTGGTGTTATCAGCACCAATCTAACCAACTGAGCTAACTGGTCACCCCTTGTTTGACTTTTAAAATTGAACTTAGTGGGTACTGTAAATGAGTTAAAGAAACTTGGACATTACAGGATATAAGCTGTGTAATCATTTTCCCCACCCACGCACATTGATTTTTCTATGATAATGTACAACTGGCTCACAGAATTTTATAGGGTGTCTGTATTTCTGGAGTGTTCTCACCTCCCTCCTATCCCATAGTTTGGTCTTATTTCAAACCTTTCTTTCATGCCTACCTTCCATAGCAGTGCTTCTCTAAAGTGAATGTGCACACAATCACGTGAATGAGCTTGTTAAAATGCAGGTTCTGATTTTGGGCCTGGGATGGGGCCTGAGATGATGTGTTTCTAATAAGCACTTTGTGACACTACTGCTGCTCTGTGGATTCACACATTGAATAGCGGCAGAGTTCTGTTAGAACGCACTTCAAATTCATAAAACCATTAATATCTACCTACTCATTTGACACAAACAGTAACTCTGGGCAAGTAATACCACTCCCCATCTTGGATTCAGAGCATCAGAGGGTGATAGAAATGGACTGTGAAAGATAACATGGTTCAGATTCTGGATCTTCCCCTTATTTTCTGTGCCTGAATTTCTTCATTAGTTTTTTTTTTTTTCCAAAATGGAGTACATAATACATTAGCGGTTGTTATGGTATTTTATGTAAAATGTCCAGTATTTTGTAAATGCTAAGCAAGTAATGCTTTTGTTTTGCACCCTACTCAAATGAACATAGATACTGTCTTAAACATAGGTGTTGAGTAGATATTTGCTGGTTGTCTCATCTCTTGTAAGGGATCCAAGGAGAGGATGATTTGTATTGGCTAATGGATATGATAATATGTTTTTAAGAGTAATAACTGGCTTAGTTACTGTTGAAAGGCCTCACCAATATTACTAATTAGAGAAGTAGTAACATTTAGTCTGTTACTTGGTATGGCATTCATTTATTTGCCTTTTTGGTTCCCAAAGGAAATCTGAAATAGAGTATTACGCCATGTTGGCCAAGACTGGTGTCCATCACTACAGTGGCAATAATATTGAGTTGGGCACAGCGTGTGGAAAATACTACAGAGTATGCACACTGGCTATCATTGATCCAGGTATGATGTTAAGTCATTTTTTTTTTTTTCCCTTTATAATGTAATACAAATATTTGCTATACAAATGTCTTTGGGTCCTGAGTTCATGGTGAGAATTTGGATATATTGAGGGATATCCTATAGTTTTATTTCACAGAGAATTGATAATAAATGTTAGTACACTGGCTTTGTTATAAGTGAGTGTTTTTACTATGAGATTATGAATTTCATTTGATGAAGCACCTAAGAAATTATCTAGGAGCTTAGTAAAAGGTGAAATTATGAAAGGGGAGAATAATCAAGTGACACAGAAGTAAGTAGTCCTTACTGGCTCCTTGAAAACAGGTAAAATTGGTTGGGAAAAAAAATGCCTACAACTACAATTGACCTTCACAACTCAGGTTTGAACTGCACGGGTACTCATACACGGATTTTTTCCAGTGGGTTTTGCATCCATGAATTCACCAACTATTGACCAAAGACAGTAGTTTTGACCGTGGTTGGGAATCCATGTATGCAGAAGGCCAACTGAAGTTACACACGGGTCAGCACCCCTAATCCCTGAGTTGTTCAAGGGTTAGGTGTACACATCATACTGTTTTGAACTTAGGAACTTTTAATTCATAAAATACTGCGAATATTCTCGCTGTTCTGATTTTGTAATAATCAGTGCAGGCTAAACATTCGCTATATTAAGACCAAGCATGTGTCCCCAGACCTAGTTCTCTTCCTAGGTCTGGTTTTAAAATGCTGGTTATAAACTAAGTCTGATTTATGTGATGCATCTTAAGTGGGAAATGTCTGACTCTGATCAACCTCAAGAAATGGCAGCACAGCGAATACAATAATGTGAAGATAACCACTGCTAATTTTATGATTACCACTTACCATTAAATGAATTGTAAAATTATTGTTTTATTTTCTAGGTGATTCTGATATCATTAGAAGCATGCCAGAACAGACTGGTGAAAAGTAAATCATGCAAAATTTTTCTTTAATAAAACTGGTCAGAGTTCGGTTTAAAAACTGTATTCATTTCAGTTATTTTTATATCTTTGTTTCAGTACACTTTCCTGAAGCTAGGATTAGAGAGGATGAGGTAGCTAGGTGTGGTGAGACTTGGGGGTAAGAATTATATACATCCCAATTTCCATTTTCTCATTTGAGTAAAGGGGGTGCAGTGAGTTCCTTTCCTGTATTGGATTTTCGTAATTCCACTCTCAGGACATTGTTGGCATTTTATATTTGAGTATGTTTGAGTGGCAGCAAAGTTCAAAACCCAGAATTTAACCAGAATTGCAGTTTATAGTCCCGCTTAAGTCTACCAAATATGAGTAGCAAAAAGGACTAAATGAAGTTCCTCTCCACCCCAGATTTTGTCACTGCATATTACATCTCCCAGGTATGTCTCATGGAACCCTTTTCCCATGTCTGTTAATATCCTTTGGAACATTCAGAGGAATTAATTTGGGGGGAAATACTGATTTACACACATCTTGATTTGCAGAGTTGAATGGTGCTTGTAGGGTATACCCTACACAGTCTGCTTTGGCTCTAAGGGAGGTTGTAGATGTGGCAGAAATGACAATGTCTTTTGGACTTTAGAATCAATCTGCATGGTCAGGAGGTTTTTGGTGGTACCGTAGATGAGAGACAGATGATGAGGATGCTTTCAGTACATTATCCAGAAAGTCAGGTATCTACTGAACTTGAAGTCAGAAGACATCCTTATAGTTACGTAACAACTATGGGTGAGTCAAATTCCCAGTTTCACAAGTGTGGGAAATGGTCTCTTTTCAGGCTAACATTGCATGGTTTTAGTTTGTTTCTGAAGTTAATCTGAGCTTATGGATATAATTTTGAAAGTAGCTGTTATGAACTAGAGTTTTCTTACTGGTTCTGTTACTCAGTGTTTCTCAATTTGGGAGTACTGATATTTTTCAATGGGACAGTTCTTGTTGAGGGCTGTGAATACTACAGGAGATCTCATTCCTGGGTTTCCTTCCATGTCATTGTATCAGCACCTCCAAATGTCACCCCATATTTTCCAAGTAGTATCCTCTGGATAAGAGTCAGAGCTACATGAAAATCTATAAATGTCCTAAGGTGCTCCAGACACTGGTGTGCCCAAGGTCATTTAAAATGTTTAAATCTTGATATGAATTGCTTGGTCAGACTTTCTGGTCTCTAATGCCATTAATCTGTTTCTGTGGTTCAAACTGTTTCAGTCTTTTAGTTAAGGAAGTTTATGAACTTATTTTTCACCTATTCAGTCAGTTTCTCAGATTGACCTTTCACGCTATTTGGGTTATTTGTCCCTCTAGGTTGACTAGTTCCAATTTAATCTCTAAAGGGATAGTGACCTAAGGAATACAATATTGTAGGTTCCAGCATACCATTTCTTTGCAGTGCTTCTGTTGCATGACTGTTTGGCTCAAGCATTTTGGAATTAATGGATTTTAGAAAATAATGATTTCTAGGACTTTCTCCTAGGTAGTGATAATACGCTATAAGATCATTTGGCTTTTACCTTTTTATATGTGCTTTTTTTTGCACCCACCATTGTTTCAGTGAGGAAGTTCAGAGAAAAGGAGTTTAACGCCTAGCGGATAAGAAACACCTCACTCATTCTGGTCTGAAGCAGATGTAATGAAGTGCCATTATAGTGCTGTTAGAATTAGAAAATGCTGTTAGCCAGGAAGATCTGGGAAGGTCTAAGGTGGTATTTTTAAATGTTTTCTTATTATAAAGTATAGGGGACTGCAGGAAGTTCCAGCCAATTGAATAATCCATACCTATACTGAGAGATAGGAAAGTGCAAAGAAGAAAGAAGCTGGATATTGTGGAGCGTGTTAATTGCAATCTGTATAGTGTGGCAGGAACAAAAAGTATATAGAGAAGAAAGCAAACTTTAGGTGGATTGTAAATGCAATTAGTTGGACCTTCTGGAAGATGGTTTGTGGAAAATGGTTCTCTTGGGTCTTCTCTCTAGCAACTCTTATTTCCAGCTACCCCTTAAACTAGACTTGCTGCTCCCTCTGCTTGCAGGGGCATCTGGTTACCTTCCCCATTCCCCTCCTTTTCCAGGTCACCCCAACATCCTCCTCCTGTTTAGATTGGGTGCCTCAGTTACCACAGAACCTTTTTTATGGCATTAATCACATCTATCTCATTAAACTAAGGTCCCAGAGGACAGGAACTCAACGTTTTCAACTTTATCACTTATTATGTGACGCACATAATTCAAAAACCAGAATGAATAGACTTTGAGGGCTTAAGCATTTACTTAACTCTCATTGATATGCTTGTGGCTTTGTGTAGCACCATCTTTGTGTCAGGTGCTCTTGGCTGCTGAATAAAAACAGGTAATCTTGAGCATTTAAAATATGTTAGACTTTACTAAGTAGTGTACATGTTAACCCATTTAATCCTCTTGACAATCCCATGAGATAGTACTATTAGTCCCATTTGACACCATCAAGGCTTAGAAAGGTCACACAAACTGGAATGTAAAACCTTTACACCTGAGACATACATATAGCAAAACTAGGAAAAGAGAGAAATATTTCAAATTGTAGATAATCTTCAAGTTCAGTATCTTTGATTAATCTGTAAATTTGATGGATTGATTGGAGGCCTTTCTTTCCCTTGAAAGCATTTTCCTCACCGAGTTGGAGAAAGTTATAAACTCTATAATGAAATGTTTAAGGAAATGGGAGCAGGGGCAGTCTAGAGCCACAAGAGGGAGCCAGGACTTAAAAAGCAAAGTAAAATTGAATTGGAAGCAATGCCTGAACTGATTACATCTCAATCCAAATTAATACTTTACTTGCTAATGAAAATCTGTTTTCACAATCAAATGGATGACTCCAATATAAATATAAGCTAAAGGTTTAATACTTTGAATCACAACTTTTATACTTGGAAAGAATCATCCGATACGATTGAGGCCTAGAGGTTCTTCCCACTGTACCACGATGCCCTTTGGGAGGACATTCTGATAGAAACACTTGTCTTGAAGTAGTTAAACAAGCTTAGTCAAGGTATTTTGTAAGGCATCATTTGGCTTCCAAAATGCATGGGAAGGCTGTCACTTTAAGGCAGGACCAGGCAAAAGCAAATCATGTCCACAGTGTGTTACAGAGCACCTTGCATAGCTTATTTCTTCTCACTTGGTAAACTCATTTTCGGATTCTTAAGGATTCTTTTTCTCTTTGAATTTATACAAGTTAGTGTCTACTTTTTGCCATATAGCAAACCAGCTTTCTCAGTACTAATTATGTTTTATTTTACAACTTGACAGAATTAATGATAGCCTGAGCTTTGGGGCTCTGAACTGCTTTCACTAATCTTTGATACAATGATGTACAAACAGTAATTCCAATCTTCATCTGTATTTCAGGCGATTTTCCAGGGCTTCCATTCTCTGTGTCATTTCTTCTAGTAAAACTCAAATTAAGGAAAAGAAATCTGAATTCCCAATTTTTATGTTCAAACAACGAATTAGTTACATAAAAATTTATCCTAAAAATATGTCTCTGTTTCTATTTCTGTTAAGTATTTTAAAACCCTGACCTGTATGTTTATAGTAACTAACACATGCTACTAAGATTATAAATCTTTTTTTGAATTAAATACTTTGACATCAAAGCGGGATAGCTCAGTTCAAATTCTTTTTAATTCTAAGCACACCTCTGTTGCTTGTAAATTACTTTGTCATAGCACACCTCCACGAGCCAGAATTGATAATGTTGGGAATGTGGTGAAGAGAAGAAAAGGATTAGGCCTTGCAAAGTAAGATATGACATCAGAAGAGAGATGCACTTTTCACTCATAATGCTAGATATGGCCAAATGTATGTGGTAGCAACCTTGAAGACTTCCAACCTATGCTCTTTTGTATAGAACTTCCCTCATCTCTTGTGAAGTAGACCCTCAGAGTTGGAAGAGGAAGAGGAGAGGAGCATTAGGATAATCATTTGTTCCCCTCCACCCCCACCGGGCTTAAGCTCCTTAATACCATCCCGCCCCCTTGGCAAAATAGCAGCCCAGATTCACCATCTATTAACCACTGTCAGATTATTTTCTTAGGGGAGCAATATTTCCAGTTTTCAGAAAGGAAATTGCTATATGCTGTTCCTTATTACATAAATCCACTGGCACAGAGATAGTTGAGGATTAAACCATTTCCCTATCGACTAGTTGTTGCATGTTGAGATAGATACCAGCCAGCTTTAGTAAGCTAATTTTACGTTTAGAGCAGTTGGCAGGATTTCCGGTGTGTAAAAGAACTAAATCCTCATTTCCCCATTATCCCAAAGCATTCCTTTTATTTGTAATATTGTTTTTAATGAATCATTGGATCCTGTGGTTGCCTTGGTGGAATGTTTAATCTTAGAGTGCTGATACAAAAGATCTTTGTTGCCAAACCAAAAGCAAAACAAAAAATAGAAAAAACCCAACCACACTCCTCTAGAAACTACGGACCAAATGTGGCTACAGTGTGGCTTGGGGCCAAAGGAAAAGTTTGGAGTTTAGTTTGAAACCTCTTCATTCTGCATCATTCTTTGCCCATACATACTGTACCTCAGACCAGTACCTCGATTTCCTCCCAGCAAAGGGAGTTAATTAAATATGTCTTATTCTTTACTTTGCATCCTGACTGGTTGACTGGCCTTAATTGCTAAACCCTCTAGAACAGAAGATAGCAAGTAAGTGCTTTGACCCTTGCCATTAAGCTTCGCTTGCCTTGGCTCTCAAACACCTACCAGGCTGCTTAAGAAAAAAGTTTTTCCTGGAGTTCACTGTTCTTGACTATGGAAGTGACTTCATTTGACATACACCAACATGCAGTATCTGTGATGTTTTGATAATTCTCTGCATTCTATACAGAAGTATAATACTAGAAAAGGATATAGCGTTGTGTTAATTTTCTTACTTCTTCATTTGCAAGGTTCTGGAATGTTATAAGGTTTTCACATTTGCATTGATCAGGTTTTTCTTCCAAAGGACTTCCTGAGAAAGCAGATGGAAAGTGTTCACCTCTATTACTCACAAGACTTCCCAGATGTATAATAATAGGACTGAATCAGCAGATGGAGGAAACCATAATGAAAGAAATGTTCAACTTTTTCCGTGCAGCCAGATCCAGTAAATCCTAGGAGAGGGCTTCCAACACTGGACGTGGCCTTTACTGTGGATTTGGGGAAGACCACTCCAGTTTTTCTTAGATCTTTAGTTCTCATTTTACTTAAGTTCTTCTCTCTTCCCCATCCTACTTCCTCTTTCCCTTTCCTCCTTTAAACTGAATTTGTTGGCAAGCTGAGGGTGATACCGGGTTAACTTACAGTAATATTTTACTGGGAATTACCTGAAGATTTTGTTGAATGGGAAAGTTTTTGTGTAGATCGTGAAAGAATGTCTTCTTCAAACAGATAGCTGTTTTGCACTGCAAAATTAGAACAGGAAAGTAGGTCTCGGATATTTATGGTGAGTGGCTCAGACTCTGTAAAGAGAAAGAAGACTGAAGTCAAACCTGTTTAACACAGTTACATAAAACACCATCAGCTGTCAGACTAAAGTACCTGGTATTCCTAGTATGTGGTACACAACTTTACTTTGGGACACACTGTGGCAATAAGACTGTCAGCAGAGAGGCTACTACCAAATATGGCTTAAGGTGTGGAATGAATGTTTCCTGTCTGATTGAGGGAAAAAAGCCATAGTTAACATAATTCAAATCTTTCGCTTTATAACTTTTGTCTGGAGGGAAACCATGGTGGAAACATCCACCAAAGGTTCTATAAAAACATTGCTTTTTAAAATTTACCTGTTGGCTGGTGGACCCTCTTTGGCAATTCCCCTGCTGGGGAGTCCTGACTTCCATCAGAGTCTTCCAGAGCTGAGAGGAAAAAGGTGACCAAAAGGTGATAGTTGTCTGCATGCACACGTGTTCTTGAGGAAACTGGACCCAGATCAACTTTTACCTACCTGCCATAACCCAGGGTATTTTAGTTTTGTTTGGTAACACCACAGATTCAAAAAGCAATTGGTTACTACATAATCCAAGACCACTCTAGGGCAGTTCTCTATAAAGGAACCCTGGACCCCTCAAGTGCATCTTAAGAATGCTCCTAAAATATGTCTAGAAGGTAGAGTGGGGAAAAAAAGTTGTCGAAGGATTAAGCTGCAGTGGCAGCAGCTCCACTTGAGGCATTTCAACTTGAATGAAACAGCCTAGAGGTAAAACATTACTTACTCGCATTAGAAATCTGAAAGGCCTTCCCTCCCCATCTCCCTTCATCTCACTGTTTTTCTCCTTCATAGGAGTAAGACACATCGCTTAGACTGATTTTATTGGTCACTGAACCTGGGATATGAGTAAAAGGGACAATGGGCAGAATTGCTGTATGTCAGCATGCCTTACATAGAGCACAATTAGTGAACTGGAGAAAAGCAGAGACCTCTTGTACATAGCAAAATCTAAATTCTCAAGGGCGGTCTACTGTTCTGTAAGCAGACGTAGTCCATGCAGGGAGGTATTCTTTAAATTTTAAGCCGTGGGCTTCAAAGGATTACCATCCCTTTCCACTCTAATTACAGGCATATCTGGAAATTACATGTCAACTCTCCTGCTTTATATAATGGTTGTTTCTTAGTTAAATGATCATCTCTATAGGGTTTCTGTGAAGATTAAGTCTGCTGGTCTGTCAAAACAGTAATCACACTGCTCAGCACAGAGCAAGCTCTTGAGCAATGCTAACTTCTAACTCGCCTCTCTTCTTCTGTACTTAGAGCTTCCAGGTGTCACTGGCCCTGCACAGCAGGGAGGTACTTTTTTGAGCACTTTGAAGGAATGGGTTGAGAATTTCTCATTCAAAAGTTCATGCTGCCCTGTTTGCTAAGATCTGTCCTAGACGTAAGCTGTAGTACCTTCACATATGCCTTTCTTTAATTTTTCACTTATCTCGCCCATTGTGCTGAAGTCTTCAGCATAGAAGAGATGCTTGTTTGTGGGTTCAGAGGCAATTTCTTGCAGTTCTTCCTCAATGGCTTTTCCTACACCGACAGCATACATAGTTATACCTAAGGTACAGAGCAAATTAAGAACAAGGTAATTAGAGTTGTGTTCCCATGGTCTGGGAATTGTACCCACAGCCTGCTAGATGTTGAGTGGTGTGGTTTGAGGGGTCCATGTCAACCTCTATTTTTTCACCATTTTTATTTTGGCCCTATGAACAAGAGAGGAAGGTGAGGCATCTAGGAGAGGTTGGGGAGCTAGACCACCATCCTGGTGCTTAGCTCTAAGCAAGGTCATTTAACAAATGTTAACTTTTCCCTAAAATAGCCTTGTGGATAAAGTAGGAAAGAGCACAATCTATGGCTTACTAAATGGGAATCTCCTGAGAGAAGTCTAAGAAACAGGTCAATTTATGACCTTATAACCTAGTTTCTACTTCTCAAAGGTACAGGATAGGAACCTTAAGGGGCCTGGGGGGAGGTGAAGATGCATTCTGCCCATCACTCAGGAGGACGAAGCCTTGTGAGGAGGTGCTAGGCTGAAAGGAGAACCTGTAGACCACTGGAAACCCCTGAAGTCAGGAAAAAACCAACCCAAGAATCAACCTTAGATATCAAAAGGATATGAGATTGCTCCAAATGCTTTTCTCAACAAAATTCATTAGACTCCCTTCCCCATATACTTTTCATTTGAAAATAAAACAGTAAGAACTTAAGTTCTACTTGGTTTTCAACATTTTTCACCACTGATATCTTATTCGGACTATCTCATTGACTAGGTTTTTTTAAAAAATGGCTCTTTAAGCCAACGGGCAAGAGTTATGCCTTGTTCCAACTCTGTGTAAGGTCAATAGCCAAGTTCAGCATATTTGTCTGGGAGCCCAGTGACTGCACAACTTCCTAAAAAGGAGAACTATTATTTTAAGATTTGTATTAGCTATGCATAGGAGTAATTAAATTCATTAGAGGATGTCACTTCAGATAAATTTGTTGATTCAAGAACCAAATAAACGTCTGTTTCTCCTACCACCTGTCTTTGGGTGATTCACGGAAATGCAAGTGGGGGAAAGGGTAAGGTAGATTGGTCTCAATGTGACAAATAAAAGGGCTAACCACTGTCTTTGGAGACAAGATGCTTTCCCCAGTATTCTAAGAACGCAGGCTATGGCGGCCCATGGATTGACATGAGCTTTTGCAAGCTGTCTAGAAGCAGAGGAACTGGGTGTGAGCAGCCAGTCTTACAATTCACCCAGATTATTCAGGCAGGACACTGGTTATTACTGTGTTGGGCTTGGGGGAAAGTTGTGAATAGTGAGATAAGCAATATCAACAAAACGGCCTCCTTCACAAAGAGATTGAATGCTGATATGAAACAGCCTTTCTGTGAGGGGCAATGGAATTCACGAAAGGGATTGCTAGCACTTTGACTTTTGTTTGTTCACTCAGCAAGTATAAGTCACACACATACTATGTGCCAGGCCTAGGCACTGGGTCCATAAAGTCTTGGATGAAGCCATGGTCTGTGGATACCCTTCACCCCTTACAGGACCTGCTAAAGCAATGTGCCCTCAAGAAGTTCTTAAAGTGACTTTTAAGCAAACTTCTTCACCTCAAGTTTTCTCATCTTCCCAAGGAATCCACACACTGCCTTAAGCTGTCGCTACCAACCATCCTAGCTTTTGGGTTTCCTTTCCCAGGGGCCACACTTCT
This sequence comes from Rhinolophus sinicus, assembly GCF_057876585.1. Taxonomy (NCBI): domain Eukaryota; kingdom Metazoa; phylum Chordata; class Mammalia; order Chiroptera; family Rhinolophidae; genus Rhinolophus; species Rhinolophus sinicus. The sequence continues at coordinate 33,026,156 of NC_142506.1, forward strand.
CTGCCACACTTCACGTCTATCCACAACTAAAGTAACCTCCAGTACCTCCGGCGTTATACTTGGGGTCAGAAACACCACAGAAAAGAGGCTGAGCTCCGCTGCGCAATGAGAGCTTCCAGTCACAATCTCCAACATTTTAATTTTCTCAAAAGCTAACTTTTGCCTCCTGCGAACACAAGAGTGTTCGCTATCCTAAGGCTATTGTGCTTTCAGTGTTCACTTGCAGTATTGGTTTTTTTAAAAAAGTATCAGTAAGAGTTCCTCCCACTGGGAATCTGTTGTTAGATGTTTGGGGACTTGTGTATTTGTGGTTTAATCAGAGACAGCACTTGCAGGATTGATCCTCTCCACTGGAGGTCACCCTGGCTAGTGAAGCACAATAGATGATTACTCAGGTGTGGTCTGTGTAGACTGATCGCACCGTCTGCAAGACCGCATCCTTCCGAGTCCTTTAACTCTTGTGGGGTCCCTTTAAGGCCTCTAGGTGGCAGTTTAGTAAAAGGGTGTAACAGCGATTGACAGCCTTTCTGTATACTCAGAGACTCATTCCTATGACCAGCTGTGACCACTGAGTGAGTTTAAGAAACCTGAAGCCTGAGTGATGTAAACCACACTTCCATATTACCATTGGCCTTGGCTTTACTGGCCCACTCGGAGACGTCATCCTGCGCCCGTCCATCTGTGAACACGATGGCCACTCGGGGCACCCGCGCGGAGAGAGGTCTGGCCCCTTCTACTTGTGTAAAACTTCTCTCAAACATGTGTTTCAGGGCCAGCCCCGTCATAGAGCCCTTGCCCATGTATTTCATGTGGGCCACGGCTTTTTTCATTTCCTTGGCTGAGCTGAAGTTTCTCAGGGTAAACTCTGTGCGGACCTGCGTGGAATATTGGAGCAGCCCTACTCGAGCAGCTTTGGGGGAAATCGCCAAGGAATCTATAATTCCAGTGACAAACTGCTTCACAATCTCAAAATTCTCTTCTCCGAGGCTCTTGGATCCATCGATCACAAAGATCAGGTCAATTGGGCCTTCAGAGCATCCTACAGGGATGAAAGGAAAGCTGAGATAGGTGAATGATTAAAAAAAATCATTGATGCACAAGAGTAGAAGAAAATTATGCTTCAATTGGAGGCATAACCACTTGTTCTTAGATAATACTCAGGACAGACAGGTGTTGGGAGAGACACAGCAGAGATACAAATTGTCTAGGAAACCAGGTCCACACTGTCAGGTCACCGACAGCCAGGTCTGTCTGGGAGGGACTGCATGCAAAGTACACTGAAGGGTCTGACAGCACCCAAAAGATTCCTACTTTACTCCGGGGAGGGGGTGATGTCACCCCAGTACTGGCATTCTGACACAACGGAGAAGGAAATTCTTAAAATTCAGCTCAGCCATCATCTCTTCTAGGGAGCTTTTCTAGTAACCCAGCATGTGTTAGTTACACTTTGTATACCCCTAACACTACTAATTTATTCAACAAAAATTTGCTCGTTGAGCATGTGCTTCATGCAAGGCAATAGGAACAGCAGGATTGCAATAGTGACCAAGACAAAATCTCTGGCCCCAAATTGCTTCTAGTTTGTACCCTATGCACTGTGCAGGCGCTGGTTATGTATTAGGCCTAGTCCTCTCGTCTGCCAGTTCTTCCTCATCAGGGGCCATGCCTCGTTCATGTCTGTACCCCCAATCTTGGCATGCAACAAGTATGCAATAAATGTTTGTTGACGGTAAGTAAAGGAGGTGTGTCCAGTATCCCACTAACCTGTTAAAACTTAAAAATAAATTATCACTGAATTCTTTATCTACACGGAGGCTTTCCAGGCAACTCAGATGGTTGACAGTAAAAGCTTTGTGCAACACTTAAGCAATCTGGGTGTGGAGAGGTTTTTTTTTTGTTCCTTGAGGGGGGAGGGGACATAAGAAAAATTTATAGATCCCAAGTGGATGATCTCATTTCCGACAGTCTACAGTAATGTGATACAACATTCTCTTATGTACCAAGCAGCTGGCCAATTTTTTAACGTGAAGACAACAATATAAGCAAGTAAAGACACACACATGCAAAAATACTTCTATGCCTGGCCTGTGTAACAAGCTGACACACTGACCTTGTGTGTGTGTGTGTGTGTGTGTGTGTGTGTGTGTGTGTGTGTGTGTGTGGTTTGAGTTCCTCTCTCCATTAAGTGCTTGTCTTCATTACTCAACCTATCGATTCCTTATTAGTAAAAAAGGAAAAGACCATTTCAGAGCTTCATTTACATTCATAGCCTGTCCCTGAATCAACCAAAAAAAGACTGTCAGATGGAATGCATGTGGATTTCAGAAATACTGGAATAATTTTCTGGCAGCAAGTCTATTTTCTCCTCTTCCGCATACACTTTTCTCTTACAGAACAAAACCAGCACTTGCAGGCTCCATGTAGAGAGGGGCACAGAAGGCTTCTCCAGGAAACGAGAGCGCTAGATGGAGTGGAAGGGCATCAGGATGAGACATGCCAGACTTTTGCTTTCAGACCCAGGGAGAATGACAGTCCCACTTGCCAACTACTTCTTTGCCGGAGGGTCACTCCAACTTTCCTTAGGCATTTTCTTTTTGGTAGTTAAGTCAATTGATTTGCTTTTAGAGCCTAATTTTCACAGAGTTCCAGAATTCCCAGGTTGAATAAGACCTTTAAAGGTCAAGTGCAGCCCTCCTGTTGCTCACATCTTTACAACTTCCCTACCACTAGCCATTCAGTCTGTGCTTGAACATGTCTCCTGATGAGGAACTCATCACCTCACCACTGAAGCCCCATCTTTGGACAGCTGCAGTTGATGACAATAGTTATCATCTTTCAAGCATTTACAATTGGTCAGCACTGGGCTAAGTACCTTTAAATACATTATTTATTCCTCATGACGATTCTGTGAGGTACTATCATAGATGAAGAAACAGATTCAGAGAAGTTAATTTTTCCAAGGTCACACAAGTGTATGAATGGAGGTTCACATCCAGATCTGTCTGACCCAAAGCTCATGATCTCGACTAATTAATGACACAGATTCCCTGAGACGAAGTTTCTTTGTCCTCGTGTGGAGCTGTAGCCTCTACCTAGTGTCCATTCTTTTCCAGGTGAATGAGGTGACAGTCACTTTGATTTTTGAATGGCACCTCAAGTCTTTTTTTCCTATTAGGTTGGTGCAAAAGTAATGGCGGTTTAAAAGGTTAAAATAATTGGAAAAACCGCCATTACTTTTGCACCAACCTAATAAAAAGACCCCCCCCCCCCCAGTTTCTGCCTTTATTTTTCACTTGACATTGTACTGAACTTTACCATGATGCTTTCTAAATCATGTTTATCTCTAGCCATTTAAAAAAAATTTTCTATAAAATACATGCACATGGAATAAAATTCAAGCATTACAAAAGAGTATATATGTGTGTGTATTTATCATCTATCTATCTATCTGGAGAGAATGGATGTTAGAGGGAGCCTCTTACAAAATACATCAAGGGTAATATACTATAAAAACCATTCAGCACCATGCTTATTTCACTTAAAATATCTTGGGATTACAGCCAGTTATTTCATTCCTTTTAACAGCTGTATAGTATTGAACAGCAGCTACACCATAATTTATCTAATCAGTCGCTTATGGATGGACATTTACCTTGTTCCCAATTTTTTGCTGGTACAAATAATGCTGCACAAAATACCCTTGTGTATACGGCTTTGCACATATTGGTAGGATAAACTCCTACAAGTGGAATTGCCTTTAAAATATTGCCGAATTGCCCTCTTAGAGGTTGTACCAATTCAGACACTTAGTGGTAAATTTAAAATGACCTATTACAATATACCTTTGCCAACATAAGGAATCATCAAATTTTTTGATTTCTGGTAACTAATAGGTAAAAAAAGTATCATAACTTCAATCTCTTACTATACATCTCACCTTTTTCTTTTATGGCTTTTATGTTTCATGCCATTTTAGAAAGGTCTTCTCTACTCTGGGATTATAAAATAATTCTGTTAAGATTTTTTTCTACAACTTTAGTGGTTTTCTTTTTTTATGTTTAAACCTTTAATCCATCCCTCTCTTCCTAAAGTGTAATGTTCAAAACTAAATGTAATTCTCCAGCACAGAGCACAACACACGTCTCAAAAGCTTTTTCACAAGTGCTGCAGTAAATTCTCTTCCCCACACTGTGTTTATCCATGCATATTTATATTTATGGGAGAAGCAGAGGTGAGGGATTTGTTCCCTGAAAATACTCCAAAAAGTAGTTACTCCCAAACCAAATTAAAGCAGAAAGGCAAGTTCAGATCACTTACTCTTGCACTGTTTTCCATCCTCAGCTAGAACAAATCCCTCTGAGCATTTGCAGATATAGGAATTGCCACGATTAACACAAATGTGTTCGCAACCATGGCGGGTCGATTTGCAGACATCCTTTCCTGAGGAAAACGTAGAAAGTTGAGCAACCCCATCAGTGTAGAAATAAACCCGATTCAATAGTCATGTCAGGAACGATCACGGAAGTAATCCATTTTGTAAAAATCTACCTCTGTTCAAACCTCCTTTAAAACATCTCCTTTTTCTGTCTAATAGTGAGGACAGGGCATGGTGAGGGAAACATTTCTCTCAGAAAGCTCTACTCCCACAAGCCTGAATGGTAAGGTGGGGGATTGGTGTCCTGAATTTATTACTAATTTTTAGAATTGTTCATTGTGTTTTGGGTTTTGATTTTTCCCAAGCTAGTGATTTTTTACCACATAGGTTCCCAAACACTCGTTTTAATAGTCTAATGAACACTTCTCATGGGTGAGGTACTTTAAATTCTTTAAAGTAGTTACAGCCCTTTAATCTTCACAACATCCTGTGAGAAGAGGAAGGCAGGACTAATTATACCCAATTTATAAATGAACAAACTCAAAAAATTTCAGAGTTGCCGAAGGTCGTGCAGTAAATTGATGACACAGCTGAGACATGACGTGTCTCCCGAGTACTCCTCCTCCATGGTGTTCCTGTCTGTCATTAGCTCCCTAAAAGGGGAAGCTTCTGACATAATTGGAATCAATGTACTATAGATCTCTCTAGGAAGTGGGAAAATGAAGGGATTTTATTTAGCAATCAAATTCCAGAGGTAAAAGTTGTACCTATTAAGCAACAAATGTGTTGAGTGAATAAATGGTGTGTGTGTGTATCTTACATTTATAGAAATAAAAGCATAAACAAACAGCTCAGGCAGACATAATGGGCAGAACTATAGACATGGTCTCCACAGAAGGGACACTACAGTGTGAAGTCAAAACACAGGATCATGCAGGAAGTCCTGCAGAGTTAGGCCAGGGTCCCACAGGCATCCTAGGAGTCAGCTGTTCCAACAGAACTTCTCGCTAAAAGTAGGACCCCTGCTTCCCGGTGGAAAAATGAGAGCAGTGAGTTCCACAATCCAGCTTTGTTGACACATGAAGTGAACCCAGTTATCTCAAAGGAGTCTGTGAGGAAATTCCTAAAAATCAACCTCAAAAGCAAATGAATTTATTTTGTCTTGACTAAAAAAGGCCCATTTTGCCCACTGGAACAGTGTTACAAAAACAAGTACACAGTGTTGAACACCCAAATATAGGGATTAATAGCTCAGAATCTCACAGTGAAGAAAAATCCTGCCCTGTGCTCTTCTAATGCCCACACCCTCCTCACTGAGTGTGTCCCTGTCTTTCTTCTTTTGGGTGCTATGATGGTTAATTTTATGTGGTAAGTGCCCAGTTGTTAGGTCAAACTGCAGTCTAGATGTTGCAACAAAGGTGTGTTTTAAGGTGAGATTAACATTTAAATCAGTAGGCATTCAGTGAAGCAGATTATCTTCCATAATGGGTGGGCCTCATCCAATCAGTAGAGGGCATTAAGGGAAAAAAAGACTGAATTTTCCCAAGGAAGAATTTTTCCAGCAGACTGCCTTTGGATTAGAGCTGCAACATCAGCTCTTTCCTGGGTCTCCATCCTGCCTGCCTACCCTGCAGATATATAGACTTGACAACCCCCCCATTATCATATATAGTCCCATGACTAGCCAGGCACTGTGCTAGGCTCTGGGCACCCACACAAATCTTGTGGAGAGGGCCAACAGCTGAGAAAAAAAATGAAGCAAAGAGCCTGACAACTCAGGATGTTGATTGAGAAATTCCTAAGAACTAGGGGGTCTACTGTATTGATCACTAGAAACCACTTCAAAGCACCCAAGGAAGGAACTTGTAATTATGACATTCATTGTAAAGGAAGATTTTAAAGATTGAATGAAGTTATAAAACTGCCCAAGTTCCACAGATGGACAAGTTTATCTCTACCTAAGAAGCCACTTACTTCTGCAGTGTTTCCCATCCTCAGCAAGCCGGAACCCTTCCAAGCACTTGCAGATGTATGACTCACCACTGTTCACACAAGTGTGTTCACAGCCATGGTCTACTGCTTGGCAGACATCTTTCCCTGAGGACAGCAGAGCAAGTTAGAATAATTTCACCTACATAAAATTTCTCCAGGCTTCACCTCAGAGTTTCCATCCAACTCAGCCCCCAGACTCCGAGACCCTTGAGCTCAGTGATCCATGGAGAAGAAGGTGAAATTGAGGGTAAAGTTCAATGGCCCTAATTCGGGCTAACTCTTCAAACTGCCTCACTATCATCACCATCCTCATTCACCAGCACCTACTTCACTGTCTCATATAAATGCAATCCATCACCAGCTTTCTGCAGATGTAGTTTCTGTTTTCAGAAAGGAAACACTTTTGCACTTTTGGTATGATTACTTAGATTAAACTTCAATTTAGATTAGCAGCACTGAAATCTAATTGTGGCTTTGTTCCTGACATATTTTGTGACTTCGGAGAATCGCTTAACCCCATGGAGCCTTAAGTTTCCTGTCTGAAAAATGAGAGTAATAATTCCAGCTAGCCATCTTTTCTTCAAATATGTCAACATGAGTTGCCCTTTGTAAAGTACTTTGAGAAGCTTGAGAAAAAGATGACTGATTGGGATGTAAATCATTTACTCTGGGTTACACCTTCCCCTTTGATTATATGAGGTATGATCAAACAATATGGTGAATGTTTAAATAAAAATCTTTATTACAGTAAAAGACATATTGCCATTAATCCACTCAAAGTACTCCCCTCATTTCGAACACACTTATCCCGTTGTTCTTGCCACTTTCTGAAGCAGTTCTAGAAGTCCTCTTTTGTGAGTATCTTTAGTTGCGCTGTTGTGGCTGCCTCGATGTCCTGAATCATTTTGACTTTGGGGAAAAGCCATAGTCATATGGTGCCAGATCCAGTGAAGAAGGTGAATGAGGACACACTGTAACGTTTTTATTTGACAGAAACTGCTGTATACCAAAGAAGCAATGTGTGACATGGAGTGCTGTCATGATGGAGGATGATTTATGCCACACTTTAAAACACAGCTTCTCTCAACCGTAGTTCACACCTGACTGACTGCACCAAACAAGTTGAAACTTGTCACACACTGTGTCTAAGGTTTGATGTGCCACTTCGGGTATTGAAGATCTCTGTCTTTCCACTGGATGGCACTTGGCAGCAGCATTCACTGTATTTGTTGATCACAATGGAAAGGCTCCGTGTCACACATCACTTTTGTCTGGTATACGGCAATTTCTGTCAAAAAAATTACGGTGTGTCTTCATCCACCTATTCACCAGATCTGGCACCGTGCAACTTCTGGCTCTTCCCCAAAGTCAAAACAACCATGAAAGGTAAACGTTTTGAATCGATTCAGGACACCAAGGCAGCCATGGCAGTGCAACTAAAGACTCATGAAAGAGGACTTCCAGAACTGCTTCAGAGAGTGGCAAGAACGATGGGATAAGTGTGTTCAAAGCGAGGGGAGGGGAAGAATTTTGAGGGAGACTAACGGAATGTGTCTTTTACTGTAATAAAAATTTTTTAAATTTAAACATTCACCGTATTTTTTGATCACATCGTACCAAGATGTGTCTTGGCCCCATCTAAGAGGCTTTGTTTTCTGAGACATAAGAATCGCCTCATCATAAGGTTCTCTCTGTAAGGAATTTGCGCTACCAGAAACAACAACAATATTAGAAATAAAGAAACAGAGGCTCAGAGAACTTAAGCAACTTGCCCGACTAATAAATGGCAGAGACAGAAGTTGATAGAATATTGGATTACAGTCAATACATCCTTCCACCAGAGCATACTTCTAAACTGCTGTTTCTTGCCATAGGACTTCAGTTGTAGCTCTAGCAGTGACTTTTTTCATTTGTGCATTTGCTGTTTTCTTTTTAATGGACTTTATTGTATAGGACAATTTTAAATTTATAGAAAATTGATAAGATAGTACAGAGTGTTCCCATAAACCCCCATACCAAGTTTCCCCTATAACATTTTTCCATTAGTGTAATATATGATATTATTAATGGACCAATACTGATATATCAACTAATATCAAATAAAGTCCATATTTTATTTACACTTCCTTACATTTCACCTAATGCCATTTTTCTGATCCAAGATCCCATCCAGGATCCCACATTACATTTGGTGATCTTGTGGCATTGGCTTTTGAGAGTAACTGATTTATACAGAGATCAAGATGGTGGATTTCATGCAGAGGCCAGACACAGTAATGTGAGCCAACTCCAATAAAAACTTACTTCTGCAGGTTTTCCCATCTTCTCGGAGTATATACCCTTCAAAGCACTGGCACACAAAAGAGTCTTCCCTGCTTACACACGAGTGTTCACAGCCATGGTCCCCCAAGGCACAAGAGTCCAATTCTGAGAACCCAAGTGGAATTAGAGAAACAGATGAAGGAAATGATTCAGACATTGGTGACTTATTCAATCTTAAAAGACATTTCAGACACCTTAAATTAAAAGAGTATCTAATCCCATAGTGCACATTTCAAAATAGAAAGCATGTCTATGAGCAAAAATTCTTAATATAGGGCTGGCCCGGTGGCTCAGGCAGTTAGAGCTCCATGCTCCTAACTCTGAAGGCTGCCAGTCTGATTCCCACATGGGCCAGTGGGCTCTCAACCACAAGGTTGCCAGTTCAATTCCTCAAGTCCTGCAAGGGATGGTGGGCAGCGCCCGCTGCAACTAAGATTGAACATGGCACCTTGAAATGAGCTGCCGCTGAGCTCCTAAATGGCTCAGTTGGTTGGAGCGTGTCCTCTCAAGCACAAGGTTGCCGGTTCGACTCCTGCAAGGGATGGTAGGCTGCGCCCCCTGCAACTAGTAACAACAACTGGACCTGGAGCTGAGTTGCGCCCTCCACAACTAAGACTGAAACGACAACAACCTGACTTGGAAAAAAGTCCTGGAAGTACACACTGTTCCCCAATAAAGTCCTGTTCCCCTTCCCCAATAAAATCTTTTAAAAAAAAATTCTTACTATATAAAAGCACATAAATAAAACAATATCATTATCTCCACAGGAAAAATGAACAAAAGGCATGAAAAGACAATTTACAAAAGGAGAGATACAAATGGCCTATAAACATTAGAAAATAAGTTCAACTTCATTGGTTATTAATGCAATATCAACTTATCTACGTATCTACTTAGGTATGAATGTGTGTGTCACACTTAGGTCATCCATTCATTCATCTGTTCATTCAGTCAACAATGTTTCCTGGGTCCCTACTCCATGAGTCAGGCACTCTTCTGGACTCTGGGAATACAACAATGAATAAAACAGAGTTTCTGCCTTTGTGAAGCTTACAGTTGGTGGCAGGGGTGGGAGGGAAGAGACAGGGAAGATAATCAATAGACAGACAAAAATATATATGTCAGATGGGGAAAAAGCAGGCTAAAGAGGATAGAGCGTGCCTGCTGGGTTGGGCATGGGAGTGCTTGTCATTTTTCATGCTGCAGTCAGATAAGTTAACACTGGACAGAGCCCTGAAGAAAGAGAAGTGTGAGTGTGTGGTATTTGGGAAAGAATAGCACCCCTAAGAAAGAATTTGCAAACTGCAGAAGTAGGAGCATGCTTGGCATTTTTCAGGAAAGGCAGAGAGACCAGTTGATTAAGCAACTGGATCCTGGCAGGAAATGATCAGGGACAGACCAGACAGGATTCAGAGGCAGTGGTGCATCTGAGTGAGAAAGGGTCATTGGTGGGTTTTGAGCAGTGGCGTGGCATGACCTGATCTGGTAAGGATGTAGCACAGAGAGCTAGAAGAAACCTACTGCAGTAATCCTGGTGGCCCAGACCAGGCTGGGAGAAGTGGTCAGATTGTGGCCACATTTTGAAGGCAGGCCTACAAGATTTGTTGATGGGTTGATATGAAAAATCCATCTTCACATGGCTATGACGCACTTCTGAGAGTCAACTCAAGTATTTCCATGGAGTAGAAGTTCTACGATGGATGCCTTGACGTTATTAAGTGAAGGCTCTGAAGTGCATAAGCACATTTATACTCAGGCAGAGACCACATACTTTTTTCTAAGGCATTTTTACAGTATTTCATTTTGGAAGGGAGCTCTGAGAACCACCCTGTGGGTTAGTTAGGGCACCCATTGTTATTCTCATTTACCAGCCAGGGAAACAAAGGTTTGGGAGGGGAATGGCTTGCCAAGACCACTTGCTAAGAAGTGATAGCATCAGACTAAAAATGTAATCTTCTGACAGTTAATCCCATGTTTTCCTCAACTGCACTGCATTGCTGTATTCAAACATGAAGGGAATTTTGCCTGTCTTCCTTTGAGCAGAAGCACTGCCAAAATTCTTGAACAATGGAAAAGTGTTATGTTAATTGAAATTATAACTGCAAAAGAGAGTCAAACAAAAGTTGGACGCTCCTGATACTCTGTATAGGACTTACTTCTCTGGGCACAGTCTGCAGTCGTTATTGACCCAGAACATTTCCTCACGTAGTGTTGAGTGGAAATACGATTGAGTGATCCACAATACAGACAGCTGGCTAGCTGTGGAGGTGAGCATTTTCCCCCCCACCATGAATTTATACTAAGACTACTCTATTTTCCAAGGTAATAAAATAGCTATAACTCTTTCAGGCCAGCCTTGTCAAGCCATAATCCAGACAGAACTTCTTGAGCATGCGTTTTCTTTCTAGAGCTTCCCCCATGTCCCATCCTGTCCTCTCAGCTTCAGCTCAGGCTTTCATCTTGAAGAGTGAGGGTGAGTCTTCCTGCACAGACCAGACCCTGAAGGGCCACTTATACCCAGGCTTTCCCGAGCCATGGTGGTCTGAGCCTGACCTGGCTGAAGGACACTGCTTTCCTGTATCAGGAGCCTGCTGAGCCCAAAGCCACTATCCACAGGGGCATGTCTTCACCCTTAGCTGCAGGTTATCCTGGAGCTCCCAGCCCACTTTCTGAGTTCTCGTGGGCTTTCCTATAGTAGCTGTTTGCAAATCTTGTTGTGTGCATGCTTTAAAAGCATGTGGAGAGTCTGGGTGTTTTATCTTTCCCTTCCTCACTCCCTTGGAGCATCTGATCAAGAGTAGGGCAGTGGTGAGTTCTCCACCTTGGATGAGCATCAGAATAACCTGCATAGCCTTTTTTAAAAGTCAAAATAGGCACCTGATTCAAAATTCAAACATATTAAAGAGCAGACTTCCCCTATAGAGGGGTATCTGGCAAGATCTACCAAAGTTACAAACTGTACTTTTAACCCAGCAACTTCACTTCTGGAATTCTCTCCTACAGGTACCCTTGCACCATACGAAGGGCTATACTTTCAAATTATTCATTCATTGCAGCATCATTTGTAATAATGAAAAGTGGGAAACAACCCAAAAGTCCAGCAACAGGGGACCAGCTATGTAAATGTTCCACACACTGAGACATTAGACAGCTGTAAAAAGAATGAGGAAGTGCTCTCTGTAATGATAGGAAGAAATCTCCAGTAAATATTATTGAATCAAATAAAAAAGGCATAGAATGGAATATATGGTGCACCATTTTTGTGTGTGTTTAAGGACAGGGAGGAAATAAAAATATTGTATTTGCTTTTATTCATATAAACATGAAGGACAAATAATAGACTAATAAAAACGGTATGTTAGCTATCTGTTGCTATGTAACAAGTTACCCCAAATTTAGCAGCTTAAAACAACAAATATTATCTCACACCATTTCTGAGGGTCTGGAGTCCAGGAGTGGCTTAACTGGGTGGTTGTGGTTCACAGTCCCTCATGAGGCTACTCTAGTCAAGCTGTCTTCTGGGGCTACAGCAATCTCAAGGCTCATTTGGAGCTGGAACATCTGCTTCCAAGCTCACTCATGTCCTAGTATTTACTGGCAGGCCTCTCACTTCCTCAACGGCTATTGGCCAGAGGCTCAGTTCCTCATCATGTGGGCCTTTCCCACATCGCTTCCCCCAGAGCGAGTGGTCCAAGAAGTGAGAGAGCACCCAAGAACAGCAGCCACAGTATCTTCTATAACTTAATTTGAGCAGTGATATTCATCAGTACTTCCATATGCTATTGGTCACACGGACCAACAGTGAAGGAGATGACTACACAAGTGTGTGAATATCAGGAGATGGGGGTCACCAGAGGCCATCTTGGAAGGTGGCTACCACCAGTTATTGATAGCAGGTGGAGGTAGGGAATGGGATGGCTCGGCAAGAGTGGGAGCAAAACTTAATGTATTTTTTTTTTTGCATTGTTTTGATTTTTGAACTATGTGAACCTCTTACCTATTCTGAAAATAAAATTTAAACAAAAATCCTTAATGCAAAACAAAGAATTCATAGTTAAAAGTATACCTGTCTGTCACCTTTGACATCCTACATAATTATTTTGAAAGGCTGCACCATTAGTCATTTAACCAGTCTCTTACTGGATGGGCATTTAGGTGGTTCCTAGTCTTTTGCTATTACAAGCATTATTGCAATAGATACTCTTGTGCACATAGTTGGGCATAGAATGTGAGGGCTTATCTGAAACATAAACATCCTAAAGTGGAAATGCCTAGCTAAAGGGTATGAACATTTAAACCTGATACATATGTCCAAATTGTCCTCCAAAAACATTACATTAATTAATGTAAGATAGTCTCTGTGTCAGGGGATCTAGGTCTTTTGGATGTTTTAAAAGCCCCACAGATGATTCCAAAAAACCACCAGGGTGAGATGCTGGTGGCGGTTCCAGCCTTATGTTCAGGGGCCTTCCCAAGTGTCCTCCACCATCGTGAACCAAATGCCATCATCTTTCTCTAGGGCTGTTGCATCATCTACTCCTGGTTTCCACATACTCACTTTCACCCCATTCAGTCCATCCCCTGCCTCAACCTGAGTCCTCGTCCCAAAACCTGACTATGCTCACATCACTCCTTCCTCTGCCTGAGATCCTTTAATGCTTCCTGAGAGACTTGGGATAAGACACAGTATCCTTGGCAAGGTTTTCAGGACCCGCCCTGAAGCCTCATCTGGGCCGCTCTCCTCCAGCTCTGAGTACTTTCTTTCGGTACCTCAGTACTTGAGTACCAAGCCAGGAGCCTCCCATCACAGGGCTCTGCACAGTCATTCCTCTGCCTGGAAGACTCCCTCCTTCACCACTGCCAGATGTCTTCCCTCACCACCTGGCACAGGGCCTCAAAGAATCAGGCACCTGCCCCTTTGGTACTATCACAGGTGTCACTGAATATTTAGTATGTGGTTGGTCTGGGTCTGTGTTCACCTCCTCAGTGGAGTGTGCTCACACGGGCTCTGATCTCCAAGAGGCCGTGGGCTAGATCTACCCTTCTGTCCTGTACCTCCCAGCACCTAACTTAATGCCTGGCACACAATAGTCCCCGGTAAATACCCATTCAGTAAAAGAAAACATTTCCTCAGTTTTCTACTCAGAAAATCAAGAGTAACTAGACTCACTTCCTGGGGTTTTTGTGCAGATGTTTTAAATGAGAACCAGTGGGGTGTGGATCTGGCGGTCAGAGGGGTTTCTCACTCTCTTCTACACACCTGCCTTGCAGAGTGCACAGTTCACATCTGCTCAGCAAAAAATGTCCAGTTTCTGCATGTCAGAGACGTTCTGGGTCACTCATAAATTAATGAACCACCTGTGGTAAATTGGAGAATGCCAAAGTTGTACTGTAGTGAACTTCCTGACCACAGGCTCTAGATGCTTTATACTCACCAAGTCTGGAAACCAACTTGGAGTCAGCTTTCCCCAGAGCCAAAGGTACTCCCCTCTAGGAAAGTACTCCAGTGGATCCCTAACAGGCAAAGAGAGCCAACATCCCTGACTCACCGTCATGGGGTGCCTTAGCCTGAGGAGAATGGTGGGCACCCCAGCAGGAGTTCATTCAGTCAGCCAGTGTTTATGGAGCACTTCCACTGTGCCAGGCACCATCCTTACTTTTGGGCTAGAAGGGACCTTGGAAATGAACTGATCCAACATTTTCATTTTAGGTTTGAGGAAATTGATGGCTGGAGAGCGGAAGTGACTTTCCCAAGGTTCTTTAATCTGCAGAGATGAACTGTGTCAGCTCTGCTAGGGCAGAGGTGTGATTAGATCACAAATCTATCACCTCCGAGTTCCCTGGTCTGGTTGCACAGCCAGTGGTCTTCCTAGTTCAGCAGGATCTGCTCAGACAGGCTGCTACATTCTCAGAAGACAAATTAAAATAGTTTTCTCAAGGGAACCCAGGTCTCCAAATAGTTTAATGCAACTCTAAAGGCTGTAGGTCATCTGTCCTGCCTGCCCCTCCAGGCTCATCTCTCACTAGTCTCCCTTTCGCACTCAAAACTCAATATTCAGCACCACCTCTGGGCCTGGGCTTCCACGTGCTGTTTCCTGCTCTTTGAAAGAGCTCCTCCCTCAGTCTTAGTCCATCAGGTGCTGTAACAAAATACCACACACTGGGTGGTTTCTAACAGCTGAAATGTATGGCTCACAGTTCTGGAGGCTGGAAGTCCCAGATCAGGGTGCCAGCAGGGCTGGGTGAGAGCACCCCTCAAGGTCACAGACTTCTTGTTGTATCCTCACATGGGGGGAAAGACCAGGGAGCTCTGTGGGGCACTAACCCCATTCACAAGGGCTTCGTACTCATGACCTAATCACCTCCCAAAGGCCTCACCTCCTATACCATCACTTTTAGAGGATTAGGATTTCAACATATGAATTTTGGGAGGACACAAACATTCAGTCCATAACACCCTCCATCTCTGGCTAGCTCACTCCATCGATCTCCAGGGGTTAGATCAGACATCTTTCTCAGGGGACTTTCTCTAGGCGAGGTGACAGTCTCCCTGTCACATGCTCCTGTGGCATCTCTTCTATCCACATCACAATTCTCATCACATGGAATGGATGATACGTCTTTAATATCTTTCTTCTCTGAGTACTTTAAACTCTGTCAGGGCAGAAACTGAACCAGCATCACCCCCAGAGGAGCTCAATGCCAGCATGACATGCCCTGAAGTACCCTGTACTTCAGGTACAGGGTAAATGCTTGTGGAGAATGAGAATAAATGGATCAAGAGCTTAAGGAAGCACCTTCACTCAAATCCAGAGACGAGAGTGAGGACAGACTCAACCGGGAACCAACACTGAAATGAAATGGATGACAGGACTCATGAGACATCTCAGGCTGCAGGAAGAAAGAATTTTCCCTCTGAAAGAAGGATCCTCTCCCTTTCACACTAAGGAGGATTCAGCCTCCTCACCAGTGGGGACTGCAATTTGTGATCAGGATGATCAGAAGTTTCGGGACATAATGCAGGGTTTTAGGGCCCCTCTGACAGCCCTGGACGCTGACACAGACTGTGCTGCTCACATCTGGATTCTACATCTGGGAAGTCATGTATGTCTGCGGTGCGGCAGTCATGGGGTCATGTGTTCCGCGGGCTCACACCTCTGCGGCAATGACAAACAGCAATTCTGTGTCTGAGGTTACACGTAGGAGGTTATTAAAACCAACCTCAAGCCCAGAAAGAAAACACAGTAGCCGTCTGCCTACAGGGTAACCAAGGCCAGGAGATAGAATGACACTGTTTTCTGGCTTTTCTTATAGTTAAAGTTGGAGCAGCCGATCATTTGCTGACTCTGTGGAGGCTTTTGCTCAGACAAACCAAGAAGCAGCTGAAATGAGGCATACTTTTAGGGGGCATCTTACTCACTCTGGGCAAGAGATCCTGAATCCGGGCACCTGGGTTCTAGTCCTGACTTTGTCACTGACCCCCAAGGCCAACTTGGGGGTGCCAGTTTCCTCCCTATGCCTGTTTCCCATGAAAGAAAGGGAAGACTTCTAAGCTTCCTTCTGTTCCATCAAACATATAATGTGAATACAGAAGTGACCTTCTCCCCTACTACGGACACTGAACTGTGTCCCCCCAAAGCCATATGTTGAAGCCCTACCTCCCAATGTGATGGTATTTGGAGGTGGAGCATTTGGGAGATAATTAGGCTTAGATGAGGTTATGAGGATGGGGACCCCAAGAGGGATTGTGCCCTTATAAGAAGAGACATCAGAGACCTTACTCTCCCTGCCATGTGAGGACACAGTGAGAAAGCAGCCATCTGCAAGCCAAGAAGAAGGTTCTCACTGAACCTGACCCTGCTAGCTCCTTGATCTTGGACTTGCAGCCTCTTGAACTGTGAGAAAATAAATTTCTGTTGTTTAATCCACCCAGTCCACGGTATTTTGTTACAGCAGCCCAAGTGTATTACAACAATCCCTTTGCCTTGCTCAGGGCTTCTTCTGTCCTTTGAAGTCAAGCTGGGGGGCATCAGGCTCCCCACAGGCCTTCACAGACTGCAGGTGGTTGGAGGCCGCCCTGACTGGGATTCCTAATACTCTATTTCCGTAGCTCAGACCCCTGACTATGCCCTTCACCTGTCAGAGGAAGGGGGTCTCCCTAGGGCATTCTTGGGCTCCTGAGTCTGACCCTCCCAGCATGGCCCATCTCTGGGGCCCCTCCAATGAAAGCAGGCCTGACCCTGGGAGGTGGGTCTCCAGCAGCAAGACAGGGGCTATTTCAGCTCTCTCCTCAGTGGGGGGCAGTCTAACAGTGGGAGGTAAAACCTTAACAAGAGTATCTTAGGGGCTATGGCTATTTACAGGTTCCCAAAGCACTTCAATGAACGTCACTCTCTGTTCCACATGGCGACTCTGACAGAGGCAGAAATGATCACTCCCTGTTTACAGCTGACCAATCAGATCCACAGGTCAATTCCCTGGGCCAGGGTAGAAACAACAAGATTTAAAGCTGGTCTTGGGGCGCCTAGCTCAGTATTCTTTCTACTCTGCCACATTGTTTCTTAGATTGTGCACAGAGAGCCAAGGGTGAGGTCTGGGCCGGAGAGCCTGTGGCAGAGAGGTCCAGACCCAGCCTGTAGGGGGTAGAGAAAAGGGGCTCTGCAGAGGGTCGGGGGTGGCAGGAAGTTCCTCATAAGGGGGTGACATCAGCCACAGGCTGGGTTTCCACTAGCAGGGGTGGGATAGGGGAGTTGTCCTAAGTGGGGACAGGATGGTCTAGGGGTGTAGCATCTGCTCAGAGAACAGGGGGCCTCACCCTCCTGAAGAACCACAGGGATCAGGGAAGACTTAGGGTGGAATTCACAAGATGGAGGAAGGGGTTTTCTGACATTGCCAAATCGAGGAGTGTGGCTGGAAATTTATTTTGGGAGACAGTGCAAAGCCACTGACAGTTACTGAGTAGGGAGTGGACCCTGTGCCAAGTACCACAGGATAAAAAGACATGTGGTCTCTGACCATTCTCTCACTCATTGAATTTTTTTGTGCACCTCCCATGGGCCAGTCTGGGAACTCAGATTCTAAATAAGACCCAGTCTCCAACTTCCAGGAGCTGGCAGGCCAGTGGGCTATGTGCCCCACATCTAGCCTGTGGAGTCTCTCCTGATGCTGGGATGCCTTTGTGAAAGGTATATCTCTGGGAAATTTGCAGGGGCTAGACAGGGAAGAGGCCTCTTAGATGCAGCTCGTAGAGAGACTACCCCATTCCCTCACCCCAATCTGTGCATCAAACCCCTAAGACAAGAACGATTCCTAGGGAGAATCAAAGGTTGGGGCCAGCGGGCAGGAGAAACGGAGGACAGGACTCACTCCAGAGGCCAGAGAGTCCAAGGAGCCTGCAGGGGTATGAAGATAACAGTGCTCACTTAGTTCCAGGGCCCTAGGAACCTGGGCCTGCTCTCCATGCTTCAGAGACTCTTCCGGAAGTTGAGTGAAGGAGTCTTCAGGCCACCTGCTAGCAAGGCTCTACGTGGAGGCTGCTTTCTAAGGGCCAAAGACACCCTTGCTTATCCACTGAGCCAGGCCTGGCTGACCCTCAGTGGGCGCCCCCATCCACAGCCCTTTTCCAAACCGGTGCAGTCCTGTCATCAGGCTCTTCATCATCTGGAATAGAGCTGGGGAACATGCATCCCAACCCCGGTTAACTATGGACACACTAAAAACACAGCCAATTATTACAGGGCAGCCAGACTGAATCATCCTAGGGCAGACAGGAAGTCTTCAATTAGGGGAATAGCTCAACACATAGGTATCAGCTGGTGGGGAAAATGCATCTCTTAGGTACCACCATTCCCTGAGGATAATTCTAACCCATTGGATCATCTCACACGTTTTCATATAGTCAAAACCACATATAAACATACACATATGAAAATTCACTGCTAATTGCATTGTTGAACATTTACTCATATGGATGATGTCACTGTACCACTAGTTACAAACATACTTTAAATGAGAAAATGGGCAACATTTAAAAGTGTCAGTGGCATAACCCAGATGTGGACGTGGGTGATGGGTAGGGAGGGAGAGGGTGCAAGTGATTGTGAGGAAAAGGGGCAGCATTTGTTTAGAAGGGCTGTGAGAATTTCTTAGAAGGCCTGCAACTATCTTATAGTCAGATCTTGGTGATTGTAGTAAGGGGGAGGATAAAGGAAGGGCATGAATAATCGAAGATGATGGAGAATTAAAACAAAACAATAAAAAACTGTGCATATGGCTTTGGCATGCTGTCAGATGTTGATGCAATTTGACACACCCACCCTCCTTCTGCACCCCCAGTGCCACACCTTCCCCATGCTGGCTGGAGCAGCAGTCCCGGATGCAGCTGGGCAGGCAGCCACAAGCCAACTACAAAATGGATAACCCATTTGCAAAGACTCAAAAATCTGTCTCAAACTAGGGAAACATTTCTCTCAGGCTGCACAATTAGAGAGGCACACCCAACTCCACAGTGGGTTTACCTGCCCATGTGAATAGATCATATAAAAAGGTGGACAAATTAGGTTGTGGCCACAACTGTGGTCAGGGAACTTGACCCTATGATCAGAAAGACCAGCAGGATGGGGAGGGTAAATTGTAGTCCTTTTCCTCCATTTCTGATCCCTTTTCTCAAAATGACTATTTTTTAAGTTTTTATCTTTGTCCACTTGGAAGCGAGATTGCACGGCAGAGACCCACATTCTTGAATGAAGGAAAGAGAAAAGTCTGGGGTCTTTTTCTTGTTTTTCCTTCCCTTCCTTTGTTCCTTCCTTATTTCCTTCCTTCCTTCCTTTTTAACTTAATGGAGACCGAAGTTGGGACCAGCTGCAAGGAAAAATGTACCCAGGACACATCACTGCCAACCTCACCATCTGCTGCCAGATTATCAGGAGAGGGGGTGGGAAGGTTTCCCAGGGGCCTCCCCTTTTCCCAGAACTGACTCTGGAGTCACACAGACCAGAGTTTGAAGCCACCATGTAATAGCTGGTAACCTTAGGCTCTTTACTTAATCTGAGCTGCAGTTTCTTCACTGCAGGATGGGGATTCCATGGGGCTGCAGGACCGAGACGGTAGTTTTCTTGTGGACCCGGCTGGCTGCCACTTGCAGCCAGATTGAGGGGGTAGAGAAATGAGAACTAAGAAATAGGGTTCTGTCCAGCTTCAAAATGACCGCGAGGCAGACTGAAAATAGGAACAGCCATCTCAGGGAGCTGGAAAAGGAAGGCAGGGGGCGGACGAGCAACACAGGGCTCATGTCATTGAGAGAGAGGCCTTTCCGCACAATGACTCTGGCCAGCAAAACCCCGGGAACAGATGAACGGACACTACCTGTCTGGCAGTGCACCCCACCACAGATTGCCTGTGCGAAATCCCGCTTGTCGCCAGACCTCAGAACACTCACTGGCACAGGTCTTCCCATCACTGCGGAGCACGTGTCCCTCCGGACACTGACAGATGAAGGATCTGTCCATGTTGACGCAGGAGTATTCGCAACCATGGTCGCTCAGCAAGCAATAATCAGCCCCTGCAAAACCCAACGGCCAGATGGGAGTCAAGCTACCATCATGCTTTCCCACCCCACTTCACCCCCCCACCCCCCCGGCATGCAGTCCCCAGAGGACATCCCCATTTTCTCCGTGGATAAAGGGGCAAAGGAAAGTAGGGACCTTGACCTGCCGTCCTCTGCAGTCCTCACATTTTCAACCCAGTGGCAAACCTCTCCTGTATCAGAGAAGTGTGGAGGGGGACTCACGGGAGCAGGTCTTGAGGTCCTCGTTGATGAGGAAACCTTCTGAGCACTGGCAGACGAAGGACTCCTCAGTGTTCAGACACAGCTGCTCACAGCCATGGTCCTGCTTTGCGCAGTGGTCCACCCCTGTGGGTGTCACACATGAAAACACGAAGTAACAGGAGGGAGCAGCGCCCCACCAACATGGGGCATTGAAACACCAAACCTCCTCGGAGGGAGCCCCTGAGGAGCCGTATCACTTTATTCTACCCTGTGCAACTGGCCTCTCTGGGAAATTAGCCTTGTCATGTTGTCTTCCCATTTCTTTGCAAAGTAAAGCACCTACGACTCTGGTGTTGGTGTTAATGACAGCAGCCCTCTGTGCTCTTGTCTTGACACCACAATGTGCAATCCTCAGGGCAATGCTGAGAGCAGGCGCAAGCCCCATCTCACAGCAGGGAAAGCGTGGCTCAGGAAGGTAAAGCTGCTTGTCCAAAGCCACATAGCTGACAGAGTAGTGATTACGAATGAGTTCCAGTATCAAACTACTTGGGCTCAAATCCCATCTCAACCACATCCTAGCAATGGGGTACACTAGGCAGTTACTTGGCCTCTCTGCCATCATTTTCAGACTTGAGAAACAGGGATGATGTTGCTTTCTTAGAGGAATTTGGTGAGAAGTAGAGAAGTTGATACCATGTTTTCCTGAAAATAAGACCTAGCTAGACCATCAGCTCTAATGTGTCTTTTGGAGCAAAAATTAATATAAGACCTGGTCTTACATTATATTATATTATATAAGACCCGGTCTTATATTATAGTAAAATAAGAGCGGGTCTTATATTAATTTTTGCTCCAAAAGATGCATGAGAGCTGATGGTCCAGCTAGGTCTTATTTTCGGGAAACACGGTATATGTAAAGCCCTCAGAGCAATAGCTGGCACAGTTCACCCCCTAATGAATGCGGATTATTATTAGGTAGTGCTGAGTAAGAATTAATTGTATAGTTTCGTTTCTATCTGAAAATTACAAAGGAAAAGGTTTTTTCCTCATAACCAGGACACCCAGATTCAGAAAACCAAAGACTTGGCCTACATGTGTGGCTGATCCTGGCACCCCAGGGCTGCATAGCTGGCCCCGCTGGGTAGAGAGCACTGAGGGGCAGTGAACACTCAGCTGTGGTGAATGGCTCCCACAGACAGCCCTGTGGGCTGCCTCCCAGATTTCCCTGATGGAGAAAACACAAACCCAGAGACTGGAGAGACACTGGAAGCCTTTTGCAGGGCCATCAAATGGGCTTCTTTGACTCCCACAGGGCCTGGGACTGATGTCTGCTGGAACATTCCACTGGTGGATCTGCCTATTGCAAACACTTGCAGGATCTCAGGAGCCAGAGGGTCTGTATTTACATTCTGGTTCCACCATTTACCAGTCATGTGATGACTCTAGAAGTTACTTAATCTTTTTTGGTGCCACTGCTTCCCTATCATTAAATAGAGATAAGAATGTAGATGCTTCATAGGGCTGTTTGTCCGGAGAAAGTGAGTGCCCAGAAAATACAGCTATGCCTGCACAGAGTGAGCACCCCATAAGGGCTTGCTGCCACCATGGCCTGGGGCCCTCAAGGGGGATAGGATACCATGGCTTTCTCTGGGGACGCCTAAGAAGAAATGGCCTGGTTTATACTTTTGAAGCTGACTAGGTTGTCCTTCTTATTATATACCAGAGAGAAAGAATGGCCCAATCTCTTCTGGCCCCTCTTCTGAGCTCTTCTATGTCCCCTGAGGCATGCTGGGAGGGGGAGGCAGGCCATGGCCCCTGGGGATCTTGTGGGCTCTGCCATTTCATGCCCAGCCTGCCCCAGAATACCTGCCAGGGCAGTCAGCTAGCCGACCCCACACTCCTGGAAGAAGGTAGAATGTACCCAGATCTATCTTCACCAGGGCATCTACTTGTCGAGTGGAAGACCTACTGCTCCCCATTCACTTCGCATAGGACTCAGAGACAGCCAGGGGCAAATGCACAGCACTGCCAACTTTCTGGTTCAAAAGTTCTTTGACCTCTGAGATCAGTCCTTAGAAAGCCTAATCAAAGCACTTTGTTTTCTCTAAAGACTGAAGGGGCACAAGTTTTCCCAAGGACTGCTCTGTACCTAATACTTCATCTCTGAAACTTCCCCTCCTGGCAGTTTAAGGTCCAAATGCTGAACAGCTGCACTGTTTTCATTCACAGTATATCTCTGTCCCCAAAGCTGGAGCAGATGTGCGGCTTGCTGGGTGAAAAGCCACACACAGGGCTCCTTCTATGCCAACTATGCCACCAAGCCCCTCCCAGCATACCAGGGTCACAGGCATTTACCACAGTGCTCAGGTGCCCCCACCCCTGCTGGCCTGGACCAGTGCAGACTGTGCTTCATAAAAAACGATGGAAGAGTCCAGCTGGCAAAGCCTGCAAGTTTCCATGTGTTTACATCACCAAATAGAACTTTGTTGTGCCTCTTACACAAGAAAATTAAGAAAAGTCTTCACAAAAAGTCCCATGTTTCTCAGCTCTGCTCTCAGATCAGCTCTGTGGTAGCCCAAGTTCTTTCCAAGCTGTCCCTTTCAGCCTCTTGTCCCAACCTGGGGCCAGCACTGGTCACTTTCCCAGGCTCCTTAATTATAATGAACTGTCACCTGCAATTGTATGTTTTCCTTGTGCCAGGCACAGTGCTATGAGATTGAAATGGTTCTGATTATTCCTCTTAACGAGTCTAGGAGATCAGTCCTATTATGACCTTTACTTTGTCAAACAGATGGGAAAATCAAAGCTGGTGAAGTTAAATAACTACACTGGGCCACATGTCTAGTGTATGGTAGAGCTTGGACTTGGATTCAGGCCAGTCTGACTTAATCAGTGCTCTCAACAGTAAATAATAACACTAACTATTGTGTGCTTACTACATGTTTAGTAGCACTTTTTTCAGTGTCTTATACATATTGATTCTTTTAATCATCACAACCCAATCTACGAGGAAGGTAGCATTAACGGTTCCATTTTGTGGATGATGAAGCTGAGGCAAGGAAGGTTAAGTCTGTCGGACCTTCAGGCCCACAGGAAACCCAGGAGCTTCAGAAGTGGCTGGCAGCTAGTGAGCCTGGGGACGTGGTGTGGCCCCTTCCCTCCAGTCAGCATCCCAGCCCCTGGTCACACTCACGGCTGCAGGTCTTGCCATTGGGGTCCAGGGTGTAGCCCTGGCGACAGCGGCAGTAGTAGCCCTCCTCCGTGTTGGCGCATTCGTGCTCACAGCCCGGCTTGTTCAGCGCACAGTAGTTGATTCCTGACGGGAGAAAGGGAAGACCCTACTTCAGGCTCTGGGCTTATCCCAAGCTGTGAGGTCAGCCCCTCATGATAAATATTCAGTAAATAAGATTCATCTGTAGGACATAGAAAAACAGCTCCTTTTCTCCAGCTCATTTGAAAGAGAACCTGGGGATAGCCCGGTGGCTCAGGTGGTTGGAGCGCTGTGCTCCTAACGCGTAGGTCGCTGGTTCGATTCCCACATGAGCCAGTGAGCTACGCTCTCTACAGCTAAGATTGTGAATAATGGCTCTCTGGAGCTGGCTGCCATGAGCAGCTGAAGGTTGGTGTGAGCTGTTGCCAGCTGCTATGGGCTGCTGTGTGCCGCCATGAGTGGCCGGTGTGAGTGGCCGGCAGCCAGCGTGAGTGGCCGGCAGCCAGCGTGAGTGGCCGGCAGCTGGCAAGAGCTGCAAGCAGCTGACCTACGACCAGCGACTGACTGCCGCAGCCGGGAGGAGCACAAGTCTCATAATACCAGCATGGGCCAGGGAGCTGTGTCCTACACAGCTAGACTGAGAAAGAGCGGCTTGAACTGGAGTGTGTGTGTGGGGGAGGAGACGGAAGAAGGGGAAAAAAAAAGAGAGAGAACCTGGTAACTGACGTGTACCTCTGGATTCTTCAGAATGGGTCTTTTTCCCCTTTGATGGCCAAAGAGCTGAGAAATGGGTTGAGGGCCACAGTCCCCAGCCCAGCCCCTTCCATGAAAGATGGAAAAGCTGAGAAAAATCCAATCATTTCTCCTTCCAGTTAACCCGATCACTATGGCCCAATGCATGTAGGGAGCTGCCGTCTGCACTGGCAGCTGACAGTGACATCGGACAGCAAAAGCAGAATCTGATCTTGCAAGATATCCAGCTACTTAGAAAAGGTAGGAAATGGCAGTAACATTAAGAAGCATCCAAATGCTTAACCCCACTCTGAGTGAGACCATGACAGCATCCATGTCAAGCATCTGGAGAAGACACATCTCTGATTCTGCCCCAGGTTGTTGCAGTTTTGTCCTATGGTAATATTCACCCCCATCCAAGCTGCTTAGCATTTTAGTTGTTTGGCAGCCAACTAGCAGTTGCATTTCCTGGTATAAAATGCTAAAACCACAAGACCCCACCCAGAGCAGGTTATGGGAGAGATGGAGAACTGTAAAAGGAAATCAGATGAGCTTGGGGAGGGCCTTTATGAGACTGATGTTGGGGGAAAAGATCACACCAACCTCAGTGACTGGATTGCTTTAACTGAGTTATTCCTTTTTCTGGAAATGTGGCAGATACTGTTGGCTGCCTTGCCAACAACCATTACACTGTCTTCTTGGAACTAGAATCCTGACTGTTAAGGCATGAATCATGGCTGGTCTAAGGCAGCCTGGCAACCATGGGGCCCTTAGGAAAGATTTTCCTTCTTGAAAAGACAGAGATGTATGAAGAGAAATGCCTTTTTCTACTCTTTCATTTTTGTCTTTGAATCTAGTAGTGTGAGGTTATGATACCTGGAGCTACAACAGCTGTCTCATACGCACGAGGTAACAAGTGTGAGGATGAAAAGTCAGTCAACATGCTTTAGCAGAGCAAAGGGACAGAAAGAGTCTGGGTTCTTGATAACCTCACTGAGTCACTGAGCCAACCCTGGGATCAACCACCTCTGGATCTGTTAGGTAAAAAGTAAATGTCCCTAAGTGGCTCAAGATACCATTAGTTGAATTTTCTGTTTTGCGTGACCGAAAAGCATGCTAAGTGATACAGGGGAAATGATCTGAAGCCATAAAGCAATAAACTGAGAAAGTACACATTTTATTTTTATCATATCTCTGCCCAAAAAGGATTTGAGGAGACTTACGCACACAAATCACTTGAAGACAGAACATACATCACCCTCTTGCCTCAGTGGCTCCTCACTGCCCTCTTTAAGCTCTACCTTCCTTCACAGTCAGCGAAACACCATTTCTTCAGTGACACCTTGGTGAGACTATTGTGATGAAGTCAGTTCTTTTTATGGGGCCTCTCTCTTTCATGGTATTCATCACAATGGTCTCATAGCTTGTGTGCGTGTGTGTGTCTATGTGTGTGTTGCCTAAATATCTGCTTCTTTCACAGACTGTGAGCTCCATAAGCAGGGACCATGTCAGTTTTGTCTAATGACTGCATCATTAGAAGCAGTCCAATAATAAAGTTACTGATGATAATTATAGTTGCTACCATTTTATAAGCACCTGCTACGTGCTTAAGAATTTCATTTGACTCTAAAAGTATGTGCTATTATTGTCCATATTTTAAAGACGAGGAAACAGGTTTAGAAAGGTTAACAACTTACTTAAGGTCCCACAGCTAGTTTAAATGGAGCTGTGAATGGAACTCACATCCGAGGAACACCAGACCCATCCTTTAAAGGGCCCATGATCTGCCCTCCCAGGTGACTGGTGGATGGAATTTTCCACGTCACAGAGTATGAAAAGAGGCTGCAGACTGAGCACATGGCGAGAACTCCCATGACATGCAGGGGCTGGCCTAAGAGAAGAGATGTCACCACGAGTGTTACTGAACCCTTGGCATTCTCTCCATAACTCATCCCTCCTACACGAGGAGAAGCAGAATACTGGCAGTCTCCTCACTAACTGTGAAGTGCTACATGTGGGCCAGGCTTGGGTAGCTTTATCCGGTAAAGCCCAGAGTGTCCAGTAAAGCCCTGCGAGGTCAGATGGCAGAACTGTCAGATAACAAACTAAAACAATGCTTATGAGTTGAAGACCTCGTTCAGAAGTAAGGCATAAAAACATGAGAGATCAATGTCCCCAGAGAATACATTACAGTGCCAACTGAGTGACACAGTGTCATGCGGGGTGTATGCGGGGTCTTTGGTCCTTCTCCCCACATAAGAACGCAGGACATGGTGAGGCCAAAAAGGAACACCAAGGAGCCATAGATAGTGGAGTCATACCACTATATTCTTGCTGGTGGCTGGTCGAGACACAAAAGGAAACATCCGCCAGTACCCCAACAAGGCGTCTTCCTGTACCTGTCTCTCTGGTGGCTGGGCGAGACGTACGAAGTAGGATCCACACGATTTGCAATCTGCCATCTGCTTTTCTGCCTGCCAACCAGCCAACCAACCAACACAGTCACGGCAATTATACCAGTGGCTAATGGCTAACTGGTTACAGCTGATGGCCAACCAGTCACAGCTGATGGTCATCTACTACCTGAGCCAGCACCTTTCCACGTGAGGCCAAGAGCCTGGAAACTGCTCTCTGGGACTCTGTCCCCCCACACAGATAATTTCAGAAAAATTGGACAGGCTACACAATGTTAAAGCAGGAAGTCGTGTTCCTTTGGTTTCAGAAATTTGGGTGCTGCAAAGTAAAGCAGTCTGTCCAAGGTCACACAGTCAGTAAGAGTGACACTGCCAAGACCAGCCCTCATGTCTCCCAGCTCAGTCCCACCTCTGGACCTCACCCCAGGTCTTTAGAATGTGACACCTTCAGCTACAGGGAGCACCAGCCCTGATGCCAGCACAAGCAATCCTGGCGCCCAGCACACGGGTCACACTCACATCCGATTCCACCCGGCGCCACCCTACACAGCCAGGCCAGTCCTGGTGTCTGCGCTTTGCACCACCACTTTAATAATTTATTCTTTAAATCAATAGCAGCACTTTTCAGAAAAAGAAATTATGCCCGGATGAGGAAGAAGAACAAATCCTGGCGAGACTCTTTTCTTCAGGATTCTGCTTGAACTTCTTTTTTCCAGTTTAATTGGACGACATCAAATTCCTTTGAAAAATAGGTTTCTTTTTAGATCTGAAAATAGCCCGCATTCACTAACCACCTATTAAATGTAAATGGCTACACCCTGAGCTTGAGATTCGTTATGCTCTTGAAATCCTCAGACTCCTAATAACAAATTCCAGGTTTTAAACCCAATTTCTTTGCTTCCCTCTTCCATGTAATGCTCCAGAGACACAGGGAGCACTCCTTTCTGTTAACAGCTGTCTGCAAAATCAACTGAATGCAAACATTAAGGCAGGGATAGCTCTAAGAGGCTGACCTCGGGGGAAGGGCTGGGTCTGCAACAAAGACAATGGAAAATGTAACAATGAAGCAGGATGTTGGGAGAAGGGCTGATGAGGACATTGGGTTTTAGAAACAAATTCCATTTTTCTTGGATGAAAAAGTAGGGCAACTGGCTGAAGAAGAAGTGTAGGTACAATTGCTGAATATATATGAATGAGTATTAGCGACTCTGGACTGGGCCTGCAAACCAGCCCATCTGTGGGCCAACTTGTGGGGGTGAAACTACTACCAAATGGTCACTTCCTTTCCACTCCCCCTTCTGTTCTTGGCCTCCTTTGATAGTGATGTGTGCACTGCCTTGGACCCTTCTCTAATTCCTAGTGCCTCTCCAGGCAGGATGTGGAGGGAGTGAGGGAGGTAGAGGGAATCTTAGATGATTGGTACAAGATGCAGAGCTTCAAGCAGATTCTCTCTGCTGATGGCCACATGCCTAACTTGTTTCCTCTTCCTTCCATTAGGAACACACAATGAAGCTTGCATCCATAGTGACTGTCTGATTTGAACCAGATCTAATTATCTCTCACATAATGGTTTTGGTCCACAAATACGAGCCCACCTGTGAGTGATTTTCTCTGGGTATAGTTAGCCATAGACACCCTCATCTCTAAAAGGTGTGAATAGCACAGAGAGGAATGGCCAAGTCAGAAGAGTTGGCCTTCCAACATATTGTTTGCATGTGTGGTCTAATGGAAAATATTCCATCTAATTGTTTTCACATTCTGAATGTTCTCAGTTAAAATTCCCACTTAATACTTGAATGTTTCCAGGGTTTGTATCCAGGCAAGGCAGTCGGAATTATCTTTTATAAGAGAGGCTCAGTTTCAAAATATGGGCTCTGCAACCATCTGCTAGTGTACAAGTTCTAATCCTTATTAGAGTGAGCATGTAAGTCAATATGTGCTGTAAGCAGAATGTGGCCCATCGGCATTTAGTTATACAGCCCACAGTCCTTTTCAAAAAGATATATGGTCAAAGCTTTGAAAACTCAGTCCTGTAATGCAGGACTGTTGTACCTATCACCAGGAAGAGGTGGGTGATGGAACACATGAGACTATACATACCTAAATGGAAGCTCCTGAAAGCTCTGTGCACCACCACACTGTCAGGAGAACGCAAACAACTCAGGGTGCCCAAGTATGGACTGACTATGGGAATCCTTTATGAAAAAATTCACAACTTGAATGCTTTAAAGAGGCCATCTTTCCAACAAGACTGAGTAATTCAGATAATAGTTGCAATTCATCCAGAATGACAAATCTGAGAGATCCATTTACTCATTCATTCATTCAATATTCTGTCGTACCTACATGTGCCAAAACTTTGAGGTGCTGCGGATTCAAGAATGAGAAAAATATAAGAATCTGTCCTTGTGTGCTTTTCCACTCTCAGGGACAGTCTGGTTTAAAGAAATCCCATTTGGGGTCCATGCTGTAGATCCCCAGATAGGTCCCTTGATATGCCAGATGACAAGCATTTGAGTCACATCCTTAGTATCACCCTGTTGACACCATGTACCCCTTGAATGGTGTGAAGCTGCCCCAGAGACTTATTCTTTTTTCCCTTCATATCAAAGAAGATAGAGCTACAATTTCCCCCTGGTAGCAGCTATCATGTGTTTCATCTTGCAGGACTGGAAGAAACCAGCTCCTTTTACCTCCCATCTCTGGGCCCAGACTTTCTTTTCTTAAATTCCAAACACACCTTGTGGGGGTAAGGAGGAGGGAGCATGCACCCCCATTTCAGATACGTGGGAGCTTCAGCTTGGGCCTTGACTTTGCTAAATGAATCCAATGTGCAGACCCAGTCCATTCAACCTCTAAAAATCATCTCCATCACAGTATCAGGTGAGACAAAGGTAAAGGGCAGAATATTAGTAAACATAAATGCTGTGTACAAGTATACCTTGCTTGAGATTTGTGAAGAAAAGGAAAACCAGCCAGGCATTTAGTGGAGCAAGCCCTTCTCCAACACCCAGGCCCACTTACTTCTGCAGGTTTTCTTATCCGGATTCAGGGTAAAGCCTTTTAGGCAACGGCAGGCATAGGAGTCGTCTATGTTAATACATTCATGCTGGCATCCATGGTCAGGTGAGGCACAGTAGTCTATTTCTGGAAAGAAAGAAATACCATATAAATGACAAACAAAACAATAAATCTAGCATAGGGAACCAAGGGATTTTCAGTCTTAACTTTTCCTAAACAGATAAATTCCCGTGACCTCAAACACTCATGCCATGAAGGGATCTCTCAGTGAAGCTATTTCCATGTTTAGGGATATGGCCCCCCAGGAAGAGAACTTTGACATGTTACAAAACGTTTATACAACAAACAAATCTATGAAGACGCTCTCCTTGTTTGGGTTCATGTAAGAGCCTAAAATGAAAGAGTGCGACTGGGTGCTGTTTTGCTATATTACAGACTGGGGTAAAGAGAATTTGGTGAATGTTTCATTGTTTCATGGAATTGATGCAGTTAATACAATGACGTCTTCCCAAAGTCCAACTCCAAAGCACTTAACCTCCTCAAACACGGAGCCAATCAATAGCATACAAAATCACATACTAGGGAAAAGAAGGCTCCATCCACATTCTAGGAGTGAAAGGCACAGATATTCTGAATGCAAACCACCTCCCTCCTTAACAGCTGCACATAAACAGGATCGTTCATCTCAAGGTTTCACAATCAGAGAATGTGATCTCCAGATGCACATAAATTTAAATCAAAATATTCAGAAAAAAAGTTTACATGGAATTATTTTATAATGGGATTTTACTTGTAGAAGTACTTTTATAAATGTGGAAAAGAACTGTTCTATTGACAGATCTGAACAAAGTATTTTGCTATAGTGGAATTTGGCCACATTGTTTGAAATTGCTTGAGCTGGCCACTGACAGAGTCTTAAAAGAAGTCTTTTTGATTTGATGAGGATTTTCATTGTTTTTAAGGAACATGTGAACTACATATATCATTTTTATAATGAAGAATGTGGTATAAATGAGTTTTCCAAGCCTCTACAAAAGCAAACAAAATAAGAGAAAGGTACAAAATATTCTTGAAAGGAAAAACATTGAGAAAATGTCAATTCTTCCTAATTTAAAGTCATAGAAATTTTAAACATACAAAAATGGACAGAATTGAATAATAAATCCATGTATATATCACTCAGCTTCAAGAGAATCAATCTATGGCTGACCTGGTTTCATCTATACTCCCATCCTCCACATTAAGATTCTATATTACAAGGTGGCCGGTTGGCTCAGTGGTTAGAGTGCAATGCTCATAACACCAAAGTTGCCGGTTCGATTCCCACATGGGCCAGTGAGCTGCGCCCTCCACAACTAGATTGAAAACAAAGACTTGACTTGGAGCTGACCTGTGCCCCTTACAACTAGATTGATTGAAAGCAACAACTTGACATGGAGCTAATGGATCCTGGAAAAATACACTGTTCCCCAACATTCCCCAATAAAAAATTTTTTTTTAAAGATTCTATATTACTTTGAAGCAAACCCAGTTATAATTTTGTCCATAAATATTTTATAATCTATCCTTAAAAGACTGGAACTCTTTTAAAAAATGTAACTACAATATCATAATGAGGCATAAAGGTATTAAAATAAACTTTTTGTTTGGAAACTATTTCAAACTTTCAAAAAGTTGGAAACATAATATTAATAGTACAAGTATGTAGATACAGGTGACACCTATATACTCTCTACCCATTTCACCCATTTGCTTTATCATTTGCTCCTGTCTCTGACCTATTTGAAGTTAAGTTACATCCATCATGCTCCTTTTTCCTTCCATAAAGTGTGCTTCTTAAGAAGGATATTCTCTTAAATAACCACAGTGTAGTTATAAACTTCATAAATTTACACTGATACAATTGTTTTATTTAACCTACCATATTCTAGTCTTGTCAGTTAATCCAATGATGTTCTTCATAGCATTTTTCATCCTCCAGTACAGGGTGTCAGAGATCATATTTACTTTTCATATATACTTATCCTCCTTTCATCTAGAACTATGCTGTCTAATGTGGCCATTTAAATTAAAATGGATTAAAATTACATAAAATTAAAAATTCAGTTCCTCAGTTGTGCTGGCTACATCTCAAGTGCTCAGCAGTCATGGTAGCTCCTGACTATTGTATTATATGGTGAGATACACATTTCACCATCACAGAGTGTTCTATTCAAAAGCATAGTCTACAACATTTCCACAGCCTTTCTTTGTGTTTTATGACATTACATTTTAAAATAATACAGTATCCCCCACTTGTGTTTAGTTTTATTGAGGTACAATTAACAAAAAATGCACATATTTAAGGTGAACAATTTGATGAGTTTTGACATATGCATGTGCCCATGAAACCACCACAATCAAGATAATGAACTTAGCCATTACTCTCAAAAGTTTCCTTGTGCCCTTTTCTAATTCATTCTTCCCCACTCCTTCTGGTCCCCAATAATCATTAATCTTCTGTCAAGATACGTTAGTTTGTAATTTTATAAAATTGGAACCATACAGAATGTATTCTTTTTAGTCTGGCTCTTTCATTCATCATAATTATTTTGAGGTTCATCCATGTTTACGTGTATGTCAATAGTTTGTTCCTTTTTATTGTGGAGTGGTATTTCATTATATGGACAGACCACAATTTGTTTATTCATTCACTTGCTGGTGGGATTTCAGCTGTTTCCAGTTTTGGGCTATCACAAATGAAGCATCTAGGAACATTCATGTACAAGTCTTTGTGTGGACATATGTTTTCATTTTTCTTGAGTAAACATCTAGGAGTAGAATGGCTGGTCATAAGGTAGATATATGCTTAAATTCTTAAACATTTCCACAGCCAGTAAATTAGAGTTCACTTGCTCCACATCCTCACCAACACTTGGTAATTTTAACCATTCTGGTGGTATGTAGTGGTTAACTCATTGTGGTTTATTTTGCATTTTCCTAATGACTAATGCTGTTGAATATATTTTCGTATGCTTATTTACCACCCCTGTATCTTCTTTAGTGAAGTATCTGTTTAAATCTTTTGCCATTTTTATTGTGTTGTCTCTATTATATTTTAAGAGTCTTTATATATTCTAAATATAAATCCTTTGTTGGATATACATTTGCAAATATTTTTCCCAGTCTGTGACTTGTCTTTTCATTTTACCATAGTGTCTTTTGAAGAACAAAAGTTTTAATTTTGATGAAGTTTAATTCATTCCTTTTTGTACTTTCATAGTTTGTGTTTTTTGGGTCTTATTTAAGACATCTTTGCTAAACCCAAGGTCACTAAGAGCTTCTCCTATGTTTTCTTCTAGAATTTTTATAGTTTTCACTCTTACATTTAAGTTTTAAATCCAATTCAAGTTAATTTTTGTATGTGGTGTGAGGTAAGGGTCAAGTTCCATGTATGTACGTATGTATGTATGTATATGACAGTCCAATTGTTGCAGCACCGTTTGTTGAAGACATTATCCTTTCTCCATTAAACTGCCTTGGCACCTTTGTTGAAAATCATTTCATTATATATATACACATATGGGTCTATTTCTGGACTTTAGTCTGTTCTATTAATCTATGTGTCCATCTTTACACCAATACCACACTGTCTTGATTACTGTTTCTTTATCATTAGTCTTAAAAATCAGGTAGTTTAAGTCTTCCAACTTTGTTTATGTTTTTCAAAATTTACTTGACTATTTTAGTCCTTTGCATTTCCACATATGTTTTAGAATCAGCTTGTCAATTTCTACAGAAAAGCATGCTAGGGAGTGATAGATGTTGCTTTGATCTATAGATTAACTTCAGTGTGCAGGTCTTTCACATCTTTTGTCAAATTTATCACTAGGTACTACATAGTTTTGATGCTATTGTAAATGGTATGTTTTAATTTTAATTTTGATTTTCCATTGAAAGTTTATAAAAATAGTTGATTTTTGTATATTGAACTTGTATCCTGCAACCTTGCTAAACTCGCTTAATAGTTCTAGTAGCTTTTTTGTAGATTCCACAGCTGCCTTTACTCATCAGTACAGGTATAAGATGATTAAGCATTAGACATGAGACCCACAGTGTCCTTGATACCAAAGACACGAATCCCTGTCTGTCTAGTGTACCAAAGTACTCTATCTTTCCCATGAAAAAACCCTCAACAACCATCTAAGAATGTTCTCCTGCCTGGCTCAGGAGTAATGGTTTCAAATTAGACCTCAAAAAGTCTTGCCACCATATGATCCAGTAATTCCTCTTCTAAGTAAATACCCAAAAGAACTGAAAGCAGGGACTCAAATAGATACTTGTATACTCATGTGCATAGCAGCATTATTCACAATAGCCAAAAGGTGGAAGCAACCCAAATGTCTACAGAAAGATGAATGAATAAACAAAATATCATATATGCATACAATGGGATGTTATTCAGCCTTAAAAAGGAAGGATATTATGCTAAGTGAAATAAACCAGTCACAAAAGGACACATATTATACGATTCCACTTTTATGAGGTACCAAAATTAGTCAAATTTATGCAAACAGAAAGTAGAATGGTGGTTGCCGGGGGCCTGGGGGGAGGTAGGTGGAATAAAGAATTATTGTTTAATATTTATTATTACAGAGTCTCAGTTTAGGGAGATGAAAAATTCTGGAGCCAGATGGTGGTGATGGTTACACAACAACATGAATGTACTTGATGCCACTGAATTGTACACTTAAAGAGGTTACAATGGCAAATTTTATATTATGTCTATTTTCCCACAATTGAAAAAAAGTCTTGCCAATATTTTGCAAACTGTTGGTATCTGCATGGTTCTACCATTCTCTCCCCTAGAAAATAGTAAGGAACTGATATAAAAAGTGGTGCTTTTTTGAACACTACTACATATTTTAAATTACATTATTTATTCAAGAGCATAAAGTCCTATTACACGCATGCTGGCTTAATCGTAAATTAATCATGCTTGTTATATTTCACTGACTAGTCTACCTGTTTTAGACAATAATTGCACACTTATTGATTGGATTAATATTCAAATATACTTTTGGTTAAAACAGAAACTGACATTTAAGGAACTGAGTATCTTTCATTTTATTTCATTTTTTGCAAGTTTATAAGAAGCAAAAAATAGTAATTTTTTTTCTATCTCAACATCACAGCAGCAGCCATGCTTACTTGGCTGGAAGCTGATGTGATGCCTCGTTGATTACTAACGGGATGCCTGCCTTGATTCTGCGCTTCTGCCTCCATCCAGTGTGTCTGTCCTTTTAATTAGTCCCTATTTACCAGTTCTTGTTCTTGTCCCTGCCACAGGTCTGGAGCACTCCCAAGTGTCTCAGTTCTTACCACTGGACTTTACCTTATTTCCTACTTTCATAGCTTTCCAAGTACTCCAGTGTCTCCTTTCTTTTGCCAGTCCTCTCATGAGGTCTGGCTTCCTGCTGTGTCCCCAAACATGGCAGGAAAGGGGCCCTTCTTCTAGGGGACACATCTCCCTGATGCCCACCCAGACCCTTTTGAGTGCCCAGCACTCTTCTCAGTCCATGCATTGGGGCAGCTCACTTCTGGGTCTTGACTCTGACAGGGCTCAAGACAGCTGAACTGCTGAGCTCCATGCCTAGTTGGTGAAACCTCACAGCTGGACCAATCTCTCCCCTAACTCCCAGCCAGACCTCCTCTCCCAGTCCCCCTGCACTGCAGTGCCTACTTCCAGGGTCTCCTTGCCTGCACCAACCTGGGGCTTGTAATTCGCTGTGTCCCAAGAGATTCTGGGATAGAAAACATGCTGGGCCACAGTATGGGGGTAACGGTGAGGCTCTGGGAACGGTGGCTGAAAGAGGAAATCAGGTGACCTCAACCAGGGATGGAATTCTGTAGAGGCAGGAAGGAGACTGGCTAGCGTGTATATTTTCCTCCAGGCCTCATCCCAGGGAAGCTGCAGCATCCCCACCTGTTCTAGTCCAGCTGGTCTCCTCCTTCCCTTAACTGCTGTCTTGGGTCTTGTCTATGAGCCTTTGGTCACATAACACTCTGCAGGGTGACTGAGTGCTCTGTGTGGCTTGTGCCACCAACCAGCTTCCAGTGAAGCCTGGGACCAAGTCTTGATTGTTGTGTTGTTGTTGTTTTTTCATTATTAAACTTAATTCAGGCATGTGGTATATGCTCAGTAAATACCAACTTAAAGTCTTTGAAGCCAGTATCATCCCTTAAAAGAATGTGCTGGGTACCAGGCAATTTGCTAAACTGTTTATATGAATTATCTCATTTAATCTTCAAGACAATCCTATGAAGTAGGCAATATTACCATCCCGTTACAGTTGAAGAAACTGAGGCATACATAACTTGTCTAAGATCACCTAGTGAAAAAGCAGAGGAACTGGGATTTGAACTGAAGCCAAGACTGCCCCTTGGCAGCACATGGCCTGTCCTTTGATGAAGGGAACTGACTCATCAGTCCAGCAACCGCAATTCTCCAGCCATGACCACAGTGCCGGCTGCTGGTTTATAGTTCAGAATAGTCAGAAGAGAAGGGAGATCAGGAACAGAGCAGTCTATTCATTCATTCACTTATTTTCTCAATAAACAACTGTATGCCAGACATGAGCCAGGAGTGGATATGAACCCATCTGGCTCATATCTTTGCACATCTTTCCTCCTCCTGGTTACCCCCAGCTCACCATTCTTTGCCTGGTGACTGACGGCTCTGGCTTCAAGACTCAGCCAAGATCTCTTCTCCTCCAGGAAGGACCTTGCTTTACTCATTACTATTGGCATATGTTTTAGGGCTCCAGAAATGTATGTTTTGACTTAATGTATCCCTTGCAGTTCCATATTCCACCTCTGCCTCCAGCTCTGGTGTTTGTAAGCAGTTTATATTTAGGGATGGACAAGCAAGTTTGTTTCAGGAGTATTGAGGGATGCTTTTTTAAAAACTGTGCAGGTATATCCTGCTTTACATAATAGATGTATTTTAGAAAGATTGTGGGTACATGAACTTTTTATGAATA
The DNA here is from genome assembly GCF_057876585.1 of Rhinolophus sinicus. Taxonomy (NCBI): domain Eukaryota; kingdom Metazoa; phylum Chordata; class Mammalia; order Chiroptera; family Rhinolophidae; genus Rhinolophus; species Rhinolophus sinicus. The sequence goes on from NC_142506.1 coordinate 33,063,012, forward strand.
GAAATCCTATTTTCTCATTGATGTATGTTTTAGAGATGACTTATTTTAAGTTGCTATTAAACTTCATTTTTAAAAAATGCTGAGCCATAATACTTGAAGAACAAGCTTCTCTCAAATGAATCTCTCTATAGGCGTTTAATAATCCATACACAATCCCTTAAGTGTTGTGACATACCTTTACATTTAGAAGAACCCTTTGGAGTTCTTCTGCAAAAGTAGTGATCACCTGGGCCGGACCGGTGGCTCAGGCAGTTGGAGCTCCATGCTCCTAACTCCGAAGGCTAACAGTTTGATTCCCACATGGGCCAGTGGGCTCTCAACCACAAGGTTGCCGGTTCAATTCCTCGAGTCTGGCAGGGGATGGTGGGCTCTGCCCCCTGCAACTAGGATTGAACACGGCACCTTGAGCTGAGCTGCCGCTGAGCTCCCTAATGTTTCAGTTGGTTAGAGAGCGTCCTCTCATTGGTTAGAGCGCGTCCTCTCAACCACAAGGTTGCCGGTTCGACTCCCGCAAGGGTTGCTGGGCTGCGCCCCCTGCAACTAGTAACGGCAACTGGACCTGGAGCTGAGCTGTGCCCTCCACAACTAAGACTGAAAGGACAACAATTTGAAGCTGAATGGCACCATCCACAACTAAGATTGAAAGGACAACAACTTGACTTGGAGAGAAGTCCTGGAAGTACACACTGTTCCCCAATGAAGTCCTGTTCCCCTTCCCCAATAAAATCTTTAAAAAAAAGTAGTGACCACCTTAGTTTACAGATTTTTATGGTCAGATCTTGGAAGCTCATATTAATTCTGGTTTGTGTGTGTATAGTTAAAATCAAATAGAACTCCATAGCTAAAACAAAAAAATGAGCAGTTCTCTGCAAGCTGCCCTCCCCCACCCTGGAGCAACCACATTCAGCTCCTTTTGGCTCAGCGATTTCTCTGTACTTGAGTGGAGTCAGAGTTTAAACCCACAAGCCACAAAGCTTCAGAGAAAGTATTTCTTAAGCCCTTTTAATACTGATGGGCACAGCCAGGCTGAGCCAGCTTGAAATAAGATGGTCTGACTGTCAGCACGCACAGCAGATGCTGGAAGAACACTCCCACATGTGGTCTCCGATAAAAGACACCGTCGTCAAATGCTTTGAAGGGTGACATTGTGATAGAGCGGACTATGGTTTTAGGACAAGTTCAGGAAGGCCTGACAAATGAGGGATGGAGGCAGAAGGTATTAGACTCCCAGCACATAATCCTATGCTTCTCTATGCTTGGCAGATTGCCACGGCCACAGTGCCCATAGCAGTAACATTCAAAAAGAAATTTTGTTGTTGTTCGTAACTTACTTGTGCATGTTTTTTTGTCTGGGTTAAGAGCAAATCCTTTAGCACACCGGCAAAAGTAGGAGCCGTCAGCATTCATACACTCATGTTCGCATCCGTGGTTTTCTGAGGCACAGTAGTCCACAGCTGTAAATATTAAAACACAGAGTTTAAGCAGAAACACAAACAGAGGTAAAGGGAATGGTAGAAAGGAAGCATACTTATAACAAATGTAATTAAGGATCAATACTGTTGCCCCCAAAAGAGTATGAATAAATAACTAGGAACCCAAGACCTCCTTCCTGCAAAAATAAAAACCAGGAGCCTAAATCAGGCAACTTATATCAGAAGATAAACTAAAGAACGTAGAAACAATTATTTTTAAAAGTTAAAGAAATGCAAACCAAACAATCACAAGGTATATTTACACTTACTAAACTGCAAAAATAAAGACAAGATAAAATCAGTGGTGTTCAGGCAGCATGGAAACAGAGTCCGAGTTATTCATGGTGGGTAGCATAAATTGATAAAAATCCTTTTGGGAGGATATTTGACAATGTTCACTCTGGAACTATAACCCAAAGAAATAATTGGGGGGGGGAATGGAATTAACTACATGGAATAAGCTATCCAGAGCAGCATTACTTTCAGTGACAATATATATATATATATATATATATATATATATATATATATATATATATAGATGAACATTTAATAAGGGTAAATGGTTAGTAATTTATGAGAAAATGTGCTGGCCTATTTCTCATTAATTCTAGAAATATTTACTGAGCACTGAGTGGGCCTAGCCCTGTTTTAGGTGCTAAGGATACAGCAAATAACAAATCAGAGAAAAATTCCAGTCCTTGAGGAGTTCACATTTGGATGGTGGTAGTAGACAAAAAAACAAAATAAATAAGTTAATAGCATAATCTCTTAGAAGGTGGAGAATATTCTGGAGAAAAATAAAATGGTGAAAAGAAATAGAGATTGTGGGGATGCGGGAATGAGGGTGTGATGTAACAGAAGTGTTCAGGAAAGGCCTCGCCAAGAAGGTAGAAGTTGGGCAGAGTCTTGAATGATGTACAAGCCAGGAGGCTATCAGGGAGAAGGCGTCCTGGTCAAAAGGAAGAGCAAGTGCAAAGGCCCTGCGGAGATGGGAACGTGCCTAGTGTGCTAGAGGATCAGCAAGGAGACTAGGGTGCCTGGAACAGAGAGCCAGGTGGGAGATGAGAAAGAGTGCAGCTTAGGAGGGACCACAGCAAGGACTTGGCTTTTATTCTGAGATTAGGGAGTCACTGGAGGGTTCTGAACAAAGGAATGGAGTATAGACCATAGAGGGAAAATGTGACAACCAGGAGAAAATCAGTTAGGAGGCTACTCAATAATTTCAGTGAGGGGGCAGCTGGTTGGCTCAGTTGGTTAGAGCACAGTGCTCGTAACACCCAGGTCGCTGGTTCAATTTCCACATGGGCCAGTGAGCTGTGCCCTCCATGACTAGATTGAAAACGACTTGACTTGGAGCTGATGGGTCCTGGAAAAACACACTGTTCCCCAATATAAATTAAAAAAAATAATAATCTCAGTGAGGAATGGTGGGGACCTAAACCAGGATGATGCGGGAAGGAGTGGGGGAGTGGGGAAGTGGTGTCCTGGGTGTTGTGGGTTGAATTGTGTTCCCAAAAAAGATATGTTGAAGTCCTAACCCTTCCCCCCACCTATGAATATGATCTTACTTGGAAATAGGGTCTTTGTAGATACAGTAGTACCTCGGTTTTCGAATGTCTCCATTGACGAACATTTTGGTTTACAAGCTCCGTAAACCCGGAAGTAAATGCTTCGGTTTTCGAACACACCTTGGAAGTCGAACATGTCATGTGGCTTCTGCTGAGTGCAAGATCCTGAGGCCTAGCTGTCGGCTGTTTTCGAACGTTTCACAACTCGAACGGTCTTCCAGAACGGATTACGTTAGAAAACCGAGGTACCACGGTATAATCAAACTAAGATGAAGTCATTAGGCTGGGTTCTGATTCAATATGCCAGGTGGCCTTATAAAAAGAGGAGAATGCCACGTGGACACACACACAGTAGGACACCAAATGAAGGCTGAGAGTGGGGAGGTGCTGTTACAAGCTAAGGAATGCCAAGGGTCAGCCAGCACCGGAGGCCGGAAAGGATCCTCTCCTCTGAGTCTCAAGGGGAGCACGGACTGCTGGCACCCTGATTTCAGACTTCAAGCCCCCAGAACTGTGAGGCAATAATTTCTGCTGTTTTAAGCCATGCAGTTTGTAGTACTTTGCTATGGCAGCCACCGGAAACTAAAACACCCAGTAGATGTAGGCCAACAGGATTCCTGCTGGATTAGAGGTGGGAAAAAAAGAGAAAGTAAGGCCGACTTTGGTGTGAGCAACTGATGGGATGGAGCTATATTAACTGAGATGGGCAAGGGGCCTCAGAGCAGGTTTTGTAGGGGGAGGATCAGGAGTGTCCTTTTGGGCCTTAGGCAGTTATTAACATTATAATTCTAATGTAATTTGTAAATAGGAAGATAAAATTTTGTGAAAAAAGTGGATCTCAAAATTGTTTATTTACAGTGATTTTATCCAGGTAAAATATGGCTCTAATGCAAAGCCTGGAAATTAAAAACAAAAATGTTGGTTGTGTTAGGTGGGAGGATTATGGGTGGATTTTTTTCCTTTAAAAAAATGTATCCCTCTGTAATAGCTTAGGACACTTTAATATCAAAAACTTGTAAATAATAAGGAAATGAAATCCGCAAAATTAATACACATATACAATTAAAAAAAGAAAAACCATGGGGTGGCCAGATGGCTCAGTTGGTTAGAGCACGAGCTCTCAACAAGGTTGCGGCCCCTGCAACTACAGATTGAAAACGGCCACTGGACTTGGAGCTGAGCTGCACCCTCCACAACTAGATTGAAAGACAATGACTTGGAGCTGATGGCTGGTGGGCCCTGGAGAAACACACTATTCCCCAATTTAAAAAAAACACAAAACAAAAAACACTTGAAAGAAAGAAAGGAAGGAAGGAAGGAAGGAAGGAAGGAAGGAAGGAAGGAAGGAAGGAAGGAAGGAAGGAAGGAAGGAAGAGAAAGACCATGCAAGGAGAAGATAAGGACATACTTAACATAGTAATCAAAAGATTCGTAATCGAAAGGGAAAAGCTAAAGATTTTTAAAGGGTAATAAATTGCATTGTATTTATTCGTTTGCTCCAGGCTTCTGCTTAAGTATCCACTTAAGTATCAGTATTAAGTTTCTGCTTAAGTATCATTTTTGTAACTTCTTCTCCCTAGAGAATTTTAATAGCACCTAATATTTGTGGGTTTAATACACAAGTCATCATGGTGGGAATGGAACACTCACACAGTTTCAGGATCTGAATGTCAAGGGATATAAGCCAGTTGCTGAAAGTGAGTTGTAACATAAATATTGAGCTAGCACCAATTCCTTATACAAGTTAATGTCTCATCTTTCATGAACCAATGAATCATTAAACAAGTAATTGGGGACACTGAAATCAAGGATACCAAGCCCTGGCAAGTGCCCCAGTCAGCATGTCCCAGGAGTGGGCCATGCTGTAGCCCACACTGGCCTGTGTTAGAAGTCGGCACTCCCACCTCCAACCTCCTCATGCTGGGCCTCATCTGCCATCTTGAAAATCTCCTATACCCTGATGTGGGTGTCTGCTATCGGTCAGCCAGTCCGAACTCTGGCCACCCACTTCTTAGTATCTCCTCCAAAGACAATAGCTGCTAATCTGACTTCCAAGTTCTAGGACACTGACGGTACCACAGTGATGAGTGGTCATTGTACCTAAAAGGCAGATATTCAGACTCTACTTCTTTTGAACTTCCTCTTATACCTTGGGGGATCATCTCTGAGCCCAGCCATCTGTGTCCCTCAGACACACCTGAGTATGCTGGCCCCATATCAGAATGGGGAGAGGTTGGACGCTTTCATTAGGTCTAAGCCACATACTGCAAACTCACCCTTTTCTAGAATTCTCTAGAATAGAATATCCAATGTTGGATTAGGCATTAATAAAGTTATACAGAAGCAGCTCTTTTAATTGACCTCTACTTAATCAACTCCTGATCAATCAATGCTTTTCATTCCCACTGAATACATGGGACCTGATGCCCAGAGCATTCTAAATGCTCAAGGCTGTTGGAACACATATGCACTTCTCTATTGGCTGGGTTGTATACTTATAAAGCAGCTTTGGTGGAACACCTGAGCTCTGGAACACCTGTGTACTTCTCCCATTGACTTGTTGTATGCTTATAAAGCATTAGGTCTATGAACCAGCTGCATCAACCATCGCTTGGGAACTTGTTAGTAATACAAATTCTCAGGTCCTACCCTAGACCTAATAAATCAGAAACTCTGAGTATAGGGCTGTCACATCCGGCGCAACGAGGGTTGTGGGGAGCGAGGAGGGCTGCGCAGGGTTAAGAAAGACAGCAGCCAAGAATAGAGTGCAAGGGGGGCCAAAGGACTCCAGATCTGTGAATCCCATACATTATAATAGGAAATTGATACAAGCCAATCACCCTTGCTTGCAGGCAGCAGAACCGTAAGTCTCAGGATAAGTACTTCCCCACGGGACAAAACCTTTATGCATATGAATAGATGGAGAGCACATCATTGAATCTCTTCCCCACAGGTTGTGGGAAGGAATGCAGCCACAGAGGCAGAGGCTCTCCTTAGTCAGGGGAAGTTGGGGGGCTGTGCCCACCTCTATCAACCCAGTGGGTTCTCCTGTTGGTCCCCACACAGCTGCACCTGGCTTGGGTTGCCCCCTCCATGGGGAGTCTTACCCGTCATTGACTGACCAGCCGTATTTTGGGGCCAAACAGGGCGACATAAGGTGCAAGCACAAAGGTGAAGCAGAGTCCCTGAAAGGCTCTGTCTCAGATTCTCCTTTCTTTAGGGGCAGGTACTAGGGGACAGACAGGTAGGCTGCTGTGTAGCAACATGGGGCCCAGGAATGTGTGTTTTTACAAGCCCTCCAGGTGATTCTGATGCTAAAATTTGAGAACCACCGTTACAAAGAGTCAAAGTTGCTTTTGTTTCCAAATCTATCTATGCCATTTGTACATGTTATTGTAATTCATTTAAATACTACAAATACCAATAAAATGTAAGCACTAAAAGAAATTGAGGTTTTTAAAAAATAAAAACTAAATTGAAAGCTTTGTACAGACTTAAGACAATTTGCTAACCAAAATTGCTATAGAAACAGGCATGGATGAAATAAGTGTAAAAGATAGGGGGAAATTTCATAAAAATTTACAAATATTCTGCCTTTACATTGTGTTACATTAGTCTTCAAATTCTTGCTGCAATTAAAAAAAAACCTGAAAATCATAGACAACACATAATGGGAATGGTTTGTACAATAAAGAACTTTAAAAATCATATTCTTTCAAATGAACTTAAAATTAGTAATTTTGGAAAGTATAATTAAAAGTAATTTTTATCAAAAGTACACTTATGCTTTAAATAAAAATAAAATGGTTAAGGTAGGTATGTATATGTAGTTTGTTATGATTCCGCTCTTTGAATGATATTTTCCATCAATCAGCCAACCACAGGCCCAGTATCATGGAATAAGAGGGCTTCTCCTGGACTTTGATTTCGTGTTGGTTTTGTTTTTTGTGTGCACAGCTCTCTGGGAAACTGAGGGGGAGAAGAGAAATTGGCAAGGCAGGATTCAGGCACTCCTGGGTCCTGAGACCCTGGCCAAGAAAACCCCAAGGTGTCAAATTCCACCTTGATTTGAGGGCCATCCACTGGCTCACTGTGGACAGCAGATGAGATAGACCATCAGTACAGTGTTAGACATGAAGAAGCCCACTTCCAGGCAAGTGAAACTAAAAGCCTTTTAAGGCCAAGAGAGTACTAGCCCATTCAATTCTGACAACCTTTGCTGCATGTTTTTGGTTCTTTGCATAAGTTCCTTGGTTGCAAATCTGTACTTGTAAAAAGAGGGCCAGTTTAAGGGGCAGATGTATGAAGGTGACCTATGTGTATAATTCAGATATGCCACTGTTGCTCCAAGTCCTCATCTACTTCAAAAAAATCCTTTCTTGGCCATTTTGTCTGAAATTTCTATGCTCTCCATTATAAAGAGAAAGAGAACAGTAGGCCCCCTTATCTTTGGGGAACACTTTCTAAGACCCCAGCGATGCTTGAAACTTTGGATAGTACCAAACACTATATACACTGTTTTCTCCTATACATACATATCTATGATAAAGTTTAATTTATAAATTAGGGATGGTAAGAGATTAACAAAAATAACTAATAATAAAATAGAACCATTATAACAATATAATGTAATAAAAGTTATGTGAATGTGGTTTCTCACTCTCTCTCTCTCAAAACATCTTATTGTACTGTGCTCACCGTTCTTGTGACGATGTGAGATGAAGTGAAGTGAATGACGTAGGCATTGTGACATAGCATTAGGCTACTATTGACCTTCTGGCCATTTGGCTACTAAGTAACTAACGTGAGGGGAGCATATCCAGTGTGGACATGCGGGACAAAGGAATACCAGGCAGGACAGAGCTGGGTCACGCTACACAGAACGGTGTGCAATTTAAAACTTACAAGTTGTTTATTTCCGAAATTTTCCATGTAACATTTTTGGACCATGGCTGACTGTGGGAAACTGAAACGGTGGAAAGCAAAGCCGCGGATACAGGGGAATCACTGTAATTCCCTGGCTGCAGCTCTTCAGCCCTCTACATCACAAAGTGCTAAGATCTCAGGAGGGGAAGCCAGTCTCAACATGTTCAGTCTCTGCCAAATATGTGAGAAATTGCTCAGCTATCTCCAAGGATAAATAATACTTTGGCGCAAGGTAATGAAGCCTAAGGTTGACAGTCTCAGATTTACAATCTGGTCACATTCCAAGGTTTTCCCAGCAGGAATCAGTCTGCAAGGGGATGGCATTAGTAGAAATGGAGTATTTTAAAGAGGAGCATTTGGGTTTCAAAGTTCTTTGCCAGAGTTAGAAAATCCAAATTCACCATTTAGAGAAATGGTAGAAGCAATTTTCTTGTTGAGTGTATATTAGACATACAGAGTCAGATTTGCAAAACCGCTCCTCCCTAAGGTACGACTGGATTTGTGTACGCAGGATATTAAAACACAGAGGTTTCTTACTGATTTTGATAACAATCGGGAAGTGTGCTAGGCTGAATGTCCCCCACCCCAAATTCATATGTTGAAATCCTAACCCCCAGTTTGTCAGAATGTGACTGTATGTGGGGATAGGATGAGGCCATTAGTGTGGGTCCTAATCCAATCTGACCGGTATCCTTATAACAAGAGGAAATTTGAACACAAAGGGAGATCAGGGAAAGACCACATGAAGAGGCAACAAGAGGGTGGCCACCTGCAAGTCCAGGAGAGAGACCTCAGAAGAAACCTAACCTGCTGACACCTTGATCTTGGACGTCCAGCCTCCAGAACTGTGAAAAAATACATTCCTGTTGTTTAAGCCCCTTAGTCTGTGGTATTTTGTGATAGGAGCCCTAACAAATTAGTACAGGGAGACATCTAACACTTAACAGTTTAGGGGCGAGGGAGATCCTGCTCCAAAAAGCAGGAGTTAGCTGATGAATTAAAAATCTGCCCTTTCAATATAAAAATCCATCTTCCCATCCCTTGTCCCCAACTTAAATATCAACCATCCCCTTCTCACTGATGGTAACTGATGTAGGAGAATAAAGGAGAAAAGCTTTGAAGGCAGCAGTAATGCCATGTTAAATCTCCGTGCTATTTATTCTGAGTACAGACTTCAATATTTTAAAAAACGTACCAGACATCTGACATATTAATAAAATGCAAGCATTAAATTCATAAAGGATATAGAAAAATTCATAAAGGATATAGAAATTCAAATTCAACTGTTTATCAGTTGGCCGAGTATCAGACATTTTGATGATATTAATGTTAACAAATACATAGAGAACTGTTGTAAGCACTTGACATATATTAACTCATTTAATCCTCACAACAACACTTTGAGGTAGGTATTATTATCAGCCTCAATTTACAGATGTACCTACCTCATAGAGTTGCAATTATATGTAAAATAGGTCCTAGGACTTCGTAATATTCAATAAATGCAGATATATATATTTTTATCACACTACCTCCCTAATCAGATAAGGCTGAATGTAGGGGTAAAGGGATACCTTAATGTCATTCATTTGTTGCACAGCCATTTATTGAGCAATTACTAAATGTCAGGCATGTGCTAAACCCTGGATGGTAATGACAAGCAAATACTATCCATAAGACATCTTAGAATAAATCTTAGAATAAAGACAGGAATGGGCCGGCCCGGTGGCTCAGATGGTTGGAGCTCCGTGCTCCTGACTCTGAAGGCTGCCGGTTCGATTCCCATATGTGCCAATGGGATCTCAACCACAAGGTTGCCAGTTCGACTCCCACAAGGGATAGTGGGCTGTACCCCCTGCAACTGACAATGGCAACTGGACCTGGAGCTGAGCTGCGCCCTCCACAAGTAAGACTGAAAGGACAAATTGAAGCTGAACGGCACCCTCCACAACTAAGATTAAAAGGACAACAACTTGACTTGGAAAAAAGTCCTGGAAGTACACACTGTTTCCCAGTAGTGTCCTGTTCCCCTTCCCCAATAAAATATTAAAAAAGAAAAAAGAAAAAAGAATAAAGACAGGAAGGAGTAGCCAAGCTCTTAGCAGTGATTACCTCCAGGAATTAAAACTGGGAAGGAACGACTTTCAGGTTTTGACTTTATACACAGCTGTACTCTGAGTTTTCTGTATAAGAAAAAATGATTTTGTAATTGAAAATCCCACAAAGGGGAAAAGATTAAAAAAAAAACAAGAAAAAAAAAACCGAATGCTTGAGATTGCAATCAATCATTCAACCTGAGTCAATGATTCAAGAAAAATGTGTTGCAAGTCCATTTTGTGAAAGATGAAAAGTATAAGTGGCCTCTGTCTTTAAGAGTTTACAATCTGCTTGGGCAGATAAGATACAAACACGACCAAAGTTACCCCAAAAGACAGGACTGTTGGTAAACCCCAAGTGAGCATGTACAGCAGAAAATTCTCCCTCAAAAATACAGATAAATGGTATCTGAAAAATGTACAGTTTGACAGTGACAGATGATTACTAGACTTATCACGGTGGTCACTTTGTAAGGTATATAAATGTTAAATCACTATGTTGTACACCTGAAACTAATATAAAATTGTATGTGAACTATAACTAAAAAGAAATTTAAAACATTTTTAAATGTACTCTTTGGGATGGAAATTAACACAGCTTTAGTGGCAGCTGATGAGTTACAAATACAGGGACTCCACTAAAGCAAAAGGAGAACCTTAGTCAATAATCCACCCTTGATCACCTGACTGTGGAAGGAAATTCAGTCCTGTCCAGAGCAAAATGAGCAGTTAGGGAGATGGGACACTGGCACTTGAATTTAATGTTCCATTAACTCAAAAGTGTGGAAATGTCTAAAAGTCCTGAGTCTAAGAATTGAATTTTCATGCAGGTCACAATCCTAATTACGGGATGAGTCACAGCACTAGAAGCACTGTCATGGAAGCCATTGCGTCCATTCGCCAGTAGCTGAACTTGGTGAATTTCTGCCAAACTTCATTAAATGACTAGGTTAGATTTGCTTCCCCACTTTCTCATCACCCACTCCCTACCCGTTGAAATCTGCCCTTTGTCCCACCCCTCTTGATCATTATCAATGGTCTGCTTGTCATCTTTGCGTCCCTGATGCCTATCAGAGTGCCTGGCAGAGAGTTTTAAAATGTTTGCTAAGATGAACGAATGATTCAACTCTTGTTTCCTTTGGCCTTGCTGGAGCATGACATTAATATTGACCTGGCCTAGAAATTCTCGTTCCCACCATACTCCATGACTCTTCTGATTCTCTTTCCCATGCCCTTTACCCCATTCCCCACCTTAGGCTGTTTCTTCATGAATATTTTACCTGCTCCCCCTTCTCCCTCCTGCTCCCTACATGTGGCTTCAACCCAAGGCTCAGGTCTTCACTCTCTCCTCACTCTACACTTCAGGACATCCGGAAATGATGATAATAATTTCTGTTATAGTAATAATAATAATAAATTGCCTCGTGTGTATTGAATTTTACTCATCATTACACTTACTCCCACAAAATCCTCTTACTCTGCGTTATGGATGAGAAAACTGCACAAATTAAATGACTTAGCAAAGATACATGACTAGCAAGTAGCAAAACTGGGATTTGAGCCCAGGTCTTACAGTATTGAAGGTCCAGATGCCTTCAAAACAAACAAAAAAACACATAAATAACATTTTAAATGAAAAACACATGGAAATTAAAATTTAGAAAGAAATGGACTATGCTGCTTCCTGACTGCGTCGTTGGTTCTAATTTCTCCCTATGGTGTTAGTGCTGTTTTCGGCTCCCTCTTGACATGTCCTTATTGGTGTCCTACCTCAACTTCAGACTTACCTTGTCTAAAACTACTCATTATCTTTTCTAAAAATCTGTTGCCATCACTATCAGAGTCATGGAAGCTCAAACTCGGGAGTCATTTGTGACTTTTCCTTCTCTTATTTATAGCACCTTCTTTCAACCCTTATTCCTTCCCTCTCCATTCCTACAGTCACTACTCATACCTTGGTTCTTGTCACCTCTCATATGATGATTACCATAGTCTCCCAGCTGGTCTTTCCAGCCCTCACCATCTTCCTCCTGGAATTCACCCTGCAGTTTACCACAAGATGAAGTTTCCTAAGATGAGGCTTTACATTTGTCGCTCCCAAGTATGAGTCCTTCAGCAGTTCCTTTTCAGAGATAAAAGTCCAAACTCTTTAGCCTGAGTTTCAGTTGCCTGAACAGTCTGGTTCTTCCCGGTATCTTAAACTTTATCTCCTACTTCACACCTACAGAAATTCTCTGCTTCAACAGAGCTAGTCTCCTCAACTGGTGATTATATAATTTATCATCAAACTGGAATCCCTTTGAAAGTGAAAGGGAGTGCTGTTGAGAATTGAGTCAACAGGCATAAACTGGGAATGTCCTGGATTAATTGGGATTTCTGGTCACCACATTCTTACTGTTCCCTGCCCACCTACATACAGGCCACCTCATAGCAGCTGCTAATAGAATTCTTCCAGGGTCACTACCAGCTTTTGCTTTCCTCTCAATTTCCTGCTCTAAGTCTGATACCTAGGGTCTCCAATTTATGTCCTCGGGTTAGGCTGTGTGCTTAGCTTTTATTTTGGCCTTCTCACTGTGACAGTCTCTCGATCTATCAACTCCCAGCAGCAAGGCCTGCCCCTCCCAGCCCAGCCTCATCCCCTAAGCCTAGAGAGCACTGCCACCTCCACACCACCATCGCCCTTCATGTCTCCCCTTGCCTTAGACATTTGTCCAATTGCTCCCCTTTCTTCCTTGCCCAGATTCCACCCTCACCCCCAAAGCCATTACGATGTCCCTTTTCTCTGACCTTCTGTAGTCTCCATTACCTCTACCATTTGCTTTGCACTCAGCACAGCCCCATAGAGCAGCAAATGACCTTTTGAGAATTTGTTCTGTGTCTCTAACCAAGGTAACTGGCAACAAAGGTTATTGCTTAATCATCTCATTCCCAGCCTCAGGCTCTTTCTTGAGGATGCTAATGACAAGAATACCGATGATAAGACCTGGGTCCACACAGTCTCTCCTATTTTCCCACTTTTTTGCTTGTACTCCACCCCCTTCAAGGAAAGGCAGACATTCTTACATGCTGATAGTAACAGCAAGAGAAACACCCATCTCTAATAAACATAGCCCACAACAGCTCCCTGGCAACCACAGCATCTATTCTCATGCTTGTTGCTCTTCAATAAATGTCAAATTCCAGAAGTTAGAGCAAAACCCTTAGAGACACAAAAGTTCTATACTACACAGGGACAGTTAGGCAATTATTTGGCAACACTCAGAGAACTGGGTTCCTCACTGCCTTCCAGCCCCAACCATGGCCTCCATTGATGCTGCCCCATCTACTTACTCACAAGCTCCAGGCTCTCCCTGTCCCTTCCCTCACCCTAATCTATCTTCACCCTGTTTCCTGAAGCTCATCCACTGGCTTTACTCTCAATGGCCTGATTCCCTTCTGACTCTATAGCACCCAAAGTTTCTACCCATTTAACAAATGGTAAGGGAAAAAATATATATAAAACAAAATAGATAGCATGAACTCATTTTGTTAAACATTAACAAAATGTTTTGAGGTAGCTATCTATATGGGGAAAAGACTGGCAGAAAATACAATAAACTATTCATAGTAATTTTCTCATCTGTTTAAGCTCCTCAATGAAAGCATATTATTTACATAATAAAAATTAATTAAGCAAAAATCATAAGACTTGGTATTTACTATGTTGTCTTCTGTTTTTCCAGTGTTAGTGGATATGGTACCCTGCCACCTCTCGTGGTCACCACCAGCAGACTAAAGGGATAAAGAAATCAACTCTAACACTCAGGAGTCCAATTTCATTTGTGGACCTCCAGTGAGGGAGGTTTTCATCCCCATCATTATGTAAAAAAAAAAAAACCTGATATTTTCATCCTTCACCAGCAAAGAGCAGGCTACGACCTACGCTTTATGTTTTGTTGCTTTTCCCTTCCACATCCTTAGCTAACCTCAAGGTATGCTGGAAAATGTAAATTCTATGTGCAACAAAAAAAAATCATTCACTGTTTGTGGGAAGCAAGACATAACAGGGCCCCTGAAAACAATGGGTTGTGGAACAAAAATGCAGGATTTAGAGTCAGAAAATGCAGGTTTCAGTTCTGCTATCAGTCAAGCCTTTTCCTTCTTTTCCTTCCAGATTTTCTGCTTCATAACTTTCCAGTTCATTTTATTGAATACCTACTATTTGCCAGGCATTGTTTGTTGGTAGAAGGATGAGACTGTGCAAGTGTAAAGGGCTTTGCAGACAAACCGGGAGGTGGCATCAGGGATTTGCTGGCCTGCTCTGCAGGTGCTAAGGAGTACCATTACCCATCACTGAAGAAACCAGGTGTCACCCCCCTCTCCTTACCTCTCACTGGGTCACACAATGTGGAGCTGCCCAAGCAGGACCCTACTCAACTAATTGCAAGTCAGTGCCTACAGTTCTAAGCATTGCCCTTGACACCCCTTAGCTGGGGCTTGTGTTTGAGGCTACCATTTGTTCTCTGACCACGGTGTCTTATTAAATACAGTTGGGCTCTTACACCTGGCAGTCATTTGGCAGATCCAATACTTAGGAGGCTGGCTGCCCATGTCTTTGAGGTGCCACTCAGCACCCTCACCCACCACCAAGTGAACCTCATGTATATAACACATGAGTTATATTTAAGTCATCCCAAACATACCCTCCAAATCTGATGAAAATCCACCCGGTCATTTTTAAAGATTGCAGCAACAGGACAACAATATTTACCCAGACAGAGTATCATAAATATGCCTTTTGCAGAGGACCCAGAATGAGAAAATACTAACCTCAGCCATAAGTGAAGCCTTTAAAGTTCCAATTCTAACAACTAGACCAGAGGACTGAGCACCTTATTGAAACTCAAAGGAAAGCAGTTGGGCCTGTGGGAGAGGGGCGCTCCTTCTTCCTCCTCACTGTGCTTAACTCGTCCTTTCTCCTTAAGCACGGCTGGAGGGGATACTCACCCACACACCTTCTCCCGTCCTCCGCCAGGGTGTAGCCACTGTAGCACTGGCAGACGAAGGAGCCCAGAACATTCACACAGAGCTGCTCACAGCCATGGTCCTCCGCCGCACACAGATCCTGGACTGGGGCCAAGTCATGCCATTAGAACACAGCTCTGAAGGAGGAGACCCTCAGCACAAGCAACGCTACAGCACTTGCTAAAATAAGTTTTGAAAACATTGTAAGCAATGATATATGATCATAGCGGAAATTTCAGAAAACATAGAAAAATCGATAAAAGAAAATCCACCTGTAAGCCCCCCACCTGCAATCTTACCACCCAGAGGCAACCGCTGTTAACATTTTGGTGAGTTTCTATGTGTATATATAAAAACATTTTTTCAAAGTTACAATTATTCACTTCTATTAAATGCATTAATTTTAAATTCACATCAGTTTGTATTTTCCCATGTCACTGAAAGTGCTTTGGCAACACTGAGCAAACTGCTAGTTATCAAGAGCAGACGTGCACTTATCTGCATCAAGCACCATTCCCACTCTCTGACAACCAAAACGCTTTGCAGTCGGTCTCAGCAATTTATACTGAGGTAATCTGGCACTGTCTTTGACATTTTGCAGATGGGGAAGCTGAGAGAGGGCACAGAGGAAAGACCTGCTACTCTACCAAAAACATGGTAGGTCTAAGAATAGCCCCTAATTCCCAAGTCTGCATCAGCCACTTTGAACGTGCTTTTCCTCATTCCATGCGTCTACCACAGCGGTCTTTGAAAATTCTCTTTGCACTCTATTTATTCATCCCAGTCACAAATGAGGAAAATGGGAAGCCAGAGGAGGTCAGGTAGAGGTAACAAAGAGTACAAGAGAGAAATGGATGTATGGCTATTAGCAGTCGGGTCAAACATTTATTATATGTCCACAAAGCACTGAGCCCTCACTATTTATTCAAATGCAATGCAAGAATGCACTCGCAGAAATGCATTTACTGCAATGGAACTAAGAAAATATCAGAGGATGAAAAGGTTAAAGGCATTTTCAATCACCGATTTGGTCTCTCCTTTGCAGAAACTGGCTGACATGATGACATTACTTCTCAGCAAGGAGAATGGCTTGGTTTCCTGACTAGCTATTCCAATAACTTTACCATTAAAGTTGGAGAAAAATCAGAGAGCATTAAAAGGATATATTAGGAATATATTAAAAAGAATTTTTATCGGGTTAATATGACAGCTATGGTAAAAAGTCAATTAACTAGAAAGATTGATTAATCCCCGAATCCAATAGCTACACTTTAATGTAGTCTCCTAGGTCTTTGAATTTTATAGCTTATTATGCTTTTAGGTAAATATAAAATATCAAATTGATAAAAATATAAAAGCTGATTTATTCATCACATCTATTAAATGCATTAAATATTTTTTTAAAATAAAATCTACATCATAACATTAAAAAAGCCTAAGATCCCACAAATAAGGATTCTGGTTTTGAAATGCTAAAAGAAGTATTTTCATTCCCAAATCAATAAGGTAGGTGAAAAAAATTATAGGTGCAAATTCCTTTATCTATTACCAGAATATTTGTTTCTTAGATTTCCCATTGAGATTTCCAATGGATTGTGATATAAGGAAAATACTAATAACCAGAAAAAATTTCATTCAGCTCATGCAAAATTATAGCAAATAATTAAAGAATGACAAAACCTACAGTTAGTTACAAGCCTAGGCCAGAGATCTAAGAAAAGTCGGAATCGCAGGATACTCTTCATTTATTCAATTAATGAAGCACTTACTTTGTCCCATGCACTAGGGAGATAGTGATGAACCAAACAAAAGTGTTCCTGGGGTCACACAGCTTATTTTCTAAGGGTTAGTAACTTGAAGCTCTAGGACTGTTCCTGACTGAAAGAACGGCAAATGCAAATTGCGATAGAACAAGCTAGCCCCATTTGAGGAGTGAAAAGGCCAGAGTGGCTATCAGATGCACCTTACATAAATAGTAAAATACGTGATAGAACATACCAGAACTCCATAAAAAGATGCTGACAATACAAGGAGTTCAGAAAAGGGACAGATTACCTCCGGGCAAGAGTGGATCAGAAACAGCCAGCAGGCAAGTGTGAGAGAATGGAGGGAGGGAAATGGTGCTCTGTGTGGAGGGAACAGTGTGAGTAACAATGCAGAAATGGAGGAAAGCAGGACAGGCCTCGTCGTTGAATTCACTCTGAGAATTCCAAGGGAAGTAGCAAGAGGCAGATTGGAAGGACAATTGACACCAGATGGCAGAGGGCCTGACAGCAGGCTGCGTACTCTCAAGTCCATTCAGCCGGCAGTGGGGACCACTCAAAGTAAAATCCTTTAAAAGGGACACAGATGACTTCATGCGAGGGGTGCTTTAGAAGGACACATCTTGAAGTATCAGTTTGTCTCAGAGCTGGTGGAAACTTAAAGGACTTCTAGCACAGTTACATGAAGATGGCTGCTTTGTTTGGGAATAGCTGTAGTTTTCTGAATTCCAGGCTGAAGTAGCTCTTTGATTTGCTTACATGTTGATGGGAAAATTAACCTCTTGAAATGAGGACCTTCAAGTGTTCTTCAGAGTTCTTGGACTCACCCATCAGTGCAGCCCTGCACTTCTCCCTCTTGGCAAGTATCACAATGTTGATCACATAGGCCTTTATGTAGTGATGTCGTTATTGTGTCTCCCATGCCAAACTAAGCTCCTGAATTGGGAAGGGAGCATCCCTGTACAAAGGCTTTATGGCCAAAAAATGATACTCTAGCACACTGAAACAACCTACCTCTCAAACCCCAAGTCCATCTCTGGAGGTGGGGGACAGGAGCTTCTCCCCCTGGGTCCTCCCCACTCTGCTCCAGCTGCTGCTTTGCCCCTTCTCTGTGTCCACCAGGAACCCTGCCTAACAGTGGTTAGGAAGGAGTGGTGGGAGCATAGGTAACTTTTATTCTCTTATTTATAACTCTGCTTTCAAATTTTCTAATAAGATTTTATAACAGGAACTTTCATAACAATGGAAAAAATCTATGCCATACAAAAGAACCCCTTTAAAATTAGCATTTCAAAAGCAATGAACCAGGAGTTTGAAGCAATGATCTTTTCTTGCAAAAGACTTCCTCCCATAGGGTAGGCAGAGTGAGACAATGAATGCTTATTCCTTTCAGCACAGGGCTGGACAATCATAGGACAGTCTGGGAATAACTGCAAGGTCCCAGCTACAGAAGCAGCAGTGCCATTTTCAGCTGCTCAGTAGAACCATCTGGGGATCTTTTGAAAATCCTGGTGCTCAGCCTCCACCCTTCTCCCTAAATCAGAATGACTAGGGATGGGATACTGACAGTTCCCAGATAATTCCAGTGTGCAGCCAGGTCGAGAGTTGGTGAACCTACTGGATTAAAAAGTCCTCAAAATCCTCTGAGGGCAAGGTGCCCAGACCCAGGAGTCAGCTCCCCCTTTTAGCATTAACTGAGACCAGCAGACTCAGTTTCCTCTAAACATATCTCAGAATTCTAGCTGTCCTTTGTCCCTTCTCAGATTCTATATGAGGGTGCAAAGTGTGGTAAGAACAGAAGGATTATGGCTCGCATTCCAGAAGAATGGTCCCACATACAGCAAGCTTGCCAGTTGGCTTCATTCACGTTTTCCTTTCATACTGTTTTTGGAACGTTGGGGATTTATGGACACTAATGATCTGTACTGTCCCAAAGGAAACCATTGAGGGATAAATTTAATTAAACAAAGACAAAGGAATAAATACAGACTAGGTTCTGACAAAACAACTGTTGTTTTTTGGCAGTGGTCACTTCCATTTGAAACAAATACAGATGTTTTTGGATGATTCCTTATGCTTTTGAAAAACAGCACTTCTTTTTCTCATAGCCCGAAGGGTGATAAAACCAC
This sequence comes from Rhinolophus sinicus, assembly GCF_057876585.1. Classification (NCBI taxonomy): domain Eukaryota; kingdom Metazoa; phylum Chordata; class Mammalia; order Chiroptera; family Rhinolophidae; genus Rhinolophus; species Rhinolophus sinicus. The sequence continues at coordinate 33,081,973 of NC_142506.1, forward strand.
GGGGGATGGGAGAAGCACTAGATTCAGAGTTCCCATTACTCTCTCAAGCTTTATTTTCCTGGTGACCCCCACTAATGGCTCACGACTTCAGTCAAATGTCACCTCCAGGAAAGCTTCTCCAAGTTGGCTGGGCTTCCAGCCTCCTCCCTCTGACTTCCTAGCACCATACACATGGCTCCACTCTAGCACATATGCATTTATCCCCTGGTATTGGAGAGACCTGATCACATGTCCCCCTGCTCCACTGGGCATATGAGCTGGTCTGCCTCAGTCTAGATTCCCCACAGCCTAGCGCCATGTCCGAGCGCATTTAGTTGGTGTTCCATAAGTATTCACTTTCTGAATGAACAGTGGCAAAGGCCATATCCCCTGTCTCCCAACAGGGATGTTCCTAGGGTCCTAAAAATACTCTCTTCCATCAGAAATCGAGTCATGGGAAGATGAGTGAGATGAGAACAAAACTCCTCCTCCTTCTCCTCCCCAGCAAGAGGTATTCCCATACCAGAAGTGGGCTCAGAGCACAGTGACATCTGGGAGACAGCCCCCAGGTGCAGACACCAGAAGAATTATGATGACAGCTAAGGAACTGCTTGCCTTGCTGTCAGCTGCATCCCCAGTACCCAGCACAGTGCCTGGCACATTGTAGGTGCTCAGTAGGTACTTGTGAATGGACAGATGAACCCACATCTATGTGAACGCAAACACAGAGTTGTCAGGTATTCCTCTCGCACTAGTCTTACCTGGGCTGTAAGCTCTGAGAGGAACCAAATAAGTCTTGGTGTTCCTCAAGATGCCTGTATGATACCATACATTTCATACGGCAGGTTCTTAGTGGACATTTGTTGATTTGACTTGAAAGCACCAGCCTGGAGTACTCAGGGGGCTTTTACCTGACCACTCCCCCATAGTGTCCCTTACCACAATTATAATTTAATACTTAATTTGCAATCATTTATTTAATATCTCTTTCCCTTGCCATATGAGGGTAGTGCTTCTTTTGTTTAGCCTTTTAAGCTCAAGTAACTAACATAGTGTCTGGCATGTGGTCAATTTTTAAAAATATATTTGAATGACAGACTGAATTAATTTGTCAAATTGTTCAAAGTGCTGGAAAAACAACAGTAAATAAAATAGATTAAAAAAAAATCAATTGATTGATCCCTGTCCCCGTGGAGCTCATTCGAGTGGGAAGCCAGCAGTGTGTGGGAGCCAACTCCTACTGACTCACAACAGTCTATGCACACCTCCTCCCAACGCCGCATTCAGCAAGGCCAAATGGGTAGCTTGAAATCAGCCATGGTGGCAGTATTTACACCACAGGAATTGGTGAACATTACAAATCAGAGTTTTTTCCCCTAGAGATCTGGTTATCAAACATCTACCAGCGCAACACTGACAGGGGCCAGACATAAACAAAATAAACAGGTAAAACCACATATTATATCAGATGATATAAGTGCTATGGAACAAAATTAAGCAGGAAAAAGGAGTTGAGAGTGTATGGGGAAGGGAACTTCTATTTAAATACTGTGATTAGAAGACAGTCTACTAAAAATATTATTTTATACAAGGACCTGAGGGAGGTAATATGAAAAAGTAGGGATCAAGGGACTTGAACCTTGGAGGAGATAAAGGACAGTTATTCTCGTTTAGACAGGGTGGGAGTGAGGCAATCAGATAGAGTGAAAGAATATTGCCTCTGGAGCCAGACCTGGCTGCAGCTGGGTGACTCGTGTGATTTCACACAAGTGATTTCTAGGAAATTCAGTTTTCATAGAAGTTAAATAATTAAGCGGTGAGAAAACGTTATTGCAGGGCCAAATGAGATAATGTAGATGAGAAAAGCCCCTGACAGATTGATAGGTACTCAACAAACATTAGCCTCCTTTTCTCTTAGACGAGGGTAAAAGAAGGGTTTTGGTGGTGTGTGCCTAGTTAAGTATGGAGAAGAGGTGGACCCCAACCAAATTTTGCCTACATCACAATTCTAGTTAGTGTCACTTTATTGGATGCCTATGAAAACTCCACACTTGTACATTAGATTCAGACTTCTTTAAATGTCACGTATCTTTGGCTAAGTTTTGGTTTATGAGTTCTATGCTGAATTGATGATACAGCAAAGTGGGCAATTTTGAATTTTATAACAAAATCTCACCAAACTCAAGCAAATGCCTTGCCAGAGGACAATCCTTAGCACATAGCTGACATTCAACAAAATTTGCTTGTTTGCCTTAGTTTCTGGAGAATTTTAGGAGGGATTGTCATGCAGGGTGTCATGTGGGGTCTCTGGTCCTGCTCCCCACATAAGAATGCAGGATATGGTGAGGCCAAAAAGGAACACCCACGGAGCCATAGATAGGAGAGTCATACCACTATAGTCTCGCTGGCGGCCGGGTTGGAGACACAGGAAGCAGGAGCCACACGATCTGAAACTTGTCATCTGCTTCTCTGCCAACCAACCTCACTTGCTAACTGCAATCTGCCATGCTAATTGTAATTCGCCTCTCTAATTCGCAATCCACAATCCGCGACTGCCAGCCACCATTCGCTGCTAGCCACAGCAGTTATATTAGTGGCCAATGGCTCATTGGTTACAGCTGACGGCCAACTAGCCACAGCTGATGGCCATCTGATCACAGTTGATGGCCAATTACTACCCGAGTGAGCACCTGTCCACGTGAGGGGGAGAGCCTGGCAACAGCCCTCTGGGACTCTGTCCCCACAGGGATGTTTAACTGTGTCTGCTCAGTCTTCCCATGTGAAATAAATCAGTGAGAATTTGATACTGTCATGCAGGGTGTCATGCGGGGTATCTGATCCCGCTCCCCACATAAGAACGCAGGATATTGTGAGGCCAAAAAGGAACACCCACGGAGCCATAGGTAGGGGAGTCACACCACTATATTCTCGCTGGCGGCTGGGTTGGAGACACAGGAAGCAGGATCCACATGATCTGCAACCTTCCGTCCACTTCTCTGCCAACCAACTGACCCCACTTGCTAACTGCAATCTGCGCTTGCTAGCTCAGCCACCATCTTCTTGCTAGCCCCCATTTTCTGCTAGTGTAGCCACAGAAGTTATATCAGTGGCCAATGGCTCACTGGTTACAGCTGACAGCCAACTAGCCACAGCTGATGGCCATCCAATCACAGTTGATGGCCATTTACTACCCGAGTGAGCACCTTTCCACGTGAGGGCGAGAGCCTGGAAACTGCACTCCTGGCTCTGTCCCCACAGATACCTACGAGCCCCAAAGTGGTGCTCAAATCAGTCTTCGTGTTTCCCCAAGGCTCTCCTACGTACTCTAGATTTAAATGCCTTCCTTCATTTGTGATCTCGAAACCCTGGCGTAGCGCCTCAGCCCAGAGAACTTGGAAAAGTTTTATCTGGCTACATTGGACAAGGAGCACGGGACAAAGACTGTGACTGCTGTGGCTGACATCATCCTGGGTGAAATCAAAAGGTTTTTACTGACTTTTCAGAATTTTATACAAGGCACATTGCATGCTGTTGACACCAATGACAGTTACTCTCTCCTTTGGAGTTAGAGCAAAATGAACACCTTTGAAGACATGCTCCACTTTTTTATTGCTCCTGCTGTTATTTAGCCTGAGACGTAAAAATCAGAAATTATCTATCACAGCAAGAGAGAAGAGAAATGTATTATTAAGGCTGTTATTTCACTCAAGTGGGAAACAATGGGATTTCCACCTACTCCAACTGGAAAGCTCGGTCAGAGTTAGGACTCCACAAACTCAAGCAAAACCCAAGCCCACATTTTGGGGACTGTTCTCCTTCTTTCATCATGTCTGAAAGCACTAATCTTATTTTGACAGCTGCAGTTGGATTTAAAGACTTTCAACAGTAAATGTGAGTCATCGGCCTTGTGCTTCTACGCTGGAGGAAACAAACAAACCGACTGTCACCAAGTAAAACAAACCTGTCCTTTCAGGCAAACTCCAGCTGCGCCTGCATCCTCCTTACCCCCAACTGTTACCATTCTTTTTCTATCAATTCTCCTGATCACTAACAAGATTTTAGTTTTCTTTTGAGAAAGGAAAAGAAAGAAAATGACCCCAAAATAAACCCTTAAAATGTAAGTAAATCTGACCGAGTTGTAGGTTGATCAAAATAATAACCGTGAATGAATAATGCCCTACTCTTGCAGAGCACTTTGCAATTTCCAAAGGGCTGTTCACATCATCACGTACTTAATATAAACACCCTACCGAGTGGAATCTCCCAGGAGAGATCTAGTTTACAACATCTAGGTCAGTGGTTTTCAAACTTGAGCTCACATTACAATCCCTCGGAGGGCTTATTAAAACACACATTCCTAAGCCCCACCCCAAGTCCCTGATTCCACAAGTCTAGGGTAGGGCCTGGGAATTTGTATTTCTAACAAGGGTTCCCTCCCCCCTCCACGAAGCTGAAGGTGCTATCTGGTGGACCCCACTCTGAGGTGCTTATGAAAATAGGAAAGAAGAAGCTGTATAAGGTTCAAACTCATTTTCCCCTGCTGTGTAATAATTATTTCACAACTGGCAATTCTCCACTCACATTTAGTCAGCTCAGTTCTCCCATAGGGCTCTACTCACTCAGATTACTTTTTTTTTTTTTTTTAATCCCTGATCCCTGGCACAGCCAGAAGGTGAGCACACTACACATAATGATTTCCAAGTTTCTGAGCCCAGGAGCCAGGGTTATGAGAAAGCCCCATGACGGAACTTACTCCACTCAGCAGGTCTCTGTTAGCCCTTTGCTCTGAAGCTACGTGCACAGCCTGCTTGCTCCACTCTCTGACTGCCGGCTGCCCCAAAGTTTAGACACTGACCTTGTCTTCCCACACTCCCTTTCTTCTTCCAAAATTTCATCCATTTGCAGGTCAATAACAACCACCAAGTACATCCCAGCCAGGCATTTTCCTTGATCTCTAACCCTCCATCTCTAGCTGCACCCAACCACTTGTGTGGGCTTTTTCCTGCACTCACTAGTTTTCCCACAAAACAGACAGGTTTCCTCTCTGAAGCTATCTGTCAGTCTAAATTCTACTACCATCCTCCACCCCCAAGCCCCATCTTATGTCATAAACTCCTCCCTGGGGCAGGGATTACTGCTGTGTCTCCTAATTAATTCTGTGGGTATAAGAAACACATGTACTAATTTGACCAAACTGATTAGAATTATAAATTGATTGCATCTTTCCTATTCTGCTCCTCATGTGAGGAGCACAAGGGAAGCCAAGATCTGAGTGTTCCGAAGGTTTCAAACATGTAAGAGAAATACTATCTTCACATAGAAGGGAATCAATAAGTATTGACCGGGGGTGGCCCTGAATGGGGGCTGGCCTGGTGGCACAGGTGGTTGGAGCTCGGTGCTCCTAGCACTGAAGGCTGCTGGTTCGATTCCCACATGGGCCAGTGGGCTCTCAACCACAGGGTTGCCGGTTGGTCTCCTTGACTCCCATAAGGGATGGTGGCCTGTGCCCCCTGCAGCTAGTGGCGGCGGCTGGACCTGGAGTTGAGCTGGGCCCTCCGTGGCTGGGATCGAAAGGACAACAACTTGACTTGGAGAAAGTCCTGGAAGTGCACTGTTCCCCTTCCCCAATAAAATCTTTAAAAAATGAAAAAATAAAAACATGTTCTTCGGGCGGCCCAATGGCTCAGGCGGTTGGAACTCCGTGCTCCTAACTCCAAAGGCTGCTGGTTCGACTCCCACATGGGCCAATGGGCTCTCAACCACAAGGTTGCCGATTCAACTCCTCGAGTCCCGCAAGGGATGGTGGGCTGTGCCCCCTGCAACTAGCAATGGCAACTGGACCTGGAGCTGAGCTTCACCCTCCACAACTAAGACTGAAAAGACAACTTGAAGTTGAACGGCACCCTCCACAACTAAGATCGGAAGGTCAACAACTTGACTGGGAAAAAAGTCCTGGAGGTACTGTTCCCCAATAAAGTCCTGTTCCCCTTCCCCAATAAAATATTGGGGGAAAAAAGCATGTTCCTCAACTAGCAGAACTGCTTTAAAAAATAAATAAATAAATAAATAAATAAATAAATAAGTCCTGAATGAATGGATAGATGGTATTTCTGCCCCCACTCTCTACCTACTTCTAATCCTCCATATATATTACTGCAGGACTCAGTTTACTAAAATGTGGTTTTTATCCTTGACACCCTGTGTTCATCACCCCAACTCACCAAAGATCACTATTGGAACTCAGCTTCAGAATCAGATCACTCCAATTTGTTGCAGCTTACATTCCTTCCCTCCACCCCCACTAATGCCCCAAACAAACTATCCCCGACAGACAATCTGATCTACTTAGCATCCCCCATTTCTCTTCTTCTCTTCTTTGACTTGCTAGAAAAACCCCTCCCTCTGTAACGTCTTCCCTGATTTTTCCATCGCTCTTTCTCTGACCCCTTGTAGGCTTTTGTCTCAGCACTACTTGTCTTCCCCAAACACCTTGTTCTGAATATGTATTATATATAATCTATTAGTTTTATTGAGTTATAAATGACACACAATAAACTGCACATATTTAAAGTATACAATTTGATAAATCTGACATATCAACACATCACCATAGTCAAGATAATGAACATATCCATCACCTCCAAAGCCCCAAATTTTCCTTGTGCCTCTTTGTAACCTCTCCTCCTGCCTCTCCTTTCACCCTGACCCCAGGCAATTACTAATCTGCTGTCACATAGACTAGGTTTCATTTTCTAAAATTTTATATAAATGGAATCTTTTTATTTCATTATTATATCAGTTGGAGCCTCCAGTACAATGTTGAATAGAAGTTTTGTCTTGTTCCTTATGTTGGGAGGAAAGCATTTACTCTTTCACTCTTGAGTATGCTGTTAATTGTAGGTTTTTTCATAGACGGCTTTTATTCAGTTGAGCAATTTCCCTTTCATTTGTAGTTTGTTCAGAGTTTTTAACGTGAATGAATGTTGAGTATTGTCCAATGCTTTTATTACATGTATTGAAATGATCATATGTTTTTCATTTTTAGTCTGTTAATATGGTGAATTACGTTGATTTTTTTAACGTTAAACCAACCTTGCATTCTTGGGATAAACCCCATTTGGTCTTGATTATATTATACATATGGGTTCTATCTGCTAAATTTTAAAGAAGTTTTGCATCTAAATTCATGAGGAATGTTGGTTATAGTTTTCTCTCTTTAATAATGTGACTGGTTTTCTGGATGATGTCCCTTAATTAAAGTCTAATATAAAAGCTATTAAATCACTTATGTAGTTTGAAAAAAATAATGTCAGGAACAGATCTAAAGAAAGCAGTGAAATGTATTTGGGATGGTCCTTGAGACAGAGAAAAATGAGAAAGTTGGACAAGAAAGTTTACATATTTTGCCAAGTGAGGTTTTCTAAATGTTGCATTTTCATTTTTCTTCCAGATAGATTAAATATTCCAGAGAGAGGGAAAGGAAGGGGAAATTCCTTATTTAAAAAAATAAAGAAAAGGAAGCAAGATAAAGTTCTCTCTTGTTGGTGGTAATTCAAGCAGAGAATGATGGGGGAAATAGAGGTGTGAAGACAGGCACACTTCACGAGGATTTTCTCCATTTTTTTTTTTTTTTAATGTGGAAAGGGAAGGACATAAACTTCTGAGCACTACAAGCTAGGCAGTATGCTAATGCTTTTGCATCTATCTCATATAATGGTATTGGATGGGGAAGACTTTTTGGAGGACAGAAGAATCCAGGGTTGGCCTCTTGCATACTCCAAATTGCTCATATGGACAGAACTTTGAAGGCAAGATTATTTAATGTGCTTGACCTAATCTTTGAAAGGAGGAGCACATTTTGAGACACTGACCAACTCGTGTTTAGAAGAGGGCTATCTTGGCAGTAAAGAGACCCGAAATCAGGTCATCTAAAGATATTTATGCTTCCCCTGAAGAAGAGAAAATTAATGGGGGAGAGGAGTGGTAGATAACACTTTTTTTTTAGAGAGAGACTTTTTTTTAAAGACTTTATTGGGGAAGGGGAAGAGGACTTTATTGGGGAACAGTGTGTACTTTCAGGACTTTTTTCCAAGTCAAGTTGTTGTCCTTTCAATCTTAGTTATGGAGGGTGCCGTTCAGCTTCAAGTTGTTGTCCTTTCAGTCTTAGTTGTGGAGGGCACAGCTCAGCTCCAGGTCCAGTTGCCGTTGCTAGTTGCAGGGGGCACAGCCCACCATCCCTTGTGGGAGTCGAACTGGCAATCTTGTGGTTGAGAGGACACGCTCCAACCAACTGAGCCATCCGGGAGCTCAGTGGCAGCTCAGCTCAAGGTGCCGTATTCAATCTTAGTTGCAGGGGGCAGAGCCCACCATCCCTTGTGGGACTCGAGGAGTTGAATCGGCAACCTTGTGGTTCCTTGTGGTTGAGAGCCCACTGGCCCATGTGGGAATCGAACCGGCAGCCTTTGGAGTTAGGAGTACGGAGCTCCAACCGCCTGAGTCACCGGGCCAGCCCTGATAACACTCTTTAATAATCAAAGGGCTTTCTCTTTTTATTTAGGAAAAAAAATACACTTTTAGGTATATGACTTCAGATGGCAAAAATAGGATCAAAGGTAGAAATTACAGAGAAGATTTAAAGGTAGGATTTCAGCTCAACCATTGATCCAGGTTGCCTGGAGGTGAGATGCAGGAGCTTTGCAATGACCTGGTGACTTAGACGGGCGATAGTGGTGGGCATGTACTGTTGTCAATGTGGGACACCAGGAGAGAATTCAGTTCCTGGATTATGTGGGAGAGGGAGCTAAAAGTCTGACAGCCAAAGTCCACTTCCACTGAAGAACCATGAATCAGCTGTGTCTGTTTCCTCTCATCACACAGGAAGAGTATAAATAGAAAATGGTGGATATGGTGTGTGTGTGTGTGTGTGTGTGTGTGTGTGTGTGTGTGTGTGTGTGTGTGTTTGAACACAGCTGCCTAGGAGACCCTCACACAATCATTCTGTACAATGACAAATCGCAGCAGTTGGTAGAGAACTTTGGGGGGGGGGGGGGGTCAGTCACAATCATTTGAATGTTAGTCCTGGCGAATTAGTTCTGAGTCTCCCTGGGATCGGTGAGCCTTTGAACCTGCCTGTCTTTCTGGGCTTGCAAAGTCTCTCTGGTTGCAGAGTTGCCCTGCTGCCATCTGGGGGCCCTCAAGGATCCTGGGACAGCATCAAATGGGGTTAAGAGCTAGGAATATGGAGTCATGTGTAACAGTATTTGGATTCTGGTTTGGTTACGTTACTAGCCATATGACCTTGGGTAAACTGTCTAATCTTTTTTCTTGTACCTTATTTTCCTTATCTGTAAAATGACTATTATAAAACCTACTTTAAGAGCTGTTTTGAGAATTAAATGAGATAACAAATATAAAGCACTCAGGAGAGCTCCTGGCACATAGTGAACACTTCATAAGTAGCTATAGTTAGGCGACCTTGTATGCAGCACACTCAGCTGGGCTGCAATCACTTTTGGTGGCAATTGCCTTGATTGTTTATTTTACTTTGCTTATTTTATTCCCATGCAAGAATGTGAGCTCCAAGAGAGCAAGACCATTGTTATTTTATTCACTATTTTATTTCCAGTAATTTTCATGCTGCCTGGCACATCATATGTGCTCAAAAAAATGGAAATAGCTGTGTCTCATTCCCCTCCAGGCCCACTGAGTCTCTCTTGGTGTTGGCAGTGACATGTCCCTGCAAGAAACTCAAACAGAGGTCAGGGTATAGCCCATCCTTCCCTTGGCACAACTTTTAACTGTCCACCAGACCAAAACCATAGTCTAACATGGATGTATCAATGAGATACATCTTAATTTATCACCACCCTTCCCATTCCAAGGGTGAGGAAGTTAGGTCAAGGTGTTTAAATAAGAGCTCAGGATGAGATAACCACAGCCCATGAGTGATAATGCCAAGATTCAAACCCAGGTCTGCAGACTATAAAGACCCTGTTCTTTCTACCAATTTGAGGCAGGCAAGCAAAAGATTTATTACCTTTTTCTGAGAGAAAATTGTTCTTTATGACTGTACTTACTAAGCTAAGCCTGGTGATGACAGGGAAGGTAGCTGAACTGCTTCAGAGTGACTGGAGGGCTCGGACAAATGGGGTGGCAGAACCCTGGCTCTGGCTCTGTCCCTTCTCCCTTAACTGGAAGCCCTTCCCTCCCCTCCCCTCGCTGCCTGATGCCAGTGAGTCTCAAAGCATGGCAGCAATCTACATTAGTTCGCTGAAAATGTAGACTCCTGGGCCCCACTCCAGACCTGCTGACTCTGAGTCTCTGGGGTAAGGACCAGATTCAGCTTCCAGGTGATTCTGAGTTATTGAAGCTTGAGAACCACCGCCCTGGGTTCATATCCCTCCTCCCCACGGGTCTTCTTGTCCCTCCACCTGACCAGCCTGTCTGAAGGCCAGGCCGATTCTGCTTCTGCTTCACACTCTTTGTACCCACAGCCCTAGATGGGAGGGAGCCAATGCCAGACCAGCACTTTGGGAGAGCCTGGGGGCCTCAGGGCTTGAGGTTGGAAAACCCTGGTGTGTGGGGAAGGCCTTACTCATTACATCAGGGGAGAACTTTTTGCTTTTTATTTGCTGGTTTCAAAATTCCTCTAGCTTGATTAAGCCAGCCCACAGAAAATGGACATCAGCAGATTCCCGGGTCCCAGCAGATCACTGGGGCATGATACAAGGAGAGGAATTTCTTGTGCTCCTAAGAAGGGAAAGGCAGGAAGGGAGTTAACAAGGTGCTGGGAGGCTGAACACTCTATAGAGAAACCCCCTGGGGTGGGAGAGCTCCTGAAGAGGTTGGGTGGGGGACAAGGTGTCATGCGGGGTCTCTGGTCCTGCTCCCCACATAAGAACACAGGACATGGTGAGGCCAAAAAGGAACACCCACGGAGCCATAGGTAGGGGAGTCATACCACTATATTCTCGCTGGCGGCTGGGTTGGAGACACAGGAAGCAGGAGCCACACTGTCCACAACCTGCCGTCCACTTCTCTCTGCCAACCCACCTCACTTGCTAGCTGCAATCCGCCATGCTAACTGCAATCCTTTCTTGCTAGCTCAGCCCCCATCTTCCTGCTAGCCCCCGTTTTCTGCTAGCGTAGCCACAGCAGTTATATTAGTGGCCAATGGCTCACTGGTTACAGCTGACGGCCAACTAGTCACAGCTGATGGCCATTCCAATCACAGCTGATAGCCATTTACTACCTGAGCCAGCACCTTTCCACGTGAGGGCGGGAGCCTGGAAACTGCATTCCTGCCTCTGTCCCCACACAAGGATAGCACCTGAAGAGGACAGAGAGATGGCTAAAAAGATGTGTAGGTTGTTGGCTGAGCAGTGTGTGACCTTTCCTGGGTTCCTCCAGGTCTCCAGTAAATTTTATTAAACCCATGAATATTTGGTGTGATTTTTGTTGTGGAAACTGAAGAAGGATCAGAGGTTGAAGCAGAGCAGGATGATTCCGGCTGCACTCAGCAACCTAGGATCCGAGGGTCTGAGAGGAGCCAAGAACACAGAGCCCCTGGGGTTCCAGGGTGTGAGGGCTGTGGGCTTCTCCAGGCCACAGAACTGGAGGAGTCAAGCAGATGTTCCCTAATCCTGGGGAGTGGGGAGGGCAGGGAGGCCTCTAGTCAACCACTCTCAACCCTGAAACTGAAAAGTGAGAAGACAAAAGGAAAATGTGGTTTGGCTCTATAAATGAGATACTAATTACAGCCATTTGTGAAACCTCTTCCATTAATGCTTAATTGCTTACCATGCGGTGTATCAGTTACGCATTGAATGAACTATGCGTTTAATTAGCTGAATTTTATCCGCCTCCACGTGGGCTGGTCTTCCTCGTGTCTTTCTTGCTTTGGTGGTCTGGTTGTCTCTGGGCTAACAGAGTGGCTTTATTTACAACTTGAAAAAAAATGTATGGGCACGCACTTAGCCTTTGGGTAATTCTCTACTCTAAGAGGTGAATGACCTCATGCTGGCTCACATGTCAATATAGTGTCTAGTTTTCAGGTGTGGCCAAAAAACAACATGACTTCTATTAATACTGTATATCTGTCTGCCCGTTTTTCTTTAGACCCATAAAGTGTCTCTCACCAAAGCAAGTAGACCCCTGCACACCTCTAAAACAGAACTTGAATGATCACTCCCAGCCGACATTACTAACTCATCCTAAGTCCATGCTTCAGAGAAGCTACTGTACAAAAACAGTTCCTCAGAGTACAGTTAAAAGAGACAGGATGAAAAGGCTCTTCAGCGGTTCTCCCTAAAGAACAGCTTGGACTTAAAGGGCACCAGCTCATGAATTCAAGGCGGCTACTTCCGAGGAGGCGCCTCCAACCACCTTTCAAACTCTTCCTGACGGCCTACTATGTGCCCGCTCTGGCCTAGGGGCTATGATGGCAGAGGTGGTGGCGGGACCAACACAAAATACACAAATTACAAAACTTCATTTCTACCCTTAGGGAGGAGATGACTTAGTTGGGTGAGGGGCCCAGATAAAAAGATGAATAAATAGGCCCAGATAAAAAAAAAAAGAAATAGGGAGAGAAGAGGAGAACAGTACAGATACATCAGCAAAGCAATCTTACTTCGGCAAGTCTTCTGATCCGAGTTGAGGATGTACCCTTGTTTGCACCTGCATATGTATGAACCAGGGGTATTGATGCAGAAGTGGGCACAGTTATGCTCCAGGAGGCTGCACATGTGGGCCGCTGAAAGGAAAGATACAGCTGCTGAAAGGAAAGTGAAGACAACAATGCTGCCCCCTCTAACTTCATTCACCCTGCAAACATTTATTCAGAACCTACTCTGTGAGGGAGAGAGCGGGACCCAAAGAGAAACAAGCTGCAGTCCTTACCTTCAAGGTGGTTTATATTCTCTGGTGGGACAAGACAATTATAGATAAATGGCACCAGCAATATCAAGATAAACGGCCTCAGAGGGTTAAAGGGCAATGATGTTAGGCTGAGCCATATGAAATTGCCAATATCCGATTAATAATAGGTCAAAATGACCTCCAAAAAGAGAAATTTTATGGTTCAATTAGTAATACCCAACTGGTGGGTAGGGGGATCAGAAAGTTTGCAAATACCAGAGGGGGCTTTGGCTAAAGTGTGCACTTTCAGTAGGGAGCAACGGAACTGGAGGAAAAGCTATTATAGTTAAATGAGGATGTGGCTAAGAACCAACAATTTCTCAGAATCATAAATCCCAAGAGCAGTGTAATTATTTTCATATGCAAAAGTGTTACACAAAAAAATTTTGGAGTAAAAAAAATGCATTCATATAGTCCATGTTTCCATAAGCTTTATGTCTCTTTAAAAATATTTCTGCATTTAGTTTCTGAAGTACCACAGCTTTCAGATACATCAACTCTTACATAAGTCTGTGTGGAGCTCATAAAAATTCTTATTGTTTTTTAACATTTTAATTTATGACTTTACTCAAAATGATGCAACTTGAACATATTTACAATTTACAAACATCAGTATAAACAATTACAAGTTATGCAAGTGTTTTCAGAAACAAAAAGGATGACCATATATGGAAATATATTTATAGAGGCTAAAATAAAAGAGGCTTTCAAAAGCTAAGAACAATTCCATTAATCCAGTGCTCAGGAAAACTCAGGGACTGATAAAAATCAATGTTATTCTTAAGTATATGTCTCTTTACATCTAAGTAAAAACTATGGTGATCAATAAATGAACTAGGGGAGTAAAACTTTTTTATTTTGTAACAATGCAATTTAGAATGATTGTTCTGAGTTTATGATTGTGTTTTAGCTCCTAAAATACAAATAACATTAGGAAAGTTCATAGATTAAATTGAATCAGTCATTTTTACGTTGATGTGCAATAAATCAATACCTGTTTTTATTAAACTCTTTGTATAAAATGGGGATAAAATAGTACCTACCTCATAAGGACCTTATAAGGGTTAAAATAATCAAAATGGCAAAGTGCTTAGAACAGTCGGTGCCCAGTACCTGAGGAACGAATGCTCATACGTGTTAATTGCTATGTAGCAGAGGACAAACCTGATGGCTTTTATTTTGTTTTACATACATGGGTTCTTGCTGGCAGATAAAATAAGAAGACAGGAGATGTTAAGGCAGAGAAAATATCTGTGAGGGAGCAGACAGCACAGTGGTGAAGAGGACAGCTTCTGGAAACAGACTAAAGCTCAGCTTCACCACTTACTATGTATTGCATTGTATGAATTAATTTCTCTAAACTCCTCTTCATCACCTGTCAAATGAGAAAATTAAAAGAACTCTTGCTTAGGGTTTTGGAGTGATAGTTTGTTACTCAGGCTAGTTTGGGCCGTGTACCATAAAAAAAATTGAAACCAGGAGACCGTAACTTGGTGTGATGGAAAAAGAGCTGGATTAGAAGCCAGAAGAAGACTTGTGTTCGAGTCCCCCTCTACCGTGAATAGGTGAGGAAAGCTCAGGTAAGTTGGGTAGCTCCTTTTGGCTTATTTCTTTACCAGTAGAATAAAGGCATGAACAGTGTTTAGGGATACTCAGTACAGACACTGTTTTGTCTGTGCAGCACCCCGTTTTTCTAGAAAATGCCCTTTCTTCTCACTTCAAATACACAGTAACTGTGGGAGCTGCTGTGTTGGTATGAGGCAGCCCCACTCCTGGCCACCACTGGGTGGCACAGGGTTTGACAATCAGAGTCCTTTCTTGGCATTTAGGAATTAGAACTGAGAAAAAGGGGGCTAAAGCAAGTGCAAGTATACCTAGGGGGCTGATATGTTTCCTGCCCATGGACCAGAGGAGTCCATGCAGAAGCAGAGGAGATGGAGAGAAAACAGGACTGTCACTCATTACTCTTCTCCGTATTTCCATGAGTAATGAATACAATCTCCCCTTTCTAAAGCTAGTTCAAGTTGAATTTCTATTACTTACAACCAAAAGAATCCCATTTTTTTACTAAGATAGAGTAAAACTTCCATCTGTAAAAGTCTACGGATGAGTATTCGGTGATCCAAGGGCATCTGGGCCCTAATGCCTCGCTCTCACGTGGGGCAGGCCTTTGTGATGTGACAGTCCGCGAGACGATAGTTCTGCCTCCTCCTCTGGCCTCAAGTGGTCACAGTTCTCAGAAGGCCTTCTGGGTTGAAACTGGGTCGAGGCCTTGTGTTTAGGAGGAATCACTAATCAGCCGGCTGCCAGTGGCAGGACTGGGTTTTTTAACTAAGAAATCTGAATGTTCATCAATGTTTATTAATGAATAATGCATAGATGACTAAAGGAATGATCAAAGGAGTGGTGGGGCTGAGGTTTTGAACTACTGGGTATGTAAAGTCAACGTCTGTTGAAGTCAATCTACCTCCCACTTAACAACAGGGCCTCAAAGGGGTGCAATAAGTGTCTTCGGAACAGAATTAGGGCTTTACATTGTGCCTGGCCTGGGTGGGGTGAGGCTATTAGGATAGGAACAGCCAGCCTCTGGCTCTAAATACCAGGCTAGGCTGATAAAGCAGGTACTACGAGGTTAATTAAAAGCAGCCCTGCCCAAGTTCCAATGACTTCAGAAGGCTCGGGATAGACATACATTTTTCAGCCCCTAAATTCTCTGTCTTCTTTCACTGGGTAGCAAAAATGATGGACCCCAGGATGTAAAGGTTTTGGTCATCTTATAGACAGGGCCTCAATTCACAGGACACCTGGCGTCCAAGATTCTCTGGTTGTCTCAGGCACCGCCTGAGAACACAACTTCAGGGGTCCCACTCCCCGCCCCTACTATGGCTGGGGTGTAAAGCCACCACTGTGTCCAAGTTCACATCCACACAGCCAGTGAGAGCCAGAGCCAGGACACCTACTCAAGGGCAGTCTGGCCCCAGAGCCTAATCTCTTCCTAACTGTACAATTAGGGTCCTGCCTTGATCACACTGGGAGACTACAGAGCCAGCAGTGCTTTTCCGCTCTGCCCAAAGCACATGAGCTTCAGCCTTCCTTCCCTCTGAAAGCCTGTCCCCAGGTACACCATGGCCTCCACTTCCCTGCCTAAACCTTCGTCAGCAGTTTTCAAACTGTGAGTCATGTCTCTTTAGCAGGTCACAAATTTAACACAGAATGTGGAGTAGTTTTTTTTTTTGCTTGTTTTTTTCTTTAATTTTAATGAAATAGAAAAAACAATTGAAAATATCATTCCATTCCTGGCTTACTGCATCCGCCCTCCCCACGTAGCCAGTAAACTCCTACTCACATTTCAAGTCTCTAAACGCATAGTGGTTAAGACGTAGGTTCTGAGCCAGAATGCCTGGGTTCACATCTCAACTCTACCACTTAGTGCTCTGTGATCTTGGTCACAAGTTATTGAACCTCTCGGTCTCAATTTCCTTTTCTATAATATGGGAATTATAAGAGCACATGCTTCACAGGTTTGTTGTGTGAATAAAATGAGTTAATATATGCTAATAGATCAAAACAGCATACACACATATTAAAATCAATAAATGTTAGTGATTATTATTATTATTATTATTATATTCCGTTCAAAGCTCTCTTAGGGCCCCTAGGCAGACAGACCCAGGCATTTTTTTATCAGAGGTCCCCCAGTGTTAGGTGACTTTCCAAGGGCACTGAAGTGCATACTTTGTATAGCCAACATCCCATTTTTCTGTGATGAGATCATCTTTCACGAGCCTGGAACCTTTGGGCGAGGCACGTAGAGGGTAAGGGTTCTGGAGCCAGAGAGACTGCAATCTGAGTCTCCAATTCTGCTACTTGAAGTTGCTTTGGTTTCCACTTCTGTGAAATGGGGATAATAATAGCACCTGTCTTAAAGGCTGTTATAAGTATTAAATGAAATAATATATGGGAAGTACCTAGCCCAGGACAAAAGCAGCTATTATTATCAGAGTGTAGCTCAATAAATGTTTAAGGAACAAATGAGACTTCCGAAACTGCAGAGATGCTGTCTGAATTTGGAAGATGCTTATCACTGTTGCCCGATACCTGGAGTGTAGCTCAAAGCTGAGGCCAGCTGCCCAGCCTGCTGGTCCTCCATGGATCTGACCATAATCATACACAACACGATGCACACTGAATAGGGCTCTACAATTTATAACGCCTGCTCACTCATCTATCTTTGCAGGTAAAATCCCCATTTTACAGATTTGCTCAGCATCGTACAGCTGGCAGGTGGGGTCACTCCTCGCTACCCTACAAAGGCTTCCCCTCAAACTCTGACAGGAATGTCAACCTCAAAGCTGGTTTACCTAGCAGGGTTGGAGGGTGGAGGCTGCCATCAGAAAATGGTTTACCTTAAAGAAGAAATTTATAACTTGCAGCGTGTGAAGGAGTGAAACAAGCAAGAGCTTTGGAAGCAGAATCCACCATTTGATGGCTGTTTGTTCTTGGCGAATTCACTTACCGAGTTTACTAACCTGCAGAGTAGGAAGGACAGTATTGTGTTACCTCCCCAGGTTTTGGTGAGGATCAAATGCAGAAACAGAAGAAAAAGTGCTTTATAAATGTCAGTTACTGCGATCTTTACTGCACAGTTGATAGAAGCCCAGGGCCTCCTCAACCTTTGAAGACAGTTGACAAGTCTGTTCAGCAGAGCCCTGCAATGTAGTGAGAGAGAAGCTGGTATCCTGAGGGATGGGAAGAGGGTGGGGATTCCGTTCTTAGGCCACAGGAACGAACGAATGAACAAATGGCATAATACAGTTTTCTTAGAGCTTATTGCGACTTTGTTGTAATCTGTTTCCAGATTACAACAAAGTCGGTTTGGGGGGGAAGGGGGAATTCAAACTGCCTTTTAATTTTGCTGCCTGGATATAAAGGATGCAGAGAAGTTTCTTCCACAGACAAGTCCGCATCCTCAGCCTCATCCTATTACCTTTCCATTTGCTGATAACTCCAGAGCACTTATAAAAGAACTCCTCCATTAACATTTTCCAAGACAAAAGAATAAACCCATCAAAACTGCTATGGAACCAATTTCTTTTTTAATATTTCCAGGAAGAGGGAAACATAAATTCTGCAGAAGTCATTTAAAGTCATAAACCTTAAAAATGTTTGCAGAGCGTTCTACTGGGTGAAGTTTTCCAGGTGACTTGGGCCACAGCGCACCACAGTAACACAGCCCTTCTGCGGTGCCAGGGAAAATGGCACTTCTGAACACTTTCCAAGTGACGTGGCAGAGAAAAAGTTCTTTTTCCTCCATGGCATTGATTTTTTAAGTAAATATTTTGATTCTGGAGTCAAGAAACAATGATTGTTTGATTTTTGAGGTGAGTTCTCAGCAGGGGATTTTTTTTTTTTTTTTTTGAAAAAGACACATCATAAGCACACCTGTTCTTCCGTGAGGCTTTGACAGGGTGGGGTGGGTGGGGGGGTGGATCTAGGCTTTGTCACATTCTGAGAACTGGTCCTCAGAGCCCCCTAGGCGCATGTTCCTGCTCCTGGGGAATTAGTGGGAAATTTGCTCTCAAGCTCATATGGCAGGGAAATGCTAGTCATTTCAAAATAGGTATTTCTTTTTGTTTTCCCATCAAAGAAGCAGGAAAGTTGGAGGGGAACCAATGAGGGTGGGAGAGACAGGATTGGACAATGTTTACCAGGCCAGGAGACACATTTCCAGTTTCCAGGGACTAGAGTGAAGCCTGGGCTGGCCCCCTGGGCCCCTGCCCTTCTGGGGGGAGAAGGGACGAGAAGGCAGCTGCAGAAGCAGGAAACTGGGGAGAGAGCAAGCTGACCCACTGGAAAAGAACTGAGGCAGGAGCTCAGGTTGAAGGTAACTGGGAGGAATCTGGCAACAAAGGGAGAAAGAAGCCTTGATGAGAGTAGGCTTAGAAAGCAAGAGATGGAGGAAGATGCTTAAGGTAGAAGAAAGCAGTTCAAGCACTTGGGGAGGCCTCCCTTGCAGTAGGAGTGAGTGAGGTGGGGGGTGAAGGGGGACCTACCATCTTAACAGGTGGGAAGGCACCAAGACCACGTCTTAGTCCTCCCCATACCCTGGGCCTGTTTGTCAGTTGAGAAAACATCCACTGCTAGCACCATCATGGGGCAAAAATGTTTGGTATTCCACACTTTCCAAGGAGAAATTACGCTATGATTTTTGCCCTCCATTCCTATCTTAGGGAATGCCAGGGCAGTTCAATGTGCTGGAGAAAAACTCTACCTATCTACTTTTACTCATTCTGTAGTTTGGGTTTAAATGTCCCTTCCCCAGGGATGTCTCCCTGAGCACCCTGGACTAGGTCAGGTCCTGCCCTGAATTCTTCCTTCATTACACTATTACACTGCATTTACTTACTTATTTGTGTAATTACATGCTTAATATCTGTCCCCTTGGCCAGAGTGTAAGCCCCAAGATGATGCTGTCTCTATCGTGGCATTTGCTGAACACCCCTTCCAACACAGTAGCTGGGACGAGGCAATACAAAATGAACCTGGAAGATGAATAAATGAATCCTAATGATGACCCTGGAAGAGCCACAGGGGGCAGGACTTACTGCACAACTTGTTCTGGAACACCGAGGTCAGCGACTCCATCTGGCTGAAGTTGGCCACCAGGAAGACGTGGTCTTCGTGGGGCTCACTCCCTATGGCCTTCAGCGTGTTGAGATCCACTTGGCCCACGCCAATGGCAAAGATCAGGATGCCTGTGTCCCGTGCCTTTGCAGCCACCTCGGCCACTGAGTCCTGTGGCCTCCCATCCGTCACAATCATTATGACCCGCAGCACATTCTCCCTCAGGGGCCGGGCCCCCTCCGCTTCTGAGAAAGCAATGTTGAGGGCATACTGGATGGCCAGTCCTGTCATGGTGCCCGTGGACAGGTGCCTCATCCTCTTGACAGCACGCTCCACTTCGGACTTCCTCTTGAAGGTCTTGAGGGAGAACTCATTCTTGACGGTGCTGCCATATTGGAGCAGGCCCACTCGGGTGATGTCAGGGCCAATGTCCAAGAACTGCAAGATGTCCACAATGAACTCCTTGACCTTGGCATAGTCGTGGGTGTTGACGCTGCGGGAGCTGTCAATGATGAAGACCAGGTCTGCCCGCTTATTCTCACAGGAGCTCTCTGGGGAGAGAGGAGAGGAGAGGAGAGGTCAAATGCATTAGAAGAGTGGGAAGGGCCCAGTGCAGGTTGGCTGTTGTTGGAAATCCTAAGGCTGGTGAATCACCTTTCTAACTTCCAATCTTCATCGGTTTTTCTTCACCACTTGGGAAAGTTTGTAAGGGTATATATGTGTATGACTGAGTAATCATGAGTATTGGCTGTAAACAAGTATTCTTTCTTTTCACAAGATAAATGAACACTTTAGTTTCTAGAAAATCATCAATACAGTTTTTAGGTGGGTAAACACCTGATCAGTGTCAAAATGCCTTATTATTTAGTGTATGCCACATAAGTTTGCCTGGATACTGCAGGGAATATGGAAGAAGCTTAGGATAGGGACCAATGTCAAGGAGCTTACCATCTACCTGGGGAGACTTAACTAATGGAACAGATGAAAAAGAGCTAGTATTAAACCATGTGGTGTTGACAATATATGTGCAGAAAACAAGGATATTAGTGGGCTGGATAGGACATGAGCTGGCCTTATGGATACATAGTGTTTCAATTGAGAGAAGGCACAGATAGAGAGGGACACATGAACAAAAGCCCAAGTTGGCATGAATATGGTGGATAATAAAATAAGTGATGAAGGAACTGCTAGGTGTTGCAGGTAGGAATTAAGGTGGAGAGGTAGCCTGGAGCCAGTGGTAAAAGGCCTGTAAATTCAGACTGAGAAATTTGTACATGATGCCACAAGTGATGGGCATAATATGCTTAGCATCATATTATACATATTATATAACTTATCTCTCCTGTAGTGAAATTATGTAATAAAAAGTCAATTGAGTGTAGTAGTGGTTTGCAAGATGGGTGATCCAGACCATTGTTGTATTAATCTGGTTGAGAGGGGGACTCAGTCTCAATCAGGGCAATGGTGGAAATGAAGAAGGAACCTGGCCAAGAAACATTTCAACAAAGGACACAGTCACAGAGACTAGAAAAAAGCAAATGTTAAGTCTCTCTTACTACCATAACTGCCATACTTATTCCTTCAGCACCCAAGCAAGAAGGCTATAAGAAGTTTGCGTCCATGGATGAAAACGCATTACATTCTGGGAAAAGGATAATATTGGATGAGAGGCCTCCTGCCTCAGAGTGCGGAAATTGGGCATTCCTGCTGGAATTTTTCATATATTCTGAGCTACAGCATCCAACCAGGGAGAGTCCCTCTTCCCCTTCCCAGACTTTGCAGTTAAATCCTCTTTTGATATGGATTAGAAAAGGGATCCTAAATGCTTGCCCTAAATCCCAATCACCACAGCTGCAAAAAAGGGAGAGAAAGCCAAAAATGAAACAGTGAACCCAGTCATTAAAATGAGAAGAAAGGCCCATGAGGTCATCCTGTCCAGGCCAGCTTGCCAGGCCATGACTCGCCCCTGAGTGCCTGCACACACACCTCATCCATTGCAGCCTCACAAGTCTAACGATTTTAAGGGAGGACATACCCCAAACAGCCCTATCCTGACAGGAAACCAACCTTCTGCACATGCACATATAACACTGGGAGCTGTGTGAATTTAAGGTGAGTTTCTCAAACCAGAAGCCCCAGAAACTGTCTTTGAGGACTCTGGGATAAGATCAATATAAAATCTGACATCTGTAGGATGTTTTGAAATCTTTTTTCCAGAGAGTTTTTATCACTATGATCTCATTTAATTTTCAAGAAAGCGCTTGAAAAAAGAGCTAGGTGTGTCATACCCATTGGCTAAATGACAAAATGAGGGTGCTGAAAGTTTGAAAATGTCTTATAATCTAGAAAAAGAAAAATCATATGGAGACAAGAGTAACACCCATCCACTGGGTAGTTATAAGAATTTAAGGAAACAATCCAGTCCAGCCCTGAGCCCCAGGGGCTGTGTCCACTCAGAGAGGCACCTAGAGGGGGTGCCTTTTTCTAATTTTCATGAAGGTGGTCTAGCACATGGCCCGGGGTGGAGCAGTGGATGACAGACCCACATGTCCCAGGAAAGAAGACAAGGGCCAGGAGTGAGGATGCCCCTCTCCAAGAGCCACCACTGCCCCACCCTTAATGTCTGAACTTACTGCTGGGAGGATGTGGCCCAATGATCTCCTCCTGCTGAGAACTGGAGCCAGACTCAGACCCTGCCATGGAGCACGATATTCATGGAAGGCTCCTTGGAAGGGAGGAGGGAGACAGACAATGGACTAGCTTCCTGAGAATTTTCTTCCTCTGGAGATTTTTGGAAGCAGGGGGTCCTCCCAGGACTGGGACTTTCCCCATGGGTCTTAGTCATGGTGTTAACATCCCATTAAGCACCACAATCAATTTACAGGGAATCCTGGAAGTTCCACGAGGAATTATGTGCTAAACTGGATTAGTTCCTGTCAAAACAAGTGGGGAGTTTTCACAATGTCTGGACATTTACAAAAATACCACAAAGATTCAAAAAGTTGTTGGAGGTTCCAAGGAAGCTGTAATTTTGAGTTGAAAACAGATCCTGGCAGCCCAAGTGACCAAGTTGTCTTCAAGATGTCTCCTCACATCCTTTGAGGGCTCACAATCACAGTCTCACAAAGCTTGTCTCTGAAAGGGCCAGTTCAGTGGTTCTCAAACTTGAGGTGCCTCCCAACTCCCTGGAGGACTTGTAAAAAACTAAGATAAGTGGGCCACACCCCCCAGAGTTTCTGATTCTGTAGGTCTAGGGTGGCACCTGAAAATTTGCATTTCTACCAAGTTCTCGGGTGAAGCTGATGCTGCTAGTCCAGACACCACACTCGGAACACCACCAGTTTAGGTTCTAGATGGATCTCTGGAGAAAAGAAGCTCTGGCAAGTCAGGATCTCACTATCTCACTGTGAATCCCAAAAATGAGAAACTAGTTTCATTCATCTGTGTAGCCATACAGTCGGGAATACAGGAAGTCTTCAGTCAATATTTGTGGAATTAAATGGAATTCTGGGTGGTGAGCAGGCTTCAGGTGGAAGGGAGTGAGTCACAGCAGTCAGTTCAAGGAAGTGCATGAAAACCACGAAATCTAAAGTTCCGGAGCAGGTCTGGGTCCTACTGGAAAGTCACAGATTCTAGGATCAAAATCTTTGCCATTTTATGAGGGAGCATAGTCACTTTTGAACTTTTGGTTCATAAACTCATATTCTAATAAAATCTTTAGAGCTAGAAGGGTCAAATAAAGTCCAAATAATTCACTTTACAGAAGGGGAAACTGAGACTCAGAGAGGTGACTTTATGTCTGCGAGGCCTCGTGGCTCATTAGGGTCAGACTTAGGACTACACTGGTGCCTTTTCCACCATTTTATGGTGGACGCCTTGGAAAATTCTCAATACAGCTGGCATTACAATATGAGCTTTGTAAACGCTTGGGGGCATTCTGAAATATTTGCTGTGAATAGTTGCACAGCTTCTCCATGTGGGGACTGCTGAGAGATGTTTCCAGAAAATGGACTCTCCTTTGTGTGTGCTCCTTTCACACATTGGCTCTGATAAGCAGCATCCCTGTCTCCTTAGCCTGGGAGGAGAACACACAACAATCTTCTTTCTGGACCCTTCTGACAGACTTTCAACAGCAACTGAAGGAGGGTTTGTGGGCACATCATAAAATGTCATTCCTTGAACCATTAAGTGACGGTCTGGACCTTGTCAACAGCTGTTCTAGCTCTGTCGGCTTGACTCCAAAGCCCACGCATTGGGCAAATGAGTGCCTCGTACCCTTACAGAGAAGGTAAACCTGAGCCAGGACAGTTTTAAGCAACATTCCCGTCCCAGCAGGATTACAGTGTGCAATTACAGTGAACTATTTCCTCCCTTCAGGGCTGCAGATTTGCCACTAATCAGGCTCCCTTGTTCCGGCTAAATTCAGTCATGGCCATATAATTGCACAGTAAATATTTGGTGCCATCTACCTGGGAAGGTCTACACATGTTTGGAGAAGGAAGTGATGTGAATCTCTATGACAAGGGTAAAATGATTTCACCTGGAGACTAAAAGGGAGCTCTGTAGTGCTCAGTGAAACTGCAGTAGAGTCCTATGATCTTAGTGCAAGTCTAGCCTCTGCCACTTTCTGTCCGTGTGATCCTGAGCCTCTCCTTAACCTCTTGGACCCTCAGTCCCTTCTGTGAAACGGGGATAATAATACTTCATAGGGCTGTTGTAAGACTCAAAAGAAAATACAATAATGATTTATAGCTACTGCTTATCGAGCTCTTAATAAGCACCGGGCTTTGTTTTCTGAGTACTTTCCATGTGTTGGCTTATTTATTCTTCACACCCACTTTAGGTAATAGGTACTGCTCCTGTTCCCATTTTACAGATGAAGACAGTGAGTCTTGAAAGGTTAAACAGCTCAGGATCTGACACTGAGGGAGGAGAGGAGCTAGGACATAACCCATCTTGTCTGGTTCTGTAGCCCGTGCTCTTCACCACCAAGCAATGCTCAGAAAGGATTTAGTCCTTTTAGACCTGTCATTTCAGCACAATCCACATGCGCCCAAACTGCCCGGCCTCTCTGGGGTCAGTTCTTTCCTTCCCCAGAATCACAGGGCCTGGAAGTTATGGCCCAGACTTGTTTGCCTCCTGCCAAGTACTTCTCCTCTGCTAGATGCCTATTTGTACTTTTTAAAAATGTAATAAAATGATGAAAACAGATGCTTGCCTCCCTGAATAGCAGCGGCCCAGTCAATCAGGCTGCTAATGGTTTCCATTCTCATTCACTTGACAAGTGCTTATTGAGGACTCAGTAGGAGCAAGGCCCGTGGGAGACTGAAGGATGGATCAGGTGTGATGGAAACCTGAGGTCACCAATATTTGGGGGACTGTGGGAAACAGAGGGATATGGCCTAGACAATCGGCAAATGCCCAGGGTGGGGTGGGGGAGAGAAATCGATTTCAGAAAATGTGATATTTCATACCAATTCCCAGCAAAGTTCCCATAAGCAGATGGTTTGTGGGCACTTAACAGCATAGAACTGTAGAAAATGTAATGATACAGTGAAAAAAATGTAACAATTTCTCAGACAGTGTAAGAGTATATGGACTAGGGAACTAGAGTATGATTTCCAGGCAGCATTAGAGGTTAACCTGAGAGTGGTGATTATGACATTGAAGCGAGACCAATAACACGGTGGTGTGTTTTGCTCCGGCTACACTTGGCTGCGCAGGTAAAGAGGGAAAGCAGACAAACTCTGATTTAACCAGGGCTGTCATTTAGCCAAGAGATAGTGATGAATCAGGAGAGCAGCAAAGGGAGTCGACGGGATGACTATAATAATTTCCTATGGAATTAAACTGGGGGAACAGAGAGTACGGGAAATGGGGGGGGGGGGTGAAGGACAGAGAAGTAGTAGGATCCATAGACTGAAAGTCCAGATAATGTCATAGGATTGTTCAAGTTGAAATTCTAGAAGGTACTAGAAGGGGTGAGCTGGGAAGATAAGAGGCTTAAATTGAGATTGTAAAGGGACTGCAGCTGTTCTAATCACAGGGTCAAGAGTGTGATAAGAGGGGCAAACAGCTGAGATAGGGTGGAAGACAAGAATATGGGAGGAAAGGAAGTCACAGCATTGAGGGACCATTCATATGGATATTGAAATCACCAAGAGTATGACAAGAGTAATGTTGGAGAAAGTGGCAGTGAGCCAAGAGATAAAATTGTTCTTATAACTAGGAATAATCACAGGGTTTTTTAAAGTTCCCTAAGCATGACCAGAAACACTATGAAACATGATGCAAATGTCATAAAGGGACAGAGATAATACTAGCTCACCAAGAGTTTCAAAGGGACACTGGGGAGAAAAATTTTATGATTAGAGAAAGAGAGAGAGAGTTAGGGAGAAATGGGGGTGGGGGGGGGGACGGGAGGGAGAACCATAATCATTATGAGCCAGCAAGTTTAAGGAGAGGAAAAATATACACAATTTATTTATTTTTTATTCCTAGATGGGATACATTAGGAGAATCCGTTTGGATGCCAGCGAGGCAAACAAGTGACTCTAATGAGGAAGAAACACAGATTCCATATATGTAGACAATTATGTGGAGTACTTAATTCAACACATATTTAGTGAGTACCTACTGTGTACAAGTCTCTGGGAATACAATGAAGGAAAGACTCTGAATTGTGAAAGGCAGCCATACAGATAAATAGTAATAGGCACAATGAAATAGGTGGACTAAAAAGATGAGTGCTCAGAGAGCTGGGCGGAGACGATGGCTGACTCTCTCTCCTTGTCAGTACCCAGGCTCTGAGGCAGGCTTAGCAATGACCCCACCCCACCCCCATTTTTCACTTGTCCCTGGCAAACATTACTACCCCACTCAGCCTCAGGATCCTTTCAACACTGCACCCCAGTTACCTACAAACAATCTAACAGAGTTGACACATGAAATAGAATCATTTTGCCAACCTGGTTTTCGAGTCTGGTGCTCTACAAAAAAGGTTGAAGTATTCAATTTTATCCACTTCTAAGAAACGGGAGAAAGGTAAATCAGCTAATTATACAGTTGCCCTTGAACAACACAGGTTTGGACTGCACAGGTCCAATTATATGTGAATTTTTTCAATAAATACTGTAAATATATCTTCTCTTATGATTTTCTTAATAACATTTTATTTACTCTTGTTTTATTGTCAGAATATAATATATACTATATGTAACATACAAAGGACGTTAATCTGCTGTATATGTTATTAGTAAGCTTCCAGTCATCAGTAGACTATTAGATCAAAAGTTATACATGGATTTTTCTACTGCCGCCAACCCCTGCATTGTTCAAGCGTCAACTGTACTTATGAGACACTGTCTGGTTATTAGTGCTAACGTTGTGTTTCACTGAGAAATGAGAAGGGCAGGCAAACAAGACTGGCCACATCAACAGTCTGCACATAAACTTTCAGATAAAGCCACACGTATGACAGAGGGCTGTTAGGTGAGCACGGGGTCAGAGTAAAGGAAAGGGAAAGGTGGCAAGAATTAGTCTCCTTAAACTATAAAAGTGGTACGTGTCTGCCATTTTAAGACTATAAAATAGCTCAGGGAAGTTGCACCCATAAACATTTGGTTTATGTGAATTGAATTATATGGGCTGGTCAAAGAAAGACAGACAGACAGATGGAGAGAAAAGACTACCATATAACACAGCACTGAAACTCTAGCTACCGTTATGCTCAATGAGCACATACCCACAGACACCTGAGATGTGGCCCCTGCAGCCACCTCTGGTGGTTCTGTCCCATGTGCCTCCAGACTGTGACTAGCTCTCAGGGATTACAGGTGATCTCATGGACATTCCAGAGGCAATTTGGACTAGCTTTGATTTTTGCCCCCAGTGCAACTTAACCTGCAACTCCCTTGTAGTCAGGACACTCGACTGAGGCACCGTGGTCCTCAGCCAGGGCTAGATGCCACAGTTGATGCTTCCCTCTCCAACTTCCTCATTAGTTAGTCACCAGCTGCTGCATTAACTAGTGCCAGACATTTTACAATGCACTTGATGAGCCGTGGCTTTCTTTGAATCAGTCACGCTGTACTCACACCCTCTTAAAAAAACCACTGGAGAATACTCTGAAAACTTGATTGTATTATATTAGGGAGACACCTTGGCCTTCTTAATAGGATTTCAGACGTATCTTCTTGGACTCATTAACAAATTATTCCCCACTTGGTAACACTTCCTAAACATTTTTCCAAATTCTGGAGGTACTTGTGTTTCTCTCTACACCACTACATACAATGCTGGGAGGAATTGCTAATAAGCCGATTAACAAGAGCAGAAAGGATTTCTGAGGGTTGGGATAATAACTCAAAACCAATAAGATAAAACCTAATTGGTATGAACGTCAAGCTCTGCATGTAAGACTCAAAAAACCAACTGTGTAAACCACAGGAGATATCTGGATTGATAGCCAATCACATGATAAAATCTCAAATGAAGATGGCAAATCCCAAGCCTTGCACATGGACGTCCAGAACCCCAATCCTGGCACCTATGAGATCACCCCCCTAATCAATCACAGCCTCAGAATCGGAGTTCAGCCACAGGATTCCTCTCAACACAGAACCCCAAATTCCCACTACCCAGTGCCTGGAGGGGGACTTGGGAAATGAAATCTATTTGCCAATCAGACACTTTCCTGTGGGGAGCCATGGTTGCAGATAACTCTGAGCCTTATAGAATGGTTCGGTTTATGCTTAACCTAAGGCATTGTCTCTGCCTGCACCTGGAGGGTGCTTGCAAGCTGCTAAGGAATGTGGTGGGAGCGGCCAGTTCCCGGACACAGAAGACTGATGGCTATTCAGGGTAATTGATAAGATAATTACTTTTGGGAGTTTCAGTGATTTTGTATCCTCTATGAAAAAGTTAAAATTTACATTTGTTAAGGTAATGCATGCTTTCTTTGTTAAGTTGCACGTACTCAAACTGCATATATTGGTGAAGAAAAATAAACTCGGGGCTTCAGCATCACTGAAGACCTGCAGCATTAGCATTTGTGTGAGTGTCTTTTATCCATTCCCACTCCCCCATTTAGGTACTGATCGACTTGTGGCGGCTGGTCCGTCACACTTTCCGATCTCTTCCATTAGATCCCTCCCAACCTCAATGCCCCAATCATCTCATGGATCGCTTTCCTGGCCTGGGACAGTAGAGAGACTCTCCCAACAAACGGACCTTACCCTTCCCTTTTTATAGCAGAACTTTCCCATAAATGAATATTTTGGTGAGTTTCACTGATCAGAGTCACAGTAGCTGGATTTGGCACCTGTAAGTTCTCAGTATAAATGAGCCTCAGGGTCATCAGAACAATTTCTTCAAAAGCCATCATCCTAAGGATCACTGACAGCAAGGTCATTACCATTCACGGGAGAAAGAACTGATGAACTCTTTGTCTCCTGGACCAGCCCACTTCTCCCTGCCCCTACACCTTATACCCCAGCGATTTGTAGTACAAACAGTTTGTAGCTCACTGCACACCATTCCCTCTTCTCTGCCTCCTCAGCTTAACACTCAGCCCTGTGGTCAAAAGTTGCTTTTGTTTGTTTGTTTGTTGTTGTTTCTAATTAAAATCTACATTTTTACTGTACCTTACTACACAGATTCACTCTCCATTCCCTTCTGAGGTATTTCTTCCCTTTATTCCATACCAGGTGAAGCTACACTTCTCTGATGGGGTAGAGACTAGGTTGTCAGGAGTTTCCAGATGAGAAATAAGTCTGCCTTTACCTTTGTGCCTCTAGAACATGGTAGATTAGTTCACTTAATCCTTTTTTTTTAATTGGGGAAGGTAGATTAGGGAAAGTAGAACATGGTAGATTAGTTTACTTAATCCTTTTTTTTAATTGGGGAAGGGGAACAGGACTTTATTGGGGAACAGTGTGTACTTCCAGGACTTTTTTCCAAGTCAAGTTGTTGTCCTTTCAATCTTAGTTGTGGAGGGTGCCGTTCAGCTTCAAGTTGTTGTCCTTTCAGTCTTAGTTGTGGAGGGCGCAGCTCAGCTCCAGGTCCAGTTGCTATTGCTACTTGCAGGGGGCGCAGCCCACCATCCCTTGCGGGAGTCGAGGAATCGAACCGGCAATCTTGTGGTTGAGAGGATGCGCTCCAACCAACTGAGCCATCTGGGAGCTCAGCGGCAGCTCAGCTCAAGGTGCCGTGTTCAATCTTAGTTGCAGGGGGCGCTGCCCACTATCCCTTGTGGGACTCGAGGAGTTGAACCAGCAATCTTGTGGTTCCTTGTGTTTGAGAGCCCACTGGCCCATGTGGGAATTGAACCGGCAGCCTTTGAAGTTAGGAGCATGTTGCTCCAACCACCTGAGTCACCGGCTGGCCCCTGGTCAAAAGTTTTTGAAAATCTTTCCTTGATGGGCCTCCTCCACTGGCCTAAATGGCCTTCCCCTGAGCTCTCTGGTACCTCCTGTTTACTTCTGTCTGAGCATGTTCCGACCAGAATTTCATGCATGGAGCTACCCAGCCTCGTGTAGTGTCTTCCATGAATCCCTAGTACCCAGCATAGTGTCAGACATGTAAATGCTCCATTGGGGTCTTTCTTCTTCTCTTCGATGTGCATATGCAGGTGGGATGGTGGAAAAGAGAGAAGTGGCAGATATCCCTCATGAGCTGGCATGGGCTGGGAGAGCTGGTTAGCGGACTACATAAAGAACAGCCCAAGCAGGGATCCTCAATGTCTTGATGACATCAGAAGTGCCTGTGGGGAACTTATTTAAAAAGTTGAATCCTACATAGCACCCTAGACCCGTGAATCAGAATCTCTGGGATTGGGGCCAAGGAATCTGCACTTGTAATTGCTCCAGGTGATTCCTGGGCACAACGAATCTGAGAACTCTATCCTAAGGGGCATGTGAGCCTGAGAGACCATCTGCCACAGAGCCAACAGTCCAGAGGATAAGATGGTGTCTGGGGACACTTTCCCATGACACAGCACCCACCCAAGACCAGGAGACACCTTCTAAATATTGCAACCATACATCCTGGATTCTCTCATGTGTTCTGATCTACATTCTGTTTCAATGTGCATGTCAGGCTTGGCTTTCAATTAAGTTCAGAAAATAAACAAGGTAGGTACCAATATTATCCCCAACTTATAGATGAGGACACTGAGGCTTAGAGAGGTTAAATAACAAGTCCTCTGGCATGAGGTGAATAAGTGGTAGTGGAACAAGGATTTCAAACCCAAGCCAGTTTGATTCTAGTACCTACAGTTTTAGCTCTGTTTCCCAGTCGGTGACTTAGGGTGAAGAGTCTCTTCTGAATAGGAAAATGTCCCAGAGAACCTTACCCTCCTAGTTACCAGTTAACACTTTAATTCCCAGATAAAACGTGGGGAGGACTAACAGAGACTGGAATGAGACCCAGGAGTTAAAGCTCAACTCAAGACACACTCCCGTATGTCTGAATGGCCTCTTCACCCTCTGCCCTGGGCCAGTGGTCTAGGAGGCATCACTGTGCCTTAGGTCCCAGAGATTTACCTGCTGCACCTACCTGAGTCCAAAAGTGCCTTCTGCTTCACCAAGTAGTGATGACAGTAAGCACAATTAGTAACCTAATATGCAGTGATGTCATCCCCAAAATACTATGTTTACTGGCCTGCAAGCCCCAGCAAACCATAATGCAAACCTCTGAGGTCATGACTGGGCCTCATTCACCTTCATTCCACCAATGCTTGGCTCAGGGCTGGCACCTAAATGCAGTGAACTGAAGGCACTATGGGCAGAATACAATATGGGAGCTGTGGGGATGCTGACATGCAAAAGACAGTCCTTGGACTCGGGCTTTACAGTCCCGGGGTCATTGAGGCAAGCATATAGATGACTGCAAATGAATTATTTGATAATCCTAATCATAACATATGCTTAGCCAGAACAGCCTAACCCTCAATCACAAAGAACAGTCACTAGAGATTGTACTTCTGAATGAAAAGGCATGACCCAGCAAAGATAGAGAGCAAATACAGCAGTCGCCCTTTATTCATGATTTCACTTTCTGCAGTTTCAGTTACCTGCAGTCAACTATAGATTAAAAATATTAAATGAAAAATGACAGAAATAAACAACTCATAAGTTTTAAATTGTATGCCATTCTGAGTAGAATGATGAAATCTCGCAAAGTACCACCCAGGACGTGAATCTTTCCTTGCCCAGCATATACCCCAACTGTATATGCTCCTCACCCTTTAGCCACTTAGTAGCTGTCTCAGTTATCAGAAAAAGAGAGAGACTACATTCACATAACTTTTATTACAGTATATTGTTATAATTATTCTATTATGAATTATTGTTGTTCATTTTTGCTGTGCCTAATTTATAAATGAAACTTTATCATACGTATGTATATATAGGAAAAATACTGTATATAAAGGGTTCAGTACTATCCACAGTTTCAGGCATACCTTGGGGGTCTCGAAATATATCCCCTACAGATAAGGGGTGCCTACTGTAATCTCGTCTGGCCAACTACTGAGAATAGAAATAACAGTGTACATCCAGATAGAGGTGATTTCCATAGTCTGCCCCCACATACACCCTGCTCTGAATGTCTGGGTAACGAAGAGAGAAAGTAGGAAATGGCTGGGGAAAAGGGACATTGTGGTTACGTAGGCTTCCTGTTATGCTAGAGCCACTGCACTTTTCTTCTCTTGGTTCTGTGTGTTTTTTATCATGGACCCACTTGTCCCAATGAGCTGTGTGAAAAGTGATTGATACCATTCAAGGCACATGTACCATGTGCTTCTTTCAAGAACACATGAGAGAGACAACCAAGATGGCTGCAGTAGGTAAAATCTGTGCTTACGTTCTCTCACAACCACATCAAAATTACAACTAATCTACAAAACTACCATTATTGAGAATCACCTAAAATCAAGCTGAACTGAAGCCTTTCAACTAAGGATGCGCAGAGGTCACTTCCAGACGGGTAGGAAGGGCAGAGACATGAAACGGCCTTGTCCTACACCCAACCATTAAAGATCGGGAGGGATGTTTTGGCTGTGGGGGTCCTCCCTACCCCCCAGAGGAGCAAGAGGTCCCAGCCCTACCCAAGCCCAGGGTTCCAGTTCTGGGGAGAGAAGTTCCCATAATTTCTCATTGTAAAAACCAGCAGAGATTGTGACTGAGTGAGACTGAGGGAAGCTGCACTCACAGACACTCCTCTTAAAGGGACAGCATGAGGACTTACACATCAATGGAATCACTCACTCTGAGCTCCAGTGCCAGGGCAGCAGCTGGAGAGGCAGCGGGGACAAATGGTGGGGAAATGAGTTGTCTGGCTTGGGACGGGAGCTGGAGAGGCAGCTTTCTCCTGCATGGGGGAGCTGTCAGAGGCCACTGTTTCTTTGCTGAGCCCTCCCTCTTCCCTTCTTGCAGACGCAGCCATCACATCTGAGTCTCCACCAATCATTCACCGCCCGGCGATTTGAGACCTGGCCCCACCCAACCTTCAGGCACACCCAGATCACTTTCCATGGCTTTTTCATGCAGACCACCTGCTTTGGCTCAAACTGCAGATTTTCCTAGGGTATCTCAAACGTTTGCGGAACACAGACAAGCAGCATCTGGCTTGAGCATGTCTTGTACCTCTGGCTGAGCAGCACTAAGCCAGCATAGTGGCAACTGGCCTTAGTTTGCAGCTTGGCCTCTCAAGGCACTTCCAAGCACAGCATGGGCAACAGCCATCTGTGGATTTCTTTCTGGTACCTGCCAGGTGGCCCTGGGTGGGGCACAGACTATGGCCCAAGTATACCTACAGCAGAGCCCCTCAAGGTGGTCCTGGGGCTGGCGCCCCCAGTGGCCAGCTTCAAAATGAGCTGGAGCATTAGCCAGCCACCTCCAAGTACGACATACCCAAGGGGCAGATTGGGCAGGCACCAGAGTCCTACTAAAGCAGACCTGCTCTGTAGGGTCAGCCCCTGAACAACAACTCTTCCACTGTAGTCAAGGCCAGTCCTCACAAACAGTGAGCCCAAGGGTCAGTCCCTCCTATTGATGTGCACATAGCAACAAAGGTGCAACTACAAGAGGACACACACAACCCACACAAGGAACACACCTGGAATGGGTTGCTCAGGAAACCAGAAAGACTGCGCCACTGAGCCCCACAGCACACCTACTACATAAGGCCACTCTACTAAGACTAGAAGACATAGCAGCCCTACCTAATACATAAAAACAAACACAGGGAAGCAGCCAAAATGGGGAGACAAAGAAACATGTCCCAAATAAAAGAACAGAACAAAGCTCCAGAAAAAGAACTAAGCAAAATGGAGATAATCTATCAGACGCAGAGTTTCAAACACTAGTTATAAGAATGCTCAATAATCTCAGGGAGAACTTCAACAGAGAGAAAGGAAGCATAAAAATGGAGATGGAAACCATGAAAAAGAACCAGTCACAAATAAAGGCTACAATAACGGAAATGAAGAATATATTACAGGAATCAACAGTAGATTAGATGAAGCAGAGGATCCAACCAGTGATATAGAAAAGGTAGCAGAAAATACCCAATCAGAACAGCGAAAAGAAAAAAAGAATCCAAAAAATTGAGGAGAGTTTAAGGGACCTCTGGGACAATATCAAGCATACCAACATTCACATTATAGGGGTACCAGAAGGAGGAGAGAGAGAGCAAGGAATTGAAAACCTATTTGAAGAAACAATGACAGGAAACTTCCCTAACCTGGTAAAGGAAATAGACATACAAGCCTAGGAAGCACAGAGAGTCCCAAACAAGATAAACCCAAAGAGGCCACACCAAGACACATCATTATTAAAATGCCAAAGCTTAAAGACAAAGAGAGAATCTTAAAAGCAGCAAGAGAAAAGCAGTTAATTACTTACACGGGAGCCCCCATAAGACTGGCAGCTGATTTCTCAACAGAAACTTTGCAGGCCATAAGGGAGTGGCAGAAAATATTCCAAGTGATGAAAAGCAACAACGTACAACCAAGATTACTCTACCCAGCAAAGCTATTATTTAGAATTGAAGGACAGATAAGGAGCTTCCCAGACAAGAAAAAGCTGAAAGAGTTCATCACCACCAAACCAGTATTACAAGGAATCTTAGAGGGACTTTTTTAAGATGGGAGGGGGTTAAGTATGGGTGAAAGGGAAAGAGATTAAGAAGTACAAATTTGTTGTTACACAGTAGTCATAGGGATGTAGGGTACAGCATAAAGAATATAGTAAATAATATTGTAATAACTATGTATGGTGTCAGATGGGTACTGGATCTATCAGGGTGATGATAGAGGGAATGGGGTTGGGGGCAGGGTGAAAAAGGTGAAGTCTTAAGAAATACAAATTGGTGTTTAATACAGTGTGGGGAATATAATCAACAATGTTGTAAAAACCATGTAAGGTGCAAGATGGGCACTGGACTTACCAGGGGGATCACGTCATAGACTGTGTAGATGCCTGACCAATGCACTGTACACCTGAAGAGCTGAAGGAGAATAATACTGAATGTCAACTATAACTAAATATATAGGTATATATGGTCACGGGATGTGGAGTACAACATAGGGAAGATAGTCGATGGTATTGTAACAGCTATATAAGTTATCAGAGGGATAACAGCTTGGGGGGTGGGTTGTCACTTTATGAGGGGTTTAAATGTCTAACTATTATGTTGCTTTGTAAACCTGAAACTAATGAAAAATAAATGTTAAAAAAAAAGAACAGATGAAAAACAGTCTGAATGTCAAGCTTTATTCTATTAAGTTCTTTCCAACACCTACCAGCAGAACCAAATTTCACAGGCAAATGCTGACATTTCAGTATTGTCAAGTTTTCTCTGTGTACACTTTACGCAGCTATTACCTAGAAGAACATTTGAAGAGCAGAGAGAGGTAGGTGTGCTGGGAGAGATGGATTCTATCTGGCTATGGACATACACACTGCGAAGTTTTTATGCAATATGTACTTGCCAATGTCATGCTTTTTTTGTATGTTTCTTTATTTTTGTTTTTAAAGAAAGTTCTGGTGAATGAGCCTGAATCTTTGAGTGGCAACGATGCTCCATAAACTAGAGACATGGGCCAGTGGGGTCATGAGGGATTATGGGTTGACACTAGCTCAAATTTCAGTTGTCCCTGCTGACTGTCATAAATTCCTTTAGGAACACAGCTCTCTATGGCCCTCAGGGAGTGTGCACCAACGAGCCAGCAAAATGGAAAAGAAAAGAAAAAGAAAAAAACGAAAAATCATGCCACATCACACCAGTCTCCTCCAGTAACTGTTACATGAGCTGAAAGAAAAGAGACATCATATGAGGTTCAAAAACTGTGGTTTCCAGAACCCTGGACAATTTTCTTTGTGAGGGAGCCAAAGAGAAAGCTGCCCCAGGTTAACCCTGGAGAAAACAGTTTCCATTGAAGTGAATTTCCCTGCAAGGTAAAGCAGTTTGCTAAAGTTTTGCTAAAAAAAGTCTTCTCCCAGAGTTTGTCTTACAAAGAGGCTTTCTCTTAATTGATAAAGAGAAGTATAAAGAAGCTCTGAAGTAGTTGACGGTTTTAAAACTCATTGGCTTACAGAATAAGTTTGGTATTCTCTATCAAAATCCCTTTCACCATCTTTCTTCCTTTCTCAAATTGAGAAATGACTCATATCTTAAAACTATAATCTACACACACACACCACCTGTCCCTCAGTATGAGATAGTACAGAAAGTAGTGGGGAAAAGTTGGGTGATTTCTTCTCTTTGCAAAGTGGAAAACAGCATAGGTAACTTTTAAAAAGCAAACTGGCATTTGGCTCATAGGATCGCTTTGCTTAATAAATTGAGCAATTGTCTCTTGTGCTTTCTGAGAGTTCAGCAAATGGAAGTCAGCCGCAGAGCTGAGAGACCTGTGAATAGCAATTCAGGGCGGGGAGAGATGAGAGCCAGAAGGGAGCGGCCCTGACATGTCACACCTCGCTCCATGCAGTCTTGCAGTCCTTTCCCCCTGCAAGGGGAGGGGTGCAGGCACACACACAGAGGCAAGGGGAGAAGGTTCCACAGCCCTCTATAAGCAAAGGCAAAGTTTGTCTTTGAGACAGTCCTCACATCATTTTGGCTTGGTTGAGTTATGCAAACATTCTAAAACTCCTTCTTTGTGCTAGGTGCTGGGGATACCATACAAGAACCAATCTCAGCCTGGAAGGAGCTTATAACCTTATAGAGAAGACAGATTCATAAAAAATATGAGCAATTAGAACCTGGCAGAAATCACTGGTCCCAAGATGGTAGGTGGGGAGATACCTGGAGAAGTGATGGGTGCAATATTATTTTATAGTATTATTCTATTATTATCAGATGAGCAGGTATTGGCCAGGCAGAGTTGGGGTAAGCATTTTAGGCAAAGGGTCAGCATGAGCAAAGGTCTGGAGGCCAGAACAGAGTCGGGTATACATGTGCATGGGTAACTGCAGATGGAGAGGTATGATTGGATCATAAACTAGAGGACGGGGAGGACAGGGCCGTGTAGGGAGGGCTGCATGTGCCTCCTATTAAGAAGCTTGGACTTCACTAAGGAGCCACTAAAGGGTTTTAAATGTGCCCATCTTCCTTTAGGGAATATTCTAAGGGTTTCTGATTCAACCCAGGCTTTACTCTCTCCATTCTTGGCCCAACCAAAAGCCAGTCTCTCCAGGCCTGTCCCCCTTGCTTTCCCTCCCATCGAGTCCCTAGGCTGGTCTCAGGTATAAATTAAGATCCCCTGTGTATACACTAATAGAGAAGGCACCAGAGAATTTTAAGCCAACCCCTTTGTCTTTAGAAGTTCAGTGTCTGCCTTATTGTTACCTGAACCTGGAGTGAATCTACCCGAATGACTTTCATTTGGTGGAACAGATGGTTTGGGTGAGCGATTCAGCCCTTCCAACTCATCCCTCTTAGGTGTCCAACTACTCTACTTCTATTGCTCTCCTGTGTTAATTCAAATTTCAAATGAAACAGCTATTGATTGTCAGTTGGCACTCAGCATGAACTCCCATCTTTTTCTATGAGTCTTCCAGTACTGCAGAAACTAAAAGGACAAGAACCACATTTCCCAGACCTCCTTGCAGCTAGGGTTCTGGGTAAGAATTAGGTAACACCAATTACATACACTCATAAAGTAGGAAGGGAGGTGGAGCCTGTTTCTGCAGGCAAGCAAGGTTGTAGAAAGACAGATTGGTGTTCTAGAGTCTGCTCACCAGCTTCATAGATGGAGTTATGGCAGTGGCAGTATCCTGATCTCAGTGATGGGTTCTTGTGTGATGGCCCCAGACTCTCATTCTTCCAACCCTTCCAACAATTATGTAAGCACCTAATTCCCTATATGAAATCCCTTTCTGCTTAAAATATATACAGAGCTGTTTCCTGCACTGACCCTTGTGATCCCCTCAACTCCTCAACATACCCTGTTTTCCCCAAAATAAGACATAGACAGACCATCAGCTCTAATGCATCTTTTGGAGTAAAAATTAATATAAGACCTGGTCTTATTGTTAGGTCAGCTACGGGCATGGTCAAAGCGACCAGGAGCCAAGTCAGACCCCTCTGCCAAGTCAGACCCCTCTGCCAAGTCAGACCCCTCCTTGCATGATGGAAACTGGGGCCCCTGGCGTTTCCCTGAAAAGGCAGCAGACCGCTGGTGCAATAAACAACTCCCGGATGCAGCTGCCCATGCCCAATCTGCGCTGGGGGGCCTGCTCATCTGCCACCTCACTCAGCCAACCCCCACCCCAAAAATCGCATATATGCCTCCTTCGCTCTGCCCTGGGCGCGACTTCACCAGCCCAGTCTGTGGACTGGTGAACCTCGCCCGGGGGCGCAGAATAAATCACTCACCTCTCTCAACCCGCCTGACTCTCTTAGCTTCATTATCTCGCCACAAGCCTTACACTTATACTATAGTAAAATAAGACCAGGTCTTATATTAATTTTTGCTCCAAAAGTTGCATTAGAGCTGATGGTCCAGCTAGGCCTTATTTGCGAGGAAACACGGTATCTGCCTTCTTCATGCCCAACTCACCAAAGTGGGTTCCTCCAAATACATTATAACAAAACAATACAACTGAGCATGCTTAGTCCTCTTCATAAAGCATCAGAAAGTCCTCTTACCTCCAAGCTTTGTGAAAGAGAGGCCAACTCTCCTCCCCTCCCTTGAAACCTTTGCATGTTTATCCCAACCTTCTCTCTACAGTGAGTACCCCAGGCACCTAGACTGCTCTCACTCTCCGATTCATTTGGAAAGTTGTCCTCTCTCCCCGACTTTGATACAATTCTTCATTTCCTCCATTCTTACTTAACTTGGCTTATGTTTCCACTCCCTAAAATACACTGAGACAGTATATTACACAAAAGGAAAATTATTGAGCCAGCAATTTGTTTCCTCATCACTCAGAGTGCTTGAGCAAATGCTCGGCTCCAACTGTTGTAGTTGACTCCATTAAGCTTAAGGCCAAATGTTAGGGTTGCTATGGAAGCCAGAAATAACATTTCAGGAATCCATTACACCCTTGGTGACTCTGGTTTCCAGGCTGTTTTACAAATAGTCTTTCTTCCAGATGATCATTCAGATGAAGATCAGTTAATAATACAGCGATTATGAAATGGTATTATTTACAGATCTGATCATTGCAAAGCACTTAGGATATGCAAATTTTAAAGTTGAAAGGAAAACTTAAAGGCTGAATTCAGTTTCCCTATTCTACAAATGGAGAAGGAAGGTCATGTGCTGCGATGGTGGGGCAGTCTTCTGACTCCCAGGACATCTATGTTCCCCCTCACCACACACATTTTCCACCCTGGGGAAGTCACTTGCTCTCTCTAACCTTCAGTTTCCTCTTCTGCAACATGGAGACAATGATTGTAACTGCCTCATAGAGTTGCCATGAGGATTAAGGAGTGAGCATGTGTAAAGAACTTAGAATGATGCCTGGAACAAAGTAAGAGTCAAATAATCATGTATATTGTTGTTGTTGTTGTTATAATTATTATTATTCCCACCTGGTATTGTGTTCAGGACTACATGGAAGCAAAACAGCATAGCAGAGAAAGCACTGGACTGGAGTTCAGAGACCCATGTTCTGGTCCCCACTCTACCACCAATGAGGTGACATTGGTCACATAACCTTCTTTTCCTTTTATGACTATGGCACTTTGATCTCTAAGATTGGAGTAAATGATGTCTCTCAGATCCTTTACAGCTCTAGTATGCTATGGTTCTACATCAAATAAGTTTGATAGAAATGTTGCTTGATCTTTACAAATGGTTATGTCCATATCTGTAATGATAGTTGATATTTATTGAGCAAAGGGTATATATTAATATAATGCTAAATGTTGTACATGCACTAACTCATTACTTCTCACAACAACCTATTGTCTTCATTTAACAGGTGGCAAAACTGAAGCTCAGAGAGTTTAATTTGCCCCAGGTCACACAGTAAGTGGTACAGCCAGGATCTGAATCCAAGAATCTGAGTCTAGAACTCATACTCTTCAAGATTAATCTACAGGAAACAATAGACTTACATACAACTATAGCTGCATGACTTTAGATTGCATTAATGTTCCCTAGTGGTAACTGTAGGGTACCCCGTGGGCTGTATCCATGAATTCCCAGCAACTGGTGCTGCTCAGGAAGGCTTCAGGAAACTTGCCACAAAATAAAATAGTTCTTAGTTCTTCATTACACTCCAGAGAGGATCACCTCCACCAACATCCCGTACCTGGACTATTAGCCTTCTCACCGGTGTTTGCCTTTGCCCCTTTACAGATGTTTTCAATCCAGCAGCCAGAGTGATTCCTTAAACACAGGTGAAGTCATGTCATTCCCTTGCTTAAAACCCTCCAATGGCTCTTATCACTGTCAGAGAAAAGCCAAAGTCCTAACAGCGACCCCAAAGGCCCCTGTGTTACTTCTCTGAGCCATATGACACTGGCACGCTGTTATCAACAGTTCCGGCATGCTTCCACCTGCTGTTCCCTCTGCCTGTAATAGTCGTCCCCTGAATTCAGGGACCTGTGCCCTCACCACCTTCAGGTATGTGTAGAAAGCTCACTTTCTCAGGGAGGCCTTCCCTCCCCCTCAATTTACAATTCCCCACCCCCACTCCCAGCACTCTTAGCTCCTTTTCCTGCTTTATTTTTCTCCATAACATTTATCAACTTCTATTATATTATTTATTTATTTTTTTATTAACTTGTTTCTCCTTTTATAATATGTAATCCATGAGATAGAAATGTTGCCTATTTGGTTCTCTGCACTGTTCCAAACACTCCACAAGCAAGTGCCTTAATAAATATTTATTAGATGAATGGATGAAGGGATGAACGAATAGGCACATATCTGGGTCCTGCAACACAAGAGGACAGCATCAGACTGTGATGTGAAGATTTCTTACAACTTTCCTTTCATCTCTGAAATGTTAGCCCTGGAAAAAAGACTTAAAGCTAAATGTTTATATACTTTTTAATGCTTAATTATACAGAAAGAGTAGATTTAGGATCAATCTACTCTTGCAAGACAGAACCTCTAAGACTTCAACAGATTTTAAAAAGGGTGGAAAATGAGCGTATATTACTTTCATAAACAGAAAATGTTTAAAATTTTTTAAAAGGGGAGGTGGAAGATAGATGTTTATTCCCCCTAGCTCTTGGGGCAAAACCAGTCCTAAAGGATGGGAGTTGTAGAATAGATCTCAGCATTCTATAAAGTAAGGACAGTGTGTATGGATTTCAGCAAGATGCCTGCTGTTCTTCATGATTCCTGGGACAATTCATATAAAGTTTACCATACATTTTACATTGCCTTAAAGACTTTTAAATTGTGTTTAATTCATTTCCATTTACCATACACATTTTAAATTGCTAAAAAATATATATAACAAAGTTTGAGCCCTTGTCATTTTTTCTTGGTTTTATTAACATGCGTCAACCATTTGAGTAATTCTTTTTCTTGTCTTCCCATCTTTCACCTTAATTATTACTGACTTCTTTCCATTTTTTATACTTTCAAGAAAATGGCTTAACACAGTAGAGCAGATGACACTGGTGGTTGTCTACTTAAAGTTCATTTCTCTCTCCAACCCTTTCCTGCTCCCTTGTTAAGATTCCAAGCAGTAAGGGGGTGGCCATGAGTTCTGCAAAGGCAGGCCCCACTCCCTACCAGAAACAACTTCTTGCTGGATGAAGTGAGTCACAGCTACCACATTCTCCAGATTAGGCAGTTGGGGTGGGCATGCAATCCAGTTTTGGCCAGTGAGGAGTAAGGGAAAATCTGAAGTTTCAAGAAAGATTTTGGTCTCTGATAAAATGAGTGAGCCAGGGGATGCAAGTCCCCCCTACTGTCTTCTTACCTTGACCATGACCATGGAAGGATGTGATGCTTGGAGTTGTAAGCATAAGGCAGAAGTCAAAGGTGGAAAAGCCTATGTCCTGAGATGACACAGTAAAAGCTGTAAAGAGCCATGGTCTCGATCAAAATGCTTAGCCCCTGTCAGAAACTGGCTATCAATGACCTCCAGACTTCTTGTAAAATATTTAAATCTCTCTTAAGAAAATCACTGTTGGGAGTGACGTCATAAAAATGGCGGTGTGAGGTGAGCCTCTTGAAATCTCCCCTGGAGTTTACAACAAATTGAACAACTATAACTCCCCAAAGACCCCCTGCACAGTAGACAGGCAGGACGAACAGGCCCACTACAGAAATAATCTAAAGGTGGGCAAATTGCCCGAGCGGGGGAGGAGGGAAAGGAGAAGTGCGGAGACAGAGCCGTTGGGGTGTAGGATGCAGACCTACCTATCTCGGTGCTCTGAGCTCGCTGCATCCTGCGACTACCGCAGCTGTGGGAGAGGGAAGAACTTGGACTGCTAGGGCTCCGCTTATGGCCCACAGGGTTGAGGGGACAGCATATAACACAGCTGAACCCAATGCTCATGGCAGAGACCTCGGAGAAAAGACTGAGGGAAGAAGGCTGAAAACTGTGGTTTAAGCCCTCACTGCCGAGCAGAGAATGGAAGCCTTAGACACTGAGACTAGCCACCCCTTACTCACCTTCCCAGAGCTCACCTCGCCCCCACCTGCCCAGTGCTAGAAGTGGAACAGTAGCAGTGTCAGCTCAAAAGAAAAGAATATTTGCAGTTCTGAGAACTGTGGTCCGCAGACACAGACTAGCAGCCCAACTAGTTCCGGCAAAGGGGAGGGAGCTGTGGAAGCAGGACCAACTGTGGTGGTGGTCCCTGTCATTGCTCTGGGCCACCTCTCACAACCCACACCGCCCCTGTCCCCACTTATCTGGGTGGATCCCTGCAGGAGTAAACAGAGATGCTGA
Organism: Rhinolophus sinicus; assembly: GCF_057876585.1. NCBI lineage: Eukaryota > Metazoa > Chordata > Mammalia > Chiroptera > Rhinolophidae > Rhinolophus > Rhinolophus sinicus. The sequence continues at coordinate 33,124,863 of NC_142506.1, forward strand.
AACATGAGGGCTCTGAATCTGGTACAGGAAGAGCTTTGAAACTTCAAAAGCTCTCCACATCACCACACAGATGTGGCGCCCTATGACCCAGGCGAACTGTTCAGAGAGGAGAAGCCTGACTTCTAGGGAATCCCGCCATTGTGTGAGAAGCTGAAATAGTGCAGAGAAAACATAACGCTACAGTTTGAGAGAAAAAAAGGCTGCAGTCAGAGAGAAAATGAAACATTCTACCAACACCTACTGGAAAACAAAAGAAAGACCTCTTCCTATCAACCTATTGCAGAACCCACTCTTATAAATGTCTAGGAAGATAAACAGTAAATCATTAATTGCCATGAATAACCAAGTCAACAAGACAGCTCAGAAAGAATGTGAAAAGTCTGCAGAAAATGAACTTAAAGATACGGAAATATGTGACTTAAATGACAGAGTATTCAAGATTGCACTTCTGAAAAAACTCAACAAGAGGCAAGAAAACACAAACGGAGTTTAATGAACTCAGAAACACAATCAAAGAACAACATGAACATTTTACCAAAGAGATTGAAATTTTGAAAAAAGAACCAGATAGAATTTCTGGAGATTAAGAACTCAATAGAAGAAATGAAGAATGAAATAGCCTGCTTAGGTAGTAGAGTTGACCAGATGGAGAAAAGAATCAGTGACATCGAAGATAGAAACCTGGAAATGACATGGATGAAAGAAGAAACAGACTTGAGACTTAAATGAAAGAACTCTACAAGAACTTTCTGACTCTATCAGAAAGAGCAATATAAGAATAATGGGCATACCAGAAGGAGAAGAAAGACAGAAGGGAACAGAGAGTATATTCAAACAAATAGTCAATGAGAACTTCCCAAACTTGTGGAAAGAACTGGATCCTCAAATCCCAGAAGTAAATAGAACACCTAATTACCTCAACCCCAACAGGCCTTCTCCAAGGCACATTGCATTGAAGCTGTCAAAAATCAACAACAAGGAATCCTTAAGGCAGCGAGGGAAAAGAAGACAGTAACCTACAAGGAAAGTCCATTAGATTATCATCAGATTTTTCATAAGAAACTCTACAAGCCAGGAGGGAGTGGAACCAATATTCAAACTATTGAAAGAGAGAAATTATGAGCCAAGAATAATATACCCAGCAAAGATAAACTTTAAATATTAAGGAGGAATAAAGACCTTTCCATACATACAGAAGCTGAGGGAATTTTCCAATACACGACTACACTACAAGAAATACTAAAGGAGGCTATTCGACCACCATCAACAGGGACAATTTGTGGCAACCAAAACATAAAAAGGGGGAGATTAAAGGCCTAAACCAGAATATGGGAATGGAGAAAGTAAGCGTGCTGAAGAAAATGGAATACTCTAAATATCAAACTTTCTTTTACATAAACTTAAGGGTAACCACTCAAAAAAAAAAAATCCAGAACTGAAATATATATGGTAATAAAAGAAGAAACAGAGGGAAGAATCATAGAATACAACCACACAGAAATAATAGGCAACAAAAAAAAGTCAAAGAAACAATGGAGACACAGTCTTACCAGAAAACTAAAGATAGTATGATAGGAAATCCTAACATATCAATAATCACCCTAAATGTAAATGGACTGAACTCACCAATAAAAAGGCACAGAGTAGCAGATTGGATCAAAAAACTAAACCCAACCACATGCTATCTCCAAGAGACACATCTCAGCTACAAAGACAAGCATAGACTCAAAGTGAAAGGGTGGACATTGACACTCCAAGCAAATGGTATCCAGAGAAAATCAGGTGTAGCCATAAATATCAGATGAAACAGACTTCAGGGTGAAAAAGGTAACAAGAGACAAAGATGGACATTTCATAATGGCAAAGAGGACTATACAACAAGAAGACATAATAGTCATCAATATTTATACCCCCAATCAGGGAGGACCAAAATATACCAAGCAACTACTAACAGAACTAAAGGGAAAAACTGACCAAAACACAATTATACTAGGGGACCTAAATACATCATTGACAACTATGGATAGATTATCCAAACGGAAATAAATAATGAAATAGCAGCCCTAAATGACACGTTAGAGGAAATGGACATAATTGACATTTATAGAGCACTTCATCCTAAAACATCAGACTATACATTTTTTTCTAGTGTACATGGAACATTCTCAAGGATAGACCATATATTGGGACATAAAACTAGCCTCAGCAAATTTAAGAAGATTGAAATCATACCAAGCATACTCTCTGATCACAAAGCTTCGAAATTGGATATCAACTGCAAAAAGAAAGCAGGAAAAAACACAAATACGTGGAGATTAAACAACGTACTTTTAAAGAACGACCAGGTCAAAGAAGAAATTAGAGGAGAGATCAAAAGATACATAGAAACAAATGAGAATAAAAATACATCCTACCAAAATTTTTGGGATTCAGCGGAAGCAGTTTTAAGAGGGAAATTTATATCATTACAGGCCTATCTCAAGAAACAAGAAAAATCCCAAATAAATAACCTCATGTTACACCTTAAAGAACTAGAAAAAGAAGAACAAATGAAACCCAAGGTCAGCAGAAGAAAGGAAATAATAAAAATCAGAGCAAAACTAAATGAAATAGAGAACAAAAAGACAATAGAAAAAAATTACTGTGACAAAGAGCTGGTTCTTTGAAAAGATTAACAAAATTGACAAATCCTTGGCTAGACTCACTAAGATAAAAAGAGAAAAGACACTAATAAACAACATCAGAAATGAAAAAGGGGGAGTTATCAGGGATGCCACAGAAATACAAAGGATCATCCAAGAATACTATGAAGAATATGCCACGAAATTCAATAACCTAGAAGAAATGGACAAGTTCTTAGAAACATATAGCCTTCCTACGCTGACCCATGAAGAATTATAAAATCTAAATAGACCAATCACCAGTAACAAAATTGAATCAGTCATCCAAAACCTTCCCAAAAGCAAAAGTCCAGGACCAGATTGTTTCACTAGTGAATTCTACCAAACCTTCAAGGAGGATCTAATACCAGTCCTGCTCAAACTCTTCCAAAAAATTGAAGAAGAGACAGTATTCCCTAACTCATTTTATGAGGCTAGCATTACCCTGATAAAAGAAAAAAAAAGAAAAAAAACAAACCTGGTAAGGATAATACCAAAAAAGAAAACTATAGACCAATATCTCTGATGAATACAGATGCAAAAATCCTAAATAAAATTCTAGCAAATCAAATGCAACAATACATTACTATGGTTATTCATCACCACCAAGTGCGGTTTATCCCAGGAGCACAAGGATGGTTCAACATACGCAAATCCATCAATGTGATACTTCACATAAACAAAATAAAGGACAAAAATCATATGATTATATCAATTGATGCAGAAAAAGCATTTCACAGGATACAACATCGATTTATGATTAAAACACTTAATAAAACACTTAATAAAATAGGTATAGAAGGAAAATACCATAATATAATAAAGGTCATATATGACAAATTCTCAGCTAATCTCTTAATTAACGGTGAAAAACTGAAGCCCTTTGCTCTACGTTCAGGAACATGGCAGGGCTGTCCCCTATCACCTCTGCTTTTCAACATAGTGTTGGAAGTCCTTGCCAGAGCAGTCAGGCAAGAGAAAGAAATAAAAGGCATCCAAATTGGGAATGAAGAAGTTAAATTGTCACTGTTTGCAGATGACATGATGCTATACATAGAAAACCCTGAAGACTCCACCAAAAAGCTATTAGAAACAATCAACGACTACAGTAAAGTTGCTGGCTACAAAATCAACATGCAAAAGTCCATTGCATTTCTATATACTAACAGTGAAATCTCAGAAACAGAAAAAAAAAATTCCTTTTGCAATTGCAGCAAAAAGAATAAAATACCTAGGAATAAACTTAACCAAGGATGTGAAAGACCTATATGCTGAAAACTATAAGATATTTTTTAAAGAAATTGAAGAAGACACAAAGAAATGGAAAGACATTCCGTGCTCATGGATTGGAAGAATCAACATAGTTAAAATGGCCATATTACCCAAAGTAATATACAGATTTAATGCAATCCCCGTCAAAATCCCAATGGCATTTTTTAAAGAAATAGAACAAAACATGATCAGATTTGTTTGGAATCACAAAAGACCCCGAAGAGACAAAGCAATCTTAAGAAAAAAGAACAATGCTGGAGGTATCACACTCCCTGACTTTAGCTTGTACTACAGGGCAACAATAATCAAAACAGCATGGTACTGGCAGAAAAACAGACACATAGACCAATGGAGTAGAACTGAGAACCCAGAAATAAAACCACATAAATATGGACAGATAATTTTTGACAAAGAAGCTAAAAACATACAATGGAGAAAAAACACCCTCTTCAATAAATGGTGCTGGCAGTATTGGAAAGTCATGTGCAAAAGAATGAAACTGGACTGCTTTCTGTCACCATGTACCAAAATTAATTCAAAATGGATCAAAGACTTAAGCATAAGACCTGAAACAATAAACTGCATAGAAGAAAACATAGGTACTAAATTTATGGATCTTGGGTTCAAAGGGTATTTTATGAACTTCACTCCAAACGCAAGGGAAATCTGAAAACATTTATACATAAAGACACGTGTGCTCCAATGTTCATTGCAGCTTTATTTACGGTGGCCAAGATATGGAAACAACCAAAATGTCCTTCGATAGATGAATGGATAAAGAAGTTGTGGTATATATACACAATGGAATACTATTTGGCGGTAAGAAAAGATGAAATAGGACCATTTGTGACAACATGGATGGATCTTGAGATTATAATACTAAGCAAAATAAGTCAGACAGAAAAATCAGAGAACCATATGATTTCACTGATATGTGGTATATAAACCAAAAACAACAAAAGAAGAAGACAAACAAATGAAAAACAAAAACTCATAGACACAGACAATAGTTTAGTGGTTACCAGAATGTAAAGGGGGTGGGGGGTGGGAGATGAGGGTAAAGGGGATCAACTATATGGTGATGGAGGGAGAACTGACTCTAGGTGGTGAACACACAATGTGATTTATAGATGATGTAATACAGAATTGTACACCTGAAATCTATGTAACTTTACTAACAATTGTCACCCCAATAAACTTTAATTAAAAAAAAATCACCGTTATCTTAAGCCAATTACACGCTACCTAATATCAGGAGATTTCACTACTGGTACCAAGCCTACTGCAGAGTAGCTGCTCAACAAAAATGTGTTGCATGTATGAATGAATCTGATGGTACAACTTTTGACATTTCAAAAATAAAATTTATTAAACTGTTTTGCTAATTACACATATTGTCTAAGATGCATATGTAATCAATTCTATAGGGGTTCTTCTCTAAGACCAATATCTGATTTAAAGTTGGAAAAGAAAAAAAACTATTTCACAAGGTTTGACAATTAAGTTTGTGAACTCTCCTAGAAACCGCGCTACATACTTCATTGCTGAATATAACTATGGTCACCTTCAAAGTACTCCCCTTGGGAAGCTATGCACAGATGCCAGTGCCTAGTCCACCCTTCAAAGCAATCTTGGAACTCTTTTTCTGGAATGGCCATCAGAGCTGTCATTGTATTACCCTTGATGTCCTGAATGTCATCAAAATGTCTTCCTTGCAATATTTGTTTATCTTCGAGTAAAGAAAGAAGTCATTGGGGGTCAGGTCAGGTGAGTGGAGGGTGTTCCAATGCAGGTATTTATTTGTTTACTGGCTGAAAACTCCCTCACAGACAGTGCCGTGTGAGCTGGTACATTGTTGTGATGCAAGAGCCATGAATTGTTGGCAAAAAGTTCAGGTAGTTTTCGCCTAACTTTTTTACGCAGCCTTTTCAGCACTTCCAAATAGTAAACTCAGTTAACTGTTTGCCCAGTTGGTACAAATCATAATGAATAATCTCTCTGATATCAAAAAAGGTTAGCAACATTGTTTTGACTCTTGATTTGGACAGAACTTTTTTGGCCATGGAGAATTGGCTGACTTCCATTGTGCACTTTGACACTTTCTTTCAGGGTCATATTGGTACACCCATGTTTCATCACCAGTGATAACGTGGCCCTAAACATCATCTTGCCTCTCCAAAAGGTCTTGGTAAACTTCAACTCTCCTTTTGTTTTTGTTCATCGGTGAGCTCCTTTGGGACCATTTTTGCACACACTTTTCTCATGCCAAGATTTTCGGTTAAGATTTTCCTAACTGTTTCTCTATTGATGTTTACTTGGTCCGCTATGCTTCTCACAGTCAGCCGACGATTCTGACACAGAATTCGACAAATTTTTGCAATGTTTTCATCAGCTGCTGGTTACTGGCTGCCCTGACCTCTCTTCATCAGTGACACATTCTCTCCCTTCAGAAAAATGTTTAATCCATGTACACATTGCCGTTTTCTTCATGACATTATCTGCATAAACTTGGACTAATATATCCTTGATTCCACATTTTAACACTTTAACACTTTTAAATTTCCATACTTTAACAAGAAATTTAATGTTTGTTCGTTGCTCTAATTCAAGCTTAGACATTCTCGTGACAGCACACAAAAACACACAACCACCATAATGTACGCCACTCAGCAAGACACTGCCACACGTCGACACGAACACAGCTGTGAGACACTGATATAACAAGGTTATGAAACCTTACCCAGCTGTTTGTACAGTGCTGCCAATGTAAGTGCACGGTGGCCAGTTCACGAACTTGTCATACCTCATACATTTAAATCAATAGCTGCTCAAATAGATAAACAGTAATATTAATGTCATCCCTCATTCGTTCATTCAGTACACATATTGAGAGGCTGCTATGCCAAATGCTTTAGACGAGAGACGAAAAGACCTAATTCCTAGTTTTAAAGATCTCACAGTGGAGTAGGATCGATTAACAGTACTTTGTAATGTACGAAGTGTTTTTTAACCATAAAATTTTAAATCAACAATAACAGCAACAAGCATTTGTTGAATGCTTATTCTGTGCCAGGCTCTGTGCCAAGCCCTTTTTCTGCATGATCTCATTCTATGCTCATTCCCACTCTGCGAGGGAGGTACCATTATTATCCCCATTTTACAAGTGGGGCAACTGCGGTTTGGGGTGGTTACATTACTTATTCATGGTCATACAGTGGAAAGCCAGAGTTTATACTAGTTAAAAGTTAGCTACTGTTATTTTTAAAACCAAGCTGACAAATATGGAAAGGCCCAGAAACCACAGTTGTTTGGAAGCTCAGTAAGAAAATGGGAGGATGAAACAGTCAGGAAAAAGGAAACCACCTTTGGTTGCACCTCTGCAGAACTAGAGGCTCTCGATGAAGAGACAAGTCTAGGACACCATTCTGTATTTAAAGGAAACACACAGGGTTCTTGCTCCCACCTGAACTTTAACCTGTAAACCAAACTGCCAGTTGAGCATCTCGAGGGGATGTCCCTTGGGTGTCTCCCAGACACTCCAATTGAACACTGACTTTGATCTCACACATGGCACTCAGTGCATGTTTACTGAGCGAATAAAGATTTAGGTGCTGTGGTTGTATGGTAGTTTTATGTTGCAGAGGTTTGCAGACAGGAATTACGTCCATCTCATCCTCAGCTTCAATGGCTGATTGGTTGATGGCTTTGTTCCAGCTCTGACTCAGTCTGACCACTAGCTGGAGCGAGCGTCCACATGAGAACAGACCATGCGGTAAGAGGGGAAATGGGCTCTCTTGAGCCCTGGGAAACTTGATTCTGAGCCCTGGGCTGCTGCTGGTCCATCACTTCACCTTAGACAAGTAACAATACCTTTGTGCTTTGGTTCCCTCATCCCAGCTTCTTAAACTTGATTTGTACCAGGGACTTCATGACGCTGTCTCAGAATAAAAATTTTAAATGCCTAAAATAAAATGCAACACCCACTAAGATGGCTGTAATTTTTTTAAAAAACGGAGAATAACAAGTGCTAGTAAAGATATGGAGAAACTGGAACCTTCATGCATTGCTGGTGGGAACATAAAATGGTGCAGCTGCTGTGTAACAGTTTGGCAATTCCTTAAAAAGTTAAACACAGAATTACCATAACATTACCATGTTTACCAAAAATTAAACATGGAATTACCATTCCATCCTTGTTATTTATCCAAAAGAATTGAAAGTAGGGACTCAAACAGATACCTGTATACCAATGTTCATAGCAGCATTATTCACAAAAGCAAAAAGGTGAAAATAACATAAGTCTCCGGCAACAGATGAGTGGATAAACAAAATGTGGTATATACAGAGGATGCCAAAAAACTGTATACACATTTTAAGAAAGGAAAAAACTATTAAAATTACACTGATGGTAACCACTTTGAGCACTTCTTGTAATTGCAGAAGTCAAACATTACTTGTATTCATCTTCTGTTATAAGCATATATTGAGAATTACAATTTTAATAGTTTTTTCCTCTCTTAAAATATGTATACTTTTTTTGGGCACCAAAAATATGTATACACATTTTAAGAGATATTACCTATGTATTACTTTTCGAAGTTGAATTGAATTATGGTAGCAATGTGTTGTATGACGTTCACTTAAAAGATGGCATTAATCAAATGAATGCTAGCGTCACCATGCAACAGGCAGGACAGTCAGAAAATGGCAGAAGCACGGTTGTCATTCGAGGAGTTCAAAACCATTTTGAGGTGGTATTTGAAATTCGAGAACGTTGTGGAAGTCCAACGACAATGGAGGCATGAGTATGCACCAGAACCTCCAACACGCCTGACAATTGCACACATTTGTGATAAGTTTGAGACGCATGGTACTGTGTGTGATGTGCACAAGGGAAGGTCCAGGCGGCCTCGCTCAGCAACAAGTCCTGCTTCTTCTGCTGTGGTGTCAGAACAGTTTACCCTGATAGTAACCACTTGGAGCACTTCTTGTAATTGCAGAAGTCAAACGTGACTTGTATTCATCTTTTGTTATCAGTATATATTGAGTATTACAATTTTAATACAGTTTTTTCCTTTCTTAAAATGACTATACATTTTTTTGGCACCCTGTGTGTGGGGGTGTGTTTTTGTGTATATATAATTCAGCCATAAAAAGAATGAAGTTCTGATACATGCTACAACATGGATGAACCTTGCAAATATTAAGTGAAAAAAAGATAGACACAAAAGAACAAATATTGTATCATTCCACTGATACGAGGTATCGAGATATCTAGAAAAGGTGAATTCATAGAGACAGAAAGTAGAAAAGAGGTTACTGGGGGTGGAGAAAAGGGAAGGGGGAGTTATTTATTAATGTGTAGAGAATTTCTATTTAGGATGATGAAAAAGTCCTGGAATTAGTGATGATAGTCGCACAACAACGTGAATATACTTAATGCCACTGAATCGTACACTTTAAAATGAATAATTTTACATTGTATATATGTTACCACAATAAACAAACAGATAAATGCAAAGGATTAGAAAGGAAGGCAATTATTTGAACTACAGTTATCAAGACATTAAAAAGAAAAAACTGGGGATATAGTAACACATGTACTTTTAAAAAATAGCATTAAATAACAAGATCGAGAAGTGTGTCTCATAACTAGTGTAATGTTGAAGTAGTGGTGAGTGTAAACACTATTTTGATTTATCTCCGACAACTATAACATGCCGTGACAATTTCTGTGATCTCTATGAGTACTGCTACTACTCCTGTGGTTTGTGGTTTACAATCATAACAGAAGAAAATGCTAAATTGCAGTTAGAAGTTAGTGGAAAAGGATATAATTCTTTTTCCCATCCAAATTATGGACACCTGAAATCTACCCAAGGGCTTTTTGGGGGTCTGTGGACCCCAGGTGAAAAACTTCTCAACTAAACATCTCTAAACTCTCTTCTAATTAAAACGGTGTGATCCAGAGTGACTCCTGGGTTTGTCTATATATCATGAAAAAATTAACATCTCTGATTAGATTTTTCTTACCTGTAATTGAGGATTACTATAAAATCTATCTCTCAAGGACTTTGTGAGGGAAAGGGAGGTAAGGCAAACAATAGGTGTTTTGTAAAACTAGAGTATTTTATAAGTGCCAGGTATTAACAGGGTAACATAAGAGTCAATAGAGAAATCACTCCCCCCGTCCTCCTAGCACCCATCCCCCAGGTCTCAATGTTCCCTCTGAATTTTTGCTTTGTGAAGTACAGAAACAAAACACTGGGTACTTTTTATTAAAGAATATCATGCCCCCAGAGGGTGGGCAAAATAGGTGAAGGTGGTCAAAGGTACAAACTTCCACTTATAAGATAAATAAGTCCTGGATTGTAATGTACAGCATAGCAACTAAAGTTAATTATATTGTATTGTGTATTTGAAAGTTGTTAAGAGAGTAGATCTTAAAAGTTTTCATCAAAATAAAAAACTATAGCTATGTGTAGTGATGGATGTTAACTAAACTTATTGTGGCAAACATTTTGCAACATAAACATATCAAGTCATTATGTTGTACACATAAAACTAATACAATGTTATATGTCATTTATATCAATTTAAAAAAAGAATGCCTTTCCCCCTGTTAAAACATAGTGTTATGAACTATAATGTATGCCAACAGACTTGAAAATACAGACAAAATAGGCAATTTTTAAGGAAAATACCAATTTTCAAAATAGATTCAAGAAGAAATAGAAAAACCCAAATGGACTAATGACACATAAAGAAATTGAATTAGCTGTCAAATATATCCTCTTTACAGAAGGCATCAAGCCCAGGTGGTTTTATGAGTGTGTTTTACTAGCTCTTGAGGACTTCTCTCACTGATCCTATGTAGATTTTCCCCTAAAAGACCAACGGTACTTGAAGCTGTGGAATTTGTACCAAACCCTAAATCACGACCGGTAATGACCCTGAGCCAAATGTGACCCTGACATGACTCTGCAGTATCTATCATTGGCACAAAGAATGATGCCTTCCACACTACAGATATTCAGTGAGTATTTGTTGAATGAATGAATAATAAAACTGAGGAAAATTATGAAACAAAAAAATACTGTGTTAGAACTATTAAGGTGTAGAAAAACAGCTAGGTAAAATGGATGGTTTTCCTATTCCTCTTCATTTTGGAGAAAATTCAATTTTGATTGGAAGATTGGAGTAAAGCAACCAGCTTCCTTCCATGGATGGAACAATTACACAGGACAGCTATAGGGACACTGGCATCTGGGTGCATAAGGATGAATGGGACCTCAAAGAGGAAGGTATGCATCCCTGGGTACCCCACCAACGAGTCCCAAACATTTAAGGATTCTCTGTCTTTCACTGGTCTATCACGGCACTGGGGAAGTGGGGATTCTCGGCACACATTTATTCAATGAGTGGATCAGTAGACTGGAACACGCCCGGTGTCAGGGTTGGGAATTAACAGCTTGCAATGGAAAGCAGCCTCTCACAGCCTTTGGCAGGTCTGAGCCCTTTGGACGGGATTCTTTTGCAATTGACTTTATGGTCCAACCTGATTTTAAAGGCCTCTGGGGTTTGTTCTCCCGGGGCTTCTCCAGCAAAATGCCCCCACACTGCACGTACTCCGTTACGCTTTCTTTTCAAAGGTTCCTCCTGGCTCTGAACCCAAGTCATCAGCTACGTCGTTCATTTTGTTTCTCCCTGAGCCCCTTCCCCTGCTTCAGCTCTTTGTACATCTGGCCATCCAGCTTCCTCTTTGATGTACTTACTCATCGGCTGGCTTCAGGCTTATGATAACTTCTCCCTCCTTCTCCTTTCCTGGCCCCACTGTCCTGTGAGCCGCCAAAATACACAGTGTCCTCCCTTCATCTTTCCTTAGAAATCAGCCTCCTCTAGATATATTGAAGGAAGGCTTTTCTGAGCTAGTGGGTCTAATTTTTGGCTTTTGAAAAATCTTACTCAGACTTGGTTTCACATCCTGGATAGATTGCTTTCCTTTCCTCTCTGCAGCCCTCGGATGTTGGCTATCCCACCCACTGCATTTGTCCGACCAGCTTTTAAGGACTCAGAGATATGTGATGGTAAGTTAATAAGTCCACACGGCTGAAGTCTTTGAACATGCTTCCCCAGCATTTGTCAGTAACAGTTATATCACCCTGAAACGGGAATATAAAGTGAATCAGAAAGCAAAAAGGACTGTGTAGGAAAATGTCAGAGAAGACAGATTGTCCTCCACAATCTGGGAAAGTGAAAAGCAAAGCAATTTGTTATGGGCTGAACTGTGTTTCCCCCTCCCCACCCCACCTTTCCAAATTCCTAAGTTGAAGTTTTAACCCCTAATACTTCAGAATGTGACTGTATTTGGAGATGGGGTCTTTAACGATGTAATTAAGGTCAAATGAGGTCACTGGGGGGGGCCCTAATCCAATATGATTGGTGTCATAAGAAGAGGAAATTTGGATGCAGACAGGTATGGCAGGTACAGAGGGAAAAACATGTGCCAAGGAGAGAAGAAACCAACCCTGCCAACACTTTGATCTTAGACTTCTAGCATCCACAATGGTGAGAAAATAAATTTCTGTTGTTAAAGCCACCCAGTCTGTGGTTTTTTTATGGCAGCCCTAGCAAACTAATATACAACTCAAGTCTCTATAATATTTCCTCTCAAGAATACATGAAATGTTTATAGGTTGATTATTCAGGTAACCTTTTAAACTAGCTCTCCTTGTCTTTTCAGTATTTAATAGTCTTAAGTATTTAAACACGAAATTTTTAAAGATGATTATTCTTTATAATCATTTCATAAGAATATAACTATTATTTTAATATTCTCAGTGGGGATTTGGAGGAAGATATAGAAAGTATTTTATCAAATTTGCAAATAATTCTGACTTGCTAAGTTAAGGAGGAAAAAGATATTAATCAAGATTGATTAATCTAAATGAAGATGATATAATTTAATATGAAAAAATTTAAAGTATTCCACTTAAGTTTTAAAAAAATCTTCTATATGACAGCTATTAAGCCATGTGTAAGAAAAGATTTAGTGATTTTCCTTGACTGCAAGCTCTGTATGAATTAACCAAAAAAACTAATGCAATTTACCTATAGTCATTCTTTCTTTCCTTCAGTTAACATTGCCAGAAGTGAAACCCAGGGATTCAATAACTTGTGTTGCCAGTCATTAAAAATTTTTCTGTTTCTCCCTTGTCTAAAAAATGTTATTTCAGGAGGCCGGTTGGGTCAGTGGTTGGAGCACAGTGCTCATCACACCAAGGTCGCTGGTCTGAGTCCCACATGGGCCAGTGAGAAACAACAGCTTGAGCTTGGAGCTGAGCCACCGGTGGGCAGCGGGTTGGTTCAGTGGTTAGAGCGCGGTAACACCAAGGTCGCCGATTTGATTCCCTCATGGGCCAGAGCTGCGCCCTCCACAACTAGATTGAAAACAACGACTTGACATGGAGCTGATGGGTCCTGGAAAAACACACTGTTCCCCAATATGAATTTTTTTTTTAAATGTTATTTCAAAGGCTCCTATGGAAGATTTTTCTTGCAAAGCAGATATTCAGCTGTTTGTTTTTGTTTTTATTAAATAGGGGAGAAAGTCCTTATCTTCTGGTTCCTTTCCTAATTTTGCAGATACCTCCATAGAATCCTGGAATGTCATGGTTTGCAAATTAGAGGTTTATTTAACCCTCTACACCCAAGGCCTTCAATATCCTTGATGTTTGAGGAGGCAATTTACGTTTTTCTGGGCTAATCCAGTGGCTACAAAGTTTCATATAGAAGAAAAATCTGTTTCCTTGAAAAAACAGGTGTTTGGTTCTGCATCCCTCTTTAAGTTCTTAATAACAAATTTAAACTCCATAACACAGCCTTCAGCGAGCCCTGCATCTTGTGTTCTTTTCAAGCTAAATATCCTCTGGTCTTTCGCCTGCCCTGGCTTTGGACACCTTCACCAGCCTGGTGGCTCCTCACTAGAGACTTTCCTCTTCGCTCATTTGTTAGTTCCTTTACTCCTTCTCTAGGTATTTATTGAGTGTCTGTTATGTACCTTACACATTACTAAGCACTGCCCATACCACATAGGCAATTAAATAGGCAATCATTGTGCAGGGTGACTAGTGCTGTGCTGGAACATACCGCCTGCTGTGGGGATGCGTTATTGTTGTGTTAAATCCTTACCAGAAGATCAGGAATGCTTCCATCAAGTCCAATTCGGTTGGATGAAACAGAGGAGTTAGGGTTGTAGTAAGGGTTTGAGAAGAAGTAATGGCAAATTTTGGAATCTCACCTGTGCTTCTCAGTAGGTATATGACCTTGAGCAAGACATTTAACCTCTCTATGCCTCAGTTTCTTCATGTTTGAAATGGGGGTAATAAGTAGAGTGAAGTATGAACTGCCATAGCAGATCCTCAAAAAGAAATTTTAAAAGACAGCCATCATTACCATTGTTGTCATTATTATCATCAGTTAGGGAGACCAGGGACATGATTGTCTCCATAGGGACAAGGGTATATGCCTTGCCCCCCAAGAGCACCAGCCATCAAAGGGTAGATAAGAACAGTGGCTATGTCACCCACGGGGGGTTTCCTCCACCACCATTCCCACATACATGTACACTGCAGGTGCCAAATACATGGGCAAGCTAAGGATAGAACATCCTGGAACTGAAGAAGGAAAGATCTGGGAAGGAGAGATCTGAGAATGTCAAAAGACAAATTGAGGCATATTAAAAATTTTGAGTTTATTTGAGCAAAAATCAATTGAAACCCGGCAGCATCCCATCTCGCACAGACAGGAAGAAGCTCTGAAGAGCTGTACAAAATGAAGACTTTTATAGGCAGAAGGGGGCAGTAACAAGGAAGGTATAGTAGACAAAAATCAGGTTTGTTATTATAAGGCCATTTTCCTTTAGGGGATGGTAGGGGTCTATCCGGCAGGTGACCTCACTAGTGCTGATCAGGCGTTTCCTGATTGACAGCTCTAAGAGTCCATTTCTTGGATTGCCGAGACTATAATTAAGTCTGTTTGGTGACGTGGGACTTAGCATAAGCAATTCCATTTTGGGCCTGTTGTCTTGTTTCTAACAAGAGGCAAAGATAAAGGAGAGTGACAGAAAAAGAATGGATGAACAGTTTAATAGAGAAGAAAAAGGGGGAGAAAGACTCTGTAGGAGAGAAAAATCAAGTTATTTATTCATTGGCTGGGAAAGCTTTTACCCTGTTTCCCCGAAAATAAGACCTCGCCGGACAATCAGCTCTAATGCGTCTTTTAGAGCAAAAATTAATATAACACTCGGTATTATATTATATTGTATTATATTATACCCGGTCTTATAGTATAGTAAAATAAGACCGGGCCTTATATTAATTTTTGCTCCAAAAGATGCATTAATTTTTGCTCCAAAAGATGCATTAGAGCTGATTGTCCGGCTAGGTCTTATTTTCGGGAAAACACAGCAACTTTGTGACTTATTGGAAGTCAGATACTACCGTGTTTCCCCAAAAATAAGACCAGGTCTCATATTAATTTTTGCTCCAAAAGACGCATTAGGGCTTATGTTCAGGGGATGACATCCTGAAAAAATCATGCTAGGGCTTATTTTCCGGTTAGGTCTTATTTTCAGGGAAACACGGTATGTGTTTTTGGGTTCTCCCAGTATTAATCACAAGACAGGAATGAGGAATTCACTTCATACAGTTTATAAAAAATGAATGCTAAAAGAGACAGCTTATGCATAAAACAGCATAGGCATGAAGAGATGCATTTTATGGGGAACAGCATGCCTCAGCTAAGCAGTAGCCATGACAGTCATCAGTTCTGATGGTAAAGACACATACCACACTCAGTTCTTTAGATATGGATTGTTAAGCCCTGTGCTGTAAGAGGCTGGCTCCCTGTACAGGCTGAGGCTCACCTCTGCCAAATCCTCCTGGGTAGAAAAAAGCTAGCAGCTTATTTTCAAAGCTTCATAAGGAGGGTGGGAGCGATCCAGGCTACAGTTATACTCTCCAGCTGCTATTTTCTCTCCAGATGTTACTCATCCTGCATTGTCTTTCTGGCTTGCGCCCACAGCGTCTCTTCCTAAAGTCTTTTCATCCTGCCCATCCACGTCCCACCCCCTAATTTCTCTTCTTCAAGGGTTCTCAAACTGAGGTCTCCGGAAATGCAACTTCTCATGCCCCAACCTAGACTGAATCAGACACTGGGCACAGGGACCAGTAGTCTGTGTTCTTACAAGCCTTCCAGGGGCTTCTTGATGCACAAGGAAGCTTGAGAACCAGTATTCGGCCGCCTGACCTACAGCCCCTCCCCACCCCCTGCCTGATCCTACTGACCCACCCAACTCCTTTTCCTGCTCCTACTGACCATCTCACCTGGCCTTATCCTACTGCTTCTCTTTCCTGCCTCATCTTACTGCCCCCCCACTTCCCTGCCTGATCCTACTGCCCCACCCCCACTCCTTTGGCAGATCCTACTGCCCCACCCCATTCCCCTGCCTGATCCTACTGCCCCATCCCTTCAGTCTCAAAACTTTCCCTCCTCAGCCTCCAGAGTATGGTTCTGCCTTGGCTCGCCCACCTCTGTAACCACAAATGAACTTCATTTCTTTAGCATGCGTTTTGCTTTCACCCAAGCTTGCTTTGTTTAGGCTGATAGGACTATGACTCACTTTCATTCTTTCCCCAGATCCTCCCATCTGTGCATATACTGTCTGTCCACTCCGTTTAATCGTTAAGTCCTTAGGACATGAGGTTCCGTCAGCGTCAAATTCACTTAAGAATAAAGCTTCAGGGGGGGGATGGGTGGCTCAGTTGGTTAGAGCATGAGCTCTGGGCAAGGGGGCTGCCGGTTTGATTCCCACATGGGCCAGCGAGCTGTGCTCTCCACAACTAGAATGAAGTCAGTGAGCGGCCGCTCAGCCCTCAGATGGCTCAGTCGGTTGGAGTGCATCCTCTCAACAACAAGGTTGCCAGTTCGACTCCCGCAAGGGATGGTGGGCTGCGCCCCCTGCAACTAACAACAGCAACTGGACCTGGAGCTGAGCTGCGCCCTCTACAACTAAGACTGAAACGATAACACTTGATTTTGAAAAAGTCTTGGAAGTACACACTGTTCCCCAATGAAGTCCTGTTCCCCTCCCCCCCCCCAAAAAAAAGTGTAGCTTCAAAAAAAAATAAAAAAGAATAAAGCTTCAGGTCTACCAACCATGACCAAGACACAATAACCAAGCCTCAAACTAGATAAAGATTTTGTTTGTTTGTTTTATAAATTTTATTGGGGAATATTGAGAAACAGTGGTTTCTCCAGGGCCCATCAGCTCCAAGTCATTGTCCTTCAATCTAGTTGTGGAGGACGCAACTCAGCTCCAAGTCCAGTCACCATTTTCAAACTTTAGTTGCAGGGAGGGGTGGGGGGTGTGCAGCCCACCATCCCATGCGGGAATTGAACCAGCAACCTTGTTGTTGAGAGCTTGTACTCTAACCAAACGAGCCATCCGGCCGCCCCTCCGGAAGCTCAGTGGCAGCTCGTTGTCTTCAATCTAGTTGTAGAGGGCACAGCTCACTGGCCCATGTGGGAATTGAACTGGCAACCCTGTCATTCAAGGCTCGCGCTCTAACCAACTGAGCCATCTGGCCTCCTCCAAGGTTTTGTTTTGTTTTAAGGAGGGTTCAGCTCACAGTGGCCCATGCGAGAATTGAACCAGCAACCTTGGTGTTATCAGCACCATGCTCCAATCAACTGAGCCACCTGCTCGCCCCTAGAATAAGGTTTTAATCAAACAAAGGTAACACCTTGGCCTCAGTTATGTTTCAGCTCTGGACTCATGAAAACACAACAGCCTCACAAACTGCATCCCCTGGAAACCGGACAGAACACTGCTATGACTGACACCAGGACATGAAGCCAGATCAATTGCCCCGTACCTCAGCCCTGACCAATCAGTGGAGCCCACGACCCCAGCTCCCATGGTAATCATAATTAATGAATTTTCCCTATGTAATGTGTAACCTACACGCCATCGGAGAGGCAGTATTTTGAGAGCACTAGCTCACCTGTGTCTCTTGGCTTGAAACCAATTCCTTAAATAAACCTTTACTTTCTTTGCTGCAATCTCCTGTTCATTTCTTGTCTGGCTTGGATGCACACAGACAAGTGGACCTTTTGAGTCTGCGGTAACATCTGGAGAGAGTGAAAGTAAGCCAACCCATCACAGGAACCAGAGAAGGGGTGTCTGGGAGGCAGAGAAATCGGTGACGTCATCACATCCTAGATAAGACCTGAGGGATCACTCCATCTCCTTTAAAAGATGAATAAACTGAGGCCTAGAGAAGAAAGGCAACTTACACAATGTCACTTGCTAACTAGAAGTCAAATCAAGACTAGAACCATCCAAATGAGTTGTTCTCAGTTGTTCAACACACACTGAGTTTTTGCTGTGGGCAGGAACAAAGCCAGGGCTTAAGGTCTGGGGACCCCAGGTAACCAGCAGGAGCAGCATTCCAAATATGGATGGGCATTTCACGGTCTGCTCACAAACCCTGGTCCAGGAGCAAGCAGGGTTGGGAAATCAGTAGGTTTGAGTGTGAGGTGCCTTTTTCTTTGCTCAAAGGCATATGTGCCCCCAACACAGGCATTCTTTCCCCTTTCCCTAACTGGATGAGCGGGTACAGGATGGGAAGGGTGTTGGGGGCGGGGGGGTTGATCCTTTTCTTTCTAGTTTTGCAGAAGCCTTGACAACTTTGTCAAAATGCTTAACCTCTCTGAGCCTTGGCTTCCTAGTCTGAAAATGAGATAAACCAATAACCACATTGCAGTGTTTGCCTTTTTTTTTTTTTTTTATGGATTAAGTGAGCTAGGCTCTTCACAGCAGGGGCTCAGTAAAATGACAGTACCCTCCACAAGTGCTATGAGAAATGTAAAACACTCAATTCCTATCTTCTAGGTTTACAGTCTAGTGGTAAAAACGAGGAGAGTACAAAAATAACTAGAACAGGAAACCCTCTTGGGTACGTGCCGCTATTACCCCTCAGAATATAAGGCAGACAGGGTTGACACTTTAGCAGAAGACTGGCCAGGAAGGGTCCTGCCAGGCTGGGAGTGGAAATGTCACCAGGCTACCATCGAAGAGACCCTAACGGTTCTCAATACCTAAACTATGTCACGAACTATACTTATTTTCAGGAACTGAAAAGGATTCCTGACCCCAAAAAATATAGGGAGCTAAGCTCAAAGACCAAGGTACTGAGTGCAAAAGCCAAGATGGCGATGGGGCCTCCTGTGCAAATGGGACCAGGTGCAAAAGGGCTGAGTGCCACAGAAAAATAACTATGCAAGCTTAAAAGAATTAATTCACTCCCCATCACATCCTGTAAATACAGAAGGCTCCTTCTCAGTCCCAGTTGTCGAGGATGTGCCGTTAGAGCGTGAGCTCACCTTTCTCCATTCCTTGGTCAAAGAATAAATTTTCTGCTCTGATTTACCAAACCTAGTCTTGTTCCATGGTGCAAATGGCACTGGGCAGAAGAACCTTGGTCTAGGTCCTTTACACAGAAGGTTCGGTAACAGAAGGAGGTGTCATTTGACCTGGCCCAGGCTGATAATAGGCCTTGGCCAAAAAAGGATACTCCAGGTGGAAGAAAGAGGGTACCGGGAAAGCTCAAGCAAGGAGGCAAAAGTTCTAACCACATAAAGTGGCTTCAGGGCATGAGAGACCAGTGGCCTTAATGGGTCATCTTTCCAGGAGCCAGAAGCTCTGATGGCTTCTACCATCTGCTTTACCTCCTTCACTGAATGTGCCAACAAATGTCAATTAGGGGATTGTTTTAGGAAGTGAAAATTCATTTTCTAGCAGCCAATGCTTGCAAATGTTAATAATTATCAACCTAGGCGAAAATGTCCATTGGCAACACAGAGTAGGACATTCTTACACTTAATTCTCTAGGCCAGCCAACCCCTTCAGTCACATTGCTAATTTAGGAGGTTTCACCTCCTTATATGAAACACGTTGCATTTTTACTCATATTTTGATGTCAGGTTTAATGTGCAAAAATGGAAATAAGTGCCTCACCATATACTGTGATTTCCTAGGAACAGAACTTGGGGCTGTAGACAGTGAGTTCTCAGCTTTGTTTTTTAGTAAATTATCTGTTATGAAGAAATGTCACTAAATTCTGTGGCCTCCACCCCTGAACATCTCTGGATTTTTCCTAGCAATGTGTGTGTGTGTTGGGGGAGGGGGTGAAGAGGGTTCAGCTTCCACCATCCCCTGACCACACTACAGGACCAGCCTCCTTTTAAATCTCCACCTCCCACTTCTAGAAGTTACTGCCATATTGCACAAAGTGCTCTCTTAGAACACAAATGTGAATTCTGTGTGGGTGCTATTGATCTGAAGGAGAATCTATTCTAGGGAAAGAAAAAAGTTTCAAGGTTAGTAGAAATCAAATGAGATAGGTTGGTAAATTTAGAAAAGAACACACATGTCAATAAGAACTGAAAGACAGACAAAACAGGAAGAGCCAGCCGGTGGAAGTGTAGACAGACGGTTTGTGTACATTCCAGGACTGAGGGGAGTCAAGAATACAGTGGGAGTTTGGGCAAGGAGGGTTAAGGTTTCAAATGGCTGATATGCCTTCATTGGTTGCCTTGGCAACTGGTCTACCCCCATATGGCAGTGATATAATAAAGAGGAAAATGTGCACAAGCAAAGCAGGCAGTAATTAGGGGTAGGGGACACCGTGACTTCCAGTTAGAGCCACCTGGAGCAGGCTGAGGGGGGAATTTGGGAGCGGCCACATGCCACTGATAAAGGATGGGGGATATGTGCAGAGAGGAAGAACATGAAGGCTTCCATCAGTTTATGCTCTGAGTACAGAACACCCTGCCGCTCCTGCCTGCCAGTATGGTTGCCTAGAAGGGGCTTTGGGCTGGAGAATGTGCTCACTCGTTCTCCTGGTGGCCTGGGAGTGTAGGCTCTCCCTGGCCTTTGCCACAGCCCTGGAAGGCTGAGGGTAACTGGAAGGCACAGTGGGTGGACAGGCAGTTAGCAGTGATCAACACTGTTGCCCACGCCAAGTCGACCAGGGGCTCCCACTCCTGCAGAACGAAGCCCAAACTCTTCATCAGAACCTCAAGGTCCTAAGTGATATTGAAGCCGGGCTCAGTTAGGACCCCCGTAGTAGAGGCTTCACAACGTCCCTGGCCTCACCTTTACTTGACCTACCTATAGCTTAACAACAGATCATCCCCCTGCAGCTTGAGCTCAGAATGTCCTGTCCCAGTTCCTTATTTTAGAAAATTACCCTAGAACTTATGATTAATACCCTTACCTTATTGTTCACAATCTCTATGGTCTGGCATTCTTCCCAGGCTACTCCCATCATTGTTCCTGGGTTGCTGACACCACCAGAGAACCACGTTGCCAAAGGGAAGGCAGACAGACCCCTGGAACATCAGTAGCATCTGGAGGAATGCCCGGATTTTCCCTTAAATACTCTAAGCCGGTCTGAGAACGTTAAGGCAGTTTTTGAAGGTGTTAACCTTCTGTCTTCTCAGATCACTGGTGCTCTGACAATGAAAGCTTATCCTATAGCCCAACCCCCGTGTCGGTCTATTGGCTGAGGAGCAGGCAGCATGAGCACCGGACGGCTGCCCTCCAGTTTCAATATGGTCCCTGCGTCCTCCAGGTTTGTCTCCAGTTCAGACCACCCACCTTGCAGACATGGTGGTCCTGATGGCAGGACCAGGTCCCACCTCCATGCTCCATCCTCACTCCTCTCCTGCCCCCTCACCTCTCAGGGTTCCACATGGTCACAACCTTCACTAGGAAGCTTCCCTAAACCAGCTGTTTCAAAGTGTGCTTTGGAGACCCCTGGGAATCCCTGAGACCCCTTCAGAGTGCCCATGAGGTAGAAATATTTTCATAATGTCAGTAATGTTTGCTTTTTATATTCTCATTCTCTCATGAGTTTATAAGATATGAAAAGTTTAATGTGGTTTTAGATTCCACATTGCAATTAACCTTTAAGAAACTACAATTTGTCGAGTTTTGGTGTGGTGTGGACAAAAAAGGGGCCACACACTAAACCTGACAAGCTCAGGCGAGGACTACATGGCCGGCCCTACAAATTCAGAGACTGAAATTAATCACATAGGATGGTTTGAAAATAAAAATTTTTAACTAAAAGAGGTTGTGGCAGGTAGTCACATCCTTGGCCTGTAGCTTCCTTAACAAAGGCCAATCTTTACCTTAAGTGAGCCTGTCTATTGTCTTTTTGCATCTAAGATAACAGACCCTCGGAATGTCAGCTAATTGATTTTTCTGGACCCCTCAGGGCACAACCCTCTCACCAGAGCAGGAGACCACAGAACCCCTCCCTCATTCTTATTCTTGTCCCCTGGTTACCGTCTCTATGTGCTGTAAAATGCTATTAACTATCCTGTACCCAACAATGTAAAAGAAGTATCTGTCTGTCCAATTTACTTTTTATACAATCCCAGAGATACTCTTGCTTGGCTTTCTCCTACCCCTTTAATCTACCACCAATGAATTTCATGTAACCGCCCTTACGTCTCCTCCTAGATTCTAATGTATAAAATAAGTTGCAAAACGATATGGAAGTGGTCTGGGGCTTAGGCTGGGGACTTCTCTCTCCTCTCGGGCCACCATTTTAGCTCAGTTCCATGTGGCAGGGAACCATTTTAAGGTCAGTTTCCCCATCATGTCCCCCCTTTTGATGATCGTAAGTGGTAACAACTTAGAGATCATCATATTAGCTAAGAGGATGATAACGCCGCAGGGCAAGGATCCGGGCTGTAGCCCAACAGGTGACGGAGGTCTCTATGAAACAAACACACACTGATGAGCTGGGGCATTTTAGTATCTGATGTGGTCTTCAAGAGGAAAAGCAAGTACTGTTCTCCTTTGAAACATCTGCTGGCTCTCATGCTGTTGTGTGTGCAAATGAACCTGCATTTATGTTTGTTTTTGTGTTGAATATCTATTTTGGATTTGCATAATTGTGCTTTAATTTTTTCATAACTTTTCATTTCACGGAATTGATTTGCATTGACCATAAGCTGTAAATAAAAGAAATAAATGTGTGAAATAAAAAAGTGTCTATGAAAAAAAAAAAAAAAGTTGCAAAACCACTATTTTCCAGAGCATTTTCTCAATCTATTGGGATTTGCTTCCCAGCAATTGTTGTGAGTTTGGCTCAAATAAACTCATTGAATTTCTCTACAGGTTTAGACTTTTCTTATGCCGACAGTTGTATCAAACAGGAATATCCACAATCACATGAAAAATATGAAAATGCTCCTCCTTTTTCTGACTCCGTATCTGTGTGAGGCCATATTATCTTCATGTAGTCCAACCAAAACAATACTTCATGACAGATAAATGGAGGAAAATGAGAATCCAGCTGTCTTCAATTAAGCCAGACATTAAACAGATTTACAAATTTGTAACACAGTGCCATTCCTCTCACTTTCTACATTTAGCAAATACTGTTTTTATACAAATATTTTACTTACATTATGGGTTTATTCTTGTTATTCTAAAATTAATTAATAAACAAATATTTGTTAGAGTTCTCTGTTTCTATTTCTCATCCAGTAAATCTTGATTGATCTGACTCTAACCCACATAAACAAAAAGTTCTTTGAGACCCTCAATAATTTTTTAGTGTAAAAGAGTCCTGAGACCAAAATGTTGGAGAACTACTGACTTATACTGTACCTACAGCAGGCAGAGTGGACTGTAACTTAGCTATGCCTCTACTGTTGTGTATAGATTCCACCAAATTAATGATTTTTCACATGTCTGTCTCCCCCCACTACATGAGCACTTCCTGATTGTTAGGCCATATTTAGGCCAGGAACAGGAAACCTCGTATCTTAAAAACCATCTTGTCAGCTCAAACACACCAAATAAATTCTAATAGACCAATTTTGGTCTCCCACAACTAACTCATTCTCCCAGCGTGCCTAACACTATAACACTGATGGTGGTTGTTCTTCTTAAACAAACCCCCACCCCCCTACCCACCCACCCCCACCCCCACCCCTGTGTCTGGAAGACAGCAGAAACTCCAGATAAAAGAATGAAATAAGAGATAAGCCTCCATGGACCTACACATCACAGGCTGCTGCCTGAGCAGCCTGCAATCATTCATGGGAGGGGCGGATAAACACATGCATTATTTTTTTTAATTGGCTCAAGTTGTTACTGGGACTCTGACCTGAATTTAGACATAACATATAAACTTTTTTTTTTAAATCAGAAAATTGAAACAAAAAAACAAACTAAGAAACAATTCTGTTTCTACTCTGTTAAACTTTCAGAGACACCCTTGCAGGGAAGTAACTAGTGAACTACATCATGCCAGGGGACACCATAAATACAGCCAAAATGGTTTTCCACAAAAAAAGTTCAGTGTGGCCTGGGCAATGTTCTGAACATAGAAAACAAAGGGCCAATAAAAGCAAACCCCCATAAAACGCAAGACACCATATTCTAAGTATGAAGAGAAAGTTGTGCAAACTCAGGGTAAGGGCTATAATGAACATGGCTTCTCCATCTTTCTTCTTGTCAAAGACCAAAAGCAGATTGCTCTTGAGAATCCAGGCCAAGGTTGTAGTGTTTGCCTTCTGATTTCATGATTCTCACTCACTCAACCATGTTCATAAGTCAAACAGCCCTACAGCACGTCTGGGAGCAGCCACTTGCCACTCCCTGGGGTGGGGAGATGTGCCATGCTCCATGCTACTCTTTGTCCCTGAAACATTCTCTGGCAAAATAAGAAACAGGAGGCAGTACTGAACGTGGGCATGAAACCTTTGGCAAAACAGGCTTCTTTCTATCTCTTACCTCAGAGGCTTCTACTTCAGAGCCTGAACTTAAGGCCAAGGAGGAGGACAGCAGATGCTGCCAGCTAGGGGAAGGCCCTGGTGTGTGTGTTTGTGTATGAGAGAGAGAGGGAGAAAGAGATTGATTTTGAGTAAAGAAAAGGAATATGCTTTTCTGACTATGTGGTGGCTTGTTCTGAAAGCAGTCCCGTCAGGAACCCAACTGTGCAATCATTGCTGCTGACCTAGGAATCAGGTATTTCCAGTTCTATATATATATATATATATATATATATATATACACACACACACATACATACATATATATTTATACATATTTATCATCTTGAAATTTGTTTTTAAAAACCCTTTAATCAGCATACTAAACATTCCCCCGTCCTTTTCACAGTTGCAGAAGTCTTATGTTTTCATCACTGTGGAAACAGGGATTCTCAGGAGACTAAAGACATGAATGGCCCAGTATCATGGGGTCACTGTTTAGGTTAACATCAGTAAAGATTATGACCTCTTAAAACAGGGCTCTTTGGGTCCCTTTGGTCTCTGATTGTAATTTTGGATGCGGAGGCCACCAGGCCACTGGGCATTTCTCGCAGTGGCCTTCATAGACGGTCAGATTTCTTGCGGCTGGCCAACAACATATAAATGGAAAACAGTTTCAAAGAACAGCTTCGTGGAATGATATCTATCATTCATTGCATACCATAATTTACATATATTACCTCACTTTCTCCTCAAAAAATACTCCAAGATCAGTGTTAACATTCCCATTTTTAAGTTGAACTTAGGAAGTTGAACTTCAGAGCTCACGCTGCCTAAGTGTACACAACTGATAAGTAGCAGGCCAGGATTTGAACCCATGTCTATACCAAAATCTATTCTCTTCCACTGGCCAACCTTCCTATTAACCCCATATCCTAGGTTTTCCAGAGCCCATATTTGCAACCAGGATGATTTATCTATATTTTGTGTTTTTTCATGACTTTGCCCTGCCCTCCAAGAAAGAAAAAAATTCACCTGAAGAAAACATGTTCACTGTGTCAGAAAAACAGCCCCCTGACATTTTCCATTCCTAATATCCTAATTCAGCTCATGATGTCCCCACTCTGTGCCAACTTCTGCTTTCCACAAGGTCCCCTATTTGCTTCCCATGCTGCCATGCAGGGGAGCATTATTCACATAGATTAGGTGGACAAATTGCATAAAAAATTCTCATAATACCCTTGTCCAGAGAAGTCCAACAAGGACCTTTTCAGATGGAAATCTTGCCCTTGCATATTAGAAGAAAGTCACGAGCCTCCAATTAAATGGAAGGCTTTGAAATAGTAGTGATTTCACTTTATTTTGAAAACCCGTGTCCAATCACATCTTCTACTCAGGATGTGCTCATTGCCAGTGAGAATCCCCTCTCCCTCAGCACACCCAACAGGGGACCAAGGGAAAGGGGAGCTTCCCTGACTATTATCCATCCCCTGGCCTGGGGGTCCACCCATAACCAACCCTTCCAGCATGCTTCTGTAGGTGGCATCCCCGTCACTTACCCAGGAGGGCCGTCTGAGGGTGGGTCCTAGGGTGTCTCCCTCTGGAGATGGACCTGGAGGGTGGCCACTTCCTGGCCTCAGCGGGGAGGAGGAGGCTCTGTCCGAGGATCAGCAGAAAGCAGCCCAGCAGCATCTTTTCCATCTTCAAGAGGAAGAGGTGCAAGGCTGTGACAAACACAACAGGAGATGGCAGCAAGGTGAGCTTTCCGGGTCTCCCTGAACTCTAGGTGCTGCAGACCGCCGCCCCACCTTCTCACGTTTCACACATGCCGCTTGTGCTTAAAATGCCTTTGTGTGTGTGGTCCTTAAGAATTCAGGTAACTCCCATTGGTAGTTCTTGGATACTCTGAGCAGGGCATGCATAGTTGGGATTTTTCATCACTTTGCTCACTATAAGACTGAAAGGAAAGCTTTAGGGGAAAAATAAAATCTATTCATAGTCATATTCTGTATCTTAGATCTGAAAAAGGAAAAACTACATCTGAGGATTCCAAGTAATAATATTCCTTCAGTCTAATAATAGTGAATGGCACTAATTAATATACATATAAATTTGCCAAGGAATTCATGTATATCTGACATCAGGTAGCATCACATAGCCAGCATCCCACCCTCCCACACACATCTATTAAGAGGGAGCATGGTGTAGTGGTTAAGGGCTTAGACTCTGGTACGAGACTACGTGGCTTTGAATCCTGGCTCTGACACTTGCTAACTATGTGTGACCTTGGGCGAGTTACTTAACCTCCTCAAGTCTTATGAGAATATGGAATAATATTAGTTAACTGAATGAGTGAATACATGTAACTAAAGCATTCAGAATAGTGCCTGGCACACATTGGGAGGAGGGAACAAGCAAACAAGTCAAGGAGCTAGGGGACCAGAAAAGAATAGGATCAAACCAGATGTTGCATAAGAAACTCTCAGATACATACAAAATTCTCTAACCCTGAGTTGAGTTCCAGGTCCACAGCGGTGAGGGGAGTTTCAACCACAGTAGCCCTGTCTTTACCAAAATAGAGCTGCCTAACCCGTTTTCTGTATTGGTCCTGAAGAATAGATGGTGTGAAGGCTTGAGAGGAAGGATTCTAAGCAGGGAAGTGACATGGCCAGATCCAGGATTTCCCAGGATGGCCAATCTCTGTTTCACATGGACTGAAAAAGGTACTTGGCCACACAGTGAATGATGTCCAGACTTTTCTACCTGGCAAAACCTCCTGGGGAAGGCAATATCCTGGGACGGGATTTAAATTTATTCTTCCATGAACATAATAGGTGTCATGACAATTTAAAAATTTATACTCATTAAGTGTGGAGGAAGGAATATTTAAGAGGGAATAACATTTAAGGAACATCATTTGCATGTAAAATATTAATTAAGTCCTTATCTTGTTCTTGGCAATTTCACCCAACCTATTTCATTTAATCTTCAGACATATCTCGTAGAAATCAGAATGATTATTTCTGCTTTTTAGAAACGAGGAAACTGAGACTCATGGAAGTTCAGTAACATGACCAAGGTCATACAGCTAAAGAAAGCAAAGTAGGGATTCAAACCCAAGGTAAGCAGGCCAACTAACCAATTCACTTATTAGCAGAAAACTCAATTAGCTGCAAGTCAAATCCCCAGAAGTCAATTCATGAAAGACCATAGCTGTGTCACTATCAGAGGCGGGAACAGGGCAGGGCCAGAACAGGGACCATTTCCCAAAACTTAAATAAAAATACTCAATAATTCAGTAAATTGTTCATTTAGCAAATTGCTTTCAGGAATTGACCTGATGATGAGCCCAGGCCTGTCAACCTGCAAAGTCCACAGATTTTCACACTTGCTATATTGAGTTGGCTAGCTTTTCACTACGTGTTAAAATTATATTTTAAAAAAGCAAATGTTTATTCAGGGCTTACTATGTGCCAGGCACTGGGCCAAGTCCTTTCGCTGTATTAAGTCATTTAATTATTATAGTAACTCAGAGAAGTAACTTGCCCCAAATTAATGTAGCCGATAAAGGGGTGAAGCTCCGGAGCACTAGTTCATCACAGATAACTACTGCCCCCTCCTTTTTAAACAAACTAAACTATTTACTAATTGGACTGGTCCCTTTCCATAGTTTTAACTGTGAGATTCCTTCCAAGAAAAGGAAGAAAACAGAAGATTTTGCCTTTCTCTGGTCTTAAACCTACTTTCAAGCTTCCTTGATATTTCTCTCATTATATATGACATTATATGCTATGTCCTTTATATGTTATTTATTATTTTAACGCTGTTCTCCTTCCTCTAAAGGGACAAATACAGGTGTCGCTCCATATCAGCAATTTCAGTTTCTGCAGTTTCAGTTATCTGAGGTCAACCGTGGTCCAAAAATATTAAGCGGAAAATTCCAGAAACAAACAATTTATGTATTTTAAATTGCAGGCCATTCAGAGTAGCTTAAAGATATGTTGGGCCGTCCTGCTCCATCTCGCCCTGGACCAATCATCCTTTTGTCCAGCGTCTACACACTGTATACACTGCCTGCCTGTTAGTCACTTAGTAGCCATCTCAGTTATCAGATTGACTGTCACAGTATCACAGTGCTTGTGTTCAATTCACCCTTATTTTACTTAACAATGGCCCCAAAGCACAAGAGTACTGATGCTGGCAATTGGGACATGTCAAAGAGAAACCATTAAGTGCTTCCATTAAGTGAAAAGGTGTATATGTATAGAAAAAAAACACCAGTATACATATAGGGTTCAGTACTATCCTCAGTTTCAAGCATCCACTTAGATGCTTGAAACATATCCCCCATGGATAAAGGGGGACTACTGTACAAAGTCCACACTTATTTATTTCAAAATATACACAACATGCTCCGAAGGCCCACTTCCATCCTGACACATTTGCACTTAAATACAAACATTTAGAATATGATGTGGTAGATAATTATCATTTTCAGACAAACCAAATACCATTTCACTTGGTTTGGGTTTATTGTGGATTTCAAGAAGTGTTTGGGTTTTCAAGTCACCATTGCTAAGCAAAACTCACTGAGGATAGGTGAAGGGTAGGAAGTGAAAAATAAACAGAACTATGTATACCTGAAACTAACATGAATTGTATGTCAACTATAACTGAAAAATAAATTTTAAACAGTAATCTAAAAAAAGCTTAAAAAAATAAACAGGAGGGCCGGCCCGGTGGCTCAGGCGGTTAGAGCTCCGTGCTCCTAACTCCGAAGGCTGCCGGTTCGATTCCCACATGGGCCAGTGGGCTCTCAACCACAAGGTTGCCAGTTCAATTCCTCGAGTCCCGCAAGGGATGGTGGGCTCTGCCCCCTGCAACTAAGATTGAACACGGCACCTTGAGCTGAGCTGCCTCCCGGATGGCTCAGTTGTTGGTTGGAGCGCGGGCTCTCAACCACAAGGTTGCCAGTTCAATTCCTCGAGTCCCGCAAGGGATGGTGGGCGGCGCCCCCTGCAACTAAAATTGAACACGGCACCTTGAGCTGAGCTGCCGCTGAGCTCCCGGATGGCTCAGTTGGTTGGAGTGCGTCCTCTCAACCACAAGGTTGCCGGTTCGACTCCCGCAAGGGATGGTGGGCTGTGCCCCCTGCAACTAGCAACGGCAACTGGACCTGGAGCTGAGCTGCGCCCTCCACAACTAAGACTGAAAGAACAACAACTTGAAGCTGAACAGAACCCTCCACAACTAAGATTGAAAGGACAACAATTTGACCATTGTTCCCCAATAAAGTCCTGTTCCCCTTCCCCAATAAAAAAAAAAAATCTTTAAAAAAAAAAAAAAATAAACAGGAGTAAACAGTTCCAGCTGTCTAACCTTGTGCAATTCACTTACCCTCTCTTTGCTTCAGTTTCCTCATCTTTAAACTGTTTGTTGTGTGGATTAAATGAGTCCAGATACATAAAGAGTGTAGCTCACTGCCTGGTACATAGTAAGTGCTCAATAAGCATTAGCTATTTGTTTTTTGCTATTATTATCATCATTATGCAATCAAACCAATTAATATAAAGGACACATTGTTAATTTTGTCATACTAAGCCATTTAATGTACATTCACTTTTATGGTTACTTATGACTATTATAATAAAACAATAACATACAATTCCATAATTTAAGAATACATTTTACTATCTGAAAGTATTTAAAACTCTCCTTTTTCATAGTGCAATGGCATGGCAAGTTACGGGCTGGTAGAAAATACTGGCAAAACATATATCTGATATATTATTTATATCCAGACTATATAAACTGTTATAACTCAATAAGAAAATGACAAACAACCCACTTGAAAATGTGCAAAAGATTTGAACAGTCACATCACCAAAGAAGATACTTAGCTGACAAATAAACAAATGAAAAGATGTTCAACATTGTTAGTCATTAAAAAATGCAAATTAAAACCACAATGAGATTTCATGACAAATCCACTAGCATAGTTATAATGAAAAAGGCTGATATAACCAAGTATTGGCAAAGAATTGTGAAGAACCTGGAATCCTAATGCATTGCTGATAAGAATGCAAAATGGTACAGCCACTTTGGAAAACAATTTGGCAGTTTCTCATAAAATTAAACATACACTTGCCAAATGACACAGTACAGGGTGTACAACCGTCTGGTTTGCCTAGAACTGCCTATGTTTTATCACTAAAAGTCCTGCATCCTGGGAAATTCTTCAGTCCCGAGCAAACGGGATGTTTCGTCCCCCACCAGCAACTCTGATCCTGGATACTTATTTACCCAAAAGATATGAAAACACAACCACACAGATACTTATACTCAGATGCTCCTAGAAGCTTTATTTGTAAAAGGTAGAAACTGGAAACAATGAAAATGTCCATATATTGATGAACAGATAAATTGTGGTACATCATATTAGGTTGGTGCAAAAGTAATTTCAGTTTTTGCAATTATTTTTAACCTTTTAAAACGCAATTATTTTTGCACCAACCTAATATAATGGAATAGTACTCAGCAATTAAAGAGATGATGTGCTGGATAAATTTCAAAATAATTATGCAAAGTGGAGGCAGCCAGACAGAAAAAGATTACATACTGAATGGTTCCATTTATGACATGTAATACAATGATTCTATTTATATGACATTTAACAAAGGGCAACACTATATGACGGAAAGCAGATCAGTTGTTCTGGGGGCTGGGGGTGAGAAAAGAAGATTGGCTACAAAGGGGCATGAGGGAAATTTGGGGGTTCATAGAAATGTTTACATCATGATTACATGGCCTATACATATGTCTGAACTCATCAAACTGTACACTTAAAAATGATGAACTTTATTGTATGTAAGTTATACTTTTAAAAAGCTATTTAAAAGAAACTAAAGGAATGGGAACAAGGATACATGCCAACATAAAACCAGTATAGCAATATTAATATCAGACAAGATGGATTTTTTTTAAATGCAATGGCAGTGAAACAAGAAAATAATAAGTCAGTGTATGTAGCCCATATGAATAATTGTTTCTCAGTTCGGCATTTACAGCTGGTAGCATTTGAATAACAGAAGCCAATTCTAACTGGAAAATTGAATGATGTTTGAGAAACAGTCCCTTTCATCCATGGGCATATGAGAAGAATTGTGCTGAGAAACAGAGGTTAATTTAATCTGAACAGATTCCATGAAGCATTTGGGAGCACGGAAAGAATATTTTTAAAAAATACAACAGCTTAAACTTTTGTTTTAGCAATTTTTCTCCTCTTCTGAGACAAGAAGTCTTTTCATTTAGCTTTACCAAGAGGATGGGGGAAGAAAGAGAGGATATTGTTCTGACCCTCTTCGCTATGGTTCTTCTAAGCATCACTGTTCCAGGAAAATTGACAGGCAAGTAGACTCCCACCAAAGCCAACACTATGTGCTGTGGGCCTCTAGAGGAGAGGCCTGGCTCTGTTATGACACGCTATGTGACCTCAGTTAGGTGACTTAACTCTTAAATTAGTCAGCCATAAAATGAGAGGCCTGGCCTGGAAGCAGGGTTCCTCATTAGCTGCTATCCTGAAGAAGGCTGGGCATGACATGCTCCAAGGTGAAAAACCCTGCCTCCGGACATGTAGAGAAAGGAGAGAGGGCATGAATATCTTTTGAGTGCCTACTATGGGCCAGGCAGTGAAGTAGGCATTTTGCATATTTTCATCTCATTTGATCCATAGAATCATTCTGTGAGGTAGATGAGTTCCCAAATTTATGGATGGAACACTAAGATTCACAGATGCAAAGATGCTCGACGAGGCCTCCCAGCTAGTTAAGCAACAAAGCCAAGATTCTACCCCTGCCATCCCTCAGGCAGTCAGTCCACTTGTTGAAAAAGAGATTTTGAATCACCTCCCCAATTCTGAAAGTTCTCAGACATCAGGTTCAATAGTTTTGCCCCCCAAAGGCCGCTCCGTCAGCATACCGAGCAGCCTTACTAACAACCCTGTGCGTTCACAGTGTCACAGTACTAGAGCTGCAGCAATCTCAGAGGTTGAACCTTCCTGTCTCCCACCTAATGCCAGAATCCCCATCACCTGCATGGCCCGCAGATGGGAACCTAACCTCTGCTAGGACTCAAGCCATGGTTTTCTGGTGGCTCTAAATGTTAGGCCGCATTATCCTTGATATTGACCTGACATTGCCTGTCTGTGATTTTCACCCAGTAGTAAAGGCCTGCTTGTTAGCTCAGCCTTTCCAGATACAAAGTCATCTTCCTACACTCAAGTCCTTTCACTGTAAGGTAACCCCATCTGCTCAGCCACCCAGACTGGAAATTTGGAGCCAGCTTCCATGTTTTCTTCACATCAACATCATATTCATGAGAGGACAAACCCTGGCTTTCCCGCCTCTGCACAGCTGCCCCGTCCCTCCCTCCCACCACTGCACAAGGCTCCATCCTCTCCATTTCTCTCCCAGACTCTTTCAGGAGCTTCAACACTGCTCTTCCTGCCGTGGGTCCTTCATCTACTCATTCCACCCCTTATCTGTTTGGAACCCTTACTGTATAATGTTAATGTCCAAGGCTCTCCATGACTGACCACTGCCTACCCCTCAAAACATGGCAGTCCCACATCTACCCCTGACCAGTGCCTGAAGGACTCAGATTCTTGTCATACCTGGGTGCCTTCATACATGCTGGTCCCTTGGCCTGGAAGTTCTACATTCTACATTAATCAAAATTGTCTTCATGTCCCAAGGCTCAGCTTATATCCTCCATTCTCCAAAATTTTTCCAATGAGGATTGGCTTTTCTACACACCCCTGACAGTGGATTCCTTATCTGCTCTAGCGCTTGGTTTCTTTTTCTTGCTATGAAATCTGTCTCCCTGCCTAGACTGTGAGCTTTTCCTTGGAACCACATCTTGTCATATCTGTATTCCTCCACAGCCTGAGTGTTGAATTTTGTAAATAAATTTTTTGAAAATAGATAAATGTTGAATGAACACATTTATTTACCAACAAAAGACCAATAAATGTTGAATTAAACTGGTCCTAATTCTGTACCAGACAACTGCCAAGGCTGAGCCCAGGTCTTCCTCTATATACATTTGCCTGAATGTAAGAGATTCCAACGGCTATCTCCTATAATGGGGGCATCCTTGCTTTTTCCTTCCTGCTGGCTGGACTGAGGACATCCTGGCTGGAGACCCAGTGGTCACACTGAACCATAAGGCACCATGAAGGGAAAGCCATGCCTCATGGTAAAAGCAGTGAGGCACAGGAGTATAGTTCTTGGATCTGCTCCCACTTTGGACTCACTGCCTTCAGACTTCTAGAATATACAAAACAGAAATAAACTTCCTTCTTGAAGCCACTGTCACTTCAGTTTTTTTCTATAACTTGGAATTGAACACAATCCTAATTAATAGACTCTTTCTAAGTCTGTCCTATTGAATCCATCTGGCACTAGCACTGAATTCAGTCTTCCCAATACAATATCATGCTTCTCATGCTCCGGCTCAACAGCTGTCAGCGACTTCCACATATCACTAGGATAAAATCCACATTCCTCAGTTTAGTGGTCAAAGCCCCATAATCTGTTCCTGTGTCACATGCTAAACGTAACAACTCCCCCCACCTACCCCCCCAACACCCCCCCACACACACACACACACACACTCATTAAACCTCCATTCCAGCCATGTAGCTCCGTACAATCTCCCTTACGCTCTGCTGGTGGATTGAGTTATGACAACTGAGATATGGGTAGGTGAATGCCTTGTGTGGCAAAGGGTACTTTGCAGATATGATTAAGTTAAGGATCTTGAGATGGAGAAATTAGCCTGGATTATCCAAGTAGACCCAATGTAATCACAAAGATCTTTATAAGAGAGAGAAGAAGAAGCAGGGGAGAGAAAGAGGAGGAGGGAAAGGGGAAAAGGGGGAAAGGTGAGAGGGGGAGGAGGAGACTGGAAGATGGAAGAAGAGACTAGGGGCCAAGAAACAGAGGCAGCTGTTAGAAGCCAGAAAAGGCAAGGGAACAGATTTTTCCTTAGAGCCTCCAGAAGTAGCAGAAGCCCAATCAACACCTTGATTTTAGCCCAGTAAAACCTATTTCAGACTTCTGACCTCCAGAACTATAACATAATAAATTTGCATTGTTTTAAAGCACTGACTGCATGGTAATTTTTTAAAGCAACCATAGGAAACTAATACAATAACCAAAAATAGCAATGGAGGATTCCAGTGGGGAGTGAGCCACACTCTCCAACAGTAGATAAATGTTCCTCTGACAATACTCTTATCAGAACTTTCCAAAAATGCTAGGTGGTGCGCCTGCTCAGCCACTGACTTTACATGCAAATATTTTGGTTAAAATTTCAGTTTCAAACAACTCACTCTGAACATTACTACATCCTACACATTGGTGGATTCATTCATATTAATTACCTCATTTAACTTTTACAACAACCCTATGTCATAGATAGTGTCATGTCCATTTGATGGATGACATAACTGAGGCTCAGATAATATTGAGCACTTATTCAGAGCTAGGCACTATGCTAAGCACTTCATGTGTGTTAACTAATTTGATTCTTCCCCAAATCCCATTTCCCATTTACAGATGAGGAAACTGAGGCACAGAGAGTTTGAGTAATTTCTCAAAATCCTTACAGATGGTGAGTGGCAGGGCTGAGACTGGAACCCATGAGCTTCAGGTGCCAAGATCAGTGTGCTCTGGGTTGTACCCCCACTACCTCTCATCACTGTCATCCTCATGACCACCACCGTATTACTGACAACAGCCCAGCCCTGCCTTTCTCTCCGAGTCCCCTTCAGGATCCTGATGGGTAAGGCAGTGGTGGCTGTCTGCCGAGCCACATGACAGCATTCAAAAATGACCTCACGGGCTGGAGTTCCAAGTGGCAACTGGTCCCTTGGAAGGGCCTCCCTGAAACTGCTTACTAGTAACAGTGATGACGTGCTCCACTCTAAACTTGGCACTTCAGCCTTCTTCTTACCCTGACCCTCCTGTGTTATTCCTACATGCACATTAAACAGGGGAGCCCTCCTGAGCTTCCCTATGGATGGAGAATCGCAAGAAAGTGCTCTCTCGACCACACATGTGCCACACACTAGAGGCAGCAAGTCCAGAGGAAAGCACTAGACACTCTCATACCTACTCAACTGGTCTTAAACTCAACTGCTCACCCCTGAGTCCTCCCATGTCCTCTCTCACTGCCTGTTCAACTTCACACCCAACACCTTGTACAGGCCAGGTTTACAACCACCATACCTCTTCAGCCTGCTTGTCCTGAGACCTAAGACTGTTTCTACCCCTTTCTCTATCCGCACTCCCCTCTCACCCTGTGTGTTCTCTTAGGCACCAGTCAGAACTGTTTCTTGGCAAACCATGGAATTTTTTTCTAGATCTTCCAATGACTGTCTTATTCCTTCTCTGTCTTTCAAGGAGCAATCATCTATTTTCTTTTCTTTAAATCTTGGGCCTCATTTCAACTACCTCTTGCTGACAGAGATATGTGGTATTTGCTGATAGGAGCTTTAGGCATGAAACCATCTGAGGGTATCTCTACTATAGTACCTCTAGCAAGTGAGCTCAGGCCTCAGTGGCTCCAGCTTGCTTGGGCCTGGGCTCTAGGAGCAAGGAAGCTTGCAGCCCTGATTTGTAGAAAAGAGAAGCCTGGCAACTGGGGGACCTGAGACTGAATTCTACTAGCAAGAATAAAAGTATGAACAGATAGGGAAATAGAAGGTGAAGAGCCACGTCGCTATTTTCTCAGTGGGGGCGACTGAGATCTATCCTAAGGGACAAGCTTCAGGGGCTGAAACTTTCCAGACCATCAACCTATCTTGGTATCTTGACATGATTTTGTGAAGCTGTCCCTTTGAAAGCAGGCAGGGAGAACTGTACAGGAATGGACTCCTAAATGGAAAACTCCAGTTAAATACATGCTGATTGTCGTGCGGGGCGGCCTGCGGGGTCTCTGCTCCCGCTCC
Organism: Rhinolophus sinicus; assembly: GCF_057876585.1. Taxonomy (NCBI): domain Eukaryota; kingdom Metazoa; phylum Chordata; class Mammalia; order Chiroptera; family Rhinolophidae; genus Rhinolophus; species Rhinolophus sinicus. The sequence goes on from NC_142506.1 coordinate 33,161,670, forward strand.
CCACATAAGAACGCAGGACATGGTGAGGTCACAAAGGAACACCCACGGAGCCATAGGTAGGGGAGTCATACCACTATAGTCTCACTGGAGACTGGATTCACACGACGTGCGACCCGCTGTCCACTTTTCTGCCAACCGACTGACTCTGACTCCCCAGCGCAGCCATGGCATTTATATCAGTGGCCAACTGGCTAACCGGCTACAACCGACGGCCATCTACTACCCGAGCCAGCACCTTTCCACGTGAGGCCGAGAGCCTGGAAACTGCACTCCTGGCTCTGTCCCCACACTCCACCCCTACAGGATCTCGCCTCACAATCTACGTGACAAGCATCTTCCGAGAGGGGCCCTGTGCGAGCCTGGAGGTGAATGCAATATCCTGGACACAACCAGGCTCTCTGGACACAGCCAGGGTTTCTCAGGGCACCACCAGTCCATCTGGGAACAGCCACACTTCCTGGGCTTCTTAGGGTACCACTAATCTCCCCGGGAACAGCCAGGGTTTCTCAGGGCACCACCAGTACTTCTGGGCACAGCCAGACTTCCTGGACTCAGCCAGGGCTCTCAGGGCACTGCCACTCTCTCTGGGCCTCTCAGGGTACCGTGCTGAAACAAAAGTGACTCACAGTCAAGGTGCTTACATATTCTCGATGGCAGCTGGTCGAGACACAAAAGCAAACATCCGCCAGTTCCACTACATGGTGGTATGTTCCCAAGCAAACAGTCAAGCGGTCCATTAAATTAGGGATAGAAGGCAATTCCCCACAGTCCATAGTCATTCGCCAGGACTGTCCTGGGGGTGCGGATGACCTTGACCTCACCCTCATCTCCCATGGAGGACTCAGCAAGTGTTTCCTCCTGGGACTACAAGTCCTGCATCCGGGCTGCCTCAGCAAGAACTTCCCAGCCCACAGGGCCGCAACGACCTTTGCTTTCTCCGGCCTGTGCTGGTTGGGGAACAGTCCACGTCCTCCCACCCCTCCACGGGGGTCCATCTCTCCAGCAGCTGCTCCTCCTGGTCTTCCTCAGACTCAGTGTTCATACGCACAAACTGCTCCACCACCCTTTAGAGATCTTTGGCCGGGACCATACGCTGCTCGCTGCACCATGTGTCGTGCGGGGTGGCCTGCGGGGTCTCTGCTCCCACTCTCCACATAAGAACGCAGGATGTGGCTAGGCCAAAAAGGAACACCACAACCATGGAGCCATAGGTAGGGGAATCACACCACTATAATCTCACTGGAGGCTGGATTCACACGACATGCAACCTGCTGTCCGCTTTCTGCCAACCGACCCACTCCCACTCCCCAGCGCAGCCGCAGCAGTTATATCAGGGGCCAATTGGCTAACCGGCTACAGCTGACAGCCAACTAGCCAGAGCCGACGGCCATCTACTACCCGAGCCAGCACCTTTCCACGTGAGGCTGACAGCCTGGAAACTGCACTCCTGGCTCTGTACCCACACTGATTATCTTCCACCTTCTTGCATCCACAGAGAGGCTATCTTCCTGAGTTGGGGAGGAGATGACTGCTCACAGGAACTCCTTGCTTTTTCTGGAAAAACAGGTGATGGAACTCACCACCTAACCTTAAGATGCACCTGGAACTGTTCTAGGGACTTTAATAATCCTCACAGCCCTGTAGGTTTATCATCCCTATTAAACAGATGAGAAAACTGAGGTGTGGGGATGGAGCCAGGAGTGCAGTTTCCAGGCTCTCGGCCTCACATGGAAAGGTGTTCACTCGGGTAGTAAATGGCCATCAACTGTGATTGGATGGCCATCAGCTGTAGCTAGTTGGCCGTCAGCTGTAACCAGTGAGCCATTGGCCACTAATATAACTGCCGTGACTACGCTAGCAGAAAATGGGGGGCTAGCAAGAAGATGGTGGCTGAACTAGCAAGAGCGGTGTCGTGCGGGAGACCCTGCTCGCCGCGCCATCTTTCAGGCGGGGCGGCCTGCGGGGTCTCTGCTCCCGCTCCCCACACAAGAACGCAGGATATGGTGAGGCCGAAAAGGAGCACCCACGGAGCCATAGGTAGGGGAGTGATACCACCACGGTCTCACTGGAGGCTGGGCCCACCGGACGCTGACCTGCCGTCCGCTTTTCCGCCAACCGACCGACCGACGACTCTTCTCCACTCTCTCCTCTGTTCCTCTCTCTCGGCTCTTCTCTTCCGCTCTCCTCGGCCCTCCGTAGTTGCAGCAGTTATACCAGCGGCCAATTGGCTAACCGGCCACTGCCGACGGCCAATCAGCCACAGCCGACGGCCATTCACCACCCGAGCCAGTACCCCTTCCACGTGAGGCCGAGAGCCTGTAAACTACTTTCTGGGGCTCTGTCCCCACAAGCGGATTGCAGAGTTGGATGCCGCCAGCAAGAATATAGTAGTGTGACTCCCCTATCTATGGCTCTGTGGATGTTCCTTTTTGGCCTCACCATGTCCTGTGTTCTTATGTGGGGAGCGGGACCAGAGACCCCGCATGACACCCCGCATGACATGAGGGATTGTCATGCAGGGAGTCCGGCGGGGTCTCTGCTCCCGCTCCCCATACAAGAACGCAGGATATGGTGAGGCCAAAAAGGAACACCCACAGAGCCATAGATAGGGGAGTCATACCACTATATTCTCTCTGGCGGCACTATACTCTCAATGGAAGCTGGATCCACACTGTCCGCAAACCGCCATCCACACTTGCCAGCCCAGCCACCATCTTCTTGCTAGCCCCATTCTTCTCTCTGCTAGCGTAGCCACAGCAGTTATATTAGTGGCCAATGGCTCACTGGTTACAGCTGACGGCCAACTAGCCACAGCTGATGGCCATGCAATCACAGTTGGCCATTTACTACCTGAGCCAGCACCTGTCTATGTGAGGCCGAGAGCCTGGAAACTACTTTCTGGGGCTCTGCCCCCACAGGGATAGAGTAGTTGGGTAACTCCAAGGTTACTAACCTAGACAACCTAGGAAGGACAATCCCAGAGCCCCTGCTCTTGACCACAGCCCCTGCAGCCTCTTAATTGTCTCCTGACGGCCCCATTCCTGGAAGGCCGATTAAATGCATTTAGTGCAGAGGCATCCCGCTCTCTGATTGAGGACAACTGGGAACTTGGTCAGCTCCCTCCCTGTGCTTCCAGTCCTGGAGATCATAACGAGAGAGGGTCTCCATTTTCAGTCCTCTCCCCAAACCATCCTCTGGCTTTCTAGCAACTACCATAAAATGCCCTCCCCTTTCTTTCCTCCACAGTGTAGGGTAGCTGGAGCTTAAGCTGCCGTAGAGAACCAAGAATAAAATCCAAACGACGCAGGCATTCAAATACCAGACCAAGGAGAGGTGGTGGCATCAATTTGGCTTGCCAGCTGAATAAGGCTCACACTAGCTAGATACCATCTCAACAACTCTCCCTTTCCCAGGTCGGTGGAGACCAGGTCTGCGTGTCTCCGACGCGGGGCACAGCGCCCTCACGGGGCACTCCGAGGTGGCTGTTGTGCCGTGCGCCCCGCGCCATGAGCGGGTCCTGCTTTCCCCGCCAGGGGTGGCCTGACTTCTCCCGCAAGGGGTCGGGCACCGCGCCCCTCCCTGTCTCGTTCTATCCGGAGGAGTCGGAGCGATGGGCTCCGGGGCGGGAGGGTCTCCTGGCTCTCGGGGCCGCGCGGAGCCGCAAGGGCTGGGGCGCGGACTGGGGCGCAGACCGGAGGTCAGCGCCCGCGGGCGTCGGTCAACCCAAGCTCTGCCTACGTATCTGTCAGTCGGTGGGTATGTCTATCTGTGCCCCGGGGCAGCGGGGCCGTGCAGAGCCCCAGGGAAAGCGCACCTCGCTCACCTGCAGCAGTCGCCAGCGCCTGGAAAGCAAGACAGGGGCGCAGCCACCCGGGTCTTCCTCTTGGGCCTCCTCGCTGCGCCGAGAGCCGCGGCTATACTCAGGGGCCGCTCGTGGGAGCCAAGCAAGAAGCCCGCGCCACTGCCGCTGTCTCCTCCTTAGCCGCCTCCTCCAAGTCCCATCCCCGAACGCTCCCCTCGCTCGCAGGCTGCCTGGAAGGCTCCGCGCCAGAGCGGGCGGGCGGGCGGCCGGGAAGGCGGTGCCGTGGCGTACGGAAGGAGGGCTGTCCTCTTTGGGGATAGGAAAGGCGCGGAGAGGGAGCGGCCTCGGGTGGGGCCCCACCCGGGAGCTGGGCACCCTGGCCGTGCGCCTTGCCTGCTGCCACCTGGCTCCGCTTGGTCCTTCTGCAAGTCCAGGTGGGGATGGGACTCCAGGCGTCCGGAGCCGCAGGCTCAGAACTACAGGGAGCTTTGGGAGCGTGGTGGAGGGGTGCAGAAAGGAAGAGAGCATCTCCAGGGGCAAGGGGTGAACGGCAGGGGTCCTATATGCTGAATTTGGGGTCATGATTGGCAGGAGACATCCATTGAGGACGATGATGAAGAAAAAATGGTGAGAACTGGGATAATTGGTGACAAGTGCCAGCAGCTGTCTTGGCAGTGCCTAGAACGCTCCACCAGTGAGAATTCATATTAACAGAGCGTCCACTGGCCAGAGACCAGGCCCCGGATCGGGAGAGGAGTAGGATGCCAGGACACGAAGGAAACAGGATCCTACCCTGAAGGAGCCAAGAGTATCTAGTTCAAACAAGACTTTTGAAAGATGGGCAAAGACTTTGCAGTTTTGCGAAGTGGGAGAACATGACCTTAGAGGTCCCCAGGGAATTTTGGAGGGCTGCAGAAGATAGGATTGGTCAGTGGCAGGGAAAGGGCCTGGCACTGTCACTCTACCAGCTTTCCTTGCTCCTGGCCAGCTAAGGCGACTGGGTTCTTCTGCACAACAGGCCAGGACATCTCCTAATAATGGCTCGAAAATTCTATTCCCAAACACACAGTTCAGGTTTTAACAAGCTATGGGGGAGAGGCAGCTGAACTGAGTTAACGAGTTTCAAAACTTCTGAATGTGCCAGTCTGATCATTTAAGTGCTCTTGACTGCCTTTACTCCTAACCATCACTTTTATTTGATGATAGTTGGTTTCTGGAACATGAAAAAACACCACGTACATAATCAATCTTCAGAAAAGCTCCAGGAGTGGGTAATTAAAATTCCAGCCATAAATCAAGGCATTAACATACTCAAGCCATGGGGCAACTCAGTGGCACCATCACGCCAAGAAAGAATCTTGGATTCACGGTCCCTTCCTCTGCACCTGAGGTTCACTGGGCAGTCTAGGCTTCCTGCACCGATCAGAAATTATTTCTTTGCATGTCCTTGGGAGGAGTTAGGTGGACGTCAGAAAGCAGAAGAAAGTCTTCAGGAAATGTTTGGTCTCTGAAGTTTTGGATCCCACAGATGAAAATTCTTCCTGAGTCAGGGCCAGTGTAAATCCCCAAGGAGCTGGGGAAGTTTCTATGGAAACTTACATGTAAAATGTGCTGCCTTATTCCAAGACACCAGTATGATCCAGTAATTTACTAGGAAAACAATAGCAAGTCCGAAATCCTTCCAAATTTTAGGAATAGTAATTTAGTAACTTGATTCCAGTGACTATGGTGTATAACAACTAGAATGGGTGTGCTTTTCCCCAGGGAGTTCTTTGGAATTCTTCAGGATAGGAAATCTTCGTGTGAAGCATGCCTGGGGCCAAGTCAAATAGGTCAATGAGTTTTGTTCTACCTTGTAAAACGATCTTCAAGCAAAAGTGAGCTCAATGTCCTGAAATATCAAGTCAGAAAAAACCGTGCCTTAATTTCCTAATTACCTTCAGGGTGAATGCAAGTTAATGATAATAAAGGCTGGGGAAAGCCCAGATTTCCTTTTTCTGCCAGAGACCCTGCTACTACCAGCTTAGTGTACAGAGAATCTTATTCAGAAATGTGAGGTTAAGATTTTAAGTTCTCATGTGGGCACTCGAGCAAACAGATGAGAATTAGGGTGTGTAGTATCTGAGTGTTCAAGAGTTAGTTAGAATTATTAACTGTTTAATTATACGTTGGTAGCTATACTGTGTTCAATTCTCAGTTCTCTGTCTCCACATGGGGTCTATTGTGGAGGAGGATTTGGTGGGGAGATCATTGTTTGATTCAGGCCTCACATTCATGAATAGCCTCAAATATAGACTTTTGACATAAGCATTCATTTGTTCCTTGTAAGCAAGAATTTTTTTTATTTGTTTTAGTTTGCTTCCTAAAGGGCAGATTGAAATGAGGCTATCAAACAGAAAGGGGACCAGAGTGTAAGGAAAACGAAGAGCAGACAAGCTGGCTTACAGACCCATAGCCTAAAATGAATCCTGTACTGAATGAGGAGAAATGTAAAGTTGCAATGTTACCTCATTTGCAGTTTCTCAAGGTGACTGATAATGATTGAGTCCCATGTAAACTGTTGGAGCTCCTTTCTGTCATCCCGCTGGGCCAGCTGACAACTGGGGTGTGGGGGCAGGCCCCAGAAAGTAGTTTCCAGGCTCTCGGCCTCACATAGACAGGTCCTGGCTCAGGTAGTAAATGGCCAACTGTGATTGCATGGCCATCAGCTGTGGCTAGTTGGCCGTCAGCTGTAACCAGTGAGCCATTGGCCACAATATAACTGCTGTGGCTACGAGAGAGAAGAGAGAAAGAATGGGGGCTAGCAAGAAGATGGCGGCTGGGCTGGCAAGCATGGATGGCGGTTTGCGGACTGTGTGCATCCAGCCTCCAGTGAGAGTATAGTGCCGCCAGAGAGAATATAGTGGTATGACTCCCCTACCTATGGCTCCGTGGGTGTTCCTTTTTGGCCTCACCATATCCTGCGTTCTTGTGTGGGGAGTGGGAGCAGAGACCCCACAGGCCGCCCCGCACGACATGGGGATATGGGCTTGACAGGGGAGCATTGAGAGGTGGTGGCTGAGTTTCCACTCCAGCCCAGAGTGGGGAACCCTCCCATCTGGGGCAGTGCTCCCTTCTGGGTGCCCCATCAACATGGACAGCTGGTTTTGTGTCCAGAGGGTCCCCTTGAGGACAGGCTGGCTAATGGCACCATTGTCCCAGGTGAAATAATTTGTAAACAAACATATCATCCCACCTTGGAAAGACAGGATGAAAGTGATCAGGTAAAACCTATAGCAAGTCAAAAATTTGTTCAGGAAAACAATATGCATTTCAAAGAAGACTTCAATGTTTATATGTGATCCTCAACTTGGACTGTTTGCTCCTGAGGGCAGGGATCAGGCTTTCTGCTTGTTTGCAGCTAATCGCTCTATGCTATGCTGTGGAAGGAACTGGGCTGTTGCGGATTTAACTAGAGTTTAGAGCCTTGTAGTGTTTGTGGACTTCAGGTTGATGAGGCTGCCTTAAGGATGAGATAATAGGATGGAATGGGGAAGCTTAAGGCATAGGCAAGAGTGAGTGGAAACCTGACTTGTTTTCTTGGATATTGAAAGGTTGAAACACCACCTATCTCCCTGGAGACTAGTTTCCACTTTTGAAGTGGAGGGTGGACCTGCTATGTGTGGAAGCATCACTCAGTAACACAGGTTTCTGCTTCTTTCATCCCTAAACCTAGGAAATGGTACTAAGTGGTCTGTTGTTAGGAGCCAATAGCCTGATGCCTGTGACACTCCACTAACTACCTTCTCACAATGCCATTAATGAGTCTATGTATGCATTGGTTGCCTGGTATTAAATAAGATTGCAAGATACTTGGGCAATGTGTGTTTCTATCCTATAAAATCCTCCAGCATGCTGGCAGAGCTCAACAAGTGGCAACTAAGAAAAACAAAAATATCAGAAATCAGGACTTTTCACATTCTCTCTTGCTGAAGAAAATAACTGGGGCGTGGTTATTACCAGGATTCAACAGAAGGGGAAACACTACAGATGGTCCAGTGGAAATCATAAGGCAATGAACTGCTGAGAGCCACAATAAATCACAATATAGAGAAAAATAGGATGTGGTGCAATAAAGTGAACAATTTCATTGGTAGAGCAGTCTTTGAGAAAAATTGATGGAAATGTCTTGACTCAAAACAAGAAGCAGCAAAGCAGTTTCCAAGTATGGAACGTGCCAGAACATTACTGGCTGCATGTACACTATCTGTAAACAAAAAGATGTTGAGAAGAGGATGCAATACCAAAGTTTTAAAGAGTTAAAAATTTCTTTTAGTTAGAGCAAAATTTCTAAGACAGCTCAGCATCCCTGGCCAGGCTTGAGAGGGCACGGACTACTTCACCTTTAGCTCTAGCCTATACATGAGGCAGAATAGGATGTTAGAAGAATTTCTGAAAATCACTTACATTTGACTCTTGAGCAACATGGGTTTAAACTGCATGGGTCCACTTTCAATATCCACTGCATAGTCAACCAAACGTGGATCAAAAACAGCATTTTTGATCTATGGTTGGGAATCTATGGATACAAAGGGTCAACTGTATGCATTGTTCTACATCATTTTATATGAGGCACTTGAGCATCTGTGGATTTGAGTATCTGTGAGGGGTCCTGGAACCAATCCCCTGCAGATATCAAAGGACAACTGTAGTTAAATTTTTGGGAAGTGAAAAGTTATATGCAGACTTTGACTGAGGAGAAGTCAGTGCCTCCACATTGTTCAAGGGTCAATTATAATGTAATGCACCATATCAACAGAATAAAGAACAAAAACCACATGATCTTCTCAATAGATGCAGAAAAAGCATTTGAGAAAATTCAACATTTCTTCATGATGGAAACACTCAACACACTAAAAGTATAAAGGACTTCCTCAACCTGGTAAAGGGCATCTGCAAAACCCTCACAACTGACATCATATCAATGGTGGAAGACTGGAAAGTTTCCCTGTAGGATGAGAACAAGACAAGGACGTCCTCTCTCACCACTTGTATTGTACTAGAAGTTCCAGGCCAGGCACGAAAATGGAACTAAAAGGCATCAGATTGGAAAGAAACAAGTAAAACTATCTCTATTTGCAGAAGACATGATCTAGTAGATAGTGTTGGGGGTCAAGATAGGCCACCCCAAAATATACCACAGTGGCATATTGATTATTCTGAATTAAAGTTACTTAAGAAATAGCTTGTTTCTTAAGACACTCTAACTCCCGCTCTTCCCCCTGAAAGCAGGAAATAAATCTCCCATGTGAAAGTATCCTCCCTGCGCCAGGAGGATAAAAGGCATCCTTATCACCAGAGTTAGGGAATTCAAGGCTGAGAAAGCTATATAAACAAACTGTGTTATTTCTTCATTAGTTTGCTACCCCAAACACAACCCTTTCGTTTTGTGCAATCTTCACAAATAATTGTTTCTTTGCCTAAAATGGTATATAAAGTAGCCTGCTTTGGTCACTTCAGGGGTCTCATTTCTATAAGACCTCCATACATATTAATTAAATTTGTTTTTTCCTCCTGTTAATCTGTTTAGTGTCAATTTAATTGTTAGACCCATCAATAAGAACTAAGAAGTATAGGAAGAAATGTTTCCCCCTCGCTGACAATAGAAATTCTAAAGAATTCACTAAAAAAAAAAAAAAAACTGTTAGAACTAATAAATTAGTTCAGCAAGATTGCAGTTTACAAGATCAACAGATAAAAATCAATTGTACTTTTATACAATCTGAAAATGAAACTAAGAAAATTCCATTGACAATAGCATCAAAAAGAATAAAACACTTAGAAATAAATTTAACAAAATAAGTACAAAATGTTGTTGAAATAAATTAAAGGAGATTTAAATAAATGGAAAGACATTCCATATTCATAGATTGGAAGACTTAATGTTGTTAAGATGGCAATAATCCCTTGGTTGATCTAAAAATGAACACAATCCCTATCAAAATCCCAGCTGGCTTCTTTGCAGAAATTAAGCTGATGGTAAAGTTCATATGGAAATTCAAGGAACCAAGAATAGCCAAAACAATCTTGAAAAAGAACAAAGTTGAAGAACTCACTCTTCCTAATTTCAAAACTTACTGCAAAGCTACAGTAAATCAAGACAGTGTATTACCTGCATAAAGATAGGCATATAATTCAATGGAATAGAATTGAGAGTACAAAAAGAAACCCTCATATTTACAGTTAATTGATTTTTAACAAAGGTGTTAAGACCACTCAATGGGTGAAAGAATTTCACAGGTTGTGTTGGGACTACTAGATTGTCACGTGGGCAAAAGTTAAATTGGATCCATATCACTTACCACATACAAAAATTAATTCAAAATGGATCAAAGACCTCAATGTAAGAGCCAAATCTATTAAACACTTAGAAGAAAACATAGAAATAAATCTTCATGACCTTGGATTAGGCAATGATTTCTTGGCTATGACTCCAAAATCAAAAATGACAAAAGAAAAACTCAACTGGAGTTCATCAAAATTAAAAGTTTTGTGCTTCAATAGATCATCAAGAAAAGACAACCCAAAAAATGGGGGAAGTTTTTGCAAATCATAGATTTGTATCTTATTTTGGCAAGTAAGCAACTAGTATCTAGAATATATAAAGGACTTTTACAATTCAATAATAAAAAGATAACCCACTTAATAAGTGGGTGAAGTTTCTGAATAGACATTTTTCCAGAGAAGATATACAAGTGGTCAATAAGGAAGTAAAAAGATGCTCAAAACATCATTCACCATCAGAGAAATGCAAAGCAAAACCACATCACACCCATTGGATGGCTATAATAAAAAAAGATGGGCAATAACAAGTGTGTAATAAGGATATAGAGAAATTGAACCCTCAGACATTGCTGATGGAATTGTAAAATGGTGCAGCCAGTATGGAAAACAGTTTGGCAACTTCTCAAAAAGTTAAACATATATTATATGACTCAGAAATTCCATTCCTAGGTATATCCCCAAGAGAAATGAAAACATATGCCTACACAAAAACTTGTACACAAATGTTCATAGCAGCATTATTTATAATAGTCAAAAGATAGAAACAACCTATATGTCCACCAACTGATGAATGAATAAGTAAAATGGAATAGTATTCAGCAATAAAAAGGAATGAAATACTGATTTATGCTACATAATGGATAAACCTTGAAAACATGCTGATTTACAAAGAGCCAATCACTAAAGACAATATGTTATATGATTCCATGTCCAGAATAGGCAAATCCATAGAGACGGAAAGTAAATGAGTGGTTGCCTCGAGCTGGGAATGTTGGGGGAAGATAGGGAATTGACATGGCTTTATTATTAGAATCTTGGGATATTCTTGTAAAGGAGGAAAGACAAACATGCTTTATCACACATAGTTTTTCAGGGGTTAATTTACATCTGAAGTGCTCAGGAAGTGGGTAAACACATCACTATATTTCAGTTACATGTTAACTGTTCAGAATTTTTCCCCATATACCCAAGGCCTCCGGATCCCATAGGATCGCAAATCTGGTCATTGATTGATCTAATGATACAATGACCTGCTAGGAAAGGGAAAAGAGCAAGTTCCAAGGAAGAGTACATTTAGTGATTTAATTCTTCATTCACAGCCCTACTGAATTAAACTCACATAAAAGGAGGGGCCGGCCCGGTGGCTCAGGCAGTTAGAGCTCCATGCTCCTAACTCCGAAGGCTGCCGGTTCGATTCCCACATGGGCCAGTGGGCTCTCAACCACAAGGTTGCCAGTTCAATTCCTTGAGTCCCGCAAGGGATGGTGGGCTCTGCCCCCTGCAACTAAGATTGAACATGGCACCTTGAGCTGAGCTGCCGCTGAGCTCCTGGATGGCTCAGTTGGTTGGAGCACATCCTCTCAACCACAAGGTTGCCAATTCGACTCCCGCAAGGGATGGTGGGCCTAGCAATGGCAACTGGACCTGGACCTGGAGCTGAGCTGTGCCCTCCACAACTAAGACTGAAAGAACAACTTGAAGCTGAACAGCACCCTCCACAACTGAGATTGAAAGGACAACAACTTGACTTGGAAAAAAGGCCTGGAATTACACACTGTTCCCCAATAAAGTCCTGTTCCCCTTCCCCAATAAAATCTTTAAAAAAAAAATCTTAAACTCACATAAAAGGAATTATTATTTTATTTTACAGAAAAAGTGACTGCTTTAATGCATTAGGTAAAGTTTTACATAAAATCCGAAATTTACAGTCCATCCATGCTCCAATTGGTAAAAAAAAAAAAAAAACAATGCAAGATTCATCGCCAGGCATTGCAGTCAAACCCAAGTTCACGGCCCACACAGATCCGTGTCCAACCTCAGGTACTGAGCTAGTTTCCATTCTCTGCGCTGAACATTCATTCCGCCAGCTTCATGGGTCTGCAGCAAACTTCTGGATCCCACCCGAGAGATTCTCCACGGCCATCTGGTCCTCGTTGTGTAGCCAGCAGAAGGCCTTCTCGTCCTGGTGGATCTTCTCCTGGTCACTGGACTGGGCTGCCTTGGCCGAGAGCACGAGCCCAAGTTGCTGCTGTCCCTGAGCAGCTCCCCCAGCAGCTTGGGTGAGATGCTGAGGAAGTCGCAGCCCGCCAGCACCTTGATCTCCTCGGTGTTGCGGAAGGAGGTGGCCATGACCATGGTCTTGTAGCTGAACTTCTTGTAGAATAATAGTTGTAGGTCTTGGTGACGCTCTTCACACCGGGGTCCTCCAGTGGTCGTAAGACTTCTGGCAGATGTTGGCCATGTGTCAGTCCAGGATACGCGGCTCGAAGGAGGAGGTGAGCATCACACCCGCCTTGGCGCAGGCAACAGCCTGAGTGAAGGAGAAGAGCAGCGTCACATTGCAGTGGACGCCATGCTGCTCCTTGAGCTCCTCTGCAGCCTCAATTCCCTTGCAGGTGGACGGCAGCTTTATCAGAATCCGGTCCTTGCTTACCCTGGCATCCTTGTGGAGCTTGATGAGACGCCTGGCTCAGGCCACCATGGCGTCCTTGTCAAAGGAGAACCTCGTATCGACTTCCATGGATACATGGCCCAGGATCTTCAGTATTCCTGCTCCAAACAACACAAAAAGTTTATCAATGGCCTTTTGAATCTGCTCCTCTTGTGACCCGCCCAGCTTCTTGCCCTAAGCAATGGCTTCTTCCACCAGCTCCTGGAATGCGGGCATCTGCGTGGCAGCCAGGATCAGGGACTGGTTGGTGGTGGCATCCTGTGGCTTGTACTTGTCGATGGCATGGAAGTCGCCCGCGTCGGCCGCCATGGTGGTGAACGGGGTGGTGAACTGCTTGAGTGGATCCATCGCGTTCTCCATCCTCTGCTGCTTTACCGGAGAATGCGACAAAGCGAGACTATTATTATTCTTAATCACAAGAATAGGAGCTAAGAATGCCATTTCCTTTTGATTTCAAATTGAAGCACAGCATTAGCTAGGCTCTCATGTGATCTGTCCTTTAATTTTTCTTCAGAGATCAATTCTTTTATTACCAAGTTGCTGGTTTTTGCCTATCAGCTTTACAATTTTCTTCTAGAAGTCAAGATTGCCCCCCTCTCACACACACATACACACTAAACACTACTCTGGCTGTGGTGTTGATAGGGTTTGCTGGATGAGTGACCCTCCCTTTGTTTCCTTGCTCAGTCTGTAGAAATGAGACTTTTCCCCAGTGGGCTCTTCTGTGATAAGTGGTCTCTAGGGAGCTTAAGCCCCACTGAGTTGTTCTTAAAGAACTTAATCACAGGTGCCATGAGTGGCATTACAGGTGGTTTTAATTTCTCTTGCATGCTTATTTATTCTTATTCTTGTAACCATTTTTGAGTTCCTTCTACTTGCCAGACAAGTGCCAGGTGCTGAGGACAGACTACTAAGGAACACAAGACACAGACTCTATGAAGTTTTAATCTCCTGGGGAATTACAGACTAGAAAAGTAACAGGAACCATAGAATGTAAGATGTGTCTTGATTGGGACACTGGGTATGCTACAGTAGAACAGAAAACAAATACCTCCCAGACTAGTGAGTCAGAGGCGGCTTCCAGAAGGAAGTGACTTTCAAGTTGAGACCCAAAGGATGAGTCATTGGCTTCCTTTCTTTCTTTTATTTTTGCAACACATTACTTATATAATACTTTTTAAAGCCCAGTGTGGGGACAGAGTCCCAGAGAGCAGTTTCCAGGCTCTCGGCCTCATGTGGAAAGGTGCTGGCTTGGGTAGTAGATGGCCATCAGCTGTGGCTAACTGACCATCAGCTGTAACCAGTTAGCCAATTTGCCACTGATATAACTGCCGCGGCTGCGCTGGTTAGTCGGTTGGTTGGCAGGCAGAAAAGCAGACAGAAGGTTGCAGGTTGCAGGTCATGTGGATCCAGACTCCAGTGAGACTATAGTGCCTCCAGACTCCAGAGACTATAGTGGTATGACTCCCCTATCTATGGCTCCGTCGGTGTTCCTTTTTGGCCTAGCCATATCCTGCATTCTTACGTTGGGAGCGGGACTAGAGACTCCGCAGCCCGCCTCGCACGACAAATGGCTCAGCGAGCAGGGTCTCCCACATGACACCCACAAGTTTACAGTGTTTCCTGATGTACGAGTTGTACCTGGATTCTCTATTAAGATGTTTAAGAAGTTAGCTCAGTGACATAGATGATACAGTGCATTACATCACAGGGCAGAAGAAAGCCTCAAGGGAAAGGACTGCTGTATTTTGTCTCTATTTGATAGGTGTGAAAATAGACACCGTACCATGATACAGGCTTTCTAGGGCAGGGACAGTGGCAGGAAAGGAATAGTCCAGGCTCCTGACTATTCCTCTAAGACAGTGCAAACAAATTACATCACTGTTCTACTTACATGTACTAGCCTGAGTTATATTTGACATTTTATATATACAATATGCATATTCTTCTCAAAAGATAACTCAGTGAAGTTTAAAATGGTACCTAATTTCCTCGAAAGGAAATTGCTTGCTTAAAACAATTAACCACACTAAAAGGCCCATCTCAGTTGATCTTTCTCCCTGCCTGAACAAATTCTTTATGAGAACTAAAGGTTGATATTTGCAGAGCACATTCCAGTCTAATTAAATAGGAAATTGACAGCTTTGTGTAATGCAAACCTCAACTTAAAGATCTATCCCAAGTTGACATGGCTTTGAATGGCTTCCTTTCCTTCTTGGGATGTATTAATTCCAATGAGTAGAAAACCATTGTTAGTAAAAAGTGAGATTATATACAGAATTCTGAAATTCTAGATGTCTCAAAGATATGCAACACCCACTTCAATGGACTCAATTAGTGTTTAAACCAGTTATTTTCCTTTAAAAGTCTCCATTTCCTCATCTGTAAAATAAAGAGTTAATATGTGCTAAGCAGCATGGCTGGCACATAGGAGGGGCTCAGGAAATGGTAAATGTCATTCTACCCAATAAAAAGGTAGAAGCCACAGGGCTGGGGACTGATTAGATATGGGGAGAGAGAGAGAGACAGAGGGTCTATGATCTCAAGTTGGGAATGACTGGAATGATGAGGAGGCCACCAATAAATGAGTGAACAGAAGTAGATTCAGGGGAAATTGAGGCCAATTTTCCATTTTGGGCACAATGAATATGAAATGTCAATGGGTCATCATGACAGAGAAGACTGGGAGCTGCCATTATTATTTATTGAATGGGAACTCTTTGTAGGAAACATAAATGTAATAAAAAAGGCCTAAAGAGAACTAAAGAAAAAATCCTGTGAAACTAAAATAGTGACAAATAATTAAAAATATATTCCTTAAACAAAAATTAATGTTGGGTGGAAAATGACATCACACAAAGGCCACTGGGTAAGAGGGGTGTTCCCACCATGCATGACATAGGGTTCTTTGTACTGTTGCTGGTCACACAGAGAGCAGACCCATTGTTCTGTCTTACCAGAGCCAAAAGGGGGGTTTCCTCAGGCTAGAGACCACAGGTGGAATCCCTACTGGCTCTTTAGACTGGATGCCCAAAATCTAGGATCCCAGGAATCTGGGATCTGTTACTACCTATGACATTTCAAGTTGTGAGTAAGCACAAAGGGAGCTGAGATGTCACAGCACCAGACATGAGACTAGCAAGTAGCAGACAAGATGACACATTCAAGGCTAGCCTTTCCTGAGAGAAATTTGGCTCAAATCCTCAATGCTGGCTGATTATGCCCAGTCTACTCAGGGTCACACAGTTCCCTTCCAAACTCTTTGCTCTATTACAACATTTATCGTGGATATATTGACATACACCAAGGAATATAATGTAATATAATAAAATAATTTTATTTGCTGAGTTAAAGAGGTTCCCATCTTAATAAGTTTACTTAATAAGTAAAAGCTGTTTGTACTGTTAATGACTTTTTTTAAAAAGTACGTGAGTTTTAGATGGCATAAAACAAATAAAACTTGAGTCCATCATTTTGTTTTAAGCCAAACTTCACATTCTGCAGCAGTTGTTATTGCTAATTGGAATCATATTGATGGGTGTGTAATGAGTGCTAAGACTTTCGCTTTGATATAACTTTTTCTGGGTTGGCCAAGCGACAGTTTCTTCTGCTCTATGTCCATACTCTCATCAGCAGAAGGCATGCATGGGCTTCCAAGCAGGTCACAGATCTGGCTGGCTTCCATACACCAGTCATGTTGGCAGAAAACTTGGCCAGTGTGCAGAAACACTTCAAGTAAATTCCATGGGTGTGGAGACATCCTTGCAATGTCTCCTTTTTTCTTGCCTTTTAGAACATATATCTGAGCTGCCAAAAACCCATTTTACACAGCCACAGGCACTTGTTAGGTCTGGAAGTAGGGAGCCCTGAAATGGCATAGCCTACACGTTATGCTGACAGTCCTTTTGCATGAGTTACTCTTTCAGTACCTTGGCAGACATCTACCTTCTTCCCTCCAGAACATAAGAGACTGCCTACATGACATGCAGCAATATTATTAACGATGTTTAAGTCAGTTTCCAGAACAGCTGCAAAAAGAAACACATCTTTTTTTAAAAGTGGAAATAATGTTTCCAGTCTCATTAGCTTTCCTCTATCACAAAAGCTCAGTTTGCACAGCAGGATTTTTTTTCTTTAAGGATGAATATTCCAAATACAGTACAACCCTCTCTGGAGAAAACAACTTTAATGGTTACACGTCTATAAGGATAGTCTATTGAGATTATTACTAAGAAGTATTGTTGATTAACTGAGGGCCAAAAGAAAAACAAAATGAGGTATATGGCTTGGTTAAGCAGTCAAACTACGGTATTTCACCGAAAATAAGACGAGGTCTTATATTAAGTTTTGCTCCAAATGTCGCATTAGGGCTTATTTTCATGGGATCTTATTTTTTCTTGTACAACAATCTACATTTATTCAAATACAGTCATGTCACCTTCTGGAACATTGTCATAAGTCTCCAAACCCTGAATTCCGGCTGAATTTCTTGTGACTCCATTACCTATAGAAACATTGGCCCCAATCTCTCATATCCAGCAATAGAGCTCCCCTTAAATGAGCACTTCTTGTCCATGTAGCCTGCTCGTAGTGCACTGGCAACACAGCTGTCAGTGATTTTATCCCATGAATTCTTCACCCAGGTCACGACCGCTTGCAGGCTAGGCTTCACAAAGTTTCCACGTTGATTCCTCTCCATTCTATTTTCAATGTAGTCATTGATTTCCACGTGCAAATGGTCTTTGAATGGCTTGTTTATTGCAAAATCAAAAGTCTGGAGATAGGCAGTCATTCCTGAGGGAATCATTATTTGATCTATTCTTCTCTCTGCAAAGAAGTTCTTCATGGCTTTAGCAAGGTGAGTGCTGGCTGAATCCCAGATTAGCAGACCTCTTTGGCCACCTCACAAAACAAGGGCAGCATTAAATTGACCCACTTCCTTATAACTGCTTGCGTGCACCAGCCTTTTTCAGTTTCAAGAACATAAATGCTTGAAACACGTTCAACCTTACCCTTCTTACCCTTAGTGATGATTAGAGGTGGGGCTTTCTTTCCATCCAAATTGCCAAAATACAGGTAACAACGTGCACTTTCATAACTAGTGGAAGGAATGTAGATTGACGAGGCACCCCTCTGACCAATTATCGTTTGAGATCCTTGGCCCATAAACACTGTAGTTTTATCCATAGCAATCATGTTGGAGAGTTGGTATTCAGAAAAGGCAATGCCATCAAAGGACTTGAATGCAAGTGCATGTTTAATAACTTCAGTATCTTCCAACTTGAACAGTGTTTTCAATCTTAGAGACAGTTCATATTGCTGAAGTAAGCCATCCAGCCAGTGTTGTGATGCTTTGAATTCTTCCGGGGTTATTTCTAACTGTGGTGCCAACGCAAGGGCAAATGCTTGAATATCAGCCCTGTGCACAACCAAAATCTTTGCTCTCCTGTCAGCAATCCATTCACAGATGACGTCTTCCAGCTCAGGAAATAATGGTTGCCCCACCTGACCTGATCCACACTTGTGCTTCTTAGCATTTCCCTCATCCACCTGTTGACTGAGGTTATCATACTCTGCTTGCCATTTTCGGACCATTCGGTGGTCCAACTTCTCTTTGCAGAAAGCCGTAAGATTCTACCCCAGGGAGTCCTCCACGATTCCTTTCTTGTACTTGTTGGAATAGCTCTTTCTTTTTGCACTCATCTTGTCTGGGGGTCAAAATATTATTCGCTTTAAATCTACCATTAAATCAAGTGTTAATTACGAGACAGGAGTGGCAACAAAAATGGTGACAGTTAAGAATGATGGTCCACACAAAAGCGATGAAAAATTGCAGTCGCCAAAATTCAGAAAACATGTCTTTATTTCACACGAGTGCATTAAGTATGTCTGTTACAACACACAACATATTGAATTATGAAGATTCACATTAGATACAACCACGTCCGTTCATTATCAAGTGTGCATGGTACTCGTGCGTTGTCTGTACACTGATTGGTCATTTGGCAACACATCTTGAGTTCAGTTGTTTACATATGCCTTTACCTCTCCTCCAAAGGTACCCGCTTGGGTATTTACAAATACTTAATTATAATTTATATTATCATTTTTGTATTAATATCAATATTTATTTATATTTATATATTATTTTATAATTCAATACATCCATTGTGTGTTGCAACGGACATACTAAATGCATTCCTCTGGTTGACGATCTTAAATGGGGCTGATTTTTGGGGTAGTGCTTATATTACAAGCATCCTGAAAAATCATGCTAAGGCTTGTTTTCCGGTTAGGTCTTATTTTCGGGGCAATATGGTAAGCAAATGTTTAGGGCCAGAGAGGACGGGAGGGGGAAAGTTTCTTGCATTCTCAGGGACAATAGGAGAGGGAGGAGGCAGGGACAAGGACATCAGAATTGGGCAGATGCAGCACATAATGTTTATGTAGGAGGAAGGGGAGGGCAACTAGTTTACTGAACTTCAAACTCTTCTACGACTCGGCATTCTGGAAATCTGACTTGTTCAATGGAAGCTTGGTTTCTAGGGTAGACAGACCACAATCCATGCCAAAAGGTGTACAGTTTCCCGCTTCCCTCTGCCACAGCAAACAAACTTAAAACTTTCCCTGACACGGGCTGCTTATTGGTGGGTCCATTTGCACAGCTTGTGGTGCTGGGCTGAATGTCCACGACCTTAAAATAAGGGCTTAGGGGGGTTAAGATGGAAAACACTGAGGAACTCTGATCAGTAAAGTGACCAAGAGGTACACAGGCATGAGAACAATCGAGGTAATAACTGTTCTTGTTTTTCTGTAGACAACAAAACAGGAGCAAGAAGCTAGATATTAAAGTGGGATTTTAAATACATTTAAAAGAGAGGTATTAAGAAAAATCTATGAATTTAAAAGAGAGAGAGACAGAGAGAGAGAGAGAGAGAGAGAGAGAGAGAGAGAGGAATTTATCTCAATTAGCAATGAGACAAAGACCCAGTGAATTGCTGAGGCATGGAATGCGCTCTACAGGGCCATTTTAATTCAAACACCACAGCCTTTCATAGTGGAGACAAGAAGACAATCCTTACTTTGTAGAGGTAGATAAGGAGGCAGCTTTGGAGTTTAGCCTGGGTTATGCTGTAAGTCAAGAAAACCCAGCAGCACCAGCATCATATGGGATCTCTGAGGAGGAAGTGATATCCTGATGTCTGCAGTGCTATTCGAGTGTCACATGATCAAGATTCTATTTGATGACCCTACACAGACTCTCAAAATCAGCACTTCTCTCCATCTGGCCATGCGCCATTTTTCATATCGCAAAAACTATTAGGCAAAGAGCTAAAAAATTATGGGGAGCAACATGCAAACAACTGATGTCCTATGTGCTTTCCACAGGGATCAGTGAAACTGTCTGATAGGCTTTTTTCCATCCCTAATAACCCTTATGATTAACTTAGTATAAATCTTACGGGCATAAATCTTCAAAGAATAGTATTTCTTAGGGTGAGTTTATAAAGAATAGTAATAAGATATAGCCTAAGAAATAATTGAGGCTGATTCACAGGTATAAAAATACCCCCTCTCACCTCTCTCTGAATTTAATCGCCCTGCAAATGTAGTAAAATCCAAACGGCTTGTTAAAAGTGCACTGTAGACATAAAGCAATCATATGCAAAACAGCTGAGCACGGGGCTTCATAGAGGGGGGAATTAGGAATGCTGGAAGCTCAGGTCTGTTCATCTCCATTTCTTTTGGCCTAAGATGCTCTGGTTTCATCAGCACAGAAATATTAAAAAAGCATGTGTGAAACAAGCCATGAAGCCTCCTCCTTAGGCCAAACTGTGACTGTCTGGACATATGTGGGCGGGAAGAGTCCCTAGGTACAATCAATCACCACAGAGTCAAAAGATTATTTTCTTGGGTGTGGGCAAATCTCACTTTAATTGTAAAAGCCTTCATTTACAGCACATTCAGTAATGAACAAACAGCAGAGTTGTGACTCTTGAACATATGAATATATAAAAGTCCCTTGAAATTCAGGTAGTCAAGATAAGGGCATTCCACAAGGAAAGTAGACCTCTGCATTTTTCTGAAGACTTGTTTTACACTCATTTTAAAAGATGACTAACATACTTGCAAGTTCAAAGCAGTAGGATGTGCCTCGCAGGGACAGAAGATAAAAACCTTTTTTATATTATTAGGCAAACACATGTCAACAATGTCACCTGACAAAGTGAGCTGGATATCCTCCTTGAATCAGGCGAGGGCAGAACACTTAGTGAAAGGGGGCCCTGGGCGGAGATGGGAAACCAGGAAAAAGGGAGTACTGGACACCACGCAGTGCCAAACAAATCAGTTCTACCCCCCAAACATGGATGAGACACGCCAGTCCATGACCTCAGACACAGGTGTACAAGAACAGCCGTGCGTAGTGATTGCTCTCTCACTGCCGAGGATTGTCGAAGGGTCTCAGTTTAGCCTTGACCAGCAAACTCAAACTGTCACTGAATTTAAGTCATAAAGGATCTTAAGGAAATTCCTGTTTTATTGATGAATATATACGTACTCCTATTTACCTAATTAGAGCAACGATTCCACAATTAATATTCCTGTTCTCATAAAGGTTTTTTCCACACCCTGGAACGGCTTAAGAAGAGTATTGTCTAATTTTTTATTTTATTTTACACTTCCCAAAGAGACAGAGGGAACGGAGAGAAAAAAGATGTCAGTAATTGCCTAACTTTGGGGCCTAGTAGGTAGAAAACCAGTCTGACTCCAGGTTCATCCAGGTTTGGGGGAAATTTTGGCGCCCAGGGAAGTCTAGGGAGGACCAGGGAAGCCCGTCACACCCACCGCTACAGAAAGAACTCTACAGTGAATCAGGCTATCACAGTGCTCTAGCTAAAGCGTATGTTTAACACTACAGAAGATTTCAACTTAACATCTAAATTTTTAAACTGTAGCATTTCAGCAACAAATAAATGCAGAGAGCTCATCTCAGAGGTAAAGTTAAAGAACTATTGCTCTGATGTCTGGAAAGTCAAGCTCGCGCTCTCAGCTCCGCCCCCTTCCTGGCTTAGGCAGACACATAAGGTGGTGGCGGCTCCTTGGCAGCGCCATTCACAGTGGCATCATCATACGGGGGTAACAGCACCTGACAAGAAACAGAGAAGACAGGCGTTAATGTTGAAAAGTATACGTATGTTCACCTGAACTTCAGTGAAACTTTTAAGCAATTAAACGGTTTCCATAACCTGTACCAATTTCAATTTTCCAGCAAGTGGCCAGAATTTGATGAGAGACTTTTTGATTGCATGAGGAAGCAAACAGGAAGAGACTTCCAGCCCTTACTGAGTTTCCGGAGCCCTGTTCACATGTGCCTGGATATCATGGTGCCTGGAGGACCACAGGGCTGTGCATCTAGGCTAGGAAGGAGGCACCTGTGGCTCTGCAAAGTCTCCTAGGTGTTATATACATGTGAGCACAGGAGGACAGGCCTAAGTGACTACAGGGCGATTCAAGTGCTAGACTGGTAGGTGCAAGGGCTTCGTATCAGCTGGGACCCAAAGCCTGGCTCAGCCACACTTCATCAGTGGAGTCTTGGGTTAAGTTACTTAATCTCAATTTCCACGTCTGTAAAATAGGGACACTTGAAAATTAGAGGTTTGTACAATACTTAACATGCTGCCTGATGTACAGCTGTAGATGGCCAGAGAGGAACAAACGAGAATAGGCACTTTATTAATTGATGACCTCTGTTGACATTTCAGTACAAAAACAATTGCTTGTTTATGAGCTGTCAACATAAGAAAACATTAGTTGATTTTGGCTTTCTTGGGGTAGAACACAAAACAGAGAATACCAACTCAATATAATTAGCCTTTAATCAGTCAACTAGCATTTATTATGCACCTAATATGTGACAGGCATTGTGGGTACAAGATAACTAAGATAAAAAGTTCCTAGCCTTAGGAATTCAGAGATGATATGAATTAAAACCTAATCCACTTCAAGTGCTTTGTGGAAAGAGAAAGAATGTTCACAAACAAACAAAACAAAATCACACTTTATTACTCTTTCTATTACGCACATCACTTAAAGTGGTAAATATTTACCACTTTCATGAATTTTCATTTATCTATCCTTTGACTCCTCAAGGGACAACACTTAACATTATTTTTTAAGTTTCTGTTTTAAGTTTCTGTCATACCCTACTGCCCCAACCGTCCAAACCCTCCCCGCCACCCACACACCTCTCTAACTCAACACACTTCACTGCTTATCTTTCTCTTCTGCTACTCTAGAGTTCCTCTGGGGCTGAAGCCCTGGTCTTATTTAACACCAGTGTTGGGTCCAGTGCCTATTCTAGAGCAGGAACTCAGGAAATGTTGGTGGACTCGATGACTGAAGTATCACTTAGGCTGGCCCTTGGAGAACCTGTGGTTCATTTGGTGGGGAAATGGAACCTGGCACTCTAGGCAGAGGGCATCTATACTGGTTAGGATCCGACCAGGAGACAGAAACCACCCAGTAATTTGAACAGAGAAAGTTTAGTAAATAATTATCAACAGGGAATTGGAAGGGAATTCGCCAAGAGGGGGAAAAAACAGAACTCTAATGGACATTAGTGCTGAGTGAGGGTACTGAAGGAAGGAACCAACACAGAAAGGGGCCCATCTCCAAGGCTGGGAATCAAACATTGTTGGAGGGGCTGTGGGTAGAAAAGTTTTCTGGGTTGAACCAGGCCAGAG
Organism: Rhinolophus sinicus; assembly: GCF_057876585.1. Classification (NCBI taxonomy): domain Eukaryota; kingdom Metazoa; phylum Chordata; class Mammalia; order Chiroptera; family Rhinolophidae; genus Rhinolophus; species Rhinolophus sinicus. The sequence goes on from NC_142506.1 coordinate 33,185,212, forward strand.
CTGGTCCACAGTCAGCAGGTTGAGGCTGGTGTGTAAAGAACCACCTGCTGGAAGCTGTTGATGGGGAGGTGCCCTAGAAACTGCCTAAGATGGATGTGTGTGCTAGGAAAGCTGTCAAGAGGAGGGGGACACTGCCACCAGGATCCAAATACTCTGCAGGTGCACACAGGAACCAGGGAAAGAAAACCACTTCCTCCTATAGTGCCCTCCACTGAAAGCCTTAACAGCGGGTTGGCTAGTAAAGGAGAAACATTTACAAGGCCAGCTCCAATCAGGCTAAAAGGGGAATTTTGGAGCTATAAAGCAGTAAGTGGATAACTGTCACAGCACCACACAAGCAATGTCAATAGGCCTGAGAACCGTTCCTGGATGTTTACTGTAAATTAGAGTTAAGCCATAACGGCTTCTTCGGAATTCTACAGTTGCTAGGATTATGTTCCCAAAAGTATTATTAAAAAGTTACATAATTATCTTCAGACATCCACAAAACTATATGCCAAATTTTAGGTTTGTGCATTAATTTTCCTGGGGAGATTGTTCAGAGCTTTCATCAGATTCTCAAAGAACCATCCCTGGAGATTTTGGGGTCCAGGACAGGGTGGGGTGGGGTGGCAGTACAAGGCACAAGGTAAATTGCATCAGAAATCTTGTTTGCTAGCCTCCACACCTAACAAGGGTGAGGTAAGTTAAAATGAAATCAAGGCCCAGGATGACAGCTGTGTGGCATTTCATCTACCCTGGAGCAAGAAGAGAAGCCCCAGGAAAGAGAAAACTGACATATTATCTTATAGACTCAAATATTTGGAAAATAATATTAATAGGTGATTGACATATCTGATAGCCACATAGAAAGGATTGGGGCTAGGTAAAAGGTAAAAAATATAAATGACAACTGAAAAAACAAGGCAAATGTTTGCTGAAGAAAAACAAAAATTATACAAGAAAGGGAATGTGCACCACAGAGCTCTGCACTGAACATCTGCATAGAGTAAACACTAATTGATAATGGGATCAAAAACTTTGATGGCTATATTAGGAGGATGAAAGCAGCAAAGAATACAGAGAGATTAAGAGTTAAATTCTATTCAACAACAAGAAATCAAAAGGTCTCAAATTGATAATAAAAAAATTAGCAATGTAGACATGTTATTTTAAAGTATGGAGATAAATACTAGAAGAGACGAGTAAAAGTTGACAGTGCTTACTACTGGGGTGAAAAGTGGAGGATGGGCAAAAAATGGCAGAGGACAATTAAGAAATAAATCTTTCAATATCATGATTTTTAGCTATCTTCATAGAATAATACTGTGTTAAAAATAAAAGTGACATTTTAAAAATAAAAAAATAATCACGCTGGTCTTGAAGGAAAGAGGAAGTCAGTCAACACACAGTAACTTTCAACCTGAGGATGGTGGGCAGCTACAAGCCACCTCATTCCTTTTGCTTTCTCAAGCGAGTTGTGGATTTGATATGAGCTTCTACAAGGGCCTGGAAAACGAGCCCAACTTGCCAAAGATGCAGCTCTCAAAGCAAGGAAGGGTGGCAGGCACTGGACATGTTCAGTACAGACACTAAACAAAGCAACCAGGGAACACGGTGCTGTTTGAAGCTATTACCTCGGAGGTGAAATATGTTTTCATGGAGAAGTTGGTCAGGACAAGCCTCCCCACCCCGCCCCTCGCCTGCTTGAGACTCTCCTCCAGTCTTGGAAGACCCAACTTCCACACTAAAACATAACCTGGAGTACCTCACACACCAACGGAAACTAGTGAACTATGATGCCATGAGGTGCCCCAAGGAAACAATGTGTGCGATGGGAAAATGAACAATTCCCTTACTTAACAGCACATTCTTCGTGCCACTCATGCACACGTCAACAGCAGCCCAATATCTGACTCTATCCTACCTAATTTATTTCTATGACTCCCTAGCATGACATGCTCATTACCAAGCTGACTCCTTTTTCTTGTGAGTTTCCTCTCCTGGAATATTTTTCTTTCTTATGTCACTGCATACAAAGGCCAAATAATCCAAGGCTCAAGTTAAATTCACTTCTGACATTGAAATCCGAAATATTCCAGCCTTGATTACTTTCTTCTCCTCTAATTATACTATGCAATTGCATTATAATAAGTTCTTGAAATACAAACATACAATGACATTTTCATAATTCTTTATACATAATATAAAGTCATAAGAATAACACTGGAGTAATTATAGTACAGCCCTCTGAACTCAGACACAGAATTACTCTCCTGAAGCACTTATGTAATTTATCAGTTATGTGCTATCTTGTACTCTTAACAGTCATATAATAAATACATTTACCTTTCTCCTCTCTAAAAAGTGTCTAAAAGGCAAGAGTCTCACACTTCTGTATTCCTTTCTCAGCATTGGTTCTTAGAGAGCGGGGTGTTCAAAATTTGAGTTCTATCACTTAGTAGCTGTATGGCCATAGTCAAATTCTGGAGGCAATATGGTGTCAGGCAGTCAAACGTGGGCTCTGAAATTAGACCTGGGTTCAGATTCTAGCTCTATGATTTATGATCCCTGGGGTCCTGAGTAAGTTATTAAATCTGCCCGAACTTCAGTTTCTATAACTACAAAATGGAGACCATGATAGATATCCCCCCAAAAAACTCTTCTCAGCTCTACTGAATAAGTGTTAAAGGCTATAATTGTGCTCTGAGCCATAGCCTTTGAAGCAAATAGAAGGCTGGATAAATGCCTATAAGGAAAGTTCACTGAACTAACAACCTATTTGACATAGGCTCTCTCTTAAGAATCTTGACAACATTTCTGTTCTCACTATGGAATAATACGCCCTAAAGTCCTGCTGAGAAATCTGAGAAAAACTCCTTTGGAAATAGCTAGCTCGGGATTCCTTTTACCTCAACAGCTGGGAGGGGAGCAGTACATTCCTCCCTACAACAAGATTTCCCATCCCTACCCCCTACCTCCTCCCTGATGAATTTCTAAACAAAAGTAACTGACTGATGAGAAAGGAGAAAATGGACACCATTTTTACTGTATGTCTGTGAGAGGTCTGGGCATGCAGTTATAATTGTAAAATCCAAAATAAGGTCCATTCATTCACTCCTTACCCAAGTATATGTGAGCACCGATCAGAGGCCAGCTGTGGTAACAGGAGCTGGATGGCAGAGATGAAGATAACTGGCCGAAATCTGGAGTAAAATGCCCTGTGTTAACCAAGCAGTACCCATCCCAGGAAGGGGGAAAAGGACATACAAACTGTGTGTCATGAAAGGTCAAAGCATCCATGTAAAGACGTGTGCAGTCTGCTATAGTTGGGCCGCTGTGTATGAGGTGGGGTTACAAGAGATGAGCCTGGAACAACAGGCAAGATCCCAACTGGCCTTGTAAGCAATGACAGGAAAGTGGAACTTTCTTCGACAGAAACCAGTGGTCCTCACCATTTGTGGGGGGATGGGAACTTTTGCTAATGTTCACATGTAAGAGACTCCCTTGGGGATACACAGATTTGTTTTACAAAATCAACTGCACCCTGCTTCCTGCAAAAATGTGGGAAAATAAAACACTATCATAAATGGAGATTTCCTTTTCTTTTTTTTCCTGATTCCTTTGGCCGGGGGTGGGCAGTAAGGATAGGAAGCAAGGGGCATGGCAGTATTTATGAAAGCACAATAGCTCATAAGAGCAGCAGCTGTTGACAACAACACATCAGTAACATCCCTCAAAACTGCTTCACAAAGTGACCGGATGGCTCAGTTGGTTAGAGTGAGTGCTCTCAACAACAAGGTTGTGGTTCGATTCCCACATGGGATGGTGGGCTGTGCCCCCTGCAACTAAGATTGAAAACGGTGACTGGACTTAGAGCTGAGCTGCACCCTCCACAACTAAGACCAAAGGACAACAACTTGACATGGAGCTGATGGGTCCTGGGAAAAACACACTGTTCCCCAATAAAGTCCTGGAAATACACACTGCTCCCCTTCCCCAACAAACAAACAAACAAACAAACAAATAAATAAAGCTGCTTCACAAATAAGATGGACTTGGCAGATGAAGTTATAACTCCACTCCCTCCTCTCACTTCAAGAAAATATTAGAATGCAAGCAACTGAGACAGATACTACTGTCGGGATAATCCTGAATCTGTTCCTATTGATTATAAGGAGAGAAAAAAAAAATCAAACCATTGGCAAATTTAGATTTTAAACATTACTCCACAAGTCACAAATGGCTGTCACATAGCAAAGTGGAGTGACTTCACAGTGGAGACATGGCTGCAGTAATAAACAGCACAACCCCTGAAAACTTTGAAATACAGGAATGACAAAATCAGACTTATGTTTTAGATCTGGCTGCAACAAAGAGGAAAAATTGAAGAGAAAGCAGAATTTAAGACAATTGTAAGTTTATAGATGACCCCTAAGTTACTGGCTGAGGTGACAAAGTAGACACTGCTACCATTCACTAGAATCTGAGGAAAGCAGCAGACACAGAAGACACGAATGAGCTCTGCAGTGTCACTGTCTCTGGAGATGACACTGGACGGCTGGGGATATGGACGTGGACCTGATCTGGTTCATGTACACTAAGCTACTTCCTTTAACCGAGATAAAAAGCAGAGTGAGACAAACGATTTATTAAACGCCGTTCACCACCAAATGTTGGCTGTATTGTGTGCCAGGCACTGAGGATACCACACTAACTGAAACGTGTAAGGTCTGAGCCAGCACAGTTTATGTGCTAATACAGGGGTCTGATAAAGAGAATTTACAGTCTGCCAGAAGTGCAGAGCTTTTCAACCAATGTCTATTCACAACAGTGTGCCAAACAAATATTGTAATCTTCTGTATTTGCCACCATGTCAAGAAGACTGGGGTACACAGGGTAGTGGCTGAGAGCATGGGCTGTGGGATCAACCATCTGTCTGGGCCCACCACTTCCCAAATCTGAGGCCTGGGGCCACTCACCTCTTTAAGCCTCACTTTTCTCCATCTATAAATGTGAGAGATAATAATAGTATCTACCTCACAAGGTTGGTGAAGTAAATAAGCCCAGGTAATTGCTTATTAGCACAGTACATGGAATGTACTAATGCTCAAATTTTAATTTTATTCCTTACATTTATGAAAGGATGAGATGGCTTGCAGTCTTGGATATAATGCAAAATAAGACAACTGAGTGTTAAAATAAGACAACTGAGAAATGAGGCAAAATGGAAATTGACTGGGTTATGAAGTTTTTTATGTCTATATATGGATGAATAAATAGACAGAGAGAGAGAGGAAAAGAGAGGAGGGTGAGACAGGAAGGAGCATATTTCTTTTTTATGATAGTAAACTAAAATAAGACTTTAAAGAACGAATATTTGTATAAAAAACAGTGGGTAACACTGCATATAATAACTTTAGCTACTGTTTTTCAAGACTTTAACAACTATTTCGCAAGCAAATTATGCCTTTATTAGATTTCCACTAAAGTTTGTTACATATAAGTTTGATTAAGATCTGTAGGCAAAATAACAAATATGGGAGAATTAAAACTTTCTCAGGAAAAAGATATCCTTAAAAAGAGCCAAAAGATTAAGTGCCGCTGTCTGCCAATCCATTTGCAGGAGGAAAAACTCCACTTTGAGGTCTACCTAGGGCAAAAGCTGGGGCTATTAAGTTCCCTGGGATAATTCAAATAGTTGTCCTACAAATACCTAGAAAACTGGGCTTAAATTTCCTCTCAGGTGGGGGTTCGTGAACTATGCGAGCCAAATCTGGCCTGCCACCTGCTTTTTGTGTGGCCTATGAGCCAAGAATGGTTTTCTACATTTTTAATGGTTTAAAAAGTATTTCATGATATGTGAAAATTATATAAAATTTAAATTTCAGCATCTATGAATAAAATTTTACTGGAATACAGCCACACTTAATTCTTTATGTATTACCTACATCTGGTTTCACACCACAAAAGCAGAGTCGAATAGTTACAACAGAGACCATATAGACCGCAAAGTCTAAAACATTTACTATCTAGATCTTTATAGAACAAGTTTGCCTTCGCCTGTGTTAAGGAAAAGCATTACTCTGAATTCTGACCTCGGAAGATAGGATAATGTCAGATGTGAAAGTAACAGCACCACGACACCTCATCATTCAGAAGCATTTAAGTTTAAAACAGGCAGCATTTATATTAAATGCTTGTCTGAAGTCGGTCATACCACACTTGCCTATTTAGATGTGAGCTTCCTTTACTCAGGCCAAACAGGAAAGGGGAGATAGCTGATTCATGAATCGCCAAGATTAACTGAAATAACCATTTGGACAGTTGAGATATGATCATCACAACTAAAAAGTCTGGGCTTATCTTTAAGGCATCGAGAATAACTGTTTCCAAACTTTCTGTATACCCTCACGTATATATAAGTAAACACATACATGCATATAACCATATATTTTTAATTCCAAGGTACACGTTTCTGTATATTTTAACATCTGAATTTAGGCTGTCCATTGTAAGTGACATTACCTTACAATACAAAGTACCTAAAATAGTGGCGCAATTACAGCTGATGGAACTTTTAGCCAAATAATCGAACATAGCAGGAGATGGGGAGAATATAAACAAATTTGGGGGGTTTCTAGTGAGAACCCCTCACCTATAATAATGAATCATTTCCAAAGGCAAATAAGATAGATAAGTTTATCCTCAATTCACTGCAAAACTACTATAAACTGTTCTCACTTGATATTATAGAAGTCATTATTTCTCTCAGTCCTCAGCAGAGAAGCTATGCAAATCGTTTTATAGAGTACACTTATACAGAGTCCATACTTCAAATCTTTCAAATGGGGTCAAAAAACTCTCACTAGTGAGATATTTGGGCAAGAAATACTAAAATAATATAGCAACCCAAATTGAAAGTTAAAATGGTTCTCAGTACTTAAATACTTACTATTGGAATAGTGTATCTAAAATAGCTATATCTAAATATATACATATATACCAAAATAAATATACCTTTAAAAACCTATCTTTTTAATCTAAAATAAAAATATCTAACTACTGAGGAAGCAGGAGGAATGAACATGATAACCCTACCAAAGGCATCCTAGCTGCTTCCCTCCAGGTCCCCCAAGACTGAATGGGCTACGCCATCTACTGTGCATGTCTCCTTAATGAGTCTACACTGGTGTGGGGAAAGAGCCCCAGAAAGTAGTTTATAGGCTCTCGGCCTCACGTGGAAGGGTGCTGGCTCGGGTGGTGAATGGCCGTCGGCAGTGGCCGGTTAGCCAATTGGCCGCTGGTATAACTGCTGCAACTACGGAGGGCCGAGGAGAGCGGAAGAGGAGAGCCGAGAGAGAGGAACAGAGTCGAGAGAGTGGAGGAGAGTCGTAGGTCGGTCGGTTGGCGGAAAAGCGGACGGCAGGTTGGCGTCCGGTGGGCCCAGCCTCCAGTGAGACTGTGGTGGTATGACTCCCCTACCTATGGCTCCGTGGGTGTTCCTTTTCGGCCTCACCATATCCTGCGTTCTTGTGTGGGGAGCGGGAGCAGAGACCCCGCAGGCCGCCCCGCCTGAAAGATGGCGCGGCGAGAAGGCCGCCGCACACGACAAATGGCGCAGCGAGCAGGGTCTCCTGCACGACAACTGGTCATTCCAGAGGCAGCACTAGGGCTGGAAGGACACTCCAGCACCTCAGATCTCAGATTTCCACTTACCTATTCCCGCTCGCCATACACTTCCCACCTTCCATTACATTAATGGAAAGCGTCAAATTATCTCCCGCTTTGATTTCTAGCATCCAACAAATCAATTGCTTAATATTCTACTACAATTTAATCTGGGTCCACAAGTTTCATTTTTTTCATAGCTGTAACCAGAACACAAACTTTCATATTCTGCTTTTTAAAACATAGTCTTTCTTCTGCTGTTATACTGCTCATAATAATTTTTATAGCAACAAAGACATTTTATCAAGTGGATATACCCTTATTTAACCAAACCAGTCCCCAATTATTATACAATGAGATTGGATACTTTTGCTATAAAAACAATGCTACGTGAATACCTTAGATTTTTTACTACTTCCTTAAGATATATTCCCAGAAACCTGTCTTAGAGTGTTAAAAAATAAAATAAAATTCAATGTCTCATTTGTCTCTAAAGTAAAAATCAATACTGACTCTATTTGGACATGTGCGATAAATAAGAAGTCAAGTTCTGTGTGTGTTTTAAAGCAAAATACAATGAAAATAGAGTGTGATTTCATCCTCAATTCACTGCAAAACTACTAAAAATTGTTCTCACTTCCTATTGTAGAGGGATTACAATTACGTAATTGATTAATATACTCTTGTCCAGGTTCACAATGAAAACTGGGTTTTTCTGAAATGTTCTTCCAGAACTTTAGGTTTCAAATATCTATGTGTTGGGCTGGCCCAGTGGCTCAGGTGGTTGGAGCTCCCTGCTCCTAATGATGAGGTCACTGGTTCGATTCCCACATGGGCCAGTGAGCTGCACCCTCTACAGCTAAGATTATGAACAACGGCTCTCCCTGGAGCTGAGCTGCCGTGAGCTGCCGTGAGCTGCCGTGAGCTGCCGTGAGCTGCCGTGAGCAGCCGGAGGTTGCCGTGTGCTGCCATGAGTGGCTGATGGCCAGCGTGAGAGGCCGGCAGACATCATGAGCAGCCCGCAGCCGGTGAGAGCTGCTGTGAGGAGCTGACTGACGACTGGCGACCGGACTCCCTCAGCCAAGGGGCGCGCAAGGCTCATAATAGTATCAGCATGGGCCAGGGAGCTGTGTCCTACACAACTAGACTGAGAAACAACAGGCTTGAACCAGAGTGGGGTGGGGGGAGAGGGGAAATCTATGTGTTGATTTGACTCCTCCAGATGCTCTCTGGATGAAATAATTGGAAAGTTCTATGGGTCAGAGATAATTTCCAGCACAATAGGATATTTTTTAAAATGCTACATTTTATTGATGGAAGGAAGAAAAGTTGAGTTAATGTCACACACCGTCAGTTTGAACTGTGGAACCTACATTAAAGCAGGGGAAAACTTTCAGGAGGAAATCTCAGGGGGCATCCAGCCCAATCTCACTCACAATGTAAGGGTGAAATTCAGGGAATCAATAACGCACTTAGACTTAGCTAGTTTGCAGTTTAACTCACCACACAGCTCTCACTATCGAGCCACCTGTAATTAGATTTGGTTTACACTTAGATCCATCCTGATATTCATCTGTTTTCTCTTTGTTCTCCCCTCACTGATTAACTGAAGAACTCTGTTTGTTCCCTTTCTCAAGTAAACCCATACCTCATTAATTAACAACATCCTAAGCTGGGAAAGAGCAATTTCTTAATCCTCAGGCGCCCGGACACTGGAATCCAATTTACAATTCCCTTGCAGTTTTCACTGGAAATGCATTCAAGTCCCAGCCACTGTGGCCGATGGCTGAGTCTGAGTCCAGAGTCCCAAGATAACATCTTCTGCAAACAGACCCGACCCCAGGAAGGATGTCAGCCCTCAAACCTGCCTGCCTGACTCCCTCTTTCCTATATTAAGAAAAAGCTGGGTCGTCCCGGTGGCTCAGGTGGTTAGAGCTCCATGCTCCTAACTCCGAAGGCTGCCGGTTCGATTCCCACATGGGCCAGTGGGCTCTCAACCACAAGGTTGCGAGTTCAACTCCTGGAGTCCCACAAGCGATGGTGGGCTGTGCCCCCTGCAACTAAGATTGAACATGGCACCTTGAGCTGAGCTCCCAGATGGCTCAGTTGGTTGGAACGCGTCCTCTCAACCACAAGGTTGCCGGTTCGACTCCCGCAAGGGATGGTGGGCTGTGCCCCCTACAACTAACAACGGCAACGGGACCTGGAGCTGAGCTGTGCCTTCCACAACTAAGACTGAAAGGACAACAACTTGAACCTGAACGGCGCCCTCCACAACTAAGATTGAAAGGACAACAACTTGAGTTGGAAAAAAGGCCTGGAAGTACACACTGTTCCCCAATAAAGTCCTGTAACCTTTCCCCAATTAAAAACAAAAAAATCTAAAAAAAATCTTAAAAAAAAAAAGGAAAAGCTAACCTGAAGTTAGGTGCAGCTGTCTACTCTCAAACTCTGGACTCTGTCCCGGCACAACCCGCACCCCACACCCCCTCTAACTCCCCTCTGCCCTAACTTTAATAAAACCTTTCTTCACTCTCCCACTTTATAGTCTTGTGTGAATGCGTTCACCTTTTGTGAATGACCAGGGGTTAGTTCCACGCCACGACACACAATATTTTTCTAGAACCAACAGAGGAGTATACCTGAAGCTGTGTGCACATATGAAGGTATTAGGGTTTTGTTTGTGCAGTATGTTTAGTGTACATGAATCGGAAACATTCAGGACTGAAAGAGGTCTTAAGAAAAGAGCCAGTTTAGTAACTAGCCTTTCAGCAAAGCCCTCCTCACACCATGTCAGAAAGTCAGAACTTTTTGGAAGAATCTGCAGAGTGATGATTATACAAATACATTCATCTTGGTAACTGTCTAGTTTCTCAGGTATAAAGGAACTACTTAAGTCTAAAAATCTCTCCTGAACTAAACTGTCAGTTTTGTTAATTCCCTCCCTTCTGGTCTCTCTACAGTGAGGAGAAAAATAAAAAAAACTCATGTTACCTAGTCAAAAACTTGTTTCTAACCATATTCAGTCTATACCTAGGAAGTAATGGATAACCTGATTCTTTTAAAGCCACAGAAGGGGGGGAAAAGTGGAATTTTTATGCATAATGTATGAAAGTCATTGATAGTACTACTAAATCCGACCCCACCCGCAAGCCCTCTTAGTCAACAGAGAATTTGTTTTGTGGCTTTTGACAGCCCAAGGTCAGCCTTAATCAATCTCAGGTCACTCAGAGAGAAACTATTGGGAAATGGCTGCTGGGGAGATAATCTGGCCTTCACGAGGTCACTGACTTTTTAACTGTGCTTTTCAAGCGGTCAGACTCAAAAGAAGGCTTCACATAGCAAAATACTTTTTGAAGTCAAAACAATAAGCCTGTATAGAATATAATGTTCACCCGGATTAGCTCACACAATATGACATGCATAACAGACTCCATGAAGTTTAAAATTTTCCTATTACACCTAAACAGTTAGGAATTTTCCTACATGATGCTTTTATCTGGAATCATAATTTCAGACACGATTTTCAGTAAGTATTAATCACACTGCTTTTAAAGTGTCCCAATTCCAAAGGCATCGGGTTCCCTACTGTTGAATTTAACAAAACACTGGGTACTACCATGGCTCAAATCTTCATTGGCATTAGCAAAACACGACTGCATAGATTAAAATAGCTTTTTAAGTCTCAATTTGCATAATTTTTAATGTGAAAGAAATCTGTTTCTATAGTGTACATGTTTAGTATTTTAATACGTTTTTCTTAACACTGTAATGGTGACCCTATATCTTCTATTTTTGAAATTTAAACCTCTGATGTAATTTGATTTGACAATAATTTGATTGGGACTTTTTGAAAGTTTTTTTTTCTTTCCTTTCTTTGCTGCCCTCTCCTCCCCCAAAATGTTGAAGACTCTGTCTGTTTACTGTGCATTTACTAAGCATAACAATTCCAAATGGTTCTGTTTACTTCAGACCAGTGTGCACACCTGGCTGGGTAACTTAGGAGAGTTGTTTTGCATCTGTATGGGATTCACTCCTGACCCTGTGGCAGAATAGCCTCTAGGAAGCACCTTTTCCTGAAACTCCCTGGCCAACTTCTCCTTTTTTTTTTGCCCCTCCTTGTGTATCTATAAAAATTTTTGGCAATATTGAGAGAGCAAGGCAGTCTTTGTGATGGGGAGTCCACTGTCTTCCCTTAATGCTGGCATTTTGGAATAAAACCTTACTTTTCTTTCCACCAACATAGCCTCTTGAGTTTTGGCTTTCATGTGGTGAGTAGCCAGACCTTTTGTACAGTAACAAGACCAATTCTTTATGGATATAGAGGAGAGAATATAGTATTAGTAACATATATCCAGAATGTGAATTCTACAACAATGTTCTAAAGGAAGGGTGCATCTCCCTAGAGTACACAACCATGTACGGTGGTCACTCAAAGAAGCACCTTGGGATATTTAAATTTTCAAGGACAACACAGCAACGTGTGTCAGATACTATACTACCATAGCTACTATTCTTATCTGGACCTGACTACTTAATGAAATGAACACAATTAGGTATTTCTTTTGGCCTAAGGGTGCCATGAAAAAAATACCAAGACCCTAAGGCATTAAGAACTAACAGAGTTCATGATCTTTCTGCCTTAGATATCTCTTTCTTTCGTTTTTTTTTTTTTTTTTTTTAAAGTGTGTTCTTCCAGGATCCATCAGCTCCAAGTCAAGTAGTTGTTTCAATCTAGTTGTGGAGGGTGCAGCTCACAGCGGTGGCCACCTTGTTAAGAGCACCGTGCTCTAACCAACTGAGCTAACCAGCCGCCCCTTAGGTATTTCTTTCAAAGGTTTTTGCTTTGAGTTGGTTGGGGACCTGAAGGAGAGATTAACCCCCAGAATGATCTCCAGGATCTACTAACAACTCTTATCTGTCCTCATTGAGTAGTATTTGGGAAAGTATATTTCTGGCTAATATGTGTACTGTTTTAGAGAAGAAAGAAAAAAAAAGCACATTTATTTTCTATCAACAAGGGCCTCAGTATCTTTCCACAGAGGTCACCCAGAGACTATTCAGCCTGGGAGAAAAGCCATCTGGCCTAATATTTGATAGGAAGTGAAAGACAGGACATGTTATTATGTCCGTGTAGATTCCAAAAAAAGACACGAACAAAAGATAAACATACATTATTACACACTGTGGGTCTAAATAGAGATATGGACACCAGGGGAAATGACAGCACTAGATCATTCCAACCCCCATTTAGAGCCTCAGAATGAGACTCCAGTATATTTGGATTTTTAAGTTAGAATGCTAACATTAACTGCTTTAGTTCTAGTTAAAACAATCCTTACACATGGAGAGCCCTGCTTTAAAAAAAAAATCTGCTTTTCCAAGCTAGAAATCCAGATTATGGTTTCTACCAAAAGAAAGCTGGGCTCCTTGGAGAAATAGCTGATTCCAGGTCTGGGACACACACGTACAAGATGAGCCTTGAATACCTTGTCATTCCAGACAGCAAAGCAGGTTATCAAAGACTGCCGGATTGTGTCAAATGATCCAGGCACCAACGTGAAGTGGCTCCAACTGACCAAAGCTGGTACAATTTGAGCATTATTAAGGGCACTATAATGTACTAGCTTTATAGAGAAAGCTTTTCTTTCTCTCCTTTGAAAGTTTCAAAATAGGTGTTGGAATACAGTAGTACCTCGGTTTTCGAGCGTCTCCCCTGACAAACATTTCGGTTAACGAACGCAGTAAATTTTATGGATCTATGGTATCATTAGACAGTAAAATTCATGCTAAATTTGCAGTTTTAAGGGTTGATTTTAAAAGTCTGTGTCGTGCGGGAGACCCTGCTCGCTGCGCCATTTGTCGTGCAGGGAGGCCTGCGGGGTCTCTGGTCCCGCTCCCCACATAAGAATGCAGGATATGGTGAGGCCAAAAAGGAACACCCACGGAGCCATAAGTAGGGGAGTCATATCACTATATTCTTGCTGGTGGCATCCGCCTCTCTGCAATCTGCTCTTGTTAGCTCAGCCACCATCTTCTTGCTAGCCCCCATTTCTTGCTAGCCTAGCCACAGCAGTTATATTAGTGGCCAATGGCTCACTGGTTACAGCTGACGGCCAACTAGCCACAGCTGATGGCCATTCAATCACAGTTGATGGCCATTTACTACCTGAGCCAGCACCTTCCCACATGAGGCCGAGAGCCTGGAAACTGCTTTCTGGGGCTCTGTCCCCACAGTCTGGAACGGATTAATCCATTTTGCATTACTTTCTATGGGGAAATTGTACCTTGGTTTTCGAACATTTCAGAATTTGAACGGACTTCTGAAACGGATTACGTTAAAAAACCGAGGCACCACTGTAATAGGTAAGTTTTGTTTAGGCTTACTGATAAAATTTATCAACATAGTTATGATATGGGAGCCCCCCTCACTACAGAAATTTTAAATCTCCGTTTCCCTAGTTTCTTAGCTCCTTAGCCCCTGGCTTTGATTACTCTTCTAATCAGTTTCTGAATCCTAAAGGTTGTTCCTAGCCTAAATCACAGAATGTCCCTCACCCCAATCTCCCCCAAGCCATTCTGGACCTAACTCTTGGACCAAATAAGTTTTAACATTCCCCAGGTCAGTATATTTGTTGATTGTCCAACCCATTCTGGGCCCAGCTCCTGGACAATTGACGCCACCTAAATGACTGGTTGAATAGCCGAAGGCTCTATAGAGCTAATGGATTTATTCATTAAAATCTATCTTTCCTCATTTAGGGGCTTTGGGGATACAGAGGATACCCCAGCAAGATTGCCAGTCGCAACCAAAGAAGCCAATGCAGTCTTCCAGGTGGATCTGGAGACCTCTTCCTCTCATCTGAGATCAAATAGGGCAAGAGTTTCATGAATTCCCCAATAGGTAGGGACAGGTCTACGGCCCTGCCCAGCAAGAAACAGATACAGAAGAACAGACCTCCTGTCCCTCAACTTCCCATAGAGATTTTATGGGGATCACGTCTCAAGGGAAAAACAAGGCAGGCAGTTAGAGACAGGCATCGGGTCTCTGCATTCCTACATTGCCCCAAACTTCCCCTTTTCATTGTAATTATCTATCCCTATGAGGAACAAATGAGTACAAAATACCCAACTAGATTAAATTGGTCAGGTCATTCACACCTGAGCAGTAAAAGCCACAACAACCTTCACTTCACGTGGGCCTCATTATACCATCATGGTAATATACATATGCCTGGAAGTTCATTATAACAGACTGAATTCTGGGAAAGAACATGCACAGTCTAAAAAGATGACATAATAGCTTCTTATCAATCACAGGTGTCAATCAAGTGGTCCCACACCTGGAAAGGAACAGCCCATTCTGGAGAAAAAAGGATAAAAACTCCAAGTCCTCGCCACTTAGGTCCCTTTTTGGGGCTGGGGCCCTTGGCCCTTTGGGCCTTTGAGCCTTTTGAGCCTCTTCTTTTGCTCGGCCCGCTCCAAACTCTTTTGGAGTGTACTATCCCTTTGAATAATGGCCCCTGAGCCACTGCTTTCTGCCTGGGCCCGCTCCTATTTCTTTGAAGGGTACCTTTTCTTCTAATAAACTGCTTTTTCACCACTTTACCGTGGTGTCTTGTTCAATTCTTTGCTCGAGACGCCAAGAACCTGGACACCGTGCCAAGAGTTGGATCTCCCCAGCTCTTCTAATAGGCCTGTTTTCATGAATTCATTTATTACTAAAAAAACCCCAAAACCAAAAACTACCTTACTGTTCTCACCACTAGAGAATGATGGACTGACTTGTCATTTTGAAAACTAATAAAGATAACAAAATTAATTATATTTATCCATGTCATGAGTACTGCTAGGTAACCAAACAGTACAGGAAGGAAAGCTTCTCCTTATAGAAATATTCCAGCTAATAAATGAAAAGGGATAGAATGTCACTATATTGTAATTCCTAAAGAATCAATGAATCTACGAAGCAGTAGATAGCTTTGGTCGCTGACATCCCTGAAAGATAAAAATCAACCAGATATTATCTGCCTCCTGGTGGAAGAACAAATGATCAACTAAGATGTAACCTGGAAAAAAACAGGAATACAGAATATGAATACTAGAAGCCTCTAGATCTAATTTACTGGAAATACAGAGTACTACATTATATGTATACATTCAGACAAATCTAGTCTGTGGGACAAACTAGTTTCTTTAACAAAAAATTTTAGAGACTTAAAATACATATTGATATACAGATCCTGTTTCAAATAAACTATTAGAAAAATTATGATACAAATTTATGAGACAATTGGAAATCTGAGCATTTACTGGCTATTTTATGTTAAAGATTTTACATATAAGGGTACTTTTAAAAAATAACCACAATACCATCATATTTTTAAAAAAGTTTTCAAATACTATCAGAAAGCTGAGACTTCAGGTGGTCATCTATCTCTATATTTTGCAGTGAACTACCAATGCAAATGAGTTATGAGAAATGATAAATCTCCCTTTCCCAGGAATACCATTCTTAAAAAAAAAATAGACTCACTGGGGAACTTTGAAAAACATAGTAACATTATCAGCAGCAACTCAGTTTCCTTATCTTAAACATGGCAAGTTGATACAGAATGACTTAGGAGATAATGACCAACAACAACCATCAAGCAATTCTCCAGCATCTTATGTCAACACACCAGGAAACCACCACAGTTGGCACTATCCAGGGTCCTACATCCTAGTTACTACAAATTACTGCCAAGCTGGAAGCCTTTCTGAAGAAAAGAAGTCTATTATTAGAAGAGCTGGGAATGTCCCGTTAAAAAGTATAATTATTTTGAGTTTATGTTGGCCTAACTAAAACTTACCTGTTAAGCCATATCTAATTTTGAATCTTTAAAAAGGGAGAAAAATAAAAGCTTCCTCTAAAAAGCTAGTTGGATACATTTTAGGGACTTACTCATGGTTCTTAAATTCTCTAAGCACCTCAATTTCTAGAAATTTCAAAATATCCTTTGTGTTGAGGTATATCATATGATGGGTACCTTTTTAGCCCTTCTACTTTGCTTCTATTAAAAATACACACAACTCTTAAGAAAGCACTGAAAAAAACCACCACCAAAAGTGCATCAAAACAAACACACAATATGGACATTTTCTTTTCCGTGATAATAAAAAAATTGCAGCTTTCTAAGTCCTACAGCCCCTGGTATTTGGGATGAGGTTCTGCTATATCTTGCTCGTTTAGCAACTTCACTGGTTCCTCAAAGTCAAAAATCTCAAACTTTGTTTAGACTTCATTAGTTTAGCAGGACAATAAAGATACTCTGAGATTTCTTTTTTTTAAAAAAAAGCAGAAAAAGGGGCTGGCCCGGTGGCTCAGGCGGTTAGAGCTCCATGCTCTTAACTCCGAAGGCTGCCGGTTCGATTCCCACATGAGCCAGTGGGCTCTCAACCACAAGGTTGCCGGTTCAATTCCTCAAGTCCTGCAAGGGATGGTGGGTTCCGCCCCCTGCAACTAAGATTGAACATGGCACCTTGAGCTGAGCTGCCGCTGAGCTCCAGGATGGCTCAGTTGGTTGGAATGCATCCTCTCAACCAACAAGGTTGCCGGTTCGAGTCCCGCAAGGGATGGTGGGCTGTGCCCCCTGCAACTACAAACGGGAACTGGACCTGGAGCTGAGCTGCACCCGACACAACTAAGACTGAAAGGACAACAACTTGAAGCTGAATGGCACCCTCCACAACTAAGATTGAAAGGACAACAACTTGACTTGGAAAAAAGTCCTGGAAGTACACACTGTTCCCAATAAAGTCCTGTTCCCCTCCCCAAATAAAATCTTTAAAAGAAAAAAGAAAAAAAAAAAAAAAAAAAAACAGAAAAAAATAAACTGAAAGATAACTAAATACCCAGTAATACAGAAGGAAAAAATTCTTTAAGCCGGTAATTTTGTCAAAATTACAATAATTTTGAACAGCTATTTCTTTAAAGAGACTGCCTGACCCAAGAGAAATTCTTAAAAAGAATGGAGTAGAACATGTGTTTATTGGAATCTGTGCACAGGACTCTGCAGACCTCCAAAGTCTCCTCGGCACCTGGATTTGCTGGGTTTTGTGCATCTGATCAGGGCAGAACTTCTGGTTAAACTACAGCTCATGCATATCTGACTCAACTCCACAAATGTTTGGTGAGTACTTAGGACAGCTATTCAGGTATGAGTACGACGTGCTTTCTCTCAGAAATCCCAGTGTTCTCAGTAATACCAGCTTGCACCTATGTATTTAATATAAAGTATGAAATTGTTTTATTCTCATTTTATACACAGGGAAGTAAAAGCAAGGACATGTTAAACTACTTCAGTATGGTTACAGAACTTAAACGGTCACAAGTCACCAGAACTTAAAAAACAAAGCAAAACATAAAATAGTTTAGACTTCACATACCATATATATTTACCCTGCATTTATCCTGTCCATTCTATCCCCTTCAGTTTTATTCATTCACCCATGCTGTCATCCATCACCATCCTTTCCATTAGTCACTCCTTGAGCACTTACCTGTACAGAGCCCTGCGTCAGGGACGGTACTGAATACAAAGGTAATAGATTCATAGGAGGATAGTTTATAAAAAGTAAAAATGTGCAACTCTCAAGAGAGAGGAGGTCCCGATTGGGTTGCCCAACGTGGTGCAAAGGCTCTTATTTTTATGCCTTCCCTTGCCTGCTTGGAGAAGGGAGCTGGCGCCTTCTAATGTAATTTGTCCAACCGGTCTGCTCTGTTTGTCCAGCCAAAAGAGATTTACAATGTAACTTATTAACCTCAAGGCGCCGTTACATTTTTGTCCTGGAGTGAAGGAGCTATTCCAGAACCTGGAGTTTCAGGATATGGCTGCATTTTGTTTATTCCACCAGGGACCTTCATGTCTACCTAACAACACGCTAACTAACCTGTCTCACTAATAGCAAAATGGAGATCATCTAAATTCTTTACTCAGGTTTTCATATGCAGGGCAAGTTTTAAAGACACAGTAACCTCTGCCATTTTTATTTCTTTAGCTATAATATCACATTTCTAAGTTTAATTTCACACATTAAGTGAAA
Source organism: Rhinolophus sinicus (assembly GCF_057876585.1). NCBI lineage: Eukaryota > Metazoa > Chordata > Mammalia > Chiroptera > Rhinolophidae > Rhinolophus > Rhinolophus sinicus. The sequence continues at coordinate 33,203,947 of NC_142506.1, forward strand.
CGGCATAGTCATACTATACCTAATTGATATCTAGAATTATACACAATGGTTTAAGAATTTGGGTTTAACATACATAAATATGGAGATGTTACATGTATTAACTACCTATAATAGTTTTCAAAATAAACCAGAAGTTGAGCCATCTGGATTTTAATATACTTCAAGGAAAATGTAACATTTCATTCAACTATGAATCCTTTGTAGACTCAGCAGCTCATGAGTATATTTCAACAGTTAAAACGTCATAGCAAACACTAGAAACATTTATAAGCCATCACATAGCAGATGCAGAGAGATCTCTATGATAAGAAACATCACACCTACCGTAGTGTCATTGCTGGTAACATAAACCAGGACATCGGAGGAGTTCCTGCCATTGATGTATCGGTAGCAGTTCCAAACACAGCTAATCAAGTAACCCTGAAAGTGAGTAGTGATTATTAGAGCTTTAATTTTCAAACTTCGGACGATTTTAAATATCACCATAGATAAAGCTATTTACAAAACTTTTATTTACATAAATTATAAATGCACATATTGACTCTACTAAACCAAAAAGCCTTCAAAATTACAAATATTGGGTATAGTAACTTTCTGGCACAGGGTGCTACTCTAGCCTTATTCCATCACACCACCTTCTGGGGAAGGGAGGGGCTGAGGGCGGGGCTGAGGACAGAACGAGAAATTTCTAAGAAAAGCAAGTTAGAAGGAGCAATCACCAAAAACATTTATTGCCCCAAAATTCACAGAATAATTAACCCATTTCTCACCACGTTAACTGTGTCTTTGGGATTTTTATTCTACATGGTCATCTATGATTTTATCTATCAAGTCAATTTTTTAAAAAAGGTTTACAACATATAAATTTGCTAAACAATAAATAAAATTCACTGAAACATTCCCATTTTCAAAATGAAATACCCAAAGGAGATACTTAATGTCCAGAATAAAGACACGCTAAAAATAAAGCCTGAGTTCATGGGAAATGTTTGAACTACGAACTCTTTGAACTTTCATTTCAATCATCTGCAATTAAATTAGAACTAAATAATTTCAAAATCCCTGTAGCTTTAAAATCCTTTGATTAAAAATGTTTAAAGATGTGGAGAAATTGGAACCCTCATACATTGCTGATGGGAATGTAAAATGGTACATACGGCTGCTTCAGAAAATAGCCTGGCAGTTCCTCAAAAGGTTAAACAGAGTTCTAGATGATGCTGCAATTCCACTCTTAGGTATATGCCCAAGGGAAATGAAAACATACGTCCATACAAAAACTTGTAACTGTAGCATTTGTCATAATAGCCAAAAAGTAGAAGCAATCCAAATGGCTACCAACGGATGAATAGGTAGACGAAATGTAGTATATTCATACAATGGAGTATTATTCAGAAATAAAAAGGAAATTCTGATATATGCTACATATAATATGGATGAACCTTGAAAATATTATTCTAAGAAGCCAGTCACAAAGCATCACATATTGTATACTTCTATTTATATGAAATATCCAGAACAGGTAAATCTATAGATAAAGAGTGGCTGCCAGGGGTACAGGATGGGATAAGGGTGAATAGCACGTGACAAAAATATTCTAAATTTACATTGCATAACCAAAAAGCTGTAATTACACAACTCTGTGAATATACTATAAACCACTGAATTGTAGTTTCAATGGGTGAATTTTATGATAGTGAATTACATCTCAGTAAAAGTTGGTCTATAAAAAGAAGACATTATGGACAAAGGGGTGCTTGTCAACATTTTACAGGAGAGGGAGGTAAAATATTCTGTCGTATTGTACTCAGACTGCTATTTTAAGCTGCATTTCATAGTTGCTTGATTACTTCTTACATTTAAGTTTTTTGTGATGATATTAAGATGAAAATGTACAATGCCACTGTACAAAATGTTTCCTGAACCACAATAATCTGAAACCATTAACAATGAGAAAGAGAGGGACGGAAAGGGCATATTTCTTGAACAATGTACAATAGATTCAATTTACTCAAATCTTCAGTTTACCCAACAATGTTATTGATTATTAGGGGGGGAAAAGCCCCTTTTTCAGAATTTCAATACAAATTAAAAAGGAATGTATGAACATATTACTTATGTTCAAAAAGACTAGTCAGCCACTATTTTAGCAGTGAACAGTAGATTATTTAAAACAAGAACTCCTTCCGATGTGAGGCCCCTAAAATGACAAGTCTAAAACTAAAGATGAAATAGCAGAGCTGGGAAGTGCCTGGTGTCTGGGACCGCACAAGCCCACAGTCAGCATTCACTTACTAAACACTCCAATAGGAGAAAAACCTCAGGACTGTTGTCTCTAAAAACCCAATAACTTATTTCAGTCACTTTATTTCTTATTTGACATTTCTGTAATCTGGAATAGAGAATTAAATATTTAGCATACTTTCCAAATAAACTTGCATCAACAAATTATGTCCATCATCTATTTGCAGAGCTCGGTGATAAACCTTATTGACGAGTAACAGTGAATTTAGGTTGTGAAAGCCAGTAACTGGGTAAACTGACATGTGAAACCACAACACATATACCCCTATTTATTTAAACAAATAATTACTGAGTCGTTATGTGTGGGGCATCAGCTCAGTGCTAAGAGGGATATAAAAATGAAGGCAGTCTATGTTCTCAAAGAAATGCAATCTAGTTAGTAGAGGAGATAGATATGTGAACAAATATATATTAAAATGAGTACACGTTTCTCACAGGTTGGAGATAGTGCTGTGAATTTCTACGATGACTTTTCATTATCATAATTAACAACAGTGTTGGAACTTTATAAAAGTACCACAGGGCAGCGATTTTTCTGATTTACTGTACCTAGAACACAGCCTGGCACATAGGAAACCCATGATAAATATTTACTGAATAAATGAACGAATGATGCATCTTCCCATACATTAGCTCACTTAAACCTCACAGTCACCCCACAGAATGTTTTCTTATTATTGCTACTTAGTAAACGAAGAAAGCGAGGCTCTGGTCAAAGCAAAGATAGCAGTGACAGACGCTCACTACATCCTCTGACTCAAAATCTCATGTAAGCATTTCCAATACAAATGAAAACGCCTACAAAAATTAAAATGCACTGGGAGCTTCCAGCTTCTGAGCTTGTGGTAAAGGCAGCGACTAGCTTTGTCAGATGAACCTTCCTGCAGGTACAAAGGATAAAATCTGGAACACACACACACCACACAATTTGAAGGCAAGGGAGAGGCACCCAAAACAGGCAGAAGCTAAAGGGGAGTCTCCCCTTGAAAGACAAAGTGCAGTAAGTGGGATTTGAGAGTCTGTGGCCTTTTGCCAGGAGCCTGCATGGTTTGGAGTGGCAAGGACACATTTGGGGTTGCCCGCGCAGCCAGAAAGTTTGGGTAAAGTGGGAGTGGGAGCTACAAAGGCAGTAAGTCTCTCCATCTGTGTATAAAATTCACCCAAATCCTTGACTACTAAGCTACACATGGAATATCAAAATACTCAGTGTGTTTTACAGGGAAAAATTTAGACCCAAATCATTTTCAATGATTCATTTTCATTCTATCCATCTTCTTCATATTACCTTTTAAAATGATTTTCTCCTTAAGCGTAGCTTCTCAAGTTTACTGAGACTTGATTTTTGAAGAAGTGGGTTAATCTTATGCCAAAATAAAGGCAATGGAAGATATTAAGAATTAAAAGTTGGCGGAAAAAAGGGGGCGGAATTAAAAGTTCAACATCCAATTTTTTTTTGAGAATTTTCTACTTACTAGTAGCACACAGGCACGAATAATAATGATGTTTTTATTATCAGGTTTACAAAGATGAAAAGGGATAGATAGCACTCGGTTGATGAGGGTGAGAGGAAACAGTGCTAACGGCAGTGTTAGGTCATTCAACTTCTAAGAGATCAGTCTGACCGTCCATCAAAAGCCTTTAAATTATGCATGTCCTCTAATTTTAAGTGTATCTTGAGGAAATAAATGTATAAGCATATGAAAGATATATTTAAATACATTCATTGCAGCAACATTAATAAGTGAAGAAGTAGAAACTGTCTCAATGTCCAACAATAAGTAATTTATTAAATGATAAATTAATATAATAGATTGTTATAGGATGTTCAGAATATATTGCATTTTAAAAATCAATAACAAACATTGTAATGAATGTTGCAGCATATAGTATATACTATGTAAGGCATAACATTATATTAATTTATTCTCATTCTAACAGATTTCGGAATAACCCTTGATTGGCCTGTGGAAGTTGGTTAGAGTTTCTCTCTCACACAGGTAAGAGAAGAAACAGAATTGTTAGGAAATCAAAAAGCAGTTCAAAAAGCAAGATAATGAGATGACTGAAGTTGGTTTATTTCTTTGGCATACATGAATATGTTTAATAATATTTAGGCAATGAGTAAAATCTTCACTCTTACCTTAAAGGTCAAGATAATGCTGATAAACAGAAGAATAATAAGGACCAAACAGGTAGGATTCATGGACATGATATCATCTTTGTAGGGAAAATTAGGAGGCTGAAAAAGACAAGTGCCTTATTAGCAAATCATTCAGGATTATATTCCTTAGGCATTATTCAGATATGTTTATCAAAAAACAATTAGTTAAAGCAGACAGTTATTAAAGACCACCACAAAATTTCTAGCCTGCCTCTACTGATGAAAAGCTATAAACGGTGTGATGAGCAGAGGCTAGTCTGTTCATATATCAGGCAATAACTCTTGAAAAGAAAAATCAGAGGAAGATTCATGAGTGAGACCTGAAAACATAACTCTGCCTTCCTACTATACAAAAAGTTAAAAGTCAGTAAGTAGTCTTTATATATCTCTGTTTGGATTTTCTGCAAGTTCTGGACCATTCTAAAGGGCTTGTGCAGGGCAGGGGGGAGAAAATATCAGTAGTGTCTTCTTTATACAGAGCATTTTTGGTGATGCTACTTCTCAAAGAGCAGAATCTTTTATACTAGTAGGTATTCACAGCATTAAAAAAACACACAATTAAATCCTACCATCTGACCATACTAATTAACTACTAGGTCAAAGGAAACCTTTTTAGAAAGACCAAATCTGCTACTCAGGGTAGTGGGAGGCCCAGGGCCTCACCATGAAACACCCGCAAGCACTGACTGGAGTCCTGCGTTCAACTGGCAGAGGTAAGTGTGCAGGGAGGCAGCCCACTGTGCGCTGCCACCTTTTATCTCTTCTTCATCAGCCCATCCTAACTGTGGGTTTGCATTTCACATTAGCAGTCTTCTGAGACACAACAAAGAAGCTCCAAATGTTAAGCAAGAATACGGAGAACCCCGCGACTCATGTGCTTGGCTCCTCCTGCCCAGGTGAACAGCACCCGGTGATTTTCAGCACCTCCTTTCACTTTGGGCAAAATACCTAAGAAACAAAAGCTGAGTCACTCTTTGTGATCAGCTCACAAAACTAGTCCCTTGGAGCCTGGAAGGGTTTCTGAGCACTGAGCCTACCGTGCAAGAATAAAACCAGTGGATGTTCACAAGACCAACATGAAGTATATTGTTTCTGTGTCTAAAAAAAAAGGATTAAAGTAGAAACAAAGATCTTTACATATGCTTCCCCCCAGAAAAGTGAGGGTGGTTTCTATGTCTAGTTAATACTTATAAAACACATGCAGAACTTATTTTAACTGCATTTTACAAGACTCCACATAAACAGAAAAGGCATTCGAATCAAGTGGGTGTTCTCCCACAGCCATCTCAGATCATCGTCTCTCCAGACTCACTACATATCCACTTGTCAGCAAGGGCCTCAAAAATCAGTGGAACTTGAACGTTTCTTTCACTACTGTGTCTTAGGCATTGTGAGACTCTGTAGGCCTCATTTTTTCAGCCCAGACTGATCTTTACGTAGAACACATGGAAGATACACACTTGTATTTTTGGTTTATAATTACAAATAAAAGTAGATGGTGATTTTTTAAAAAACTGACGTTACGATTACTGTCAGCATCACTAATACTATCATTTTGCTACTAGCGGCTCTAAAGCAAATGAGTACAGAGTGACTGAACACGGTAGGATATAACAGAAAGTCTAGAGCAGGGGTGTCCAAACTGCGGCCCGCAGGCCAACTGCGGCCCACAATCCAGTTTTAATTGGCCCACAGCAAATTCCAAAAATATATTTAGTTTACTTAAATAAACCTGGTGAGGCAATACGTACTTCACCTTCAGTGAGTGGCCCGACTGTTTGTGTATTTTACCGCATATGGCCCTTGGTGAAAAACGCTGAAAAAAGTTTGGACACCCCTGGTCTAGGTAGTACCCTCTGTTCTAAACGCTTGCCGGCCTAGCAGGCTCTATGCTCCTTCTCAGTCGCTGCATCTATGGCTGTAGCACATGGTATGCTATTCACATCGTCAGAGGCTGCCATGTGGCTTGCTTAGTATCTCCGTACTCAACACCACCCCTTCCCAGCCCAATCCCATGACAGGCTATGTTGAGATCATGCTTCCTCCACACTTGCAGAGTTGATTTTAGTATTCCAGCCTAGGCCATCATTACAGAGTAAAAACAGAAGTCCTTAAAGACAAAGGGTTTTGTACAACCTACTCATCATCTATAAACCCCCTCATGCACCAACACCTGGCTGTACCACAGGGGTAACATATAAAATCAGCACATGGGAAACAAATACACAAAAATTTTCTTGAAACAGTGTTCTACCAAAACATGGACCTGTTTTCTAAAACAAAGAGCAGCTATTACTAAAGAGAATGACACCCACAATAACAACCCAGATACTTCTAAGGAGCTAAACACTACAGGCTTTTCGTTCTAGGTCTGCAGAGTACGAGTTACATGATCTGGGCATGATGCCACAAGATCACAAACTTCTGTTGCCACATTTCCTCCTCTCCCTCCACCCCTCTTTCCCACTGAATTTCTTGGCCTCCACTGTCACATCAAATCCCCAGTCTCTTCTCTCCCATCCCAGAAAAACACTGCTCTTTCCCCCACGTTCAGAAACTACTATTAAAATCTCCAAAGAGTGAACATTGTCTCCATTTAAAACATTCTAAGATTTTGAAGAAACTGAATTTTAAGACATATTCACAGTTTAAAAAACATAAAGACACAGATATATTCTGTGTCTAATCTAATACCCTCCATAAGTTTCTTAATACCCAGTCATCCATATTCACATATATGGTCACAAAGGACATGTGACAGAAAACTAGTCCCAAAAAGATGCTTAGGGAAGAAAGGGTTCTATGGTCAAGAAGTTTGTGACACAGTATACCCTTGAGTTCCACTTTTCTGTAAAACACAGAGGCAAAAAGCTATCCTTTCCTGATAATTGAGTAAATTGCATTTTACAAAAATAAGACAATTAGTAACTCGCTTATGTTAGGTAGTTGTATGGTATCTAATTTTCCATCTTATCTCAGGAGGTTATGTTTTTCCAAAAGCACATTCTAATAAACCAAAAACCCTATCTTCAAGATAACACTCAAAAATCGCCAGTCACTAATTCAGACGCAAGTTAACAATCCACAAATTATATGTGCACGCGTCTATCTGAATACCTCCATACACCTTACTTAACCAGGTTTCCCTCAGTAATCAGGCGGCCACATACCAGCTGTCGTATGTATTCCTGAATGGAGTTTGGATAAACAAGCACAGTGACTGCAACCAAGGTGCTCAGGGCAAAATCAAAGATCTGATAACAGAAGAATGGGATGATCCAGGCAGCGTGTTGCTAAACATAAAAGAAAATATGTTGTTAATATGTTCGGTATTATAAAACGTAATTTTTAATTCAGAGAAACCTTTTCTTAATCTGAAGTTAAATGGAGGAATACCAATTCATGAAACCAGGTCATTATGGCAACTGGTTAGCCAAATAGAAGGAGTCAACAAACAAGGCTCAGATATTGATTTTCCTAGCACCATGCAATATTAACAAGAGATTGAAACTTCCAAAGATTCTTATACAAAACTGAGAATGATAATACATCTTACTCCTGACAGATAACTACACAGATTACCCGTGTAAGGGACCGAGAAAAAGGCCCAGCTTATTTCAAAGCTGCTTACCTTGTATGCTCCATAAGTAGCCATTGCACAGATCAGGATCATGAGAAGAGAAATTGCAATAGCAATGCACATGTCTGCCAAAGGTTAAAAAGAAACAATCAGTAATAGAACCATTCTTGACACATTTTTTCAGTCTCTCTGAAAAGGTTCTTTGTTTATAAAGCAATTATAAGCAAAAAACTTTATACGGAGTAAACCACCAGCGTTCCTTTGGAATTTGAGAAGATGATACTTTATGAAAGTGCTCAAAAGAGGTTCTCCCTAAATCATATAAATGCCTATCAATAAGAGATTGATTTACACAATAGTTTATTTCAAAAATGGGGAAAAGACTGGTTACAGACATATAAAGAAAAGTCTGGTCTTCTGGTCCATTGAATTATATATATAATAGGTTTTTGTTTTTTTTAACATACAAGTTGTCTAACTTGTATTTTATGAACTCATGTATGTGTCCCACTGCCCCTATTAAAACCCTCCACTGGCTTCCCATCTCATTTAATATAAAATCTCAGTTCCTTTTTTTTTTCCTTCCTCAGCTCTTATCATGGACTTCACGTCTGTTTATCCTAGACCAGGCCTTCTCCAATCTCGTCTCACTTCATCGCACATTTTCTAGCTGACGCTAATCCAGCCATACCATTTGGGTCATTAAACACAGTAAGATTATCCCACCTTAGGGAAGTTCCCACTGACTAGAAGAAATGTCACTTGTATTTTCACATGACAAGCTCCACCTTTTTAACCACTCAGGTCTCAGCTCAATGTCAACACCTCCAAGTTACTGTCCTTCCCAGGGACTCCACCACATTACTATTGTATTTTCTTTATGGTACATATCACTATTACCTTATTCATATTTGTTTGTGTATTGTCTGTCTCCCTCTGCAAGAGGAAAACTTCCTGGGAGAAAGGACTTTTCTATATCTTGTTCACTGCTACAAAACCAACATCGAGAAGGGGACAGATGCCCAATACAGCAGCTCCCAGTCACATGTGGACATTGAACATTTGAAATGAGGTCAGTCTGAATTGAGATGTGCTGTAAGATTAAAATATACTCCAGCTTTCAAGTATCTAGTACAGAAAAGGAATGTAAAATATCTCATTAATTTTTACATTGATTACATACGGAAATTATATTTTGGATGTACTGAGTTAAATAAAATATTAAAGTTAATCTCGCCTGTTTCTTTTAACCTCTTTTAATGTGGCTACTAGAAAATTTAAAGTTCCATATTATGCTTGTACTATTTTTCTATTGAACAGTGCTGATCTATTAGGTTGGTGCAAAAGTAATTGTGGTTTTACAGGTTAAAAATAATTGCAAAAACCGCAATTACTTTTGCACCAACCTAACAGAACAATATCTATGTCAAAGTAGTACAAACTGAACATTTATTCAAGAGGCCGTGTTTCCATATCTTTAGGAGATTCTGATTAAAAGTATGGTATGACTGGGTTTCTAAAGGTAACGTGGGGGGGTTATCGCTAGCTAACAGAGCACAAAAACCCATGTGGTAAAGTATCTGTACAGTGCTGACAGTTTCCAAAACATTTCACACATATCTCATCTAGTCTTCTTAACTCTGAGGTAGATGTTATTGTTCCCACAGAACAGATTATGAAACTAGGGCTCAGATTATGTAACTTGTTGAGAGCCTTAGCATCAAAGGCTGAACTCTGACTAATCCTGCTTTTATGATTTCAGTCTCTGGCTCCTTCTACTATACTGTGCTCCTTTGACTTACACTTTGAATGACCATGAAACAACCTGGCTGCCACTTCCTATAGGTTATTTCTCCAAAGGAAAGTATTCTAGTTTTAGAACCATCCTCTCTGTATCCTCAGCTTCAGAGATGAGAGAACATTTTAAGCAGGATGTTTACAAACAGAAGCACAGTTTAAAGTACATTCCAGGACAGAATGCAGATGTCAACAAAGACAGGCTGCCATCTTAAAACAATGAAGTTTCCTCAAATTGGTGTATAGATTTAATGCAATAAATTTATAACGATGCTGATGATTTTTATTAAAGGAGTAAAAATTTGATTTTCTAAAAGAAAACAAAAAATTAAGGTGGTTAACAGCCTCCAAAGATGATTAGTACTAGTCAGTTCGTAAAAGATCATGATTTCTTTCAGGGTACATACATGTTTTATAGCTTATTTCATAATTTCAATGCTAAATTAACTTTCCTTTTCCCTCTGTGAGGGAAGCAGTACCTACAAGAAATTTCATGTATATCTCTTAGTAATCTTACATGGCCAATAGAAGGAATAAACTTAAATGCATTTTAAGTTCCTTAAATGCAAAGGGAAAGCCTGTTTATACAAACACAGAAGCACACACATATATGCATTCTTGTGCTGTCATTTGCATACAAAGCAAAGAGGGTATTAGGCTCATTTTCTTTCCCCTGCAGAAAGCTATGACTACAGTGGAATATACCATATTTCCCCCAAAATAAAACCTAAACAGGAAATAAGCCCTAGCATGATTTTTCAGGATGCTCGCAATATAAACCCTACTCCAAAAATAAGCCCTAGTTAAGATCGTTAGCCAGACACCCGAATTTAGTACGTCCATTGCAAAACACGACAGACATATCGAATTATAAAATAATATTAATATATAATTAAATATGAATAAATATTATTGACATTAATAATTAAAATAAATGACAATATAAATTATAATTAAGGGCCGGCCGTTGGCTCAGATGGTTGGAGCGCTGTGCTCCTAACACCAAGGTCTCCGGTTCAATTCCCACATGGGCCAATGAGCTGCACCCTCTACAGCCAAGATTGTGAACAACAGCTCTCCCTGGAGCTGAGCAGCCAGAGGTTGGCGTCAACTGCCGTGGGCTGCTCTGTGCTGCCATGGGCTACCGTGTGCCGCCCTGAGTGACTGGCAACCAGTGTGACTGGCTGGCAATGAGCTGCTGTGTGCTTCCGCGGGCTGCCATGCGCTGCCATGAGCAGCCGGCAGCTGGTGAGAGCTGCCGTTACCTGCTGTGAGCGGCCGACCCATGACTGGCAACAGACTGCCTCAGCCGGGGAGGGGGGTGGGGGGGAGCGCAAGGCTCATAATACCAGCATGGGCCAGGGAGCTGTGTCCTACACAACTAGACTGAGAACCAGAGTTGGGGAGGGGGAGGGCAGAAGAAAGGGGAGAAGAAAAAATATATATAAATATTTGTAAATTCCCAAGCGGGTGCCTTTGGATGAGAGGTAAACGCCTATGTAAACAGATGAACTGAAGACTTATTGCCGAATGACCAATCAGAGTACAGACACAATGCATGAATAACGTGTGCACTTGATAACGAACAGACGTGGTTATGTCTAATGTGAATCTTCATAATTCAATACGTCATGTGTTGTAATGGACGTACCCAAAGCACTCGTGTGAAATAGACACGTTTTCTAAATTTTGGTGCCTGCAAATTTTTGTCGCTTTTGTGTGGACCATCATTCTTAACTATCACCATTTTTGTTGCCACTCCTGTCTCGTAAGTCTTCAATTAACACTTGATTTAATGGTAGATTTAAAGGGAATAATATTTTGACCCCCAGACAAGATGAGTGCAAAAAGAAATAGCTGTTCTGTGGAGTGCAAGAAAGGAATCATGGAGGGCTCCCGGGGGAAGAATCCTACGGCTTTCTGCAGAGAAGTTGGATTTCCGAATGGTCCGAAAATGGCGAGCAGAGTACGATAACCTCAGTCAACAGGTGGACGAGGGAAATGCTAAGAAGCACAAGTGTGGATCGCATCAGGGAACCATTATTTCCTGAGCTGGAAGACATCATCTGTGAATGGACTGCTGACAGGACAGCAAAGGTTTTGGTTGTGCGCAGGGCTGATATTCAAGCATTTGCCCTTGCAATGGCACCACAGTTAGAAATATCTCCAGAAGAATTCAAAGCATCACACTAGCTGGATGGCTTACTTCAGCGATATCAACTGTCTCTAAGATAAACAACACTATTCAAGCTGGAAGATACTGAAGTTATTAAACATTCACTTGCATTCAAGTCCTTTTTTGACGGCATTGACTTTTCTAAATACCAACATTCCAACATGATTGCTATGGATGAAACTGCAGTGTTTATGGGCCAAGGATCTCAAACAACAATTGATCAGAGGGGTGTCTCGCCAATCTACATTCCCCCACTAGTTATGAAAGTGCACGTTATTACCTGTATTTTGGCAATTCGTCTGGATGGAAAGACAGCCCCACCTCTAATCATCACTAAGGGCAAGAAAGATAAGGTTGAATGTGTTTCAGGCATTTATGTTCTTGAAACTGAAAAAGCCTCGTGCACACAAGCAGTTATATGGGCTTTGGTCAATTTAATGCTGCCACTTGTTTTGTGAGGTGGCCAAAGAGGTCTGCTAGTCTGATTCAGCCAGCACTCTCCGTGCTAAAGACACGAAGACCTTCCTTGCAGAGAGAATAGATCAAATAATAATTCCCACGGGAATGACTGCCTATCTCCAGACTTTTGATGTTGCAATAAACAAGTCATTCAGGGACCATTTGTGCATGGAAATCACTGACTACATTGAAAATAGAATGGAGAGAAATCAACGTGGAAACTTTGTGAAGCTTAGCCTGCAAGAGGTCATGACTTGGGTGAAGAATTCATGGGATAAAATCACTGACAGCTGTGTTGCCGATGCACTACGAGCAGGCTACATGGACAAGAAATGCTCATTTAAGGAGAGCTCTATTGCTGGATATGAGAGATTGGGGCCAATGGTTCTACAGGAAATGGAGTTGCAAGAAATTCAAGCCATAATTTGCGGTTTGGAGACTTATGACGATGTTCCATAAGAAGAAGGCATGACTGTATTTGAATAAATGTAGATTTTTGTACATGAATAAATGTAGATTGTTGTACATGATTACTGTTTCCCCGAAAATAAGACCTAGCCAGACAATCAGATATAATGCGTCTTTTGGAGCAAAAGTGAATATAAGACCGGGTCTTATTTTACTATAACATAAGACCGGGTGTAAGGTAAAGGTAAAGATAAAGGTAAAGAAATGTAATGTAATGTAACATAATATAATATAATGTAATGTAATGTAATCTAATACCGGGTCTTATATTAATTTTTGCTCCCAAAGACGCATTAGAGCTGATTGTCCAGCTAGGTCTTATTTTTGGGCAAATACGGTAAATGTAGATTGTCGTGCACAAAAAAAATAAGAAATCCCCTGAAAATAAGCCCTAATGCATCTTTTGGAGCAAAAATTAATATAAGACCCAGTCTTATTTTCGGGGAAATATGGTACATTGTCAACTTTCTCTTTTCCCCATTTATAAATGTGCTTTTTTTCCTCAGAGAACTAGACACTGTTATTTAATTTAATCCTTACAACGCTTAAGAGGTAGGTATTATTATTATATCCCCACTTTAGAGAAGAAAAAGATGACTAAGAGAAGGCAAGTAACTTGCCCAAGGTTACCCAGCTAGTAAATGTTCGATGAGATAGTCTACCCAAGATGTCTAACCAGAGTCAGTATGATACCTAGCTGTGAAGGAAGTGGATTAAATGCAATATATTGAGGGTCAAAGTGCTGGGGAAATCCTGTGGTCTCCCAAAAAGGAATTGGACATCAATAAGCACTTATTATATGCAAAGCCTATTAGAATTTATAGCAATCTCTGAAACTTAAACTCAGGCAGAAGTTTATTATTTTCTTCTTTGTCTACTTTGATGGTTTCCAAATTGTATACAAGCATATTTTATAATGAAAACAATTTTATGGAAGCCAACCCATTATAGGATATTCTTTGACTACCTCATCGATCTTAAAAGACATAGGTAAACAAGCAAGCAAACTCAAAGCTTTATTCCAAAAATAAAAATATTAATATAGCCTTTATTAATATAAAGTATTAATATAACAAAATAATCTTAATGAGAATTACGTGTCCTGTTCTGAAAAAAAACCACCACTCCAGAACTAAATCTCACATAATCATGAAAACATTTTTTTTTTAAGACTTTTTTTTTTTTTTTTATTGGGGAAAGGGAACAGGACTTTATTGGAGAACAGTGTGTACTTTCAGGCCTTTTTTCCAGTCAAGTTGTTGTCCTTTCAACCTTAGTTGTGGAAGGTGCCGTTCAGCTTCAAGTTGTCCTTTCAGTCTTAGTTGTGGAGGGTGCAGCTCAGCTCCAGGTCCAGTTGCCATTGCTAGTTGCAGGGGGTGCAGCCCACCATCCCTTGCGGGAGTCGAACCGGCAACCTTGTGGTTGAGAGGACACGCTCCAACCAACTGAGCCATCCAGGAGCTCAGTGGCAGCTCAGCTCAAGGTGCCGTGTTCAAAGGTGCAGGGGGCACTGCCCACCATCCCTTGTGGGACTCGAGGAATTGAACTGGCAACCTTGTGGTTGAGAGGACGCACTCCAACCAACTGAGCCATTCGGGAGCTCAGCGGCAGCTCAGCTCAAGGTGCCGTGTTCAATTTTAGTTGCACCATCCCTTGCAGGACTCGAGGAATTGAACTGGCAACCTTGTGGTTGAGAGCCCACTGGCCCATGTGGGAATTGAACCAGCAGCCTTTGGAGTTAGGAGCATGGAGATCTAACCGCCTGAGCCACCGGGCCGGCCCACCATGAAAAGATTTTAAACTTCCACGTTTTTCAAAAAATGTAAAACCCGGAGAAATTGAAAGGTACAAATAAAATGAAAGTCATAAAATAAAGTATCCTATCACCACTCAATGAGATGCTATTTACCATAAAAAATGTTAATTTGAGATGATGAAATATTCAAAATTCTATTCCGATAAGTAATTATATAACCACATTGAAGAGACTGAATATATGACAAGCATATGAGATAACTTAGGTAGAACCAAAGTGTAAATCAAATAAAAACACCAAATAGGTAACATAAAATGGGCTAATATAGTACATTCTATCTCCTGGCACATGTTTACTCCCCTGAAATAATGTGTAGCATATCATGGTAAACATGAGAACTACTCTGAGGAATTAAAATTCATTCCTTTCAATTATGTCACAGGCAAATGAAGAAATGGGATTTTTACAATCAGTAATAGACTGGTCAGTGACAGGAATATCCTTTAGTTATTCTTTGCACAGTAGCTCCACAAACCCAAAGTCAGAGAGCACACTGGCTTCACATGCTTTCCTAAATTAAATTCCTGCCTTAATAATGCAGTTCTAATTTGAAAATGATCCTATAAAAAGCTATACTATAGGCCACAAAAGGCATAATTAGAAAATGTTTCCAGATACTCAAGTCAATTATCACTGAAACAGAATAGGCACATAAAGGAGTTCCCTGAAATCTCTTTAAGTATTCTACTTCTAATTCTACTTTCTCTTCTATTTCTTGGATTTGTTTCCGTCCCATAAAACTTGTAGCTAGCTAGCTAACTACCTGACTTATGTTCCCACATTGTCCTTGCCTAGTCATTCTTATGTCTCAATTTTCTGTAATTTCTGGCACTGTGGTTCATGAAAACAAACAGTATTCGGGTATATTCTCACCATTATGTCTAGAGAAATATAATTTTCAGCTGAATTCATAGCAATGGTATGAACTACTCAGAGCAAACTACAGAGCCCTCAAACCCCATGGGGCAAACAGAAAACTCATGTTCAAGTACCTATTCCAGGGGTCTCACATTCTAAGACTAAAAGCTTAGGGAACAATAAGAAATAAGGCGGGCCCAGCCAGTGGCTCAGGTGGTTGGAGCGCCATGCTCCTAATGCCGAGGTTGCCGACTGGATTCCCACGTGGGCCAGTGAGCTGCACCCTCTACAGCTAAGATTGTGAACAACAGCTCTCCCTGGAGCTGGGCTGCCGTGGGCTGCCGTGGGCTGCCAGGAGTGGCCGGCAGCCAGCGTGAGTGGCCGTGGACTGCCGTGTGCTGCTGTGGGCTGCCATGAGCGGCCAGTGAATGTGAGTGGCCGGCAGCCATAGTGTGCGGCCAGCTGTGAGAGCTGCTGTAAGCAGCTGACCAGAGAAAATAATGGCTTAAACCAGAGGAGGGAGGGGGGGTAAGTGGTGGTGGGCTGGAAAAAGAGGGGGGGAAAAAAGAAATACGGCATAATTTTATTCCCCTAAAACAGGAGGAAGGTTCTAATATACTTTTTGAATGTGTGTGATGATTGTTCATAATTTTTTATTGAAGTATATTCATACAGAAGAGTTTTTTGTAACTTGCTAATTTATAACTTTATTCTTAAACCCAAAATTCATTTCATGAATACTCAATAGATTCATGTATCATGTTGTGGGGACAGAGTCCCAGAGAGCAGTTTCCAGGCTCTCGGCCTCGTTGGGGGGGGGGGGGGGTGCTGGCTCGGGTGGTGGTTGGCTGTTGGCTGTAGCCAGTTGGCCAATTGGCTGCTGATGTAACTGCCGTGGCTGTGCTGGCTGGTTGGTTTGTTAGCAGGCAGAAAAGTGGCTGGCGGGTTGCGGATCGTGTGGGGATCCTACTTCGGGGTCTCACCCGGCCACCAGCGAGAATATAGGCCACGAGCAAGAATATAGGCTGCCAGCGAGAATATAGTGGTATGACTCCCCTATTTATGACTCCCCCATCTATGACTCCGTGGGTGTTCCTTTTTGGCCTCACCATGTCCTGCGTTCTTATGTGGGGAGTGGGAGCTGAGACCCCGCATGACACCCTGTATGACACATGGGATAAACATTGTGGCACTGCAAAGATTAACAGGATATAATCTTTGTTCTCAGATGCTTAGCATCTACTAGGAAGAGAGGTAGATATTCAATAGGAGATAACAAATGAAGAGTTAGGGGACTTCAGAGCAGGCAATATTATTTTCATCCAAGAGGAACAATAAAGAATTTATCAAAGGACATGGTTATTTGGGCTGGGTCTTATTTTCCCTCATAAAATGTTTCTGTTGAGATATAATGCACATGCCATAAAATTCACCATTTAAAAAAGTGTAAAATTCACTGGTTTCATTTAGTATATTCAGAAAGTTGCACAGCCATCTCCACTAATTCCAGAATATTTTTGTTTTCCCCAAAAGAACTCCCGCACCCTTAGCAGGCACTCCCCATTCTCCCCTCCCTCCAGCCACTGGCAACAACTAATCTACTTTTGGTCTCTCTGAATTTGCCTATTCTGTACATTTCACATAAATGGAATCATACAGTATGTGACCTTTTGTGGTTTCTTTTACTTAGCATAATGTTTCCAAGTTTCATCCATGTTATATGGCCTAAAGATTTAAAATAAGCTATAAAAATTTAGGAAGCGTTAACTAGGTAATTACGTCAACTTCAGGGAATCTCTCTTAACTCCTCACTCTCAAAAATAAGGAAATTAGCTCCTGCCAACCACACTTTTATATTGAGAAATTTATATTGACATAATTAAGTCTCATAAAGGTTGCTTACATAACAATAGAAAACCAAACCAATAAACAGCATTTAGATTTTTGTGATTATGTTCACTGGAGAACCGATGTGTGACTAAACCTGAAGAGAAGGAAATAAAATAAATTTAATAAAAGACATCCATGATTTACATGGGAAATTTTGGAAACACTACTATGGGCCACTAAAGAGGATTTGCATTAAGTAGAAAGGCATAAATTGTAATTAGACATTTTTTTTTAAAGTTGCACATCTCTGTAAATTTATGAAAAATCATTGACTTGTACTTTAAAGAGGGTAAATTTTATGGTATATAAACTATACCTCAATAAAGCCATTTAAAAAAAATGATGTAACCAGATTAATTTAACATAGTCACACAAAACACAACAGGATTTCCTGAGACCTAGACAAGTTGATGCTAAAGCATGGAAGAGTTCTCAAAAAGAAGGCTAGGATTCGCCTTACCACACACTTAAACATACTTGCTGGGGACATGGTGAACTGGCAGTAAGCATTCATTCCCTCTTTCTAACGTGTCTTCCTATTTGGCACATGCTAGAAAAAGCTAAAATCTAAATTTTCCAGATTCCCTTGCAGCTGGACACCAGAAGCAGATTAGGTGTTCTCAGTTAGATGTAGACAACAAAGACTCCCTCCTCTGCCCAAAGACTCCCTCCTCTGCCCAAACACCTTGGGCCCTGTCCTTGGCCCATTTAGTCCAGCTTTGGCACGAATCATGAGACAATTTATTGAAAATCCCTCACACTTGGTATCTGATCACCCTGCTATCTGATCAAATTCTTACCCCCCAACCCTCTTCAACTTATCATCCTGGCATACCTTAAGCAAGAACCCCATTTGAATTTGTCTAGCAATAATCTCCCTAGCCTTGGGGCGGCTGGAAGAACACTTAAAATAAATAAAAGTTAAAAAAAAAAAATCTCCGTAGCCTTGATGTTTCCTCTTAGTAATTTTCTATCCACTGACCCCTTACCCTGCTTCTTGGTGATAAATCTTGTGCTTGCTGGCATGGGAGTTGAGCCCGATCTCCCTCCCCTATTGCTGTAGTCCCTCTTGAATAAAATCTTCTTTACCATCTTTAATACATGTCTGAATAATTTTCTCATTAACACACAGTAAAACTGAATAACCCAGTCTCAGAAGAAAGCACACCATGTGAATCCACTATATAAAGTTCAAGCACATGAAAATTAAACAGATCAATTAGTGATATAAATGTACATGTTAAGTCTATAAAGAAAAGCAAAGGAATGATAAACAGTTCAGAAGAGTGGGATCTTTGAGGTCAGAGGAAAAGATATGCAATGAGAAAGGGACATGTAGGGCTCTTTGGAAAGTAAGGTGAAAATCAATTTCTTTCTTTAAAAAAAAAAAAATTTATTGGGGAATATTGGAGAGCAGTGTGTTTTTCCAGGACCCATCAACTCTAAGTCAAGTCGTTTTCAATCTAGTTATGGAGGGCACAGGTCAGCAGCTCCAAGTCCAGTTGTTGTTTTCAATCTAGTTGTGGAGGGCGCAGCTCACTGGCCAATGTGGGAATTAAACTGGTGACCCTGGTGCCATGAGCTCTGTGCTTTAACCAACTGAGGCAATCGGCTGCCCCCAAAATCAATTTCTTAAATCAAGTAGTGGGTGCACAAGTACTTGTAGCACCATTATTTGATATGTTTTACAAAAACTGTTTTATACTTAGTCAATATTTAATAAGAGATAATTCTATAAAGAATAAGGTAGTCCATTGTTAGTGAAAAAGCAGATTGGTGTTCATCATACATGAACTTTTTCTGAAAGGTTTTCTTTTTTCCAAAATAAAAATTTGGAGAAAAAAAATGATCCTTATGGCAAATCTATGCTAAATTGTAAATCACACTCTGATTTCAAAAACATTAAAATGCAAATGCAAACAACAAAATGAATCATCAGAGAAGCAGCAGATGAGGAAAGAGCAAAGGAGGAGCAGCACTGGACACCTAAGCTAATTTAGTTCCTACACAACCTGGCAAACTTAGGGACTCAAACAAATCAAGGGACTCTGTAAGCTTAATGTAGCTAATTTTTAAAAGACATTAAGCAAACTTTTTCATGGTACTCTAGTAGGCAAAGTATGGAAATGTACACCAGGCAAAATAGTTTGGTTAAGTAGAACATTTGGATAAGTAGGTGAATGATTCTGAGGTCTTCCATTTGTCTTTCCAAATCCACTCTTCATTATCCAGTTCTCTGCTCCAGGAGGTTGACCTGTGTGGGCTATCAACAGGGTTCCCTTACCCTCTGGCTTTAATTGAGTTCAGGTAGTGAGGAGCCCAGAGATTAGAGAGAGGGATGAGAATAGAGAGCCAGGCTACCTCTGGCTATCAGGTTGCCCTGGGTTGGCTATGGCCCTAGACCAAAGGTCACCACTTCTTATGAAGAGGTTAACTGTATGACTCACACATTCCCAGCTCCAGTAACCCCAGCCTCCCTCCCATTTCTCCTTCAGGTCTAGGGACAGTGGCCTTGATTATCCAAGTTACTTCACTATCCCTAGTGGTCTTCATACATCTACATCTTTGTAAAAAGATCTCCTAGAAAATAAGTATTCATTGAATTATCCTTTTAAGAAAATGAGCAAGGTGTAGAATATGCAAACTTTTGAGCCATGTGATTTACAAGATAAATAGATGGAAGCAGGGAAGGGTGCAGATGAGCATAGAGAGTCAGGTGGTTCCTATGGCTCAGTTTCCCTTGCTGTTGCCTATGTATGTCTATTTCCTCAAGACTGTTGGGATCTTTACGAGTATGCACAAGGGGACAAGTTGTGCAGACTGCCACGCTTGTTTGTGGGTTTGTGAATAGAGAGCAGGTAGGTAGCCTGGGGCCCTTTCAGGACAGTGCAAGGAGAGCTGCTCCGTGGTGCCAATAGCCATTATGGAAAGTCCCAGCTGATTATCCTGTTTTTTTTTTCTGTTGCTTAGTTTTTATTATCAAAACTTCCAAACATACACAGAAACACATAAGTATACACAGAGAAGTATAATGAATCCCCATCACCTATTTTGCCTATACTGTTTCATCTATGATCACTCCATACCTATCCATTCTACCACTGGTGGAAATCTGGATTGTTTCCAACTTTTGGCTATTATAAATAAAGCTACTGACCATTTTTATTCATGGCTTATTGATAGGGTAGGTAGAAAGGTAGAAATGAGCAGAGGAGGGAACCAACCTCAGTTAGGAGGCCCCTTGCAGCTGCTCTTACTTAGGTCACAGATATCCTGCTCTGCAGGATATTATAAACAAAGGCGGACACAAAACAACTAGCTCAGCAGGATAGCAGGCTCACACCTGCCCCTAAAGCAAGAAGGAAAAACGCTGGAGAGGGAGGGGAAAACATCCTGCTTATCAGAATGTACACCCAGCTTCTCAGAGCTATTTCCATGAGCTCAAACAACCTTGGGAGCAAGAAGCGAGTATGAGGCACGCAAGCTGGGAGAATGAGAGATACTGGAGAGGGAGCGGGAAAGACAATTCTCACACAATGTATGTGAGGAGAGGCTGCTTCCCTGTCTTCTCGGTCAGCCTGCTCCATGTTTTGGAGTGGACTTTTTTACTAATAAACCTTGCTTTTCTACAACTCCCTTAATTCTTTCTCTTGACTGAATTTTTTCCTTCAAGAAGACAAGAATATTAGAAAAATGTCACTCTCAGTAACATTATGATGGGCACAAGCATTCATTTCTGTGGGGTACATTTCTAGGAGTGAAAATTCTGGGTCATAGGGTAGACATTTACTTAGCCTTAGTTTTTCCAAAGTGGGCATATGATTTACACTCCCAACAGCAGTTTAAGAATTCTGGTTGTACCACTGTTGGGACGTTTTTTCCTGCAGGCACCACCACTAGGAGCTTCCATCCCCCCCCCTCCTCCGATACCATATCAGAGCAATTTCCTGCAAACACAGCAGTTAGAGGTCTTCCCGTCAAAAAAATGTTGAGCAATCACAGCTGTTAGGGACGGACCTCCCTGGCACCCCAGCCAGATTTCCCCCCAACCCGAAGGCCTAACCCTATAAGACAAAGCGCCCGACCCCAGTAAGTGCTCAGTCTTTGGGAACAATCCCGCTGAGCCCACCGGCGTAATAAAGCTGTGTTCTCCCTGATCCCTGCATGCCGCTTGAGTCTCTTGGTGCTCGCCGCTTTTCCGCAACACCACTTGCAGTTTTTATTGTCAATTCTGTTAATGTTAGCCATTTTGGAGGGGGACAGGATTCACTACTGAGCTTGTAATTTGCATTTCCCTTATAACTAATAATGCGGAGAATATTTTTATCTGCTTATTGGTCATATGCATATCTCCTTTGAAGCATCTATTTTTTCTCATTGATTTCACTCAGAACCATTTATTGAAAAGACCATCTTTTCTCCACTATATGCAATGGTTTCTTTTCCTAAATCCGGTGATCATATATGGATAACCATTAATACTTAATGATTTTTATGGCCATTTCCTTCCTCAGGCCAGGTGTGTCTACCCAATGAATAAAATAAGTTTGACTAGACAGACAAATCTGCAAAATTAATCAGAAATTAATTTGGATAATCTGCTGTTTGGTATTATGCATAGTACCGACACTTCCTGTTAATAGCTCATTGCCAATCCCTTAGAATCTTACAAAAATGTCATTACTTCTACTCAAAGTAAAATATGAGTAATATGTCACATATACATGTTTTTCAAACATTATCCTTTGATCTTCTAAATCAATAAACAATTTTTTCTTTGACTTTTTATTTTGAAATCATTTAAGGTACACAGGAAAGTTGCAAAAAACAACAGAGTTCAAGTATACCCTTCATCCTGCTTCCCTTAATAGTAACAACTTATCAAAAAAAGTAATAATTTATCTAACCATAGTGTAATTATCAAAACCAGAAAATTAACATTTGTATGATACTATTAATTAAACTATAGACCTTATTTGAATTTCACCTATTTTCTCCTTTTTCTGTTCCAGAACCTATTCCAAGACCTCATACTGCATGTGGTTGTGTCTCCTTCGTTTTCTCCCATCTATGACAGTTCCTCATTGTTTCCTAGTAGTGTCATGCTCCACAAACGACGTTTCAGTCAATGAGGGACCACATTAATGATGATGGTCCCATAAGATTTTAATGGAGCTGAAAAACAGCCATCACCTAGTGATATCGTAGCCATCATAATGTCACAGTGCAACACATTACTCACATGTCTGTGGTGATGCTGGTGTAAACAAACCTATTGTGCTGCCAGCCATATAGAAGTAGACATATAATTATGTACAGTACATAATACTTGATAACAATAAAAAATAAATGACTATGTTACTGGTTTATTTACTATACTATACTTTTTATTATACTCTTTCTACTTACAACAAAGTCTTTTGTAAAATAGTACGCTGTGACGGCAGCAGCCTCATTTCATTAACTGCATCTCTTGATTGTATGATTATCTCTTGTGCTTGATTTAATCTCATGTTGCTTTATAAATTTAGTGTAGCCTAAGAGCACAGTGTTATAAAGTCTACAGCAGTAGGTAGCAATGTCCAAGGCCTTCACATTCAGTCACCACTCACTCACTCACTCACTCACTCACCCACCCAGAGCAACTTCCAGTCTTAATCCTACAAGCCCCCTTCATGGTCAGTGCCCAAATAGCTATAGCATTTTTTATCTTTTATACTGTATTTTTACTGTACCTCTTCTATGTTTATATATACAAATACTTACCACTGTGCTCCAGTCGCCTACAGTATTCAGTACAATAACATGCTGTACAGGTTTTAGCCTAGGGGCAATAGGTTATACCATACAGCCTAGGTATTTATCAGGCTATACCATGTAGGTTTGTGTTAAGTACAAGCTATGATGTTCACACAATGGCAATCACCTAGTAACACATTTCTCAGGACGTATCCCCATCACTGAATGGCACATGACTATATAAAAAATTGTTTTTATAACATAAAAATATACATTTATTTATAAATTATAAATATGTATTATTACTAATATTTTTGTATTACATAAAAATACAAATGTTAAAGGGCTGGAAATCTTTAAATTTTCTTTCTTTATCCCAGCAGAGTTTCCTATATGCCCCACTTAGATGTACGTAATAGGAATTTGGCTTTCTCTACCAGATCATTTTAAGAAAAGATCACATAGAAAAGTGAGACACATTCCTACTCTATTTCTCAATAACATCTTCAGAAAGGTACCACCATTCCAAAAAGATATCAATTTAAAATTGCTATATTCCATAATTTTCAAGCACAATTTAAAGCAATTGATTATACCCATTTCAAAGACTATTAAATTCTATCCACATGTAAGTTAAATATTAGAAAGGCGGGCAGCCAGTTGGCTCAGTGGTTAGAGCGCAGTGTTCATAACACCAAGGCCACTGATTTGATTCCCACATGGGCCAGTGAGAAACAATGGTTTGAACTTGGAGCTGAGCCGCCAGTGGGCAGCCGGTTGGCTCAGTGGTTAGAGCACAGTGCTCATAACACCAAGGTCGTTGGTTCGCTTCCCACATGGGCCAGTGAGCTGCTCCTCCACAACTAGATTGAAAAAAACCAATGACTTGATGGGGAGCTGAGCTGCGCTCCCCAAAAGTAGATTGAAATAAAATGACTTGACATAAAGCTGATGGGTCCTGGTCTCCAATATTCCCCAATAAAAATTTAAAAAGAAAAAAGTCTTGTCAGACATAACTTTTGACCTATAAACTAACTAAAAAAAGAGATCAAAACATGTGAAAAGGAAATGTAAGAGAAAGGAAGTGGAAAAAAAAAAGAATTTACTCAAGTGAATATCCACTCTTCTGTACCTTTTTAACATGTGATTTAAATGATCAATAAAAGTAATTACTAACTATCCTCTCATTCCTTTCAAATATGTGAAATATGAGAGAAACCTCAAATGCACTGCAATTACTAACCAGGACATTACAAAACATTTACTATTTTAAAGTCTTAAACACCAGCAAGCCTTTGAGGCTAAATTAAGCCTATAGAGTCAGATAGTCATTACCCAGCTTAATCTCTGGCAATTAGAACAAGGCATGCAGTATTACTATGTGATTCAGATAGAACATTGCTGCATCCCTTAAAACTTCTTTTTCTAACCTCAATTACCTTAGAAAAGGAATCCTGCTGCTAGAAACAGTGAAAGATCATTTATTTTTGAGTGTCAGTCAAACATTGTATTTATAGCTTAGATAGTCTTTTAACTCTGGGGAAGAAGGCAGAGAGTAATTTAATATTAATGGAGCTCATTATCCTGTTTAGAAGAATTCATAAGAGTAACAGCATTGTTCAGAATACAGAGAATGAACAATGTAACAGCAGAAGTCAGGTCTCGGTCTGACAAGGTCCCCAACCCCAAGACAATATATAATGCCCTAACTTCTCAGAACATACTAGGAAGCAATGGCGGTGAAAGAATGGATATGAACTGTCTCCTGGTTTTCCCTTTATAACCAGTTGTTTTCAGTTGTTGTCAGGTTCCTCCTCTTGAACTCTAATGTTGGGGCTCCTTTGGGGCTCAATCCTGGGCCCCCTTCTCTTTTCTCTTTACTGTTTCCCTAACATAAATACCAATTTGAGGTTGTTGTCCTCAAATTTACCTCAGGCTAGCTTTCTGGGTTACAAATTCACATATCCAACTACATTTTTAAACTCTCCACTTTAAGATAACTCACATTCCAACTACAGTATACCTAAATAAGAATAGCTAGTAAAACAGCAAAATATACTGAACACTTATTATAGGCCAGACCCCATTCTCAGCATTTTTCACGTACTAACTTATTTAATCATCACAACCATCCCATGAGGCAGATACTATGATCATCCCTATCTTTTAGAGGCGGAAACTAAGGCACACAAGGTAACTAGCCTGATGTTAACACATTTAATACATAGCAGGGTTAGGATTAAAACTAAGGTAACTAAGGTCTTCTGGCTTCAGAGCTTATATTCTTAACGACTATGCTAAGCTAAGTCACTTAAATCAACATTGAGTTATCTCTCTCAGGTTTATTCCCGTCTCCTGACCCCAGATTCTCTCTTCCCAATAACGAGGTAGGTAGTTTACTCAAGTTGGAAAGTAGGAATCATCTTAGATTCCTCCCTTTCCCTTACTGCCCATCCCAACAAGTTCTGTCAATTCTACCTCCAAAACCCAGCCTCATCCTCATCCCCATCCCCATCCCCATCCCCATCCCCAATGTGGCCTGTATTGCAGAGAAACGTCCCCAAAACCAGTCTACCCGCTTCTGTACCCGCACATTCAGTCCCCTAAATGCATCGTCCACTCAGCAACAAAAGAGATCTCCTTAAAACACATCAGTTCATAACCACTGAATTACTTAAAACCACTGAATAGCTTTTTCTCACTCTGAGGATAAAATCCACAAGCCTCACTGTGTCTTCTGGAAGCATGAAAATTAACAAACAGAAACCTCATTTAAAATGGAGTCAGGAGGCTAGAAGGGAGACCTCTCCCACTCCTGTCACTCAACGCACACTACTGACCCCAAAAGGTAGAGACGTACCTTGCATTTTCAACAGAAAGTGATATTACTTTACGGCCATAACTGAGCCAATGAAAATTCACTTGACTTTGAATTTGTAGTTTCCTCCAGGGGACTCTTTGTTTACAACAACCCCTACCAAGTCCATAAACAGGCCCTCCTCTCCTTTGTTTCTCTGGATTTGCAGATGGTTATCCATTAGACCCCATGTCCTGAATTTCAATTCTTTGTTGTTCTGGAATAAACTCATTTTGCTGGAGAGAGATCTGGCTGTCTATTTGTTTAAGGTCAACAAATACTCCCAGTTTATCTCTAAACCTGCATCTTGAGCCACTCTCCTCCTTTACTCACTTTGTCCCAGCCACATTTTTTTTTCAAATATATTTAAAGTTCTTCAAAAGCCAATGACAAATAAATTTGCATGACCTTTTGTTTGGAATATGTACAGCACTGCCCCTTTCAGTTAGCAGGACACAGCGTGATTATACTTATAAAATGTTCAGGTTCCTGTGATCTTAGAGCTGGGTGCCTAGCCTTCTCCCTGTCTATCCACATTCACATCCCTGTGTATGTTTCTAGTTATCAGAAAAAGGCCCCAAATCCACCAAATAACCAGCAACATAATTTCTAAATTCTAAACTGTAGAATGATCACCCCCTGGAAGAACTGTAAATAATGAAACACAATAGAAGACAAAATAAGATATACAGTATCCTTTTAACCCTCCTTCCTTCTATTTACTCCGTCTCCTCCCCAAAAGACCAGAAGGCAGGGGTAAAAAAGACTATGACAAAGCAATAACTTGGGCAAGTTAACATGACATGTTAAAAAGAAAAATAAAAGATACCTCATTTAGACTCTCGTACTTAGAACACAGGCAGAACATGGGCAGCACATAAATATTTGTTGATTTGCTTTGCACCAATGGAAAGTTAAATATGAGTTCAAATGGGCCTATCGATCAATATTTGTAATTTAATGGGAAGAACTGGCAGCCGGGTTCCCTGCCCTTGAAAATACCAAAATATCTACAATTGCTCTCTGATGTACTCACTGGCATCATCCATGAACTCAAAGTCAGCTCCTAGTTCAGAACTTGAAAAGTGATACTGATCTGGGTCAGCCAGAGCACTCAATAGAATCAGCAGTACCACAGCATTGATGATCTGCAATAAGAAAGAAAAAACAATTAAGCAATATACCTAATATAAAGTCCTTATGAGAGAAAATTATACTGACCACATGGAATTTAACTTCCACAGAGACTTAACTTGCAAAACTGAGCTCCACCTACCGGAGGGCAGGCAAACATTCCCAAGGCTGAAACACTGCCAGCCCCCTCAGATGCAGCCAAGGGCCCGTTGATCGGTGCCCAGATGATGGCTGGATTTTACCTCACTGCCCCCTCAAGCCAGCACCCTAGAGCAGTGAACAACAGGCACAAACATATGCAGCAGCCCTAACATTAGTGGGTGGAAAAGCACAAAAACTCTCATTAGCCACATACTCTAATGAGCAACCACAAGTTTCTGTAGGTGAAAAAAACATCTTTCATAGGTTGAATCAGAGCTTTGA
Source organism: Rhinolophus sinicus (assembly GCF_057876585.1). Taxonomy (NCBI): domain Eukaryota; kingdom Metazoa; phylum Chordata; class Mammalia; order Chiroptera; family Rhinolophidae; genus Rhinolophus; species Rhinolophus sinicus. The sequence goes on from NC_142506.1 coordinate 33,231,606, forward strand.
GACCACCTAGGAAACTGTGTCAGAAAATGAATGCAAAGCTGCTTAATGGCAAAGCCAGCATCCTTACTCCTGCGTAGCTCACATGAGCCCCTTTCTATCCTAGGCCCACATTTCTGTCTTCTAGAAATTGCTGAATACATTTCCTTTGGGTACTTCAAATTCAGATAGTCTGAGCGGAAATCATCTTCCTAAATACTTCCCACTTGTGTTCCTCTTTTTCTGTTCTCTGTCTTAAAAAATAACATCACCACTAATAATCAAAAGTGGAAAACACTCATGCACTATGCTAAGTGCTTTATGCAGATACTCTCTCTTAAGCCCTTCAATAGCCTAATGAAGTAGGTGCTAACTTACCCCATTTTATAGAAGAGATAACTGAGGGCCAGGGGTTAAGATCATTGCCCAAGATCAGGCAGCTAATAAATTGTGGAAATAAGATTTGAATCTAGAAATTTCAATTTCAAAACCTAATCTCTAAAAGTCTCCTGTCATACTTGGAACCTGGTTATCTTTGGGCTTTCCACCTTCCTTATGCCCTACATCCAACCAACTGCAAAATTCTGACCATTCTATTTCCTGTATTTCTACTTCTTTTATTCTTCCCAACTGCCCTTGCTGTATACTATGCACATGTACCAACTGTGATGGGCTGAGACTGGGTTGTTATTCCTCCTTTTTTCTGGGTTTAGAAATGTATGATAGAACTCTATGTTCTACTCTTGACAAAGTGGAAAGAAATGAAGAATCTTCAAAAATTGAGAAAACTCTTTTACTAACTAAAGGCATAGCTTACTATAAAATCTTATTTGGAAATACCTATTTATAGAAGAGGTTCAAATAGTCAAGTTATTTGTTTTACAAAATATCCACTCGGGAATCCATTTTTAAATGGCAATGTTCAGTGGTTAGGATTGTTAAGATTTGGAGTAACTTTTTTTTCTTACTATGGTCTGACTACTTTTGGGGGGAAAACACACACACACACACACACACACACACACACACACACATATATATACACACACACACATCTATATATCTATCTATCTATATATCTATATATATAGATATATAGATAGATAGATATATGAAAAGAGCAATTTCCCAGACCATGCACCTATAACTAACTTAAATATACTGTAAGCATGTGGTTAAAAAATTTTTTGAGGTACAAGAGGGTATAAAGTAAAAAGTAAACTCCCTCCTATTCCTATCGACCAATCACCTTTCCCATAGTGGTTTTTAGAACTACCCATTTCTTTTTTCTCTCCAAAGATCAAAAAAACTTCATGGTACATTTTAAAGAACGTATGATTAGCAAAATTCAAGCTAAAGAAAACTTTTCAGAAGATACCTGAGGCTTAACAGAAGGTACAAACTAGTCCCATAACTGGCACATGACGTTTGGCAAAGATGTTCTTAAATAAACTGTAGAGTTTTCTTGGCATTTCCTTCCCTCTATCCTCTTACCTTTGGAAAAGGCAGTCCAAAGATTATGGACTAAAATAAGATTAGATGAAATAACCTCAGAAGATGTTTTGAAAATGCGAAGTACCATACAAAGCCAATGTACTTGTTAATGTAATGGAGTCGGTTTTAAGGTTGAAAAGAAAAAACGTAAATTTGGGATTCACGGGTGTGCTTTCATGAAGGGTCGAGTAGGGAGGGTAAGAGAAGGAAAGGTGAGGTGATGCAGTGTATCCCGTTACAGAAACATGGCCCACATTTAGGGAATCCACAGGGCTAAGTTGTGGAGTTTGGACTGTATTCTAAGTGTAACCAGACGCCAGTGGAGAATAATAAGGAAGGGAAGAATGTGATCTGATTGGCGTTCAAATGAGTAAATTACGCAAAACACCTAGAAAGGTAAGTGGCATACAATAGCCATTCAAATTAGTTCCCTTATCTCTTCACACCTGAACAAGAACCATATGAAAGCGCTTGGCTGGCATCAGAAAATAACCTGGTTTCCAGATCTTCTAAACCAATGTTATGCAGCTACTTTTCTGTCCTTTCAGTGTCAATGGACCTGTCACCTCTTAATCAGTTCATTATTATCCCCTTACCTGGCTTACTTATCATAATACAGGAACTAACTGCCTACAATAGATCAGGTATTTGCTAAGTGCTTAGGAAGAACTCCCCAGGACCCAGAATATAAGGTTAAATAAGTCATGAACCCAAATAACACAAAGCATAAAGCAGTATGCACAACAAGAGTTCAGAGAAAGAACAATGACGTTCAGAAAAAGACATTATCAGAAAAAGACAATACCAAAGCCACGGGGTCACTGGGAGGTACAATGAAGATGGTAGCGTTTGGACAGGGACTGGAAAGATGAGAAGGTTTTTTAGAACCTCAGAGGCATAAAAAAGAACAAGTCCAAGTATGACTAAGGCCACTGAGACGGGCCTGTACTGAAAATAGCAAGTACTTCAATTTGGTTGGAACATAATATACGGAGGAAAATGTTAGGAAATGAAATTAGAAATGCAGACTGGGGCCAGATATGGGAAGGTCCTCAAAACCACAACAGTAATTTGGGGCTTTATTCAAATAGTTAATAAAGATGCCTAAAAGGTTTCTGAGGTGGGATCAGAGCTATGTCATTAGGAAATTCAAGCTGGAAGAGGCCGGGAGGCTAAAACGGAGGCAAGAAACCAGTCTGGAGACTATTGCAATAGTCTGGCTGAGACCTAATTAGGGTTTTATTCACTCATCTCTAATTCTCCTGCCAACCCTGTAAGACTGAGATCTTACTTGTGAGTTTGAGAGGTTAAGTGACTTTATCTTAGGATCTATGGGTTGAAGAGCCCTGGTTTGAACCCCAAGGCCTTTTCACAAGGAGGAACAATTATTAGAGACTTAGAAAATGACTAGATGCAAGGATAGAGGGAAGCAAACAAGACTCTGATATTTGAAGCCTTGTCATTATCAGAAATAAGGAGGATCATTTGAAGGACTATGAAAAGCACTTGTAGAATTTCCAAATAATCATGTTTTTATCTTGTCCATCTGGCCTCTAATCCTTTCTTTGTATTCAATCTTTGATCTGCAAGCCTGACCTCTGTTTTTCTGTTTGCCTACTCAAGTTTGAGAGCCTTGTGTATCTAGTCTCCTGTGCATTCCTGCTCTCTCCTGCTCAGTCTCTGAACATGTCACATCATTCCTGACAACAGAGTTCTGACTACTGGTTTGGTGTATTCGTCTCACTCCAGAGTGGATCCTGGTTCCTATACTTAGCTCTGCCCTAGATGCTTAATAACTGTCATCTGCTCCTATACCTCTAGCCCTATGTACCTACTATCTGTGCTCACAAGCCACAGACCCCAGTCCTGGGGCCAAGTCCCATTCCAGGTGCCCTTGTTCTTTGTGAGATAGTCCAGAGAAAGGAGATATATGTAGAACTAAGATGTAATGATAAGGCCATTATACATCACAAATGTCTCGCCATTTTGCTTCTAATCACAGAGTGAATGTTTCGTAATAGAAGGCATGTGCCGACACATACTTGCTGTATTATTACCTGAATTGTTGGATGGTATAGGATAGATGTTGAGGAAAATTTGCCTTCATTGGTTGATGTGCGCTTTTGCCTATTCCTGTATGTGAGGTGATTTCTGTGTTGTGATCAGGGGTTGAGTAAATTCCCTCTTTGCTCTCATTCTCCCAAGCAGGGGAGACATGAGATGAGGTCGCTTTTCTGTCTGTGCTGTGAGGTGATGGTTAGCTTAGCTTAGGGTTAAAGGAATTCTTGATCAGGGGTTGAGAGAATTCCCTCTTTGTTCTGTCTGTTTCGCCCACATCAACAGATAAGGTGAAGAAGTAGCTAAGATATATCAGGACGACGTGAGAGGCGTACTGCCAGACTTTGGAAGGCCTTGGGCTGATTGATGATTCCAAGCAAGAACAGGAGACATTGCTTATCCGGATGAATTGGCCCTTCAGCCGGATACGTAATATATTTTCATTTTTTATCATTAACTGCAGAACCCTCCCAGAATTGCCTATTCCTTGACAGGGGAGGCAGGAACACAAAACTTGGCTCTGGGGTACATCTAAAGAGATATGCAAGTGAGATCTCAGGTGGCTTGATATTGATTGACTGCTCTTTCAAGAGACTGCTATTCAGAAGATTTTCTGTTTCAGGACTGCTTTTCAGGACTGGATTGTTAGGGAGTAAGAGATCGGAACTTGCCTCAATGGACAGTAGAGACTTTTTGTTGGTGAACTGTCATCATTCTAGCATCTTTGAGAACTTGTATGCAGTTTGCAGCTTACAGTGTCAGAAGACTTCCTAACTTACAACTACAACAACAGTAGCAAAATCCTTCAGATTGTTAACACCTTAAAAATTTACAGCATCAAGTTGCAAAACTGCAGTTTATAGCATCAGAAGATGCCTTGACTTCTAACAACAACAAAGACCACAACCGCAGCATTCTTTGGAACTAGCAAGCAGCGGTGTGGGAGATGCCTGAGTTTCTCTCAGCTACAGACCTGGCAAGGTTTTGATTTATGACTTTTCCAGTACTGTTCTCCCCCAGTTTGGTGAGCTTTTGACATCTACTGTAATAGTTACATACTATAGAGCTTATTACTGCTTTTGGATACTCCTTACTGATGTTATTTGTATATTTAGCCAAGTGATTTTTGAGCAATAGTAAACATATGTTGGGATCTCTTAAACTTATACGTATGTGTACTCCTTTGACGAGACATTGCTATCATATATAGTTTAGTCTTAACCACCTTTACTTTCTGACATTAACATATTCTATCAATTGCCTTTGTTTTTTGCTATTGCATATTACTAAATTAATTAGATATTAAATAAATAAATTCATTAACCCCATTCTAGCGTGTGTCCCTCCTCCTTTTCCCAGCTCGTCATTACAGATGGGAATTTGGCACACCATAGATGATGTAAATTCAGTGGGATGACAGGGTGATCCATGAGGACCTAGGTCTATGCAAAGTGGTGGGGTGGGGTGGAACTAGCCATGGCAACAACTAAACACGGTCAAATGGAAAAGGTCAAATTCGGGGCCGGCCCGGTGGCTCAGACAGTTAGAGCTCCATGCTCCTAACTCCAAAGGCTGCCGGTTCGATTCCCACATGGGCCAGTGGGCTCTCAACCACAAGGTTGTCAGTTCAATTCCTCAAGTCCCGCATGGGATGGTGGGCAGCACCCCCTGCAACTAAGATTGAATACGGCACCTTGAGCTGAGCTGCTGCTGAACTCCCGGATGGCTCAGTTGGGTGGAGCGCGTCCTCTCAACCACAAGGTTGCTGGTTCGACTCCCGCAAGGGATGGTGGGCTGCGTGCCCCCTGCAACTAGTAACGGCAACTGGACCTGGAGCTGAGCTGCGCCCTCCACAACTAAGACTGAAAAGGACAACAACTTGAAGCTGAATGGCACCCTCCACAACTAAGATTGAAAGGACAACAACTTGACTTGGAACAAAGTCCTGGAAGTCCTTATTGTTCCCCAATAAAGTCCTGTTCCTTCCCCAATAAAATATTAAAAAAAAAAAAAAGAAAGAAAAGGTCAAATACAAGTCAAAGCCCTCAAAATATTGGATAAGAAGTACTTCCCGAAAGAGAGAAAATGGAAATCAACCAATCATCTATTCCGACCAAGAATTAAATGTCACCACAAATGAGAACCAAGAAGATGGTGAGACTTGCCAGGAGAAGATTATGTAATGACCACAGCTAATCTAAATGAAAAGAAAGAGAGGGCATGTTTATTTTCTCATTCAGTTAATGCTCACTTGCATTTGGACTTTCTTTGTCCGTTTTGGTGCGTTGTGTACAAACTGTTCCTATTCTATTTACAAAGTGTTCCTTTGCTGTCACATATTTTTTCCTTGTTCTTGACAATGATTACTTCCTCATGTAAATAAATTCAATTTCCATCCAATTATTTAGGTGATGTTGAGGCCCTTGTATTTTCTTCTGAGATCCAAGTGCTCTTCACCCTTAAGTCAGATATCAGATCCTAAATGAACAGTGAGACTTGCAGCTTAAATCTAAACAACTAAAAATATAAAATGTAATTATCAGCTCACTTTTTAAAAGCCTCAATAAAAGAAACTTAAGAACACTCAAATCCACTGAGACAGTAATGACACAATAAACAGAAATTGGCACAGAAAGATGTGTCCAAAAATGATCGTTGCAGACTTACCTATAATGAAAATTTGAAACAAAAGTAGAATGGCTAAATAACATTACAACCAAATAACAGAATCCTAAGTAAGCATTAAAAATCACATTCAGAAAATATTAATGGCAAGAAAACATTCACAGTATAATGTTAAGTGAAAACTGCCGTCTAAAAATGTTACATGATTCTGGGTCGGCCTGGTGGCTCAGGTGGTTAGAGCTCCATGCTCCTAACTCCGAAGGCTGCCGTTTCGATTCCCACATAGGCCAGTGGGCTTTCAACCACAAGGTTGCCAGTTCAATTCCTCGAGTCCCACAAGGGATGGTGGGCTCCGCCCCCTGCAACTAAGATTGAACACGGCACCTTGAGCTGAGCTGCCGCTGAGCTCCTGGATGGCTCAGTTGGTTGGAGCGTGTCCTCTCAACCACAAGGTTGCTGGTTCGACTCCTGCAAGGGATGGTGGGCTGCGCCCCCTGCAACTAGCAACAGCAACTGGACCTGGAGCTGAGCTGCGCCCTCCACAACTAAGACTGAAAGGACAACAACTTAAGCTGAATGGCACCCTCCACAACTAAGATGGAAAGGACAACTTGACTTGGAAAAAAGTCCTGGAAGTACACACTGTTCCCCAATAAAGTCCTGTTCCCCTTCCCCAATAAAATCTTAAAAAAAAAAAAAAAAAGACAGTTCTATAAAAAAAGTTACATGATTCTAATTTTATTATGTATATTTGTAATATGCTCACATGATAAATAACAGACTAAAAACACTAAAACATACAATGTTATAAACCAGGTGGTAGGTGTGCAGATGACTTATACTTTTAATTATCTTTATATCTTTTTGTATTTTCCAGAGTGTCTATCATGAGTATAATTGCATTTAAAGTCAGGAAAAATTATTTAAAGCTACAAAAATATTTGTAATATAAAATGTTACAGATTATTATTAAGCCTGATTTAAAAGAAACAATTAGTAGTAAAATGACCGATAACAAACAAATATGGCTGGGCCTTAAAGTCAAAACTTGGAAATAGGTTTACCAGGAGAAATATCAGAGTAAATGGAGTAATAATAATTAAGAGATCTGCCACTTCCAGTAATGGTGAACTAGGTAATACAAACCAATCTTTTCGCTGAGGACAACGAGAAAATCTGGACAAAATCTAAACAAATGTCTGTGAGAAGGCATTAGAGAGCTAACAAGGAAGTGAAGAAATACTGGGCCACCATCCAGTACAAGGCAGAAATAGCCCTGGGGACATTTGTTGATTTCAGAAAAGATGGATGAGAGCTAAGAGCTTGAGCAGCACCACTGATAGTCTTGCTGGGACAGGGTGTGAAAGCCTGGAGTACAGGGCTTGCTTGGCAGTAGTAGAGGGCAGAATTCCTCAGGACTTTGCCAAAGGGATAAGGTGAACCATAGGAGTAAGGTGAACCAGAAGTAAACAAGCCTTTATAGGGACACAGGCCAGCTCTGCCTCATCTGAATCCTGAGACTGGATTAAGGGGATCCCCAGATGCTAGACCCCTGTAAGAAGCTGTTATAATCCTTAATGGAGAAAGATACCATCCTATTGAGGTAAAGATACCTCAAATTATTTCTTCAGGTTTTCAAATACAATGTCCATAACACAAGAAACAGAAGACGGGCACTAAGAACAAGAACCAACAGAAACAATAGACAATAGAAACAAACCACAGGTGCTCTAGATATTGAAGTTAATGGGCACACCCTTTAAATTGACTGTGCTTCCGATATTCCAGGAGATAAGGAAAAAACAGAATAAAAATTCAGGGGGGCAGGCCCGGTGGTTCAGGCGGTTAGAGCTCCGTGCTCCTAACTCTGAAGGATGCCGGTTCGATTCCCACATGGGCCAGTGAGCTCTCAACCCCAAGGTTGCCAGTTCAATTCCTCGAGTCCCGCAAGGGATGGTGGGCTCTGCCCCCTGCAACTAAGATTGAACACGGCACCTTGAGTTGAGCTGCCTCCTGGATGGCTCAGTTGTTGGTTGGAGCGAGGGCTCTCCACCACAAGGTTGCCAGTTCAATTCCTCGAGTCCCGCAAGGGATGGTGGGCAGCGCCCCCTGCAACTAAGATTGAACACGGCACCTTGAGCTGAGCTGCCTCCCGAATGGCTCAGTTGGTTGGAGCGTGTCCTCTCAACCACAAGGTTGCCGGTTCGACTTCCACAAGGGATGGTGGGCTGTGCCCCCTGCAACTAGCAACGGCAACTGGACCTGGAGCTGAGCTGCGCCCTCCACAACTAAGACTGAGAGGACAACAACTTGACTTGGAAAAGTTCTGGAAGTACACACTGTTCCCCAATAAAGTCCTGTTCCCCTTCCCCAATAAAATCTTTAAAATAAAAAAATTCAGGGAACTAGAATCTCTCTCTATCCTTCTCTCTTTCTCTCTCTTACACACACACACACACACACACAGGACATGACAGATTTTAAAAGAATAAACAGAAACTCTAGAATGAAAAAATAGGCAAATCAAGAATTTGATGGACTTAACCTATGAGACATAATTGCAAGAAAATTAATGAGTTGGATAAGAAAGAAGAAAATATTCAGACATCTGGCTTTAATGATAACAAAGGAAGCAAGAAGATAATGGAGTTACATCTCCAAAATGCTGGGGAGGAAATACATGCCTACAATTCTATATCAAGTAAAAAAAAAAAAAAAATCCTTTAAGGATGAAAATGAAACAAAACTACTTTCAGACAAAACTGAGGGAATCTGTCACTAGCAGTTCAGCAGTAAAGAAAGCATTAAAGGGTGTTCCTTGAGCAAAAGAAAATGATATCAGATGGAAAGCTGAAGAACAAGAAAAATAATAATTATGTTGGCAACTGAATATTGATAACATATAATAGTAACAATAATGACTTATGAGTGCATTTATAAATAGAACCAAAACACACAACAATAGCATGAAATCAAGAATGGATAACTGGACTTGAACTGATCTTAGGTCCTTGCATTGCCCAGGAAGAGAATGAAAGTACCAATTAATGTAAGATGTTAAAAAGTCAAGGATGTATGTTGTAATCTGTAGGGTAACCTTTAACAGAATAGTCAGACTTGGGTGGTAGATACATGGATGTTTGCTTAGTAATAACTGAGCTGTTCATATAGTTTGTGCACTTTCTGTCTGTGTGCAATATTCACAGTAAAAATGGTTAAAAATAAAAATATACATTATAATCTCATATGCTGGTCTCAGCTACTTGGTTAATTTTTTATTTAGAAATTGTTTTCTAAAACTTATTAATGGCAGATGTGCCTTTCACTTAGGTCCAACTTCAATGGGCAAATCAAAATGAAACGAAAGTTTGAACTTTTTACATGAAATTTCTTTAAATAAAATTTTAGAATTCTGATCCACATGTGCGTTCTTATTCAAATAAGCCCCTGTCTACATCGTCCTGCTGTGATACTGAAAGAAATCTGATACTTGCTATTTCAAGTCAAAAAATTATGGTAAATGTTTAAAAATTAGATTTATCATAAAATTCTATTTGCCTAAGAAATTGACTAAATTAGTTCACCTACTGTGTGCTCAACTCTCTGCTTGAAACTGGTTATACAAAGATGAATAAGACACGTTCCCTGCCCCGAAGGATTAGTGGGGTAAACACACATCAACGCTCAGGTAAGATACAAAAAAATTTTATAATATTCATTAATTCAATTATTCAAAAAGTATATATTAGGCAACAAATATATGCCCATCACTATGCTAGCATCACATATATATTATGGCAAACCCCTCAAGGTAGCCTATTGTCTAGTGTGGAAGACAGTCAATTAAATGTGATGTTCTTTCAGAGTGAAAAGGAGTCTGCTGTACTAGAGACTTGGAGAAAAGGGGGTGGCAGTTGATAGGTGCTGCAGCAAAATGACTGTATTAACACCAGAAAGGAACAGACTTTTGGAAATCTTGAGAAACAAAAGATTACAGCACAAATAATTTTAGGGTATCAGACTAAGTGACTAAGTGACTAAGAATTAAGTATTAAGACAAAGTCTAAGGAAACAAAAGCATAAAAATGAGCCACTCTTGCTAATCTTTTGAGTTAGATTATAATTACACCCAACATTTTAAGTTGTGGAAGCTAGAAATCAAAGGGCAGTCTCCAAGTTACATACTGTGAGATAAAAAGTTTAAACAGTAAAATGAAAGGTATACCTCATTTCTCTCCCCTCCCCCTTTCTTCTGCCCCCCGCCCCCCAACTCCGGTTGAAGCCGTTGTTTCTCAGTCTAGTTTAGTTGTGTAGGACAAGCTCCCTGGCCCATCTGGCCCATGCTGGTGTTATGAGCCTTGTGATCCCCCCCCCCCCCCAGGCAGCCGGTCTCCGGTCTCCTGTCGTAGGTCGTAGGTCGGCTGCTCACAGCACTCAGGGCAACTTTCATCAGCTGCCAGCCACTCACGCTGGCTGCCGGCCATTCTCGCTGGCCACCACTCAAGGCAGCACACAGCAGCCTGCCTGGCAGCTCACTGCAGCCCAGCTCCAGGGAGAGCTGTTGTTCACAATCTTAGCTGTAGAGGGCGCAGCTCACTGGCCCATGTGGGAATCGAACCAGCAACCTGCGTGTTAGGAGCACGGCGCTCCAACCACCTGAGCCACTGGGCTGGCCCTAGAGGCCCCATTTCAATAGGCAAATTTTTTTAATGTATAGCAGAGATTTTTTTTTTTTTTACCCCAAATTCAATGAAGTCTTTCTGACTGACCTTGCAGCCCACAGCGCCATCCCTTTTAGCATGTCTTCCTCATGGGTGATAATGTAAACTAAGAAACCACTACACATATTATTTTATATTACTGAAGCAGTTTTGACTCCTCTATTATACCATTTTACAGGTGACTTTCAGCCTTCAGAGAAAACCTGATCAAGAGCATATGGTTTTCAGCTGAGATACAATCACTGTTCCTTCGATTCTAAATACCGTGCATGCTCCTTCCAGTAACCCAAGTCCCTCCCAGGAAGTCACCACTTTACATTCACAAGCCCTGGCCAACTCTGCCAACCAGTCCCCTGGCAGCAGTCTCAGAATTCTTTTCAAGGGCGTGTTCCAGACAGCCACTCTCAATGCAACAGGAGTTTGGCAAGCAAAATGAAACAGATTTGCCGCCTCAGCAGCAGCAATCCTAGTATCTCTGAACGGGCTTGGCTGGATCCTGAACTTCATTCTCAGGCTGAGACATCATTATACTCTTAGAATTCAGGGTCCTGATAATAAATGAGAAAGATGTCTGGACAGTGGACAGGAGGCAAAGGATGGTCCCCTAACAGAGACCAGAAAGAGGAATGTTGTCCAAATGGCCTTTGGGAGTGGGGGTGGACATGAATAAGAAGAATAAGTATGTCTTAAAAAAAAAATTACTGGATCTCTGAATGTGAAGAGATAGGCCTAGCCCGGAGCCTAGTTTAGGATGGACTACTGAGACCTAAACTCTGTTCATAAAAAAAGTATCAAGTACTAGAGGATTAGAAGCCTGGCATCTGGAAAAGAGAAAATATAAAGTGCAAAATAGCTAAATTAATTTTTTAGTGCAGCAAACATGGTGCTCTTTGTGTTCTAATATGCTCTATTAGGTTTATTAGTCCCTATTTGTAACCATCCTATTCCAACAACTTGGGACTATCGTCAATATAGTTTGAAAAACTGAAGTGATTGTATTACTACTTCCTGTTTAGTTGTAATACATAAAATACTTTATTCCTGTAGCTGTTCACCAGAAGTGAAACTCATAAAACAGAATGTCTCTACTAATGAAAGTGAAGAGATAGTACAGATACGCATATAACCATTAGAATATAAACTTTGCATTCCATTCAAGTTTTGTTATATTGTACTTTAGAGTTAAAATTTTCTAACAGAATAGCAGTACATTCAATACACCCCAAAACAAAACAAATTTAGAAATTAAAGACAAAAACATTTACACTTCTAAAATTGAAAGTTTGCAATTCTAAAATAAAATCTGTTAAAGTATAACTTGATAGTTAATTCCTTAAATAGTCAACTGTCAAATTAAAGTCCCTTGCGGGAGTCGAACCGGCAACCTTGTGGTTGAGAGGACACTCTCCAACCAACTGAGCCATCAGGGAGCTCAGCGGCAGCTCAGCTCAAGGTGCCGTGTTCAATCTTAGTTGCAGGGGGCGCTGCCCACCATCCCTTGCGGGACTCAAGGAATTGAACTGGCAACCTTGTGGTTGAGAGCCCACTGGCCCATGTGGGAATCGAATTGGCAGCCTTCGGAATTAGGAGCATGGAGCTCTAACCGCCTGAGCCACCGGGCCGCCCCAGTAATGGAACATTCTTGAAGGTGATGTCAACATCTAATATTGTTACTATCATTTAAAAGAAAAAAGTATCAGATTACTTCAAAAGTAGAGGGCCTCTGCAGATCATTTGTAGTAGCTATTGTCAAAGTAAATTAATGAAAAGATTATCTAGTAAATTACTGTTACTAATGTAAATACACAAATATCTTTAATATTCTATTCTTGTTTATATACTTTAGAATAAATATTAAGAAGATTAGTATTTGAGAAACTCCCATTTAATTTCTAAACTGCTGATAGGGGGGAAAAAACGGCAAAAAAAATTTTCAGGTAAAAATATTAAAAGATCCCTCCACAACTAGACCCACAACTAGATTGAAGAAGAAATCAAAAGAAGTCCCCTATTGTAATTTACTGACTTAATTTTTAAAACATTTGCACAAAAGCTCTATGGCATTTCTCTGTTTTTAATTTAAAGTTTGTTCCTTATAACTATACTTTGGCTCTTATCACCAAGCCCTCAGTTAATTATTCCATTCAGTATCTTTTGAATAAAAACTAACAGTCAAAGTTTTAACTATATAGGCAAGAGCCTAAGGAGTTCAGCCTCAGAAATGTATGAGTTCACTAAACCACTGCTACTGAAAATGTGGTCTGCAGACCAGCAGCGTCAGTCATCACCCAGACCTTACTACTGATGTACAACCACAAGAGCCACCCCAGATCTAATGAATCAGAAAAAAGTATCAGTAAGAATGACAACTAACCTCTCAGTAGCAAAGCATAAAAGACAGCAGAATGAGAGCTTCAATATGAGAGACAATAACTATCAACCTAGGACTATATATCCAGCAAAAATATCTTTCAAGAATGAGGGCCAAGTAAAGATATTTGCAAAGAATAGCTATCAGAATTTGCCACCAACACATACTCACTAAAGGATATTTAAAAATACATACTATAGACAGAAGGGTGGTGATCCTAGACAGCAGGTCAGAGGTAGAAAAGAAAATGATGGGTTGTGCACTTTCCACGTTTTCAGTATTAAAATATCTGTTTTTTTAAATAAAAATTATATTGATTGCAAAAAAGAACAATGGACAAAGAGATGTAAATATGTGGGTAACTCTAAATAAACATTGATTATATAGATTAATGTCTTGGGGAACTTTTAAAAAAGACACTAAAACACATGAAATGACTGGAGTTAAAGAACCTTTATTGTTCAAAAGGAAGACAAGATACTATTAACTCTAAACTTTTTGATAAGTATACGTATCAAAGTTTCTTGTATGGACCACTAAAATAATAGAAATAAAGACTTCCAAAATAGCAGATAGGGGAAAATGGTAAGAAAAAATTCAGTCAATATGAAAGAGCAACAAAGGAGAGAAAAACAGAAACGATGACTGAAATAAGTTCTAATATATTAGTAATTACTGTTAATGTAAGTGGATTAATTTCTCCAGATAAGAACAAAGATTGTCAGGCTCACCAACACTGCCACCTCCATCCCCAAACTCTCCTATATGTCGTCACAGTGCCACACATTCTCTTTGTAGTATTTATCAATTATGTTCTAATATTTATTTACAAGATTACATTAATATATATTAATCACTGATTAATATTTATTTCCTCTACTAGACTAGAGATTCCATGTTGGCAAGGACTGAGTCTATTTTGAATTACCATTGCATCACCAGTACCTAGCACTGTTCTTAAAAACCAGGAAGTTCTCAAAATCTTGTTAAAGGAGACATTAAGGAAGGAGGGAGGGCAGAAAGGAAGAAAGAAAATGGATAAGCATCAATGTACCTTCTAGGCTTAAATTTTCTATGATTATTTTCTTTTGAGATGGGAAGTCCTCATCTAGAAGCAGTTACAGTTTTCTGATACATAAGCTAGCTGCATTTCACATACTATACAGGTAACTGTATGTGTTTTCATACTAAAATGGCCATTCATGTAAACTTCATTTCATCTTTTAAAAAATTCTAAACAGTTAAAAACTCCATTCATGGAGCATACCTTGGGAAAAATGCATTCACATTTGAAAACTATTTAGTTTCACCCATAGTCATAACTATTTCTATAACTTGTTTAAACTGTTTTGTGATACCTTTTAATAATTATTTATTTTTAGAATTATTAACTCCAATTTAGAGAGAACAACTGAAATACTGAGAACTAACACGTATTGTTTTGCAGACTGAAATGAAAGCCACCTATAGTTAGTAGGGGTTGCTCACTGGGCACAGGATCTTAGGAAGAAGGCTGCCCTTAGGTGGCTTGCCAGACTAGTATAGGCCCTCCCAATCTATTCTCCCCTTTCACAGTAATAGGCTTATCTGGTTACATAAAGGGCCAGCTACAGATAATATATCCCAGTGCCCCTTGCAGCTAAGTTATATGTCTCATTTTGGCTACTGGGATATAAGTAAAAGCCATGTGTACAATTTCCATTTCACATCCTTAAAAAAATAAAGTTGCTTGTCCTCTAGGTGCCCCTTCTCCCTTTTAGTAGGCCAGAACACAAACATGGTGCTGGTGGATTCTCTCCAACCATGCAGGTGAGGATAAAGGAAGCAGCCCCTTTAGTAGCACTGAAGGAATCCTACTACTAATGCTTCAGTGGTAGTTTATTTTTTTCATGTTAGCCATCCAGCAGGGTTGGCAGGCTTGCTATGCGAGGCCACTCAGAGGCCACCCAAAGCTGGTGGGGCTGCTCTGCCACTGCCCATTTAGGATGGCATAACAAGCCTGCCAACCCTGCTGGACTGCTAACATGAGAAAAATAAACTATCTTAAGTATGCATTTGTTACAGTAGCTTTATCTATACCATAACAAACACAGAGGATAAAGTAAATATTAACACAAAAGAAAATATATCAAAGACTCCTACTTTAATCCTACTTTAAAAAAGAAGAGAAAAAAGACTCCTAGACCAGCAATTCTAGGTAAAGGGTGGGATAATCAAAACTGAGACTTCAGCAAAGGACTATTCAAGAACCAAACCCTTCTCTTTAAGTATATTGGAAGAAGACACACAGTCACCACCTGGAGACTTGAGCTTTTCAGTCCTGAATGTTACTTCTTCTGTGAAGTTGGACTTATCAGGCTGTCTTCATGAATAGGTATTAAGTACTCAAATCATTCTACAATCATAATTTAGTGTCCTCTAAAGGAAAGATATACGATCGGCCTAAGTATTCAACTCAATGACGATTGTATTTCCCCATTGAATATTAATAAATTGGTATTCTGGTTTTATGTGTCAGTCTACTATGAGTTGAGTTGGTATGAATCAGCCATTCAACTTTAAGGCATTGATAAGATCTTATCTCTGGTCCAGGAAGATTGAGGGCTCACTAAAAAAGGGCCTAATTCTGATGCACCCCATCTGGCCTTCCATAGGTGACCACGTAAGTGCTTCTTTTTTTCCAACCTATGCCTCCATTTTTGCAACCCTTAAGCCTTCTGTTAGTCAACACAAATGTTTACCTACTATGTACTACATATTACCATATTACCACATATTCACCATCTCTGCACATGGAACCACAAGCCATTTAATTTTAGCAGCTCAAGGTTAATAAAAGAAAGAAGTAAGTTCAAGCTTATTTTTACTAATAATTTGATATTGTATTTCCTCAAACATTTTTTGGCCCCCACATATTTCACTGAGAAATTTTTCCTTGGAAGCTGCAACTGCAAAGAGGCAATTCTAAACCTTTTAAAGTTTTTTAAGAGCAATTGAAGTGTTATCTTTGCTTAATTTTTACTTTGCTTCAAGTAAAATGGGTTAACCAGTTTATCGCTCTTTAAGAATTCTTATCAAAGCTCCAGAAGTCCTACTAAAAGCCAATGGGACTGAGAAGAGGAGAAATTATGCTGCGAGGGCTCACACATTATTTCTACCAGTATCTCTTTATGAACACTAATACATATGGGGTGGGAAGAGAAAACTGTGGCCTCTTCCTTCCTTGGGAAGATTCAAAGTAATCTGACAAAACAAATACATTACCCATGTAGTTAAACATAACACAAATCATAGTGCAAAACTCATGGTAACAACTTTAATACTTGATGCTTTGTTAGTTAAGTTAGCTACACAGTATATTAAAAGTGGGTCTCGGAAATGCTGATATTAACAAAACAGCTTTTTTAAAAAAAACAAAACTTTTTTTTATTTAAGCGTGTTTTTCCAGGACCCATCAGCTCCAAGTGAAGTAGTTGTTTCAAACTAGTTGTGTAGGGCGCAGCTCACAGAGGCCCATGTGGGGATCGAACCGGCAACCCTGTTAAGTGCACCGTACTCTAACCAACTGAGCTAACCAGCCACCCCTCCAAAACAGTTTTAATGGCAATCTTTAATTTATTTCTTGGCCAGCTCATCTTTAAAATGTTCTGATGGGGGCCGGCCTGGTGGCTCAGGCGATTGGAGCTCCGTGCTCCTAACTCCGAAGGCTGCCGGTTCGATTCCCACATGGGGCTGTGGGCTCTCAACCACAAGGGTGCTGCTGGTTCAACTCCTCAAGTCCCGCAAGGGATGGTGGGCTCCGCCCCCTGTAACTAAGATTGAACACGGAACCTTGAGCTGAGCTGCCTCCCAGATGGCTCAGTTGGTTGGAACATGGGCTCTCAACCAGAAGGTTGCCAGTTGGATTCCTTGTGTCCCGCAACGGATGGTGGGCAGCGCCCCCTGCAACTAAATTTGAACACGGCTCCTTGAGCTGAGCTGCCACTGAGCTCCCAGATGGCTCAGTTGGTTGGTGAGCTGCCACTGAGCTCCCAGGTGGCTCAGTTGGTTGGAGCGCGGGCTCTCAACCACAAGGTTGCCAGTTCGACTCCCGCAAGGGATGGTGGGCTGTGCCCCCTACAACTAACAACGGCAACGGGACCTGGAGCTGAGCTGTGCCTTCCACAACTAAGACTGAAAGGACAACAACTTGAAGCTGAACGGCACCCTCCACAACTAAGATTGAAAGGACAACAACTTGACTTGGAAAAAAGTCCTGGAAGTACACACAGTTCCCCAATAAAGTCCTGTATCCTTTCCCCAATTAAAAAAAAAATAAAAAAGTGTTACACTTAAAAAAAAAAAAAAAAAGCATATCACCACCTACTGTGCCTGACCCTAGGGTTGCTTTGAGGTCTAAATAAGAACAAATGTGAAAGCTCACTAAAAATTATCAATCATTCTACAAATACAAGATGTCGGTTTTACTACCTAGTATTACTTCCCAGACAAAAATCAACAGTTACTGCACCAGAACTTCCCAGGACACAAAAAGACCTTGCCAGGCTTGGGTACACAAGCAAGCTGTGACTTTCAAAGTGAACTAGTGGATTATTTGGAAGGCCAGGTCATAAAGCCAATGAAACCAGCTACTCTGAGCTCTTTCATCCTTTATAATCTGATATATGGCCAACTATCCTATGAATAGTATTTGGCACAAAGAGGCATTCAGTATATATTTGCTGAATGACTAAGTTCCCAAAATACACTTGGATGATGATAAAAAGGATAATATGCACAAAAGATGATCCATCTCTGGTGTCAATTACAGATGCTTTCAACTACCAGTATCATTTTTTAAAACACACTAAGAACACCCCCCACTCCCTGTAGAACAATGAAAGAAATTACAAGGAAAAAGCATGCTTGAGTGTGCCAAGAAAAACTCAGGTCCTGATGGTAAAATATACTCCAGAAGAAATGAGGGCTTTAGCCTAAGCATTTTTCATTTTCCTCCAAACATTCTTTCCTCCTCCTCCCAATAAGACTGTGATTCCCTGGGGAAATTACTCAGCCTTCCGCTCTCAAGCTGGCATTTTAAGTAAAGTTAATCCCTCTCCGTATATATTCCTCCTAATCTACAGTTCAAGGGCAGGAGAATATTCCAGACCTAAATTTAACAGTATATTCCAATCACATAACCCTGGCCTCTGGTTCAGGGATGCAGAGACAACTTAAGTTTGTCAAATCAGAATGAATCTCCAGACTTAGGGTTTAAGCACTGACTGGCAAATATGGCAGCCATTTGTATCCAAAAGAAGGATGACCTGAAACGGAAGGAGATGGGAGACAGGAAAGACTTGTGGCCCAGCTCCCTGTGTTAATTGTTTAAGCCAATTTAAGTGGCTTGAAACACACCAGTCATGAAATACACAGATCTTCCTGGGATAGAGAGCCAAAGTTTTTAGGAGTAAGATAACAGGTTCATATTTGTGTTTGAGAAAAATACCTCTGAGAACTGGATGGATAATAGACTATGGAAAAAAGGGATTATTGATGGCAAGGCCAGAAGCAAAAAGACCAGTTATGAGACTATTATAACAGCCAAGTGAGTACTAATGAGAGCCTAAATGAGGGAAATGGTAGCAAGAATAAGAATGGGACAGAATAAGGAAGTAATCAGGAGGTAGAGCAAAAATCAATAGGACATGGAGATTAAATAAACCAACAGATTAAGGTGGCAAGAGGAACAGAAGCATCTACAAGGAGCTGGAGAGTCTAAATAGGTGGTAAAAGAGAGACTAGAGTATGAGCAAATTTGGAGAGGGAGTTAATGGATTCAGGTTTAGAATAGTAAGTTTTATTGAAGAAAGAGAAGAAACCTCAGACAACTACATAGCAGTCAGTCTGCTTCAAGTATATCTTTCATATCATGATTCCTCTAGAAACCAGGACAAGTCAGTCTTCATTCTCTGCGAAGATGAATAAGCATCTTTCTTGTCTTTCTAAAAATGTTTGTGGATATTATGGGTTATGTAATCATTCAACTTTTTTTTAGGTTAAGTGATTAAACTGCCTTTTAATACAAACCTAATAAAAAAATTAATGCGAGATGGATCTCAGATGTAAGTATTATACAAAAGCTAAAACGATAAAGTTTCTGAAGAAATGGTAAGAGAATGTCTTTACAACTGTAGGCAGAGATGTCTTAAAACACAGTATGAACCATAGGAGAAAAAAATGACAAATTAAACTTCATCAAAATTTAAAACTCCCGTTCATCAAAATATACCCCTGGAGTAGACTGTTCCAGGGCATGACTACTGCTGAAGCCTCAAGTTAGGTCCAGCTAGATCTGGGCCAGACAGCGATTGCTTCCCATAAATCCCCTCAGAAACTGACTGACAGACCCCTCCCTAATGCCCCAGCAGTGCTGGTTCCTACTAGAACAGGTCCTTGCTCTGCCGGCGCAAGCATGTAAGGCATTTTCCCCCTATCTGGGGTGAGTCATGCCCCAGTACCCCCATCCATCCAGCCTTGTCCTATATACTCCTTTAGTGCCTGCCACGCCTCTCGTATGTTGTTTCCTTAATAAACTCTTGGTATAATTGATGGACGTTGTCAGCCTTTCTTTGGTCTCTTGGCCCCAGGAAATTTTCCCAACACATCTCTAAGACAATGTTGGCTAGCAGGTAACCCTGCCTTGCTCTGATTTTAATCGGGATAACTTTAGTACTTCACCTATTTTTTAATCTGAATTTGGAAGATTATTGGATTTGATCCAATACGTCTTCAGCAATGTCATGATCACATACCTTTTCTGTTGTGTCTGCTCACTCACGGGCCGTGAAAGAATTCAGGAGTGAGACAGAAATATAGATTTATTAAAGAAAGTGAGGGTTGGCTGGGCAGAGTCTGCTGGAAATTACTGCAAACTACTGGGTCTCAAGTCTTTGGTCTCAAGTTTTACGTTTTCCTGTAGTTGGGGTGGGGGAAGGTATGGTAAAGCTGGTTATCATGAACTTTGCATATGTTACGTAGATTTAAATTGGAGCCAGGAGAGTAGATCCCAAACAGATGCAAAACCTCTCCCAAGTCACAGGGCTAGCACTGGGCCTAAGTAAATAGAAACACTGAAACTGCATAGTAAATGTATAGGAAGCAGAATCATTAAGAGGCAAAGAAAACTTTCACAAAAAGTCCCAAGCTAGGGTGGCCTGTTAACTCAGATGGTTAGAGCACAGATGGTTAGAGCACAGCGCTCATTAACACCAAGGTCCAAGGTTTGATTCCCACATGGGCCAGTGAGCTGTGCCTCCATGACTAGACTGAAAACAACAACTACACTTGGAGCTGATGGATCCTGGAAAAACACACTGTTCCCCAATATAAAAAAAAAAAAAAAGAAAATCAAAGTTTTGGATAACTAAATTATATTTAAAGGAATGAGGGAAACTCACTGTTTAAAAAAAAGTCTAAACTGTTTTATGAAATGAAAAAGACTTTTTAATAAAGATTATCAGTACTAAAGCCAGGTTTCCCATTAATTAGATTTACCTAAAGTGGCATTCTTACATCTGCTAGAAACTTTTCCAATATCTTTCAAAAGCCCATATATTTCCAAATGCTACAACATGCACCCAGCAACTACTTTCCACAAAGAGCAGTCTCCAACAGTAAACAAAGCATGCAGAGCACTCTCCTTTTATCCCACCAATACTGTCTGGTTGGCTTACAGCCAACAGTGGGGCTCAAGTAGATTTATTTTTCCTGTAGATCATGCAGTGCATTTGCCTAATGCAGTGCCCTAGATTTTACAAATTACATTCACTGATGTACTTGCAAGTCTGCAGATTTGAACATTTTCAAGACATAAGATATTTGTATAAAATTGTCTTGATAATTAATAAAAGCACTAATATTTTGAAGCCATCTACTATCCTTTTGCTATACAGTAATTTTAAATTTCTATAAAGAGATTTCCTGGTTTTTAAGCAAAGTTAGGGTTGAGCCAAGACGCTGATGAACATCTGCATGTCTGCATTCACACTGCACAAGAACCCACACATACCAAAGATCTTGAAAGCTTTCAAGGCCAAAAATTTATCTTTTGTGTCCTGTGATAGGCACTGAAAAGGAAACTTGAAACTATAAATAGCACAGCAAACAGCAAATACCTGGGGGGGGGGAATGTTTTGCTTAAAATGGCACATGACACAATTAGATATAATGTCCATATTATATAAAAAATTTGAATATGAACTAACAAAAAAACTGATGATTAAGAATTTATTCTCACTAAAAAGTTCTATAGGCCATCTTATTACTATTTTTAAGGTATTTCCTCATGATACAGTAATGTTCACTGAAAAGTGGCTTGGGTGTAACCCTCCATCATGATGTCACAAAACCTGAAATGCAAGGGAGGGAATCCGATTCAACGCTGGTGCAGTTTAGGGGTACCACAATCAATCTGGAGCAGGCACAAGACAACACCAGGTTTCTTCACTGCCCTGATAATCATTGCTCTCCATACCAATACGATTTTAAAAGTTCTAACCTAAAAGAAAAATCAGATTTGCCTGCGGTGTCTGCTTGAAAGGTACTGGGACCACCTGTCAATGGGCAGGAAAGTAAGTGGGTGTAAAATGGCTTCCCCTAGCCGACTAAAAGGCAGTAAATCACAAGCAAATCCCTTCTTGGAGTAACGGCTTTACAACAAACGTGTGGGGGTAACCATTCACAGAGTGTGACAACCCCCAACCATTTCAACTCGGGATCCGAACATGCGCACGAGTGCACAGCAAACCCGAGGCTAGATGCGAGCAGAGAGAATGGGCACACCGGGTCTGCAACCCTGACCGCAGGGTTAACTAAACATGCCCAGTCACCCCACCACGCTGGCGGGACCCGTCAAAACATAAAGCCCACCGGGTATTAAGAAGAAAGGGAAACACGTGCTCCGCAGATAAGATCAGAGTTCTCTGGCCACCAAGAGCACTTTCACCGGAAACCGCGGGGTTCCGAGGCGGTCGCAGCGGGCTCTGTGCTCACGGCTTTCCGGAGCGCCCCGGCCCACCCGCACCCCTGAAATGCCCCCAACTCCGGGCCCTGACCCGACCCTCGCCACAGGTTGGCAGAGCCGGGGCGATCGCGGGCACGCCTGCCCAGAGAATTAAGTTTCTAATAATATAACTTTAGGAGGATTAGCGCCGGGGTCACCCAACCCAAGGCCGAACCAGGAGCCAACTTGGAGTAGTGAAAAGATAAGCGGGGGCGCAGGCCGGGATCCCGGGATCCTGTCGCCCCCTCGCTGGTAGATGCGCCCCTGGCGCGTCGCCGCAGCCCAACGCGCTCACCAGGTTCCAGACGCCGAGCAGGATGGTGCCGGTTCGGACATGGCAGCACAGGCAGCAGCTGTTGGAGTAGAACCGCGTCCAGGGCGCGACCATCTTCATCGCTCCGGCCGCAGGCGCTGTGGCGCGAGCGCGCGCCCAAGTTTGCAGAAACCTCGGCCGCGTCACTCCCCGCCCCTCGGCTCAGGCCCGGCTGTGCCCGCTTGCCTGCTAGCCCTACAGCCCAAGCTCCGCTTCTCTTCGGAGGGCTCCGAGAAGCTGCGGCCGGACCTTTAGCTCCGAAGGCTGCGCGAGAAGCAGGAGCTGGAGGGGGCGGGGCACGTGACCCGCGCCCCGGCCGGTGATGTCACCGCGGACTCCAGGCAGCTGCGGGCGCCGCCAGCCCAGTGTTAAATTAATAAATCATCTTGCGCCACCGGCGGGACCCAGAGTCGGCCACCGTGGAGTTCCGGGCCTTCCCTGTCTCATTTAGTCATTCGTGTAACGCTATCACGGGGCTATGGGTCTTTTACAGTCTAGTTGGTAGTGATTTTCTCCCCTTCCACTTTTATCTTGCAAATAATTGTTGGTGCAGTGCTATCACTGTTGGCATCTTACACACTGGAGGAGGGAAAACTGCAGGGTGTGATTCCGGTCAACTGCAGTACTTTGAAGCGCTGTTGAGTCCGCCAAGAGCAATTTGTCTCTTCTTCCCAGCTCAATTACTGTGGTAGTAATCTCTTCCCAGAAATTAGGATGTGTGTCAAGGACATCCTCGCTGTAGCGTTTTTAATCAGGACTGCAGCTCTAAAGAAACAGTCATCAAGCCAATTACTCCCACAGGTCTCTGCAAGACACAACATAGAAGGCTGCCGGTGGGCTCAGTTGGTTAGAGCGCCAGCTCTCAATAAGGTTGCAGGTTCTATTCCGCATGGGATGGTGGGCTGCGCCCCCTGCAACTAAAGATTGAAAACGGGTGACTGTACTTCGAGCTGAGCTGTGCCCTCCACAACTAGACTGAAAGAACAACAACTTGGAGTGGATGGGCCCTGGAAAAACACACAGTTCCCCAATACTCCCCAATAAAAATAAATAAATAAATAAACTGTCGTTAAAAAAAAAAAAAAAGACACAACATAGAGTTTTAAGAGATACTGAAAGATAATTTGGGGTTATTCTCTCCCAAGTTGTGTTTTGGTTAGAAGCACCCTTGTCTTAGGTTAACTTCTGAGGAATAGAGTGAAAAAATGAAAAATGGAGTCACTATAGTCAAGCTGCTAAATTACTCCAATCAAGTAGGTTGAGGTATGAGGAAATAATTCTATTCTTGTTTTAACTAGCCTGGGAACTTAAACCTTTGAATTTCCCAGTCCTGTCTCAATGCCTGATATATATATATATATATATGACCTCCAGATAACCCTCTGATTATCGCCCTGAAAGACTAAGGAATGTTCAGGTATCCAGACCACCTGATATGTATCCAGACCACCTGACATCCATTCTCCAGACCACCAGTCACCTAGAGGATTACCATCTCCCACGATCCAGAGGCTAAGAATGCAGAACTGATTCTTCTCAAGAATGTACTTTTTATTATAAGGATGTGTGGGGAGCCATGGTTACAGATAACTCTGAGCCCTATAGAATGGCTCAGTTTATGCTTAACCTGTTTCCTCCCCTAAGGCATTGTCTCTGCATACACCTGGAGGGTGCTTACAAGCTGCTAAGGAATGTGGTGGGAGCGGCCAGTTTCCGGACACAGAAGACTGATGGCTATCAGGGTAATTGATAGGATAATTACTTTTGGGAGTTTCAGTGATTTCGTATCCTCTATGTAAAAGCTAAAAATTTACATTTGCTAAGGTAATGCATATTTTCTTTGTTAAGTTGCACGTACTCAAACTGCATATATTGGTGAAGAAGAATAAACTCGAGGCTTCAGCATCACTGAAGACCTGCAGCATTAGCATTTGTGTGAGTGTCTTTTATTTCATTCCCACTCCCCCATTTAGGTTCTGATCGACTTGTGGCGGCTGGCTCGCCACAAGGACGCTCAGCTTTTCTTTCTTCTTTGGAACACTCTGGGTATTGAATAGTTGTGTTTCTGGTTTGCAAACGCTAAGACCCTTGAATAAATCTTTATTATTTATTTCTAGCAAAGCCTCCAGACTCTTAAGTTCATTGGACACCTTGAATCAATTGTTTAAGCCAAGCATCTCAGACAAGTTAGATTACTAGCACGTGTCAAAGTTTCACTTCAGGCTTCGAGCAAGAGAAAAACTGGTTGGATTTAAATTTCTTAAGGACAGTGTAGGGGCAGAGCCCCAGAAAGCAGTTTCCAGGCTCTCGGCCTCACATAGACAGGTGCTGGCTCAGGTAGTAAATGGCCAAATGTGATTGGATGGCCATCAGCTGTGGCTAGTTGGCCGTCAGCTGTAACCAGTGAGCCATTGGCCACTAATATAACTGCTGTGGCTATGCTAGGAAAAAAAGAGAGGAGAGTGGAGGAGAGTGAAAGAGAGTCGTCGGTGGGTTGCAGACAAAACGGACAGCAGGTCGCACGTCCAGTGAACCCAGCCTCCAGTGAGACCATAGTGGTATGACTCCCCTACCTATGGCTCCGTGGGTGTTCCTTTTTGGCCTCACCATATCCTGCGTTCTTGTATGGGGAGCGGGAGCAGAGACCCTGCAGGCCTCCCTGCACGACAGACAGGCTACATAGGAAGGAAGAGGAATGTTAGATAAGGCTGTTTAAGTGCGGAGCTGGTTAGTTTTACAAGGTTGTAAAGCTGTCACATTCTTACTGTGTAACTTAAACCTGGATCCACAGGGACCCAAGAATCATCCTCAGAGAGATCATGTGTGGGCCCTTAATCAGAAATAATAAAATCATTGTGGGAGTTACTCAGAAAGACCAAACAAGAAAGCTCAGTGTTGGTTTTGTTTTCTCACTACAAAGTTCCTTCACATTAGAGATAGTTTTCTCTCTGGAATCTTCCATTTAACATTTAATTATGCCCACAGCCACTTTTAACCAGTTATACGACACACAGTGCTCTGAGAAGGAATGGAAATTGAGAATTGGAATGGGGAGTGCTAAAGTTCCAGCAAGTTCCCATAGTTACCTCCCTCTTCACCTCATAAGATTTTCAGATTCATTAGGCAAATGACTCATTGATTCAGAAAATTTGTATTTCAGAGAGCTTACTATTCAAGATCCAAATTTGCAGAAAGATGCTAAATTTCTTTTGATAAGAGGAGAGACATAGGGTAATCTGGCTGGAAAAAAGAGATAGGAAGAGAGTGTTGTGCGGGAGACCCTGCTCTCTGCGCCATTTGTTGTGCGGGGCGGCCTGCGGGGCCTCTAGTCCTGCTCCCCACATAAGAACGCAGGATATGGCTAGGCCAAAAAGGAACACCCACGGAGCCGTAGGTAGGGGAGTCACACCACTATAGTCTCACCTGAGGCTGGAGTCACACGACATGCAACCTGCTGTCCGCTTTTCTGCCTGCAAACCAACTGACTGACCAACCAGCGCAGCGGCGGCAGTTATATCAGTGGCTAATTGGCTAACTGGTTACAGCTGATGGTCATTTAGCCACAGCTGACAGCCATCTACTACCCGAGCCAGCACCTTTCACGTGAGGCCGAGAGCCTGGAAACTGCTGTCTGGGACTCTATCCCCACACTCCACCCCTACAGGGTCTCGCCTCATAATTTACGTGACAAGCGTTTTCCATGAGGGTTCCTGTGGAGTTTCAATATGTAACAGAATAGGAGACCCCATAATAGGCCATACTGAGAGCACATAGGTTCCCCACAAAATCATCCCGGTATCAGGACCTCCGTATATTACAGTCACTTGCGGTGGCCACTCAGCCACCACCCCTGGCATCACTTGCAAATCATGAGTCAAACAGGCCCCCCATGGGGCTATCAGCCCAACCACGGACAGTGGGGGCTTTTGACCTGCCAGGGCCAAGTCCATTGCTGCCATTCCCCTGCTTTCAAGCATGTGGATGCTGGCAGCAAAATGTTTCCATTCCTGCCGTAGCCTGGCTTTAACAGAGTCTCACTGGTGGTAACTTGTAATTGAATGGGAGCGGCCGTTTGATGTAGTAGAGCTTCTACTGGTGCGGGCTCTCCCTTCCGTGGTCTCTCATTCAGGATTCTCAGGACATCCCATAAACGTGAGGCCCAGTCATGCATCATGGGAGGGTGTTTTGACACCCAGAGACCTTGCTTCGAAAGGCCATTGTAGCGTTCAATCATGCCAGCTGCTTGTGGGTTATGCGGAGCATGAAACAACCATTGCACGTCCATCCTGGCAGACCAGCGCTGCTCTTCTTGCCTGGTAAAATGGGTACCCCTGTCACTTTCAATGACTTGGGGGCGCCCATAGAGGGTGCACAGCCATGTAAGAGTGACCACTGTATGCCGCTGATCCGCAGCCAGACACGGCCAAGCAAACATCAACCTGTAGCAGTGTCCACTGCTGTGAACACATACATAACATTGCGGGCCTTATGCAGAGGTCCAATGTAATCCACTTGCCAGTGAGTGAAGGGCACCCTCCCTCGCGTAATCTGCTATGTCTCCCAGGGGAGACTCCGCCTTTGGGGGCTGTCCTGGGCACAGACGGCACAGTCATAGCAGGCATCTGCTATCTCCTGCCATTTCAAAGGCATGCCCCAGCGTCTGCTCACCTGCCACATGGTTCGGCTTCCAGCGTGCTGCAATTTCCTATGTAGCCAATGGGCCACATCAGTGGCAAGAGCCCGTTCTAACCATTGGACGCGTGCTAGGGCATCTGCTTCATCATTACCTGGGGACACTAAGGGGGAGTGACCTGTGACATGCATTAGGGTCACCTCCATTCTTTGCCCTAGGTCCCAGAGGTCCTACCACATAGCTTGACCCCACAGTGGGCGGTGTCCTAACAACTAGTTTTGGTGTTTCCACGTAGGGAGCCACAACGTTAGGCCCTGGAACACCGCCCAGCTGTCAGTGCAAATAACTAGGGGCCCAGGCTCGTGGCTGATTACCATCCACACAGCCCGTAGCTCAGCCCACTGGCTACTCTGGCCCGTCCCGGTATCAAACCAAATGGTATCTGTTTTGGGCTGCACACCAATAGCCATCCAAACAGCTGCAGCTCCTCGACTAGAACTATCGGTAAACCAGGCATCCTCAGGTACTGGGGGCTGTCCTTCTTTGTAGGGCGAGGGCTCCAAGTCCTCCCCTCTAGGCAGAGCGCTTGGCTCAGCCTGGGCTACAAGATCCACAGGTCCCAGGACCTGTTGTAGCTCTGTGCTTAAAGGGCTTGAACTAAGGGTGCTACATTGCTCCACGTAAGCACCCCACTTGGCAAGGGTGGTAGTCTGTGCCACCCCCGTTTTGGGTCCCTAGGTCCACGTACAGACCCACCCCTGGACGGGATAAGTTGTTCGAACCAACACCCTTGCCGTTCCTGTGATGGCGTCTGTGGCCACTAGGGCTGCATACACAGCAGCCAGCTGTTTCTCTATTAAGGAGTAGCGGACTTCCACTCCTTTCCACAATTGGGACCAAAATCCCACTGGCAACCAGAGACAATCCTACCGTTGCCAGAGGCCCCAACCATACCCCTCTTGGGTTACGTGAACAACAAGTTCAAATGGGAGGCCAGGGTCCACTACTTGCAGAGCCTGTGCCTGCTGCACTGCCCGTTTTGTAGCAATAAAGTCTTGTTCTATAGTCTCTGTCCAATCCCACGAGGCTCCCTTTTTATCATATTATACAAAAGCCTTGCCATTTTTGCTAAATGGGGTACAAACGCCCGCCAATATCCTAGCAGTCCCAAATACGTCTGCAGTTAGGAGACCTTGGTCGGCCGGGGAAAGGCTTGTATTTTGTCAATAATCACCTCAAGTATGACCTTTGTCTTACCTGACCACACAACACCCAAAAACTTGATGCATAAGCCAGGGCCTTGGACCTTTTCCTCATTCACCGCCCAGTCATGTGATTTCAGGTGGCGGAGAAGAGAGGGAGCTGCTTTCTCTAAATCAGAAAAAGAATCTGATGTTAATAAAATATCATCGACATAATGAAACCAGGCCACAGTGGACGGACGATCCCACTGTGCCAAATCCTGGGCTACGAGCCCGTGGCAGATAGTGGGGCTGTGCAAGTATCCTTGTGGAAGGACTTGAAAAGTCCACTGCCGCCCTTCCCAAGTAAAAGCAAATTGCTCTTGACACTTGGGTGCAATGTCAATGGAAAAAAAGCATTGGCCAAGTCCACTACATAGTGATACCTTCCCAGGTGGACAGTCAGACGATCCATCAAATTGTGAATTGAAGCAAAGGTGGCATCACCTTATTTAACTCCCTACAGTCCACAGTCATTTGCCAGGTCCCATCTGGCTTCTTGACAGGCCTTACTGGGGAGTTAAAGGGACTGTGCGTTAGCCTCACAATATGTGCCTTCTCCAATTCCAATATTGTACGACCAATCTCCTCCTGCCCTTCTGGCAGGCGGTACTGTCGCACTGCAACCACGTGCCAGGGTTTGGCAACACTTGAGGAGGGTGGTGACCATGCCCACATGTCACCGCTTTCACCACCCGGATCCGGAGACGGAACTCTCCTACCGACGTCTGTAAGCTGAGGCCATGTAGCACGTCCACCCCTAGAATATACTCCGGAATGGGGGAGACATAAACCTTGTAGGTACGAGGGGGAAGACTTCCTATACCCAGTGGTAAGGAAACAGCTTTTATAGTCACAGTTTTTCCCCCGTAGCCATCAATACAGATTGCTGGTCTGGGGAACAGTTCTGGGTTCCCATAAATAAAACTACAGTCTGCGCCAGTGTCAACTAGGGCCAAAACCCTCTGTACATTCGAAGGGGACCAATGTATGGACAGTTCCACGTGGGGCCTCCCGTCCCTGCTCGTCCCCTCTGACCGGGTACCTTGGCCCCACCCCTAATCAAGCTGAAAGGAGTTGGCCTCAAGCAGCTGCATGAAGTCCTGGAGGGACACGGGTCGCGCTTTCCCAGACTTCTCCTTTAGGCTTCTCCGGAATTGCTGTTCCAGACGCAACTGTTTCCAAGTTGCAATGAGAGTGCATTGGGTTGTCGGTCTATTTTTTCCCGATGGACCCCTGCTACAACGAGATCACGCCACATCTGTGCGCGTATTACTCTCTGAGGCCTGCGACCTCACCTCTTTACCTTTGGTTTGGGCTTCCAGGTCTCAACTGCGTGGACCTCCTGTCTTAACTTCCTTTGCTTCCGGCTTTCAACATCCCCTAGGGTGGCCATGGCAGTTGTAACTTCATGGATCCGCCGCCCCACATAGGGCATAAGAATGGCAACCAAGGATCCAAAAGCACTCGCAGGTGCAGTATCCAAAACCAGATCTCTCATGCTGGCTGTAAAAAGCTCGCCATCTGACCCCCGCATATTAAGGTTGAAAATAGCATGTCCCATACCCATTTCATGGATGATTTGAGTTAAGTTCCTTATATGACTGCCATTTACTCACAATGTCTGGCAGCTCGCCAGCCTGTCCCCATACTGTGCGTACCACAGCAGTGAGCCACTCCATTAGAGAGTGGTTGCCCTGGTTTTGGGCCAACCTATGGCAATTCTGTAACCTTTGTTGCAGGGACAGATGCACTGTCACGAAGGCTAGCTTTTCCATCTCTCCTGGGGAGCAGAGAATGCTGTCTGCCCCCTCATCCCATAAACGTAATAGCCAAGCCGAGACTGGCTCTCCAGGGCGCTGTCTGTACCGCCTCCCCAGCTCCTGCAACTCAGCGGGAGTGTATGGGGTGTAGGTTGTGAACTCAATCATAGCTGGGTTGCTGGCAGCAACGCCGCCAGGGCCCAAAGGTTGCTCACGTTTTACCCTTTGCTTCAAGATTGGCCGGGCTTGGGGGTTGGGAGCTACATTGTCTCCACTCGCTTCCTCCACCTCTGCCTCAGAGTCTACACTGTGGGGCCCATCTTCTAACAGGCAGACCCGAGCTTCCAGCGCTTCCAACCGGGACACCTGTTCGGCACCTGGGCCATTTCATTAAGCGCACTTTCCGTGTAGAGTCTCAAGGCCGTGAGGAACATCCAGCCCACGTGGCCGGCTGTAGCCTTCTCCTCCTCCGGCAACCGCTCAGCCAGAGCCTGCAGGGCCCTCTCCATGCTGGCCGGAGAGCCGTCCATGTCCTCCCACCCCTTCTTGGGGGTCCAACTCCTGAGAACAGTGGCCACCGGGCACCACACACTGTGTGGGGGCCACCTGTCCTCCTGCCCAGAGTCAGACGCCATTCCTACCTGGTCGAAATCTTGCTCGTCATGCCAGGTGTGAGTGGGTGGTGGCCTCGGTGTAAGATGTCCATAATCTTCGGAGCCTACAGCAGCAGCAGATCAACAAATGAAGGCAACACCTTCCATGGCCAAGAGGGTGGTGTGCCAGCTGGAGGCTTGAGTCTCCCAGGCAGACCGCGCCTCTCGCTCCCAGCGTTGCTCCTCACAGGACTCCTGAAGCTGAACTTTCACATGCACAGACTGCTCCACCATCCTTCTATAAGTTTTGGCTGGCACCATACCCTGCTCACTGCGCCATTTGTTGTGCCGGGAACCCTGTTCGCTGCACCATTTGTTTTGTGGAGTGGCCTGCGGGGTCTCTAGTTCTGCTCCCCACATAAGAACACAGGATATGGTGAGGCCAAAAAGGAACATCCATGGAGTCATAGGTAGGGGAGTCATACCACTATAGTCTCACTGGAGGCTGGAGTCACATGACCTGCAACCTGCTGCCCGCTTTTCTGACTGCCAACTGACTGACCAACCAGCGCAACTGTGGCAGTTATATCAGTGGCTAATTGGCTAACTGGTTACAGCTGATGGCCAACTAGTCACAGCTGACAGCCATCTACTACCCGAGCCAGCACCTTTCACGTGAGGCCGAGAGCCTGGAAACTGCTCTCTGGGACTCTGTTCCCACAAGAGGAACAATACATCTGTGAGCGAAGTTTACTAAATAAAACTTAATGTCAGTGTCTTTTGAGTTGCATTTATTTGGATGCAAGAGAATATGGGGATTGGCCTCAAAACAAGAACAGAATCTTCCCAAGGAACTTAGTCACAGCTGGGTCACTTATTTTCAAACAGCAGCATGTTTAACTGGAATACTGACTGCAGTAGTAGTTATTTAGACAAGTCACCTTGTTTTCATCCCTAGTTATGTAGGATCTACCAGCAATTTCTGGGTGTAGGCCAGGATTGTGTCTCATGAAGCTAAAGAATGGACACATGGACCAGGGGGAGGTAAGGAGTTCTCAAGGAGGATAGTTTATTAAAAGCAGAAGGGGCCAGCCCGGTGACTCAGGTGGTTGGAGCACCATGCTCCTAGGGTCCAAGGCCGAGGGTCTGATTCCCACATTGGCCAGTGAGCTGCGCCCTCTACAGCTAAGATTGTGAACAATGCCTCTCCCTGGAGCTGGGCTGCGGTGAGTAGCCGGAGGTTGGCGTGAGCTTCCCCAGGCTGCTGTGTGCTGCTGCAGGCTACCATGTGCCTCCATGAGAGGCCCGTGGCCAGCGTGAGTGTCCGGCAGCCACAGTGAGCTGCTGTGTGCTGCCGTGGGATACTGTGTGCTGCCATGAGTGGCCCGTGGCCAGCGTGAGTGGCCGGCAGCCATTATGAGTGGCCGGCGGCAGCGAGAGCTGCTGTGAGTGGTCTACCTACAACTGGTGACCGACTGCCTGGGGTGGGGAGGGGGAGCGCAAGGCTCATAACACCAGTATGGGCCAGGGAGCTGTGTCCTACACAACTAGACGGAGAAACAATGGCTTGAACCAGAGTGGGGTTGAGGCAGAAGAAAGGGGGAAAATAAATAAATAAATAAATAAATAAATAAATAAATAAATAAATAAAAGCAGAAGAGGTTGCAGCTCTGTCGTGCGGGAGACCCTGCTCGCTGCGCCATTTGTCATGTGGGAAACCCTGCTCGCTGCGCCATTTGTCGTGCAGGGCAGCCTGCGGGGTCTCTGCTCCCGCTCCCCACACAAGAACGCAGGATATGGTGAGGCCAAAAAGGAGCACCCACGGAGCCATAGGTAGGGGAGTCATACCACTACGGTCTCACTGGAGGCTGGGCCCACTGGGTGCGCGACCTGCCGTCAGCCTTTCCGCCAACCGACCGGCGACTCTCCTCCACTCTCCTCGACTGTTCGGCTCTCCTCGGCTCTTCGGCAATCCTCGGCTCTCCTCCGTAGCCGCAGCAGTTATACTAGCGGCCAATCGGCTAACCGGCCACAGCCGACGGCCAATCAGCCACAGCTGACGGCCATCCACTACCCGAGCCAGCACCTTTCCACGTGAGGCCAAGAGCCTGTAAACTACTCTCTGGGGCTCTGTCCCCACAAGCTCCCAAGTGGGAGGGTGTACCCGAAACTGGGAAGACCATTAGCTAAGGTCTTCTAAGGCTTTTACTTTTACTTACTAAGGCTTTTACTTTTATACCTTCCTTTGCCTGCTTAGGGAAGGGGGCTGGAGCCTTCTAATGGAATTCATCTACAGTGTTTCCCCCAAAATAAGACGTAGCCAGACAATCAGCTCTAATGCATCCTTTAGAGCAAAAATTAATAGAAGGCCTGGTCTTGTATTGTATTATATGATATGATATGATATGATATGATATGATATGATATGATATGATATGATATTAAGGCCCAGTCTTATATTATAGTAAAATAAGACTGGGTCTTATATTAATTTTTGCTATGAAAGACGCATTAGAGCTGATTGTCCAGCTAGGTCTCATTTTCAGGGAAACGTGACTATTACATTAGTCCCGTTTGCCCATGCTGACCGGATTAATGAAATAACCTATTCCTATCTACTAGATCTTCTCCTTTGTTCGGCCAAAAGGGATTTGAGATAATTTATTAACCTCAAGGCTTATTCTCATATCTCTGTCCTGGAGTGAAGGAGACATTCCAGAACTTGGAGTTTCAGGGTATGGCTGCTTTTTTTGTTTATTCCACCAGGGACCTCCCTGTTTACCTAGTAACATGCTGACTAACCTGTCTCAATCCCCCCTCTGAAGACATAACCCTAACTGCCGTTAGGGGATAGGGGCGATGACCGTTCTGACTACTGCAGGCTGAGGAGGGGCGTAGAAAGAGACTGGCAGCTAGGACTTGCCCAGAGGTCTAAGGGTCCCCGGTAGATGAGCAGATCCAGATGAGGGTTTTGTTGCTTTGGAGGCTGTTATAGCCAGCTAGCGAGTGGTCCACAAGCAGAGATGCATCGTAGGCAACAGCAAGAGGTAATTCCTATAACAATGAATAAGAGAAATATGAGAAATCCTTCTTTAAGTCCTGCTAAGCTAGAAAGCTGGGAAGTAAGGAAGAATAAATCTAAGCCAAAGACTCCTGTCTATTGTTTAATATTGGAAACTATGTTATGGATTTGTTTTACCTTATCTTC
Organism: Rhinolophus sinicus; assembly: GCF_057876585.1. NCBI lineage: Eukaryota > Metazoa > Chordata > Mammalia > Chiroptera > Rhinolophidae > Rhinolophus > Rhinolophus sinicus. The sequence goes on from NC_142506.1 coordinate 33,265,645, forward strand.
TATTAAATGAGAATTATCAGAAAGATTGAAGCAGTATAGTCCGTTAAAATTTTCACATCCTTGATTATGTTTGTGGAGTAGATAGTCTATGGCAGCTCGGTTCTCAAGAACTGCTTCTCTGACTTGTCCTAACTCTTAGCCCATGGCGTGTATAGCCTGCAAAGTGGCATTCAGGGCCTTTGCCATTGAACAAGCAATGTGGCTAATCTCCACATTTAAGGCTATGGTCATAGCAGGTACTAAAAAGAGAGATAAATAAATATATTCAGCTGGACTAAATAAATGTATATCGCTATCGCAGCTGGGATCTAGAGCAAGTTCTCTGTGATGTCTAACCTGACGAGGCTTTTGGGGTAAGAAGACAGTTAACCTTCTGAGAGAGCAGGGTCCCCCGGTGCTATAATCTGGAACATAGGAGTAAGCCATCTTCTCACAGAGAAGAAACCGTCAAGCAGGTAGTTTAACATGTGCAGTGGCATAAATCATAGAAATGATGGAGCTGCAGTTAAGGCCATCATCGGTCAAAAGATCAACACAATGATTGGGGCAGCTGGTGAAAATGACTCATTGATTAGCCGGAGTGACAGTTCTAACCTGTACAGAGAACATGCTCATGTCTTTTTGGGTGGTAGTGGGACTCCAATTGTAGATATTGGAGTAAGATATGGGCTTATCAGTGTACTGAAGGGTGGTATCATTCTTTATATAACTCAAGGGGGTGCAGTCTCCAACTAGACAGGATGTAAAGCTTTGTTCAACATAATTTGTTCCTTTAAGGCAAAAGTCTGACACACTCATTACTTGTTTGGCTAAGTAAATCCATACGTTTTCATTTCTTTGGAATGGTATGAGGTCTTTTGGAGCCCCATGTTGAAGCATTATTATAAAGAGCAAAACTTGATAAAACATTATGTAGCTAATGTTGTCTTAGATTTCAGAAAGTTTCAAAAGAGTAATTAAAATACAGCATGCAAAAATAATACAAAATAGTCCTAGGCTCAGCCCTGCCCAAGGCAAGTAATGACGGGAAGAAGGGGCTGAATCTAGGACAATACATGTGAGAGATGTAGCAAAGAGGAGAATGAAAGCAGTAGTAAGGAGAATGAAGCCCCCTAATATGGTCTTTTTGAAACTAGACTGTATCATCTGAGTACTTACCTGTACGGCGTAAAAGAAGTTTTAGGTCCTCTAGAGGTTGACTGGAATACTGAGGACCTTTGTCTTTTTCTTGTGCTTGTGTGGGTATAGTTGTACAAGGTTTGATTCGAGAGTGGTGAATTTAGGAGTCAAATTCTGGGAACTTTACTGCTGTGGAAGTAGAAAGAATCACGGGGTAGGGTCCTTTCCACACTGGATCTAGCGTTGGAGATAGAGAAGGAAGAGATTTGATAAGAACTTCATCTCCTGGGTTAAATAGGGGGTTTTGATCCACTTGAGGTTGAGCTTCTGATAATTGTTGGATGGCTTGCTGGAACTGTGCTAAAGAAATTATATGTTGGGTTAATTCTATAGTCTCATGATCAATTAGGAGATCATTGGTTAAGAAAGGCCAACCATACAACACTTCAAAATGGCTTAGGCCATACTTAGCGTATCCCCTTGGGTAGTGTATCCCCTTGTCTTAGCCCATTCTTGTTCCTTTTGAGTATATTGGGGTTTAATGTGGGTTATGGACCCATCCCACATTAGAGGAGTTAGTGTAGGGTGAAGACTCAGTTTGGCAGCTTTTTCAGCTGTTTGGTCTGCTACTCTGTTGCCTTCAGAAATCTCATCGCTTCCCTTTTGGTGTCTCTTGCAGTGTATAACTGCTATTTCTTTATAAAAAAGTACTGCCTGTAGCAGTCAGTTGATCTCCTGGTGATATTTGATAGGAGACCTGCTGGCAGTTAGGAAGCTTCTTTCTCTCCAAATGCTTCCATGGGCATGTAATACTAAAAAGGCATATTATGAAACAGTATATATTGGTTCTTTTTTCTTTGCTCGGTTCTAGTGCTCGAGTAAGAGCTATTAGCTCAGCCAGTTGTGTACTGGGTCCAGAAGGAAGGCTTGCGTGTTCTAAGATATTATGTAAAGTAACAACAGCATATCCAGCTTTTCTTATGCCATTTTTTACAAAAGAGCTCCATCAGTAAAAAGTGTCCAATCTGGGTTGTCTAGAGGTGTGTCTTGTAAGTCTGGTCTAGCAGCACAGGTTTGTAGTAAAACTTGCTGGCAGCTATGTATCAGCTCTTCTCCCACCTCAAGGAGGAATGTGGCTGGATTGAGAGAAGGACAGGTCCGTATTTGAGTTACAGGACCTTCTAGTAAAAGAGCTTGATAGCGTAAGAGGCGGCTCTCTGTGAGCCAGTGACTATTGTCAGTATTTAAAAGTCCTTGAATGTGATGGGGGGCAAAGATGGTTAAGTCTTATCCCATCGTGAGCTTGGTAGCTTCAGGAACCAAAAGGGCAGCCATAGCTATGGCCCAGAGGTTAGCCGGCCAGCTGCGTGCTACGAGGTCTAGTTCTTTACTTAAATAGCCTACTGGTTGCTGTGAGGGTCCTCTGGGTTGCGTTAGAAACTCCTAAAGCCATTCCCTTTCTTTCTGTTATATATAAATGAAAGGATTTTCCTGCAGGAAGGCTTAAGGCTGGGGCACTTAGCAGTGCATGTTTTAAAAGGCTAAAAGCTTGTTCTGCCTCTGAGTTCCAAAGTAGCAGATGAGTATTTGCAGTTTGAGTATCTTTAATTAGTTGATAAAGAGGGTGAGCCATTTCTCTGTATCATGGGATCCATAGGCGGCAGTAGCCGGTAATGCCTAGAAAGCCCCTTAATTGTTTTAGGGTCCTAGGTAGGGGATTCATGAAGATGAGACAAATTCTGTCCTGCCTAGGGCCCTAGTTCCTTCAGAGATAATTAACCCAAGGTATTTGACAGAAGTCTGACACATCTGGGCCTTGGCTTTGGAAACCTTGTAACCCTAAGAGGCTAGAAAATTTAAAAGGACAGTAGTGCCTTGGCTGATGAGCTCTTCAGATGGAGCACACAATAAAAGATCATCAACATATTGTAAAAGAGTACAGCTGTTATAGGAAAACTGTGACAGGCCCTTAGGGAGGGCCTGTCCAAAGAGGTGTGAACTATCTCTAAACCCCTGAGGGAGGACGGTCCAAGTGAGCTGTGAAATCTGGCTTTCAGGGTCCTCAAAGGCAAAGAGATATTGTGAGTCAGGGTGCACAGGTATACAGAAAAAGGCATGTTTTAAATCTAATACCGTGAACCATCTGGCACTTTCAGGTATTTGGGCTAGGAGAGTGTAAGGATTTGGAACTAAGGAGTCTGTAGGAATGACTGCCTCGTTGATGGCCCAGAGGTCTTGAACTAATCTCCATTCTCCATTTGGTTTGGGAACCCCTAAGGTGGGGGTGTTGCAAGGGCTGTTGCATTCTCTAAGGAGCCCTTGTCATTTGAGACTGTTAATGATAGGGATTAGTCCTTTCTGTGCCTCGGGTTTAAGAGAGTATTGTTTCCGGCAAGGAAATAAGGTGGTGCCTTAAGATGGATGTGGACTGGAGCGGCCATTAAGGCGCAACCAATTGTCCCTTGTGATGCCCAAACATCAGAGTCCATGTTGGTTTCTACGAATGGTAGACAGCTAGGAATACTTCCAGGGACTGGGAGAACAATAGTTCCCATCACCATCATAGTGTCTCTTCCTAATAGAGGAGTAGGGCTTTCTGGCATGATTAAGAATTAGTGGGTAGTTGTTACCAGAGGGTAAGGGGGGTGGGGGGTGGGAGATGAGGGTAAGGGGATCAAATACATGGTGATGGAAGGAGAACTGACTCTGGGTGGTGAACACACAATGGGATTTATAGATGATGTAATACAGAATTGTACACCTGAAATCTATGTAATTTTACTAACAATTGTCACCCCAATAAATTAAAGAAAAAAAAAAAACCTAGACCAACTTTTCAACTTTTTTATTGTAAACCACAGTAAGAAATACATTTTACACTGCAATCTAATGGACACATGCATTATATTCCTAACTTAAAGTGTCACCAAAAAGAAAATAAAAAGAATCTTCCTACATGCAAAAAAAAAAAAAAAAAGAATCAGTGGGAGAACATTAGGTCACCCCATATGCAGCCTAAAGGCTGGGAAAAATATTTAGTAATTGGCTTGCCCGTGACTCCGTGGACTGTAACATATCGATTGGAGAGGATCCCTGGATTGGAGAGTAGGACAGAGAATGTGACTCCTGTGTCTAGAAGGAAATCAATAGGTTTTCCTTCTAGTTCCTGGGTTACCCGGGTCTCAGGGGTCCCAACGGTTAGATGGGACGAGGGAGCCACTGGTAGAAGCCCCGGGCCCCTTCAGTCCCACATGGGAATCTGACAGTGAGACTGGCCTCGGGGGTGGAGGCCTCCAGGGACAGTTTGATTCCCAGTGATCCCCTTCACAGATGGGACAGGGCCACGGAGGTCTCTGAGTCAGCTCTGGTTGCCGTGGACATTCCCTTCATCAGTGACCAAACCGTCCACATTGGTGGCTGTCAGACCTTCCATTTCCCTGGGCACCCTGTAAGGCAGCTACTAGTACTTCTGTCTTTTTTCTTATTTTCCTTTCCTGGTCCTGGGCTTCCTCTTGGTCCCAGTTGTAAAAGATGATGTTGACCACATTGAGTAGTTGGTCCAAGGTGCCTTCGGGACCAATAGCCAATTTTTGTACTTTCCTGAGATTATCTGGGGCAGCCTGAGTTATAAATTTGCCTTTTAAAAGAATTTCCCCTGTGGGAGTGTCTGGCCCTATAGGAGGGAGTTTAATTAAGGCCTCCCTGAGCCTTTCTAAAATGCTAAGGGATTTTCTTCCGAATTCTGGCCAATAGTACATAGTTTTGAATAATTGATGGGTTTGGCCTTTGTTCTCCTCAGTCGCTCTAAAATGCATGCCAGAAAGTGTCTTCTCTCACTGTGGATTATCAGTGGGTACTGCTTGTTTCTCAGTAGGGAAAGGCTTTGAGTGGGGTCCTGTCTGGTCTGTTCCTCATGATATGCTAGGAACTGATCATCTCCAAACTTTTCAGCAGCTTGCAAGGCTGCTTGTCTTTCAGAACAGGTGAGGGTCTGATTTAGGACTAACATAATATCTCTCCAGGAGAGGTCAAAGACATGGGTTAAATTTTGGGAAGCTTCTATGTATTTGTCAGGGTCATCTGAAAACTTCCCTAGCTCTCCCTTTATTTGTCTGAGATCTCATAAGGAAAAAGGGACTTGAACCCTGGCAGGCCCAAATTCTCCTCCTGGTATCTCTTGTAAGGGAAGGAGATTTACTCCATGTTGGGGGCACTTCAGTACAGGAGGTCCTGGATATGGAGGACAATTAGAAGGACCTGGGGCAGGAACCGGCTCCGGAGGAAGAGTAGGATATAAAGTTTTGGGACAATCCATTGACTGGGTGTTTGTTGGAGGGACCTCCTCAGGAGAGGAGGATCCCATTGGAGGAGTCCCTTTAGGAGGGCTCTCCTTAGAGAGTCTCCTTAGAAGGAGTATCCTGAGGAGGAGGGAGGTAAGAGATTATGGCCAAAAGAGCCGGGTCAACTCTACATTTCTTACAGAGATCTGGGTTGTCCCTCAGGTCGAAAAAAGACTGAACACATGGAACTTCTGACCATTTGCCCTCATGTCTGCAAAACAGGTCTAGCTGTATAAGTGTGTTGTAATTAATAGTTCCCTCAGAAGGCCAACTCTCCCCATCTTCTAATGTGTATCGAGGTCAAACCTCGGAACAAAAGAAAACCAGGCGCCTCTTCTTCAAAGTCAGAGTCAAATTTGTCCCAATGTTTCAAGATGCAATTCAGGGGGGTGTAGGCATGTGAGGGCTGATTGCCCATCTGAAAGAGAGGAAGAACAGAAAGGCGTCCCTTTGCAAATCATCTCCCACAAGTTGTTCTAGGGCATCTCCTAGAAAACAAGGGCTAGGGGCACCACACGACCAGTTCCGAGTGGGTGGGGAGACACAGCACACCAGGATTATTCAAACTTACCTGGGTGGCCCAGCCCATACCCCCGGTGGGTGCCTACCCAAATCCGTGTGTGTGTGTGTGTGTGTGTGTGTGTGTGTGTGTCACTGCCTGAATGTCTGGTGCTGGCCCACAGGCCAATAAAGGCTATGGCCAATAATGAGGTGTTTTAAGGCAGAGAGGTGTATGCCCCAACTCTGGGCATCACAAAAATTGATGGCACGATTAATATAATAGTGGCCTTCTAAATAAAGATGTTTAAGGAGGGAGTATATACTCAGGGCTTGTAAAGAAGGCATGCAGTCTGGGCAGAAAGTCGAGGGGGGAAGTTTTGATTCCCGATAAGTAAAAGGGGGCAAAAAGAGGAAACAGGAGCCCCAAAGGGCTTCAGATGAAGCTTCCTCGTTAAGGTAAAGTGAGTCTGGAAAACATCGCCCTTCCCTGGGAATTTTGTCAGATGGCTGACAAAAGCAGAATGTAAGAGGAAAAGTGGCGAGGTGTTTGGGACTCCAAGGATGGAGCCCCTGATGAGTCTGGCTGCCAGACGATTATTGAATAATCAACAACAGGTGGAGAGATCACAAAAACAGCAGAGAGATTTGGGGTGGAGATCAGGACACTTCCATCTGCGATTTAAAGCTTCGAAGAGATCCCAAAATGATGATATGACAGACAACACTAAATGCCAGTATAGCTTATCCTGAGTTACAAGAGACATCCTATAGAGGCAGAGGCCCATGTTCTTACCTTAAGATATCTTGAGGTCAGCAGGGAGTGTTGGGGAAGTCTTGCAGGGGAGAGACCCTAGACGAGCGACTCAAAAGCTCTCCTTCAATTCCAGACACAAGCCTCCAAATGATGTAGGATCTGCCAGCAATTTCTGGGTGTGGGCCAGGATTGTGTCTCGTGAAGCCGAAGAATGGACACACAGACCAGGGAGAGGCAAGGAGTTGTAAAGGAAGATAGTGTATTAGAGGCAGGAGAAGAGGTTGCAGCTCCCAAGCGGGAGGGAGTACCTGAAACTGGGCAGCCCATTAGCCAAGGCAAAAGGCTTTTACTTTTATACTTTCCCCTGCCTGCTTAGGGAAGGGGGCTGGAGCCTTCTAACGGAATTCATCTATTAGATTTGTCCTGTTTGCCCATGCTGAACGTATTAATGAAATAACCTATTCCTATCTACTAGATCTGCTCCTTTGTCTGGACAAAAGGGATTTGAGATAATTTATTAACCTCAAGGCTTATTCTCATATCTCTGTCCTGGAGTGAAGGAGACATTCCAGAACCTGGAGTTTCAGGATATGGCTGCTTTTTTTGTTTATTCCACCAGGGACCTCCCTGTTTACCTAGTAACATGCTGACTGTCTCACTAGGAGCCTCAGCTTTCTGGGACCAACTTTCTCCTTTTTTGCTAGAGCAGAGGACAATAGCCTCCATTCCCTTGGTCAGGTTGCCCTGCAATTCAGTAACTCTCCTCATCCAATTTGTCATTGTTTCAGTGGTGGCTTAATTACTAAATTTTAAACCCTCCTTACCTGTAGGATGTTAGGACTTGCAACCTTTTTGTCTCCCAGGTCCTTTCCCTTGTCTTCTTGTACTCCAATTTTTTCTCTTCCTGTATCCTCCCCTGACCTCTTTCTTCCAAGTTCAGTTATTTTCTAATGAGTTGGGGGAAATTTTTCTTTCCATCAGATAAAGCCATTGTCCTTCCTTTTTCAAAATTCTGCTTTTCTAGGACGAATTGTATATCAATCTCTCAGTTAGAGATCCAAATTACCCAATGATAATTTGAGTGGCAATTGTGTGTAAGACATAGACTTAAAAAGCTACAAAGATTAGAACATTCTGCTCCTGCTCTCAAAATTTATCACCTACTCTAGTTCACAAGTCACTATGACATTAATCAGAATATGTGCCGAGTATCCTTACAGATAAAAACAAAATGCCATTGCAAGACAGAGAGGGATTAATTACATCAAAACTTTAGGTACTTAACATTTCGGTTGGGCCCTGAAAAGGGTCAATAGGACGTAGCCCAGGAAAGGTGAAGGCAGAGACACTTGCTCCAAGAGTTGCATAAGGCCACACAGTCTTTGAGGTAAAGAAGGTCTGTTTCACTTAAGCCTCCTCCATGATTTGGGCAAGGGTCTGTCCCAGGAAAGACCTCAGGATCCCTCTCAAAGGCTGAAAAACTTAAAAAGCTACTGTCTAGCTCTTGTGGAAAGGAAAAATGTGTTGTGTGGATGGAAAAGAGGCCACATATTAAACCTGCCAAACTCAGGAGTCTGAAAATAACCACATAAGATGGCATGAGCATAAAAAAATCTCATAACTAAGTGGGCCATGGCCGGAAGTCACATCTTTAGCTTTCTTCATAAAATTAATCTGTGCCTTTAAGTGGGCCTGTCTATTGTCTTCTTGCACCTAAAATGACATCCTTGGAATGTCAGTTATCCCTTTTTCTGGACCAGAACAGGAAAGTAAAAAAATCCCTCATTATTATTCTTGTCCCTTGATTAACATCTCTATGAGAACTATTAACCATCCTGTACCACCTATGTGAAAGAAGTACCTGTCTCTCCAATTTGCTTTTATCCAATCCCAGACATTTCCCCACTTTGCTTTCTCCCACCCCTTTAATCTATCACCAGTGGATTTCATGTAACCTTCCTCCTTTGATTCTATGTATGAAATAAGCTACAAACTGCCATTTCGCGGAGCATTTTCTCAATCTGTTGAGATTTTGCTTCCCGGCAATTGTCGTCAGTTTGGCTCAAATAAACTCTTATAAGCTTTCTCTTAGGCTGGATGTTTTCGTTGACAATTGGAAAAGCAATCCACATTCCTATACCAAAGAGTGCTGTTGAATGTCTTTCAATAATGAAAATGCTGCTCTTCTAGATGAGACAAAAGAAAACCGTATAGGTCTCCTCATGCATTCTCTAAATAAACCAGGGACTTGTGCGTTCATTTTCATGTATTTGGTGAATGGGAACTTATCGAGTGCCTCCTTGGAGCTGAGCATGGCTGCCACCTCAGAGAACATGAGGAAGTCTCTATCTATAAGGAGTTCACAATTTAATGAGGGAGACAGAGAAGTAAACAGAAAATAACATAATAGCAATATAAGTGCTATGGTATATTTAGCACAGGGTGTTGTGAGAGCCTCATATCTCAGCTTTGGAAAGATCAGGGAGGGCTTCCAGAGTTTGTGACATCTAAGTTCAGATCTGTAGGATAAGTTGGAGTTGGCAGGGATAGAGACAGAAGACCACCCCGTGCAGGATGGGAGCAAGATATGCAGCTGGTGAAGTTTAGAGACAGCATGTAGAACAATAGCTGGGAGTTAACATATAAAGGGAAGGCGGGCAAAGTAGAGAGAGAGAGGGGGGACTGAGAAAGTTTTAGGGGTGTCAGTGTAGGTGCAGAAGGTAATAAAAATTAAAAAGCTTTTCATGCAATGCTGCACTGAGGTATTTGGAGTATATTTCCTGAGGAAACTGGGGAACTTCTGAACTACTGAAGCGTTTATAAATATTAAACCCACATGTGTCCATGAAAATTAATATCACAAACTTAAGGGATATATAAATGAGATAGGCAGGACTGGCTATATAATATATGGGTTCCAGTACAAATGGAAATGTGGGGCCGCTTGTTTAAAAAGCATGAAGAATTTCAAGATGGCAGCAATGCAACATTAAACCAGGTGTGGGCCTATCTGAGTGAGGGATCCTGTGCTACTGCTCAGGTCACATGTCCATGAAGCTGGTCCTGGAGATAGGTCCCATACCTTTCTTAGAAATTAAATACAAAACTAAACTAACAAGCAGGAAAAGTGAGAGTTGTCTCTTATTTCTGTCAGATAACAAAGAACTGCTTCATGGAGGCTGTGATAAATGCCAATTTTATAGGAGTGTGTGGAAGAAAATAAGTAGTATGCCAGATGATTCACTAAAGAATCTGGATCTTGTCCCAGGTTGGGGGTCAGGACTAAGAAGGTCAGAATGTGGAGCTGTCTCCAGCCCTGAATTGCAGCCAAGGTAGAAGTCAGAAATCATGATTGATGTGCTCTCAGAGACCCATGTAATTAATCATAGATTTATTAAAGCACACATTTGGGGTTTGGTCAGGTTCTAGGCTAAGGGTTGTGAGAAAGAATGCACAAGACAATCCCTGCCTCCAAACTTGGGCAGAGGAAGTCGTTAGTGGTAGGTGGTGTGGCTAACGATAAAGCAACAGTATTCTTATTAATAGTGAGATTAATATGGCACTCTACATAGTTTATCAATGTTTAAAGATTTGGAATGCAATCAAATACGTCTGTATTAGTCAGAGTCCAGTCAGGAAAATAGAAATCATTCTGGATATTTCATACAGAGAAAATGTAATACGGAGAATTTGTTGCTGTAATAAAATATTTCACAAGTGCCATCTAGACCCAGTTTTGAAGTCATAGCTAAAAACTCTCAATTCCCCCTTGCAAGCATTTGCTAAACCCACACTCCAACTATTTCCCTTATCACACTCTATATGCCTAGGTTACAATACATACTTATCCAAGGACAGACACCCCCGACACCTAGGGCCCTTTCTTCTTGGGTCCATGGAAACATTCAAAATACTCAGTCCACAGGAAGACCTTTAAACCTAGCTAACCTCATCCCACATGCCATATATAAGCCACCTCCCACAGTTCCTACTAGCTGTTACCTTATCCCCAGGTATCCTGCCTGGCAGTCTTCTCTTGGTTGGAGCTATAAGTAACAATGAGTTCTGCCTTTCATCCACCTGAGTGTCACTGTGTTTTGTCCTACCATTGAAAGAAACCTTAAATCTTACACCACAATTTCAGACAGATGAGAAGACAGATAAGTGACAAAGAGGAAACCCAGGTATTGGCCAAAGTAGAAAGGAAGCTGCCACCACCTGCCTAGCTAAAACTGAGACCATGGTGGGAAGGGCTGACCAACAGAGGTGGTACAGCTACTGTTAGACATGCTGCTGCTGTTGGAAATGCCTCCCAAGCAGCGAGAGAAGAGAAATGCCTTGGCCTCTCCCCATCCTCCGGTCTTCTGCCAGTGCTTCCCATTGGCTGAACTCCCAGACACCAGCTGACAAAGGGCCTGCGAGACATACTTTCCTGCCATATAAAAACAGCAGGGGGTACACCCATGTTCGTAGCAGCATTATTCACAGTATCCAAAAGGTGGAAGCAATCCAAGTGTCCATCGACAGATGAATGGATAAACAAATGTGGTCTAGCCATACTATAGAATATTATTCAGCCTTAAAAAGGAAGGAAATTGTGTCATATGCTACAACATGGATAAACTTTGAAGACATTATGCTAAGAAAAACAAGCAAGTATAAAAAAGCAAATACTGTCTGATCCCTTTTATATGAGGCATCTAAGTAGTCAAATTCTTAGAAACAAAAAGTAGAATGGTAGTTGCCAGGAGCTCAGGGGAGGAGAGAAACGGAGATGTTTTTCATGGTTATAGAGTTTCAGATTTGCAAGTTGAAAAAGTTCTGGAGATCTGTTTCACAATGATGTGAATATACTTAACACTACTGCACTATATTCTTTAAAATGGTTAAGATGATAGATTTTATGGTACGTTATTTACCATAATAAAATATTTCTTTTCCAAAGGAATAAAATTTTGGTACATGCTACAACATAGATGAACCTGGAAAACATTATGCTAAGTGAAATAAACGAGTCATAAAAGAACATATATTGTATGGTTCCACTTATATAAGGTACCTAGAATAGGCAAATTGCATTCATTGAGACAGAAAGTAGAATAGAGGTTACCAGAGGTTGCAGGAAGATGGGGATGACGAGTTAATGTTTAACGGGTACAGAATTTCTGTTTTAGATGATGAAAAAGTTCTGCAAATGGATGGTGGTGATGGTTGCACAACATTGTGAATGTACTTAATGCCACCAAACAGTACACTCAGAAATGGTTAAAAGGCTAAATTTTATGTTATGTATATTTTACCACACACACACATTACCAGAGAATGGAGCCCTTCTAGGTGAGAAGTCCTGGCTTAGCTCTCACACTGGGGGTCGAACCCAGAGGAGTCCAGCTGGAGTCTGGGCTAGCTTCCCACAACCGGGGTCAAACCCGGGCCTCGGGGAGGAAAGCTGGGAAGCTTAGCCGCTACGTCACCGGAGGATGGGCCCTCCTTGGCGCGGGGTCCAGGTTCTTGGCGTCTTGGGCAAAGAATTGAATTAGACACAGAGGTAAAGTGGTGAAAAAGTTTATTAGAAAAGATAGTACCCTCCGAAGAATTAGGAGCGGGATGGGCACTAAGAAAAGCCACTCAAGGACCTTTGTTAGTGGGGGTCTGGTGGTTTTATTTCTTTTCTCTATTCCCCTTGAGATGCTGGACCACTTGATTGACACCTGTGATTAATGAGTGGCTATTACTTCATCCTCTTAGCCTGTGCATGTCTCTTCCCAGAGTTCAATTCAGTCTGTTATAATGATATTAATGAACTACCAGGCATATGTATGATATTATTATGATGGTATTATGAAGCTAGGGTGAGATGGAGGTCATTGTAGCCCTTTACTGCATATGACCTCACAATGGCTAATGGTTAGGACAGATAAGGGAAGAATTTGAGAGGTCTCCCGTTGATGCTCCCCACAGATTGTGTTGGATGTGCAGGAATGCAGAGACCACATTATCTGTCTCTAACTGCCTGCCTTATTTCTCCTGAGAGATGTGATACCCATAAATCTCTGTGGGGAGTTGAGGGACAGGAGGTCTCTTCTTCTGTATCTGCTTCAAGCTGAGAAAGAGGTAGAGCTGTTCCTACCTAATGAGGTTTCACGAAACTCTCACCCTATCTGATCTTAAATAATAAAAAGGGGTCCTTCTTTCTTGGTCGGGGTGCACTGGAAGCTTCGCTGGGACAACATTTGTATTTTGACGGCCACTAGATGAGGAGAGACAGATAGTAGTAAATAAATTAAAAGCGCTGGCTCCCGGAGTAGGACTTGAGGCCCAATTATCTTGATTTTACCCAGGGGTTAGGTATGGACTGGCCTGGAGGAGTGTTAAAACCCATTTGGTCTCTGGGATGGTGTTTGTTTATCCAAAGAATTAGGTCTGGAATGGCTTGGGGGAATGTTTACCCGAAGCAGGGGTGAGAGACATTCTGTGATTTAGGCTAGGAGCACTCTTTAATTTAGGATTTAGAAATTGATTAGAAGAGTGATTAAAACCAGGGGCCAAAGAGCTAAGAAACTAGGGTAAAGGAGACTTAAAATTTCTATAGTGAGGGGACTTAAAACTTCTATAATGAGGGAGGCTTAAAACTTTTATAGCGAGGGAGCTCCTCTCTCTCTCTCTCTCTCTCTCTCTCTCTCTCTCTCTGTCTCTCTGTCTCTCTGTCTCTCTCTGTCTCTCTCTCTCTGTCTCTCTCTCTCTGTCTCTCTCTCTCTCTCTCTCTCTCTCTCTCTCTCTCTCTCTCTCTCTCTCTCTCTCTCTCTCTCGCTCATGGGGAAGGATGGGGAATGGACTGAGAGCAAGCAGGCAAATTATCTAAGCAATGCAACATGTAACCCTGAAATTTTATCAAGTATAATTTATCTTCTTTGATGATCTAGCAAAGCAGAATCTTGCAATGCCTTAGGTCATGTAGAAGTAAGACCAGTTAATCTCCCCTTTCTCAGTTTGTAGAATTTTGTAATAAAAGGGCATGAGTTCAAGACATAATTTGCCAGACTGTGGGAATAATAATACTACTTTTATGGTTGTTGGGAGGTTATAACAAAGTAAAACTTGTTACATACCTGGCACATAGTAAGTATAGTAAATAGATTTAGACAAAGGTAGCATTATGTAGCACCTGCTAGTGTTGTACCTATATTATTAGGTAAGGCTCAAAACAAACCTGTGAATTAGGTATCAAAATCCCAATTTTTCAGGTGAGAAAACTGAGGCTCAGAGACTTGAAGTCACTTGCCCAATGTCTTGCTGCTACTCAGTGTCAAGGCTGGACTTGGATCCAGGATGGTCTCACTGCAGGGCTTGAGTGCATTCTGTTCTTCACCCTGCCACTTAGATCCTATCCTCAGGGATTTACAATCTGGGGAAACAAAGCATGTATATAAAGCACTACATTAAAATGTCAGCTAATACAGGTAGCCCCCACATACAGTGCTCCTGAAAATACACATATTTGAACCAGAGTGTCCAAAAGTTGATGCAATAGTTTCTGTTCTCGGAGAGTTAAAAATCTTTCTAATTACATCCAAATTTTAAACACAAGTTTTGATGATACTACTCTAGTTTTTACAAGTTTCTTGATTTATTTCCTTCACAAATGAGCAGAGTCAATCAGCTTAGATTATTCGGGGAAACACTGATTGAGATATTCACAACTTCTGGCATGCCCAAGTCTTCCTCTCAAGTTTTTTAAGTTTATGAGATCTATGTTTCTTATGACTCATATCAGCATTTTAATTTTCCATCTTCCATCCATGGTTAGAAATTAGTAAAGGCTAAAATGCCATAAAATATTTAAGTGCTTGTACAAACAGTTCCTTAAGAGGGCAACACTGATGAAATTGGCAGCATCAGCAAGTGAGATCACAGAATGGTTGTTTGTCAGTTGAGAAATGAAAGTTCAAATTCAGCAGAAGAAACGTTTCCTAATAGAATGTGGCCAATTGTATTACTGACCTGTTCACCAAATAATCTGGTTCCCTCTCTGTGGTGCCCCTCCCTCCAGGAAGATTAGACATCCCTGTCCTGTGTAACCCAGAAGTCCCCAAGTGACTTGCTCTGGCCAATAAAATATGATCAGAATCCCTGTGGGTAAAAGTCTTAAGAGTTAAATGATGATTACCAGGTTTTTTCCTCCTCTACCTGGAAACAGGCAATATGACAGGTGAGACTGCTCTATGAGCAGTCCCAGAGTGAAGATGACAAGGGCCAGAGCCACAGGCAATCCATGTTGTTCATGGAGTGTGGGCAAGAAATAACAGGTAACACAGTGACTTCGCCCATCCTGACGATGCGGGATGTCAGTGTGCCAAGTGTGAAAATGTGGTTGTCATACAAGCAGATCATTATAAACTAGCGGGTTAAGTGCCCAATAGTGGCACCAGAAAAGTTTTCATAGGCGATTTGGGCAAACAGAAAGTCTTCATAGAGGAGTGGGACCCTAATACTCATGAGCTTCCAAGGAAAGGAAGACTTCGAAAAGGAAAAGAGTGGTTGCTTCACCTCTTCTCTGTCCTATTTTAATTATCTGACTATGCTTTTTAAATACCAGATAATTAAAAGGTCAACAAAAGGAAAAATAAGGATATGAGGTGTTTTTCTTCTTCTTCTTTTTTTTTTTTAACTGGGGAATATTGGGGAACAGTGTGTTTTTCCAGGACCCATCAGCTCCATGTCAAGTCATTGTTTTCAATCTAGCTATGGAGGGAGCAGCTCACTGACCCATGTGGGAATCAAACCGGTGACCTCAGCATTAGGAGCTCTGTGCTCCAATCTCCTGAGCCACCAGGCCAGCCCATCCCTTTACTTTCAGTCTGTGTGTGTCTTTTGATCTGAAGTGAATCTCCTGTAGGTAGCATATGTAAGGGTCTTGTTTTCTTATTCATTCAGCCACTCTGTGTCTTTTGATGGGATCTTTAATCTATTTACATTTGAAGTAATTATTGATAGATATGTAGTTATTGCCATTTTATTATTCATAGTTTTGAGCTTTTATTTTTTTCTCTTCTTCTTCTTAAAAATGTCCCTTTGGGGCCGGCCCAGTGGCTCAGGCGGTTAGAGCTCCATGCTCCTAACTCCGAAGGCTGCAGGTTCGATTCCCACGTGGGCCAATGGGCTCTCAACCACAAGGTTGCCGGTTCAACTCTGCGAGTCCCGCAAGAGATGGTGGGCTCTGCCTCCTGCAACTAAGATTGAACATGGCACCTTGAGCTGAGCTGCTGCTGAGCTCCCGGATGGCTCAGTTGGTTGGAGTGTGTCCTCTCGACCACAAGATTGCCGGTTCGACTCCCACAAGGAATGGTGGGCTGTGGCCCCTGCAACTAGCAACGGCAACTGGATCTGGAGCTGACCTGCACCCTCCACAACTAAGATTGAAAGGACAACAACTTGACTTGGAAAAAAGTCCTGGAAGTACACATTGTTCCCAATAAAGTCCTGTTCCCCTTCCCCAATAATATCTTTAAAAAAAAAAAAATAAATAAAAGTCCCTTTAACATTTTTTGTAACACTGGTTTGGTGACAATGAATTTCTTTAGCTTTTTCTTGTCTGGGAAGCTCTTTATCTGTCCTTCAATTCTAAATGACAACTCTGCTGAGTAGAGTCATCTTGGTTGTAGGTCCTTGCTTTTCATCACTTTGAATATTTTGTGCCATTCCCTTCTGGCCTGCAAAGTTTCTCGTGAGAAATCAGCTGACAGTCTTATGGGGGCTCCCTTAGAGGTAACTAACTGCTTTTCTCTTGCTGCTTTTAAGATTCTCTTTGTTTTGGGCCGGCCCGGTGGCTCAGGCGGTTGGAGCTCCGTGCTCCTAACTCCAAAGGCTGCCGGTTTGATTCCCACATGGGCCAGTGGGCTCTCAACCACAAGGTTGCTTGTTCAATTCCTTGAGTCCCACAAGGGATGGTGAGCTCTGCCCCCTGCAACTAAGATTGAACACGGCACCTTGAACTGAGCTGCTGCTGAACTCTGAGATGGCTCAGTTGGTTGGAGCACGTCCTCTCAACCATAAGGTTGCTGGTTCGACTCCGGCAAGGGATGGTGGGCTGCGCCCCCTGCAAGTAGCAACAGCAACTGGACCTGGAGCTGAGCTGCGCCCTCCACAACTAAGACTGAAAAGACAACAACTTGAAGCTGAACGGCACCCTCCACAACTAAGATTGAAAGGACAACAACTTGACTTGGAGGAAAAAAAAAAAAGTCCTGGAAGTACACACTGTTCCCCAATAAAGTCTTATTCCCTTTAAAAAAAAAAAAAGATTCTTTTTGTCTTTAACCTTGGAAATTTTAATTATGATGTGTCTTGGTGTCAGCCTCTTTGGGTTCATCTTGTTTGGGACTCCCTGTGCTTCCTGGGCCTGTATGTCTATTTCTTTAGCCAGGTTAGGGAAGTTTTCTGTCATTGTTTCTTCAAATAGGTTTTCAAGTCCATGCTCTCTCTCTTCTCCTTCTGGTACCCCTATAATGCAAATGTTGGTATTCTTGATGTCCCAGAGGACCCTGAAACTATTCTCATTTTTTTATGGATTCTTTATTGTTTTTGATGTTCCAATTGGGTGATTTCTGCTACCTTAACTTCTAAATCATTGATTCGATTGTCTGGTTCATCTATTCTACTGTTGACTCCTCTAATATATTATTCATTTCAGTTATTGTATTCATTATTTCTGACTGGTTCTTTATTATCTTTTCTATCTCCATCATATGTTTCCTATCTCTATTGAAGTTCTCACTGAGATCACTGAGCATCCTTAAAACTAGTGTTTTAAACTCTGTATCTGGTAGATTGCTTCTCTCCATTTTGTTTAGTTCTTTTTCTGGAGCTTTGTTCTATTCTTTTATTTGGGACATGTTTCTTTGTCTCCTCATTTTGGCTGCCTCCTTGTACTTTTTTCTATGTATCAGGCAGGGCTGCTATGTCTCCTGGTCTTAGTATAGTGGCCTATGTACTAGGCATCTTGTGGGGCCAAGTGGTGCAGTCTCCCTGGTCAGCTGGGCCAGTTTCCAGGTATGTTCCTTATGGGGGTTTTGTGTGCCCTCCTGCTGTAGTTGAGCCTCTATTGCTGTTGGCATGTCAGTGGATGAGATTGACCCTCAAGGCTGATTGGTTTTGAGGACTGGCTGTGACGACAATGGAGGAGGTATTGTGTAGGGGTTGACCCTATGGAGCAGGATTCACTTAAGCAGGACTCTAGTGCCTGCCCAGTCTGCACTTTGGGTGTGTCTTTCGTGGAGGTGGTTGGGCAGTGCTCTGGTGTGGTCTGAAGCTAACCACTAGGTGTGTTGTAACTGGGGCCTCTTGGGAGGGGCTCTATTGCAGGCCAAGATCAACCACTTCCTGTGCCCTGCTCAGGACCACTTGGTATGAGCTACAAAGTGATCTGCAAATGGTTGCCTCTTGTGCTGAGCTTAGAGGTGCCTGGGAGAGGCTAAGTTGTGAACTGAGGCTGGCTGCTGCCAGTGCTGGGCTTGGGCCTGCTCAGCAAGAGGTATGAGGCACACTGAGGCCAGATGCTGCTTGTTTGGGGGTTGTGAACCTTTGAGGGATTTTAGGAAAGTCTTCAGCAGGAGCCAAGACAGGCGATTTGTATGGAAAAGCCACTGGAAACAGCTTGGGTAGGTCTGAAAGTTGGGTGGGGCGAGGCCTCAGGGAATCACCAGGGTGGGGCAAATGGTGTTAGCTAGATTGATGGATATTCAGATATGGCGCCCATCTGTGCATGCAGGCTGGGTGGGGGAAGGGCACAGAAAAGGAACAGAGGCTTTTGCCTGCACTTCTGTTTGGAAGAAAGCTGCCCCTCCAGTCTTCACCCTGAGGCCAGACAGTTTCTCCCCATATGTTCAAGCTGCTACCCCAGCTCTGGAGCTCAGTGTGTCTGTCAGAGAGTAAGTCCAGGCGTGCGCCCTTTAAGAGGAATGCCTGGAACTCCAGCAGCCCTCTGTCTCACTCAGCCACAATCTCTGCTGGTTTGCACAGCCAAAATTTATGGGGACTTCTCTTCCTGGCACTGGAAACCTGGGCTGGGAGCCTGGTGTGGGGTTGCAACTCTTCACTCCTCAGTGGGATCTCTACAGCTGAATATCCCTCGCAATTTTGAACAAGCCCATTCTGCCTCACTGCCCCTCCTATCAGGCTTGATGTGGCTTCTTCTGTATTTCTTTAGTTATAAATTTTCTGTTCAGCTAGACATCATGATTCTCAATGAGGGTTTTTCTGTCGTTTAGTTGTAATTTTGATGTGGTCATGGGAGGAAGTGACCACTGCATTAACCTACTCTGCCAATATGAGTGGAAGCTGAGGCAGTTACAATTATTAGTCCAAGTTTACATTGAGGAAACTGAGGCATAGAAAGACTAGATTACTTGCTCCAGCTCACATAGGTGGAGATGCTTGGATTTTACCCTCCACAATCTGACTACAGAGTTTGTGCTTTCCTTAAAAAATCTCTCACAAAACTAGTATTAGAGCACCTAAGTATAGCCTGTAGTAATCTCTAATTTGTTTTGTATGATGTAGAAGTTTGTTACTGGTGTCCTTCTTCCTCTAATTTTTATTTTTTAATTTTTTTTATTGGGGAATAGTGGGGAACAGTGTGTTTCTCCAGGGCTGATCAGCTCCAAGTCATTGTCCTTCAATCTAGTTGTGAAGAGCGCAGCTCAACTCCAAGTCCAGTTGCCGTTTTCACAGCAGGGGGCACAGTCCACCATCCCATGCAGGAATTGAATCGGCAATCTTATTGTTGAGAGCTCGCACTCTAACCAACTGAGCCATCTGGCTGCCCCTCTGGCAGCTCAGCAGCAGCTCATTGTCTTCAATCTAGTTGTGGAGGGTGCAGCTCACTGGCCCACGTGGGAATTGAACTAGCAACCCTGTTGTTCAGAGCTCATGTTCTAACCAACTGAGCCATCCGGCCACCCCCTTCCTCTAATTGCTTTAAAACATGAGTAGCATATGTGCAGGTTGGAGGAGCAGACAGCATAACTTAGTAGAAAGAAGCTGGAATTCTAGCTATAGCACTTGGCTCTTGAACCTCAGACCAAGGAAGCATTCAACAAAGAGTTATTGAGTATTTAGCATGTTCCAAGTGCTCTAGTATATGTAGATTGAATAAGAATTCACTGAATCCTCTTCTTTTACCTCTACACACATGTGTAGACCATATTTCCCTGGTTTTCTTGCAGTTATATGAGGCCATACACCTGTGTCTGGACCATGAAATATGGGTGAAAGTGAGGCATGCCTCTTCCAGGCCCGATGCATAAACACCCTCCATATGAGCCTCCACTTTCTTCTCTGACTGCTCCCTCCACCACATAAAAAATTAAGTTTAGAAATTCCTGCTAATGGAGCATAATAGGTTTTAGATAAATACTTGGTGATTTGTGCATTTAACTCTGTAATTTCAAAATGCTAATTCTTTGAAGAGATCAATTGGTCAGCTGTTGCTGAGACAATTAAAACTGGGTTAGCACTTTTTATACTAAATTCCCTCCAAAACACATTTTTAGAGTTTGGTCAACTGAGTGATGATTGAAGCAAAATTCTTGAATATCATTCGTCTCCTATTGAGTCAACTACCCCTTCCATTATCTACTTCATTTCTAGCAACACAGTTCCAAAACTGTTTATCTTGAAGTCTTATTCCAATCTTATTCCAAACATTCTTCTATGATATGGGTAATATGCTAGTTACTTGACAGTAAACCATTGTTAGCCTAAGAAAATATTTTGCTGCATAGCAAAACTTCCCAGATTTTGTGACCTTGTGCCATCTTTTCCCTGTGCTATAATTCTCAGATAATTATTGCATTTACCTTTCTTTTGGATTCCAGGGAATGTATAAAACTTGTAATAAAAACAATAATTAAAAACTGCTCATCTTGACACAGCTTTTCCCAAGGAGTCCAGACAACTCCAGGGAAGGATTGTAAAATATGAGATGAGAATTGGAAAAATGGCAGCTGACGTGAGATAGAACTCTTAAGTATTCAGAAGCTTATGTCTCCATATCTATCTTATTTAAAAGATGGACCATCATTGTGGTATTAGAACAAGAGGTCAGAATCCTCCTGTGCTTCATTCAGCTATCAATGTCCTGGCCGTGAACAGGTCAAATGATGTCAGCCATCAAACTAGGATAATTATGTCAAGAAGAATAATAGAGATTTATAATAAGATTGCATCCAAAGCACAATTTATTTTTTTGAGAAAAAGGAATGTCTTAGACCTTGACCATCATGATTTGTCTCTCTCCTGGAATTAGCCCTGTAGTTCTGGCCTACCCTGTCTTCCATTCACTAAGGGCTCCCTAGTGTGGTTTCTGAGTGAAGGAGCTCTGTCTGATCGATAGGCGGCAAGTGGTGTTTGTCTCACCATGAAGTTATCTGAAACCTTCTCTGCATCTTTGTCCCTAAAACCATAGCTGTCACCTGGACCTGCAGCAGCCTTAGGGTGACCAACTCTCCCTGTTTGCCTGGGATTCAGGGTGGGGGCAGTGGTGGAAGGAGAGGTTTCTGGAATGCAGAACTTCTGCTGCTAAAATTGGGAAAGTCCTGGGCAAACCAGGATGAGTTGCTCACCCTGAGCAGCCTCCTACCTGGTCTCCCTGCATTCCTCTAGTTTTGCCTCTCTGATCCATTCTCCACAGAACAGGCAGAAAGGTCAGGCAAATCTGGTCAGATCACTCCTTCACTGGAAACACTCTGATGGGCCTCCTAATGTTATTAAAGCCAAATCACTTAGTAGGGCACACAAGGTCATTATGGTTCAGCCCCTGTTGTCCCCCTGGCTTCATGGCTTATCAACACCCTTCTTCCTCCCACCCTACCCAACTTCCCCCAGGAAGCTGCACTGTAGGTCCAGCCACATATGCTTCCGTCAACGGTGCACGAAGCACACTTCATTCATGTTGGGCCCTCCAGCCTGAACACTCTTCTCCACATCTTTGATTTGTCTTCCAAGATCTCACTTCTAATGTTACCTCCTCAGGCAAATCTTTTCTGATTTACCCTATTTGAGTTAGATGCTTGTATCTGTTAGGATAATTTTTGGCTGTTCGTAACAGAGACATGACTACTATGGTTAATAGGATAGAAATTGAATTTCTTGCTCATATAAAATGAATGTGGAGATAGATGGCCCGAGGCAGTTTTGCAGCTTTGCATCCACTGGAGACCCAGGCTCCTTTCTTTCTCCACCCCAGCCCTGGCGTGGATCACCTCATGGTCCAGGCTGACTGTTTCAGCCGTCATGTCCACATCATAGGCAAAGTGGTTTAGATTCTGTATTTGTCCATCAATGAATCACAGGACCAAACTAACAGCCAAAGTTGTTTTTATCTCCCTTGCGACCCAGAGCCACATTCTGAACCACTTTCTTTTCTGACTCTCACACGCCAAGTTAATGTTTCGCCTAAGCACCCCAAGTGCCAGGTCCCAGTCAACTAAGGACAGTCCTGATGCCTCAAAGCCTGCTGGAATTGTTCAAACTTGCCAATCATAAGCTTGTCCTTCCAGCAGAAAACACAAAAAGGCTGTGATTTATGCATTCTCCTTGCTGCTGCTTCTGCATCCTGACCAAATTTGGTGCTCTCCCATGTGGCCCTGCGTGGCCTGGCATGTCTCTTCCTCTTGGGAACTGCAAATAATACATTTTCTTCCAGGCATTTGCCTCTCCATGTCATCATTCAGTCTCCTTTATAAATTAAGACCTGGACACACACCACAAATGGAGTCACATTGTTTCAGGCAGCCTTCCCTGGCCCACGTAGTGCTGCAGAGTTCGGCCATAACTAGTCTCCTCCCTACAGCTGGCTCCAGAGGAGGCTAGGCAGGTGCAGTGTTGTTGCAAATAAATCAGGGTTCTGGCATGGCAACCTTACTCTTTGCTCTCCTGGATCTCTGTGCTTCTCCTGTGCTAACATTTATCCTCTTGTCCGACAATTACCTGCTCACTTGTTTGTCATCTAAGGGCAAGTTGGTAAGATGAGAGATGGGTTTCTCCTGTTTCCTCAGTGACTATTGCACTCCTGCACCCAAAAGAGTGTCTTGAACATTGTAGGTGCTCAATACTGCAAAGGGAAAGCATGGCTTGTTGACTGTTAACTTAGGAACAGAGGCAACACATGTCTGAATTGTTATGTTAAGCATACCTTCTTTATAAAATGGGCAACACGTTTGACATGGATTTGTTTATTTATATAGTCATTGAACAAATATTTTTTGAGCACCTAAATCAGGCTAGTTACTAGCTCTAGGTGCCAAGACACAGTGGTGAGCTGAACAGACACAGTCTTTTACTCAATACTATGTTTAGAATAAATTCCTGGCAGAAGATCTAGCCTTGCTGGACTCACCTTGCTTTTTCTTTCATACAAGTTTAATTCTATGCTTTTTACAGTAAGTATTCAATAAATCTCAACTGAGCCACTGGTTGAAACAAGGACAGAGTAGATTTTAAATATTTTCATTTTCATCCCAATTTCCTCTTTAAAAATGTTAGTTGGTCATTCTTCCTTTTCAAGTTGTATAGCCCCAAAGAAATGAACAATTGAACAATAAGGGCTGAATATAATTGCCTTTCCTGGAATGTATCTTTGTAACACTGTACTGTTTTACTTTGAACTTTGGATATTGTAGAAATTTATGCAGAATAGGTTTTTAGATTGAGCTCAAATACACAGCATCACACATTGTTATCTTTCCTGGTCCCAGGTTCTTAGATTTAATGTCTGGTATGGCATGAAAGCTCCCAGCTACCATCATCTCTCTGTACAGATTTTTCAGAGACATTTTACCCTAAACCTGATATCTGAGAAAATAAGTCCACTCCCAATTAATGACTCTTTTTGTGATTTATGCCTTGGTCTTAATTTGTAAAGGAAATTGAGTGATGACACAGCGAGGCAAATGCTGTTGGAACAAGAATTTATTACTTGTATTTAGTTCCATTTTTTAAAACCTTTTTGTCTGCTCACCTGCCTTTTTGTTGATGGTAATGGTGACAGAAATGAATTAAAGCTAGTGTACTCTAACTTTGGGGTCTCTCAAACAATATATTACCAGTTTATTGGTGTCAACGCAATGAGGTTATACTCGTATATCATGAAACAGGGTCTCCCAAACAAGATACCACGATTTTTATTAATTAATGTCAGTGCAGTGGCATCAAAACACAAAAATGTTCTCCTTCATCCATTTACTGTTAGATTCTTCTTTAGAGACGTCCTTGGAAAATTCTATCCTTTCCTAGTCACCAAACACCCCCCCGCCCAGCCCAGGCCAGGCTTATGGCTTAGGGATTTGGAGGTAGATAGAACTTCCTTTGTGGTTTCATTTCTTTCCCTTTCCCACCTGGAGTGGAGGAGGGGGCTTGTGATCTACGTGGGAACCCCTCCCTCTTCCATACTCCAGTTTCTTCTATGTGTCAGGGAAGCCAGTGGGGAGAGAGACAGATTCTGAGTCTTTTTCTGACTGCTGATCCTCTCTTGGGGGTTGTGATATCTAATTTTATATGTCACCTTGGCTAGGCCGTGGTGCTCAGTTATTTGGTGAAACACAAGTCTAGATGTTGTTGTGAAGGTTTCCTTCCTTCCTTCCTTCCTTCCTTCCTTCTTACTTTTTTTCTTTTTCAATTTTTTAATTACAGTTGACATTCAATATTATTTTATACTAGTTTCAGGTGGTAAACGTATATTTTAGATGTGATTACCATTTTAATCAGTAAACTTTTGAGTAAAGCAGATTATCTTCCAAATGTGGGTGGGTCTTATCCAATCAGTTGAATTCCTTAAGAGAAAAGACAGCCCCCCCCCCCAAAGAGAAAGGAGTTCTGCTTTCAGACTGCCTTCTCAAGACTGCAACATCAACTCCTGCCAGAATTTCCAGACTGCCAGCCAGCTCTGCAGATTTCAGATTTGCTACCTCCCGCAATCATGTGAGCCAATTCCCTAATACGAAATCTCCTTCTCTCAGGAATGAGTTATCAGGCCGGCAGGTGGCTCAGGTGGTTGGAGCCCCATGCTCCTAATGCTGAGGTCGTGGGTTCAATTCCCACATGGGCCAGTGAGCTGCGCCCTCTAAAGCTAAGATTGTAAATAAGGGCGGGATCTGGAGACTGACTGCCTCAGCAGGGGGAGCACAAGGCTCATAATAACATGGGCCAGGGAGCTGTGTCCTACACAACTAGATTGAGAAACAAAGGCTTGAACTGGAGTGAGGGGGAGGGGGGGGAGGGGGGAGGGGGGAGGGGAGGGGGGAGGGGGGGGAGGGGAGGGGGGAGGGGGAGGGGGAGGGGGAGGGGGAGGGGGAGGGGAGGGGGAGGGGAGGGGGAGGGGAGGGGAGGGGGAGGGGGCGGGGGAGGGGGGAGGCCGAAGAAAGGGGGGAGGCCGAAGAAAGGGGGGAAGAAAAAAAGAAATGAGCTATATCAAGCCATTAAAAGACATGGAGGAACTTAAATGCATAAAACTAAGTGAAAGAAGCCAATCAGAAAAGGCTACATACTGTATGATCCCAACTAAATGGTGTCTGTAAAAGGCAAAATTATGAAGACAGTAAAAAGATCAGTGGTTGCCACAGTTTGTGTGTGTGGGGAGCGGGGGAAGGGGGTGGGGATGAATAGCAGAGCACAGAGGATTTTCAGGGCAGTGAAAAGACTCTGTATGACACGATAATGGTGGACACATATCATTATACATTTGTCCAAACCCATATAATGTACAACACCAGATGAATAGATATAGATGTTCCACACCTGATAGCTTTACTATGAATATGATCTGAGGTTCATGAATGTGGAATCAACTCATAACCCATCCTATCGTCAGTAAGCACATTTCACTGATGGCTCTTTTGTTATAAGAACAGTTGAATGTGTGATGTGCTATTAAGAAGTCTAAAAACCTGAATTGTGTTTTAAAAACTGTTGTGCTATAATCACTCTATTTTTCCATGTTTCAAAATTGGTACATGAATGAAATATGCTGTATTTTTCCTAACTCCAAGAAGATCTGAACACTTTTTATACTGGTCAAGTTAACTTTGAAGAGATTGGTGAAGTCACAGAGAGAGGGTTAAATATTAGAAAATTCAATTTCCTATAACAAACAGGCAATGAGTAAACACAATTTCCTGCAACAAACAAACAAGTAAAGCCCAGAGGTGACTCGACCTGAGATAAGGACCAGGTATAATTAGGTTGCTTCCATCCTCTGCCCAGCCCCCATTCTCAGATGGCAGGACCCTGACAGGGGCATTTCTTTTCTTCTTGTGGGGGAGGATGAAGAAGAACTGCCTTATGACCATCATTCAATAGTCACTGACCACGTTTTGGTCAGATGCAATGAAGTCCTGTTATCTTTACCTTTGTGCCTTATGGGACAGTATAGACTGGCTGACAAATAGTGATTTTTGTTATTTTGCAACACTATCACCACCTTATATTTTCTCTGATTTATGTGATTAAATATTTTGGACTCCATACATACATTATGGCTGGATGTTTATTATATTACACAGTGTCGAAGTTCAAGCTATAAAATATTTACTCATTAAAGTTCTCAGAAAGAGAGCTTCTTTTTTTCTTTTTCTTTTTTTCAAGGAGGGCGCAGCTCACAGTGCCCCATATGGGGATCGAACTGACAACCTTGGTGTTATTAGCACCATGCTCTAACCCACTGAGCTCACCAGCCACCCTGAAAGAGAGCTTCTTACAAATAAAATATTTAAATTTATGGTAATATACAGAGTACGTATTTTTCAAGAAGGACTTTTACTCCCAACTGACTACTGTTTATATTGTTGATGTCTCTGTGGTATCTGACTGGCAATATTCTCCAGCCCTTTTTCCTTAGCTGTACAAGAGAAGGCAGTGGCTGGGTCAGAGCTTTCCCCTCCCACGGTCTAATATCAGAGCTCAAAGGAAGTTGCTTGTTAGAGTCTTCTGTTCGTGATTTTAATCAAGGCTGTTTTAAAGAATTTGGGATTATTTATTTATAACTGCAGTAAGAATGCAAGGTGAGATATACCCTGTTAACAAAATCTTCAGTGCACAATACAATATTACTGACTAAAGGCAGTGCTGTACAGCAGATCTCTAGAACTTGTTTTGCCTAACTGAAACATACCCATTGAACAGCATATCCCCATTTTCCCCTTCCCGCAGCCCCCAGCAACAACCATTCTGCTGTTTCTAAGAGTTTGATTATTTTAGATATCTCAGTGGAGCACGCAGTATTTGTCCTGTGACGGGTTTATAATTTTTTAAATTCAACAGTGCTTAATATTTCACCATGAAAAATATCTTTGCTACTTTTTCTAATATATCTCTAATGACCACAATCAGCCTAGAACTCTCCGGCCTCACCATATTTTTTAACAGCTACCCATAGGATGTGTGAGAAGATGACTGTTCAGAAGTTTATGTTCACTTCAGTTATTTTTGACGTGATCAAGCTTTAGGTGACAACAAGCTAAATCAACCATTCTGAAGTGGATTTTATGGTCTGTTGGGCAGCAGCGTAACGTAACGTATTAGGGAGGCCAGAGCTGACCTTGGTCTAAAGCAAATTCATTTTCATAAAACACCTGATTTTCAACAGGATTTGAATTTATTTTCAAATTAGTCCTCATCTTAAAAGCTTTGCTTTTGGGGATTGTAAAATGGTACATTTTACTCTCGAAAAGAGTTTAGCAGTTTCTTATAAAATGAAATAAACAATTATCATACAACATAGCAATTGTGATGTAGAATATTTTCTTTGTGCCGGGATCGTGTCTCCTGAAATAGAAGAATGGAAGCCTGGACCAAGGAGAGGCAAGGAGTTGTAAAAGGGGATAGTTTATTAAAAGTAAAGAGTAAAGAGTCGCAGCTCTCGGAATAAGAGGGGGTACCGAATGGGATGCCCAATGACTGAGGCAAAAGCTCTTACTTTTATACCTTCCCTTGTCTGCTTGGAGAAGGGGGGCGGCGCCTTCTTATGGAATTCCATCTATCAGGTTTGTCCTGTTTGTCTACCGAAGGGGATTAAGGAACCCATCCCTATCTCCTTTGTCTGCCCAAAGGGATTGATGAGATAATTTATTAACCTCAAGGCACATTCTCGTGTCTTTGTCCTGGAGTGAAGGAGACACTCCAGAACCTGGAGTTTCAGGATGTGGCTACTTTTTTGTTTATTCCGCCAGGGACCTCCCTGCTTACCTAACAACATGCTAACTAACTGTCTCAATTACACTCCTGAGCATTTATTACAGATTAATGAAAACTTATGTTCACACAAAAATATGTGTATGAATGTTCATTGCAGCTTTATTCATAACAGCCCAAATCTGAAAACAATCCAGATGTCCTTCAATGGATGAATGGTTAAACAAACTGGTGCACATATGCCTTGGAAAGCTACAGAACAACAACAGGAATGAACTATTGATATTATACTTTGGATTGAGCTCAAGGGAATTATGCTGAGTGAAAAAAAGCCAATCCACAAAGGTACACATTGTATGATTTTACTTAGATAGCATTTTCAATGACAAAATTATAGCAATAAAGAACAATGTTGCCATGGTTTAGGGAAAGGGATGGGGTTGGCGAATGTGTGTGGTTGTACAGGGCAGCCCAGGGGAAGCTCGTGGTGATTGGGCTGTTCTGAATCTTGACTGGTGCTGATTACATGACTCTGCATGTGATGAAATTGCACAATGTTAAATACACACACTGAAGAGCACCTAAAACTGAGGAAATCTGAATGAGATGGTGGATCATATCACTGTCCATTTCCTGCATGCAATATTGTACTGTAGCTTTGCAAGGTATTACCTTTGAGGGAAGCTAGGTGAAGTGTTCTGTATTAATTTTTACTACTGCATATGAATTTCAAAGTAAAAAGGTTTAATTTTAAAAAGGCTTTTCTTCTAGTTGAAGACATTGCTGGGCAAGCAGTTCTTTAAATTTGATAGACTATTATAGAGCAAAGAAAACTTTTCATTGGTTTTTACTGAGGAACAGAATATATTGCAAAATAGAACTGTAGGCCTCAGGAAAGTTATAAATCACTTCTGTTTTGTAGAAAGCAATTTGGTCTCAGTATCCTCTAGAAGTTAGTGCAAGGATAAGAACAGCATAAGATGAAAGTAACCTAGATAAGTTGTCAATAAATTCTAAAGATGAACTTTTAATTACCTTTCTTATTCTTTAAGCTCAGAATTGGACTGTATACTTATGCAGGTCCAGAGTGCAAATTTGCTCACAGGCCATGTTAGGCCATATTTAGGCCAGGAACAGGAACCTTCTTATCTTAAAAAACATCTTGTCTTGCTTTGTACCTTGTACCTGCCCCTTTGTGTTTACCTTAGGCCGGTAGAAGCTGCCTGGAATGTAGAAATCATCTTATCCTGTCTTGCTTTGTACTTTGTCTCCTAGGCCTGGGCCAGAGTGTGGAGTCGGAGGGCTTGGTCATGCCCTGAAATCCTTGGTTGCTAGAGACAATGCAGTGAAAACCCCCTGAAGCATTGAAGGGGGAACAACCTCGTTTACCCCCTCCTATAATCCTCCACACCCGTTTTTGCTCAGAGAGGTTATGTATGGTCTTTTCTAGCTTCGCCTCCCACAGCTCAAACACGCCAAATAAATTCTAATAGACCAATTTTGGTCTCCCGTGACTCATTCCTCCGGCTGTGCCTAACAGGCCAATTTCTATGTTTCAACATTAACAATTATTCTTGTCATACTTAAAAACTATCTACCCAACAAATGGCTCTTACATTTCTACTGTGTGGAAGGCACTGATGGGGTGCAGAAAGACAATAAATGTAGAAGTTCTCAAAGAATTTACAAGAGGCGCCTGATGAAGACAGGGCAGCAGTAATATGGAGTATAATGAATACAGTTGAACAGGTATGAATACCGTTGAGCAGGCCAGGGCTGTGCAGAGGGGGAAGAGCCTACCTGTGTGTGTGTGTGTGTGTGTGTGTGTGTGTGTGTGTGTGTGTAGAGAAAGTTAGGGAAGAGGACTGAGGTGATCAGGGAAAGATTCCGGAAGACAGTACTTAAACTGATCTTGTTTTTTCTTTTAATCTTTATTAAATTTATTGAGGTAACATTGGTTAATAAAATTATATAGGTTTCAAATGTACTGTTCTTTAATAAATCATCTGTATATGACATTGTGTGCTCACTACCCAAAGTTAGTTCTCCTTCCATCACCATATATTTGACCCCTTTTACCCTCATCTACCACCTCCTCCCCATTACCCTCTGGTAACCACTAAACTGTTGTGCGTGTTTATAAGTGTTTGTTTGTTTCTCTAGTTCATTTCTTTTGTATGCCACATTGATGTAGGTGATGTTGGATCTGCCGGCAGTTTCTGAGTGAGTGCCGTGATCGTATCTCATGAAGCTGAAGAATGGAAACACGGACCAGGGAGAGGCAAAAAGTTGTAAAGGAAGATAGTGTATTAGAAGCAGGAGAAGAGGTTGCAGCTCCCAACCAGGAGGGGGTCCCGAATGGGGGTGCCCCATGACTGAGGCAAAAGCTCTTACTTTTATACCTTCCCTTGCCTGCTTGGGGAAGGGGAGCTGTTTGAAGAAGGGAACTGGTGCCTTCTAATGAAATTCGTCTACCAGGTTTGTTCTGCTTGTCCATCCTAAAGGAATTAGCAAAGTAACCTACTCTATCTACCAGATCGGCTCCATTTGTCAAGCCAAAATGAATTTTATGATTAACCTCAAGGCCTTGTTACATTATGTCCTAGAGCGAAGGGGTGATTTCAAAACCTGAAGTTTTAGGATATGACTGTCTTTGTTTATTCCACCAGGGACCTCCCTGTCTACCTAGGGACATGCTAACTCTCCTGTATCAACATGAGTGAAGTCATATGGCTCTTGATTATTCTGTCTGATTTATTTTGCTTAGTATGATAATCTTGGGATCCATCCATCCACCCACGTTGTCACAAATGACAGTATTTCATCTTTTTTTTTTTTTTAATTTATTGGGGTGACAATTGTTAGTAAAATTACATAGATTTCAGGTGTACAATTCTGTATTACATCGTCTATAAATCCCATTGTGTGTTCACCACCCAGAGTCAGTTCTCCTTCCATCACCATATATTTGATCCCCCTTACCTTCATCTCCCACCCCCCATCCCCTTTACTCTCATCTCCCACTCCCACCCCCTCATCTTTTCTTACAGCTGAGTAATATTCCATTGTTTATATATACCACATCTTCTTTATCCAATTATTTATTGAAGGACACTTCAGTTCTTTCCATGTCTTTGCCACTGAATAATCCTTCAGTGAACATAGGTGTACTTATATGTATCTTTACGGATAAATGTTTTCAGATTTTTTGGGTAGATAACCAGAAGAAGGTGTCACGCGGGGTGTCATGCGGGGTCTCAGCTCCCGCTCCCCACACAAGAACGCAGGACATGGTGAGGCCAAAAAGGAACACCCACGGAGCCATAGGTAGGGGAGTCATACCACTATGGTCTCCCTGGAGGCTGGATTCACACGACATGCAACCTGCTGTCCGCTTTACTGCCAACCGACCGACCCCCTTGTTAACTGCAATCCGCGCCTGCCAGCCACCATCTTCTTGGTAGCCCCCATTTTCTGCTGGCGTAGCCACAGCAGTTATATTAGTGGCCAATGGCTCACCGGTTACAGCTGACGGCCAACTAGCCACAGCTGATGGCCATCCAATCACAGTTGATGGCCATTTACTACCTGAGCCAGCACCTTTCCACGTGAGGCCGAGAGCCTGGAAACTTCACTTCTGGCTCTGTCCCCACAAAGGATTACTGGGTCATATGGTAATTCTATTCTTAATTATTTGAGGAACCTCCATACTGTTTTCAATAGTGGCTCTATCAATTTAGAATCCCACCAGCAGTGTATGAGGGTTCCTTTTTCTCCATAAGGTCTCCAACACTTGTTACTCGTTGTCTTGTTGATAACAGACATTCTAACAGGTGTGAGGTGGTATCTCATTGTGGTTTTAATTTGCATTTACCTAACAGCTAGTGAAGTTGAGCATTTTTTTCATATATCTGTTGGCCGTTTTTATGTCTTCTTGGGAGAAGTGTCTGTTCAGGTCCTCCACCCATTTTTCAATTGGATTGTTTGTTTTTTTGTTGTTGAGTTATATGAGTTCTTTACATACCCGTATTTTGGATGTTAACCCCTTATCGAGGTGTTGTTTGCAAATATCTTTTCCCATTTGGTTGGTTCCTCGTTGTTTTGTTGATGGTTTCTTTTGCTGTGCAGAAGCATTTTAGTTTGATATAATCCCATTCGTTTATTTTAGCTTTTACTTCTCTTGCCCTTGAGGTCAAATTCATAAAATCCTCTCTGAACCCAAGTGTCATGCAGGGTGTCAGGCGGGGTCTTTAGTTCCACTCCCCACATAAGAACGCAGGACATGGTGAGGCCAAAAAGGAGTCATAGATAGGGGAGTCCTACCATCATATTCTCGCTGGCGGCATCCGCCTCTTGGCAATCCGCAATCCACAATCCGCCCTTGCTCGCCCCCATTTTCTTGCTAGGCCCCATTTTGCTGCTAGCGTAGCCATGGCAGTAATATTAGTGGCCAATGGCTCACTGGTTATAGCTGACAGCCAACTAGCCACAGCTGATGGCCATCCAATCACAGTTGATCGCCATTTACTACCTGAGCCAGCACCTTTCCATGCGAGGCTGAGAGCCTGGAAACTGCACTCCTGGCTCTGTCCCCACAGCAAGATTCTTTAAAATTAAATACAATGCAATACAAGTGAATTATATGCATACGTTTAGTTCCTTGGTTTCACTAGTCACATTTTCAGTGCTCAGTAGCCCCAAGTGACTAGTGGCTTCCATACTTGACAGCACGGATATAGGAAGTTGAGAAAGTTCTATAGGGTTGTGCTTACCTAGAATTTGACTATGCAGAGACAGGGAGGGGTTGTCTAAGTGGAGGAGGCAGCAAGAACCATCTGGAAGTGGTGTGTACAGGGGAGCGTAGGACATGAAGGTGAAAGGTAAATTGGAATCAAATTGTGAAGGACCTGCATGGAATGCTCAGGGGTACCAAGAGCAGCACGCTTTTTTGCATTTGATAATATATCCTGGCGATCATGAGATATCAATAGATAGGGTTTCCTTATTCCTTTCAATAGCTATGTAGAACTCCATCATTGCATATAACCTATTTATTCAACCAGCACCTCTTGGTGGATATCTGGGCTATTTGCAGTCTTCCATTATTATAAGCAATGCCTAACATATAAAAAGTTTCACATTTTAGGCAATGTCCTCTTCAACTCAGTGTCTCCAGTGGTCACCTCTTGGGGACCCAGCCTAGAACACACTTATTTATCTCTTCCTTGTTTAAAAAATGGCAGGCAGAGGGTGGGTTGGGGATTGAGAATGCTCTGTGTTCAAATTGCCATCTTGTGTTGCTTTCAGATTCCTCCTTAAGGTTTTCAAACTTGCCCTGTAGAGGCAACTGTAGAGGGCTGCAAGTCCGTCGTCAGCACTTAGCAGCAAAATTGTTTGGAGGAAAGATGCCCTCAGTATCTCATCAGCATCAGTGTCTTGAACTGTTACTTTAACTGTAATGTCCCATCTACCACTTAATGTCTTA
This sequence comes from Rhinolophus sinicus, assembly GCF_057876585.1. NCBI lineage: Eukaryota > Metazoa > Chordata > Mammalia > Chiroptera > Rhinolophidae > Rhinolophus > Rhinolophus sinicus. Next base: position 33,299,027 of record NC_142506.1, read on the forward strand.
AAAATACTTCCCATTGCTCTGGCTTTGCATTAAAGCCCAGGGAAGAGAGTAGGGTTGCTCCATATTTGAGCTTAGAGTGTTGCCGCAAATACAAAGCGCCCACTTGCCCGCACACAGGTAAGCCAAAGAAGACATGAACAGGAGATTGCAGCAAAGAAAGTAAAGGTTTATGTAAGGGGTTGGCGCCAACCCGAGAGACACAGGTGAGCTAGTGCTCTCAAAAACTGGCTCCCCGATGGCCTCTAGTGGCCAGGTTATTATATAAGGGAAAAATCATTAATCATGGTCACTATGGGAGCTGGGGTCATGGGCTCCACTGATTGGTCGGGGCTGAGGTACTGGTTGGGGCTGAGGTACGGGGCAATTGATCTGGCTTCAGGTCCTGGTGTCAGTCATAGCAGTGTTCGGTCTGGTTTCCAGGGGACGCCATCTGTGAGGCTGTTCTGTTTTCATGAGTCCGGAGCTGAAACATAACTGAGGCCAAGGTGTTACCTTTGATTAAAACCTTATTCTAGGGGCGAGCGGGTGGCTCAGTTGGCTAGAGCACAAGCTCTGGGCCACGGGGCTGCCAGTTCGATTCCTACATGGGCCAGCGAGCTGCGCCCTCCACAACTAGAATGAAGTCAATGAGCTGCCGCTCAGCTCCCAGGTGGCTCAGTTGGTTGGAGCGCGGGCTCTCAACCACAAGGTTGCCAGTTCGACTCCCGCAAGGGATGGTGGGCTGTGCCCCCTGCAACTAGCAACAGCAACTGGACCTGGAGCTGAGCTGCGCCCTCCAAAAGTAAGATTGAAATGACAACTTGACTTGGAAAAAGTCCTGGAAGTACACACTGTTCCCCAATAAAGTCCTGTTCCCCTTCCCCAATAAAAATCTTAAAAAAAAAATGAATTTCATGTGAGGTTACAACATTGGTGTAGTGGACGTTAATCAGCTTTCAGCTGCTCAACAAATGGATTTGGAATATCCTTTATGTTTGAAGTTCCCCACATAACCAAAATTCAATGTCCGGTATCCCTGCTGACAGACATGGATATGACGCCTCTGCCAACATTAAGGAAGGAGCGAGGTAAGAGGAGGCCTGAGCAGAACCAGCTGTGGCTTCACTGTGGGGTGGCTCCCAGCGGTGGAGTGCAGGAATCTGGTCCTTCTCACAGGAACTGGTGTGTTGATGTTTTTTGCTAGAGCAGCCTCTGAATGTGGCTATCTATGGGCTATTCCTGGGAGGGTAAGGGCCTGGATGTCTGGTGCCTCCAGATTCCATTTTAGCTTGTCAGCGAATAAATATCCAGCCTGAGAGCAAGCTTGTAAGAGTTTATTTGAGCCAAACTGATGACAATTGCTGGGAAGTAAAGTCTCAATGGATTGAGAAAATGCTCCCGAAAATGGTCATTTTGCTACTTATTTTATACATTAGAATCAAAGGAGGAAGGTTACATGAAATCCATTGGTTGTAGATTAAGGGGGTAGGAGAAAGCAAAGCAGGGAAATCTCTGGAACTGGATAAAAAGCAAAATGGAGAGACACACACTGCTTTTACATTGGTGGGTACAGGATAGTTAATAGCCTTTTACAGCACTTTAGAGATGACATTTGGGGAACAAGATAACAATGGGGATTTTGTAGTTTCCTGCTCAGGTGGTGGGTTGTACCCCCTGGGGGGTCTGGAAAAAGGGATTACTCTGATATTCCAAAGGTATGTTATCTTAGATGCTGTGGGGACAGAGCCCCAGAAAGCAGTTTCCAGGCTCTCGGCCTCACATAGAAAGGTGCTGGCTCAGGTAGTAAATGGCCATCAATGTGATTGGATGGCCATCAGCTGTGGCTAGTTGGCCATCAGCTGTAACCAGTGAGCCATTGGCCACTAATATAACTGCTGTGGCTATTCTAGCAAAAAAACGGGACTAGCAAGAAGATGGTGGCTGAGCTAGCAAGAGCAGATTGCAGAGAGGCAGATGCCGCCAGAGAGAATATAGTGATATGACTCCCCTACTTATGGCTCCGTGGGTGTTCCTTTTTGGCCTCACCATATCCTGCGTTCTTATGTGGGGAGTGGGAGCAGAGACCCCGCAGGCTGCCCTGCATGACAGATGCAAAAAGATGACAGATAGACTGGCTCACTTAAGGTCAAGATTGACGGTTGTCAAGGAAGCTACAGGCCAAAGATGTGCCTTCCTTGCCATGGCCCGCCTTAGTTAGGAGTTTTTATGCTCACGCCATCCTACGTAGTTATTTACAGTATCCTGAGATTGTCAGGTTTAAGATGTGGCCCTTTTTCCATCCACGAGCTTCAACTAACCAAAAGAGATTCTGGGTTTGACAACTAAGAACCCTGATAGGTACAAAGCCATTTTATGTTTTATTCTGATACCTGGTATTCATAAGGCTGGTCCTCTGCCCCTCTCCTGCTTCTGCCCACTACTTTTTCTTACTTGATCTTTTTCAAATAATTTATTTCTATAATCTTTGAGGTACTTAAAAAAATCTATTGCATTCTAATTGAAACTGAATTCAATTTATATATTAATTTTGGAAAGCCTGGCATTTTTGTTTTCCCAATAAAGAATGATACAGCTTTTCATTTGTCAGATTGTTTTGTCTTTCAGTAAGACCTTGCAGTTTTCATTTGGTCTTGTGTCTTTCTTGAAAAATTTATTTGGTGTGATAGTTTTAGCTGTGATGTAATTGGAATTTTTTTTTCCCCATTTCTTTTTCTAGGTGATTATTCTAGTACAGAAAATTCTATTGTTTTTTGTATATCTGCCACTGTAGTATATTCTCTTCCTAATGCTGGTAGCTTTTCACCTTGGTTTTTCTAGGTATATAATCACGGAAAAAAAGAATTCCTCTTTTCCTTTCTGATGTTATACCTAACTTTAAAATTTTCGTACCTGTTAATACCACTTGTGGAGGAGAGACTGTTCCATGACGTGACCAATGCCTGACCCTCAAGATAGATCTCGGCCAGACAGAGATTGCTTCCAATAAATCCCCTCAGAGACTGACTGACAGACCCCTCCCTAATGCCCCAGGAGTGCTGGTTCCTACTAGAACAGGTCCTTGCTCTGCCGGCACAAGCATGTAAGGCATTTTCCCCCTATCTGGGGTGAGTCATGCCCCAGTACCCCCATCCATCCAGCCTTGTCCTATATACTCCTTTAGTGCCTGCCACGCCTCTCGTATGTTGTTTCCTTAATAAACTCTTGGTATAATTGATGGAAGTTGTCAGCCTTTCTTTGGTCTCTTGGCCCCAGGAAATTTTCCCAACACATCTCTAAGACAATGTTGGCTAGCAGGTAACCCTGCCTTGCTCTGATTTTAATCGGGATAACTTTAGTACTTCACCTATTTTTTAATCTGAATTTGGAAGATTATTGGATTTGATCAAATACGTCTTCAGCAGTGTCATGATCACATACCTTTTCTGTTGTGTCTGCTCACTCACGGGCAGTGAAAGAATTCAGGAGTGAGACAGAAATGTAGATTTATTAAGGAAAGTGAGGGTTGGCTGAGCAGAGTCTGCTGGAAATTACTGCAAACTACTGGGTCTCAAGTCTTTGGTCTCAAGTTTTGTTTTCCTGTAGTTGGGGAGGGAGGGGGAAGGTATGGTAAAGCTGGTTATCATGAACTTTGCATATGTTACGTAGATTTAAGTAGGAGCCAGGAGAATGGATCCCTTACAGGTGCAAAACCTCTCCCCAGTCACAGGGCTAGCACTGGGCCTAAGGAAATAGAAACACTGAAACTGCATAGTAAATGTATAGGAAGCAGAATCATTAAGAGGCAAAGAAAAGAAAGCTTTCAAAAAGTCCTAAGTTAAATTGCACTTATTAATTTAAATTATAACACAGGTCCAAATCTCAAAAATAGATTTAGTGCCATCATCTTAACATTGTCTGCTTTAATTCTGTGATAAAATGAAATATGTTAATAGATTTCTGGTATTGGCCCACACTTGCATCTTCGGTCAGTGTTTTATTCTTTTGATAAATTACTGAATTTTATTTGTCAATAACAGAAATACCTCCTTGCCTAGTTCCAGTGCTAAGGCAGGTTTTCTTCAATCTTTCATTATTGTGGTCTTTTCAATATTTTGAGAAATGGGAATAACTACAATTTTTCCAGGTAATCCTGTGATATTTTTAATTATTACAGGCAGGGTGGGGACAGAGCCAGGAGTGCTATTTCCAGGCTCTTGGCCTCACGTGGAAAGGTGCTGGCTCAGGTAGTAGATGGTCATCTGCTGTGACTAGTTGGTCATCAGCCGTTACTGGTTAGCCATTAGCCACTGATGTAACTGCCGTTGCTAAGCTAGCAAGTGCGGAGTGTGGATTGAGGATTGCAGAGGCGGATTGCAGTTAGCAAGTGAGGTTGGTTGGCAGAGAAGCGGACAGTGGGTTGCAGATCATGTGTCTCCAACCCAGCCGCCAGCGAGACTATAGTGGTATGATCCCCTACCTATGGCTCTGTGGGTGTTCCTTTTTGGCCTCACCGTGTCCTGGTTCTTATGTGGGGAGCGGGACCAGAGACCCCGCGTGACACCCTGCATGACAAACTCTCAATCTCAGGAAGACCAGGAGGAGCTGCTGCCAGAGAGCTGGACCCCTGTGGAGGGGTGGAAAGACATGGGGAGTTCTCTGACCAGCATAGGCCAGTTCTCTGACCAGCATAGGCTGGAGAAAGCAAAGGTCATTGCGGCCCTGTGGGCTGGGAAGTGCTTGCTGAGGACCTTACCCCCAGGTTGGGGAGGACTTGGAGCTCTCACCCTGCGGAGAGGGTACACGTTGTGGGGCCGGTGCATAGCCCTGGTGAATGACTGTGGACTATGGGGAATTGCCTTCCATCCCTGATTTGATGGACCACGTGACTGTTTGCTTGGGAATGTGCCACCACGCAGTGGAACAGGTGGATGTTTGCTTCCTGTGTAAGCACCTTGGCTGTGAGCCATTATGGTTCCGTTCCAGAAAGACTGGTGGTACCCTGAGAAACCCTGGCTTTGCCCTGAGAATCCTGGCTGTACCCAGGAACTCTGGCTGTGCCCAGAAGGACTGGCAATGCACTGGGAGCCCTGGCTGTGCCCAGGAAGCCTGGCTGTGCTCAGAAAGACTGGTGGAACCCTGAGAAGCCCTGGCTGTGCCCGGGAAGTTTGGCTGTGCCCAGGATATTACATTCACCTCCAGGCTCCTCGCACAGGGCTCCTCGTGGAAGACGCTTTGGGGGGACAGAGCCAGGAGTGTAGTTTCCAGGCTTTCAGCCTCACGTGGAAAGGTGCTCACTCGGGTAGTAAATGGCCATCAACTGTGACTGGATGGTCATCAGCTGTGGCTAGTTGGCCGTCAGCTGTAACCAGTGAGCCATTGGCCACTAATATAACTGCCGTGGCAACGCTAGCAGAAAATGGGGGCTAGCAAGAAAAATGGGGGCTAGCAAGAAAATGGTGGCTGGCAAGCACAGACTGCAGTTAGCACGGCAGAGTACAGGTTGCAGATTGCAGGGAAGTGGACGGCAGGTTGCTGATGGTGTGGCTCCTGCTTCCTGTGTCTCCAACCCAGCTGCCGGTGAGAGTATAGTGGTATGACTCCCCTATCTCTCCCCTATCTTTTGGCCTCACCGTGTCCTGCGTTATTTGGGGAGCGGGACCAGAGACCCTGTATGACACCCCGCGTGACACGCTTGCTGCGTAGATTGTGAGACAAGAGCCTGGATGGGTCAAGTGTGGGGACAGCCAGGAATGCAGTTTCCAGGCTCTCGGCCTCACGTGGAAAGGTGCTGGCTCGGGTAATAGATGGTCATCAGCTGTGACTAGTTGGCCATCAGCTGTTACCGGTTAGCCATTAGCCACTGATATAACTGCCATGGCTACGCTAGCAAGCGCGGAGTGCGGATTGCAGAGAGGCGGATTGCAGTTAGTGAGGTTGGTTGCCAGAGAAGCAGACAGCAGGTTGCGGATTGTGTGACTCCCGCTTCCTGTGTCTCCAACCCAGCCGCCAGCAAGAATATAGTAGTATGATCCCCTATCTATGGCTCCGTGGGTGTTCCTTTTTGGCCTCACCGTGTCCTGCATTCTTATGTGGGGAGCGGGAGCAGTGACCCTCCATGACACCCTGCATGGCAGGCAATTTAGAAGAAATCATTCATAATTCCTAAATTACTAACAGCTCTTGCTGTTTCCCCTTGTGGTGTTTTGTCAGAAGTCTGTAGCCCCTCAACAAACTTCAGAAGGAACCATCCAAGGGAGCACTGGCTGCTCCTCTAAATCCTGGGGGAGGGAGCAGCGGGGGCCTTGCTATCCATTTTCAAGGAAAGGCTGCCATGTTGTGTCCTCTACACAACTCCGGGGGCACCATTCATAGTCAGTCATTGTTCCTAATATGTTTCCCAACACATCAGTATAATGACTTGCGGAAGGAACGCCAATGGGGCTGCCTGACACTTTCCTGAGATGAAGGTAGATGTCACCTGAGACCCTTAGCCAGTTCTAGCACCAAAAAGAACCTGTGCCAACTTGGAGCATTTGAGAGCAGCTATTTTCATCCATGCCTTTCCCCCCTTGATCCTGTTACCAAACAACAAAGGTCAAGTTCATCCCCAATATTTCCCTACTGGTAATGTTCTACTTCTTAAGTGGAATGGTGGTTTCAAAGGTATTCATTTTATTATGTTATAATTTATGTACGTTACATATATTCATTTTGAGTGCTTTGATACAATAAATTAAAAAAGCACACATATACAAACAAGAATGCCATTATCATGGGATGACCTTGAATCTGCTTCAATTTTTCTTCAAATTAGTCTATTATAAACCTCAGCACTGTAAATATTATTATTAGTTAGCAAACACCTTACAATGCACAACATACACCTGTCTTAGTGCTAGGGGGTAGAAATAATTCTCCTGTTACATAGAATAGTAGTGATGCCTTTTCTTTTTTAAAGATTATACATCAGGGTGATTCTTCTATTGAAACTTGTTATAATCTATACTGCGTATAGGTGTGATAGCAGGCTACTATTTCTTTCAGCTTGTCTGAAATTTAAAGAGGTCAGAGTGGCAGAAATTTGTTCCAGAATCTATTACATAGAAATAGGAACCTTATTAGATGTTACTCTGAGCATCCAAGAGATTTCAAAATTTCTGCTCAGTTGGAAAAGCTAAAACCTGACCTTAAAAATGATGCTTCAGTGCAGGATACACAATGTATGTCAGCCCTGTGACAGACAACAGCTGTGTCTGATATCCAATTAATTCTCTGCCGCTTCTTCAGTAATGAATCCTGAAATGTTAATTTGGCCCATGATAGCCCATAATAAAGATTATTTCCCATCCCTCCTTGTAGCTAGGGATCAAGTGATTAAGTTTGGGTTGATACGTCTATGTATGTGGTGTAACTAGTAAGAAGTGTTCTTAAAGGAAGGGGGCAGAAATGCTGATAGGACATTTCTAGCTGGTGCAGCGATCTGTAGCCATGACATGAAAGCCGCGTGTTGAGAACAGGTAGGAGCAACACAGAAGGAACCTGAATCCTGAACCTGCGGTGTCGCAGACTACCATCCCAGACTTTTACGTGTGAGAGAAATAAACTTCTATCTTGTTTAAGTTGATATTGTCTGGGGACATAGACAAACTAATACATCACGCCAAATTTGAGTCTAGTTTCCTTAACCTAAAAGGTTAATACAATTGATGTATTAACCTTTTATACAGCTGGTGGCAGTTACATGTACTGCTAACATGATGTGAGATGGGAACTGTTTCCCAGAGAATATCGTGTTTCACAAACAGGGGCTTTCTAAGAGGCACTTAACTCCAAGTATGACTTCCCACTGGTAAAGCCTGCAAGTGCACCTATGGTTTTAGAAAGAAACATCAAGAACATTAAAAAGTAACTGACTTTAGACTACCTTAGGATGCAAAATGACAGGAGTCCTTTCCCATAAGAGAACTATAACAAGCAATTTAAACAAAACAAAAATGTTTTCTTTTATTTACAATACTCAATGCATTTTACAAATAACATATTTGCATTCCCTAAGTCTTTTGGAAAGTAATTCCAGTTTGTGCAATGAGTTTACAGGAAAGACTTAAGACATCTATTAGACATCTTAAACCTAAATTCTAAATTTTGAAAGATATTTCACACTAGATTAATAGAGGACAGTTTTTAATTAAGAAAAACTAAACTCTGTAGTTAAATATTGCCCTTCAATATCTAACCCAAATACAAAGCAGATTAGCCTATGAAATAATACCATTAGATTCGGATGAATTTCCACTGCTCCCCCCAACAAAATGCATGCATAAAGTAAACATGGTAAGTTACATTGACATTTTATTTCAGTACTTTTTTTGGACTCTCTCAACTACTGTTTTGCTCAATCCAGAGTATAGATAGGTAGGATTTCTGTCTGGGGAAATCTTAAAACTACTCCCTGCTACAAAATTTTCATAAATACTTGTTTGTGGAGACAGGAGGGCCTAGGGTGATTTTAAGTAGTTTCTCTAGAGTCTTATTTGCTAATCAGAACAAGGTTCCCATCCAGGTCTGATGGAGCCTAAAGGGATCAGTTATTTCCCTACTAACAGTTTGGGGGGCATCTAATCCAAGCCTCCAGAGGACAATAGGCTCCTCTCTGTCCTCCCTAAATCACTACCTTGATTTTAGTGCCTTCTAAGTTGATGATGGGGAACAGTTTCTGTGTTCAGATTCCAGAAACTGCTTTCACGTCACACAAAGACCTTCCGGGACAGGTAAAGAGCAATGAACAACAATACTTTAATTGTGCAAGAATTTGTATCTCATGCAAGTGAAAGAGAATAAACGTATTCATTTTATCACTCAGAGCTATCCTCTCATAAAATCTAAAATCCATGTCTTAGTTCTTGAGCCAGAGAGAAGGAACAGAGACATCCATACTGAATCCACCCCAATTTAGCAATGCACTTCTCCATCTGCACACTTCATCTCTTCTTAAAAGACAGTGTCTCTAATATCTGGTGTAGGTGGATGAATGGGAGATACTAAGGTGGAGAATATAAGCTGGAGAAATAAAGTCCAACACTTGACACTGCCAACAAAACTCTGAAATAAAGAAAGGGTGAGGTAGAGTTGAGAGAGTTCAATTAAACTTTGTGAGCACAGATCTTTTGGCACATCCTAAAATTACAGACTCCCTATGAATTCTTCTTTGTCATACCTTTACAAAGTGCTGGCAACTTAGCAATCCTTGGATCTTTCTAGGAAACATCTATGTAAAGTTAACAGAATAAGTCACTGAAGAAATCCATTCCTGGCACTTTAGCATATTTACCCCGATATTGAAGCAAATAAAAACAATGCTATCCATTTGCTGAATTTATTTAAACAAATCAATTTAGAAATATTATAGAATTAAACAAAACTTCTAACATGTAAACATACTGCTATGTTCCTGAAACATGTTACCACCTGATAAAGAGTTAATAATCGCTTGTTAGGAAAGCTGTCCATTAATAAGGCCAGTCTTCAGCAAAACTAAAACCATTTTGTTCCTTTAGCTTTCCTAGTATGACAATGCAATACTATCAAACCACAATCAAATATAATGAAGACAATGTTGGATGGATAGATCAGTACCATTGGTGACAGCTAAACAGGGTCATTCTTGGCGCCACATAAAAACAAGCCAATCACATCAAATAAATCATGGCTTTTTTTCTTCATCACAATTCACTAAATGATGATAATTATGGTCCTTGTCAAACACGTTTGGTAAAGGCTATTTACAGTGTACATGGCTGAGCATGCACTATTTATAGTTACAAAGATACCTGCCAGTTTATTACAATAGTTACACAGTGCCTAAAAATGGTGAAACATCTCACACATTTAAATCAATACAGTTTCAAGCAGGAAACGTTCCTTATTTGACCATGATTGCAATAATTACATGAAAATTCTTATAAAAACACGAATCCCCTTCAAGAAATTGATGCATATTCTACGCACTACAGGTTAAGGCAGTAAAAAAATGTATTCCTGATAACTGGAGGTCTTGACAATGTCAATTAAAGCTGTCTGACTAGTTTTTTATTCTCCATCATATACTCAAACTTCTGTCTGTATAACTAGTTTGTGAAAGATCTCATTTTTAAAGTCAAAGAAAGTATTAGTAATGAAAAAGAGCTGATGCTGGAAAAAAGTAATTGCTAGGGGAAGAAAAAATGTAAGTTGCATTTTGCCTGGAAGTTTTCAAATCATAAAGAACATCATTTGTGAGTCTGATCCTTAAAAGCATAAAACAAATACATATAGCTTACCTTTCTTAATTTAAAATATACTGTACTTTGAACAATTCAAGTAATGAAGACTATCAAAAATAACTTCAAAAGCCATATAAGTGTCAACTACATTTTCAATGTTTTAATAAAGAACTTTTTAAAAATTGTAAACTAAACCATGACAGTTTAGTTAAACAAATGATAAATGACTTTTTATTTGCACTTGTGATTCCTTTAATACAAATTGCTACCAACAAATATGTAAAGATATGGCCTATTACGCATTTGATCAAAGCACTTTGACTTAAGCATAAAACAGATTCAAATGGTGTAAGTTCTGTGCATAAGATCCAAGAAGCTGCCTACTAATTAGTAGGCAACATTCTCTCTCAATCAGAATCCTTTATTCCTCAGCTGCAGATGAGATAGGGCACAATCTGTTGTAAACAGGGCACTGTTGTAAAACCAGGATAATATTCTTAAATTAAGATCATTTTCGTTAAATTGAAAAGACTTTTCCCAAGTGTCTTCCAACACTGTAGTATATTCTGCTGAACTCTTAATTTCATAAATTAACTTTCCTTTGATTCCATTTTTATGGTGGTTGTGTTCACAGTTTTGTTTTAAAAATTGGTTTAAATTTATATAAAACTCTGTACATGTTCACAAATTATTGCATAAACAGCATAATCTTCAAGACAGTGTTTGCAAACACATGTCCAATTCAGGAAAAGAAAATTCACGTTTCCCGTCTGGCTTTTTTCTTCTTTTTTATTTGTTTGGGAGATTCCCAGCTAGTTTCAGACTTGGCTAAAAGAGAAAAGAAAAAGAAAGAAAAGAAGAGAGAAAAAAGTTAGGATGGTAAAATACTGTTACGTCTCAAACATATAAAAGGAGTATCAATGAAAACATGCTTTGAAATCTACTAAGAATGCCTCAAATTTTATGTTTAAGTTTTTAAGTTCTAGTTACATGTTTTTAGGTTATTCTATGTCTTCCTTCCTCTTTTTCTTTCAATCCCAATGTATTCTTTGGTTTACCCATATGAACCATATGGATAATATTTCACTAGTTTTGACCTATGATAGAAAACCATCATTTAATATGGCTCTATGTAAGTAATAAACATAAAAGTGGGTAAAATGGACACTAAAGGTAGCTGAGGGAGAACGGGGAAAAAAGGCACAGACCAATCTGTAGTTTCAAGAACATGTGCACAGAAAAGGCAGGGACCAGGAGGACCAGGGCAGGTACCAAGTAGTCCTCTGTGTAGGTCCTTGGCTGCCTATTCTCGCCTGGAGTGATTTCAGCAACTTGGTCCCCAAAACTGAGGTCCACAAGGTTCCAAGGAATTGAGAATTTGCAAAGGAAGAACAGGCTGCTCTATTAATCCATTAGACGTCTAAGATCAGAAGTCTAAATATCTTAGACTTCTAAGATATTAATATTTATGAACAGTACAGAGAACACACAAAAAAACCAAAGATGAGATTACTTACTCTGTGAAGGAGGCACACTATTTTGCTTAGTATTTGACTTGGATTTATCTGACTCTTGTAGCATTGGTGGCACTTGGGAAGAGCTCTTATCAGAATCACTTTTTGATAAAATAACAGATGGCTCGGTAGGAACAGCAGGTGGAAGAGATTTGATAGGCTATTTTGGAATAAAATGATAGATTTTTGTAAAAAATTTCCAATAAAATTAAGTATCATAGTAATACCAAGAGGTTGTTTAGCAGCAGGTAAATACTAAGGTGCTTTCCAGAAGAAGGACTACAACTCATGCATGCCCTCTAGTGACATAACTAAATAGATCTTTCCCTAAAATATCCACAAATATAAGTTGGGATAAAAATAGATGAAGATTTAAGATGACTAAATCTCAAGTAGGAGTAAATAATTCCATTTTCATTAACATTTATATTTTTCTTTTTCATTATAAATTGCACGATTTTATATTTGTTAGCAATTTAATGTTTCTGTCCACTTCTCACCAACTCTCAACTCCTCAAAACCTTTTCATGTGAAAGACAAAAAGAAAATAGCTAATTTCAGAACCATCAGTAGGTGATACCTCCTTTTCTCCTTTTCTAGAGGTAGGGCTATCTCAAACAGCAGCAGCAATAGCTTCAGTTTCCTACCCAAGGGAACAGATGGCCTTAGACAAAAGCTGACTATTGGCTACTAGTTTTGCCAGTTAAAGCAACTATTAAACTCAGGCCCAAATCTTTAGTTTTATCCAGTCTGGTGCTTAGGGCCTAGATTTGTGAACTTTGCTTCTCCTTTCAAATGGGAGCAGAAAGCAGGTAATCGAATTGATATACCTCACTGAGGTCTGTTAATTAATGGTTAGAACCAGGTAATAATAGATTCTCCAATATTTGGAGCGCCTTGAGGTTGTAATAGATGAGTAGGAGATCATTTCACCCTTTAGCTTTACCTGTGATCATTATTTTGAATACAGAAACAAGGGTAAGTAATGTTTCTCTTGCCCCTTGTATTTCCAGGCTCCATAGCTTCAAGAAAGCACAATGGGAAAGGAAACAAAAGGAAGAAGCTATGTGAGCCCAGGTAACTACTAGGATTGTTTCTTCCTACTTCAGGTATTTGAAAAGAAGCATTTCTGTTATTCAGTTTAGCTTTCTTAATGTTTCCTGTATTTATTTCGTACCCTAGTTTTATTACTTTTCTTTTTTTTTTTTAAAAGGGAAATCGCTTTATTTTTTTCCCCTTCTTCTGCCTCCCCGCCGCACTCCAGTTCAAGCCATTGTTTCTCAGTCTAGTTGTGTAGGATGTAGGACACAGCTCCCTGGCCCATGCTGGTATTATGAGACTTGCGCTCCACTCCGGCTGAGGTAGTCAGTCGGCGGTTGGCCATTCACAGAAGCTCCTGCAGGCCACCAGCCACTCATGCTGGCCGCTGGCCATTCATGGCAGCACACGGTAGCCCACAGCAGCACACAGTAGCCTGCGGCACCTTACGGCAGCCCAGCTCCAGGCAGAGTTGTTGTTTACAATCTTAGCTGTAGAGGGTGCAGCTCACTGGCCCACATGGGAATTGAACCGCTGTCCTCAGCGTTAGGAACACGGCGCTCCAACCACCAGGCCGGCCCCATGTTACTTATTTTTAATCTCCTTTCCCCCCACACTGTTCTCTCACTTATGTATGTTAAATCACAAAAGGACTCAAATATTCTTTACAAGATGGCTTCTGAAAATAACTTAAGCAAAACATCAAAACGTCAAATGACGCTTTGTAGTCTTGCTATTAAACCTATGGACATATTGGGATTGCATCCTTTTACCTTAAAATATGTTTAGGGAAATAAAAGCATCAAATTCAAAATGAAAGAAAGGTTAAGATTTTGTTTTAATACAAGACTGTTACAAATTCTTTCTCTTAGTGGTAATTCAGGTTCTTGCCTAAAGATGTTTTATTATATATGTAAGTTCCACAAAGGCACAGATTTTTTTTGTCTGCTTTGTTCTCTGATGTATCCCCAAATCTAAAATAGTATGTAGCATGTAGTAGGTTTCCAATACATTTTTTTGAATGAGTAAATAAATGAACGATGCAACTCTAGTAGAACTTAACATATTTCAATATGATATAATTCACCTAAACAGAAATCAGAGTTTAAAGAGCTATGGTCTTTATGTCACTCGCCTAGACCTTTTGTAAAATGGTGCCTTTAGACACATCAAAAGTTTCCACAGAAAGCACATATGTATTTCAAATTTAAACAAATGTTATATTTTCAGAGGTTGGACCATAGTCAGATTATGTGTATGCTTTGGGGAAAATGAAATCAGTTACATTTTCTCTATCAATCCCTTGTATGCTTAGATATTTAACAGTACAAAATATAGTCTAGCAGCTCTGGTTTTGCTGTTATGGGACTTTGGACAAGTTTATTCAACTCCTCTAACTTATTTTATATAATGGATCCTTACCTTTTTTGTGGGGTTGTTATGAGGACTAAATTATTTTGATTATTTTAAATGCTTAGCACAGTACTTCAATAAAATATTAATTATGATATAAATCTCAAGTCATCAAAATTTTATTCCTTAAATATCAAAAAGTTACCTGGCTATTTTTGACGAGTGCTTCAGCTGGATCACTAGTGCTTATGGTTTTCAAAGAAAAAGTTTTTTCCTGTTTTGGACGGACTTTAGAGGTATTCACTGGAAGCTCTTCTCTGATCTCTTTTTCTAATTCTTGTGGGTCCTACAGAGAAAAGTAGTCTATTAATGATATAAATCACCCATTTTTACTAATTAAAATCTATTTGATTTGTTGTACTAATATCCAGAATATATTAAAAAAATAATTTTATTTCAGAAACTGTTCAAATAGCTTAAAAGAACATAATTATTCAAAGATTTAAAATACGTAGGTACATTTGGAACATACATTCATCATCCCTGTTTTCTGCAGGGATTGATTTAAATCAATAGTAAATTAAAAAACAATACATTCACATTCCAAAATGGGAATCACACTAATTTACTAAACCAACTCAAACAGAATAAAGTAAACTCGTATTTTTTCTTTAAAAAAAAGTACACAGTGAATAAGTTGATACTTAAACTTTAGACTTTAGAAATAGACAGGAATTTCAATTTTGGACATGACACAATCTATCTGTATATTCTCAAGGACAAATCATTTAGTTTCCCTGAACCTTACTTTTCTCAATTATAAAATAAAATTTGCCTAGATAATTTCTAAGGTCCTGTCCAAGCTTTAAACAGGTCTATTCTTAGGCCTTCAGACTTTAAAAAGCTTCAACAAAATAATTCTAAAGCACACTACATGCTTAGGTATGTGAAATAAGTAAAGTATGAACTAGAATATATTAAATAGGGCCATCACTGTGAATTGTACTGTTCTTTAGCAAACTCATACATACAAGTGGCCATTCTTTTTATTAATAAAACTGGCTAAGATAATCTTGAAAGTTTCCTTCCAACACTGATATTCTACAAAATTTGTTCAGGATGATAGTGGGTTTAGACAGTAATTAAAAATTTTGATGCGATCTTAAGCAACTAGGTTTGGAAGTATATATGTAAGATTTACAGTCTGTACAAAGAGAGGACATAAGTTAGTTCCATGCTAAGCTGAACTCTAATAGTAAAAAACCCCACCAAACACATACCAACAACTAAAACAACTTTAATGAAAAAAGAACAAATTCAAAAATGTAATCATTTATGGATACGATACCACGTGCTATATACCTCAGAAAGAACCTCACAGATATCTCATTTAATACCAAAGCAACCAGGCTGGCCCGGTGGCTCAGGTGGTTGGAGCTCCATGCTCCTAACGCCGAAGGCTGCTGGTTCGATTCCCACATGGACCAGTAGGCTCTCAACCACAAGGTTGCCAGTTCGACTCCCTCAAGGGATGGATGGTGGGCTCTGCACCTCCAACTAAGATTGAATACGGCACCTTGAGCTGAGCTGCCTCCCAGATGGCTCAGTAGGTTGGAGCGCAGGCTCTCAACCACAAGGTTGCTGGTTCAATTCCTCGAGTCCTGCAAGGGATGGTGGGCGGCACCCCCTGCAACTAAGATTGAACACAGAACCTTGAGCTGAGCTGCCGCTGAGCTTCCGGATGGCTCAGTTGGTTGGAGTGCATCCTCTCAACCACAAGGTTGCCGGTTTGACTCCCTCTAAGGGATGGTGGGCTGTGCCACCTGCAACTAACAATGGCAACTGGACCTGGACCTGGAGATGAGCTGCGCCCTCCACAACTACGATTGAAAGGACAACAACTTGACTTGGAAAAAGTCCTGGAAGTACACACTGTTCCCCAGTAAAGTCCTGTTCCCCTTCCCCAATAAAAAATCTTAAAAAAAAAAAAATACCAAAGCAACCTATGTAGTAGGTAAGGAACTTGGGCAAAATAAAACAAACAAACAAAAAACAATTAGTAAATGGCAGACCTGAAATATGAAAATAGATATGACTCTAAAGTCTGTATCTAATTCACTGTATTTTATTTTTTTATTTTTAAGATTTTATTGGAGAATGGGAACAAGACTTTATTGGGGAACAGTGTGTACTTCCAGGACTTTTTTCCAAGTCAAGTTGTTGTCCTTTCAATCTTAGTTGTGGAGGGTGCTGTTCAGCTTCAAGTTGTTGTCCTTTCAGTCTTAGTTGTGGAGGCTCAGCTCCAGGTCCAGTTGCCATTTCTAGTTGCAGGGGGGCGCAGCCCACCATCCCTTGCAGGAGTCGAACCGGCAACCTTGTGGTTGAGATCCCGTGCTCCAACCAACTGAGCCATCCAGGAGGCAGCTCAGCTCAAGGTGCCACGTTCAATCTTAGTTACAGGGGGCGGAGCCCACCATCCCTTGCGGAACTCGAGGAGTTGAACCGGCAACCTTGTGGTTGAGAGCCCACTGGCCCATGTGGGAATCGAACCGGCAGCCTTCGGAGTTAGGAGCATGGAGCTCTAACCACCTGAGCCACCAGGCTGGGCCAGTTTTTTTTCCTCTTAGATCCACTGATATTAGTCACATTAGCCCTAATGCCCACCAATTACTACTAAAGAGAAAAAACTAGTATCGATAATGAATCGGTATCATTTATGAAGGGTTGTGCTTACCATGACAAAAAAACAAAACAAAAACTGAGCATTTATTTCCTTAAGAAGTCATGCAGAAACTTTTCCCAAAATAGAACAATAAATAGGAAAATTATATGTAGGCCTCTAAAAGTTTTGGCTATCTCCTACATTTAAAGGAATGAGGGGCTGGCCCAGTGGCTCAGGTGGTTGGAACGCTGTGCTCCTAACGCCGAGGTCACTGGTTCGATTCCCACATAGGCCCGTGAGCTCTTCCCTCTACAGCTAAGATTGTGAACAACAGCTCTCCCTGGAGCTGGGCTGCCGTGAGCAGCCAGAGATTAGCGTGAGCTGCCAGGAGCGGCTGGTGGCCAGTGTGAGTCACCGGCAACCAGCGTGAGCAGTTGTGCGCTGCTGTGCTGCCGTGGGCTACCGTGTGCTGCCATGAGTGGCCGGCAGACAGGGAGAGTTGCCGTGAGCTGCTGTGAGCAGCTGACCAACAACTGGCGACCGACTGCCTCAGCTGGGGGTAGTGCAAGGCTCATAATACCAGCATGGGCCAGGGAGCTGTGTCCTACACAACTAGACTGAGAAAAAATGGCTTGAACTAGAGTGGAGAGGGAGGCGGAAGACGGGGGGGAAAAATAATGAAAACAATTAAGTTCATGATTGTAAGTAAGGAGTAAGATTTTCATAAGTTGCAATGTAATGGTGATATAGTACTTTCAAAAATAAATTCATGAATATTTCTAGTAGTCTAGTATGTCTGAAATTAAAATTTGTTTTCATCTATATTTTAATCTAAACATTTTTCCCCAGGTAGGAAAGGGCAAAGAAAAGGAAAATGTTGGAGCGATAGAAAGTTTCTATTAGAAGCCAAAAAAGCAGGAAAGAATACTAAGTGGAAGCTGACAAACTCAGAGTCAAGGAAAAGACTCTACTTGTTATGTACAAGGTTTTCTAATTGTGCTAAATTTCAGTTACCAAAAGGGAATTTTTGTATGTGTGAAGTACTATACCTCCTTTTCCATTTCACTACAATATAAACCAAAATGCATATGACTAATTTAGAATTTTATTTATTTACTTTTGGGATTACAAGTTTGATATGATTTTTTCTTAGAGCAACAAAGTTTTTATTACAGTATGATGTAGAAAATCTTTAAAACATTCTGTGACTTTCAAGTAAATTTGATGTCTCTCATTGTGTCTTTTATCTCTACATATTCTTAGCATCTGCATATTTTCTTTTCACATTTTAGCATTAGGTGCTTAATGAATGTTTGTTGTTTTGATATTTTTACCTGTGCAGGAGAGTTATCTTCACCCTGCTTCTTCTTTTTCTTCTTTTTCTTTTTAGATTTCCCAGTTGGAAGAGTTCCTTCTTCCTTTTCTTTATCATCATCTGAAACCTGATTTTTTTAAAAACAGCAAAAATGTTAAAGTGAACCAATTGGTTAAGTTTTCATTATTTAGAAAACTATTATGAAATAATTTCATTCATTAGGTTCAGTCTTTATCTCCTAAATACTAAATAAGAATTAGTAATAGGCAATAAAACTGATCTAGTTACATAATTAACAAATAAAGTACATGGAACTTCAGTCTCTTATTGTCTATGATCAATGACTTTTTATTACATCTGTCATCTCACTATAAGATCAATTAGCTGTGCAAACTTGGTTTTTAAAAACTCATTGGATAGGTAGTTCTGTTTTATTTCAGAGTTTAAATGCATCACTATTTGCATTACAATTGAATTTGACCCTATTAAGAGAATGACAAGTTACAGAGTGGGATAAAATATTTGCAAATCACACATCCAACAAACGACTCGTTTCTTGACTATATAAAGAACACTAAAAATTCAACAGTAAAGAAACAAATACATTTAGAAAATGTGCAAAAGGTAAGATGGACATTTCATGAAAGAGGATAGACAGATGGCAAAGAAGCACATGGAAAGATGTTCAACATTGGCCATTAGGGAAATGCAGATCAAAACCACAATGTAATACCACTACACACCTATCAGGATGGCTAAAATAAAAAATAATGACAGTAGCAAGAGCTGACAAGGATGCAGATCAATTAGATCACTCATGCACTGCCAGTGGGAATACAAAGTGATACAGTCACTCTGGAAAACAGTTTGGCAGTTTCTTAAAATATTAAATATGCAACTACCACATAACTCAGGGACTGTACTCCTGGGCATTTATAACAGAGAAATGAAAACTTATGTTCGTACAAAAACTTGTACATAAATATGTGTAGCAGCTTTAGTATTTACAGCCCCAAACTGGAAACAGCCCAGATGTCCTTCAATAGGAGAATGGTTAAATACAGGCATACCTCAGAGATACTGCAGGTTCGGTTCCAGACCACCAAACTTAAGCGAGTATCACAATAAAGTGAGTTGTAATCTTTTTGCTGTTGGAGGGTCTTGTCCTCAATTTGTGAAAAAAGGAAACATCTGTGAAGCGCAATAAAGCAACTCGCAATAAAACGAGGTATGCCTGTAAACTGAGGTCTTCAGTTGGTGCAAAAGTAATTGAGATTTTTGCAATTTTTAACCTTTTAAACCTCAATTACTTTGCACCAACCTAATATATCCAGATCATGGACTACTAATAAGAAGTAAAAAAGAACCAACTAATGATATATGTAATAATCTGGATGACTCTCTAGAGAATTATGCTCAGTGAAGAACAAAACAAAACAAAACAATAAACAAAAAACCCAACAGTACCAAAAGGTTACATATTATATAATTTTATTCACCGAACATTCTTGAAATGACAAAATTATAGAGATGGGAAACAGATTACTGGTTGCTAGGGAGGTGGGGATGGGAGAGGAGAGAGGGTAGCTATGAAAAAAAGGGCTACCTGAGGGATCCTTGCAGTGAGGGAAATGTTCTACTGTTAAATTCTGATAATGAGGCACAGGGAATTCTAATTAGAGAAACAGGCTTAGGTTGTACATTCATGAAACATTCAACAAGTACCAGAATGACTGCTGTGTATTAAGGTACTATACTAGGAAGCTTTTTTTTAAAAAAGTAGACTATATTTTAGAGTAGTTTTAGGTTCACAGCAAAATTGAGCAGAAGGTACAGACTTTCATATTCCCCCACTCCCAAACATGCAGGGGCTCCCCCATTATCAACATTACCCTCCAGAGGGGTATTTTGTTATAACCGATGAAACTACATTGACGTGTGGGGACAGAGTCCCAGAGAGCAGTTTCCAGGCTCTCGGCCTCACATGGAAAGGTGCTGGCTTGGGTAATGGATGGCCATCAGCTGTGGCTAGCTGGCCGTCAGCTATAACCAGTTAGCCATTAGCCACTGATATAACTGCTGTGGCTACGCTAGGGGGTTGGTTGGCAGGCAGAAAAGTTGACGGCAGATTGTGCATCGTGCAGCTCCTACTCTGTGTGTCTCGCCTGGCCACCAGAGAGACTGGGGTGCAGGAAGACGCCTTTGCTGGGGTATTGGGCGGATGTTTGCTCCCTGTGTCTCCAACCCAGCCACCAGCGAGAATATAGTGGTATGACTCCCCTATCTATGGCTCCGTTGGTGTTGCTTTTTGGCCTCACCATGTCCTGCGTTCTTGTGTGGGGAGCGGGAGCTGAGTCCCTGCATGACAACACATCATTATCATCCAAAGTCCCTAGTTTACCTCAGGGTTAGCTCTTGGTGTTGTACATTCTATGGGTTTGAAAAATGTACAGTGACAGGTATCCACTGTTATAGTGCCACACAGAGTACTTTCACTGCCCTAAAAACCCTCTGTGCTCTGCCCATTCATCCCTCTTTCCTCCAGCTCCTGGCAACTCTAGGAAGTTTTTGTAGGTCAATCTAAAACTCATTTTTTTCTTTTCCTCTCAGACTTTCATTTTACCTGTTAACTGACTGCCCGTCCCCCCACCAATTTATTTACACTCTTAGTAATAAATCCCATCAGGACCTCTCTCTTTCTCTGGTTTCTGAAGATAAGAGGTACTACAGCCAATTAAAAGCCAACACACAAGCTACTTGTACCTAAGGTGCACCCCCCACCTCCTGCCAGGATCTGACACGCTATTAGTCAAATATCATTTAACTTTTACTTTATTCTAGATCCTTTCCCTTTCTGTCCACAGAAATGGTAAAGGAGGGGTAGACAAACTACAAATCGGGCCCAATGGCAGTTTTTATAGATAAAGTTCACTTCCATGTTGTCTATGGCTATTGCACTACTGCATGGCCCTTTAATAAAGTTTGCCAAACCCTACACTAAAATCTCTCCTACCATTAAAATACAAGAAATGTCCAACAAAACCCTTCGTGATACCACAGTTCGCTATTGTCCACTACCTCCTCTCCACTCCTATCCAAACTTACTCTAAAAAAAAAAATCTTTACTTGTTACTATTTTTAAACCCTCATTTACTCAACTTACTGCAATATGGCTACTATTTCAAGATTTCTGATGAAACTTCTTTAAATTACCAGAGAGCAAATGTCTCAGCCACTGTGACCCAGAACTTTCCTTCCTCAGGTCTCTTTCATGGTCTCTTATTTCTCCTTAAAAGTTGGAGTTCTCCAGATTTCTATACTCATTCTACTGATCTTTTCAACTCTACAGATTTTTACTAGATTCACCCATCCTCAAAATTTTAACCACCATATACTAGTAACTTCCAAATACACATCTTTCCCCTAAGCTTTAATCTGGTACAACCAACTTCTTTGAGGCACGACTACAAAACATCCCATATTTAACATATCCCAAACTGAACCAACCACCTTTCCACCAATTAATTAGCTTTGGTTTTATATTCTCTGTTGGAGCACCACTTTCAGCCTCCCGGTTATCCATGCTACAATCCTAGAAGTCATTTTTGATGACTCCTTTTCCATTCAATTCTAATCACATGCTGTGTTATTTCACTTCAATTTATTTTTCAAAGCTGTCCTCTACTCCATACACCACTCTTCAGTGGTCCAGGACAGTAGTTTGGACTATTAAACAACCTCTAAATTGGTCTTCTTACGTTCACATATGCCTCCACTCTTTTTTCTACATGGATTGTTTACAGTAGCCAAAACAAAACAAAACAAAAAACACTTTAGCTTAAAATTCTTCCATTATTTAGAGGATGAAGTCCAAGGTTTCAAACATGACATACAAAGACTTCTAGAATCTGGTCCCTGCCTCCCTCTCCAGTCTCATTTTTCACTACTCTTTGCATCACATTCTGCTTTTATCTCTATGTACGTTGCCTGTGCTGAAACTCCCGTGCTTCCATAATAATACCCAAGACATACGGTAACACTACTTTTATCTGTTGATTGCATGTCTCCTTCCTCTGCTTCCTAACTGGACTTATAGGCTCCTTGAAGGCAATAATTCTGTATTATTTATCTTTGCTTCTCCACTAGCACAATACCTGACCCATGGTGGATGCTCAATTAATGTTTGTTGAATACTAATGGTCCTATTAGCTTCAGAACCTCTTTGACTTTTCACCCTTATTCCTAATAACCAGTAGCAAGTTTGATCAGTAGCTTTATGTCTCTTGTAAATACGACTTCCATTTATTTTTCAAATCTATCAACTTAGTTCTCTACTCTGATTCATATAATGTCTCTAACGCTTTCCCAAAACAGTACACAACAGCCTCCCAAACTGATCTTGTCTTTCTGCTATATCCAGTCTAATTTTCCTAAATCTAGTGATGATTAGGTTATCCTTGGTTAAAAGCTGTCAACAGGTTTCCATTACTTATAGAATTCCATAAAAATGTGGTAACGGTCAGGGTCATCCCTTTCATTTATTTATTTACTTACTGAATAAATGTTAACATGTTGCTAGAGCTACAAAAATAAACACTTCATGGGCAGCCTAGAAGGGGGAAGACAGACATGTAGATAATTGATCCTATCAGCAATTGATTCCACACATGTGTACTACTTACCTCTCCACCGTTTAAGTGTTACCTATTTTCCTGCTTTGGAGCCTTTTTCATGATGTTCTCTGTCTTGTCTGTCGTTACGAAGCCTTCCCTAATCTTTCAGTTGGAAGCAATTTACTCTTCTCTAAAACACACTGAGTTGGTAGGCTAGTATAATAATTCTAATAAAGAGGACAGGAACTGTTTGTTTTCTTATCAGTGTCTAGTGATTCTTTCCACATAAGAGTCCTCAACTTGTGGAAAGAAAAGTGACACAGAGAAGGCATGCAGGCATGACGACTGACATAAATATGATGAGAATGCCTCTCTGAAGGAATTCGACCACTAGATATACTTATAATACAGACTGTAACCCCCAATAACTCTAACATAGTTGGGTCCACAGAAATATAAACATACCGCCAATCCTTTTACTCACTTTTTGATCATCAGGAATTGGTTCCTGGGACTTGAGAAGCGAAGCTCTTTCTTCATCTACCCAGTTCCCCCACTCTTCTGCTGGAGCGTTCCAATCAGAGCTGGGATCAGCAGAAGACAGACCATCTAAAATTTAACAGTGTGAATTAGGTACCTATCATTTTTGCCAAAAACTAAAATGCAAGAACTAAAATTCCTTATGTTGAACTAAGCTATAATTTTAACTATTGTTCTTCTTTCTCCCAAGCACATTTTAAGAGCTAGAAAAAAACCAATAACATGATGGTAAAAACCTTTACCCAACTTCTGCTGGGCCCATTGTATGGCAAATTAAACGGAATTTCTGAGAAACTCCAGAAAACTTATGAGTTAACCATTTAATTCCACTCTCCCTACTTTGTTAGGTGTCCTAAATTTGCTCTTTTCACTACTTATGTCTAACTTGGTTTAGGACCTGGTCAACTTTTTGCCCTGATTATTATAACATTTTTGTAATTAATTTAATTTTTAGGGACAGAATTAGTCAGTCTTTAACAGCAGTGCCAAAATTATGCTTGCCATCTGTCATTTTTCACTCTACATTCTCACCTCCTCATGAACTTTTCAAGATTAGATTCTTCTTCAAATTCACCAAGTCATGGCAGAACACTTAACGTCTTCCTTTTCCTGCTCCTCTTTTAATACTTAACTTGTACCTTCTTACATTTTTCATCTTATTCAGTATTACTTTTATCATTCCAAAATATGTGAGTCACTTTCTGGGCTTCTACCATCCTATTCTCACAAATAAGTTTATTCTAGCCTTCCAAATTCCTTTCACTCTAGGAGGCAATGAATTTTACCTCCTTTGGGGAGCTGTCACTGGTTATTCTAAAAGGGAAAAACATTCTTTGGGTTTACCCTGGTTAAGTAAGTTGCTCTCAAAGTTAATACTTCCCTCCTCTTCCAGGACTTCCTATACACTCCCATATGTACTCCTGTAATGACTTATAGTCCGGTTTCATTTATACTAGTTTAAGATGACAGATATTAGGCTCTATTTCTAAAAGTTAACAAGTCATTCTAATGTTTCTGGAATTTCTAGTCTATTCCACTGTCTTATTCCTGGAGTAGTGCCACACATAACATTAACTCTGTAATACATTTTAGTATCTAGGACAACAAATCTGTCTGCATTACTCTTATTTTCTTTGCTATTCTTATTTTTCCCCATGAACTCTATAGAATTTGTTTAAAGGGGAGGTATTATGATACTTCCTCATGAAGGCTTTAAAACCCATGCTTTGGAAGAATATATAATGATCCAGGAAAAAGCTCACAGAAAAAAATCACAGACAAAATTATACAGTATAATCCCAAATTTATAGAAAGAAGAGATACAAGAAAAGAATACATTAATAATAGATATTTTAGTGGAATTACATCTTATTCAGCAATTATGCACTAGAACTTGAGGTAGGTAGGTACCAGAGATATAAAAATCAGTATGACATAATCCCTTCCCCACAGGGAGCTCAGTCTGTCTACTTAGGAATTGAGATAGGTCAGTACAACAGACAGAGTGATAGACTTTACAGTACAAAGTGATAGATTCTGTCACAGTGGGTGTGGAAAGGAAGAAGAGGGCAAAACCAGTAGAGGAGGGGGAAAGACTGAAAACGTAGGGAAAAATTTATTATAGTCTAGTGGAGGAAAAACATGATACAAGTGACTACAAGTATGAAATGTGTTACAAAAAAGGAAGTCCCTTCCTACATTTCTAAATGTACTACCATAGGCAGGTATCCTAAGCCAGTATTATGTAGTATTAACAGAGGTTAAGAACATGGACCTGACAGTCAAACAGATCTACATCTGAATATTGCTCTACCACGTAATAACTATGTGGCTTTGGTTAAGTTTCTGAATCTTAATGGGTGATATACAGTCTTTACAGGATTGCTGAGAGGATTATATGAGATACATGTTAAGGAGTTCATAGCAATGTAGTAAGTGCTCAGTAAATGTAGCTAGTTTTTACATATTACTGATGACATTAACAACAGAAAGCCAGTTTCTAAGCTATCAGGCATATACAATTAAGAATTTATTTTTCATAATCCTGATAAATCTCAATAAGATACACTTGGTATATCTTAATGTAGAAATCATTTTTACAAATATGGAATCTAGTAGATGTTTGGAACCAAGGGCTCATCTTACACCAAGTACTCATTAACAATACTGTTAGGAGATTTGAATGCCAAAGCTCTCCTTGGTTTTGCTTAAACCTCACAAATAAGAAACCCAGATTTGGAAAATTGCTGTCCATATGCCAGGTCTCCAAAGCCTCTTGCCAGAAAAGAAACTTCATTTTCTTTCATTAAGAAAACAAAGTTTAGGCAAATGAATGGGCAATATACTAACATTTAAACTATCTTCTTAATAAATATGGTAGGGGGTGGGGGATAAAAAGCTAGTAAAGTACTTAGTAAAATTATTTTTTCAAAGGCTTAGATGGCCATAAAATTTGAGGAATAACTGTAGCCTATGGTTTAACTTCTATAAGAACATTAAAGAAGCATAATCTCTATTGGCTTTATAAAGCTTTACTGGTGATTGTTCCATATTTATTGACTTCAGATTTTTTTTTTTTAATTAACTGGGATCAAATAAAACTACTTTAAAATAACAGGTCAATCATCTAAAACTAAAAACTGTCACCAGGAGACTTCTCAACACATAATTCTTAAGATTCCTGGGCCTAATGTGCTAATAAATTTCTTAGACATACGGTAGTTTCCTTAAAACTGTATTGTTTAATTCATAGTATAGTTCTCTCCATTTATAAACAGAGACTCACTCATTTCTCAAAATTTCCCCATTAGTTTGCCACTGTCTTTTCAAAGAACCATATTAGCTGTCGTTCAAAATGGTAAGAAATTTGTCTCTATTTAATTTGCTTGTGGAATGTTTTAGGCTTAAGCATCTCATAGCTAGTCTTTATTTTATCTCAATAAGAAAATGACAGTCAGCTGTTTCTTGTCAGAACTTAATTCAGTATTAACTTTAATACAAAACAATTGTGTTAAAAAATCATTCTCCAGTGTTTATAAAGATAATACTAATTAACTCCACTGAATAGACTAATTTTGCCCGTAGAAGAATATTAACAGCATCACTGCACTTACTAAATATTTACTATGTATCAGGCAGTGTTCTAAGTGCTTTTATATACTGTATCATTTAATCCTCTCAACAACTCTGGGTGGGGGTGGGGAAGAACTACAGTTTTTACAGATGATGAAACTGAGGCATAGAATGATCATGTACCTGCTAAAATTCAAACCAAGGTAGTCTGTCCTCAAAGCTCATGCTCTTAGCCCCTTCCCTATGCTGTAGCTAACTCATTCACTCTGATGTGCCAACAGAAACAGTTCTATCCAAAATCTGACCTTTTACAGAGGTTCTGATGATAATGTTCTTTTATGGCTAAGATAATTGATAGATTAACTAACACCTGCCTTTAAAAATGTTATCTTCTGTGCTTTAGCATCTTAACCTTATATTCAAGTGCCTGGGTAGAATCAATACCTTTTTGTCAGATAATGATGTCTATGCCTCAAACCAGAGGGTCAATATATTAATCATATTATACTGTTAAATGTAAAGCTAGTGTGTGTTTGTGCATGTATGTCATTATACACACACACACTTTGTAGTTCAGTGATCTCAAGTACTAAATCATGCATTCTACAAATTTAGAGGGAATAAGTAAATTCAAGTACCAAAATTAGACACATTAAAGATGGTAAGACAAAAAATAAAACTCATAGAGGAAATGACGTTAAACTTTGGACTTAAAAGACTGCCATACAGCCTAACAAACTTGAGAAAGACGGTATTCCTGATACTAAAGTACAGTCATGTGGATACATATTTTCAGTTTTTTATTTTAGCTGCCAATCATGTTTTTCATATTACAAGAATTCTAAGAAACATAAAAGTGGAGCTATTCTACCCAAGTTGAGAAGCCTAGAGCCTTGTTTGCTCCGATTTCCTCAGCCTCAACCCACAGCTGCCCAGGACACCTCACTGCTATTTTCTTAGTTACTCCTACTGTTCCTATAATCACTGTTCTATCCTGCACATACCTGATCATTCTTCCCAAAGTACAAATAGACTATTTTTTCCAAAAATAGTGCTTTCACATCCTTGTAATACCTTGTATTTATAAGATACTTTATAATTTACAAAGAGCTTTCATGTTTATTCAATTAGTTCATTAAAACCTCACAATCTATGGAAGTAGCTAGGACAAATTATTTGCTCCATTTTACAGCTCAATTAATCTAGATTCCAAGATAAGTGGCAAAGTCCAAGCCATATGAGGTACTATATTTTAACGTTAGGACTAGACTGGGATCTACCTTCTAAACTAGTCACTCTAATCCCCACCTCCCAGTTTTTAGCCAGCAATTCAAGGCTTTTCACAGTATGGCCCTCCTTAATCTACCTTTCCAACTTTACCTTCTTAATCTGTACGAATGGTACTTCAACTAATCTGTACAGAGACTAATTAATGTACAGACTGATCCTTGTGTTGTGAGCTTACCTTCATGATTACAATCATCACCAAGGCGGTGCCTGCCATGTAGTGGTTAAGAGTATGAACTCTAGAGCCAAACTACCAAAGTTTGACACCACCTTCTCAACTTAACTACGTAGTTGTACAGCCCGGGGAAAGTTCAATAACTTTTCTTTGCCTCAGTTTCTCAATCTGGTAAGTGTGGGGGAAAAAAATGTACCTCATAGAATTATTATAAGCATTAGTTATAAATACACACAAGACTCAGACCAGTGCCTGGCAAACAATCATGCTTTTATCATTATCACTACCAAACACCTGTGTAAAAAGTGCTGCACTAGGTACTGAGGATATAAAAGTGAAACTTCCTATCTTCAAAGGATTTCAACTCTACTTGAAGTAATGAAACATATTCTTAAAAAATTTTTTTTACAAAGACCAAAATGGTAGAAAGTCCCAAGAGGTTAAGTGCTAAATAAATAGCAGAAAATAATGTACTATAAAAATTCTGAGAATGGAGTAAATTCTGAGGTTTGGAGTTGTAGGGAAAAAAACCACAATCTTTTTTTTTTTTTAAATTAGATGGTATGGGCTTTCTGAACATAAAAACCGTATTATTTTTCTCTTCCTATTTTTTATGACTCTTGCCTTTAAGCTTTTTATATTTTTACTGGAAATCAGGCTAAAAAATGGTTTTAAATGCTAAAAAAAACTTGCACACCTCACAAATTCAAAGCCATTCCTGTATATTCTATTTATTATATTAAAACTAGGAAGAGAAACAGAACATTCATTTAAAACAAAACTTTGAACTAGAGCAACTATAAGAAAACTTCATGTTTAAATATTGCCTCAATCATGAAAAGTGAATTTAGTTTTAATCCTATAGGTATTCAGTTTACAAGTAGTACATTTGGTATTAAATTACTGACCTAAAAGGTAAGAAATTAGGATTAAAATTATAACATAAAGTATGAATTCAGGGCACTAGAAAGAAGATTCTGAAAAAAAGAAACAAAAAACAAACAAAAAAAAACCCCCAAACTGATAATTTTTAAAAGGACATACTTAACCCAGACCATTCATCATCGATATAGGGTTGATTACGGTTAACATCCCACTGATAATCAGAAGTGGTAGACTGAGAAACTGGCTCAGCAGTAGACCCTTAAATGAAAACGAATGCAATAAAATTAAAAATGGAATTTTCTAATGATGTTTCATAACAATAGTTCTATACTCTGTACACGGACACTTAATTTTTTTTGTATTTCTCCTAAAAGGAAAAATTTAGACATTATAAAAAGAGTTAAGATAAAGTAGTATTAAGGGTAATTTTAGACTAAGCAAGATAATAACTTATCTAATTCACTGATTAGAAATATATATTTCCCTGATACCAATCCATTAGATTTTTGTCTTTTATAATATATTCTTCAAACTAGTTACCTACAAATTTCAAGAAGTCAAAAAAAGTTGTTTTACTTTTCTTCTTAATTGAAAATAATAAAGCACAAAAGAAATTCTGAATGTTTCAGGGTAGCCTATCCTTAGAACCCTGAAGGAGAGAACTAGAAAATGTCTGAGTTTGCTAGAACCTTCTGTCTAAGGAAAAGGTAAAGAAATAGATGGTTATTCTAGAGAGGTGAGGCAGAGAGAAGCCAAAGACAAGAGTTAAACTGCTAGTTTAGAGACCAAGTTAAATTTAGGTGCATTTAGTGCGAAGAGAATACAGCTGAGCCTTGAACAACATGGGTTTGAACTAAGCGGGTATACTTATGTATTTTTTTCCAATAAATACTGTAAATATTTTTTCTTATGATTTTCTTAATATTTTCTTTTCTCTAGCTTTATTGTCAGAGTATAGTATAATTCATATAAAATGTGTGAATAGACTGTTATCGGTAAGGCTTCTGGTTAACAGTAGGCTATTAGTAAGTTTTGGGGAGTCAAATTACACACGAATTTTCAACTGCATGGGGGGGGGTCAGCACCCACCTCTAAAACCCTCTCATTGTTCAAGGGTCAACTGTATTTTCTTCTGAGTTTTTTCCGTTTTTATTTTTTTTATGGGGGGGTGAGAATAGGGGGGGTAAGAGTTGGGGTCACACAGTCCTTTAGGAATCTATGAAAGCTGTGGTAGATTACTAAATGTTCCAGAATTTACACACAATTTTGCATATAGTTTTGGGGGCATACAAGTTCACTGGTGCCAGATCAAAAACTGTTGCTCTATAGGATATATTCATTTCAGAATGCAAATGTAAAGCAGTGGTTCTCCGTCAGGATATATACAGAGGGTGCCAAAAAATTTATACACATTTTAAGAAAGGAAAAAAAAACTATTAAAATTATAATACTTAATATATACTGATAACAAAGATGAATATAGATCATGTGTATACATTTTCTGGCACTCCCAGTATATACCCTAGACCTTCTGAATCAGAATTTCTGTCTGTCTGTCTATCTATCTCAGAGTCCTTTTGGATTCAGAGCCACTGATATAAAGAAAGGAATGCCTGTTAGTATAGAAGACACATACAATCACTTCTGATCAAAGTCCTTACTAACTTGTAAATTTAACCTTGGTTATAAATAATTTTACTAGCATTCCACTAATGTAACTGCTTGATACACACACACACACACACACACACACACACACACACACACACACAATATATTCAAAAGCTTTATATTTTTATATACATTTTAACAGAGTAAGACTGTAAAATTCATACATAATTAGCACATTTGCAGCTTAGAAGCACTACAGTAACACTGTTGCTATTTCTTTAGCCACCCATGTTGCCTTCTCTGAATATATGAAGAGAATAGCATCGCTGTTGTATAAAGTCACCAAATGAAGGAAGCAATTAACTTATACCTCTGGAACAGAAATGTAGTCTATGAGACCAGGGGTTGGCAAGGTATGACCCATAGGCCAACTCCAGCCACCCCATCTTTGTATAGCCCATGAGCCAAGAATAGTTTCACATTTTTAAATAGTTGGGGAAAAAAGTCGTAATAATAATAATAATTCAGAACCAGACTCAGTCCTCTGTTTATGTATCGTTTCTAGCTGCTTCCTTGCTAGTACAATGGCAGAATTAAGTAGTTGCAACAGAGACAGTGACCCACAAAGCCTCAAACAGTTATTATTGGGCCCTTCACAGAAAAAGTTTACTGACCCCTGTTCTAGAATGGTGACTCCAGACACTGTGGAACTATATAATTAGTACACTGGTCTATGAATCCCAACATGAACCAAGCATTACAAACTAAACATCTCTCATGATTAAGTAACATTTGTTAAGTACATATAGCTTCTATATGATTAATAAAAGGCATATCCATTTAAGTTATGCTGAATTGAAAGTTTGTTAGTTAATAATGTACTTTCTAATCAACATATACTCAAAGTAGAGTTGTTATATGAATGTCCATAAAACCTGAAAGGCTTAGCTATAAACTTATGATGAATAAGGGCAAATAGAAATAAAATGCCACATTGCAAGGAGAAATATGGTAGGAATACACTAGTAACAGCAGAGTATCATGACCCTCAAAGGAAGACCTTCCATTTGCAGTTGTCTGTGTGCCAACGCACTTTCAGTTACGTTAGGCTACTGAAACTTCCTACCCCCACTACAGAAAGGAACTAAGTCACTTGCAGATTAAGAATTTAGGTCTTTCTCCCCCTTTTATTAAGGCCTCTGACACTTTTTATTACATATCTATTATTATTTATGTTGATAGCAGTACTTGACGCTGGTTATTTTTTCAAATACAAGTGCTAAAATTAATTTAAACAGAAATTTTTTTTGTTAACTAAATGAAAGACTGTTTTCACATACCAGAAACAGCAGAGTTAAGTGTGAGAGATGCAAAAGAAGCAGAATTCTGTTCAGAGGTATTCATTCCCCTATCCACACTAGACCAAGCAGCTGTTAAAATAAAGAACGTCACTTGGAACCTTCAATTTGCAATGAAACTTGAAAGATATGTACAGATTTAAAACTATGATAACAATATTTAAAGATAACCTTAGAAATTAGAACCACTTAATATATTAATAGTTACTATTTATTGAATGTCTGTTATGTGCTGGGCTCTTTACACCAACCATTTTTAATCCTTAGGGCAACACTGCTAGGCAAAGTTTCAGAGGAGTTAAGTTACTTGCCAGAAAACAGCTGAGCCAAGACTGGAACTTGGGCTGATTTCCAAAGTCTATGCTCTTTCCATTATAGCTACTAGCTACGTTATTATTTATCATAATTAAGCTATGACTTTGGGTCAGGCACTGAACTTTGTATTTGACTTTCATTATAGACAATCCTCACAACTACTTAAATATGAGGTTCATACAGGTTAAATAACATGCCTAATTTCCATAAAAGCTAGTATGTGGAATAGGGATTCAAATCAAACAGATCTATCTGAATTAGTCTATCATTCCACTACACCATGCTATCTTCTCAACATTTTCAAGAGATTTCTTACTTATATGAGCATTTTAAGGAACATATACATCCGTATACCAGTCATCTCTCTCTCTTCTGATTCACTGCAAACCTAATTTAATATATCGTGCGTTCCCTTTCAATTTCAAAAAGGTCCTAGTCCATCTAGGCAGGAACTCTAATCTGCTGCTTAATTTTATCTGTAGCAACATTAAGTAAGTACCATCTGACCTGTGTCCTAATTATGAAAACGCTACATAGCTTTTATAAGTAAATTGCAAATATCTTAAAAGGTCAGAGTTCTTAACATTACTTGGTAAAACTTGACCATTTCTTTTATTAAATGAGAAAGGACGCTTCACAGCATAGAAATTTGTGCTTTCTTCACTGCTGAAAATGAAGCTGGGAATTTAGGGATTGTCTCTTCTTCCCAACAAATTTTTGTATTTCTACACAATTTTTGGACATTGCGGAAATGGGGCTGGGGTAGAGGAGTGGAGCGGGAGTGGAGAACAAGCTTAAAAACAATATTAGTAAACGACCTCAAGTTTGCATAAGTCTTTCTAAGCTTAAAAGTGATGGTAAAAGCAAATAACATAGGAAGAAAATTTTTTCCACTTAAACACTAAAAAGTCTGTAGTATCTACTGCTCCCCCAAAATTAAAAGAAATATATTAACAAAAATATCTGAAGCAAGCACAACAGAAAAAGTGTATGTTTAATGTACAGGAATTACAACTTAAAAAAAACAACAGTAAACAGGACATTAGACAAATGGGCAAAGAATATGAATAGACAATT
This sequence comes from Rhinolophus sinicus, assembly GCF_057876585.1. NCBI lineage: Eukaryota > Metazoa > Chordata > Mammalia > Chiroptera > Rhinolophidae > Rhinolophus > Rhinolophus sinicus. Next base: position 33,332,083 of record NC_142506.1, read on the forward strand.
CATAAAAGAAATAGAAATGATAAAGTTGTGAAAAATATTCAACCTCATTAGTGATATAAAAAAGGTAACCAGAACAATTCTGTATTTTTTGCTTACCAAATTAGAAAAGATTTTTAAAAATATGAATACTCAACCTTGGTTAGCATATGACAAATGGCATTCATATTGTCACTGACATATAAATTAGAACAACTCTCTTAAAAGAATACTTTGACAATATGCCAAATAGCATTGTAAACATTCATATTCCCTTTAACCTAATAATATCACTCTCAAGAATCTATCCTAAAGAAATCACCCCAAAGCAAATATATTCAATGCAATGTTATTTATAATGGCTAAAAAAAAAAGTTATTTCTCCTATAACATGGTAGTTATTTATGTTATACTTATACAATATATTACAGGGCCATCAAACAAAAACACTTACAAAAGGTAAGAAAAATATTTATGTTACAATATTAAGTGGGAGGTGGGAACATAAAAATCATATCTGATTTGGATCACGTTAAAAAAAAAAATTGTACACAGAAAAAGACCATAAAGAAATACAAAAAACAGTGGTTGGCATTGGGTGGTGTAGTAACAGTGGATTTCTCCTTTTCTTTTTAGTTTTCCATATTTAACATGGATTTCTTTTCTATAATACATACAACACACCTGAAATTAAGTTGCTTTTAAGTTGGTGGCTCAACAGCAAAAAGCTTCTCAACTACTATTCTTTAAAATCCAGGGGGAAAATTAATTATAAATAGGCATTTTATAAACAGTAAAACAGTATATAAATGGATGTTATAAACTGTACTTCTGTTTACTGATTTTTATTTAAGCCCACTATAACTTGAAATTAACCAAAAAGACTGCACACACATTATACTTATTATGTCACTGAAAATACAATTATACCAGTTAACTACATCGATAATCAAATGTGATAAAGTATGTGAAAACACTAAGAGCAAATAATAAACGCTATTATTTACTTATTTAGTTCCCACTTTGCTCCATATGAAGGATCTGAAATGAGTTAATTATTCCTATTATTTCTGTATGGCATTACTAATTTTTCTACTCATGGATCTTTTTTTCATTCCTGGAAAATTCAATATGTACTATACCAGATAAGCAATTTTAAACGAACTTAAACATTTCTAACCGTTCTTACCAATGCCAGAAAATATTGAACGGTCGCTCCAACTCCTTCCCCAGTCTTTTCCATTCGCATTAGCATCTCCAGTGTCTTGACCCCAAGCAGACGGCTCAGTTTTCCTCTTGCCCGCAGAAGTAGGTGGAACAGAGTTCCACTTCTCCTCACCTGCACTGATCTGAGAGGAGACTTTTATAGACTTTTCATTCCAGCCTCCTCCATTTACAGTGAGGTTTTCATTCAGTCCTGAAGAAACTTAAAGAAAATAAAGATTAAGAATTGATACATGACTCCTTGTTATGGAATATTTTCAAATTTTTATGATTGCTCAGTTTATATTTATCGCTCACTTCCCTCCTACTGTCCTCTAAATAGTTGGAGCTTTAAAGATAAAAATGAAGAATTTAAAAAGCGACATGACCACCATGAATGACTTTTATTTTAAAAACAGCTGGTTTGAACTTTATATATACTGTTTTCAACAGCAGAATGACTAGCTCAAAGAAAGTACCACAGAACAAACAGGAAACACATTCTGCTATACTCAGAATACTTACCAACTAAGAATATAAAGACTTCTCCTTAGTTACATGTTTTTTCTTTAAATGTTTACATATATTTTATGTATAAGGCAATAATTCTAAAACCTGGCTGCACATTAAAATCAATTTAAAAATTCTTAAAAGTAGATACCGGAGCCTCAGCCCAGACAAATGAAAATCAGAAACTCTAAGGGTAGAGCCCAGGCATCAGTACAGATGTGTGTATATATTTGTATGCAGGTATATGTACATATATATATATGTCTCTTTGTATATGTAAATACATACAGGTGTGTGCATATATAAGGACATGTTTCTTTTTAAATACATGGTGCGTTGTTTTTCTAAGCTTCCTAGATGATTGTACTGTGTAGCCAGGATTGAGAACCATGGGAATACAGGAAGCAGACAGTGCCCAGAACAAGCCTAAAATGGGGTGACTTTTCATTCCTGAATTTATGTTTTACTACAACACTATAGCTTTTAGGTAAGGTATATCACTCTACTTAATTCAATCTTTATCATAAACAAGTAAATAAAGTATATTTTTTCTATTTGTGAAGTACTGTATAACTTCATTTTATTTATTTGGGAAGGGGAACAGGACTTTTTATTGAGGAACAGTGTGTACTTCCAGGACTTTTTTCCAAGTCAAGTTGTTGTCCTTTCAATTTTAGTTGTGGAGGGCGCAGCTCAGTTCCAGGTCCAGTCGCTGTTGTTATTTGCAGGGGGCGCCGCCCACCATGAGTCGAACCGGCAACCTTGTGGTTGAGAGGACACACTCCAACCAACTGAGCCATCCGGGAGCTCAGTGGTAGCTTAGCTCAAGGTGCCATGTTCAATCTTAAAGGGAGTTGAGGAGTCGAACCAGCAACCTTGTGGTTGAGAGTCCGCGCTCCAACCCACTGAGCCATCTGGCCACCCAGGAGCTGAGCAGCAGCTCATTGATTTCATTCTAGTTGCGGAGGTTACAGCTCGCTGGCCCATGTGGGAATCGAACTGGCAGCCTTCAGCGTTAGGAGTATCGAGGTCCAACCGCCTGAGCCACCGGGCAGGCCCAGCACTGTGTAACTTTATAATCCATTTACTGTGAAATATTTGATATTATTTAAAAAGCAGAATACCAAAGATTATTGGTATTAAGGCTTTTTTCTTAATACACAGTGGAAAAGTCTACATTAAACACAAATCCAAAAAAAAAAAATCCCTTTTCTCCAGTGGCTTAAATTATGCAAGCAAGAACCAAAACTACATATAAACTATTACTAAAAGAATGTTTTTACATATGGGGGAGGTGGAAACAACTAGAACATACCAAAGACTGTTAGAAGTGTGAGTGATTTTTCTTTTTATCTATTTTCCAAAATCTCTGGACTGTGATTATGTTACTTTAGCAATTAAAAATCATTTTAAGCCTTTTTCACCCCTCTGTGTCATTCATGTGAAGAAAAGGACATGTACGTAAGTTTCCATTTTGATGGGTCTTCAATTTAAGTTACATGTAATTTCTCTCACCCTGAAGTGTAGAATCTCCTCTTCCAGACTTAAGGTTGCTAACTTGAACATTTAGATGAGAATCACCTGGTTGAAATAGAAACAAAATTTATTTAATACTAAATAGGCCACTGTGCACATTAAATCAGTAGTAACATACAAATTAATTTTACTTACTCTTTAAAATAAATTGCTCCTTCAAGTACTAAATTCTTACACTGGAAAAGAGTCATTTTTACTCACAACGTATTTCACATTTCCTTAAGGAATTGAGTTCTTTAGTAACCACGCTCTTTGTTAACTAAAATGCAAATAAAGGATCTGAAAAATTTCTAAGTAAATATAGAATCTGCTGTTCTATAATGGTTACCAAGATTCTTTTAAGTAGGAACTGGAGAACTGGGCTCTGCAATTGGATTCAACTTTGTCACTTCAACAATACCAGCTGCCTTTTCAACAATCCTGGAAGCGAACATATCAATTTAAGAACTCTGCCAGTACTTGGGGCCAGGACTTATGAAATATGGCAAGAGGTGAAATATGGCATGTTATAACAAAGATACGGTTTCTCTGATACTAAAAAGCACAATGATCACAATGTATCAAAAAACCAGCATGACAAAGGATTGTGCTAGCAACAAAGGCATGCATAAGACAATGAAAGAGGGCTCCCAACAGAAACACAAAAGCATGGCTAATATGAGATAGTGAAAATGGATCAGTAGAAGTCATTGCTGTACCAAAGCAACAAATTCCACTAAGTCATCAAGCAAAAAAGTAAAAGGCTAAGAAAGTAGTCTAGAGACAAGTGTCAGGTGGGGAGGCATTTAATAAAAAGGTGAAGGAAGTAAGTCAATGCCTTGAAGCACGTTGAATAGTATCTCTCTGTAGACTAACATCTCCAGGGTAAAAATAATGGCACTGTAAAGAGCTACCAAGAAGCCATCAGTGGTGGATAGTTTGAGCATTGGAGATACTTGGGAAGAACATTACCTCAATAACCTTTGAAGTTCCAGTCTAGCTTTATCAAACACCTATGGCATTCTCAAAAAGTTGGGGCAATAAGAAATCCTGCACTACCCAGAACATGCTTGTTTCTTCATCTTGGAGTGAAAGCACCCAACGTGCAGAATGATGACAAATAATTCCACTTAATAAATGTATTGTCCACTGTAAGAAATGGAGATGTAAGAGAGTTGGGGCAGAGCAATACACGTGGGAAAAAAGAGGCAACATCATTTTCTCATGTGACTCAAGGTGGAAAGGCAATTTTAATTCAATAGGCCATTCATTAGGCAGTATGTAACAAGCAACACTGCTGTTATCAGGTAAACTAATACACGGTCCACAGTGCTCACACAAAGAAGGGTATATCAGCCAATGACGCAAGCAGTTCAAAATAGTCAGATTTTGGCGTAATGATATTTTGTACATCTGATTAAATGGAGTTGGATTTGAAGAATCACTTTTATGTTCTACTAATATACCTTTATTCTTCTTGGAACCAACAGGAAATGATGCAGTTGTCAGTTGCTCAGTGGTAACTGTGATGGTATTTTCTATCCCAGGGATAGCTGAATCCAATGAATCAGTCTGCACCTTATCACGTTTACGCTGCTGTCGTTTCTCTCTGTGACTAATTTTAGTTTCCCAGGCTCCTGACACAGCCCCAGAAAAAAACACAAAGATATTCAGTAAGGGGAACACAAAAGAGTTGTAGCTTTTGAGGGGGAAATGGGGCAGGGCAAACAAGATATCATGATAAATTTAGATATTAAACTAACAACCAAGAGTGCTGATTATATTAATTTATCCTAAGATTTATTCTAACCTCATTATGTTGTTTTAGGCAGCTAACTGCCATTATTTATTCTCATAATTTTTAGCAAATCTGTCATCTATGATTTAGGAAAAATGATATAGAAATCATCGTGTATATCTTTATCTTGCTTGATATAACTGATAGGAGTGTTTTATATAACTACTAATAAATGGGTTTATTAGGTGATAACAATTAAATGGCTTACTCAAAAATTTTGTACACAGCTTTCTAGAGACAGCATAACTAAGAACAATGAGGGAAAAACCCAATCTGTTCTTCTTGGAAACAAAAACAAAACAAATGGCTTTTCAATTGCTCAAGATATTGAGTTAGACCTTAAAATTTAAGGCAGCTCCTTTTAGGGAAAGCACTATTAGATTCTTAAATAATTTAGATAAAAAAGTGTTTCCTAAAAATGTCACAGAACTGTACATTAAAATCTATAGTTATTAAAAAGAAGAGCTAGATACAAGATTAAGCAAAACAAGTGCAGCTTTGTTATAATGCACCTTGGTAAAAAAGGATTAAATTTTTTCTATAGTCCTTTCACTTGCTCAAGTACCTTCATCAACTTCCTTTCCATCATGGCGTGAACTGTTTTGCACTGCTTTAGCATCTGACTTTGATTTCTTCTTATTTTTCTTTGACTGAAAGTAAAATAGAATGTTACTTAACATTCAGTTATGTTTCTGAAAAGGTAAGGAGTCAGTAAAATACGTAATAAAATGTATGATGCTGACAACCAAAAAGTTTAGTGTTTGATTAAAAAACTTAACATATTAAATGGCAGTAATACGAGGTTACCATTTATTGAGTGGTTACTACGTGTTAATAAGTACTTTACACTCATTTTATTTATTCCTTAAAAAAACTCAATGGAGAAGGTATTACCCTGTTTCCACAAAAATAAGACCTAGCCGGACAATCAGCTCTAATGCGTTTTTTGGAGCAAAACTTAATATAAAACCCAGTCTTGTATTATATTGTATTTATTATATTATATTATATTATATTATATTATATTATATTATATTATATTATATTATACCCGGTTTTATATTATAGGAAAATAAGACCAGGTCTTATATTAATCTTTGCTCCAAAAGACGCATTAGAGCTGATTATCTGGCTAGGTCTTATTTTCGGGGAAACACGATAGTCCTATTTTAGAGGTGAAAAAATGAAGACAGAGTTGTTAAATATTAAATGTTAAATCTTCTGGGTCACATTAAGTTAGTAAGTAGTAGAGTCAAATTAGGAAATAGGTTTATTTGGCTCCAAGTCTGTGCCCTTAGATGTCATGCTACCCTAACTTAAGTCATAAATGAACTACTATAACATGCTGTTTTTAGAGCAATAAAATAAAAATCTATTGCTAGTGTTCAGAGAGAAAATTATGTACTGATTATTGGTTTTGGATTTCATAAAGCAGACTGTTGGCATACCCTATGTATAATAAATTAATGAACCAATTGTACAAAGTAGACATTTTGTCAGTTTCAAAGTAATATGAAAATACCTAGGATTTGTATTTGGTAGATGTTTAATAATTCATTTAAGAAATAAATACACACACAAAATATGGACATTTTGGAATGGCCTTTCAAATCCCTTCTGATAATATTATTTTCTCTTTTCAAAATCTTGCTAAAAACTTCATGAAGCCATGATTTCTGTATTTAGATAAATGCTTCCAGAAGAGAATATTCATAAAATAGTGATTTTATTTATACTTTGTAGTCACTTATTTATTTATTGAAATTGGCTACGTATGTATTGTTGTGCACTATCTTGTAGTTTACAACTAAACAGATTGTATCTTCATAAGTCTTTTTTATGGGTAAGCAGTATATGGGTTTGAGTAAGCAATAAATGACAGCTAACTGCTTTTCCTATCAATAAACTACTTGCAAATATTCTCAAGTGGCATGACCTCTTTTTTTTCTGGCATGACTTCTTAAAGATGATTAAAAATTATCTTTGACTATGGAAATATATAAAAAATTATTAAAAAATTTTCACATTCCCATAGTTGATTTGCATTTGTTTGTTTCACTGCATGTTCTTACTATCATGAACATGTATCATGTTTAATGTACTGCTTTATTACATCTACCAAGCCAGGCTCATAACTACTTTTTTAAAATTAAGATATCACCCACATAACACAATACCCTTTTTAAAGTAGTGTAGTGGTTTTCAGTATATTTGAAGTTGCACAATTATCACCATTATTGAAGTCCAGAACATTTCCATGATCCCAAAAAGAAACGTGGTACCCATTAGCAGTCCCTCCCCACTGGCACCCACCAAGAATTTTCTGTCTGTCTGTCTGTCTCTCTCTGATATCCGTTCTTAAGTAAGGATAACACATTGAGCACCTGTCAATACAGTCCAGAGCACGGGTCAGCAAACTTTTTCTATAAAGGATCAAATAGTAGTAAATACATATATTTTAGGCTTTGCAGGCGATATGGTTCTACATGTACCAGCCACACAACTGCTACTGTATCATGAAAGTAGCCAGATACAGTATATAACTTAATGGGTGTGACTGTATGCCAATAAAATTTTATTTACAAAAATAGGCAGCTGGATGGATTTGGGAAGCCAGAGTTTGCCAAACCCTGATTTGGAGAAGCACTGTCAAACATAAATATAATACCAGCCACATATGTAATTTAAAATTTTCTAGCAGACATATGTTAAAAAGTTAAAAGAAATAGGTTACATTAATTTTAATATTTATCCCAACACATCCAAAATACTATCATTTCAAATGTAATCAATAAAAAACTATTAATAAGATAGTATGAAAAAGAGTGCTAAATAATCACGTGACAAGTAGCTACCCTGCTGTACAGTACAGAACTACCTAACAGTAGGTACCCATTTTACATATAAAAAAACTGAGGCCATAAAGAGATTAGCCAGCTCTCCCAAATATTCTGCTACTCTTCTTACATTTAACTTCAAATACAAATTTAATCATACATTAGGGGCCAAATCACTCTAAACCCTTTTCTCCAACTGTTACCTGGGACAAAAGTTCCTACCATGTTTCCCCAATAATAAGACTAGCCAGACAATCAGCTCTAATGAGTCTTTTGGAGCAAAAATTAATAAAAGACCCAGTCTTATTTTAGTGTAAGACCCAGTCTTAATTTAGTATAAGACCGGGTATAATATAACATAAAATATAATTACATAATATACTACAATACCAGCTTTTACATTAATTTTTGCTCCAAGAGACGCATTAGAGCTGATTGTCCGGCTAGGTCTTATTTTCGGGGAAACACAGTAGTAACCTCACATAATAATCTTTTAAAGATTAAATAAGATGTGAAAGCAGATTGCTAACTACAAAGCAGTACACATAAATAAGATTTCTTTTTTTCTTCCCCCCTTCTTCCGCCTCCCTCCTGCCACTCCAGTTCAAGCTGATGTTTCTCAATCTAGTTGTGTAGGACACAGCTCCCTGGCCAATGCTGGTATTAGGAGCCTTGCTCCCCCCCCCCCCCCTTTTGAGGCAGTCTGTCACCAGTCAACAGTCAGCCGCTCACAGCAGCTCACGGTAGCACACAACTACCTACAGCATCCAATGGCAGCTCACGGCTGCCTGCTGGCCACTCACACCGGTCACCGGCTGCTCAAGGCAGCATACGGTAACCTGGGGCAGCACTCAGCAGCCTGTTGCAGCTCATGGTAGACCATGGCAGCTCATGGCAGCTCACGCCAACCTCCAGCTGCTCATGGCAGCCCAGCTCCAGGGAGAGCTGTTGTTCACAATCTTAGCTGTAGAGGGCGCAGCTCACTGGCCCATGTGGGAATGGAACGGGCAAATTTGGCATTAGTAGTGTGGCGCTCCAATCACCTGAGCCACCGGGCTGGCCCTAAATAAGATTTCTTAAAGGAGGGAAACCATGAAAAAGGGATACAAATTACATTCACACTGAAATATACCATGATTTGTCACTAAAATCTGTAGAAAAACAAGAAGGATTATTTTGTTTTTTGGCTTCAGTCTTGTTTTATTTTACCATTACCATTAAAAGTAACTAAAAAAGAATATCCAGATGAGACTTAATAACATTTCATTAGACTTTAAAATAAATATGCATACATACTACTAATTTGCCCAGCCATCCAATTGAGGTGAAGGTCTCACTTCTGAGCAGCTCCACTACGTCTAACAGTCTGGCTTCTTTGTTACCATAGCTTCCCCACCCCAACCCCCACTTGTTGTCAGGCTCTACCATTGAGCTGGGTGAATTATTAAACTAGCCTCTCTTAAACAGTCTTCATGCAATCGAGATTTCTTAAATACCTACTATGGATCAGATACTGTTTTAGAACCTTAGTATATAGGACTGAATAAAAGTTTTACTTATGGAAACTGTGCTATAATCTAATAGGAGAAGAGACAGGTAAATGAGACATTAGGAGAAATTCTTATTTTCAAGGGCTTCCCTCCCAACATATCGATATCAGTCCAATTAATTCACATTCCCATTTAAAAAATTCCAGACAAGGTGGCCTCTGGATTGCAACCCTCCTCAGCTCTTCTCTGCCTGGTGCCTGTGCATCCCGCTGCTCCTGCTGGCTGTACTGACCCTGGTCCTGGCCGTGAGCCCGGCAAGGTGAACCACAAGGTGAATGAGGAGGATGTGGAGGAGGACGTGCAGCAGGTGCTCAGCTTCGCCCTGAGCCAGTACAGCAAGGCGAGCAATGACGCCTTCCACAGCCGTGCCATTGGGCGGTGAGCACCCACAAGTAGTCATGGCTGGGATGAACTACTTCTTGGGCTGGAGATGTTGAACACCTGTACCGAGTCCCAGCTCAACTTGGCCAGTTGCCCTTCCACACCAGCCACAGCTGAGGAAGAAAGCACTCTGCTTTTTGCAGATATAGTGTCCCTTGGATGGGCAGGATCTCCACGGTGAAGTCCCGCTGCCAGGTTCCCAGAGGACACTGACAGGCGGGGCTGCGCTGACTGCCTCTCATTTGCAACCTCCCCCCACCCAGATCCTAAGCCTTAGATGGGTGACCCCACTCTGCTGGAGTTCCCTCAATGTGCTGGTCTCAGGAGACAAAGTAGAAAAGGTTTCTTGAGCATTGTTTGCACAGCTGAGTGGCTCTAACTTGTTTCTTTCTTTCAATTGCTTTCCAGATGCACCTGTCCCTGGTGCACATGTGCTGCTCCTACTTTACGCAATAAAAAGTAACGTACCTAAAAAACCAAAACCAAACCAAACAAAACCCCAGACATCTACCAGCTATAAAGGCTAATAACTTCCTTATATGACACAAATTAATCTCAACCTTATATTCTTTTATTCACATAATCATTTGGTTCCAACAAGACTGTCATCTCTAAACATTCCTGTCTTTTGCCCACGTACTGACTGCGGATTTTCTCTCAAAATAAAGTGCTGCAGCCAGGACGTATAGGGTACTAAACCGTTTCCCTACGGATTGATGTTCAATGCTTGAAATGACCTGTACTCGTTATTTTTTCTTAACCCAGCTCAAGTTCCAGAAACCCCGTTTATTTCACCCCATCACTTCCCCCCTTTTCTCTCCCCTAAACTTAAGTAAGTAAAATTTTTGTGGGGGCAGAGCCCCATAAAGTAGTTTACAGGCTCTCGGCCTCACGTGGAGGAGTGCTGGCTCGGGTAGTAGATGGCCGTCAGCTGTGGCTGATTGGCCGTCAGCTGTAGCCAGTTAGCCAATTAGCCGCCAATATAACTGCTGCGGCTACGGAGGAGAGTGGAGGAGAGTGAAAGAGAGTCATTGGTGGGTTGCAGACAAAAGGGACAGCAGGTCGCACGTCCAGGGAACCCAGCCTCCAGTGAGACCGTAGTGGTATGACTCCCCTACCTATGGCTCCGTGGGTGTTCCTTTTTGGCCTCACCATATCTTGCGTTCTTGTATGGGGAGCGGGAGCAGAGACCCCGCAGGCCTCCCTGCACGACAAATGGCACAGCGAGCAGGGTCCCCCGCATGACAATTTTGTATCTCTAAACATTTAAAATTGCCATGATTTTCATCATGTCACCAATTTCCTTGTGACATTTCCAATACTGTTTTACTGTGCGAGTGTTCTGGTTTTCTTTTAATGATAACAGAACTTCTTGAAAGCAAGAGAATAAGAGGTTATTTCATTATATTTTCAACAGAAAATTTATTTTGCTTTATTTGAATGACTCATGACAGGTACTGATATATAATACAAAGATGAAGAAGATGTCTGCTCTTGAAGTCTGTGTAGCATCAGATATTAGCAAGGGCTCAGAGGTAGCACAAAGCAAACTACCCTTAACCAAAAACCTCCAACATGATTTGAAATAGATTGTCACTTAAACATTAGAAGTGATTCGAAAAATTTGTTTGTAAAGGAAATCTTTTCCTATTGGCTTCCATTGTAACTTCACATTTTTTCTTCTCTCCATCTCATACACACCTCTGTAAATAGTACAAAAAGTTTAAACTCTAATATTCTCATTAGAAGAAATCCATCAGTGTTATATGTTAAATATATATGTATACGTATGTATACACATTATCTGTGGGTCTATACACAGACACACAAACGTATATATGAACAAATAATATAAAGACTCCTGAGAATGAGTGTATAGATGTAGATATGAACAAAACTAACTTCATCTCTGTGTCCCAGATTTCATTTTTAAGTTTCACGCTGTGACCTCTGACCAACTTCATAGTCCCTAGGAACCATATCAAAGCCTTCTAGTTGATGATTATCTGTGTTCCTTAAAATGTAGCCATCAACTATTTTCGTTAGCAACAGCCAAAATGGCAAGACAACCGAGATAAATATCAAACTGGTAATAGTAGCGATCATAAATAATCACCTGTCTATCACAAAACCACCAGGAAGTATGGCCCCTGGCACTACTGCATTCTTTGCCCTTGTGTCTTTTCAATCCTTAGTACCCGAGTTATATATACAAGGTCAGAAAATTAAGTTTGCGAACTTGTTGCAATGATATTGTTAACCTTTTTAGATATCAGAGGGGATTATTCATTATGAATTTGTCCCAAGTGGACAAAACAGTTAACCAAGTTTACTATTTGGAAGTGCTGAAAAGGCTGCAGGAAAAAATTGGACGACTTGAACTTTTCACCAACAATTCATGGCTCTTGCATCATGACATGTGTACCAGCTCATACTATACTGTCTGTGAGGAGTTTTTAGCCAGTAAACAAATAACTATATTGGAACACCCTCCCTCCTCACCTGATATAGCCCACAATGACTTCTTCTTTCTTTACTCGAAGATAAAGGAAATATTGAAAGGAAGACATTTTGATGACATTCAGGATATAGTATTACGACAGCTCTGATGGCCATTACAGAAAGAGTTCCAAAATTGCTTTGAAGGGTGGGCTAGGTGCTGGTGTCAGTGCATAGCTTCCCAAGGGGGGTACTTCGAAGGTGATCGTAGTGATACTCAGCAATGAGGTAGGTATGCAGCACTTTTTCTAGGATGAGTTTGCGAACTTAACTGTCAGTCCTTGTACTATTAAAAAAGTACTGTTAACCCGTCTGTAGGCAGAGAATAATTTGCACAAAAGTGCTGGGCCGTCTGTCTGCTCCTGCTCAATTTTCCCATAAGTAAATTACCCTATAATAAATTCTGTTATAGTCTATGGAGTCTTTCAGGTCGAAGATACCCTCCCATTACAATGGCCATTACACCTTTGCCTCACCGTCGGGCAAACGAGTTAAAGAGATAATGAATACACACAGTATTTAGCCGCTTGGGACTTAAAATATTTGCACTTAGAACAGCAAATGACTTGTTTTTAAAATTTAGACAATGAAAAAGATTTGATAATTAATCATTAGATCCACTATTGCTTTTTAAAAAAATGCTAAAGAATATACACAAAATACAATGGCTTGATAAAGTATTAAGAAATTTTGATGCCTATGAAATTAGATAATTCTAAAATCTCATTAGGAGTTATCCAAAAAAGCAAATAAGCAGCACCACTACCCAGATGGCAGCCCATGTATGGAACATGAGGTTACTCAAATAAAATGTCCGAGTAAGCATGCCAGGTAGAGCAGTTTGCTGCTCACTCCTACAGCGGTGGGTTAAACAAGCTTGTTGCTCTTATGAGAAAAAAATTGAGCATATACTCTAAAGTGTTTATTTGTAAATTTTATACATATCCTACTACTGATAGTATACACATTTGTAAAACAACTATTTTTTATTTTTTTAATTTTAATTTTTTTATTTTTTAAATTTATTGGGGTGACAATTGTTAGCAAAATTACATAGATTTCAGGTGTACAATTCTGTATTACATCATCTATAAATCCCATTGTGTGTTCACCACCCAGAGTCAGTTCTCTGGGTTCCATCACCATATATTTGATCCCCCTTACTCTCATCTCCCACCCCCCACCCAAAACAACTATTTTCAGCAAGAGCAATACGATCGACTATGCTTCAATATTTTTGAATAATCTTCTAAATTCATTCATTTTAATACTTGGTATTAAAACTGTCATATCTGACAAAGGTAAAGAGATCCCAATTGAGGACATATATTAATACCATCATGACACAAATTCTTCAATCTAATACTCTAAGTATGCAAAGGTTTCTGTGGAAATTTAGTAAAACGTACTCTTCCTCAACACCAATCAGTTGTTCCTGCCATCGAATCTGAAGATTCTACTTTCTGGGGGTGTTGTTAACAAATGGATTCACTAAAAAGATTCAGAAAGCTTTAAAAGACTGGTGGTATTGCTGTCACTTACTATATAGCTCTTTCTAATAAACTGAATTAAGTCTCAAAATGACTCTACGAGGCAGATGCTATTGTTTCCACTTTACAGATGAGAAAAGGGAAGCACAGAGTGATTAATCAACTCCAAGATCACATAATTAGTAAAGCGCTGGGGCTGGGATTTTATCTCATATAAGTGTGCTCCAGAATCTGGGCTGCTATGCTATTTTTCTGTCAGAAAACTGCTCCCAAGCTGTTAAATTGAGCAGATATGAGAATTTTCATAAGTAAATGACAAATCATTTCAAATTACAAAATCACATAATGATATCAACATCTTAGAACATATTCTTCATTGCATGAGTTTCTTTAAAAAAATCAGCTACTTTCTGACCCCTTGTTAAACTTTCCTCAACATTGAAGTGACAGATTAAGTATATACTTTTTGCAATAGTATCAACTAAGTAGACAACAATTTGTCATTTGTTATTATGAAAAAAAATATTTGAAACTCTGGGTTTTTAGTAAGAGAAATGTGTGGCTCACTTTTAAAGCTGTACACTAAACCATCTTCTAACCACATAATACATAACTACCTTATAACCAAATAAATAACCACCTTAATAACCAAATATTTAGGCTGGCCTGGTGGCTCAGGGGTTGGAGTGCTGTGCTCCTAATGCTGAGGCTGCCGGTTCGATTCCCGCATGGGCCAGTGAGCTGCGCCCTCTACAACTAAGACTGTGAACAGCAGCTCTCCCTGGAGCTGGGCTACAGTGAGCAGCCGGAGGTTGCCGTGTGCTGCTGTGGGCTGCTGTGTGCCGCCATGAGTGGCTGATGGCCAGCATGAGTGGCCGGCAGCTAGCATGAGCTGCCGTGGGCTGCTGTGTACTGCTGTGGGCTACTGTGTGCTGCCATGAGTGGCCTGTGGCCAGCATGAGTGGCCGGCAGCCATCGTAGCGGCCAGCAGCCGGCGAGAGCTGCCGTGAGCTGCCGACCAAAGACCGGCAACCAACTGCCTCAGCCAGGGATGCACAAGGCTCGTAATACCAAAGACCGGCAACCAACTGCCTCAGCCAGGGATGCACAAGGCTCGTAATACCAGCGTGGGCCAGGGAGCTGTGTCCTACACAACTAGACTGAGAAACAACGGCTTGAACCGGATGGGGCGGGGAGCGAAAGAAAGGGGGAAAAAACACACACCAAATATTTATAAAAGTATTTTGCCAAAATGTAATCAATGAATCTTCTCTTACTTTTTTAGAAATAATGTAGTGAATGAATTTCATGCATGGTGCTTGCTATATCTATAACCTTATCTCTATACCCTCCAATTTTTTTCTTGGTTTAATTCCAGTCCAGTCCAAGTGGCCCTTTATCAGTGGTTTTTATTCAGTTTTTCACACAAAATTTTTTAATTAAATAAGTGATCTAATGTTGAGAATGTATCTCTGTGCATCTCATTTTCAGCTGCTCACCAAAGTAGTTCATTACGCATTTCATTATTGAAACAGAATCTAGCAAGTAATGTTAGAAATATCTGTACTTTCTCCCAATTTTTTTTTTTATACTTTTATTTATTTTTAAGTGTGTTTTTCCAGGACTTATCAGCTCCAAGTCAAGTAGTTGTTTCAATCTAGTTGTGGAGGGCACAACTCACAGTGGCCTCACGTGGGGATCAAACTGGCAACCTTGTTGTTAAGAGCACAGTGCTCTAACCAACTGAGCTAACTGGCCACGCCCTGTACTTTCTCTCAATTTGCAATTTACTTTGCTATACTAACGTACTCAAATCATTAGTAATGTTTTTATGCTGCGCCCAACAGTATATGTTGGTGAAGGAACGTGTTTTGGTTGACTGCCACATTGTTTTTTGCTAATTCTACCATGGCAGAAAGAATAAGTATTTCCCCATGGCATGTCTTTCCCTTTAAGCAAGAACCTCAAGAGAAGGTTCTAAATATTTATAATCACATTTAATAAAATTCTGTCATATTGAATACTGCATAAGTAAACATCTCTGAAAAACTGCAGAGGTCGGTCTTCACATTCTGAGTGCTTAGATACCCTGCTAATTTGGGATAGTTTCAGAATATCTTTAGCTAAAATCTCAAGGCACAGTATGTATGGGCAAGGTTTTTTACCAAAGTAGAAATACATTCCTACTTCAAAAATCTTCCTTAATTTCAATTTTGGGGGACCAAATCATCTTAACCTCATGATGTGGCTAATAACGTTCTTAGTAGGAATACTAGTGTCTATTCTCTTTTTCCAGTTGTTTACTTGCATTATCATCTGCAACCTGCAGCTTCTTAGCAGTCTGTTTACTAAGTTTAGTTTAAACTGAATAATAGAATCAATTAACCCATGGAATTGAGCACACATATGTTGCAATCTGTCAACTATGCTATGTAAGGAAAGAACCTGTGGGAATACTTTTTCAATTGTAACTCCCCATCCTTCTCAGGATTCCTCCTATACAGTGTCTTACTACTACCTCCTCTAACATCCCAAATGAGGGTGCCAATGACTAGCCACATATAAAATATGAGTAAAGCTTAATTTTTTAAATAAAACACTAGGCATAAATAGAAAGTCTAATATTTTCTTCCTTCATCCCAATGGATATTCTTGTATACTCCACTTTGAAAACTGGTCATAAAAACACGTGCTGAAGTAGTTCTAGGACTAAAAATAATTTGCTCTCAAATTCAAAGAACTTAAAATATCAAAAAAATGATGAGTTGGTTATCAAATAACCCACACAAAAACAACTTCCCAATTAAGCTCACCCTTTAATTTCTTAACATGAATGAATATTCCTAAGATTAGACAACACTCAAAAAATAAGTGACATCACTTATTAGAGTGGCAAAAGGTGTATGTTGGCAGAAAAAGTAGATCTACTCAAATGGCTAACTGCTCTTTTAGAAGATTTTTGCCATTTTAAAGAATTGCAAAGTATAAAGAAAGGCAGGGCAGTCCCAATTCATGCTGAAAAGATCAACTTAGGGAGTACAACCTAATATTTGTTTAGCATCAAAACTAACATAAAAGGATACTGTACAAATACTTTATTTTGCAATTAGCTAGTTATACACAAGCTTAAGTAGCCAGTTTCTAAATGTAATCCTTATTCAATCTATTCTTTATTCTGGAAAGTACTGGTCCTTAAAATTTTGGTGAACTGACATCTGCAATATTTATTGTTCTATAACCATCAAGAGTCTCTGCTGGTAATGTCAGGAGTGGTAAAAGAAATGAAGCATGAAAAAGAGGAATGGTGAGTATTTTCTAAAGGTTAGAAGTGGATATTATGATGCTGTAGTCTGCAGACTAGTGGCTGGTGTATAAGTTTTTTCAGTAACTCATGGCAAAAACTGTTCTATTTTTTGTTCTTTCTACTTCCATTGTTAAAATTCCCCCCCCCCTTTTTTTGGGTAATGGTTGATTTCTAAAATGTACTTGACAAAATTAAAAATTGTTAGTAAAATTAATTTGAAAACTTTGCAACTGCCACTTGAAAAGTCTGAAAATCATTGCTTTAGGATCAATTTCATCCACTTTCTATCTCAACAAATATGGCAAGCCCTATTTTACACTGCCCCACATTTTGCCACTATTTATTTTTCTCACTTGTCTCAAACATACAGATGAGTTGGGCATGGTTAAATGGCAATGGATGGTGGGTGGTCCAAGGGGCACACTAAGTACTTTTCTCTACTTTGTCTATATCAGCAGTTCTTAACCTTAGTAACCTGGGACACAATGTCAGGATGAGATTAATTATGAAAAGTATCACTAATCTTTTTAAAAGTAGAGAGGTTTGCAACCAATTTCCCTGTTTGGGGGGGGCAGGGTGTAATTTAAACTATAGTCAAGATTATTCCACTCACTAGTATGTGATACATTTCCTGAATGGAAGGAAGGAGTAGTTACAGGTCCAGGGAAGTGCCCACAGCTTTCATTTGACCTCTTTCTTTTTACCCTGGTATTTATTTTCTTCCACAGCACTCATCACCAACTGATGTTAGAGAATATATTTGTTTGTTTTTAGTTGTTTTCCCCCACTAAAATTCATGAGAACAGTGACTCTTTTTTCAACCATTTTACCCTGTTTTATCAACGTTTGTATTCTTAGTGCTTAGAATAGTACCTTGCACACAGAAGCATTCAATTAATATTTGGTTACTCAACGAAAAGAGTGTAAAACAAACTGCATTACATATACCCCTGTCTGCCCAACTCTCACTGTCCCCCCAAATAAAACCTCTGAGCTATTATATTTGTATGCTTGTCCCATCATCCAAACCATTCAGTTATTTAAATATGTTTGGTGTGAGCTCATAAACGATGGTACACTGTACAAGCAGCACGCTATCAACTCACAATCTTAAAAAGTTTACAAGAAACCTTTCTTAAGAACTCCTTTTACTATCTATCCCTGAATTCTTTCCCAGCTATGGTTCTCACATTTCCAAAAGCCTAATAAATTAATTCCACTTAGAGAACCCATTTGCACCTCAGTCTTGGCATCTTTAAAACTAAGTTCACCATTTCACTGCATTTCGATCCCCTCTTGCCACTTCCTGCCTGGTACAACGATAGTATCATGGAAAAATGATGGTCTAGGGCAGAAGTCCTGGTTCTGGTCTCAGTTCTGCTATTCGTTAGGAGTTTAGACAGAAAAGTATTGGGGCAGAAAAGAGGTCTCCTTAGTAAGATATTCCTTCTTTTTATATAAACTACTTTGTTTACCTTAAACGGGACCTTGAAAACTAATTCCTTGGGGAACCCAAGAAATGACGAAGCTATAGACCCTGTGGCACAAGGGAGTCTGTCAAGAGATAAAGACCTAGAGAATCAGACCATATCAAAGCACTACAGATAACGAAACATTTTAATGAATCTGAAGGATTATATTAGGAATAGTGCAAAAGCAACCAGACAATAAGTAAATGAGTATGTATGGCTGTGTTCCAACAAAAC
This sequence comes from Rhinolophus sinicus, assembly GCF_057876585.1. Lineage (NCBI taxonomy): Eukaryota > Metazoa > Chordata > Mammalia > Chiroptera > Rhinolophidae > Rhinolophus > Rhinolophus sinicus. Next base: position 33,350,852 of record NC_142506.1, read on the forward strand.
TTTAAAAAATAGGCAGAGACACAGAATGGCCAGCAGATCATGGTTTGCCAATCCCTGGATTTAAAACTACAGTTTCTGAAATATATTATTGAAGGTAAAACACAAGTACATGTAAGTTCATTGGGCATGCAGGGAGGGATTCTCTTTTTTCTAAGAGGTGCTATAGCATATGCTTGTTTAAAATCTATGCTGCCTCCGAATAATTTTGTCTTTGGTCTTTTAAACACGGACCATCTAGAGCAATGGTTCTCAAACTTCTTGGCCAAATATATGGTGATAGAAGGAGAACTGACTCTGGGTAGTGAACACACAATGTGATATATAGATGATATATTACAGAATTGTACACCTGAAACCTGTGTAACTTTATTAACCATTGTCACCCCAATAAACTTCAATTAAAGAAAAATAAATACTTCTTGGTCATAGGATACTCTTTTAGACTCTTAAGATGTTATTGAGGGTGTCAAAGTGCCTTTGTTTATGTGGGTTACCTATTGATATCTACCATATTATAAATTTAAACTAAGAAACTCTTTAGATATGTATTAATTTATTTCAAAATAATAACTAATTACATATTGTATAATTATAACTATATAAATAACTGTATTTTCAAAAACGAAAAACATTTTAGTGAGAAGAGTGGTATGTTTTATTATATTTGCAAATACCTTTGATGTGTGGCTTTGTAACAGCTGGAGTCGCGTATTTGCTTTTGCATTCAATTTACAGATATGTTATTTGATTGAAGCACATGAAGAAAATCTGGCTACATACACAAAGATATGTAATTGGAAAAGGGAGGAATCGTTTTTTTAGATAATTGTAATATTATTTGATATTACACCAAAGATTAGTAGTGGCCAGGGGCTGGGGCTAAGGGGAGGAGAGGGGAAAATAGGGAGTGACTGCTGATGAGCACAACATTTCTTTCTGGGAAGAGGCTACTGTTCCAAAATTATATTGTGGTGATAGGTGTACAACTCTGTAGATACACTAAAACTGCACATTTAAAAGAAGTGAATTTTATTACCATAAAATATCTCAAAATAAAGCTGTTTAAAAAGAAAGAAAACCAATGTGTCTGGAGCTTGAGAGGACAAGAGTTAGGAAAAGAGAGTGAGGTGCAAGCAGGACTTTTAGATTATGGTCAAGATTGTGGAGTAAAAAAGCGGAAGTCACGAAGGGCTTTAGGTTGAGGAAGGAAAAAATATTACACCAAAACCTGTGAGTTGGTAGTTTCTTAAAGATTGTTGCAATATGGAATCTGAAACTGCATCTACGAACTTTCCATATTCTATTACATTAAAATCCACTGGTCTATCTTGCACTTTGAATGACTCTTTTTCACTTGCCTGATTTTATAACATGCAGGCATTGGTCATTTGGAAAATACTGGTTCATTGAGTTATATACATCTTCCAAAATGTTACAACATTCCATTATATACGATATTTTAAAAATATCCCATCTGTTAGTATCACAACTGATCTCATCAGAAATTCTTTAAGTAATGGGATGTTGTCAAGCTCATGGTAGTGAAATACAAATTTTCCAAATTTTTAATTTTTAATTGGCAACAAATCATTTTATCATTTGCAACAAATACCATCAGTCGTTTTTCTTGAAGTGACAGGATCATCTTGATTATTTTTGAGGAAATGTCTGCAAATACCCAACTATAAATAACCATGGCCTGTCTCCCAGTTGTTCAAGTAAAAATGAAGTAACATAAAAATAAGTGGTTAGTCCAGCTTGCAACTAAATTGCACAAGGGTTTTTCCTTAAGACAACCATTGTTCTTCAGTATGCAGCATACTTTATGCATACTTCCCATTTCATCATACAAAATAATTAAAAAGCATGTATTCAAAGGTCAAGATTTAATAAACTTAATAATTATTTTTACTGCTTCATCAAAGACACTCTTAAGTGAAACTAGCAGGGTTTTTTGTTTATTTGTTTGTTTGTTTTTAATGAGTGCATTGCAATAAAGAATAACATCACTAGTAGTTTGGTGTCACGGCCTTGATTTGTGCTGAGTCAGCAGTTTTACCCACCAGTGCTTTTGCATCATAAGTGCAAATATCAACACAGTGAAAAGGGTAAATAATGTTTTAGTTATTATAAAAATAGTTTTGTTTTCTGGGACCACTTCTTAGGGGTTCACTTTTAGAACTGCTGCCTCAGGGAAAGTGAGAGAGCATTACTTACTAGCTACGTTATCTTGGGCAATTCACTAAACTCTCTTTAATGAGCTGTAAAAAAAAAAAAAAATAGTACCCTCCCCCCGAGTTGTTAACCAGGGTTAAGAGATGTGAAAGTATTTTGTACACTGTGTAACATCATAAAAATATAAGAGCTTATTAATACATATAATGAATGATACCAATATTTCAGCAGACACAACTGACATCCTCTTGAACAATCTGATGATGACCAAATTTTATACGTTTTTGTTTCTGTTGTTTCTAACAATTTTTACATTTTTATATCAATTCAGACCCTTACAATCATAGATGCAAGACTGATGTGTCAATCATAAATGTTGTGCCATGTTTTACATCCTGATACACCCAATCTATCTATATCCCCACCCCACTGTGACCAGTTAAACTTGTCTAGGGCTTTTCCTTGAGCATGTCTGAATATGTTGTTTTGTTTCAGCTGAATAATGTCTTATTGTGTTCATTTGTTTCCTCCCCTGGCAAAATTGGTCTCCCCCCTTCTACTTACTAAAATACCCCCCCCCCCCGTAAGAGTCCAATTAAGTCCATCTTCTGGCTACCCACACATGAAAATCTACCCTGAATACCTGACACTCAATGCCTCATGTCACCTGGTATCTCTCTTGCCCTTGCCTTTCATTAACTAGACTGTAATCTCTCTGAGGGTAAGTGTATCTTACATTTCTCTTTATTCCCTTCAGCATCCAATAGCACAATGCGTTCAGCCTGGCTTATGGTTGGTCCTTTGTATACTCTACTAGAGACTAACATCAATGAAGCAACCACCTTCACATCCAAATAAAGACCTTCCTAGACCCAAGATTTGTAACTCTTGTCATATACAGTTTTTAGACAAAGTTTTATCTATGAGCCTTATTCAAGCCTCATAGGGCAAGGTATTCACTATCACAGCTTCAAGTGAATTATTGCAGCTACTGCACGGGCAAAATCAAACAGGCAACAAACCAAAGGTAGAAGCTTTGCACTGAAAAAGCAACAGCAACTGAAAGAAGGAGGCACTGTCAAGTGATAAAAAGTGCATGGGGCTTTGGCATCAGAATGAGCAGGGTTCAAACGCTAGTTCAGAAACTGGTGAAATCAAAATCTTTCTATACCTCCGAGCCTTTATCTGTAAAATGGGGCTATTACTACCTGCCTGGCAGTTTTTGAAAGGATCAGAAATAATACAGAAAAGTAAAAAGCACAGACTTTGAAGTCAGATGGGTCTGGGTTAGAAATGACTATACTTTTAACAGTTTAGGTAACTTAAGCCTTAGGTTTCTTATTTGTAAGATATAGGTATAATGCCACCCCCTCAGCACTCTTGTGAGGATAAAATAACGTGTATGAATAGTCTATAATGTCTTAAAGGCATACCCAGTAAATGCTCAATAAGTTGTCTCTACTAGGTACCGTGTTTTCCAAAAATAAGACCTAGCTGGACAATCAGCTCTAAAGCGTCTTTTGGAGCAAAAATTAATATAAGACCTGGTCTTATTTTCCTGTAAGACCGGGTCCTATATAATATAATAATATAAAACCGGGTATAATATAATAGAATATATAATATAATATAATATAATATCCAGTCTTATATTAATTTTTGCTCCGAAAGATGCATTAGAGCTGATTGTCCGGCTAAGTCTTATTTTTGGGGAAAAACGGTACATGTAAATATGTTCATACATGTATACATATCTCACCTTGCACAATGCCTGTCATATTATAGATGGCACTTAACAAATGTCTATTATTATAATTATTTCCTATCATAAGAAATTTCAGAATAGTTATAAATTTCAAACTGTGGTTTTACATCCTGATAGACCCTATCTATTTATGATTAATCAATCAGAGATAAATAGTAGTTCATTAATCATTTCAACTACAAATTTTACAGAATAATCCAGGGAGTGGAAGCAAGTGTAAGTATAAAATGTTCACTAGTAGAAAGTCCAGAAACAAGCAGACACTAGATGTGAGAAGTATAGATATATATTAAGCATATAAACTATTCACGGTATAAATTCACAATCCTTAAATTGTATGCTTATGTGTTAATACAAGTCATTTACTATTTATTTTTCTGCTAAAGACAAAGTCAGACATAAATGTCTTTCCCACAACTATCCTTCATATTAAGCCATCCTACCTGCAGCTGTCTTAGCCCTACAGCAATTTCACTGGAGGGAGAATTGATCTCACCAGTCCTTCTGGATATTTTGAAATTGCAAGCATTAAGAAACTGGAGCAACCATTTCATACCACTATTCTATGGCGCTGGAGCTGCTGCACCCTGGTTCCTGGAAACCACTTACCTATCTATGGTGGTTTTTTATTTGTTTATTTTTCCTGAAAAATACATGCACAGGATTAAAAAAGGAGGGTGGGGGAGTATTTAGTGTACCAAAAGGTATTAAATGAAAAGTCTCTCTCTTCCATAGCAGGTAGAAACACTGTTAACAGTTTGTTATACATTTTGCCTACTTTACAGATTAAGTCAAGTAAAAATTGGTCAGTTCTAACATTGGCAACTGGAAAATGAATAAAACCCCATGTCAGACTGGCTTATTTGAAAACTCACAAGTGCATATCCATCCAAACTTTAATAGTGATCTGAGTATAGAATAGTCTCCTTTGTTAAAAAAAGTCAAACTATGTCTAATAAGTAGACGATTATGTCTCCATCACAAGAGAAATCTATTTTAACATTTAATACCATAGGGCAATTTTGCTAAGCTTTTAATGTCAGAAATGTACTACTATTAACAAAAGTAATACAATTGTTTTCAAATACTAGGAGGTATGTTACATATCTGGAACTTTCACCACCTATCCGTCCACTAAGATAACTGGATTTTCAATTTTCCTTAAATGGTGGGCTGTGGAGGGGTGGGGGTGGGGAAGAGAGAATATGTACAATTCTGTGAAATAGCATCATTTTTATATGTCACTCTCTTAAGAGTTTTATATGTTCCCAAACTTACCTTTTCATTTTTCTTATCTGTCTCTAATGGCTGCTTTGCTGTTACACTTCGAGGAGTTCGGACAACTTCCTCTTCAGCCACTTCAACAGTCCGCCCATTTGGCTGCATAGGCAACAAAAAAGAATCTTGTCATCAAACTGCTTGGCAGATCCAACCAAAGATCTGTACTCAAGAAACAGAATATACTACAATCAAATTCTACCCCCGATCCAAATTAAAAAAATTTTGTACAGCCATTTTATCTAATACTCGATGGACTATTTATTCTCCTACTGTGTTTTATAACATAATAAGAAATTTATAAACAAAATTCTGTACCACAAATGAATTTCCTGATCTCATCCTGGTATCAGTCCCTCAAACACAAAATAATGGAATGGAAGCAGGAAAAAGGAGAACTAAACTATATTTGCACTGTGACCACCAATTAACTGTGTACTCTCAGAATACTTCACTACCTTTGAGTTTTATTTCTACATCTATAAAATGATAGGTATGATCTATTCAAGTGGGTAAACTTTTTCAGTAAAGAACCAAACAGAGCCATAGATGATACAAACAAATGAGTGTGGCTGTGTCCCAATAAAACTTTATTTACAAACACAGGTGGAGGGCCAGATTTACCTATGGACCACAGTTTGTTTGCCTCTGTATCAAATAATCTCTAATGTCCCCAGGTATTTCTATAACTTAATGATTCTACTGTTGTAGGATTAAAAAGTTTATGAACCCACTGCCACAGCTTAAAAAGGCTAAGCGTTCCTAACATTCCTAAAACAAAATGATAGCTCTTAGAGGTGTTCATGAGTAGAATTAAGTCTATGAATCCTAAATTTGGTTTTTAATCATAATCATTAGTTTTGAGGATTTATTTTCTTTTTAAATAAGCATTTCCGAACCCCATCACCAGAAATGTATTTAGATTCAGGAGTTTGAAGAATGGGGCCCAGTACCTGTACTCTTTTCTTAAAATAATTTTTTTTATTTTTCAATTTCAGTTGAAACACAATATTATATTAGTTTCAGGTGTACAACATAGTTAGACATTTATATAATTTACAAAGTGATCACCCCAATATAGTAGTACCCATCTAATACTATACATAATTACTACAATATTATTTACTATATTCCTTCTGTTATACTTTACATCCCTATGACTACTTTGTAACTACCAATTTGAGCTTCTTAATTCCTTCCCCTTTTTCACCTATCCCCCAACCACCTTCCCATCTGGCAACCATGAAAATGTTCTCTGTATCGATGAGTTTATTTCATTTATTTTGTACTTAATTCCAACATATAAGTGAAATCACATGGCATTTGTCTTTCTCTGACTTGGTTCACTTAGCACAATACCCTCTAGGCCCATCCATATTGTTGCAGATGGCAAGATCTCATTCTTTTTCATGGCTGAGTAATATTCCACTGTATGTATATGTATATACATATATATGTATATGTGTGTATACACACACACACACACACACACACACACACACACACACCGCCTCTTCTCCATCCATTCATCCATTGATGGACACCCAGGTTGCCTCCTCATCTTGGCCATTGTAAATAATGCTGCACAGAACATATGGATGGATGCACATTCCCTTGTAAGTAGTGTTTTGGGTTTCCTTGGATAAATACACAGAAGTAGGATCACTGGGTCCTTCTTTGTTTTAAAGTCTATTTTGTCTGGTATAAATATTGCTACCCCAGTTTTTTCCCCCCTATTTCTGTTTTCATGAAATATCTTTTTCCATCCATTCACTTTCAATCTGCGTGTGTCTTTCAATCTAAAGTGAGTTTCTTTTAGGCAGCATATGTAAGGGTCTTGTTTCCTTATCCATTCAGCTACCCTATGTCTTTTGATGGGAGCATTTAATCCATTTACAATTAAATAATTATTGATAGATACGTAGTTATTGCCATTTTATTATTCATAGTTTTGATCTTTTTTTTTTTCCCCATCTTAAAGAAGTCCCTCTAACATTTTTGGTAATACTGGTTTGGTGGTGACAAACTCCTTAGCTTTTTCTTGTCTGGGAAGCTCTTTATCTGTCCTTTGATTTTAAATGATAGCTTTGCTGGGTAGAGTAATCTTGGTTGTAGATTCTTGCTTTTCATCACTTTGAATATTTCCTGCTAATCACTTCTGGCCTGAAAGTGTCAGTCTTATGAGAACTCCCTTGTGGGTAATTGCTTTTAAGATTCTCTCTGGGGGCCGGCCCGGTGGCTCGGGCGATTAGAGCTTCATGCTCCTAACTCCGAAGGCTGACGGTTCGATTCCCACATGGGCCAGTGGGCTCTCAACCACAAGGCTGCCGGTTCAACTCCTTGAGTCCTGCAAGGGATGGTGGGCAGTGCCCCCTGCAACTAAGATTGCACACGGCACCTTGAGCTGAGCTGCTGCTGCGCTCCCAGATGGATCGGTTGGTTGGAGTGTGTCCTCTCAACCGCAAGATTGCCGGTTCGACTCCTGCAGGGGATCGTAGGCTGTGCCCCATGCAACTAACAATGGTGACTAGAGCTGGGCTGTGCCTTCCACAGCTAAGATTGAAGGGACAATAACTTCACTTGGAAAAGGCCCTGGAGATATACACTGTTCCCCAATAAAGTCCTGTTCCCCTTCCCCACTTAAAAAGTCTTTTTTTTTTTTAAAGAAATATTAAAAAAAAAAAGATTCTGTCTTTAACTTTTGGCATTTTAATTATGCTTTAATTATGCCTCAACTTTCTATGTAAAAACTTGGTGTGGGCCTCTTTGGGTTCATCTTGTTTGGGACATTCTGTGCTTCCTGGGCTTGTATGTCTATTTCCTTTCCCAAGTTAAGGAAGTTTTCCATCATTATTTCTTCAAATACGTTTTCAATTCCTTGCTCTCTCTTCTGGTACCCCTATGATGCAAATGTTGGTATGCTTGATGTTGTCCCAGAGGCCCCTTAAACTATCCTCATTTCCTTGGGTTCTTTTTACTGTTCTGATTGTTCTCTCCTACCTTATATTCTAAATCGTTGATTCAATCCTCTGCTTCATCTAATGTTCTGTTGATTCCCTGTAATGTATTCTTCATGTCACTTATTGTATTCTTTATTTTTGGCTAATTCTTTTTATTTTTCTTATCTCTTTGTTGAAGTTCTCACAGAAGTCATTGAGCATCCTTATAACCAGAGTTTTGAACTCTGCATCTGGTAGATACTTGTCTCCATTTTGTTTATTTCTTTTTCTGGAGCTTTGTTGTTATTTCACCTGGGGCATATTTCTTTATCTCCCCATTGTGGCTGCCTCCCTGTGTTTGTTTCTATATAGCAGCCCTACCTAATATATAAAAACAAACACAGGGAGGCAGCTACAATGGGGAGATAAAGAATTAGGTAGGGCTGCTATGCCTCCCAGTTTTAGTATAGTAGCCTCATGTAGTTGGTGTCCTATGGGGCCCAGTGGCGCAGTCTCCCTGGTCACCTGGGCCAGGTTCCAGGTATGTCCTTATGCAGGTTGTTCGTGCTCTCCTGTTGTAATTGAGCATCTATTGCTGTTGGCATGTCAGTGGGTGGGACTGACCCTCAGGTTGATTGGTTGTGAGGACTGGCGTGACTACAATGGAGGAGGTTTTGTGCAGGGGCTGACCCTATGGAGCAGGATTCACTTAAGCAGGACTCTGGTGCCTGCCCAGTCTTCCCTTTGGATGTGTCTTTTGTAGAGGTGGTTGGGCGGTGCTCTGGTGTGGTCTGAAGCTGGCCACCAGTTGTGTTGGAACTGGGGCTTCTTGGGAGGAGCTCTGTTGCAGGCCAAGTTCAGCCACTGCCTATGCCTTGCCCAGGACCACTTGGTATGAGCTACAAAGTGATCTGCAAATGGTTGCCACTTGTGCTGGGGGTTGGAGGTGCCTCGGAGAGGCTAAGCTGTGAACTGAGGCTGGCTACCTGCTGCTAGTGCTGGGCTTGGGCCTGCTCAGCAAGAGGTATGGGGCACACTGAGGCTACATACTGCTTGTTTGGGGATTGTGAACCTTTGAGAGATTTTAGGAAAGTCTTCACCATGAGCCAAGACAGGCCATTTGTATGGAAAAGCCACAGGAAGCGGCTTGTAGGGGGTGGGTGGGGTGGTCCACAAGTTGGGTTGGGTGGGACCTGAGAGAATCACCAGTGCAGGATGAATGGTGTCATTTCGCTTGATAAAGCACTCAGATATGGTGGCCACCTGTGTATGCACGCTGGGAGGGGGAGGACTCAGCAAGGAGCAATGGATTCTGTCAGCACTTCTGTCTGGGAGAAAGCTGCCCCTACAGCCAAACAACTCAGTTCTTTCCCGTTTCCCTATGTCCCTGGTGCTTTTTGAGTTGTGCCCCCAGCATGTGGCTCAGAGCAAGCGAGTCTGTCATTGACTGAGTCCATGCACTGGCCCTTTAAGATGATCGCCTGAGATTCCAGCAGCCCTCTTTCCAAGTGGCTTCTTGTATATGTCCTTAGTTATGGGACTTCTGCTCAGCTAGACTTCAGGTGATTCTCTATGATGGTTGTTCTGTAGTTTAGTTTTAATTTTAATGTAGTTGTGAGAGAACACAAGCATAATGTTTACCTACTCTGCCATCTTGACCAGAACTCTTTGGACTTGAATTTTTAAATATTTTCTTTGAAGTCTCTTCCCATCAATACACTAGGTCCTGAAACTAAGAAGCCCAGCCTGCGGTGCTGCACAACTCCAGGGGAGTCTGTATCCCCACCTGATCTCCCAGGTATCTGTACTGTAACGTCTTTTCTGGATCCTATTGTTTCACTTGCCCATTCTCATCTTCAACACAGTAAGTTAGTAAATCAATATACTAGTTTCAATTGCTTTACTTCCAGTTCTCACAGAATAGACTTACATCAGATTACTAATTACAACAGAGCTATACAATAAAACGTGAAAATTCAAAGTTTCTATAATGTGACTATCAGCATTTGTTCAATATTATCAGGGATATGCATTAATACTCTAAAACCCAACTTGTAGGCTTCCCAAAGATTCATGGCACAAAAATCAAAAGAAAGGCTGTCTTTTAGCTGATTAAATTCCTAATTAATCCAAATTTAATCTGCCAGGTATTGAGCAACTTGCTCAAGTTGGACAGCTAATGCCAAAACCAGGTCTTCTCACTCTTGATTTAGTTTTCTTTCTTCTGTCCTGTTTTGCCACTTTAATGCTGCCTCTTCTAACCTTTGAGTGTACATATGGGGGTGGGGGCAGTGCACAGAGAAAGGTAAGAAAGTCCAGAAAACAGTTCGGGATTAGAGCCATATCCACCTCTGGAATCTAAAACTTTGTTTAATTCAATATCATCTTTTCAATATCACCATCTTGTCAATCTGCAGGCTATTTCTTAGTTCACACTATCCTCTTTAGCCAAATTTACTTTTTCTGATTTCCTGTGGTCAGCCTCACCTTTCTATGTAAGTCTTACCAACTCAGGATCTTGAAGCTCCAATTCGTTTCCCATCTCTAACTGGCAGCTCAGAAGGTTTACATCTGCAAAACCTTCATTTAATTAAGCCCTTTTGGAAACTCTCCATCATAGTCACTTATATAGCACCCCCATTTTACTCATGTAAATGACTACATTGAGTCATTTAAATTTATTTACTAACTGATAAAAGATGAGAACTTAACTGGTTGAAAACTATCTTAAAAACCTACTAAATCAATGCAATTCCTTTGAGACCAACTGCAAACACTGTTGATACAGCCTCCCAAGTGAAAGATGAAACAATCTTTCCCTTTTTTTTTTTTAATTGGAGAACATTGGGGAACAGTGTGTTTCTCCAGGGCCCATCAGCTCCAACTCACTGTCCTTCAATCTAGTTGTGGAGGGCGCAGCTCAGCAGCAAGTTCAGTCACCGTTTTCAATCTTTAGTTACAGGGGGCGCAGCCTACCGTCCAATACGGGAATTGAATTGGCAACCTTGTTGAGAGCTCCGTGCTCTAACCAACTGAGCCATCCGGCGCCCCCACAATCTTTCCTTTTAAGCAATACAAAATCTGAAGTCCTCAATCAGGGAACACAGTTTTCATTTCAAAGGCTCTGAACTGATCAGCAAGGCAAAGGTAGTCCCATGCTCCAACCTGTGCCAACTTTCTTCTTCACAACATCAATTTATGTAAAGGCTTTAACTGTAGCTGTTCTCTCTGGTCTATGCAGATTTCTCAATTTTTCACTAACTCTTGGGCTTTCTATAGCTCTCATAATCTCTGGGATTCCGTAAGTCATCAACAACTCCCCACAAATCCCCACCTGATACCACGAAAACAAAAAGCCTCCTATCCCAAGAGAGTAAAGTCAACAGAATTCTTGGGTAGCAGGAAAAAAGGATACACTATGGTGGTTGTACCCCTCTTACCCATCAGCAACACTCATCTGTCTGCTTATTCTGCCATTACTAGTTGGTCAAGAAGGCCTTGTCCTGGAAAATTATTAATCACATTTAAATTAGCAAATCCCTAAATGAAAGCATATTATATAGATCTGCTCACATGAAAAGCAACTAATTGCAAAGCCAATGTGACTACCAATCTGGGTTTTATATGACAGCATTATTTTCTGATCATGGAGCCTACATGGGCCTCTTATTGTACCAGTTTAAAATTCTCTGGAAGACCTTGAGGTGTTTCCCTCCAGGGCCAACCAAAGTTAATTTCATATATAGCATACAATCTACATTTTAAATTAGACAACCCTCGAATGTCCTTCAAATTTGGTGAAAATCAACCAGCAACAGAAAAATGATATAATCATTTCTTATATGGATAAATTCCTTGTAGGCAATGCCATGTCTGCATTATTATTATTATTATTATACTGTCCCCCAACACCCATCTCAGATCCTTTTTTTTTTTTTTTTTTTTTTAAAATTTAATTTGTTTCAGTTTTTTATTTTTTTATTTTTTTTATTGGGGAAGGGGAACAGGACTTTATTGGGGAACACTGTGGACTTCCAGGACTTTTTTCCAAGTCAAGTTGTTGTCCTTTCAGACTTAGTTGTGGAGGGCGCAGCTCAGCTCCAGGTCCAATTGCTGTTGCTAGTTGCAGGGAGTGCTGCCCACCATCCCTTGCGGGAGTCGAACCAGCAACCTTGTGGTTGAGAGGACGCGCCCCAACCAACTGAGCCATCCGGGAGCTCAGTGGCAGCTCAGCTCAAGGTGCCGTGTTCAATCTTAGTTGCAGGGGGCGGAGCCCACCATCCCTTGCGGGACTCGAGGAATTGAACTGGCAACCTTGTGGTTGAGAGCCCACTGGGCCATGTGGGAATCGAACCGGCAGCCTTCGGAGTTAGGAGCATGGAGCTCTAACCGCCTGAGCCACCAGGCCGGCCCTCAGATCCTTTTTAAAATGTATTCACAAAAGAACATTGTGTGCGTGTGTGCGTGTGTGTTGGGAGGGGTAGTGATAAGCCAGAATGAAGACACATGGCTGACAATCAGGAAATTAAAACGGAGGAGGGGTCCACGTACTATTTCCCAGAAAATTAGACCCAGCCGGACAATCAGCTCTAATGCATCTTTTGGAGCAAAAATTAATATAAGACCTGGTCTTATTTTACTGTAAGACCTGGTACAATATAATATAAAATATGATATGATGTGATATAACATAACATAGCACTGGGTCTTATATTAATTTTTGTTCCAAAAGACACATTAGAGCTGATTATCCAGCTAGGTCTTATTTTCGGGGAAACACTGTAGTAGGAGAGCAGGGTCTTATTAAACAACTCCTGATTTCAAGGAAACAAAACCCTTCATGTGAGTCAATCTTCAATTTATTAATTCCATACAATTCCACAAACATTTATTAAGAACATAAGTACCAGGCACTGGGCTAGGGACCTCAGGAACAAGGACATATGAAAGAAATTTGCCCTCTAAGCGTTTGAAAGTTCAGAATAATTGAAGCTTAATAAGACTTTTACTTCATTTAAGCAGCCTTTAGATATTTACTAAATTGATTCTAAATTGTAAAAGAATCTATATCTAAGGTAAGCACATATAAGGTTTAACATTTGACATCTAAAATAAACTATTTAGGGGCCAACCCAGTGGCTCACGCGGTTAGAGCTCCATGCTCCTAACTCCGAAGGCTGCCAGTTCGATTCCCACATGGGCCAGTGGGCTCTCAACCACAAGGCTGCCAGTTTAACTCCTCGAGTCCCTCAAGGGATGGTGGGCTCCGCCCCCTGCAACTAAGATTGAACACCGCACCTTGAGCTGAGCTGCCTCCCAGGTGGCTCAATTGGTTGGAGCTCGTCCTCTCAACTACAAGGTTGCCGGTTCGACTCGGCAAGGGATGGTGGGCTGCGCCCCCTGCAACTAGCAACGGCAACTGGACCTGGAGCTGAGCTGCGCCCTCCACAACTAAGATTGAAAGGACAACAACTTGACTTGGGAAAAAGTCTTGAAAGTATACACTGTTCCCCAATAAAATCCTGTTTCCCCCCCCCAAAGAAACTATTTAAATCCTATTTTTACTTAATTATGCAAATTTTATTTTTAGCCACAAAATGTAAAAACCATGACTTCAAATTACTTGGAAACTTCTTAAGTTTAGAAAGTAGAAGGACAGTCTACCAACTACCAAAAAAAAAACGGAATATGAAAAGACCATGGACCTTGGAGTAGCACAAACCCGAGATTAAGGCCAACTTCTATATTTAATCACTGCAACTTTAAGCATTTTCCTTGACTTAACCATTAATTCCATCATTTGTAAATATGCAAAGGAAAATATGTACTTATATAGGTTTCTTGTTAAAATTATAGTAAATGAGAGAACATGTGAAAGCATACTTCATTTGCTCAAGAAACAGTTTCTTCCCTTCAATATCCTTTCCTCTCCAAAGCTATGATGGCCCATATCTCATTGTCATGTTCCAGCATTCAGGTTAGTTTTCATATTACCAAGCTCAAAATAAATGTTAAGTTCTGATGATCAAGAGGGTTGAAAACAGTACATGTATCCATCAGGCCCAATGCTCCAGACACAAATCCTTTGGAGAAATTAACACAAAACAAATGATAAGTAATTATAGCCTCTCAGAGGTTGTAGTTTCATCATTTTCTTAAAAAATCACTTAATATTCATTTGTGTTCATTCATGAACACAGTGGAGTAACATGTAGAAAGAACCTTTAATACCTTGAAACAAAGACAAGTGAGGTACAATCCCTTCCCTCAAGAAGACAGGTATACAACAGTACACAGCACTTACTAAATTACAAGACAAAAGTTATACCTCTTCTCCCCACACTATCCCTTAAAGGAGGAGTATGGGTTTTGAAGGCAAGCTGAGACCAGGGATGAATTCTCAAATGTGAGTCATCCTGGACAAGTTATTACTTCACAAGAGCCTCAATTTCCTTAGCTACAAGTTATACAGAGCATATAGGAAGCGTAGTATACATATTACGTCCATCTAAAAAAGGACAAAAGGCAAGCAAGATATAGAAATTCAAGAGGCGTCATCTTTAGTAGATAGATTAGACTATCAGACAGCCTTACAATAACTAATAATTTTCAAGAATTTGCCATGTGCCAGGAACCTTGCTAAATGCTTTATATGCATTCTCATTTAATGGACAAGAACCAGTTGGTCAGTTTCTTAGTTTTAGTTGTGAAGAGTTCTCATACAAATTCAAGATAGCACAATTTCTCGTCATTTATTTGAAAGCACAAACTGTGTTTTTTCTTCTCTACCAAATGTGCACATATTACATAAACTAAACATACACATAAACCATAGATTCAGTCATATAGTAACTTACACAGCATTTTTAAATTCAACACCAAATTAAACTCTAAATAACTGAGAGAACAATCTTACATACCTATAATTCAAAACCTTGCTATATATCCTCAGATATCTCCTTTAGTGGTAAAGATCCTTGTGCTTTCTAAACACATAGCCAAAAACTCAACTCTCTTCAGGGATTTCCAAACTACCTGCTGCTGACGGCACCAGGGATGCTCAGGGCTACTTTTAGAGGACAGAGAGCACATGCAATACCCGCCACACGGCCAATTTATGCTCAAGGTGAAGTTTGAAAACTAAATACAACATGGTTTTCAAGGTTTTACGTCTGATGGGCACTGAGGTAAGGACTACAGGTGATACAGCAGGCACATATCCATGTACTTCTTTCTTAGGTCCTGATGGATGCTTTCTGGTATATTGGCATTCTATGGGACAGTTTGAAAACTACTAGCATAAGTGGAGAGAAAACACAGTAAAATTTGAAACTGGTCGAATAACACCAATTCCTCATTTAGATCTCTTGATTTTTTTCGAATAATACTAATAATTTTAAAATACTTTCAAGGCTTTCACAACTTCAAGAAATAGTACATTAATCAATAATGTCGAAGCACAACAAAAACAAATGTTCAGAGGGTTTATTGCTACTCTTGGTATCTAAGACTAGTGCAACTATTAAAGATATTCTCTGTCAGAAAAATTCTGTCAGACCCCTGGCAGAATAAAATGACAAGATGAAAAAATCCTGTCATATAACCAAACAAATGGAGCCAATTCTGGAGCTTCTGTGAAAGTCATTATAACTTTCAGCAGAAACTTCTGATTCTAAAAGTAAAATTTAAAAACAACAAAGAAAGTTGTAACTCACTGGGAAAATTGGATTTGCTCTCTGAATACAATGTAATATGCTGGAACATGCTACTGAAACCAGAGAGGTACAGTGGAAATAACACTAGAAATCAGAAATTAGATTTCTGGAGTCTTTGAAACTTTTTTGCTCTATGACCTTGAATAAATCACTTAATCTCTATGAATCTCAAGATTTCTTTTCTGTAAAATCAGGATTATTTGTTTTACTCAGGATTTTTTAATCAAATGATTACCCTGCTAAGAATTAAAACTAAGGGAGCCACAGACTTAAGACTTAAAGCTAAAAAGAAAACCCTGTGGGTGGCAAGTGATATATTAGGTTAGTGCAAAAGCAATTGCGGATTTTGCAATTATTTTTCACCTTTTAAACCGCAATTACTTTTGCACCAACCTAATAATTTACCTTTACTAATAGCTGGGATAATATGACAAAACTATTACCTAAGAATAAAAAACGTAATTCTATTGGCAACATTTTAAAAGACAAATTTATTTAGCCCAATAAGACATTATCCAATTGAACTGTGAGATGTCATTTTAGCTACTTTGTTCACCATTTAGTTCAACAAATAATTATCAAAGGCCCTTATATGCCAGGCATTGTTTGCCATTATATGCGAAGGCTTACAATCTAGTGGAGGGGAAAGACTCCAGAAACGTAACTGGATAAATAAATAAATAATTTACAAACTGTGGTAACTACAGTAAAGGAAACACACAAGAAGTTGAGACAGAAAATAGACGAGGATACATATTTCAAATTGGATGATCAGGAAAAGATTTTTCTGGGAAGGTGAGATCTAAAGGCTGATTAGATCAGTGAGGACGAGATTGTTCCAGAAGTGTTAATAATAGCTCATGTAAAGGCACTGGGTTGTGAAAGTGTTTGAAGAACTGAAAAAAGGTCACTATAGTTGGAGGCAACAAATGAGAGGAAACCAACTCAAAATAAGCTTAGAAAGAAAAGCAGGTGCTGGGCCATATAGGAAAGAAGTCTAGATCTAAATTCAAAAGTTACTGAAGTGTGGGTTTTAGACAAGATGGTGATTCATTTATTTAAAAGACTCCTTATTAGGGTTTTGAGAAAGGATTGGAGACAGTCAACAGAAGCTACTGCTGTACAAGTGAACCAGAGTGACAGTAGAATGAGAGTAGTCAGATTGAATATATATATATTTTGGGATGAAATTGATGGTACTTGCTGATGGATTATATATGAGGTGAAGAAGATATGAGGAGGTGAGGAAAAGGGAAGAATCAAGAATGATTCTTAGATTTTTGGCTTGAATAACTGAACCAGCAGCAGTCATTTACCATTTACGGAAGTGGGGAAGACTGGGAGAAGGCAGGGAATTGAGTTCTGTTTCAGAGATGTTCAAGTTTGAGCCAAATGTCAGATTTCTAATTGGAGAAATCAAGCATACACCTACTACACATGAGGTTCGGAGATGAGAGGAATGGTCTGGTTACAGATACACACTAATAACACAGTTGATTCCCATTATTTGGGGATTCCATATTGGTGATTTCGCCTTACTAAAATTTTTCTTCCCCCTCCCCCCCAATCTGGTTCAAGCCGTTTTCTCAGTCTAGTTGTGTAGGACACAGCTCCCTGGCCCACGCTGGTATTACGAGCCTTGCGCTCCCCTGGGTTGAGGCAGTCGGTCGCCGGTCGGCCACTCATAGAAGCTCACAGCAGCTCTTGCCAGCTGCCGGCCACTCATGCTGGCCACCGGCCGGTCATGGCAGCACACAGCAATCTCTGGCTGCTCATCTGAGCCCAGCTCCAGGGAGAGCCGTTGTTCACAATCTTAGCTTTAGAGGGCGCAGCTCATTGGCCGATGTAGGAATCGAACCGGTGACCTCGGTGTTAGCAGCACGGGGCTCCAACCACCTGAGCCACTGGGCCTGCCCTAAAATTTATTTCTAACCCCAAAATCAACACTTGAGGTACTTTCCTGATCACGTGCAGACATGTGGAACTTCAAAAAAATCTGAGTTGCCCTCCAGGCATGTTCTTAGGGAATGCTCTGACTTCTTGTTTTAGCTCTCATAAGAAATATAAAATAAACACAGAAAAAAAGACTAATTTTAGCCGGAGAGCTAGAAAAGACTTTATAGTAAAGGTAGCAACGTAGCTGGGCCTTAAAGGATAGGTAGAAATTATAGAAAGAAGGACCTTTTAATAGAAAAAAATATATGAATAGAGCAACAGAAGTCTGGCTAAGGCTAATGTCTTAAGGATAATGGTAGGAGATAAACCTAAGATGAAGTAAAATCATGAAGAGGCTTGAATGCCATGTCATAGATTAGATTTTATTTAATAGGTGATAGGGAAACTACTGAAAAGTTGTAAACATGAAAGTCACATGATTACAGATTTAACTGGCATGAGTGGGTAAAAAGGATTGGCAACAAAGAGATTGGAAGCAGGAAAACCAGTTAGGATGCTGTAAGAATAGCCGAAGCAAAAGGTAATAAAGCCCAAAAGTAGGGCAGTAGCAGTGAAACTGGAACAGAAGTAATGACTACAAGGCACTGCATACTATTAGAATGGCTGTAGAAAGACGGACCTTACAAAATTTTAGCCAGATGAGGCAAACATAGGCATTTTCCACTATAAAAATAAAAAGGTGGCTCATATAGCTGTTTACCAGAAAAGAAGAATAGGAATAAGTTGTAGAAATATTTTGATGGGACATCTTACCATATTATGCATTTGATAATTATTTATTGAGCACTGTGCAAGGTTATACAGGCGCAAACAAGACAAAACACTACTCTTTCATTCACTGAGCTTATAGATATAGACAACTGCATTATGACAAATCTTTATGATAATTTCCACATTAATAGAAAAATAACTTGTTTACTAAAATGACTTTTCTTTGAAGTTGATCCTCGTTATGTGCTTCCAGTTGAAATTCAAAGCAACAATTGTTCAAGACCAGTTATTGGAAATCTCATATCCATCTAAATCATTGCTCAGATGAAGTCAAGTGAAAAATATTTACCGAGAGCTATTTAATGCTCACATTGAATGAGGTGTCATGGAAAATGCATGCAAGATAACAATGATTTCCCAAAATGCCAAGAACTAAGATCAGGGAAACGTGCTACCCTCTTCACTTTAATAGGGGAACAAACTACAATTCATGCGCTTAAAAGACCTATGGCAAGACATTATTAGAAGATAAAAACCAAAGTAATATAAGAATTTCAAAAAACGTTTATGAATAGGTTTTAAAAAGTCAAACACCACCCACTCTAAAAACAAAAACAACCTACAAGAAGCAAATTTTGAAAATTTGTGTTGCAAAATTTGGAATATTTAAGAAAACTGAAAATAATGAAATAAAAGAAAAAACTGTAGTAGTTTACATCACTGAATCACTTGAATAAGTATATCCTAAAATGTTTATTAGAATGTAGTAATTAAGGGATGGATTAAAAGATTAAACATGATTCTACTTAGAAATCTCTTATACTATGGTTCTTATGGCTCTGTTCCAGGAAGTGGGTTTCAAACAGGCAAAGATTTACCAAAGGAGCTTGTTAAAAATGCAGATTCCCTACCTAGGCTGTTAAGAGATTTTGAATTTATAAGATCTGTGGAGGGGCTCAGGAATCTAAAAATTTTAAGAAGCATTCAAAGCAACTCTACTGCAACTAGTCAGAGATAACACTTTGAGGAATCCAGCAGTGTTTTAACTCAACGAAGATCTTCAATTTATAAACAAGATAAGCTAAACAAAACAATGTAAATGCCTTACTCAAGTTTAGAGTTCCCCGTTCTTGTTAGGCTGACAGTTAAGTTTCTTTCCCTGGGCCTTTGCCGTTTCTTCAGCCTCTCCCACTATCTTGCTCTAACTGATTTCCAAAGCCAAATTCTGTGATTAAGTCTTTCATTGCCATACTTGGGGTCCCACTGTTAATTTCTGTGAGTATACCTTTTTTCCACAACTGGAGTGAAAAGCTCCCTGGGGAGAAACTGAGCTTTTACTTTTGTATTTCCTTCATAGTGAGACATATGAATACTGAATTTCTTTTCACTGCCTTCAATTTGGAAGCTGTATCCTGCTTTTCTGCAAGTAAATACTTAACACAGTGCAAAGCATATGAGTACTAAAAAAAGGCAGCTTATACTTCTTAGCCCTATAACGCAGTGCTTTTTTAACTGTGGGTCATGCCTCACAGGCAAATGTGAAACCAATTCAGTGCGTTACAAATATCATTAAAGAAAAACAGAATAGTTTTATATGTGTGAGGGAGGGTACTATAATGTAAAATGTATTTCTTACTGTAGGTTGCAGTCAAGAAAAATCTGAAAGCCACAATTTTGTAAATGTCGATAAACTTCTCCAACATCTTTACCATTAGGTAGGCAAAGATATTTTCTCACCCAATTAACATCAACTATTAGTTGTTTTTCCCATTCTCCACTCCCCAAAGCTAATAAAAGATCTGTTTATTCATTCTCCCCTTCCTTCACTCAAATGAAAAGGAGAAAGGATAAGTCCGAAGTCTGATGAGCCTTTTCACAGTACAAGTTTCATTGGAGTCTGTGTTCTTCAGATGAGTCATCTGAGTGCTATGATGCACTTTGGATGGGGTTTTGGAGCTCAAGTCTATCTGAAATTTTAGAAGTCTGAGACAGGGCTTTGAAATTTTCACAACTTGCTTCATCTACACAGGGCTTAGGCTTGAATACATGTGGTTTTTTTCAAGATCACCTTTCCTCATCTTGGAGCCACGTTCTCTACTTTCATTGTAACATTACTTTCTGGTAATCCTTAATGCTGTCTACAAATGTAATTATATATGTTCCAAATCAGTACTGTTTTCTCTTAATTAAAGGTAGTATGCATAATGACGAAGTTGTACCCTTTTCTGGGTTTTGTATGTATCTTGCATCTTCAGCAGGCAAAATGTGAATACTTACCTAGGCATAATAATGCACTGTGACCTGTCAAGTCTCTAACATAGCCTTATTCTTTGTACTCTTACCAACAATACTTTCATTACTTTAGTTTGAACTCAAATCCTACTTCCTCAGATAACTTTCCTAAATCCCTCCGATGGAACAGTCTCCCATCCTCCAAACCTCATTAACATTGCTCAGACTTCTACAGCACCTATCAGTCTATGCAATATTATAACTATTCATGAATCTGTCTCCTACACAAGTCTCCATGATTGACCCTAACTCCTATGTGTCTACCTCCCACTGTCCACCAAACACCAGAGTGAATTTTGCATAGTAGGGCCTTGGTTACGTTTACTTTACTGCACTGAGAAGGTGAAAACCTTAATTAAGTGGATATAAAACACAGGTTAGGAACTGTTTCTAGTTCTACACACCATTCATACTCTATTTGCTCAACTGTAAAGTATTTTTAAAAATAAATAAAACCATGAAAGATATAATGTAAGAACCCTGGGGAAATGGCAATAAAGAATGCAGACATAAAATACGAGGCATGATAAAACGGATATGATGCTCTCTGTATTTCCACACGTGGTCTGGTAAATCGGTGCATGAATCCCTCACTCTGCACCATTCTGCCCTGTCATCCATCCCCTTTTACTCTATTTCGAAACCTCATACACCCCTTCGCTGAACTTGCCTTAGCTCTCTCATAGGTCCATGTACCCCCCAAAGTATATTAGGTAACCGACTCTCTCTTGCCTTGCTCCTGTTCCTGCCTCCACTGGCCACATTCACAGAAATAAGAGTGGGCAACCATTTCCCTTTAACAGTCCCAACTAAAATGGAAGCGCGTCTAGACCTGGGTACCTTTAATCCTCTGTAAGCCCCAGAGTTTTTAGGTCACTGCGTTTCCTCCAGTGGCTACCGTCTCAATGTGTGACTTGAACTAGACATCTGTCTTCCAGGCGCAGTCTTTCCATAACTTCCCAACACCATGGTAAGGTCCCCTTACACACGCACCCTACCTCGTAGGCCTCAAGGAGAGTTGGTAGTATGTAATTCCGGCCGGTCAAGTCCTGAAAATGGCTTGACCTCTGGGCGCTTTCATTTAAACATACCCCAGAACGACCATCTAACTTCCTTCGTTGAAACTGGTCCTACACTTCCTCACCCGACCTACACTGCCCGAGTTCCCACCATTCTCCCAAGTAACTTGTCCAACCGATCACTTCCTCCATCTGGGGAATTCTGCGTTCGGGATCTCGACTAACCTCACTCTTTTCCTTTTCCATTCCCGGATGGAGGGGATGGGGCTCGGCCTCCCACTCGCTCGAGGGTCTCCACGCCGGCCCCTCGCCCCTACTCTATCGTCGCTCCTCCCCTACTCACTTTGGGCTTCTCGGTCAATTTCTTGCGGTTCTTCTTCTTCTGCTCCTCGCTCCTGATAGTCTTCAGCAGGACCAGGTCATCAGGGGCCGGGGCCGGCGCGGCCGCCGCCTCCTCCCGCTTGCGGGGCGGGCTTCTCCGCTTCTTGCGGGCGCCGGCGCAAGCCGCGGCCCAGCCGTATCCCAGCAGGAAGAGCAGCAGCAGCCCGAGCGCGCCCGTGCCTACCAGGATCACCCAGCCCGGGTACCGTTTTGGTTCCAGCCCCAGGTCGAGGCCCAGCTCGGTGCGCAGAAAGCCTAGGCCAACCGAAAGCATTTCCCGCAGCCTGGCCGAGCCCTCCTCGGCCTGCTGGGCCAGCTCGTCCGGCCAGCTCCGTGCAGCCATCTTCCCTCCCGTCAGAGGGAGCGCAGGATGACGCTGGGGCGCAGAGACGCCGTGGAAGAGTCAAGGGAAGCAAGGAGGGGCCGGGCCGACCGCCTCAGGCCGAGCGCATCGCGGCCGCCCCTCGCGCCGGAGCCGGGGATCGGCCGCTGCCGCAGCCAGGAGGAGAGGGGGCTCGCAGTTCCCCCTTGTCAGCTTCACTCGGCCGCCGCCAGGAAGAAGGGGGTGGGGGCGGCGGGAGGAAGTGTCTCCAGTGGCGGCCGCTAAGCGGCGTCTCGGCGCCAGTGCCAGGCCCCGCTGTCTTCCCCCGGCGGAACAATGGCGGCTTCGGCCAGGATCCAAGAAGCGCGCAGGGTAGACCAGGGAGGGCCGCAGGTCACGTGGGAACCGGTGGGCGGGGCGGGTGTCACGTGGGCGCGGCCCGGGCGAGGTGGAAGCCGTTGGGGCCGCGGCGCGGCTGTCGTGGTTGGCGGTGACTACTCTTTCGGGCCTGGTGGAGGATTCGTGCCTGGGGATCGGTGACTGGACGGGAGACTGGGAGGGGTTAACTGGCGGAAGCCTCCGCGGGGTAGCTGGTAGCCCTAAACTTGGCGACGTGGCACTTTGAATGAGTCCCTGGGAGGGGCTCACGGGGAAGCCGGTGGTGGGGAAGAGCGGGGAGGAGGGTGAAAAGCGAGGAACCGGGTCACCGGGTCTAGGTCAAAGTCTTTCTAGTACGACTAGGTTTTCTTCATTCTATTTCTGGGAGTGGTAGTGGAGTAGAAGCGGCTTTTTACCCTGGGTCGCCGAGCGAATGGATACTTTCAAAATGGGTTCAACTGAGTCTGAGGCCGGCCACTCTTCTTACATGATCTAGGTGTAATTCACAAAATCGGTATACTTCTGTTCAGGGCCAACTAACGCACATTGAGTGTCTACCATTCACCTGCCTGGCTAGGGCCAGGTCCTGTCGTACTGTTCATGCATCTTGCTTGCTCTCGCTGTTACTCCCCAGAATTCAAAAATGGGAAAGTCCGTAGGCGGCATCATTTTCCTAATTTGTAGCTTTAATAAGAAATAACAGGAGCACATTAGATTGTATTTACATGTAGAAGTAGCTTCCTCGTTGCACTTTGAGCTTTTATACAAGACCACAAAAGGAGTTTTAAAAAATTCTATTTTTGTATGCTGTGTTGACCATCTCTGTGTTGACCACCTCCTTAGAGGGAAATGAATTACCTTTTCAGATTTTAATTACTAAGATGATGCTTGAGGGCCAGCCGGGTGGCTCAGGCGGTTAGAGCTCCGTGCTCCTAACTCCAAAGGCTGCCGGTTGGATTTCCACATGGGCTAGTGGGCTCTCAACCACAAGGTTGCCTGTTGGACTCCCACAAGGGATGGTGGGCTGCGCCCCCTGCAACTAGTAACTGGACCTGGAGCTGAGCTGCGCCCTCCACAACTAAGATTGAAAGGACAACAACTTGACTTGGAAAAAGGGCCTGCAAGTACACACTGTTCCCCAATAAAGTCCTGTTCCCCTCCCCCAATAAAATCTTAAAAAAAAAAAAAAAAAGATGATGCTTGAGGATTACTTTAGGCTTTTTACATTCCATTTGCTATAAGCAAACTCCGGTGTTTTATCATTAAATGATAATTAGCATATAAGCAAGTGTCTTAAGTGAACTAAATATAGGCTTTCTCAAAGAATAGGGAGTGTAAGACTAATTAGACCAAATGTCAAAAATGTATTTTGACCTACTTTGCAACAGTGTTATAATGCATTGTGTGATTAATGGGTGAAAGGGAGTTTTGTGAATAATAAACTACTCCTGCTAAGCTTTATGCAGAATTATAGTTAAGGACTGTAAATTACAAGGACAAAAATTTAGATGTCATCGGGATCTGCGTTAGGTTCTAAAAGATTCCAAATTTCATTATATTTATGAAATTAGATTTATAATCCTACGTTTATGTTTTGTTTCCAGATACATTAGTGTGGTGATGACTTTCCTGAGAAGTTCCACTGCCCATTGTAGGTTAACACCTGTGGATTTATGAATTAAGCTATTATATCAGGGTTTGCCTGTTCCCTTGGCAGCCTAGCAAGTATTGTGTAAAATCATATCATTTTTTCCATGACTGTCCTTTAACCTTAAAAAGTAAATACATGTTTACTGTATTAGGTACTACAGATATAATAATTTTTCATAAATAACTTTCTAGTCATCTTTCCACATATTTATATTTTAAAAACAAAACTGGAGTCATATACTATTTACTGTTTTGCATTTAACGTGGTCATGAACATTCATGTCAGTTGATAAAGCCCATCTGGTAAAACTCACAGGAATACACCTGTAGTCACACTAAGTTAGATTTATTGCAGCAGAATGAAGTTTAGGTAAAATTTAAATGAAGCAATGCTTTGAAAGATTCTAAGCAAAGCATACTGTGTGTAAAGGAGTTAATATCACAAAAGGGCCCTACCCTTTGACTTTATTTAACCTTAATTACTTCCTTAAAGGCCCTATCTCCAAATACAGTCAAATTGTGGGTCAGTGCTTCAACATATGAGTTTTTTTGTTTTTTTTGGTGGTGGGGACAACAAACATTTATTTAGTCCATAACAGTTCAGGAAGTTCCACTCAAGTAGCTTATCTTTGAGGGCTGATGAAAGAAAAATGTTGACTTGGGCCTTCAAAGTGTATACTATTGCCATTATGAACTCCTGGGTTATAAGATTATACACCTGTGAGGGTGGTTTTACAGTACAATGGAATACAGTTGAGGAAAGGGTAATTTTCAGAATAAGTCTAGTAAGAATTGTAAATAATGAAATTATCTGCAGAAGTATCCTAAGCTGAAATAAATGTGTTTATAAATGTGTTACTGACCAGGATATTTGGAAGTCTCTTAGATATGCTAAGAACCTGTATGAAACTAAAAACTGGTTGGGACATGAGGGTAAGGGCCAGGGGAAGCAGAGAAGTTTGAATATAATAACAAAAGTGAAAATTGGAGTATTTAGTAGAATGCCATGCAGCCAAAAACATATCAAAGGATATTTACATTCCGAAACCATGTATATAAAGTTTAAAAAAGCAGTTATAGATAAAAATGTAAAAGCATACATGGGAATAATGAATACCAAATTCAGGATAGTGGTTATTCCTAGGAAAGGCAAGAGAAAAATGGGTTTGGGATGAAGTATACAAGGAGTTACAAATGAATCTATAATGTTTTATCTCTTAAACTGGATTATGGGTACAGGAGTGGTCCTTATATTATCTCTATTTTTTGTATGCCTGAAATGCTTCATAATTAAATTTAAGTGACAAAAAGTAAATACTAATACACTGGTACCTTGGTTTTCTAACGTAATCTGTTCCAGAAGACTGTTAGAGTTCTGAAAAGTTTGAAAACCGAGGCACGGTTTCCCATAGAAAATAATGCAAAATGGATTAATCCATTCCAGACCTTTAAAATCAACCCCTAAAACACCAATTTAGCATGAATTTTACTATCTAATGATACCATAGAAACATAAAATGATACACAACGAAAGCAATAAACACAATATACTGTAAAAGCAATAATAAATAATGTAAAAACTGTACTATAGATGATAAAAATGAAAATGTAATTTTTTTCTTACCTGCAATGATGATAGTCATGGTTTGGATTGGGGGACTCCCTTTCAGAATCACAATAGGTGACTATTCTTCAGGTGTTCTGTAGCCCTCTTCCAGAATCACAATAGGTGACTGTTCTTCAGGTGTTCTGTGGTCCTTTTCCAGAATCACAGTAGGCGAGTGTTGTTCAGGTGTTCTGTAGCCCTCTTCCATAATCACTGTAGGTGACTCCTCTCCTGCCATTCCTTCCCTTGATTTTTTTACACCACTGACACCTGGTTTAGACTCACTGGATCTTTTCCTCACTAAAAACTTTTCAATTGACATTTGCTTTTTCTGATATTTTAAAATTTGTCTCAAGTGAGACATAGCATCATCATTGAAAGTGTTAGCGGCATGACTTACAGCAGCTTTATCAGGGTGATATTTTTCAACAAAAATTTGCACTTCAACCCGTTTTGCACACATTTCTTTGATCAGTGCAGTAGAAATACTTGCTCTTCCCTCCTCCTCTGAAGACAATTCCTCAGTTGCGCCTGTTGCTGCTCCGTCAGAATGTTCTGAAGTTCTAATGTGGTGAGTTCAGTCCTGTGGTCCTGCACTAACTCCTCCACATCATCACTGCTCACTTCCAAGCACGTGGACTTTCCCAGAGACACAATGTCCTCAACAATAGGAGCATCCTCTTCAACATCCTCAAATACATGTTCAGGGTCAGCTTCTGGCCACAATTCTTCCATGCTGACTTCATCGTTCTGTGAGACACATCCCTCCATGCTTTGTCTACGAGATGTAAGCAATGTAGAATATTGAAATGATTCTTCCAGAACTCTCTAAGGGTTACCTCTGTCCGAGGTCATCTCAAAGCACCTTTAGAACAGTGCTTTGGTGTAAAGCTTCTTAAAATTAGATATGACCTGCTGGTCCATGGGCTGGATACGAAGAGTCGTGTTGGGGGCCAAAGACTTTACATTGATAAAACTGAACTCTTCCATCAACTCGTCCTCTAAGCCTGGGGGGTGAGCTGGAATATTATCCATAACAAGCAGACACTTCATTGGAAGATTTTTGTCTTGGAGGTATTTTTTTTCACTTCGCTCAAACACTTCATGAGCCAACTCAAAAAAAATTTGCCTGGTTACCCAAGCTTTGCTGTTTGCCCTCCACGTCACATGCAATTTGCCTTTTTTTAAAATTAAGGTTTATTGGGGTGACAGTAAAGTTACATAGATTTCAGGTGTACAATTCTGTGTTACATCATCTATAGATCGCATTGTCTGTTCACCACCCAGAGTCAGTTCTCCTTCCATCACCATATATTTGATCCCCTTTACCCTCATCTACCACCCTCCTTCCCCCTTACCCTCTGATAACCACTAAACTATTGTCTGTGTCTATGAGTTTTTCTTTCTCATTTGTTTGTCTTGTTCTTCTGTTGTTTTTCATTTATAATACCACATATCAGTGAAATCATATGGTTCTCTGCTTTTTTCTGTGTGACTTATTTCGCTTAGCATTATAATCTCAAGATCCATCCATGTTGTCACAACTGGTCCTATTTCATCTTTTCTTACCACGGACTAGTACTCCATTGTGTGTGTATACCACAACCTCTTTATCCATTCATCTATCAAAGGACATTTTGGTTGTTTCCATGTCTAGGCCACCATAAATAAAGCTGCAATGAACATTGGAGAACACTTGTCTTTATGTATAAATGTTTTCCGTTTTTTTGGGTAGATACCCAGGCGAGGGATTGCCGGGTCATATGGTAATTCTATTCATAATTTTTTGAGGAACCTCCACACTGCCTTCCATAGCGCCTACACCAGTCTGCATTCCCACCAACAGTGTATGAGGGGTCTATTTTCTTCACAGCCTCTCCAACACTTGTTACTATTTGTCTTGATGATAGCCATTCTAACTGGGGTGAGGTGATATCTCATTGTGGTTTTGATTTGCATTTCTCTGATGATTAGTGATGTTGAGCATTTTTTCATATGTCTATTTGCCATTTGTATGTCTTTTTTAGAGAAATATCTCTTCAGGTCATCTGCCCACTTTTCAACTGGGTTGTTTTTTGTTGTTTTTGTTGCGTTGCATGAGTTCCTTGTATATTTTGGATATTAGCCCCTTATTGGAGGCACTGTTTGCAATATTCTTCTCCCATTCAGTTGGTTGCCTCTTTATTGTGTCGATGGTTTCTTTTGCTGTGCAGAAGCTTTTAAGTTTGATATAGTCCCATTCATTTATTTTAGCTTTTACTTCCCTTGACTTTGGAGTCAAATTCATAAAATGCTCTTTGAACCCAATGTCCATAAGTTTAGTACCTATGTTTTCTTCTATGCAGTTTATTGTTTCAGGTCTTATGTTTAAGTCTTTGATCCATTTTGAATTAATTTTGGTACATGGTGACAGATAGCAGTCCAGTTTCATTCTTTTTTTTTTTTTTTTTTTTTTCAGTTTCATTCTTTTGCACGTGTCTTTCCAATTCTGCCAGCACCATTTATTGAAGAGGCTGTCTTTTCTCCATTTTATGTTTTTTGCTTCTTTGTTGAAAATTATCTGTCCATATTTATGTGGTTTTATTTCTGGGTTCTCAGTTCTATTCCATTGGTCTATGTGTCTGTTTTTCTGCCAATACCATGCTGTTTTGATTATTGTTGACCTGTAGTACACGCTAAAGTCGGGGAGTGTGATACCTCCAGCATTGGTCTTTTTTCTTAAGATTGTTTTGGCTATTTGGGGTCTTTTGTGGTTCCAAACAAATCTGATGATTTTTTTGTTCAATTTCTTTAAAAAATGCCATTGGGATTTTGATGGGGATTGCATTGAATCTGTATATTGCTTTGGGTAATATGGCCATTTTAACTATGTTGATTCTTCCAATCCATGAGCACGGAATGTCTTTCCATTTCTTTGTGTCTTCTTCAATTTCTTTAAAAAATGTCTTATAGTTTTCAGCATATAGCTCTTTCACGTCCTTGGTTAAGTTTATTCCTAGGTATTTTATTCTTTTTGCTGCAATTGCAAAAGGAATTGTTTTTCGTATTTCTTTTTCTGAGATTTCATTGTTAGTATACAGGAAGGCAATGGACTTTTGTACATTGATTTTGTAGCTGGCAACTTTACTGTATTCGTTGCTTGTTTCTAATAGCTTTTTGGTGGAGTCTTTAGCGTTTTCTATATATAGCATCATGTCATCTGCAAAGAGTGATAATTTAACTTCTTCATTCCCAATTTGGATGCCTTTTATTTCTTTCTCTTGCCTGATTGCTCTGGCAAGGACTTCCAACACTATGTTGAAAAGCAGAGGGGATAGGGGACAGCCCTGTCATGTTCTTGAACGTAGAGCAAAGGGCTTCAGTTTTTCACCGTTAACTATGAGATTAGCTGAGGGTTTGTCATATATGGCCTTTATTATGTTAAGGTATTTTCCTTCTATACCTATTTTATTAAGTGTTTTAATCATAAATGGATGTTGTATCTTGTCAAATGGTTTTTCTGTATCAATTGATATAATCATATGATTTTTGTCCTTTATTTTATTTATGTGATGTATCACATTGATGGATTTGCGGATGTTGAACCATCCTTGGACCCCTGGGATGAACCCCACTTGGTCATGATGAATAATCTTTTTAATGCATTGTTGCATTCGATTTGCTAGAATTTTGTTTAGGATTTTTGCATCTCTATTCATCAGAGATATTGGTCTGTAGTTCTTTTTGTGTTGTCCTTACCAGGTATTGGCATCAGGGTAATGTTGGCCTCATAGAATGAGTTAGGGAGTACTGTCTCTTCTTCAATTTTTTGGAAGAGTTTGAGCAGGATTGGAATTAGATGCTCTTTGAAGGTTTGGTAGAATTCACTAGTGAAGCCATCTGGTCCCGGACTTTTGCTTTTGGCAAGGTTTTGGATGACTGATTCAATTTCGTTACTGGTGATTGGTCTGTTTAGATTTTCCAATACTTCATGGTTCAGCCTAGGAAGGCTATATGTTCCTAAGAACTTGTCCATTTCTTCTAGGTTATTGAATTTGGTGGTATGTAGTCCTTCATAGTATTCTTGGATAATGCTTTGTATTTCTGTGGCATCCGTTATAACTTCCCCTTTTTCATTTCTGATTTTGTATATTAGTATCTTCTCTATTTTTATCTCAGTGAGTCTAGCCAAGGGTTTGTCAATTTTGTTAATCTTTTCAAAGAACCAGCTCTTTTTCACATTAATTTTTTCTATTGTCTTTTTTTTCTCTATTTCATTTAGTTCTGCTCTGATTTTTATTATTTCCTTCTGCTGACATTGTGTTTCATTTATTCTTTTTCTAGTTCTTTAAAGTGTAACATGAGGTTATTTATTTGGGATTTTTCTTGTTTCTTGAGGTAGGCCTGTAATGATATAAATTTGCCTCTTAAAACTGCTTTCACTGCATCCTCCAAATTTTGGTAGGATGTATTTTCATTCTCATTTGTTTTTATGTATCTTATGATCTCTCCTCTAATTTCTTCTTTGACCTGGTCATTCTTTTTTTTTTTTTTTTTTTTAAATTAAATTTATTGGGGTGACAATTGTTAGTAAAATTACATAGATTTCAGGTGTACAATTCTGTATTACATCATCTATAAATCCCATTGTATGTTCATCACCCAGAGTCAGTTCTTCCATCACCATATATTCGATCCCCCTTACCCTCACCCCCCCCACCCCCCCCAACCCCCTTACCCTCTGGCAACCACTAAACTATTGTCCGTGTCTATGAGTTTCTGTTTCTCATTTGTTTGTCTTGTTCTTTTGTTGTTTTTGGTTTATATACCACATATCAGTGAAATCACATGGTTCTCTGCTTTTTCTGTCTGACTTGTTTCGCTCAGCATTACTCTCTCAAGATCCATCCATGTTGTCACAAATGTTCCTATATCATCTTTTCTCACTGCCGAATAGTATTCCATTGTGTATATGTACCACAACTTCTTTATCCATTCATCTATCGAAGGACATTTTGGTTGTTTCCATGTCTTGGCCACCGTAAACAAAGCTGCAATGAACATTGGAGCACACGTGTCTTTATCTCTAAATGTTTTCAGATTTTTTGGGTAGATACCCAGGAGAGGGATTGCTGGGTCATACGGCAATTCTATTCGTAATTCTTTGAGGAACCTCCACACTGCCTTCCATAACGGCTGCACCAGTCTGCATTCCCACCAACAGTGTATGAGGGTTCCTTTTTCTCCACAACCTCTCCAACATTTGTTACTATTTGTCTTGTTGATGATAGCCATTCTGACTGGGGTGAGGTGATATCTCATTGTGGTTTTGATTTGCATTTCTCTGATGATTAGTGATGTTGAGCATTTTTTCATATGTTTATTTGCCATTTGTATGTCCTCTTTGGAGAAA
Organism: Rhinolophus sinicus; assembly: GCF_057876585.1. Lineage (NCBI taxonomy): Eukaryota > Metazoa > Chordata > Mammalia > Chiroptera > Rhinolophidae > Rhinolophus > Rhinolophus sinicus. The sequence goes on from NC_142506.1 coordinate 33,382,431, forward strand.
TGTCTCTTCAAGTCCTCTGCCCATTTTTCAATTGGGTTGTTTGTTTTTTTGTTGTTGAGTTGCATGAGTTCCTTGTATATTCTGGATACTAGCCCCTTATCGGAGGCACTGTTAGCAAAAATCTTCTCCCATTCAGTTGGTGGCCTCTTTATTTTGTCAATGGTTTCTTTTGCTGTGCAGAAGCTTTTAAGTTTCATATAGTCCCATTCGTTTATTTTAGCTTTTACTTCCATTGCCTTTGGAGTCAAGTTCATAAAATGCTCTTTGAACCCAAGGTCCGTAAGTTTAGTACCTATGTTTTCTTCTATGCAGTTTATTGTGTCAGGTCTTATGCCTAAGTCTTTGATCCATTTTGAATTGACTTTGGTACATGGTGACAAATAGCAGTCCAGTTTCATTCTTTTGCACGTGGCTATCCAATTCTCCCAGCACCATTTATTGAAGAGGCTGTCTTTGCTCCATTGTATGTTTTTAGCTTCTTTGTCAAAAATTATCTGTCCATATTTATGTGGTTTTATTTCTGGGTTCTCAATTCTATTCCATTGGTCTATGTGTCTTCTTTTCTGCCAATACCATGCTGTTTTGATTATTGTGGCCCTGTAGTACAGGCCAAAGTCAGGAAGTGTGATACCTCCATTATAGTTCTTTTTTCTTAAGATTGCTTTGGCTATTCGGGGTCTTTTGTGGTTCCAAACAAATCTGATGATTTTTTGTTCTATTTCTTTAAAATATGCCATTGGGATTTTGATGGGGATTGCATTGAATCTGTATATTGCTTTGGGTACTATGGCCATTTTAACTACGTTGATTCTTCCAATCCATGAGCATGGAATGTCTTTCCATTTCTTTGTGTCTTCTTCAATTTCTTTCAAAAATGTCTTATAGTTTTCAGCATATAGGTCTTTCACATCCTTGGTTAAGTTTATTCCTAGGTATTTTATTCTTTTTGCTGCAATTGCAAAAGGAATTGTTTTTTGTATTTCTTTTTCTGAGATTTCATTGCTAGTATATAGGAAGGCAATGGACTTTTGTGCGTTGATTTTGTAGCCGGCAACTTTACTGTATTCGTTGATTGTTTCTAGTAGCTTTTTGGTGGAGTCTTTAGGGTTTTCTATATATAGCATCATGTCATCTGCAAAGAGTGATAATTTAACTTCTTCATTCCCAATTTGGATGCCTTTTATTTCTTTCTCTTGCCTGATTGCTCTGGCAAGGACTTCCAACACTATGTTGAAAAGCAGAGGTGATAGGGGACATCCCTGTCGTGTTCCTGAACGTAGAGCAAAGGGCTTCAGCTTTTCTCCATTAATTATGAGATTAGCAGAGGGCTTGTCATATATGGCCTTTATTATGTTAAGGTATTTTCCTTCTATACCCATTTTATTAAGTGTTTTAATCATAAATGGATGTTGGATCTTGTCAAATGCTTTTTCTGCATCAATTGATATAATCATATGATTTTTGTCCTTTATTTTGTTTATGTGATGTATCACATTGATGGATTTGCGGATGTTGAACCATCCTTGTGCCCCGGGGATGAACCCCACTTTGTCGTGGTGAATAATCTTTTTAATGCATTGTTGTATTCGATTTGCTAGAATTTTATTTAGGATTTTTGCATCGGTATTCATTAGAGATATTGGTCTGTAGTTTTCTTTTTTTGTGCTGTCCTTACCAGGTTTTGGTATCAGGGTGATGTTGGCCTCATAAAATGAGTTAGGGAGTACTGTCTCTTCTTCAATTTTTTGGAAGAGTTTGTGCAGAATTGGTATTAGATCCTCTTTGAAGGTTTGGTAGAATTCACTAGTGAAGCCATCTGGTCCCGGACTTTTGCTTTTGGCAAGGTTTTGGATGACTGATTCAATTTCGTTACTGGTGATCGGTCTGTTAAGATTTTCCAGTTCTTCATGGTTCAGCCTTGGAAGGCTATATGTTTCTAAGAACTTGTCCATTTCTTTTAGGTTGTTGAATTTGGTGGCATATAGTCCTTCATAGTATTCTTGGATGATCCTTTGTATTTCTGTGGTGTCCGTGATAACTTCCCCTTTTACGTTTCTGATTTTGTTAATCAGTGTCTTCTCTCTTTTTATCTTAGTAAGTCTAGCCAAGGGTTTGTCAATTTTGTTAATCTTTTCAAAGAACCAGCTCTTTGTCACATTAATTTTTTCTATTGTCTTTTTGTTCTCTATTTCATTTATTTCTGCTTTAATTTTTATTATTTCCTTTCTTCTGCTGACCTTGGGTTTTACTTGTTCTTCTTTTTCTAGTTCTTTAAGGTGTAACATGAGGTTATTTATTTGGGAGTTTTCTTGTTTCTTGAGATAGGCCTGTAATGAGATAAATTTCCCTCTTAAAACTGCTTTCGCTGCATCCCAGAAATTTTGGTAGGATGTATTTTCATTGTCATTTGTTTCTATGTATCTTTTGATCTCTCCTCTAATTTCTTCTTTGACCCAGTCCTTCTTTAAAAGTATGTTGTTTAATCTCCATGTATTTGTGTTTTTTCCCGCTTTCTTTTTACAGTTGATATCCAATTTCAAAGCCTTGTGATCAGAGAATATGCATGGTATGATTTCAATCTTCTTAAATTTGTTGAGACTGATTTTATGTCCCAATATATGGTCTATCCTTGAGAATGTTCCGTGTACACCAGAAAAGAATGTATAGTCTGATGTTTTAGGATGAAGTGCTCTATAAATGTCAATTATGTCCATTTCATCTAATGTGTCATTTAGGGCTACTATTTCGTTATTTATTTTCTGTTTGGATGATCTATCCATAGCTGTCAATGATGTATTTAAGTCCCCTAGTATAATTGTGTTTTGGTCAATTTCTCCCTTTAGTTCTGTTAGTAGTTGCTTGGTGTATTTCGGTGCTCCCTGATTGGGGGCATAAATATTGATGACTGTTATGTCTTCTTGTTGTACAGTCCCCTTCACCATTATGAAATGTCCATCTTTATCTCTTGTTATCTTTTTCACCTTGAAGTCTGTTTCATCTGATATCATTATGGCTACACCTGATTTTCTCTGGGTACCATTTGCTTGGAGTGTCAATTTCCACCCTTTCACTTTGAGTCTGTGCTTGTCCTTGTAGCTGAGATGTGTCTCTTGTACACAGCATATGGTTGGGTTTAGTTTTTTGATCCAATCTGCTACTCTGTGCCTTTTTATTGGTGAGTTCAGTCCATTTACATTTAGGGTGATTATTGATATGTGAGGATTTCCTGTCATTCTATCTTTAGTTTTCTGGTAAGGCTGTGTCTCCATTGTTTCTTTGCCTTTTTGTTGTTGTCTATTATTTCTGTGTGGTGGTATTCTATGATGTTTCCCTCTGTTTCTTCTCTTATTTCAGTATATATTTCAGTTCTGGATTTTTTTTGAGTGGTTACCCTTAAGTTTATGTAAAAGAAAGTTTGATATTTAGAGTATTCCATTATCTTCAGCACGCTTACTCTCTCCATTCCCATATTCCGGTTCAGGCCTTTACTCTCCCCCTTTTTGAGTTTTGGTTGCCACAAATTGTCCCTGTTGATGGTGGTCGAATAGCCTCCTTTAGTATTTCTTGTAGTGCAGGTCGTGTATTAGAAAATTCCCTCAGCTTCTGTATGTCTGGAAAGGTCTTTATTCCTCCTTCATATCTAAAGGATATCTTTGCTGGATATATTATTCTTGGCTCATGATTTCTCTCTTTCAATAGTTTGAATATTTGGTTCCACTCCCTCCTGGCTTGTAGAGTTTCTGCTGAAAAATCTGATGATAATCTAATGGGCTTTCCTTTGTAAGTTACCGTCTTCTTTTCCCTGGCTGCCTTGAGGATTCTTTCTTTGTCGTTGATTTTAGACAGCTTCAATACAATGTGCCTTGGAGAAGGTCTGTTGGGATTGAGGTAACTAGGTGTTCTATTTGCTTCTTGGATTCGAGGGTCCAGTTCTGTCCACAAATTTGGGAAGTTCTCATCGACAATTTGTTTGAATATATTCTCTGTTCCCTTCTCTCTTTCTTCTCCTTCTGGTATGCCCATTATTCTTATATTGCTCTTTCTGATGGAGTCAGAAAGTTCTTGTAGAGTTCTTTCATTTCTTTTAAGTCTCAAGTCTCTTTCTTCTTCTCTCTGTGTCATTTCCAGGTTTCTATCTTCGATGTCACTGACTCTTTCCTCCATCTGGTCAACTCTACTACCTAAGCTGGTTATTTCATTCTTAATTTCTTCTATTGAGTTCTTAATCTCCAGAAATTCTATTTGGTTCTTTTTTAAGATTTCAATCTCTTTCGTAAAATGCTCATGCTGTTCTTTGATTGAGTTTCTGAGTTCCTTTAACTGCCTATCTGTGTTTTCTTGTATCTCGTTGAGTTTTTTCAGAACTGCAATCTTGAATTCTCTGTCATTTAAGTCACATATTTCTGTATCTTTAAGTGCCTTCTCTGGAGATTTTTCACTTTCTTCCTGAGTTATCTTGTTGCCTTGGTTATTCATGGCGATTACTGGTTTACTATTTCTCTTCCTAGACATCTACTGGAGTGTCTTCTGCAACAGGTTGATAGAAAGCGGTCTTTCTTTTGTTTGCCAGTACTTGTTGGTAGAATGTTTTATTATTTCTCCAACTGCAACTTATTTTCCTTCTCCCACACAGTAGTGCTATGTTTTCTCTGCACTATTCCAACTTCTCACACAATGGGGGGATTCCCTGGGAGACGGGCTTCTCCTCTGTTAATAGTTCATCTAGGTCACAGGGCGCAGTGTCCCGGTGGGTATGCGGAGAGCTTTTGATGTTCCAAAGCTCTTCCAGCTCCTGATTCAGAGCCCGTAGGTTTCAGCAGTTCTGTTTACTCCTGCAGGGATCCGCCCAGATAGGTGGGGTCAGAGGCGGGGTGAGTTGTGAGAGGTGGCCCAGAGCAATGGCGGCAACCACCACCACAGCCCGTCCAGCTTCCACAGCTCTCTCCCCTTTGCTGGAACTAGTTGGGCTGTGAAATTGTGTTTGCAGTCCACAGTTCTCAAAACAGCAAATTTTCTGTTGTTTTGATCTGACACTGCTACTGTTTCGCTTTTAGCACCGGGCAGGTGGGGGCGGGGCGAGCTCTGGGAGGGGAGGGATGGGGCGGCTAGTCTCAGTGCCTAAGGCTCCGTTCTCTGCTCGGCAGTGCGGGCTTAAACCACCGTTTTCAGCCTTTTTCCCTCAGTCTTTTCTCCGAGGTCTCTGCCGTGAGCGTTGGGTTCAGCCGTGTTATATGCTGTCCCCTCAGCCCTGTGGAGCCCTGGCGGAGCCCTAGCAGTCCGAGTTCTTCCCTCTCCCGCAGCTGCGGTAGTTCCGGGAAGCAGCGAGCTCGGCGCACTGAGCTAGGTCTGCGTCCTCCGCCCGCGCGTCTCCGTCTCCGTGCACTTCTCCGTTTCCTCCTCCCTCCACTCGCGCGAATCTCCCACCTGTAGGTGATTTCAGTCGGTAGTGGGCCTCTTCGTGTTGCCTGTGTGCTGTGCAGGGAGTCCTTTGTGGAGTTTTTGTTGTTCGATTCGTTGTAAATTCCAGGGGAGCTTTACAGAGGCTCACCTCACGCCGCCATTTTTCCGGAAGTCCCTGGTCATTCTTTAAAAGTATGTTTTTCAATCTCCATGTATTTGTGGTTTTTCCTGCTTTCTTTTTTGCAGTTGATATCCAGGTTCAAAGCCTTGTGATCAGAGAATATGCTTGGTATGATTTCAATCTTCTTAAATTTGCTGAAGCTAGTTTTATGTCCCAATATATGGCCTATCCTTGAGAATGTTCCATGTACACTAGAAAAAAATGTATAGTCTGATGTTTTAGGATGAAGTGCTCTATAAATGTCAATTATGTCCATTTCATCTAATGTGTCCTTTAGGGCTGCTATTTCATTATTTATTTTCTGTTTGGATGATCTATCCATAGCTGTCAATGATGTATTTACATCCCCTGGTATAACTGTGTTTTGGTCAGTTTCTCCCTTTAGTTCTTTTAGTAGTTGCTTGGTATACTTCGGTGCTCCCTGATTGGGGGCATAAATATTATTGACTGTTATGTCTTCTTGTTGTATAGTCCCCTTTACCATTATGAAATGTCCATCTTTGTCTCTTGTTACCTTTTTCACCTGAAGTCTGTTTCATCTGTTATCAGTATGGCCACACCTGATTTTCTCTGGATACCATTTGCTTGGAGTGTCAATTTCCACCCTTTCACTTTGAGTGTATGCTTGTCCTTGTAGCTGAGATGTGTCTCTTGGAGACAGCATATGGTTGGGTGTAGTTTTTTGATCCAATCTGCTACTCTGTGCCTTTTTATTGGTGAGTTCAGTCCATTTACATTTAGGGTGATGATTGATATGTGAGTATTTCCTATCATTCTATCTTTGGTTTTCTGGTAAGACTGTGTCTCCATTGTTTCTTTGCCTTTGTTGTTGTTGTCTGTTATTTCTGTTTGGTGGTATTCTATGATTTTCCCCTCTGTTTCTTCTTTTATTATGTTATATACTTCAGTTCTGGATTTTTTTGTGTGTGGTTACCCTTTAGTTTATGTAAAAGAAAGTTTCATTCCACTCCCTCCTGGCTTGTAGAGTTTCTGCTGAAAAATCTGATGATAATCTAATGGGCTTTCCTTTGTAGGTTACCGTCTTCTTTTCCCCTGGCTGCCTTGAGTATTCTTTCTTTTTTGTTAATTTTTGACAGCTTCAATACAGTGTGCCTTGGAGAAGGCCTGTTGGGGTTGGGGTAATTCGGTGTTCTATTTGCTTCTTGGATTTGAGAATCCTGTTCTTTCTACAAGTTTGGGAAGTTCTTGTTGACTATTTGTTTGAATATACTCTCTGTTACCATCTCTCTTTCTTCTCCTTTTAGTATGCCCATTATTTTTACGTTGCTCTTTCTGATGGAGTCAGAAAGTTCTTGTAGAGTTCTTTCATTTAAGTCTCAAGTCTCTTTTCTCTTCCATCCATGTCATTTCCTGGTTTCTATCTTCTATGTCACTGATTCTTTTGTCCATCTGGTCAACTCTATTACCTAAGCTGGCTATTTCATTTTTCATTTCTTCTGTTTAGTTCTTAATCTCCAGAAATTCTATTTGGTTCTTTTTTAAAATTTCAATCTCTTTGGTAAAATGTTCATGCTGTTCTTTGATTTTGTTTCTGAATTCATTAAACTGCCTGTCTGTGTTTTCTTGCATCTCGTTGAGTTTTTTCAGAACTGCAATCTTGAATTCTCTGTCATTTAAGTCAAATATTTCCATGTCCTTAAGTTCTTTTTCTGGAGACTTTTCATTTTCTTCCTGAGCTGTCTTGTTACCTTGGTTATTCATGCAATTACTGGTTTATTATTTCTCTTCCCAGACATCTACAGGAGTGGGTTCTGCAACAGGTTGATAGGAAGAGGTCTTTCTTTTGTTTTCCAGTAGGTGTTGGTAGAATGTTTTATTTTCTCTCCGACTGCAGCCTTTTTTCTCTCTCACGCTGTAGTATTACATTTTCTATGCACTATTCCAGTTTCTCATGCAATGGGGGTTTCTCTGGAAGGTGGGCTTCTCCCCTGTGAATAGTTCACCTGGGTCATAGGGCACCACCACCATGGGGGGATATGGAGAGCTTCTGAAGTTCCAAATCTCTTCCTGCACCAGATTCAAAGCCCATGTGTTTCAGTAGCTTTGTTTACTTCTGCAGGGATCCACCCATATAGGTGGGGACAGGCGGGGTGGGTTGTTAGAGGTGGCCCAGAGCAATGGTGATGACCACCACCACAGCCAGTCCTGCTTCCATGGCTCCCTCCCCTTTGCTGGAACTACTTGGGCTGTGAGTCCGTTTCTGCGGACCACAGTTCTCAGAACTGCAAATATTCTGTTCTTTTGCTCTTACACTGCTACTGTTCAGCTTTGGCACTGGGCAGGTAGGGGCAAGGCAAGCTCTCGGAGCATAGGGAAGGGGCAGCTAGGCTCAGTGCCGAAGGCTTCCTTTCTCTGCTCCTCACTGAGGGCTTAAACCACCGTTTTCAGCCTTCTTCCCTCAGTCTTTGCTCTGAGGTCTTTGCTGTGAGTGTTGGGTTTAGCCATGTTATATGCTGTCCCTTCAGTCCTGTGGGCCATAAGCGGAGCCCTGGCAGTCCAAGTTCTTCCCTCTCCTGCAGCTGCCGGTAGTGCTGGAATGCACCGAGCTTGGAGCACTGAGTTAGATCTGCGTCCTGTGCCAGTGTGGCCCTGTCTCTTCACTTCTCCCTTTCCTGCTCCGCACTCGCACAATTTGCCCACCTTTAGGTGATTTCAGTAGTGCACCTCTAAGTCTTGCCTGTCTGTTGTACAGGGAGTCTTTTGTGGAGTTATAGTTGTTCAATTTGTTGTAAATTCCAGGGGAGATTTCAAAAGGCTTACCTCATGCTGCCATTTTTATGACGTCATCAACAAAATTACTTTCAATGTAAATGGATTAAGTGATCAAAAGCATAGGGTGGCTGAATAGATAAAGAAACAAAATCCTTACATATGCTGCCTACAAGAGATGCTGCAAATTGAAAAATACACAGACTGAAAGTGAAGGGATGGAAAAAGTATTTCCTGAAAATGGAAAAAACGTAAAAGAAAAAATCTAGGGTAGCAATATTTATACCATCCAAAATGGACTTTATAACAAAGGCTATAATAAGAGACAAGGACCCAGTAATCCTAGTTCTGGCTATTTATCTGAAGAAACCCAAGACAGTACTTCAAAAGGACGTGTGTATCCATATGTTCATTATTTATAATGGTGAAGATGTGGAGGCAACCTGGGTGTCCATCGATGGATGAATGAATAAAGAGGAGGTGGTACATGTATGCAATGGAATATTGTTTGGCCATGGAAGGGAATGGGTTCTTGCCATCTGTGGTGGCATGAATAGACCTGGAGGGTATTGTGCTTAGTGGAGTATTTGTCAGAACAGAAAGACAGATGAAATATGATTTCACTTATATGTGGAATCTAAGAACAAACACACTCACAGATACAGAGAACATTTTGATGATTTCCAGATGGGAGTGGGGTTGGGGTGGGTGAAAACGGGGAAGGGATTAAGAAGTGTAAATACGTTGTTACAAAGTAATCATGGGGATGGTGGGGTATAGCACAAGGAAGATAGTCAATAATATTGTAACTATGTATGGTGTCAGATGGGTACTATATTTATCCGGGTGATTGATAGGAGGGAGTTGGGGGACAGGGTGAAAAAGGTGAAGGGATTAAGAAGTACAAATTGGGGGCCAGCCCGGTGGCTCAGGCGGTTAGAGCTCCATGCTCCTAACTCCGAAGGCTGCCAGTTCGATTCCCACATGGGCCAGTGGGCTCTCAACCACAAGGTTGTCAGTTCAATTCCTCGAGTCCCGCAAGGGATGGTGAGCAGCGCCCCCTGCACCTAAGATTGAACATGGCACCTTGAGCTGAGCTGCCGCTGAGCTCCCAGATGGCTCAGTTGGTTGGAGAGCGTCCTCTCAACCACAAGGTTGCTGGTTCGACTCCCACAAGGATGGTGGGCTGCGCCCCCTGAAACTAGCAACGGCAACTGGACTTGGAGCTGAGCTGCACCCTACACAACTAAGCCTGAAAGGACACACAACTTGAAGCTGAATGGCACCCTCCACAACTAAGATTGAAAGGACAACAACTTGACTTGGAGAAAAGTCCTGGAAGTACACACTGTTCCCCGATAAAGTCCTGTCCCCCTTCCCCAATAAAATCTTTAAAAAAAAAAAAAAAGAAGTCATGGGATATAATATACAGCATAGGAAATACAGTCAATAATACTGTGATAGCGTAGTACAGTGTCAGATGGTTGCTGGACTTACTGGTGATCACTTTTTTAGGTATATAAATATTGAACAACTATGTTGTACACCTGTAACTGACATAATGTTGTATGTTAGCTATATTTTTTAATAAAAATCTTTTAAAAAACATTTTGATGAGGAACTGAAGAGGGAATTGTCTACGACAACTCGTAGGTTTCTCACTTCCAATTGGACAGATGGTGGTTTCATTCACTGAAATGAGGAATATTAGGAAAGAACTAAGTGTGGCAAGCCAAGATTAGTAACTTGGTGTTTTGCACACTGATTTTGAAGAGTCCAAAATATCTAGGTAAAGATATCAAACAAGCAGGTAGATACACGACTGTGTACTCTAGAGGAGAGATGAGAGTTGGAGGTACCTGTTGGTTTCTTTGCTACAATCACTTTCTATTCCTCAGTCATTTCATGCTTCTACTCTTACAAGCCCCTTTCACTTGCTCTTTCTTGGGCATAGAGTTCGTTTCCTGATTAATTCCTGATCAGTCTTTTTATCTCATACGAAACACCATTTTCTCCTCAGAAGCTGTGCCCAACCACTAGATTAGGTCACTTTCTCATGTTACATATTTTTGTAGCACCACAAATTTCCATAGTATTTGTGAACATGTAATTTCACATTTATTCATATCAGTATTTTTTCTCACCTTCTGACTATAATTTCCACGAGAACAGGAATTGTGTCAGGTTTTGCTCATCATTGAACTATATAACTTGCACCTAGCATAAACGCCTAGCATAAATGATAGATGCTCAGGCGATATTTAAGAGTAGTTGATATTAATGTGAATTAAAAACAAAACAATAGCTATTTATACATGGTGCAAACAAAGATATATTCCTAATTGAAGGCATCAATATTTTGTGGAGGAAAGCTTCTAAAATGACCCCTTTCCCCAGCTCCTGCTATTCACATTCCTTTTGTAACCCCCCCTCCCCCCCAAGCATGGAAGAGACTTGTGACTTGCTTCTAACCAATAGACTATGGCAAAGGGTGATGAGATGTTACTTCTGTGCTCATATGACTTAAGATTGTAGTTTTCATCTTGCTAGTAGACTCTTTTTTTTCTTTCTCTTGCTGGCTTTGGCGAAACAAGCTTCCATGTGGCAAGAAACCAAGGGTGGCCTCCTACTAGCAGCTAGTAAGAAAGGAAGACCTTCAGTCTGACATCCCGGAAAGAACTGAATCCTGCCAACAACCACATGAATTTGGAAACAGATCATCTGCTGGTTGAGCATCAGACGAGGCCCCAGTCCTGGCAAACACCTTCTGAAGGATGCTAAAGCAGAGCAGCCACTTAAACCACATCTGTATTCCTGACCCACGGAAACTTTAGATGGTAAATGTGTTGTTTTAAGCTGCTTAATTTGTGGTAATATTATGTAGCAATAGATAACTAATTTTGAGATTTGGGTACCTGGTAATGGAGTGCTGTTATAATAAATACCTTAAAATGCAAGAGTGGCTTTGAAACTAAGCAGCAGTCAGAGGCTGGAAGAATTTTGAGGAGCCTGATAAAGAAAGATAAATTGCCTGTGATTAGAAATATGGGCTTTGAAGACACTTCCAGTGAGGCTTAAAGGGAAATGAGTAGCATGTTTTGGAAACTGGAGGAAGGGACACTTTTGTTACATAATGGTAAAAAATGTAGCCAAATATCTCCTGCAATTATATGGAAAGCAGAACATGTAAGTGATGAACTTTGATACATAGTTATGGAAATTTCCCAGCAAGAGTGTCAAAAGTCCCACTGGGTTTCTTCTCGAAATTTATGGTAAAGAGCGAGAGGAGAGAAATAAATTAAGAGAGGGAGGAACTATGAAACGAAAGGAGCCAGGACTTGATGATTTTGAAAATTCTCAGTCTCTCCAGGTGATAAAAGATGCTGAAACTACGAAATGCCTTCCAAGGACTGACTGGAAAAGTGGCATAAGGGGAAACGCTGAGAGTGTGACTACCCAACCTTAAAGCTTCAGAAGGCTCAAAGGATAGAATATTCAGTCACACAAAAGAGACTTGAGAGAGATTAAAGGTGTGCGTCAAGGAAGTTTAAGAGCATTGTTCCTCAGTAAAATTAGGAGGGGCACAAGGTAGAAAAGTTCTTACCTAGAAGAGATTTTTGGATGGTGCTCTTATCCAATGGAATGAACCCCAGTGAAATTCACAGAAGGCTCACAAAGTTTTTGAGAATATTGTATGACCACAAACACTGCCATTTTGAATGGAAAGGGAGAAAGTAGAAAATAAAAAGTAGCCATTGGACTTCCAAAATTCTGGCCAGAGGCAGGTTGATAAAACTGTTCAGCTGCAATCTTGTACTACCTTTCATGAAAAAGGAAGGAAGATTCAGACGTGGAACTGAGTCCAGAGGATGGAGAAAAGACCCAGAGAGAATTATTCCTAGACCTTGAACCCTAATCATGGAACTTTCAACATTTGCTGTTGTATTTCAGAACTGCTCTGACCACTGATGCCTTTGTACCTCCCATTTTCCCCTTTCAATTTCCACCAAATTGAAAGGAATTGTACCCCAGGAGATATACTTAACAAAACTACAGGCATACCTTGGAGATATTGCAGGTTTGGTTCAATATCACAGCAATAAAGCTGGTATAGCAACAAAGCAAGTCATAATTTTTTTTTTTTTTTTTGCTGCTGGTGGAGTGTCTTACCTTCAATTTGTAAAACACAACTGTGAAGCACAATAAAACAAGATATGCTTGTACATCTCAGGAGCTTCATCTACACCTGGACTTGATTTAGATGATGAGATTCTGGACTTTGAGCAGATGATACAATGAGATGAAATTCTTGAGAGCCTTAGGAAAGGATGAATGTGATTTCCATATGGAAATGATGTTAATCATTGGGACCAGAGGGTGGACTGTGGTAGGCATTTCCAACATGGCCCCAGTGGTCCTTGCTTTCTGGTATTTATGGCCTTGTGTAGTCCCATCCATCCTCCCAAGTAACTTGTTTTTAAGAACCAGTAGACCCTCAACATTGAGGGTGTGCCACTTCTGTGATCAGATTACAGAGGATTCTGACTTCCATCTGCCAGCAGATTTTCTCTCTTCCTGGCTTTGATGAAGAAAGTTGGCATGTTTGAGAGGCACATGTGGCAAGAAATTAAGGGCAGCCACTGGCCAACAGTCAGCTGAGAACTGCAGCCTTTAACCCAACAATACAAAAGGAATTGAATCCTGCCAACAACTATGTAAGTGAGCTTGGAAAAAAATCCTTCCACAGTTGAGCCTTCAGATGAGACCCCAGCCCTGTCTCATGCCTTGATTGCAGCCTAGTGAGAGATCTTAGAGGACCTGGTTAAACTATGCCACGACTCCTGATTCACAGAAACTGAGATAATAGATATGATAGGTGTATTGGTTCTATTGCTATATAACAAATTGCCTAAGTTGGAAAAGATGGGTAAAATTCGGTGTTTGCAAGGCTGTGAGGAACAGACGTTCTTATATAGTGTTGCTGAGAGTAAATTGGTACACAACTTTCTAAAGGCAATTTGGCAATATAGATTTATTTTTTAAATTAAAAGCTCAAAAGGTAAGTGTTTATTGACTTAGCAAAGTTCATTGCTAGGAAATTATCCAAAAGAAATAATTGGACAAATATACAAAAGTGACATCACATAGCCATTACATTATAGTTTATTATCTCAAAAAATTGGAAGCAAACTAAAGAGGTGATTGCTTGAATACACTGTGATGTATACAAGAATAGGAACATTATTCACTCATTAAAGAGTATGATATATATTTATGAATATCAATTATTCACTGACATGGAAAGCCATGCTGGTAAGTGAAAAAAATCAGGTTATGAAATAACATACTTAGTGTTAGTTTATTAAAATTTTAGAACATGTATATGTGTATACATGGATAGACATCTGGAAAACTATTTCCCCAACTCTTTAGTTTATTATTAGCCACCTATAGCAACTAGGATTTGGGGGTGTTTTTATTTTTTTCTATATACTCTTTTGAATTGTTTGAATATTTTGTATGAAAATATATTATTTTTTTTAATTAGAATAAAATAAGGCTTGTTTTTCCTTTGTTGAAACTTCATCTACAGAGTGACTGTGCAGCACATCATACAAAGTTGGACAATTAAGTTCACGAACTCACCCTAGAAAAAGTACTACATACCTTGTTGCTGAAAATCACTACAGTCACCTTCGAAGTACTCCCCTTGGTAAGCTATGCACTGACTTCAGCACCTAGTCCACCCTTCAAAGCAATTTTGGAACTCTTTTTCTGGAATGGCCATCAGAGCTGTTGTCGTATTACCCTTGATGGCCTGAATGTCATCAAAATGTCTTCCTTTCAATATTTCCTTTATTTTCCGGTAAAGACAGAAGTCATTGGGGGCCAGGTCAGTGAGTAGGGAGGGTGTTCCAATACAGTTATTTGCTTACTGGCCAAAAGTCCCTCACAGACAGTGCCGTGTGAGAGGGTGTATTGTCATGATGCAAGAGCCATGAATTGTTGGCAAAAAGTTCAGGTCATCTAACTTTTTCACACAGCCTTTTCAGCACTTCCAAATAGTAAAGTTGGTAACTGTTTGTCCAGTTAGCATAAATTCTTAATGAATAATTCCTCTGATATCAAAAAAGGGTTAGCAACATCATTGTAACAATTTTGCGAACTTAATTGTCAGACCTTGTATATACTCCCTCAAAAATCATAGAAACAGGGCAGCTGGTTGGTTCAGTGATTAGAGTGCAGTGCTCATAACACCAAGGTCGCCGGTTCTATTCCCACATGGGCCAGTGATCTGTGCCCTCCACAACTAGATTAAAGATTACGACTTCACTTGGAGCTGAGCTGTGCTCCCCCACAACTAGACTGAAAACAGCGACTTGGCATGGAGCTCATGGGTCCTGGAAAAATACACTGTTCCCCAATATTCCCCAATAAAAATAATTAAAAAAGCATGGAAACAGAATGGTTTGCCTATATGCCTAGGGAAGCTGTTGTATGTTGGTGACGTTTTAAATCTGAACAGTGACTAACAATGGAAGTGGGATATAAATTATACAAAATCATTCATTGTCTCTAGCAGGTAAAGCTGAAATAGTGGGAACATTGTATGGTACACATTTGGGCTTCACACATGAGCCGGGTCACAGAAGGAATTTGTTCAGAGAGGCCAACTTCTGTTTTCTGGAATACTCTTTTCTTCCTTCTTCCTAAAATAAGTTTTTATTCATCCTTTTTGTGTGTGATACATTTTATCGGGTAATATTGGGGAACAGTGTGTTTCTCCAGGGTTCATCAGCTCCAAGTCATTGTCCTTCAATCTAGTTGTGGAGGGGGCAGCTCAGCTCCAAGTCCAGTTGCCGTTTTCAATCTTTAGTTGCAGGGGGCGCAGCCCATCATCACATGTGGGAATTGAACCGACAACCTTGTTGTTGAGAGCTGGCACTCTAACCAACTGAGCCCTCCGGCCGCCCCTTTGGAAGCTCAGCGGCAGCTCATTGTTTTCAATCTAGATGTGGAGGGTGCAGCTCACTGGCCTATGTGGGAATCGAACCGGCAACCCTGTTGTTCAGAGCTCACACTAACCAACTGAGCCATCCAGCTTCCCTTTATTCATGTTTTAAAAAATTAGAAAGAAGCTCATTATTAACCTATAGAAAAATTTTTCCTAAGAGGATTTTAGAGGTAATATATATATTAGTATAATTTAAATTAGGAATGCATCCTGGGAAACGTTTCCAAAGAGTTGTAATATTTATTTAAGTGTTGTGTTTCATTGAGGCCCACTTTGCTGAATAATGTTGCTACTAAATATGCCAACCCATGTCATTATTAATATAACCAACGGCTTCTGAAGTTCAGTTAAATTTTAAGATGTATTTCTGAACCTGTGAAATCTTTATTACTAAGAGAAAAACTTGTTTAGAAGGTGAGAAGAGTCCTGCTGGAAGACAAAAAAAAAAAAAAAAAATCATACCTCAAAATTCTTTTAAGACCTAATATCCATAAAAATGAGTAGCTATTCTGGTGGCTGAGCAGAAAAGAAAGAAACAGAGGTCATTGCTGGGAAGGACCAAAGTGTTTATGTAAATTAATAACCTCAGATACTCAAAAGTTGACAAAAGTAGTGATAGTGTAATTTAAAAAATAATTAACTTTGGCAATAAGTTTGTTATTCCAATGTGACCTTGCTACATCTAATATATCCTACATTTGATGACTTACTTAAACTCAATGGGCTCTCTCTTTTTTCTTCTCTCTCTCTATATGTATGTATGTATGTATGTATATATATATATATATGTATATATATACATGTGTGTATATATATGTATATATATATACATGTGTGTATATATATATATGTATGGTGCAAGTAACAGTGACTTGCACGTATGAGGTATGGTTACTATTTGGAGAAATTCATTTTGTCTATACTGTAACCCTTAATCCTGAGGCATTTTATGAATATATATGTGTACTTTGATTGCTTCAGCATAAACCTGTTATCTTTACCAAAAAAGGACATTTTGGATAGATAACATCTTTTTGTGATAAATATATTAGGACATTATTGTCTTGAAAAATAAAAACAAACAAAAAAAACAGTAATATAGAATACCTAATTACTTTAAAATAATATTTCATAGCTATATTTCATTTTGGGCAAGATAATTATCAGTTTCCTACCCTTCTATGAGCATCAAATGAATCATCAAATGAATCATCAAATGTGTGGAAGTGTGGGACCAATGCAAATTTACCAAGCAGACAATTACTTTATGATTTCTGTTCCTAAGAGGTTATTTAGTCCACTGTGTGCACTTTGTCTGCAATTAGAGTAAGAATATCCCATCGGTGCTTTAGTTATAGCCTCCTCTTCCAAATAGACTTCAATCATAGGCAGGAAGATCTAAAGGGGAGATTAACAAACTTGGCCTACAGTTATGCTTTAAGAAATAATAAAGTTATTTATTAAAACAGTAACGTGTACTTGTGATCAGGAGTAACAAGAGCAGGGTTTGAAGTAGAAAAAGAAGTGGTGTGTCTTTGGAGACTTACTTCACTGGCACTGAGGGCTGGTATTAGAGTACAGTGCCTACCTGGTGGAAGTAAGAGTAACAGGATGTCTTAGTTCAGGCTGACTACAGACTGAGTGGCTTAAACTCAGAAATTTGTTTTCTCACAATTGGGTGACTGGAAGTCTAAGATCAAGGTGCTGGCAGGGTTGGTTTCTCCTGGGGTTGCTCTCCTTGTCTTGTAGACGGCCACCTTTTCTCTGTGTCGTGTAAAATGGCTTTTTGCTTGTGCATGTTTGGAGCGAGAGAGAGGTCTCTGGTGTCTCTCCCATTTCTTATAAGGATACACATCCTATCAAATTAGGGCCCACCCTTATGACCTCATTTCACCTCAGTCACTTCCTTAAAGGTCATATCTCAAAATACAGTCACATTGAAGGGTAAGGCTTCAATATACAAGTTTTGGAGGGGACACAATTCAGTCCATAACAGGATAAGATCTGGGGTTCTATCGAGTCTTTGAGGACAAGAATATCATAAAATTGATTTGTTAGCATCCCTTGCAACAACATAAAGTCCATGGGGGCAGGAAGGATGTCTGATCTGTGCACTGTAGCACTCCTAGCACTCACTGCAGTGTCTATTAGTATAAGTATTTGTTTAGTGAACTATTGAATATAATGATTGGATAATGGGGTGGCAGAGAAGCGGTTGCAGTGGTCTGAGATGTGAGGTACCAAGTGCCTCAACTCAGTGGTGGTGGAAAAGAAGTGAAAGGATGACAATGAGTGACAATAAGAAAGTGGGATAAAAAGGAAGAAAGAATCATGGATGACTGACATTCTGTGATTGAATAACATGGTGATCACTATCCCATTAGTGAAAATAGAGAAGTTAAGAGAGGTTAATTGATTACTATGAATCCTCATTTTGAAATGAGATGCCACTTAGGACTTATGCACACTCTGTGAAACTGAAAGTCCGCATAGCTTCTTCAGATCTCCCTAAGGCATTCTGAGGCCATGTGATTTCTCTTTTAGCAACATTTTTAGGGCTTCTGTTTTCTGAATTATCACTCTCTCCTGATTTTGGTAGCCCAAAGAGAACTAGGAAGATTAGACACACACAATTCTTCTCTTCTAATAATATACTTCTACCTTTACTGTCTTTTATTTGTGGTAACCAGAGTAAAATAGAAATTATGGTCATATTGGGCATCACAGTGAAAGAAAACTCCTAGGCACTAGTGCTTTTTATTTCAAAATTATTTCTCTTTTCCCGACTGCTTCCTTTTCTTTATAATTCTAAGAGAAATGACTAAAACTTTCTCACTTACATCTCCAGCTGAGTTATTTATGAGTGAAAATATGCATCTAATAGCAATCTACTTTCTGAAATTGTTTTAGTTACAACAATCTCAGTTTATATCAGAAATTTTTTTTCTTTTTCTTTTTTTTAACAGGACTTTATTGAGGAACAGTGTGTATTTCCAGGACTTTTTCCAAGTCAAATTGTTGTCCTTTCAATCTTAGTTGTGGAGGGTGCCGTTCAGCTTCAAGTTGTTGTCCTTTCAGTCTTAGTTGTGGAGGGTGCAGCTCAGCTCCTGGTCCAGTTGTCGTTGCTAGTTGCAGGGGGTGCAGCCCACCATCCCTTGTGGGACTAAAGGAATTGAACTGGCAACCTTGTGGTTGAGAGCCCACTGGCCCATGTGGGAATCGAACCGGCAGCCTTCGGAGTTAGGAGCACGGAGCTCCAACCGCCTGAACCACCGGGCCGGCCCTATCAGAAACTTTTTGAACATGTGTATTATCTCTTTTGAACCAACTATTCTTAGCCAGCTTTAAAACTGAAACTCAAAAGGTTGTTAAATATAAAGTTGGAGTACTTTGTTTACACCTGCCAAGAGGATTTAACAACAGGGAACTGTTTTTTATGAATAATTGGAATGACTTCTTCTAGCTTTCACTCTACTTGCTCCCCAAAAAACAAATTCAATGTTCAGGTTCACTTCCCCTAACAGACTGTGTTCTTCATGAGTAGACAGCACTGTGCATAACCTTGAGAATAGGATTTGCTCACTAGATTTGGATTTTTGTGATTAGCCAATAAAATGTCATTTTGAACAATTGCATTTTAATTTTAGCAAATTTGTCATCCCTCTGTACAGAAATGTGTATAATTCTTTGAATGTATTATTGCTCTTTATAAATATTTCATAACAACTAGTGTAAATAAAATAGCAATTAGTAACCCAAAGGATACATTCTAAATGTAATACAATTGAAATTGAAATTATAGGATGTTACAATTAGGATACAGATTAAGCTGCTTTAACAAAGACAGAGGTTTAAACAACACAGAATTTTCTCATTCAACCGTCTGACTCATTTCTCACCTAATATTGATATGTCAGCTCCTTCCATTCTGTAATTCCAGCAGTGTCCCTAAAATATTAACCTCATCTGCATGGTCCTAGATGAATTGTCACCATGTCTAAGTTCCAAGCACAAAGATGGGAGGAGTAGAATAAAAAGACACATCTTCCATTTAAGGGACACAATCAAGAAATTGCGTATGTCACTTCTGTTTACATTCTATTGGCCAGAACTTAGTCATATGGCCACACTTAGCTACAAGGGAGGATGGGAAATATGCCCAGCTAAAACTCAGAATTTTGTATCTTAAGAAAATGAGAAGATGGATATGGCATGCCAAAGTTGTGACTCTTCAGTCTCAAATCAATATTCATTGAACTAACCTGGTTGACTATGGCTTCAACTGTGAAAGAAAAAACAAAAGGAGGACTACGCATCATTAGCAAAATGCTGAAAATCTGTTGTCGAAAACTGAATCTAGTAGATGAGTATAATTAACTATTTTACGGATCTCAGCAATGGATGCCTCCTTATAATTTGTTAGTATGTTGTTTGATTTGCAAAGATTTGTCCTTTGAATTTATTTACAGTAACACTTTGTATAAAAACAATGAACAACCTATCTGTAATGAAATTTCTGGCTCATCTTTTGTTCTGAAATGTTACGGTAGAATCAGTGTTACTGAGAAAATTCAATGCTCTGAGTGGCCAAGTTTTCAGTTAAGAGTATAGCATGGTGGGTATGACTAGACAGAGCTTCTCTGTTGAACCATAGAAAGTGCTTTCCCTTTGTGCACAGGACAGACTCTGTTGTCAGGCATCATCAGTGTCCACCTTAACCAGAGCTGCTCTGGAGGGAGGCACTGTTCTCCAGGCCCCTGGTCAGTGCTCTGCTGCAGCCCTGGGAAAGGGGAAAGAGCACCTCTTGAGAGCAAGTGGTATGTCACTGCCCCAGCCTGGGTCCAAGTGGACTGGAGGAAAAGACGAATGGAAAGGTCAGGAGTCCCAACTCAACAGAAGAGTCACGTAACACTTCTCTGCTCAGGTCCATTTGAGAACCTTAGCAGGTGGTGAGGGAATGACTGGGGTGGCCATCTCTTTCAGCACCAGAGCCACTATGGCTTGAGGTGTTTAATGCCACACCAGGAATAAGTAACCATATGTTTGGACTTCTTTGAGGAGTCTTCCAAGTCTCACCCAGACATATTTTGTGCCGTAGTCTACTACAGCCATTAGGGAATTCTAACAAATGAGACGTCAGCTTATTTCTGGCTCCAGTGGCATGAATTTTCTGCCACTGAAGACCTTCCTTTATGTTAAGCAATAAAGGTGAAGATGTCTCTGAAAGCCACAGTCTCTTACATTTTCTGTGAGGGCAAGGGAGTGTGATGTTGAATCTGTAGGCTTCTTTAGCTCATAACCATTTATAATTGACTTGTTTATCTGATTAACTGCTGCCACATCAGGAGTAAGCGAAGTTGGAATAAGTTTGTCAGCAACTATACAGTCTGCATGCCCAGGGGCTGTTTGGAGGATGATAAGCCAAGGAGGGCAGGGCCTGGGTGTTGTGTTGCACAAAGGCAAGTACTTGGTGACTGTGCACCAGAAAAACAGGAGTGGCATGCAAGTCTCATCCAGTGAACTGTATTCTCCAAGGCTGCTCATACTCTGGCTTCTAATGTCTGGGTTGGGAGTCGTGAGCATTTTTATGGTGGTCCAAGTCACTGTGGTTTAATATATTACAGATTTTTTCCTCTAAGGATTTGTAAGTTTTTCAGTTAGTTATATACCACCGCATTTTCAAAACTATGATCTTTTAATGGCTATATTATGATGAATTATGAAGTAGGTTAAAATTTTTATGCTATAGTGGGTATAGACAAGAGCAAGCCTTTGGTGAGCTTAGTGTATCTCTGTGCAAGACCTATAGCTTATGAAGAGTATGGAACTTTAATGTGTCTATCTAACCTAAACAAGTTAAAAAAAATCCAACTACATTTCTTTTTTCAAAAGGATTTTAATTGAAATATAGCTAACATGCAATATTATATTTGTTTCAGGTGTACACCACAGTTATTCAACATTTATATACTTAAGACGTGATCACCATGATAAGTCCAGCAACCATCTCACACTACTATGCTATCACAATATTCTCTGTGCTGTATATTACATCCCCATGATTATTTGTTTTATACCTGGAACTTTGAACCTCTTATTCCCCTTTATCTTCCCCCCTTTTTAATTTTTTAATTACAGGTGACATTCAATATTATTTTACATTAATTTCAGGTGTAGAGCATAGTGGTTAGATATTTATATAATTTACAAAGTGATCCGTCTGACTAATACCTATCTGGCACTATACATAATTATTTCCATATTATTGATTATATTTTTTATGCTTTTTTTACACTCCCATGACTATTTTATAAGTACCAATTTGTATTTCTTAATCCCTTCACTTTTTCACCCTGTTCTCCAAACCCCTCCAGTCTATCACCCTGATAAATCTAGTACTCACCTGACACCAGACATAGTTATTACAATATTATTGACTATATTCCTCATGCTGCACCCTACATCCCCATGACTACTGTGTAAGAAACAATTTATACTTCTTAATCCCTTCCCCTTTTCACCCACCACCCTAACACCCCTCCCATCTGACAACCATCAAAATATTCTCTGTATCTATGAATTTGTTTCTGTTATGTTTATTTATTTTATTTAGACTGCACATTTAAACAAAATCACATTGCACATGTCTTTCTCTGTCTCACATACTCCACTCAGCACAATACCCTCCACGTCTATCCATGCTGCTGCAAATGACAAGAACCCATTCCCTTCCATTGTATATATGTGCCACGTTTTCTTTATCCATTCATCCATTGATGGACACCAAGGCTGCCTCCACATCTTGACCATTGTAATGAATGCTGCAATGAACATATGGATGCATATATTCCCTCGAAGTAGTGTTTTAACTTTCTTTGGATAAATACCTGGAAGGGGGTCCTCCTTTGTCTCTTGTTTGCCTTTGTTTTAAAGTCTATTTTGTCTGGAATAAGTATTGCTACCACAGCTTTTTTTGTTGTTATTGTTTCCTATTTCATGAAATATCCTTTTCCATTATTTTATTTTCAGTGTGTGTGTCTTTGATCTAAACTGAGTCTCTTGTGGACAGCACATGTAAGGGTTGTTTTCTTATCCATTCAGCCACCCTATCTTGATTGGAGCATTTACTCCACTTACATTTAAAGAAATTGTTGATAGATATGTAGTTATTACCATTTTATTATTCATATATTTGATCTTTTTTTTCATCTTAAAGAAGTCCCTCTAAGAATCTTTTTAATACTATTTGTTGGTGATGAATTCCTTTAGCCTTTTCTTGTCTGAAACGCTCTTAATCAGTCATTCAATTTTAAATGATAGCTTTGCTGGTTAGAGTAATCTTGGTTGTAGGTCCCTGCTTTTCATCACTTTCATTATTTCATGCCAACCCCTTCGAGCCTGCAAAGTTTCTGTTGAAAAATCAGTTGACCTCCCTTGTAGGTAATTAACTGCTTTTCTTTTTCTTTCTTTCTTTCTTTCTTTCTTTCTTTCTTTCTTTCTTTCTTTCTTTCTTTCTTTCTTTCTTTCTTTCTTTCTTTTTTACTAACTGCTTTTCTCTTGCTGCTCTTAAGATACTCTCTTTGTCTTTAACCTTGGACATTTTAATTATGATGTGTCTTGATTAACTTCTTTGGGTTCATCTTGTTTAGGACTCTGAGCTTTCTGGGGTTGTATGTCTATTCCCTTTACCAGGCTAGGGAAGTTTTCTGTCATTGTTTCTTTACATAGGTTTTCAATTACTTGCTCTCTTTCTTCTCCTTCTGATACCCATCTGATGCGAATGTTGATATTCTTGATATTGTCCCAAGGACCCTTAAACCATCTTTGTTTTTCTGGATTCATTTTTCTTTTCACTCTTTTGTTTGGGTGTTTTCTGCTACTTTATCTTCTAAATCGCTGATTCGGTCCTCTGCTTCATTTAATCTACTGTTGATTCCCTCTAATGTATTTTTCATTTCAGTTGTTGCATTCTTTATTCCTGACTGGTTCTTTTTTTATGTTTTCTATCTCCATTTGTATGTTTCCTGTCTCTTTGTTGAAGTTCTCACTGAGATCACTGAGCATCCCTATAACCAGAGTTTTGAACTCTGCATCTGATAGATGGCTTGTCTTCATTTTGTTTAGCTTTTTCTGGAGCTTTGTTCTGTTCTTTTTAATTGGGACATGTTTCTTTGTCTTCCCATTTTTGCTCCCTCTATGTGTTTATTTTTATTTATTAGGTAGGGCTGCTATGCCTCTTGGTCTTAGTAGAGTGGTTTTATGTAGTAGGTGTACTGTGGGGCCCACTGTGCAATCTCCCTAGTCACCTGAGTTGGGCACTCCAGGTGTGTTCCTTGTGTGAGTTGGGTGTGCTCTCCTGTTGTAGTTGTGCATTGGTTTCTGTTTGTACGTCAATAGGAGGGATTGACCCTTAGACTGACTGGTTGTGAGGATTGGCCATGACTACAGTGCAGGAACTGTTGTGCAGGAGCCCTATTCACTTTAATAGGGCTCTGGTGCCTGCCCAATCTGCTCTTTGGGTGTGTCGTCCTTGGAGGCAGCTGGGTGATGCTCTGGCTGGGTCCGAAGCTAGCCACAGGCATGCCAGCCCTGTGGTTACCCAGCATGAGCCACAAAGTAATCCACAGATGGCCACCACCTGTGCTGGGCTTGGAGGTGCCTCGAGAGGCCAAGCCTTGAACAGAGGCCGGTTGCCACCAGTGCCGGGCTTGGGGCTCCTCAGCCAGATGTACAGGACATGCTGAAGTCAGATGCTGCTTATTTGGATTTTGTGAAACTTTGAGAAATTTTAGTAAAGTCTGAATTGTGAGCCAAGACAGGCCATTTGTATGGGAAAACTACTGGAAGTGGCTTGGATGTGCTGGAAATTTGGGTTGGGTGAGATCTCAGGGAATCATGAGGGTGGGGCAAATGAACAGTGTTAGCTGTATTGATGGAGACTCAAAATGGCAGCTGCCTGCATCTGCACACCAGGATGGGGGCAAAAAATGGCTTACTCCAGTTCCTATGTCTGGGAGAAAGCTGCCCCTCCTGTCCTTGCCCTGAAGCCAGACAATTCAGTTCCTGCTCATATGTCTCTGGTGCTTTTGGAGCTGCAGCCACAATGCTGGCACTCAGAGTGAGCGAGTCTGTCAGTGAGTAAATCTGTGCCATGGCCCTTAAAGAGGAGTGCCTGGGACTTCAGCTGCCATTGTCTCACTCAACCACAATCTCTGCTGGTTTTCACAGCCAGAAATTATGGGGACTTCTCTCCCTGGCAGTGGAACCTTGGGCTGGGAAGACTGGTGTGGGCCTGGGGCCCCTCATTCATCAGAGGAGACTTCTGCAGCCAAGATATCTCTCCCAATTTTTAATGGTCACAGGTGGGTATTGGACTAGCCTATTCTGCATCTCTGCCATTTCTACCAATCTCAAAGTGGCTTCTTCTATATGTCTAGTTGTAGGGTTTCGGTTGAGCTAGACCTCAGGTGATTCTCAATGATGATTGTTCTGTAGTTTAGTTGTAATTCTGATGTGGTGATGAGAGGAAGCACGCATAGCACTTACCTACTCTGACATCTTGACCAGAAATCCCAACTATATTTCTTTATGTATATGTTTATAACCCTTCATGGAATTAAAGATAGTTTTATTTTCCCCTTTTCTTTCACCTCCTCCCGCCCCAGTCCTGTTCAAGCCATTGTTTCTCACTCTAGTTATGTAGGACATAGCTCCCTGGCCCACACTGGTATTATGAGCCTTGCGCTCCCCCCATCTGAGGCAATCAGTCGCCAGTCATGGGTTGGCTGCTCACAGCAGCTCTCGCCGGCTGCTGGCCATTAACGATGGCTGCTGGCCACTCATGCTGGCCGCCCGCTACTCACGCTGGCCACCAGCTGATCATGCCCCTCACGGTGGCACACGGTAGCCCGTGGCAGCACTCAGCAGCCCGAGGCAGCTCATGCCAACCTCTGCTGCTCACGGCAGCCCAGCTCCAGGGAGAGCTGTTCACAATCTTAACTGTAGAGGGCACAGCTCACTGGCCCATGTGGGAATTGAACCAGCGACCTTGGCATTAAGAGCATGGTGCTCCAACCACCTGAACCACTGGGCCGTCCCGATAGTTTTTTTTTAATAATATAAGAGAAAGCTGTCAATCAAAGGAAAATGCACTGGACCTAGATTTAGAGAGCCTAGGTTGTTGTTACAGGTCCTGCTGAAATGATTTTGTGTTTTTAATCTATTGGATACATAGTTAATAATTTACAATGAGAAATGCACCATCTGCGTGATCAGAACATTCATATTTATTGACCAAATGTCTAATCCCAGTAGGAGAGTATTTGAGAATAGGTATAATATTACTTCTGATATAATTTCTCATATATCTTAGTTCATCTTTAATAATATTAGATGTTTGGCTAAGATCATCCTTAAGTTTCCTTTTAATTCTAAAATTTCCTATTGCATTGGTCTGCATCATGGAAAGGGGAAGACTCACATAGAACTTAGAAAGTAAATGAGCTCAGTGCCAGGCATTGTTATAAGCATTTAATTTTATTTAATTCAATTTATGAAATAGGTATTATTATTATCCCCTTTTTACAGATGAAGAAACGGAGACCTTGAAGGCATTAGATAACTTGTTCAGTATCCTACAACTGGTGAGTGGTAGAATTGAGATTTTGAACACAGGTCTGTGGGATCCAGAGTTTGGGGGCTGAAATCTATTCCTTTTAACTATTACAGAGTAGCAGTGTTGAGGAATGTTTTACTGCCTAAGAGCAATAAACAGTCTGACAATAAGTTTTACTTTTTAAGAAATTATGTAGTTGCAATATTTCTTTACATATTTCCAATCCATACATTATTACAAGTTTATAAGATTTGAAAATAGGAAATGTAAAGAGGCTTCTGAATATAAATAGCAAAATAAAACAAGATTAAATAATATTCCTCCCAATGTAATGAAATGAACAGTAGTAAAAAAATTTTTAAAAAGACAACAATTCATAAATGGCATCCAAATAAAGGAGAATGACTTTACATCATAAACTTCAAAAAGCGATGGCAAAGGAGAGTGATAGAAGTTTTGGAATAGCTCTTCCTTCACACCCATTATGCAGAAATATTATTGAGAATTTGGATAATTTTTATTAATGTCTTCCAATTTGGACAGAACCAGTCTGAGGGAGTGAGGAGGTAGCCCTGGGAAAAATAAAGGAAAAATGCTTCATGTGCAGCTGATTTACTTATTCCTATGGTGCCTTGACAGAGGTAGGAAGGGCCTCCATGGCTTCTGATCTTCTAGGTCTCTGTGGGGAGGAAGTAGGATGAATGAGAGGGATATACCCACAGCTGAGTGGGGTGGGCACTGCTGCAGGATATTTAACTGGACTTCAAAGGACAAATCAGAGCTCTTCCCAACCTAGTATGGATCTCCTCTCAAAACCTTCTCCCATGCCCTTAGGCTAAAGATAAGTAGATTGAAAGCAACTCCAACATATTAAATTAATACAAATGGGGCAGACAGCCTGGTCTTAAATAAAGTAGAAGAATTATATGAGACCAAGTAAGAGATCAGGACATAGCTAGCTAATGAAAAATGAAAAGAAGTGGTATGACAAGTAAGTAAACACATTAGTGCAGGAAGAAGAAGAAGGAGAAAGAAATGAATAAGAAGAAAAAGAAAGAAACAACATGGTATTAAAAAAAACCCAGATGTTTTAAGGAGGAGAATGGGTTTTAAAATAATAAAAATATACCTTCTCCAAACAAACAAGATTTCCTGAGAGTGCTTTAAAGTATGGAATGACTTTATAATACTATTATTCTGTAAAACTCGGCTCAAAACTGAGATAATAAGACAACAGAATGAAATGAACAGGGAAATTTCAGAGCTAAGGAAATTAATTGAGACCCGAAAGAGCACCCTTATAGATCTAGTAAATAATTTAGGAAGAGCAAAGAATAGGATAGTCAATAGTCAACATATACATAAATATAGTTGGGATTTCTGGTCAAGATGTCAGAGTAGGTAAGTGCTATACGTGCTTCCTCTCACGACCACCTCAGAATTACAACTAAACTACAGAACAATCATCATTGAGAATCATCTGAGGTCTAGCTCAACTAATTTTATAGTCAATGACTGAAAATAAAATTATTGGCATGGAGGAAATGCTTACAATAATCAGTGAATATAGACAAATGAACAAAGAGGTTAAAATATGTAGAAGGCCATCAATATGGAGGACAGAGACCATCCAACACAGACAACAAATAGAATAGGAAAAAGTATTTGAGTATGTAATAAAAGAAACTTTTCCTGAACTAAACAAATGGGTACAAGGGCACATTATGTGCTAGAAAAACTGATACAACACAATAAACATCAAGGCATACTTTTGTTAAGTTATTGACATTTAAAAATAAGAAAAGAATGGGGTGGCCGGATGGCTCAGTTGGTTGGAGCACGAGCTCTGAACAACAGGGTTGCCAGTTTGATTCCCACATGGGCCAGTGAGCTGCACCCTCCACAACCAGATTGAAGGACAATGAGCTGCTGCTGAGCTTCCGGAGGGGTAGCCGGATGACTCACATGGTTAGAGTGCAAGCTCTCAACAAGATTGCCCTCCACAACTAGATTGAAGGACAACTTGGAGCTGATGGGCCCTGGAGCTGATGGGGTGAATTTACCAGTTAATCCCTATTTTCCACCTTATTTCAGCACATTTGGGGGCCTGCCTACCCCTGCCTTTCCCGTACTCTTTAGGAATTAAAATCTCCTGTGGTGAAGAATCATTCATCTGAAGTCAATAATTCATAGAGTAAGATGAAATAATAATTGATCCATAGATATATTTCTCTCTTTTGTTTTGTAAAACATATTTTTCTCTGGCATAACAAATGGTATTTTCCCATACTATAATGATAGAAATCTGTTTCCTGGCAAATGCGGGCACCACTGCCCCAAATTTTTCTTAATTTGGCTGTGACCAGGGCTTTAACTCCAGTGCAACCATAGGTGATACACAGAATGACTGTCATGAAAGATCCCTTGCACCGTGTAAAAACACTCCAGTGAAGCTTCTCCTTATGTGGTGTCTTATTCTATTTAAATCCTTGAGAGATTAGCTGCTGTCACCTCCTAGCTATTTCTTTGGCTTAGTTTTAACTTTTAGTACTTTAAATAAACTACGGATTGGGACTGAACCAGAGCCAAAAGAAACAGCTGATTGGCTATGAAGGCCCCTTTGGGAGGTTCTGACTCTGACCTTAAAGGCTGAGCTGGTCATTCTAAGAAAACTGGGGGTAGCCCGCGGGTCTACTCTGATGGCTTTAGGAGGGACATCTGATGGACACCGGAAGGACTGGTACTCCAGCAAGAGATCAGAGATTAGGTACTGAAAAGGAACTGCAGAATTTTTAAATTAAGTTAGTATTTCCACACGCAATTATCATATTAGTTCTTCAGTAACCTGCTGAAGACAAAACACACTACTTTAGAAAAGCAAAACTGCCTTTTATTTAAAGTAAATCCTGCAGCAATTGAGAGAGACGCCTTTCACCTTAGGTTTTGAACTTCTAAATATTTCCATATTAGGAAATGGGAAAGAATAAAAGCTGGGTTGTATGATGGGGGAAATGAAAATGGGCTGGGAGGTGATTATATCTACTTGCCACCATTCTCACTGCCACCATCATACAGTCATATCATTTGAAAGGAAGAATCGAGGCTCACACCATGTGAACTCCTTACACCACATCAAAGGAAGAACTGAAGTTTGATTCCTGATTGGATATGGGAACAGAAAAGGAATCAAGCTGACTCACTTGAATGGCAGGTAATGTCATTAACCATGGACAAGTAGCGGGGTTTAAAAACAAGGTGTTCAGTCCTGCTCCCGTATTGCTTTTTTTGGTAATACCATTACAGTCGGATCATTTCCTCTAGTGAGATGAATTTTCTCTGTCTTAGCAGTACTTACAATAAAAATTATCTTAAGAAAACCTCTTTGAAAACACCATGACAAGTTATCCAGTGCAGATGAACTTCTTGTTCATAAGATTTTTATCATGGAAAAAATGTTGATGAATTTGTGTAAAGCCAATCACAATTAACCTACGAGGTCTGATAATTAAGTTCGTGGACCCATCCTAGAAAAAGTATGACATAACTCACTGCTGAATATCATTAGGGTCACCTTCATGGTACTCCCGTTGGGAAGCTATGCACTGGCACCAGTGCTTATTCCACCCTTCAAAGCCATTTTGGAACTCTATTTCTGGAAAGGCCCTCAGAGCTGTTGTTGTATTACCCTTGATGTCCTGAATGTCATCAAAATGTCTTCCTTTCAATATTTCCTTTATCTTTGGGTAAAGAAAGAAGTCAATTGGGGGCCAGGTCAGGTGAGTAGGGAGGGTGTTCCAATACAATTATTTGTTTACTGGCTAAAAACTCCCTCACAGACAGTGCCGTGTGAGCTGGTGCATTATCGTGATGCAAGAGCCATGAATTGTTGGTGAAAAGTTCAGGTCATCTACCTTTTTTCACACAGCCTTTTCAGCACTTCCAAATAGTAAACTTGATTAACTGTTTGTACAAATTCATAATGAATAATCCCTCTGATATCAAAAAAAGTCAGCAACATCATTGCAACAATTTCACAAGCTTAATTGTCAGACCTATTGCTTAACTTCAAACTTCAGCACTGAGAAAGGTAACATACTTCAGGGATATATAGGCAATGATTTATTTTTTAACTCATTGAACATCAATAAAAACTCTCAGTGGAGATTGTTTTCCTCATTCTGCATGCCATTCTATGACGTCCTTTCAGCTTATATCTGAGTGTGGTATTATTAGGCATGGAAAGTACATCCCACATTTGCTTGTGTTTAATTAATATCCAATTTATAATTAAAAATTAGAAAAATTTGTTTTTCTTAAGTCCCCATGTCAAATTTGTTATGTTAATACATCTAGTGAATTTTTATGAAAATTAAGAAAAATTGCTTTCACTTTCTTTTTAATGTTATATTAGTTTATAAATTAATGTGTTCCTTTCATTTACAAATAGATCAATTATTGAATTCCATAAACGTTTAAAACTATTATAAATTTAATACTGTGAAAGAAAAACAGCAAAATGGAGTTCATACTGCCAAGAGAGCAATCTGAAATGGATTTGGGAGGCCTTCAGGAAGCAGAGCTAACACACCCCTCTCCATGTGAAACTACACTTTTGAAATGGGATAAACCAAATGGCTACATCCTGATACAGTTCCTGGAACTGGCTCTGCATTGAACTCTTTATTAAGAAATAAAATTTTTACCTAGCAATAGACATAAGCAATCAATCATGTATAACATACTGTAAGTTAGCTTGCCAGCACCAATCTTAGCTCTTTAAAAATGTCTTATGTAACCCCTCTAAAAGGCCCTCTTTTTCTGTCTTTATAAACTCTGTCCTTTTCTTTCCCATTAGGAACACAGTTGGGATTCTACTTTGTAGAATTGCAATTCCTAGAGACCCCCAAATAAAGCTTTTGTTTGCCTCATAGTTCTTGGACAAAATTGACTTTACATGGTGTCAGAAGTGGGATCAAAAGTGACTTTCCTCCTACTCCAGCACCTTTGTGGATTTGTGTAAGGTACATATAAAAGTCCATTGCACTCTATCATCTTCTTGGTGGACCCTGATCATTGTGGTAAGTCCTCTGAGCTGCCTGCCTTGTTTGAGGTTCAGGATGTATATGGGTGTCCTCTGTTACTGGATTTTTGTCTGCAAAATTTAAAATGCCTGTCTGATGAGCAATTACTCTATTGAAATATAGGAAGTTTACTTTCTAAGGAATGGCTGCTGAATAGCTACCCTCTGATTTCTCCTGGATTTATGTACAAAATTTATGGGCCCTCATCCTGCATCTTTCTATCTTGCTGGATTATAATTACTCAGGATGCTTTATAGCTAAACTGGCCAACTTGGAGCTCTTTTGAAATCCCCAAGTTAGTTTGTCTGTGTACTCAATTGGAAAAAGACTACAAGACTAAGCAACGTGAATGGAAAGTGTATCTTAATTGGCATTTTGAGGCCTGCAAACATATAAATGATTCAAAAAATTATTTCCCTTCAAAACTCAAATTCTAAATTAACCAAAACAAATTCAGAATTATCTCAGTGGGTCACTAAACTTGAGGAAACTTTTAAATGTCGGTCTGATGTCTCGTTATCTGCACCTTCTGCTCCTTTGCTGCTTTGCTGCCCTCTCCCTCTTTGCCTTTCACTTTCTGAATTCCCTTTTAATGAAGATAAACCTGAGGCTCCATTAGATCCTCTGGTCTTACTATCCCATTTAAAGTTAAACTGTTGGATGGGCCTGGCCCCAAATGACAAACCCATATTACTTATACCCCATGGATTAAAGGTGAGCTACATACCATTACTAAAGATTTCCCTAATCCCATAGAGGAGCCCATTGGGTTTGCTAGAGACTATCTGCTCACTATCCAAACATATGATCCAGGGTTCTCTGACTCTATCAGTTTATCCATATGCTCATGGGAGAAGAACATCCCAGAGGGTGGTTAAACAAGAACGGATGGCAAAATCCTATGAGAGACCTTTCCTATTGAGGGTGACAAGCCATGAACAAAACCTCAAAATTGGCTAAATGGTTCCATGAAAAGATACCTGAGGCTTTGCCTTGAGTTATTGGTTGGAAGAAAATTTTAAAATATGTTCCAAAACATGATAACATTGTTTTTGATTACTATGATAGATTTGAAGAAGTTTTTAAACAGTATTCCAGCATAGATAAAGTCAATAATGGTACCTCAATGCTTTTAAATTCAGCTTTTGTGGAGGATCTACAAGATCAACTTGCACAACCTATAAAAAAAATTACAACTTAATTGGGCCACCATGCAAATCCATGATTTACTATATTATGCTGAGCAGCTCTCCCAAGCCTGAGTAATGAACCTGGAGTTACAGCAATTGATGGCTAAATCCGCCTTTCAAGCCCCGCAATGCAAACCACCATTCAAAGGGGTTTATTGTTACTGCAAAAGCCTGGACATTGGAAAAAAATTATTTAAAGCTCAAAAGACAATTATAAGGCCAATGGTCCATAAAATTTGAGAATCCTCCTCAAGGATTCCAACCTATGTTTCTCAGCAGTAGGGTTGCTCTGAGGATCAAAAGGTTTTTTTTCTCATGCTCCTCACTAATTCTTTCATTGAAGTTGATCTGACTATTGGAATTGAGGTAACCAAGGCCCTGGTTACCAAAGCTACCATATCAATTCTTAACCCCACCAGCCTTGCCATTCCCCTTCCTCAGAGTATTGAAACCATACAAATGGTGGGAATTTCCAATCAACCCGTGACCATCTCCAAAACCCTTCTAAGTTCTTCTTCAACTTGGATCTATATTCAAGGAACCCACCAATTTCTGTCCCTATTCATCTCCTAGGATGAGATTTTTCTTGACTCACAAAACCCACATTTCTTTCTTTCAAAGGGGGAAATATTTTTACATCTTTTTTTTTAAGATTTTTTTTTTAATTGGGGAAGGGATACAGGACTTTATTGGGGAACAGTGTGTACTTCCAGGACTTTTTCCCCCCCCCAAGTCAAGTTGTTGTCCTTTCAGTCTTAGTTGTGGAGGGCGCAGCTCAGCTCCAGGTCCAGTTGCCGTTGCTAGTTGCAGAGGACACAGCCCACCATCCCTTGTGGGAGTCGAACCAGTAACCTTGTGGTTGAGAGGATGTGCTCCAACCAACTGAGCCATCCGGGAGCTCAGCGGCAGCTCAGCTCAAGGTGCCGTCTTCAATCTTAGTTGCACGGGGCGCTGCCCACCATCCTTTGTGGGACTTGAGGAATTGAACTGGCAACCTTGTGGTTGAGAGCCCACTGGCCCATGTGGGAATCGAACTGGCAGCCTTCGGAGTCAGAAGCATGGAGCTCCAACCACCTGAGCCACCAGGCCGGCCCTATTTTTACATCATGAAGTTCTAGATAATGACCTTCAAGAGGACTGCTGTATAGCTATTCCAGTTTTTTTCAGTCACTGGACTGAAAAAGCTGACCCAAACCCTTTTTGAGATTCCATTCCAAATGAAATTTCATTAAAAAGTGCCACTAACATCAGTCTCATTTATTCTGTACCAGTGATGAAAATTTAAATTGAGAAAAATAAACCTCTGCCTAACTTCCATCAATACCCTTTAAATGCAGAGGCCATTCAAGGAATCAAACCTATCATTGAGGAATATCTCAAACAAAGCCTCATCATTCCTTGCACAAGCCCTGTTAGAAAACCTGTCCTCCCTGTTAGAAAACCTCACGGTAGGGGATGGAGATTTATTCTAGATCTAAGAGGAATAAATGACATAGTCATAACTCAGCACCCAGTTGGCCTAGAATTCATAACTTACTCTCACCCATACCACCAGAAAGAAAATTCTTTTTGGTTATAGATCTCTTTAGTGCTTCTTTAGCATCCCTTTTGATCCTGAAAGCCAATGTTATTTGCTTTCATATGGAAAGGACCACAATATAGTTGGATAGTAATGCCTCAGGGCTACACTGGAAGTCTGACTGACTTCTCAAACTTTAAAGGCAGATGCTGCCAATGCAGAATTCCCTTATCAGCCCACCCTTTTACAATATGTGGATGATGTCCTCCTCTGCTCACCTTCTGAGGAAGCAACACTTGAAGATAACCTACAACTCCTTTAAGAACTAGGAAAAAAGGGACATAAGATATCTCCAGAAGAACTTCAGTTACATAAAACTCAAGTTAAATCGCTGGGATATTTATTTGTTTATAAAGATTTCCTCTTGGATTCCGATAGGATTCAGGGTATTTTAACTTTTTCTTTCCTCAAGACTAAAAGGCAACTCAGGAGTTTCCTACGTTTGGCCAGATATTGTAGAAATTGGA
Organism: Rhinolophus sinicus; assembly: GCF_057876585.1. Lineage (NCBI taxonomy): Eukaryota > Metazoa > Chordata > Mammalia > Chiroptera > Rhinolophidae > Rhinolophus > Rhinolophus sinicus. The sequence goes on from NC_142506.1 coordinate 33,416,689, forward strand.
TTCCTAATTTTTCTGTCATGGCTCAAACTTTATAATCTCTTCTTAAGGCTGACCAGATATGGACAGAGGAATCCTAGAGAGTCTTCAATGAAATAAAAGGCAATCTTTATGATCCACCTGCTTTAGGACATCATAATTATCAATTGCCCATTTTCCTTTTTGTCTATGAAAGAGAGGGAAATGCCATAGGTGTCTAGACTCAATGCATGAAAGTCAACAAGCCCATTAGATACTGTCGTAGACATTAGATCTGGTAGGCAGAGGTCTCCCTCCCTGTATGAGTGTTATTGTAGCCACTGCCAATTTACCAGAGCATATAGAAGAGATAATAATGGGTTCTCCACTGACTATGTGCCTCACTCATTAGAAGCCCTACTTAACCCTCATCATACTCAGCACCTCTCTGCTAGCAGACTAACCTCCTAGGTGTTCTTTTATTGTCTTCATCTAATATGACTATTACTCATTGAATACTCTGAACCCTACTATTTTCCTTCCTCTACCTTCCAAGGAAACCCTTCATGACTGCCTGAAATTAAGACTGACTGCTAACTCCTCACATTGATTTACAGGAAACGCTTCTTGAAAATGCTGAATTAATTTGGTTTAATGATGGTTCTTACCTAAGAGAGGAAACAGGCCACTATCAAGCAGGCTATGCAGTTGTCTTTCTAAATGAAACCACAGAGGCCAGTCCAATGCCTCAGTCAACTTCTGCTCAACAAGCAAGCTCTATGCATTAATTTCAGCTTGCAATTTGGCCAAAGTTAAAACACTTAGCATTTATACTGATATCAGGTATGCCTTTAGTGTTGCCAATGACTTTGGTATGCTCTGGAAACAGAGAGGATTCTTGACTTCTTTCAGGCAAAAGATACAATAAGTCCTTATGTTATAGAACTCTTAGAGGTTATCTAATTACCTAAATCTTTAGCAATCATAAAAATCCTGGACATTCAATGGCAAACATGATGGAAGGCAGGGGTAATCATTTGGCTGACATTGCTGATAAGTTAGCAGCACTGAAACAATCTCAGCCCCTAATAGAAATACTTATGCTACTGGCTGAAGCAACTGAGGATTTAAAAATAACATTATGGAAGCACAGCATTTATCTGTTCGACAAAAGATAAAGAAATTATTAGCAAAAAGCTGTAAATTTGGCTCTAAAAGAAACTTATGAGTAGGTCCAAATGATCAGCCACTCCTCCCTAATTCCATACAACATCATATCTTAGAATATACACATGACTTAACTCACTGGAACACTGACAAAATGGTTTTATGAAGAAAACAATACCACTGGAAGCCATCTCTAAAGATATCCTGTCAGGTATACCAAAAACGTCATATCTGTCCAAAGCACAATTCTGGAGAACCGTTCATAACTATATGGGGCATTTTCCCTTGCCTTTAGGATCCGTTGAGATCTGGCAAATGGACTTTATTCAGTTGCTCCTTCTCAAGGATACAAATATGTGTTAGTAAATAATTTCTATGTCTTCTCATTGGGTGGAAGCATTCCATGCCACAAAGCCACAGCCTCAGCAGTAAGTAAAATACTCCTTCCCTACTTGGGGGATTCCCTCAGAGCTTCATAATGACCGGGGAACTCATTTCACAGGACATATCATACAATCTGATTGTAACATCTGGCTGATTTTGCAATATTTCCATTGTTCTTATCATCCCTAGTCCTCTGGTCTTGTAAAAGAAACTAATGGGATAATCAAAACTCAACTGGCAAAACTCATAGAATCTTTAATTTGCCTTGGTCTAAGGCTCTTCTCTTGGTATTGCTCAACCTAAAATCTACTCCCCTTAACAAACATAGACTGTCTCCTTTTGAAATTATGACTGGCAGGCCCATGAGATTAGATCAAGGAATGTATGAATTTCCCTAGCCCTTCCCTCCATGGGAGGACACAGCAAAAAGATGCCAATTATGAATCAGGAAGTGACTCTCACCAGACACTGAATCTTTTTTAAAAAAGATTCTTATTAAAATATAGCTAACATACAATATTATATTGGTTTCAGATGTACAGCATACTTATTCAACAGTATCCACCTGGCACTATACAGAGTTCTCACCACATTATTCATTATGTTCCCTATGCTAAAAAAGTGATCACCTCATAAACAAGACAAATAGTAACAAGTGTTGGAGAGGCTGTGGAGAAAAAGGAACCCTCATATACTGTTGGTGGGAATGCAGATTGGTGCAGCCACTATGGAAAGCAGTGTGGCGGTACCTCAAAAAATTAAGAATAGAATTACTGTATGACCCAGCAATCCCTCTCCTTGGTATCCCCCCAAAATCTGAAAACATTTATCCATAAAGACACGTGTGCTTCAATGTTCATTGCAGCTTTATTTATAGTGGCCAAGACATGGCAACAACCAAAGTGTCCTTTGATAGATGAATGGATAATGATGTAATACAGAATTGTACACCTGAAATCTATGTAATTTTACTAACAATTGTCACCCCAATAAATTTAATAAAATTAAATTAAAAAAAAAAAAAAGAAGTTGTGGTATATATACAGAATGGAATACTATTCAGCCAGAAGAAAAGATGAAATAGTACCATTTGCAACAACATGGATGGATCTTGAGATTATAATGCTAAGCGAAATAAGTCACACAGAAAAAGTAGAGAACCATATGATTTCACTGATATGTGGTATATAAAACTGAAAACAACAAAAGAACAAGACAAACAAATGAAGAAACAAAAACTCATAGACATAAACAATAGTTTAGTGGTTACCAGAGGGTAAGGGGAGAGGAGGGTTTTAGAAGAGAGTAAATGGGGTCAAATATATGGTGATGGAAGGAGAACTGACTCTGGGTGGTGAACACATAATGTGAGCTATAGAGGATGTATTATAGAATTGTACACCTGAAATCTATGTAACTTTACTAACAATTGTCACCCCAATAAATTTAATAAAAAAAAGTGATCACCATGGTAAGTCCAGCAATCATCTGACACTGTACCACACTGTCACAATATTATTGGCTATATTTCTATGCTGTATATTTCATCCCAAGACTTATTTGTTTTATATCTGGAACTTTGAACCTCTTCTTCTTCTTTACATTCCCCCCCGCTTTTTAATTGTTCAATTAGAGTTGACATTCAATATTATTTTATATTAGTGTCAGGTGTACAGCATAATGGTTAGACGTTTATATAATTTAGGAAGTCATCCCCCTGATAGTACCCACCTGGCACTATACATAGTTATTACCATATTATTGATTATGTTCCTTATACTTTACATCTCCATGACTATTTTATAACTACATATTTGTATCTGTTAATCTCTTCACCTTTTATACCCTGCCCCCAACCTCCCACCTATCACCCTGATAGATCTAGTACCCATCTGACACCATACATAGTTATTACAATGTTAATGACTGTATTCCTTATGCTGTACCCTACATCCCCATGACTACTGTGTAACCAATTTGTACTTCTTAATCCCCTCCCCTATTCACCTACCTCCAATTCACCTCCCATCTGGCAGCCATCAAAATGTTCTCTGTATCTATGAGTTTGTTTCTGTTTTATTTGTTTGTTTATTTTGTTCTTTAGATTCCATTTATAAGTGAAATCATATGATATTTGTCTTTCACTGTCTGACTTACTACACTCAGCACAATGACCTGCAGGCCCATCAGTGTTGTCACAGATAGCAAGATTTTGTTCTTTTTTACAGCTAAGTAATATTTCATTGTGTATACATATGTATCACCTCTTCTTTATCCATTTATCCCTTCAGGGACATTCAGGGTGGCTTCATATCCTGGCTCACGTAAATAATGCTACAATGAACATATGGATGAGCACATCCTCTCAAAGTAGCATTTTGGATTTGTTCAGATAAATACCCAGAAGTGGGATTACTAGGTCCTTCTTTGTCTCTTGTTATAGTCTTTGTTTTAAAGTCTGTTTTATCTGGTATAAGTATTGCTATTCCAGATTTTTGTTTGTTTGTTCTATTTTCTTGAAATATCTTTTTCCATCCCTTTATCTTTAATCTGTATGTGTCTTTCAATCTGAAGTGAGTCTCTTGTAAGCAGCATATGTAAGGGTCTTGTTTTCTTATCTATTCAGCTCTCCTATCTTTTGATTGGAGCAATTGAATCCATTTCCATTGAAAGTAATTGTTGATAGGTATGTAGTTATTGCCATTTGATTATTCATATTTTTGATTTTTTTTTTTCTCGTCTTAGAAAAGTCCCGTTATGATTCCTCGTAATACTGGTTTGGTGGTCATGAACTTCTTTTTCTTGTCTGGGACACTCTTTATCTATCCTTTGATTCTAAATGATAGCTTTGCTGGATAGAATAATCTTGATTATAGAGCCTTGATTTTCATTACATTGAATATTTTGTGCCAATTTCTTCTTGCCTGTAAAGTTTCTGTTTAGAAATCAGCTGACGGTCTTATGGGGGCTCCCTTGTAGGTAACTAACTGCTTTTCTCCTGCTGCTTTTAAAATTCTCTCTTTGTCTTTAACTTTTGGCATTTTAATTATGATATGTCTTGGTGTTGGCGCCTTTAGGTTCTTCTTGTTTGGGACTCTCTGTGCTTCCTGGGCTAGTATAGCTACTTCCTTCACCAGGTTAGGGAAGTTTTCTGTCATTATTTCTTCAAATAGGTTTTCTATTCCTTGCTTTCCCTCTTCTCCTTCTGCTACCCCTATAAGGTGAATGAATGTTGGTATGCTTGACGTTGGCCCAGAGGCCCCTTAAACTCTCCTCAATTTTTTGGATTCTTTTTTATTTTTGCTGTTCTGATGGCGTGCTTTCTCCTACCTTATCTTTTAAATCGCTGATTGGATCCTCTGCTTCATCTAATCTATTGTTGATTCCCTGTAATGCATTTTCATTTTAGTTATTGTAGTCTTTATTTCTGACTGGTTCTTAATTGTTTTCTATCTCCATTTTTATTTTTTCTATCTCTTTGTTAAAGTTCTCCTTGGAATCATTGAGTATCTTATAACCAGTATTTGGAATTCTGCACCTGTTAAATTACTTGTCTCCATTTTGTTTAGTTCTTTTTCTGGAGCTCTTTTCTGTCCTTTTATTTGGGACATGCTTCTTTGTCTCCCAATTTTGGATGCCTCCCTGTGTTTGTTTCTATGTATTAGCTAGGTCTCCAGTCTTTGTAGAGTAGCCTTATGTAGTAGACCTTATGTGAGCCTCATTGGCACAATCTTCCTGGTCACTTGAGCTGTGCACTCCAGGTGTATCCCTTGTGTGGGTTGTGTGTGTCCTCCTCTTGTAGTTGAGCTTTGGTTGCTATTTGCACGTCAATGGGAGGGATTGACCCTTGGGCTCACTGGTTGTGAGGACTGGCGTTGACTATAGTGGAGGAGTTATGGTGCAGGTGCTGACCCTACAGAGCAGGATCTGCCTTAGTATGGCTCTGGCACCTGCCCAAACTGCTTCTTGGGTGTGTCATTCTTGGAGGTGGCTGAGTGATCTTCCAGCTTATTTTGAAGCTGGCTGCTGGGGGTGGGGGAAACAGCCCCAGGGCCACCTGGGCGGTGACCTGCTGCAGGTCAAGTTCAGCTGAAGCCCATGCCTCACCCAGAGCCACCCAGCAGGAGCCACAAAGAAATCTGCAGATGGCTACCACCTGTGGCATGCCTGGCAGTACCTTGTGAGGTCAAGCAGCAAATCAAGGCCTGCTGTCACTAGTGCCAGACTTAGGGCTGCTCAGCCAGAGGTTCAAGACATGCTAAAATCAGATGCTGCTTGTCTGGGTTCTGTGAACCTTTGAGAGACCCTAAGGAAAGTCTGCAGCTTGAGCTAAGGCAGGAAGTTTGTACAAAATGCCACTGGAAGCGGCTTGGGTATGCCCAAAAGTTGGTCTGGGTTGGGTCTTGAATCACTGGGGCATGGTAAATGAATGGCGCTAGCCAGCTTGATGGAGACTCAGATATGGTGGCCACCTGCGTCTGCACACTGGGAAGGTGAAGGGCTCCACAAAGAAACAATGGCTTCAGCCAGCTGCTCTGTCTGGGAGAAAGCTGCCCCTCCAGCCTCCATCCTGAAGTCAGACAACTAAGTTCCCCCATATGTCCCTGCTGCCTCTCCAGCTGCTGCCCAAGTGGTGGAGCTCAGTGTCTGTGATTTCACTGGTGAGTAAATCCATGTGCAGTCCCTTTAGGAGGAGTTCCTGGGAATGCAGCTGCCCTCCATCTTACTCAGTCACAATCTCTGCTGGTTTTCACAGCCAGAAATTATGGGGACTTCTCTTCCCAGCACTGGAATCCTGGGCTGGGGAAGGGCTGGGACCTCTTGCTCCTCCGGGGGACCTCCATAGCCAAGATATCCCTCCCAATTTTTAATGGTCACATGTGGCTGTGGGATCAGCCTGTTCTGTGTCTCTGCCCCACCTACTAGTCTCGAGGTGGCTTCTTCTGTATGTCTTTAGTTAGGGCTTCAGTTCAGCAAGATTTTAGATGATTCTCAATGATAGTTGTTTTGTAGTTTAGTTGTAATTTTGGTGTGATTGTGAGAGAAGGTGTGCACAGTGTTTACCTACTGCACCATCTTGACTGGAAATCCCAGCACCTGGATCTTGAACTTCTCAGCTTCTAGAACTATGAGAAATAAATTTCTGTTGTTTATGAGCTACTCACTCTATGGTATTTTTGTTATAGCTGCATGAACAGACTAAGACAATACAGCTTTCTAAATGTTGTTCTCTTAATTGTCTAAATACTGTTTATAAATGTAATCAAATTCTGCTACACAGTCTAAAATAAGTAAAAAAAAAAAAAGACGAATGGAAAATTTCAATAAGTCATAGGGCTAATACATCAGTTTCTGTAATATGTCAGATACCTTTAAGCATTTCAAACACCTTAAATTGCAAGATTTTTGGATATTTTAAAAACTTATTCCTAAACTTAACACCAAATAATTAATAATGGGTTTGGTTACTTCACCACCCTTATTCTTATTTTAATGCCTTCTTACTATTATAGAGTCATTTATGCATTGAGCAGATTTACTACCTCAGCTGGGCTGGGGTTACTGGTTCTCAAAACATCCCCACTGGATTACAGATTAAACCAGTTCTTCTCAAACTTTTTGATGTTAGGAATGCTTTCATACTCTTAAAAATTATTGAGAAATCCAAAGAGCTTTTGTTTGTGTGGTTATAACTACTGATATTCACCACAATAGAAGTCAAATCTGAGAAATTAAAACCATTTATTGATTCATTTAAAAATAAAAATAAATCCATTACGTGTTAACCTAAATAATACATTTTTATGGAAAAAGTTATTTCCAAAGCATAAAATATTCTTTAAAAATTATTGAGCAAAGTGGCATTATTTCACATTTTTGTAGATCTTTTTAGTGTCTGCCTTAATTAGAGAGAGTTGGATTTTCATATCTGCTTCCACATTCACTCCATGTTGACATTACAGGTCGTGTAGTCTCTCGAAAACTCCACTGTATACTAAGGAGAGAATAAGAGAGAAAAAGGCCAAGAATTTATTAGCATTATAAAAAATAATCTTACCTCATAAATGACCCTGAAAGGGTCTCAGACACTCCTGGACCACACTTTGAGAACCACTGAGTTAGATAACAATGAGTTAAGTAATCAGGCCAGGATCTGGGTGCTACGTGCCAGGATAGTTCTACCTAAGCCACAGATTAACATGCAGAGTGCCCTTGCACATGGGATTTGTCTGCTGTGCCAATGGGGGAAAGTCTGTTCCTTTCATCATGTGTCCCCTAGGCATCTTTTAAGTTTTATCCCTAATTATTTTTTTCAACATTTTATCATCTGATTTAGGAAGATGGAAATCTTTTTACTGCACGATTAGAACTCACTGAACTCTCCACTCTCTCATGTAGATTATAATAACCCCTTTCCTGTCTAGTTGAACTGTGCATTGTTTTTGTATTTTTCTTTTCTGGCTCTTGACCACAATTCTGTCATCAATTTATTGCTAGAGCCCTAAGTCCTGTTCTCTTGCATGTAATAGTCAAGCATCCAGACACCACATGTTGTCTGTATTCAGCAGAAGTTAGTTGACCTTTTTTTAAGAAGTTGTAGAAGTAACTCCTTCATTAGTCAGGAAATTTGACTAGACTAATGATCTCAAAGTTCTTTTTTTATTTGAAAATTCTATGCTATTCCTGCTTTATCCTTTCAACCCCCCAAAATTGTGGGCTGCTCTCAGGACCACTGGAGGTCAGGATGTCTGCTTGCTTTCCTGATATTCAGTGTCTCCTTCATAACAGAAACCCAATTGTGGTAGAGGATTACTGTGTCCAGGTAAAAAGACATAATTCTCTGGATCCTTTGCAACTTGGGGTGTCCTTGTGACCTAGTTCTGGCCAATGAGATGTAAGCAAAGGCTACAGGATGGGGATTTTGCGAAAGTGATTATTTCCCTTGCACAAAAAAGGAACACTTAGAAGAGATGTGTCTTTATACTGCTTCCTGTCTGGAAAGTAGATGTAATACTTGGTGATGGGGTGGCCCTCCTAGCGCCATGAAGGACTGAATAGCAGGAAGCTAAAGGAGGCTGAGGCCTTGATGATTTCCAGGAAGAAATGCATGAGGACTGGTGTACCTCCTTCTGGACATCTTTACATGACAAAAAGAATCCTTCTTTAAGATACTGTAATTGAGTTTCTGTTGCACGTGGGCTAAATTCATTCTTAATTGTCTAATGCGTTTGCTACTAGCTAGTTGTAGCAGCTAGTGTACTCTCATAGTGCCTGTCATCTCACCACTCGAGTATTCTCGAAGAGGTTAATAGCATGACACAGTGCAGAGTGACTTCCGTATCAACCAGAAGAGGGCTGGCTCTGTATCACTAGCTGTGTGACCTCAGGCACATTTCTTAATCCCTTTGAGCTGAAGTCTTCTAATCCATCAAAATGAGATGAAAATTCAATATCTCTTTGTTGTTGTGAGCATTAAGAGAGGTAACAAATAAAATCCCTAGCACAGTGCCTTGTAGATTGAAGTAGGCACTCAACAAATGCAGGCTCCATTTCTCTTTTCCTGTTTCAGAAGTAAATCAGTTCCATTCATAATATTCCAGACCTATCTCCTAGTAGTTTGAAGCTGAATAACAAAAATATAGCAGGATTTTGGTACGCTAATGCTTAGGCAAATATTTGTACAATAAGCCAAATGACGTGAGTTTGCCTGTGACAACTGGCAGGCTGTATAGATGAAAAAGGTGGTGTCCTGATGACCTACGGAAGCACTGAATGGTGATCCTTGAAGGGTAGGCGATTAATAAAGATGATGGTGATGATGACAGCAGCTAATATTTTTCAAGCACCTACTATGTGCTAGTCACTGTGGTAAGCACTTTATATGTATTATCTTATTTTTAACACTCACCAGTTTATGGATAAAGAAGTGGAAGCTTACAGAGATTAAATAAATTGTCCAAAGTCACCCAGTGGTAGTTGGGACTAGACTCCAGCTCTGTCCAACTCCAAGGTTATACCTGTGAGCACAGCCTGCTGATGAGATGTAAATTAGTGGTGAGCTGAAGTCGGTTGTGAGAGCCTATTATGTATATCTTTTCTTAAATTTGTGTTCAGTGAAGTCACCTTGGTAGCTTGAAATCATCCACAGTGAGAGTATTTACAGCACAACAATTGATAAATGCTACAAATCGGTTCTCTCCCCCACTTCCCTGCTCTAGTTGCTGGTTGTTAAACACCTACCAGCACACGACTGGATGGAATCTAGCTGCTTTAAAAAGGCTATGGATCAGGAAATAGTGAATCTGGTGGATAGCAGATATTAAAGTATTGCGTAAGTCAGGCCATGGAAGCTTCTTGATCATTTATACTGAGTTATTTGCCAGGCAAGATAGATTCCTGTGAACAGGAAAATATGAGCATTACCCTAGGGGCTCTAGAGGGAAAGGAGTCAAGCTGGAGTGAGGGTCTGAAGATCTCAAACAAAAAAGACATAATGTACATACATTTCCCCATTTATTTTAAGATCCTCTTTTTGAGTGCCTTCTCTGTGCTGGTACTTCTATGTGTCACATTAAGAAATATAAATAAAATAGAATCCCTTCCCTTGATGAAGCAAACATATACACAAATAATTACAATGGAATGTGAGAAAGAGCAATAAAAAGCAATGCGCATAAATTTTTAGTGAGGTGGAAATTTATTAGTCATAACTACTGCAAGTAGCCCTTTTAATTCTTCATGAATCTTCTGAGTGGGGGTTCCTTTATTATGATGAAGTATATGAAAAAATAAAGGCTTAGATTATACAGACATTGTCATTGTGTTGTCTCAAGCAGTGATGTAAATGTGCCAGCTATAGAGATCAGCAGTACCCCCATTAACATCTGTTTGCCCAAGTAAGTTGTTAAAGAGGACCAACTTTAGCTCTTTTAGGTTGAATTTCTTCCCTCTCTTAGGAGCCTTCATGTCTCTTCAGGTTGTCGACCGGGAAAGGATCTGGTATGTCAATTAATGTTCATTGACAAACTGCTTGCCTGTCCCTACTGTACCATTTCTGTCACTGTGTTACTTAAACATGTTTTTAATCTTTTAACTTCAACTTTAGAAGAAAATGACTTTTCTGTTGCTAAAGGGCTTTCAGCAAACTGGAAGACAGATGTTGGGAGATAAAAGAAAGTCTTTGAAATCTACGTCATATTAAAAAAAAACAATTTAAGCATTTTAGAGAGAATAAAAAGGGATGAGAAGAGGCTGGAAGAGAATGATTTTGGAAGTATTTTGCTGTTAACCTAACCTAAGCCTTTACTCTGGAGGAAAAGCCAGTGGCTCACCCAGTCACTGGAACTGGTGGAGAATAATACCTGGGAGCTACACTTGGTGTCATTGGGCTTATCCCCTGCTGTCATCAACTTCTTCCAGGATACCAAGGCCTTCTTGACTGATAAGAGCAAGACTTCCTTTGAGATGCTCCCCATCTTCACTTTGCTCTTTTTCTGAGCCTTGTTGGGTTCAGGCAGTGGTATGTTCACCAGAGCCAACTGTGAACATTTCAAGATTTTTGTGAGATAGTTGTTAAAGACAGCCATTATTAAAAACTAAATTATATTCACTTATAATTAAATAAATTATATTAAAATAAAGATGCTAAATATTCAAAGCTCCTCAGTCCTGAATTATTTAATTACATTGTATTATTACTTATGCTCTTGAGGTAATTTATGTCTCATATCTATATGGCGGAAAATTATATAATGGTGTGCTACTACTGTACATCTCTTTCCAGCTCTGTGTTCTTCCGTGATGTCACATTGGTAGCTTCAAATTGGCACGGTGCTCCTCAGGAAGTTTACATCACGAAATCTGCAAATGCTACAAAGCAGGGCCTGATTTATTATTTCGTTGATTGTTTAAACTTAAGAAAGTGATGGAGAAAATGTTATTAAAGCAAATCAAACTTAAAAGTATGTCATGTCTGTGAATAGCATGAAAAATTCAGGAAATATTTTTCTAGTGTTTGAAAACTATTACCTTATTCAGCAAAGAATTCATTAAACATCATTGATGAGTGAGTCCAGTTCTGACATATGTCTTTGCTGTTTCACTTTCATCTTTTATAGATGAAAATATGTGCCCACACTCATTTTGGAACTACAATCTTTCCTCCATTGAAACCATACCTTGGCTACAGATACAAGAGTTCACCAAAATATCAGTGAAAGCATTCCATGGAAATCAATTGCCTATATGGAATCTACCATAAAGACTATTGTACATCTTATTATTGGTCAACTATGTGCTACACATACTTTATGTCAGTAAAAGTTATGACAAATCTATATACGTACATATACACAAAAAGTTTTGACTCAGTGTGGGTTGTTAACCCTTTGCCAGCACATTGCGGCATTCCAGGCCTTCCCTTCTTAGCATCAGAGCTCACTGCATCAGAGCTCAAGAATGAAATGTGTATTTCAAAAATCTAGTGTCTGTCTTCTCTGCTTAGATTATAAGCTCCATAAAGGCAGAGAACATTTCTAGCTTATCCATAGCATTTCCTCAGAGCCGAGGCCAGTGTCTGGCATTTGGCGGGTGCTTGATAAATATTTTCTGAATGAATGGATGGATGAATGAGTGAATTTGAATCCTAACTTTCATCTTCTTGCTGCCCAAGATTCCCTTACATTTTCTCTTACATTTAATATTATTTTAATTAACACTGAATGGCAAATTTTGCAATTTCTTTTTTGGCATCTTACAATGAATTCATTATGCTTCTTTTCTTCTGATAATAAAGTTCTGAGTAAATGGTATCAAAACAATGTATCCACATCATTAATAGCCTTATATTATTTTATCTAAATGACTTTCTTTTTTTTTTTTTTTAAATGACTTTCATTAAACAACTCATTATGCAGTATAATGCAGCATTTTTCAAACTTTTTGTCTATAACACAAAGTAATACTAAAGCCATATAAATGGAAACTCTAATGAATATGTACACATATGTGTATGCATGCATAATGCAATATATATGTATGTATATTTTGAACAAAAGTTCCCTAAAACAATACTTAATACATGGAATGCACTCTGATATTTTCTACCCTGGGCTAGTCTGTTTTATTTTATCTTTTAAAAATTCCTGGTTGTAACCCAATAAGTTGATTTTGGACTTAGTGGGTCTCCACCTGTTTTCGAAAAACACTTTTCTTTGAATACAGCTCTCACCAAGAAGGCAGGAGATTCTGTTTCATTGTTGACTAATGTTGGGCAATTTACTGTTCTGTGTCTTCATTTCTCCGTTGGTAAAATGGAGAGATGTCATGAAAATGAGCATGATTTCTGTGAGAATATGGTCGAGGAAGAATAGGCCATGCGATGGTAATAAATGAACCTCAAAATTTCCATGGCTTAGCACAACAAAGTTAATCTCTTGCTCCATAGAATGTTGATGAAAGTTGGTGACTTTCCAGGGTATCTGTCCTCCTTGTTGTGACCTACCAATTCAGGTTGCTCCCATCTTGTGAACATGTGGCCTTCATCTCAACATGTGGCCTCCAGGATCTTCAGAGCAGGGAAGGAATGAGTTGGAGGGTAGCACTGTCTCCTAAATTCTTCCTCCTACAAGTGACACCTTTCTCCTTCCAGCCCACTGGCCAGAACCAATCACATGACCCGGCATAACTGCAAGGTAGGATGGAAAATTTGGGAGACAACATGGATATTCTATCAACACTAAATATTTTAGTGAGTTTTCTGGTAAAATAAATATTCAAATTTTGGTTCCACTTTTATATTCCCTCATAGCACTCTATACTTTCCTTTCTAAGAGTTATTATAATTGTAATTACATTAGTTCCTAATATCTTATTGTCTGTTTAGTTATTTGTCTCTCCCCAAACTTCATGCAGGCCAGGACCCTCTGTCTTATTCATAGTTGTATTCCCAGTGCTTAGGACAGTGCTTGGCATATAATATGGTAGTTTGTCAAGTTTAGTGCTATATTTGTTAACTGAATGACTAAATATTTAATCTACATTGCTTTGACCTACAGTGGGGAAGAGACTTATGTAAGTGAGTGATAAATAGGTGCTTTTGTAAACTGCAAGTAGGATGATAGCACCTACATTATCAGTAATCTGACAGTGATGTTAGACTTCATTTGCAGTTATACTTCTTTTCTTTCAGCAATTCAATATCTATTATTTTTCTGATTGCTTAACAAATATTGACATTTTCTCTTTAATATTTTGGAAAATTGAGAAAAATTTTATCAATAATTTGAAAAAATTGATATAGAAAATCTACTGCAACAATTTTAGATTTCCTAACTCATCTGCACTTATATTACTACATATTTTCTCAGTTTTATTGTGTGTTTTTTTTAACACTTTTGGGCATTACTAGAGAATCTACATAGGGTTTTCTCTCCCCCCTAAGGTTTTTATTTTTCAGAAAGAGCATTTGCATTAAACAGTAATTGATTCTGAATTTTCTTGACTCTTTTAATATTTTGCCTGTTATTACCACGTGGAAGGCTTGAAATTCAGTAAAACTGCGATAAAAAAAACAAACTCTGACTATATATCTTTCAAGATAGGGAAAGGGTTATTGAAAATCTATTCTGCACCCACTTTCTCCATGAATCTTGTGGCATTTAAAAACACCTTCTTCTTTTTTTTTTTTTTTCCCCTTTTTTCCACCTCCCCGCCCTCCACTCTGGTTCAAGCCGTTGTTCTGTCTAGTTGTATTGGACACAGCTCCTGGCCCATGCTGGTATTATGAGACTTGCGCTCCCCCCGCTGAGGCAGTCTGTCACTGGTTGTCAGTTGGCTGCTCACAGCAGCTCACAGAAGCTCTCACTGGCTGCTGGCTGCTCATGATGGCTGCCGGCCACTCACACTGGCCACCGGCCTCTTATGGTGTCACAGGGCAGCCCATGGCAGCACACCGCAGCCCGCATCAGCTCAGCTCCAGGGAGAGCTGTTGTTCACAATCTTAGCTGTAGAGGGCGCAGCTCACTGGCCGATGTGGGAATGGAACAAGCGACCTCCGCATTAGGAGCTCCAACTACCTGAGCTACTGGGCGGGCCCAAAAAATCACCTTTTTTATGATCAAGTATTTTATCTCTGGTGTCTGAAGAACACTTGTGAATATTGCATCTTTGTTTCTTTGAAAAGAGTAAAGAATTAGGCTGTTCTCTTGCTATTTAAAAAGTGATTTCCTTCCAGAACAGAATGTTTAGGGGAGATAAGAGTTTTCAACCTCAAAGCTATATATTCAGTCAGAGACTCATTGTCTGGGTCATTAGATACAAGCAGAATGATAAAAATGGCTTGCCTGAGTTACATTCAGGGGAAAAGATAATACTGGCCTTAAATTAGACCAGGGATCCACTTCAGACCAGTTTTCAAAGACTTGGTAATAAGTCATTCTAAGCTTGGTACATTATGTTGCTGAAAAGTCCCCTTTAATGTCTCAGTGAAACACTTTAATTCCTTTGAAGTCATGGATGATTTGAAATTGATTCACTCCTTGTTAACCTTACCTAGTAGTTCAACAGGTACTGTAAAAATGAATAAACAATACAGTGCTGGTGTCAGCTTGACCAGTGTGTGCCCAACACTTCCCTTTTTCCCAGATGGTCTTGCAGGTTGGCCAGCTGGGCCCCTGCCAGCACCTTCTGATGGCTATTGGAAATGGACCAAATTTCATACATCAGAGGATCTAAGAAGCAGACTGCATTCCATTGTTCAAGTTTTTCTATTCAAATTCATATTCCCTTAAGGACCATATGTCTTTTTGCCTGTCTGCAAGTATTATTCCTAGCTTTTCGTTCTTTGAAAGGCTCAGTAATACATTTTTGGGGATAATGTGTTGGCTTAAATAGGCTTTTTATTATGAATAGAAGTAGAGATATATTTTCCTTGGCATGGCGTGGACACACTATTGTTTTTCCAATTATTTTTGTTATGTATTTTGGAAATTAAAAAATTTTTCAGTGACTGAAACTCAGATGCCAATTGTCCCATGACAGCTTCTGTTCTCATTTCATTTAAAGCTAGACACAGGACTCAGCAGTATTAGGCAGTATCCAGAAAATTGCTTATAGGACTGTGGTGAATATGCTGAATTTGAATCTTTTTTCTGGATATGTAAATTAACCTCTCTAAGCCTCAGTTTCATTATCTCTAAAATGGAGATGATGGGAATAGTACCCGCCTCACAAAGTTGCTGTCATGATCAAAAAAATAATTCATGTTAAGTGTTCCATAAATTGCAGCCGTTTATTAGTGGGCAATACGGATTTTGGAAGACTTTTTATTAAGGAAAATTTCAAACATGTATAAAAGTAGAGAGAAAAGTACAATGAAGCCCCAAGGTATTCATTTCCCAGCTTCAAGGATCATCACTTTATGGCCAATCTGATTTCATCTTATTTCCCACTCCTTTCCCCAGGATTCATTTGAAGCAAATCACAGATTTTATATCTTTTTACCCATAAATATTTTAGTATATGTTTCTACAAAATAAAGCCTTATGGTTTTTTTTTTTGGGGGGGGTGTTGGACACAGTTTATTCCACTTCATGCAGACACTGACCCACACTCTCGGGGGCTTAAAAGTAATACATTGAATCACACGGTGTCTGTCCCCTACATCCCCTGGAGACACAGAAAGGCACTTGGCTGAATAAACCTTATGTTTTTAAATAACTGTAATACCATTATCACATATTAAAATGAGTAAAATTTCTTTGATATCATCAACTATCAAGCCACTGTCCAAATTTTTAATTTTCTCATAAAGATCGTAATTTAAAAAAATTATTTTACTTATTTGAATCTGGATCAAATTAAGGTCTACACATCATGATTGTTGATGTCTCTTAAGCCTTTTTTTTTTCCAATTCTTATTTATTTTTTAACTTATTATTATTATGTTTTTTGGTGACTTAAAACTACGGAAATGTATTCCTTCACAGTTCTGAATCCCAGAAGTCCAGAAGCAGTATTACTGGGCTGAAATGAAGGTGTTAGCTGGGTCTTACTCCCTTTGGAGGCTTTAGGGGAGAATCTGTCCCTTGCTTCTTCCAGCTTCTGATGGCTCCTACATTGGCACCCCTTGACTGGTGGCCACATCATTCCAATCTTTGCCTCCATCTTCACATCACCTTCTTCTTTCTGTGTTTCTGTGTAATCCCCCTGCCTCTCTCTTACTAGGTGTATATCTTTTAAGTCTTTTTTAATCTTTTATTTTCCTCACCCTCTCCATTTTTTTCCTCTTGCAATTTAATTGTTGAAGAAACTGGTCCCCCATTGTGTGTGGCATGTTCTCTCGTCTCCTATGTTTCTTGTGGACTGGTAGTTAGAGCTTAGGCTTTGTCAGATTCAGGTTAAAAGTTTCAACAGGACCACTTTGTAGGTCACGTGGTCTGTGATGTGCAGTTGTCTCTCTTTGTGATTCTAGCAGCCATTGATTAATGCCTAGATCCATTAATTTGCTTGAGGTTGCAGAATGGTGATATTCTAATTCTGTCATTCATTCTTCATTTCTTTTTTAAAGATTGGGGGAGGGGAACAGGACTTTATTGGGGAACAGTGTGTACTTCCAGGACTTTTTTCCAAGTCAAGTTGTTGTCCTTTCAATCTTAGTTGTGGAGGGTCCCGTTCAGCTTCAAGTTGTTGTCGTTTCAGTCTTAGTTGTGGAGGGCACAGCTCAGCTCCAGGTCCAGTTGCCCTTGCTAGTTGCATCCCTTGCAGGTGTCGAACTGGCAACCTTGTGGTTGAGAGGACATGCTCCCACCAACTGAGCCATCCGGGAGCTCAGCGGCAGCTCAGCTCAAGGTGACGTGTTCAATCTTAGTTGCAGGGGGCGCTGCCCACCATCCCTTGCGGGACTCAAGGAATTGAACTGGCAACCTTGTGGTTGAGAGCCCACTGGCCCATGTGGGAATCGAACTGGCAGCCTTCGGAGTTAGGAGCACAGAGCTCTAACCGCCTGAGCCACTGGGCCGGCCCTATTCTTCATTTCTTAGCTGGAATACTATTTGGTTACACAGTGGTACAATTTATATAGGAAGGGAGGATAAATGCTTGATTTTCTCCCTTTATCAGTTTTCAAGATAGTAAGTTGCTCACTAGTATCCTCTAATAGTAACTACTAGGTTTTTATTTTGCTTTACTATCTTTACCAACTCATGAAGTAAACCTATTTGATGTGTTTAAATTCATTGCTGTTATTATTTGTATCAATGTTCTAATGGTCCCAGGTCTTGTCAGTAGAACCCCTTCAAGTTGGCTCCTGAGCCCTTTTGATGTGACTGCAGTCTTTAATAGCTTCTTTGTTGTCTCCTATGACAAGATGTTCCAAGCTCATCTTTTATTGCTCCTGCTCCTACAATCAATCTTTTCTAAGGAGCCCTTATTTCTGTTAGTGGAAATAGTATTTTAGGTTCACAATTGGGGTACTAGTGTTCTCATTGCTGCTTTTGTTTTGGTCATTGTTTCTAGAACTTTTCATCAGATAGAGCTAGGAAATATAGTTTTTGTTTTAAAGATAAAATACATCGTTTGTTCATGCTGATACTTCATATTTAAATTCATGACTATAGGATTTTTATTTAACCTCTTATAATTCATTTATTTCCTTCCTTCCTTCCATGCCAAGAATCCCAGTTTTCGGTAATGTCGGGTATTTGAACATCACATAACTACTCACTTGTTTTATACATAGTTGTAGATGCAACAATCTCAGATACTGACAGTATAAACTCCAAAACTTAAAAAAAGAGAAAGCAATATCAAGGGAAATTGTATAGCATGCTATGACTTATATGAGAATGGGGTATAAAAATATATTTACTTATATTTAATAAACATATACCATTATATTTTAAAACAACAAAAGTATAATCATAAAATAAAAATAACAATACCTACCCATGGGAAGTGAGGAAATAAACTAGAGAAGAAACAACAGAAATAAGACTTCTTTAGATGTACCTTATTTGGTAGATTTAACTTTGGATCATGTAAATATTTAAATAATTTATACTTAAATTAAGAAAAAGCAATCTTTAACATCAAACAAAGAAAGGAAACAAATGAACATAAATGTGTATCCAGTTGGTGGCATAACTACCAGAGAGAGGAACCATTCTACCTGACTTAAAAACAGCATAATTTCACTGGCATCCCCTGTGAGATACATTATAAGAATTAAAGGAACTATTAAAAAAAAACTAATAAGGAAATCTTTAAAGTATAAATACCTTTACAATTTAAATCTTTTGTATCCAAACCATTGAAATCTGTGGTCTTGGCTTATATAGAGGAAATAGTTAAACAAATAAACAAACAAATAAAACTCTTTGATTGGGAAGTAGGAATATTGTCCTTTAAACAAACTCCCTAGAAAGTAATCCAATTAAGAGTGACCATTCACATCAGCAGTTTTCAACTCTTTTGTCTTTCTTGAAAATCTTCCTGCAGCTAAAATAATCTGGTTGTCATCCTAACCAGGAATTACTTGCTCATCTCGATTTCAGTGCCATGAACACACACTTCCCACATTTGGAATGTTTTCTGTTTCCAGCTGCTTTAGTCAGCAGTTGGCTTAAAACTCACATTCTCCAGGAAGCTTATCTGACCAACACCACTGTGTTAGGATCCTCTCTGTACTCCACATGCCTCAAATTTAAGGTTGCCAGATTTCGAAAATAATAATACAGGATGTCCAGTTATCTGAATTTCAGATAAATAACCAACCAATACTTTTTTCCTCTTCATTTTAATATGGGACATGCTTATAATAAAATTATCTGTTGTTTATGACATTAAAATTTAACTGGGGTCTTGTATTTTATCTGGCAACTCAAGTTTCAAGGTCTTGAAACACAGATAATCTCCAAACATTGTTACACGTTTATTACGTTGCTTCCAAAATTGTCCATGAGTTATTTTATGTGTATATTTTGCTCTCTAAGTAGATTATAAACTTCTTGAAAGTAGAAACTGTGTCTTCTGCTTTTGTAGTTCACCCCTCCCCCACTTTGCTCCCTATATTATGTTGTCGTCCGTTCTGAGCTGTTTGACAAATGAATAAATCCTCAAAGTGAGCTTTGTTTTTGATTACAGAGAAAAATCTTTGATTTAAACATAAAACATGATCAAGCTAATTTAAAAATTATTTTTAAACCAATCAAAATTTCTAAGGCTGATTAAAAATAAAATCAGAACTTATTTTCATTTATTATATTTTATCCTTACAAAATTGTACTATTATAATACCTGTAATACACATTTACATTAGTTAAATTTAATAGCTGCTTCTTGCTTCCCTTAAAAAAATTGTAGTAGTAGTTGCTTTTAATTGCTTTAATCACTAAGCCAATGCAAAAAAAAAAAAAAAAAAAATTTCCTTATGCCAGAATCAGTGTCTGTCACGTCATACTCTTAGTGACGGCAAAGCTGGGGCCCTTTTGAATCAGCAGAGGGAGCCAACTTCAGTTTTGATTTCTGTCTGCTAAGAATTAACTGATTTTTACTGCCAAAGGTTCAAATGTAGAGACTACTATTTGAAGGCCATTTATTTGTTCTTAGCACTGTGAATGAGGACATAGATAAAAAAGTTAATTGAGATAACTCAATAACCAGTATCAAGTTTATGTTAGCAACTGAGAGGGGTGCAATTAAAGCTCACGCCATGAATTGAAGTAATGAAAGCAGTGTAATTTGTTGTTAATTCTCTAAAAATGTTCTGGTGTACACCAGGATTTTGACACTTTAATCTTGGTTTCTGAATGAACTGGCAAGCTTATAAAGAGAAAACAGCTAAATGTTTCATTACTGGAACAGGGACACAGAGAAAAAGACAAAGAAAAAGTAAGGGAAACTGAGCTGAGGGGTGGGTGGAGGAGGAAAAGGAGCTCTTCTTTTTATCTAAAAGGAATAAAAAGGGAAATGATGGTAGAAAGACAGAGAAGTGGTGTGACTGGAGGGAACCTAATCAGGGGAATTCATTTTTTTCAAACAAGAAGTGATTTGGGGGCCTGTGGTAGAAAGAGGGGAAGTAGGAATGGAGGAGGAAAGTTTTTTATCCCACCTGGAGGACTGGAGGTGAACAGTGAAGTGGGACTAGAGCAGAAAGCAGGGCTGTTTGTGACTTTTGGAGCAGTCCTGGGCTGGGGAGGACGGCCCTGCAGCAACACGCTAGAATTGAGGATGGGTACAAGGTGTGACCAACAAATATGATAAGTATTTAAATTAAAAGAAAAAGTATTACAGTAAAAGACACATTGCCATTAATCCCACTCAAGTACCCTTGCTTCGAACACACTTATCCTATTGTTCTTGCCATTTTCTGAAGCAGTTCTGGAAGTCCTCTTTCATGAGTGTCTTTAGTTGTGCTGTCGTGTCTGCCTCAATGTCCTGAATCGATTCAAAACATTTTCCTTTCATGGTCATTTTGACTTTTGGGAAGAGCCAGAAGTCGCATGGTCCCAGATCTGGTGAATAAGGTGGATGAGGACACACTGTAATATTTTTATTTGACAGAAATTGCTGTACCAGAAGCGATGTGTGACATGAAGCCTTTCTGTTGTGATCACAAAATATGGAGAATGCTGCTGCCAAGTGCCATATAATGGAAAGGCAGGGATCTTCAATACGGGAAGTGGTGCTTCAAACCTTAGTAACAGTGTGTGACAAATTTCAACTTGTTTGGTGCAGTCAGTCGGGTATGAGCTACGGTTGAGAGAAGGTGTGTTTTAAAGTGTGCTGTAAATCATCCCCATCATGACAACACTCCGTGTCACACATCACTCCTGGTATGGCAATTTCTGTCAAATAAAAACATTACGGTGTGTCCTTATCCACTTTATTAACTAGATCTGGCACCGTGGGACTTCTGGCTCTTCCTCAAAGTCAAAATGATTCAGGACATTGAGGCTGCCAGGACAGCACAACTAAAGACACTCACGAAAGAGGACTTCCAGAACTGCTTTAGAAAGTGGCAAGAATAATGGGATAAGTGTGTTCAAAGTGAGGGGGAGTGTTCTGAGGGGGATTAATGGCAATATGTCTTTTACTGTAATAATTTTTTAAAAATTTAAACATTCTCATATTATTTGATCACACCTCGTATAAAGAAATGTACAAACAATTTCTCTTGAGATGAGAGATGGAATCAAATTTTTAAAAAAGGAAAATTAGATTCACTGTAAACTTTATTTTAAAACAATGATTTTGGTTATTAAATAAAATCATTTTAAAACAATGATTTTGGTTATTAATTAAATAAAAGATCTTTTGTTTTTTCTTAGAAATATGGTATGGCAGGAAAGCTACGGATCTCTGTGTATTTAGCACATAGAGTCACCATCAGAATTTTTCTCCCCAAATGATTTAATTAAAATATCACCTGCAATCTCAGATACTATAACTATTGTAACATTTTAATAATGTATCCTTCTGGAAAATGCATGTGTCCACATATAAATATATTGGATATTTTTAAAAGTAGTGGGATCACATTGTTTGTAAAATGGTAGCTAACACCTGCTGAGAGCTTGGGATATGCCAGTCACTGCTCTCAGGGCTTTCCCTGTAAAACTTCATTTAATCTCGTAACAACCCAGTGAGGTAGTAATATCGTTTCCATTTTATGGGAGGTTAAGATTATACAGCTCAAGATTATACAACTAATAGTTGGGATTTGACCACGTGACTCTAGATCCTGTGCTTTTAACCATTATAACAAATTATCTTCTATATTAGTGTTCTGTGATCTGCTTTCTTTTTACTTGAAAATAGCATTAAATGGGCATCTTCTATGTCAATATAGATTTTCATGATTAGTAAGGTGTCATAATGTATGTACTCAATCCCCCACTTATGAGGTTGTTTCACAGTTTTTGCTATACATTGTTCATTTATTCTATTATCTTTCATAATTTATTTCTAAAAGTGGGATTTCTAGGTTAGAGGCTTTTTTGTATGTAACATTGTGATTCACTTTGAGAAAGATTCTAAGTGCGTGTTCCATAAGCATTGAGCGTTTAGGGCTGGGAAACTAACTTTGAAGTTGGACTCACGGGTCCTTGTTGCCACCTAGTGGTAGCTACACTGAGATCATTCAAGAACACTCAAGGGAAGGATCTTGAGCAAAATGTTCTCAATTTTTCACTATTGTAAATAATACTGTAAGGATCAAACTTATTCATATTTCAGATCACTTCCTTATGGAATAGCTTCAAAGAAATTCTCTACATTGTCAAAAGATAAAAACATTAAATGTTTTTCTCATTGTGAATGCAAGACAGTATAAATGCATGAAAATTACATTAAAGAAAAATAAAATAACCTGTAATTTCATTAGCCAGCAAAACCACTTTTTAGGGACCATTTAGGTCCCTATTTATTTTAATATTTTTACAAATATAATTAGTGTTATAGGTATATGTAGTTTAACAGCTTGCGTTTTGGGGAGGGGGTTATATTTTACTAATCTGACTTCTTGGGACCCTTAAAATCAGAAAATTTGCCTTACTCACTGTTGCATTAGTAACACCTACAATAGTGCCTGGCAAATAAATACCAGTTACCCGAGCAAAATTTTGCAAGAGCTGAAATTAGCATTTTGTTTCTTTCCACCTTTTTCCTCTCTGTATCTCCCTAGGCTATGAAACTCTTTACCCTACCTGAAGAAGAAATAGTTTCAATACTTTTAAATTTGTTGATTATTTCAGGCTATTCTTATCTCTGCTCTCCTCCTGTCTTTTTTTCCCCCTTGTGTCTTTCTGCAGTCAAGTGGAGTAAGAGACAACAGGAACCCTCCAAATGAGTTTAACTAGAAAATTTGCTGTAAGAGAGAAGTAGGCAGCTAAGCGATTCAGTGGGGAGAGCCCTGTCCTGGTGGTCAGAAAAACCAGGTGTGATCAGTAGGTTTTAAGGTTGTCCTTTAACCAACGCCTTTGTTTTCTGTTGTGTAAAACTAAAGAAGCTGGCCTTCTAGGAGCTTGTGCAGCTTGAACCATCTAGGAGTCTATAATCCTAAAGTTTACATGAGGCAGGCTCACGGGTAAGTGTCATTATGAAGACAGAGGCAGATGGGTGAGAAATGAGGCACCAGAAGAGAAAGGAAGAGGCAGGGCCAGCTGCACGGGTGTGTGACCCGCTCAGTGCTGTAGGATCCAGCTGCACGTCAAAGGGACCTGTGCTTGGTTTAATGGGCTGCTTTGGCTATCTTAACATTTTTAAAATACTTTTTGAACAAAAGGACCTCATATTTTCATTTTGAACTGGACCTCACAAATTATTAGGTGGTCCTGGGTAGTGGACAGGATGGAGGTCGGGAGACAGAGAAAACAGACTTGTGGTATAGACAGGAGAAAGAGAAGAATGTGAAAACAAAGGGGCTTGGTACTTCTCCTACGTAGTCGCTCCCACCCTAGGTGTTGAGTACCCAGAGTCCCCTGAGCCCTTCACAAAATGCTCCACCCGTTACCTGCATCCTGGGGTTCCTATCAGCCTCCTTTATTATCCCACAGCCCCAAATTAGCTCTACTTTCCAGTGTGTACTGCTCTCCCCTTCACAGAAAATTATTGTGCCAGGAAATGTTTATTTAGAGTAGTTTTTTTCCTTTCTGTGAATTCAGCATAACATTCACCTAAAACACTAAATATTTTGAGGTTTGAACTTACGTCTAATTTGCCCAACCCTTACGCATTAGCCTGCAGAATACGAAAACTCAAGAACAGCTATTAAGTGAGGGCAGAGAGTGGCCACCCTTACTTACCCCACTCAGGTGTTCTTTTTTCATCCTAGACACACAAAAAACAGCCATGAGAGAATGCGAAGGCATTCTTTCAAGAGGATTTGTGGCAGCTCATTCTTTGCAGAGGGAGGGAGGCCCTGGAGGCTGGGCGACAGCAATCTAGAAATTAAAGTAGGGCTAGAAAGACATAGAACATAATATCTAAATTTAATCAGTTGCCTTTAAAAGATTCCCAGACATTTAACTCTCACAGCTGAATTGACAGATTACCTCTTATCATTAGGAAAAATTGAGGGGTAAGTTACTATGGAGGTAATTTAATAAGTATTTATTGATCTTAACATGCCAGGTGCTGTTATATGAGCTTTAAATATATTATTTTATATAATCCTCACAATAGCCCAGTGCGGTGAATGCAGTCACTGGTCTCATTTTACAGACGAGGAAACTCAAATACTGAGATTAAAAATATGTCCTAGGTCTCAGTAGTAGTGGAATCAAAATGCAGACAGCTTTCTGAGGGCAGTAAGTGTGATCCTCACTGGAAAATGGAAATAGCTAAGTTCTCCTTTACTTGACTCATTCCTAGACATAAGCAAGATGACTTATCCGAGTCTTCAAGGCCCTACCCGGTCCACTGAGCGTCCCCTGATTCTATGTGTCTTGTCTAGAGTTGGGGGTCTGGGTATGAGAGTTTACTTAGACATCTTATTTTAGATTCTTAGATCTCCCTCATCTTATGTTTCATCTCTAACGGGAACAGATAGAACAAGATGGTGTGTAATGGGAGTTCATTGTAATGTCTCTATTTTCATGAACCTCTAACTGAAATTTAGTGTTACCTTCAATGACAAATATAGGCCAGATACCACAGTCGTGTTAGTAGTATCTGAGACTTTCTTATCAATAGAAATCACAGATGTTTTCATTCACATTACGGTAGTTGTAGAAATTTGCAAGTATCATTTACTCCCCTCACAGCTTTGAAATTATAGTAGTTATGAGACTTGTGGCTAGATCTTGTTATTTAATACATATTACTATATCACAAAAATTTAAATATTTTGTAATTGTGGTAAAATATATAACATACAATTTTCCATTTTGGCCATTTTTAAAGTATAATTTACTAACGTTAATTATAATATATTCACCCTGTTGTGCAACCCTCACCTGTAAAATATTTTGTAAAATATTTTGATGGCTATATTTTTATATAATAGGTTTCTCTGTAATTCTATTTGTTTATATTAATATTATTCATTTAAAAGCATTAGTCGCAGAAGGGGTTAATGGGCTTCACCAGACTTCTAAAGGGCTCTGGGACACAAAAAGATTAAGAATGCCTGATCTATCGGGTCTTTTCACTTTTAACATACTGTGATTATATGATTTTAAAACAACCAAACTTTCTATTAATAAATGGGGATTATAATATTTCTCTGGTACCTTTGGGGATCTCCACTTAAGGTTTTCGTAAGCGAGGTAGGATACCCAGAAGGCAGGCCGGCACTGAGCATTTCCTCCAGCTCACCATTAATATTCTTGGAAGGACTTCAGAATGTCAACCACTTCCAGGAGGCCTAGGGCCTAGAGGAGGGAAAAGATAGACAATAACTAATATTAAAATGTGCACTATATAGCATATAGTGATGATATGTGCTGGGAAATAAATGAAGTAGAGAAGGGAGACGGGGAGTGCTGTAGGGGGTGGGTTGGATTGTAATAATCAATACGGTGGCCAGAGAAGACCTTACTGAGAAGGTGATGTTTGATTTAGGATTTAAATGAGGTTGAAAGAGTGCACAGTGCAGACATCTGAGGCCAGACATGCCAGGCAAAGGGAGCAGTGCCAAGGTCCTGAGGCAGGAGCACACCTGGCATGTTTAAGAAACACCATGAAGGCCAGTGTGGCTGGAACAGAGGAGTGAGGTGGAGATGGTTAGGAGATGACAGACTGATTACAGAGGTTGGCTCCTGGGGGGGTCTTTAGGGCACTGGGCTTTTCACTTTGAGTAAGATGGGAAGCTACTGAAGGGCTTCAAGTAGCGAATAAAAATATCTGCGTTAAGTTTTTGCAAGATCAGTAGGAGGACAATGTCTAAAAGTGCAGAGACCAGTAGAAGGCTGTTGCAATAATTCAGGAGAAGTGATGGTGGCTAGACCATGATGATGATGGTGGAATGGGCAAGAAGTTGTCAGATTCTGCATCTATTTAAAGGTGGAGCTGATGGGACTTGCTAATGGATGGATGTGGGGTATAAAAGAGAGAAATCAAGGATGATTATGTAGAGTTTTGGAACAAACCACCCCAAGATGTGACTCAATGGTATGTAGATTATTTTGAGCTAAAGGCAACTAAGACCTCGTGGGCTCAAGAAAAACTTCTGCTTCCCCTTTACCTATTTACAAGAATTTAAGTTAGGTCCATGATAAGAGTTATCACCAGAAGAGTTAGCCTGGTCCATGATAAGAGTTATCACCAGAAATGACTTTTTCCTACCTATTTGGGAGGGCAAACTACTAATTACAGAATATATGTTCTCCCTTCAGTGACCGTGCATTACCTCATCCCTAGCTCTGTATGTCACATATACCTCAATCTCCCTTTCTATCACTGAACCTCTTGTGCATACGGGGACTCTGACTCTCTCATGTCTGCAGAATTTCCATACATATGTATGTATTAAATTTGGTTGTTTTCTATTGCTAATCTGTCTCATGTCTAGTTGATTATTAGACCAGCCAAAGAACCTTGAGGGTAGAGGACAGTTTCTTCCTTCTCCACAATTCCAAGGCTTTCGACTTGACAAATGGGAAAGATGGAGGGAGTTATTTGATGGGTGTCTACTTTATGTGAGACAAGAGTTAAACCTCTGGGGGACAATAGTGAATGGAGTGTAGTCCCTGCTTTCAAGCAGCTCACAGTCCAGTGGGGGAAGGCAGAAAAACAGGCAGCTATCCCACCATCAGAAGCTTGGGAGTGACTCTTTGTACAATCTTGAAAATTACTCATGTCCCTATGTCTCTTGTCCTCATTTGTAAAATGTAGATAATAATGGTACGTGTAATGAGTAGCTGTGCTGAATAAACAAAACAAAGCATGCAAAGCACTTAGCACAGTGCCTGGAACACAAAGTGCTCAATAGATGTTAGCTGTTATTCATCATCATCACGCATTGGCAATTTTTGGGTGTAAATTTTATTTGGTGCCTGAAGGGCAACTCTATTTTCTAATAATAATCCTTGGGTTAGAATTTCATCAGTTGCACATTAAGTTTCTTTCATCTTGTCAGTTGATGGATGTCAATGTGATAAAATAGGAGAAGCTTCTGAAATAAGAACTGATTTATATTTATATCGTGATTCAAGTAATAATGGGGCATGGAAGTTTAGTGGAAAAATATCATAAGAATATGTTCTATCTTACTGGATTTGAAACAAAACCATAAGCAGCATATGCAATTTACAGTATCAGTTCAAATGAATTCATGCCATAAGGAATATCCCTTTCATCTATTCTGCTTAGAACCCTTTGGTGGTGTTATTTCAAGGGGTTCAGACTTCTAGATTTGATAGTATAGTAAATTATCTGTTGATCTCTTCAGCAAAGAGGGTTGGATTTTAAATATTAGTTTAATTAAATATAGCTTAGTTTAATTAAATATAGCAACAAACATTCGATTGTTCCAGTACCATCTTTGAAAGACATAGTAATGTACACCCAGATATAATCACATGAGACCCTGGTTACTGTTCATAGAGCAACTGAGGAAATAAGGGAGGGAAATGAGGAAGAATTTTTTTTTTACCAGAGGCCCAGAGCTGGAAAGATCCTCATTTCTTACTTCCATAAACCGAAAAATCTATCATAGTCCCTGGTATAGTGTTTTGTGCACTCGGTCAACTCTTAATTACTTCCTGGGTGAATGACTGAGTGAGTTTGAGAGCTAACTTCGGCAGGGACAGGTACATATATATAAGCTTTACATACATGTAATGACACTATAGATTTTAAGAGCAGGTTTTTTTTTTTTAATTTTATTGAGGAATATTGGGGAACAGTGTGCCTCTCCAGGGCCCACCAAGTCGTTGTCCTCCAATCTAGCAGCGGAGGGCGCAGCACAGCTCCAAGTCCAGTTGCGCTTTCAATCTTTAGTTGCAGGGGGCGCAGCCCACCCTCCTATGTGGGATGGGTCTCACTCTTGGAAGCAGGGACAAGAACTCATTACATTTTCTGTGTTTCTTAGGGCCTTGCCTCGAGTGCAGTTGCTCAGGATCCCTTCTCCAGGGTCTGTGGACACCTCACATCTGCTCCACAGATGTGAAGGACCGCTGGCACTAACCATGGCTCTATCAGTGCTCTGGACTTCATGACTCAGCTCTGTCAGTAGCATGGGGCTCCAGCCGTCTCAGGAAATCCTCCCTACCTGTCTGAGAGCAGGCCAGTTCTGCCTGACCTCTCGATCACTCTAGCACAGAGCAACCGAGGCTAAAGTCAGCACATCTGAGGTCAGTGGCTAATGCTCTGCTGAGCCATAGTGGGGCCTGAGGCAGAAGAAGAAATGTGGGCCCTCATATACACTTATCAAAATGGCCTCCTAGGTTTGAATAGTCTATAAAGTCCTGGGTTGCTCAACCTGTTGCATGCCATTGTCAATTCTCATAAACCCGTCCAGGGGGACTTGACAGGTGGATACTGGTAATAGCAGGCTGATTGGAAATGACTGTTCCCGTTGCAAAATAATACAGTCAGAAAACAAGCAACTTGTCTTTATTTAAAATTGTTCTATTTTTCTCACCATGGAGTTTCTGGCATTCATTTGGATTTTTTAAATTTTGCACTAAAATATTGTTTATTTTGGTTAATGAAGGTTTTTGTTGGCACCCCTTAAATTTTGAGGCAACTGAGGAAAGTGCCTCACTTGCTTCATCCTAACCTCAGCTCTGTCTGTTGCTTCCCATTGGGCTTCTCCTCTCTGTGTTCCTTTATCACCAAAAAAGCTAAATCCACCTTCTCCCCTCACCCTTCTTGACCTCTCTGTACCTTTCCCATCTTATTGTTCTGCAATTGTCTCAGCCCTGGGTCTTTCCATGTTTGTCCTCCTTCTCAGTACACACCTTGTAAGTTTATTCCATCATTAGCAAACTCCTTGACATGTTACATATTTTCAGATTTGTTTTCCCCCATCCTGGCCTAACCAAAATCTTGCTCAGTGCCCAAAGATACCACTTCTGCAAGCTTCTTAGTCTCCCACCCAAGGATCACCAGTGGAGGAGGTGTTGGTTTCCTTTTGGCTCCCCTCAGCCATTTCTTGGTTACTGGTTCTCTATTCTGATGTAAAAGGACATCTTCCTTTGAGGCTCAGGTATCCAGGTCGACCTCCCCTCCTTCTGGGGGTCACCCACTGCTTAGCTGGAGCTCATCTACCTTATTCACTGAAGACTGACACAGAGCTTACTCTTCTTGGCAAAGAAGCCCCCCACAATCTAGGATATTTTGATGTCTTATCCCAAACTTCGCCTTGTAGTTCCTGAACTTCCTCAGACTTTCACCTCTAATCATTTGCAACCACCTGCTTCCTGGGCCACATCTTCAATTGCATTATCACTAGAAATAACTACTAAAGTTTAACATTAATTTTTTATCCTTTCACCTCAAATATCTGTCATTTTATCTTTCCATGGCTTCACTCCCACGTTAACTCTTTCTCCACCTCTTCTCCACGACCTCTGACGCTTGATCACTTTTCTCTGGTCTTTTCAGCCCTCTAGGCTTTCTTCAGTACCTGCCTGACTTTAAGGTGATTCACTGAAAGTACTCTACCAATTCCTTTGCACCCTGACCCTTCTATAACACTCACCCATATAATTCAAACCCTACATTGATCTGTCTCCTCTCTTCCTATAGATGTAAGGTTGGATTGCTGGAAAAAGACAACATGGTGCAGCCTTGTAAGGGCTAACTTAGGCAGGACCAGGTACAAGTCATCATTAGCTTGGTCCTCTGCTGTGGTCCTCCTTCCCATAGTATCCTCCTCAGGGTACAGGCAAGGACTGAGGTCAGACAGAGGTTTGTCTTGTAGATCCCCAGGCCACATTATTGACCACGTGGCATCCCATGGAAACGTGACCGTGGGACATGTGCTGTCTCAAAGCAGGCGCAGGGGCGTAAATGCTGACAGGATTTATGTACCGTAAGTTGCATATTATAAATCTTTCATAAGCACTCCCCACTTCAGCCTACTCTCAATCACCATGACAACCCACAGCTCATAAAAGCAGTGATTGCAGGGAGGAGTATCCAGTAGACTAAAGGGTTTGTAAATTGTGCCTTTGCCACCATTTACAAGGTCTTGTCCTTAGTAGTCCCACTGGTGATCTTCTTTTCTTCTGGGTTTTATATATTCTTTGGAATACAGCATCTAAGAATTCCTCAGATGGATCTTGGGACCAAAACATCACTTTGAATCTTATAAATCTTCTTTAAATCTAATAAACCAAAAATTTCATAAATCTTAAACCTCTCAGCTGGGAATACCTAGCTATACACCAATCAAAAAGGAACCTAGAACACATTTTGGACTGAAGTGACTATTGGACATCATTAAGAATTGAATTACTGACACAGAACTACCATCCAAATGAAAACCAGGCCAAGTTTGAAATAACTACTGACTGACACCTATATCCTTTAAGCTGAGAGCCTAGTATAAGTTACCCCTATTTCCCCTGGGTAGCCCCACCTTTATATTGTCTACTGAATTGAGAGCCAGGAGGGTTGCCCTAGAGCCAGTCACAGTAAAAGGCAAGGGGACCCTGAGTCCTGGACAGAGAATCATTTGGAAGATGTGGCAGAGACTGAGGGGACTCTACAGGTGCCAGTGAAGGCCAAGGTAAGGCTGAAGTAGCCAAGGAGAGCATCCGGCCCTGGGTGAGTTGAGAGTCCAGCCCATGAACTACTCCATTTGCAGAAGTGGGAATTTGTGGTATGCTGCTAAACTAGTGCTCTGTGGGGGGGAAAAAAAAAGAAATAAATTCACGTGTTTGCTGATTTCTGTGGTGTAAATACTTCTACTGTGATGAATTGCAAGCCCTCAACATGATGTTACTGAACAGAGTTGAGAAAAGATGTATATACTTGATTCTTGCCAGCTGACATGAACTGGCTGCAACACCTCATCATCATTGGGTCAAGCAGTGCCCAGAGGGACAAGGGACCCCATCACCACAGAGGCCAGGGTTAAGGGACCCCATAACCCAGCAACAGCAAACAAATACAGATGTTGTCCTAACAACCTCTTTCCCACTTCCTGTGAAGTTACATAAGCCATAGTTAAAAGAAGTCTACATTTTCTATGCATGTCTGAGTTGAACTGAGAGTAAATTTGTGACACTCCAGCAAAGGGATAGAATCTAAGCTCATTTATACAGCATTTAGTTCTAAATGATATACTCCTGACTCAGTTTCTAGATTCATTTCTTATTCTTTGCAATATTCTTAATTTACCTGTATAACTCTTATGTATTTTAAAGACTAACTCAGGCATCAAAAAGCCTTCTGTGATTTCTTTAGAATTCAGTGTTGTCCAGCAGAACTTTCTGCAACAGTGGAAGTAATCTCTATTTATACTGTTTTATATGGTAGCCATTAGCCACAAGTGCTTTTGAGCACTTGAAATATGGCTAGTGTGACTAAGGAATTGCATGTTAAATTTCACTTGATTTTAATTAATTCAAATTTAAGTAGTCACATGTGGTTAATGTCTGCCACACTGGGTAGTACACTTCTAGATTGAGGTAGGTACCCCTTTTTGTGCTCATAAAATACATTTTGTGTTGCTCTAACTTTACATTTACCTTGTTGTGTTACGTTTCCTGTTTTTCTTTGCCTGTCTTCCCCACCAGATGTTGCCATCATTGAGGGAAAGGATTTGCTTTCAACATGGTAGACCCTAAGTAAATGTTGTTGACTGAGTGAATAGTGTGGCATCTTCCTGACACCAGCATCTGCCTCTTGGGCCGCTATAGGCTCAGCTGCCTGATAGGGCTTTACCCTCAGGCCATCAACTAGACCTGACTCTCTTCTGAACTCATTTCATTCCTGTTGAACTTCCACACATGTCGCTGGCTTTCTTGGCATAGCAACTCACTTTCTACTTGCCTTACCTCCACCTAGAGTAGCGTGTAAGACTCTACTTGGATTATTACTTAAGATACTCATCTATTCCTTCCTGGACTGATATATTGGTCTCCTTTATCTTCTGGATTCATGCTTCTATAGGCTTGTCCCTACAGTTATACCCCTCGACTTTATGTACATACAGCCCTATTTTAACCTATATCACGAGCCGACGTACACTTGGCCTAGTTGTTGCCCTCTCTCAATCTTTTCCAACTTGCCACCTCTGAAGAATTGAGTTTGACTCCCTGGTTCATAATACACATTTTGTTTTACCATCATTGTTCTTACTCTCAATATAGCTACGCCCATCCAAGAGGTTCCCTAGGCCCTTTAAAACTTGATCTTGTAATTAGCGTAAGCCTCTCTTATACCCTGGTCATTTTACTTAACTTTAAGATTTAAAATAAGCCAGGCAATTAGCTGAGTGGAAATTATATGTATTGTTCACTCTTTGTTCTTTTAAAAACTAAAAATATATTTAATAAGTATCCAAAGTGTATATTAAATAACATTTTATATAAATGATTATATAATTTTCTCCTCTAGTTTGCTCATGGGGTGATATAAACTAATTGACACTCAAATTTAAACCAGTCTTGTATTCTTGGAATAAATCTAATTTGGATGTGGTATGTTATCCTCTTATAACTAGACTTGGTTAGCTAATATTTTGTTTTGGATTTTTATATCTGTGTTCATAAGAGAGACTGGTCTATTTTCCTTCATTCTTGGAATATTGTCTAGTTTTGGTATCATGGTCATGAAGGCTTGATAAAATGCAGTTGGAGTATAAATACTCCAGCTGTCTTGCTGCTTGGGTGAGATAACTCTGGAACATGAGGTATTCCAGATGTCCCCTATAGACGCTAGGCCCAGACACTCACAGTGGCAACTTGTGTGATAACCAATCCTCTTTTCAATCGCCTTCCCTTCCTTGTCTCACTTCCCTACTTCCCTACTAGTGTTTCCTGGAATCACCTCCTTATAGCCAAATCCTTCTCTTAGAACCTACTTCTGGGAGGAACACAAAGACAAGATTATGGGCTCTCAATTCTTAACTCTTTTGGTAGCTGTTGGATGCCTTCAAACAGATGTATATTGTCTTTTATTCAACCTTTGTAGCTGTTCTTGGTGAGAGAGTTGGTTAGGTATAATCTAGTCCATCATGGCTGAAAGTAGAAATGCTTAATGATATTCTGTTTAAACGTGATATATCTATCACAAAAATGAAACACATGCTATATACAATTTGGTAACTTTCCTAACAGTTAGTTGTATTCAATCTTTAATATTTATGAGTTCTGATTTAAAGTAACCCTGGTAACACAGTCTTAGTCTTTATAATTCACTATGAAGGCTTATCTTGGAGTCGGTTTCCCCCGCCCCCCAGGCCACGCTTCTGGGACTTCAGGCCAGTTTGGGGCTCCTCTACTTCTCCCAGTGACCTGTGTTCTCATCTACATGTGGCGTTGCCCAGGCTAATTAAAGGTAAACCTTAGTTTATCCTTCTAGCCTCCTCATTGCCTTGGAAGGTGACTGTCCTCCCTGATTCCCCTGGATCCCTTCAAAGAAGAAAGGGAGACAATAGCAATGAACCTTAGGTTCATGCCAACAACAACAAAACCTCCTTCTCCTGAATAACAAGAATTCAGTTTCCACTTTACCTAAAAATAGAGAAACATTGCTGTCTTAGCCAGTATTGCATCTCAAGCTTCTTACATATTGCTAAATTTAAATATGGTAGAGTTTCACTTGTTGTTTGAGTTGTCCCTACTAATCGGCAATTTTTGTAAATAGCACTACTTAACAGGAACACATTTCTTTCACAGAGTATTTTTAAGAACATTTAGCCTTTTAAGAAGCCGAACGTTGTCCTGGTCTCTTTCCTCATGTTTTCCTTTCTCTTTCATTCTAGAATAATTCAGCTCAAAAGCCGTTAGGTGGGATTGAGCAGGTCAGTGATCTTTTTGGGGGCAGGAGGTGTCAGTGACCCAAAGCAGGGTATGAGAGCCTGATCAAGGTAAGGTGGATGTGCATGCAGGGAGGTAGGCCAGCTGCGGCATCAGAGCCCAAGCAGGGTGAGGTGCGTGTGTGCATGAGGTGCGGTGGGGCCTGACATGGGGCTTAGAGCCTGAGCAAGGGGGGGCACATAGTCATATGACAGGGTCATGGTAGCTCAACATGTGATGTCAGAGCCCAGGAGACGTAAGGAGAAGTGGCACCCTGGCACTGGGTATTGGAGTCCAAGGGGATAAGGGGAGCATTCATAGGGGAGGCCAACCTGGCAGGAGGTGTCAGAGCCTGAGAGGGTGAGAAGGGTGTCTTTGTCAGCAGGGGATGGTTGTGATGGGATATTATAACAGGGAGTCTTCCAGTAAGTATATTGAGGATAGTGGAGCAAAATTTCTCACTGTGAGAGAAGAGAGTTACAAATATGGAAAGGAGGAAAACGGATGAACCCTGTGTTGTTGGTTTGGAATTAGAGATATCACTGTGAATTCATAGTTTTCAATATACATAAATACACATAGAAATAAATAGGGGTGTCTGTGTGTACGCCTATATGTACACATACATTCCTTAGCTCTGTCATTTGAGAGGGCCTGGGTGCAGTACACCCCAATAGCAAGAGCACATCTAACAGCTAGATCTTGATTCTAAGTACCACTCTCCACTAAAAGGATCCAGGACCCCTTGGAGAAATGGCTGATTCCAGGGCTGAGGCAGGAAAAGTACAGGATGAGCCTGAAATATCTTCTTGTGCCAAAGGGCACAAAAACCAGCTTGATAATAATGGATTAAAATCCGTTGAGTAAAATAGAACAACGAATTAATATGACATAAGTAAATTAATAAATTGAAATATTGATGAGTAACAGGATATCTGCATAGTTTCAGGTACTTCCCTGAAAAAAAACATGCTAATTACAGAGGGGAAAAGTATAACTTTATAGTGGAGAGGTCTGGCAGACAACAGCTTGATCGTGATGAAAGTTAATTACCATCAATGATAGATCCTGACCAGATGCAATGACAACTCAGCCTTACTTCTGTGATGTTCCTGACGAAGATGAGGTATAACCTGAATCTAATCACACAGACATTCTCTCTCTTTATCTCTGTCTCTGTCTCTGTCTTTTCTGCATCTTTCTGTATCTTTTTCCATCTTTCTCTATCTCTATCTCATGCACACGTTGGGGGATTTGTTTTTGTCATTGACTTCTTTAATGTGCTAAAATATTTCAACGCTAGAACTTAATTTACAGAAGTTTTGAAAAGATACCAAACATGCCTTATGACTATTTTTGTAGATTATTTATAGAATGTAGTTTTTAAAAATCTGCTGAGTCTAAAATTTACTTATGAAACAAATATTCAAATATTTATTTTTTTCAAAAGAGAGACAAATGACAAAGGTATTGCTTTTACTTGTAAGAAATCAAAGAGTATCAATAAGAGGAAGTCAATATTACTCAATAAATGTAAATGTAAATTTTCATGATACTATATTAACATAATATGCAGCTTAATTAAGTGACCATAAAAAACACTAAATCCTTTATTCATACTCTGCACTGTCTGAACCAAAGCCTCAAACTGGCTAGGATCTGTCACAGGGAATTGTGTCCCTTTTCCCTTTGTAAGTGTGTGAGACTATGTACTTCTCAGATCTCTTTCACTAATTAGACATGATGAATCTGAGACAGTGGCTGAAAAGAAGCTCTTTGTATATTCATTGGTAGACCATTTCCAGCTGGAAACACTTTTTTTTCCCCTCGAGGTTTCTGAGACACCTACTCTCCTGGTTTTCTTCCTTCTTCCCTGATCACTAGGTCTCCATTTCTTTTGCGTTTGCCTCCTCCTCCCAGCTGACCTGTAAAGGTAAGAGTGCCTCAGGATCTATCCTCTTTCCTCTGCTCTATCTGCACCCTCCTGCTAGGTGGTGTCTTCCAGTCCATGGCTTTATATACTTATGGTATTCAAGTTTTGATTGCCAGCCTAGATCTCTTCCCTGGTCTCCAAAGTTGTATATCCATATTTTTGACTTAACTTCTTCACTTGGATATCTGATAGGCATAGCAAACTTAGTATGACAGATATAGAACTATTGATTTTACCATCACCTGCAACCCATTCTTTGCCTTCACAAAGCTTTCCCCATTTGAGTTAGAAGTACCATCATCCACCATTTTTATTTGGTAACTCTGGCTAAAAATTCTGGAGTCTTCCTTCATCTTCTTTCTTCCTTGCAATTCACAGTCAATCCATCAGTATTCTCATCTTTGCCTCTAAAGGATATCCTAAATCTGAACACTTTTCATTCTTTCCAATGTTGCAACCCTGGTTCAAGACACCTGGACTACTGGTCTTTTGGCCTCTCCTCTTTCTCTACAAGCAGCCAGAGTAATCTTTTTTGAAGCATAAGTTAGAAAATATCATTCCTCTACTTAACACACTCCCATGGTTACCAACAGCAACCAGAATAAAACCAAAACTCTTTACATGACCTACAAGGGCCAGCATAATCTGACCCTTAGCAAACTCTTGGACTTCATATATTTGTCACTTCCCTCTTGTTCACACTGCTTGTATTATTTTTCTACTGTTACAAATTATCACAAACATTAGTGGCCTAAATAATACAAATCAATTCTCTTAGAGTTCTGGCTGGAGGTCAGAAGTCCTAAAATCATGGTGTTGATAGGGCTGTGTTTTTTCTGGGGGCTCTAGGTGAAAATCTGTTTCTTTGCCTTTTCTAGCTTTCAGAGGCCATCTACTGTAGTACCTCGGTTTTCGAAGGTCTCTGTTGACGAACATTTCGGTTTATGAACACTGTAAACCCGGAAGTAAGTGTTTCAATTTTCAAACACGACTCAGAAGTCAGACATGTCACGCAGCTTCCACTGAGTGCAATATCCTGAGGCCTAACTGTTGGCTGTTTTCGAATGTTTCAGGACTCAAACGGTCTTCCAGAATGGATTATGTTCGAAAACCAAGGTACCACTGTATATTTCTTGGCTTTTGATTCCATCATCCATGTTCAAAGCAAGCAGTGTAGCATCTTCCATTCTCCCTCTGTTACCCTCCTGTTCCCTCTTATAAGGACTCTTGTGATTATGTTGGGTCCAGCTGGATAATTCAGAATAATCTTCCCATCTCAAGGTCCTTAAGTTAATCACATCTGCAAAATCCCTTTTGCTATTAAGATAACATATTCAGAGGTCCCAGGGATTAGGACATAGACATCTTTGGGAGGATGGGCATTATTTATTATTCAGCCTACTACACCTGGCCGCCTTTCGACATGTCCTCAGTCCCACCCAATTTATTCCCATCTCAGAGCTTTTGTGCTTGCTCTTTCTTGACATTCTAACCCAAATGCCACTCCTTAGAGAGGCCTTCCCTGATCATCCCAGGTAAAGAAGGCTGTTCCCCTACTATCCTTCCTTATATCACCCATAGCTATTAGTTGTTCCTGAAAAGATCTGATTCGTTGTTAGAGGGGAACATTTTTCCCTTCACTCCTCTGATTTCCATGAGGAGGGCATTTTCCTCAACACTCCTGGCCTTTTGCGCCATCCCTTTCTCCTCCCTACAAATGGGAAGTGGGGTTATCTGAGGAGTGAGTTTGAGGAGGAACTGGACATGAGTGGCAGAGACCCTTCTGCTGTCTTCCCTTTTGGGATCTGTCTGCCTGCAGAGAGCACTTGTTCCCAGTTGTTTTCAGCCATATGTAAACAGTAAATGCCCAGTGTCCTGGGGACACTTCCTGTGGTGATCCAGCATCTTCTGTGACGGGTGGCTGAGTCTCCGGGGAACTGGGAGTTGAAAGCTCACATGGCTCCTACAGCTAAAGCCAGATTCTCTGTAACAGCCTCATCAGTTTGAAAAGTGACGTTTGGTCTCCGCATGCCAATTCTCTTTGTCTCATTTCTTAATCGGATCAGACCTTGGGCAGGGAAATGGGATGCCATTTTTTTGGTGTTCAGTTAACTCCCCCAACATTTTTGTATTTGACTTTTTGATACTTCTCTTCCCTTCTGAATGGGAATCCTGGGAGGCAGGAAGGATACTGGCCTTCTCCTCTGCCTGGGATATGCCCACCGCCTAGGACAGTGCTTGGCACAAAGAATGTACTCAATACATCTTTATTTCCTAAATAAGTTTCATGTTATTATAAAATACAATCACGACTGACTTGGTTGTGAATTCATTGGAAACTTACTGTGCTATAGGTCAAACTAACTGTAAGGGCAAAGGCAATTTTTTGTCTGAAGTTGCCCTGATTAACCTACAACTTATTTAAAGGGATAATAATACTTTCCATGGGATGTATTTTTAAAACAAGCCTTTACACATTATTAAATCTATTTTAAAAAGCAGGATATTAGGTGATTCCCCCCCCCACAAAACTCATGTTTACTTGACATCTTTCACAATTAGCATTAACATTGTAATTTGTTGTTAAGTTTAAGATGAGTCAGTATTTAAGATTTCTACCATCACAGAGTACCATTTAGTGTAGTCTAGAATGTAAAATAGCACATGTGATAGTTTAAGATTTTCAGATGTTTGCTAACCGATTATTTAGCAGACCTCATGCAACTACTGTATGCAACACCTTGTACTGGACATGGGCGCACAGAGATGAATAACATACCCCCTCAATCAGTGATCTATTGAGAGATAGGACTATGAAATAATATTAGTGCTTACTGTGTGCCTAGCATTATTCTAAAGGCTCTTGTTTTTTTCAAACACATTTAATACTTACAACAACTTGGTGAGTCAGCTACTATAACATTCCCTGCATTTTATTGAGCATGTATCAAACAGCCCTGGGAATTATCTTCTGTCCCTTTGGAACAAAAATCAGTTTCCCTAAACTCAGGGTTCCTGTCTTGTAACCATACGTCATGTGCAGGTGTCATCAGACTCTTTGTGCATCACCCAGTGGGGACTGGGGCTCAAGGAACCAGCACAAAACATGCTGATACTCTGGCTACTGCAGTTGTTGTCAGTAACAAACTGTCCTTTTTGAAAGAAAAATAGCAAAATGAGATTGATATTATCAAGAGATGAATCTAAAATGGAACAGGAAGGCCTCCAGGATGCTAACACCCTCCATGTGAACTAATCTTTGAACTGGGCTAAACCAAATGGTTACATCTTTTTTTTTTTTTTTTTTTTATTAAATTTATTGGGGAGACAATTGTTAGTAAAATTACATAGATTTCTGTACAATTCTGTATTACATCATCTATAAATCCCATTGTGTGTTCACCACCCAGAGTCAGTTCTCCTTCCATCACCATATATTCGATCCCCCTTACCCTCATCTCCCACGTCCCACCCCCGCCCCCCTTACCCTCTGGCAACCACTAAACTATTGTCAGTGTCTATGAGTTTCTGTTTCTCATTTGTTTGTCTTGTTCTTTTGTTGTTTTTGGTTTATATACCACATATCAGTGAAATCACATGGTTCTCTGCTTTTCCTGTCTGACTTATTTCGCTCAGCATTACACTCTCAAGATCCATCCATGTTGTCACAAATGTTCCTATATCATCTTTTCTTACCACCGAATAGTATTCCATTGTGTATATATACAAATGGTTACATCTTGATACAGTTCCTGAAACTGGCTCTGTGTCACTGAACTCTTTATTAAGAAATACATTTTTCACCTAACAATAGACATAAGCAATCAATCATATAACACAGTATAAGTCTGCTTGCCAGCACCAATCACAGCTCTTTCAAAATGAGTTGTGTGACCACTTTGGAAGCCTCCTTTCTTCTGTCTTACTAAATTTTGTCTCTTTCTTTCCCCCTTATAACACAGTTGGGTTTCTACCCAAATCTGTGTTTGTAGCATTGTAATTCCTAAAGACCCCCAAATAAAGCTTTTGTTTGCCTTGTGGTTCATAGTTAAACTTGATTAACACCTTCATCTCTGACCAAGAGTTTTATATCGTCTACCAGCTTCCATTAAACTGTGGAAGGCTAACTCGCCAGTTTGCAAGTAGGGTAACATCTCAGAGTCTTCACAATTCTTGATGCTCATGAACAAGGACATTGAAAGACAGAATGGTTCAATAACTTGCCAGTAAGTAATGGAGGTGGGATCTAAGCTCTTGGAGTATAGGGAACTTGATGAATTCCATTTCAGCCATATAAGGTTTGAAGTGCCTTGGGTCATCCAACTGGTGATATATTCAGTACATATTTGGTCATATATGAAGGAATTGAGGACATAGATTCACATTTGGGAACCAGTGATGTAAATGTTGCTGAGATGATGAAGTGGGAATATAAGGCATAGATTCCTCTTTCTAGAAGTTTGGCTGTGAAGAGACGGAGATATGTGGGATGCTACAGAAGGACTTAGAGGAACGATCACTTATTTATGAATTTTTAATTCGGGATAGACTTGAACATGTAAAAATGTTATTGGAAAAGAACCACTAACAAGAGATTAAAGATAGAAAAGAGAGAGGGAAAGGTTGATGGAGCAAGACACCTAAGGAAATAGAAAGTGATGGAACCCACATCATACCTTTTTAATTGATGTAGGAAGGAAGGCGGGGGGGAAGATGGGTAAGGTGTTGATATGTGTGTGGATGTGAGAATGGCACAGAAAGTTAAGAGAGTCTTTTTCTAACATTGTCTTGGTCACTGTTAAGAGGAATATGGGAGATGTTGGGGCTGGGGGCTCTAGGAGAATAGTGTAGGTTAGAAATAACTATAGGGAGAACAGAAGATGGAGCTATCTGCAGACCAATTATTCACTGTGTCTGGCCTAATGTCTTGTACATAGTAGGTGCTCAATAAAATGAATTGAATTAGTGAATAGACACATGTAGAAGAATTCTTGGGCAGCACTGAGGTGTTGATTGACGTTGGAAATACCTTTTTAAGATGGAGTTATGGGCAGGGAGCAGTATCAAATTTGGTGACTGCTTGTAGGCACTAAGTGGGTAGAGCCCAGCCCAGCTGCTGAGAGATGGCAGGACAGTTGATCCTAGGGCACAGGCAGGGCCAAAGTGGGGATCAGCTGATATGGGGAAGGAATAGTACAACTTGAGATCTCTCCTTTGACCACTGTGGATGCCTAGAGGTTGAAGCCTGGCCACACCTGGATTCTAAGCATATTATAGAGCAAACAAGAATTGTTTAAGTCATGATGTGATCTGAGAATAAATCCAACAGTATGACTTCATTCCAAATGGGATCAGTTTTTATTTTTAACATGTTTATAGAATTGAGGTTCAGGCTTCCAAGAGAATGAGATAAATGTATGGAGGTCAATAAAGGGGGTGGGAAAAATAGCTCAAAATGAGCAACAGGGGATTCCATTTTAAAAGAAATGTATTTGTGGCCAGCCAGAAAAATGATCATAATGTTTCTAAATTGGGAAGAGTCTTAAAAGGAAGATTCAAGTAACTTTCCATTACTTGGCAATGTTTTTAATTTGGTTATATCGGACACCAATAGAGGATGGAGAAAGCCAGTCCATAATTCTAAAACTAAATTAAAACTGCTCTTGAGGCATCTGAAGGTTTTGATTTTGGAGAGTAATTGGTTTTTGTTTAGGTTCACAGAAGTCAGCAGGCAGGGTGGAAAAGCACTGACCTGCAGTGGGTCTTGGTTTCCATGAGTGCAGTTTAGAAAAAAACCCTACCAGCCTTCTGCATCTAAACTAGATGGTGCTGTACAATTTAAAAGTATGCAAACCTCTAGCTACATGCATTTGGCAGGTGTCCATGGACACCAGCAGCTCATGGTCTTAATTTATAGTGAAGAACGGTGTGATAAGACATCCCAAGAGAGTTATCTATAGGACACTAGTGTGTGTCATTTTCCTTAACTGTCATCTAATTGATTTCGATGTTTTGGGGCTCTGCCATTTATTTCAACATTAAATGATAGGTTTTTTAAACTAGACCATAGTGCCTGGCCATCCAGTGGTTTCCTATTACTCACCTGCCACTGCCTGGGAAAGTCATTTGAGGAAATGTAATGAGATCACTAGGGCAACCCCTTTTCAAGGCTAATTATTCCAGCAACTCTGTATTGTATTATTATTTTTAACTTCCTAACATCAGCTTTTTACTTCCTAAGGCGACTTCAGTCCAGTCAATTTCCTTGATTGTCAAAAATGCAAATTGCGATTTTATTTTTTTTCTTATTTCCTGAGAAACTATAACCCTCATGCCCAGCCCCATTTTCTCTGCTCTTTTTTGGTTTTCTTACAGAGCAGAGATTAAATCTGATTCTGCAAGATGACATCGCAAGAGCAGGCTGGACACATTTTCGAGTGGCCTGATGTACAGAAGGGAAAGCTGCGGGGGACAGTGGCTTCCGTCCAGTAGGGTAACAGCCCCTTAAGTTGTCGTTCTGCTCTGGCCTGACCTGTCTCCAATCTATTCTTAATCCAGTGGTCAGAGTGATTCTGGTAAGACGTCAGTGGGTCATTATCAGTCCTGTACCCCAAACCCTACTGGATCTATCATCCCATTCCATGCCCGTCTCCACTACTGTCCCCTACTTGCTCTGCTTCCCCATGGACTTTCTTACTGTTCCTTGAACACACCAGGCTTGCTCCTGCCTCACAACATTCCCCAGATACCCATAGCGTCTGCTCTCTCACATCCTTGAAATCTTTATTCAGTGAGGCCCTTAATAACCACCCTATTCTAAATTGCAAACCCCTCCCCAACCCCTACCTGGAATTCCCTCTTGCTTGTCCGTTACTTTTCTCCATAGCACATGTCACCATCTATCTTATTATGTGCTTTTCTCTTTTCATGCCTGTTTTTCCCA
Source organism: Rhinolophus sinicus (assembly GCF_057876585.1). Classification (NCBI taxonomy): domain Eukaryota; kingdom Metazoa; phylum Chordata; class Mammalia; order Chiroptera; family Rhinolophidae; genus Rhinolophus; species Rhinolophus sinicus. The sequence continues at coordinate 33,459,986 of NC_142506.1, forward strand.
ATTAGCATCTAAACTCCAAGATGGCAAAGCATTTTTTTTATTGCTGTATCCCTAGTACTTAGAAGAGTACCTTGAATGAATCAGTAAGTGTTGCCTAATTGATGACTCATTTCAGGAAGCCTACCAGTACTTTATAAAGTCATACTGCCTGGAGTATCTTCATACAGCCTGGAGTATCTCTTATCCAGTGGTGTGTCGGTGGTATCCTTCCACAAATAGAAACCACAAATACCCATAACCATCCCGGAAAAGAAACACAGAAGGATGCAATGTGTTTTTAATGTATGTCTTCATTTTTGAACGCTTGAAAAATAGGTCATTTATAGTCTTTCCCATATAATTAAGAACTCCATTAGCACCATTAGCAAGTGATTAGCAGTGACTTGGAATTAAGTATGTGTGTCATAATCTTTCCCCAAATAAAGGAAATAACTTTAATAGCTCTGAAAGATGTCTTCAATTGAATTGGTTCAACTTGGTTTGATGTTTTGCCAAAGTGATTTTTCTGCATTGGGGGATAATTTTTCAATTGATCCAATATTTATTTAGCATCTTCTGTATTCCAAGCAACAATATTATGCTTGTAGTTGTTTCATTTATTAACTTCTATTAACAGTCTTGAATTGGAGTACTTGGTTTGTAATGAACCAGGCTCTTGGTAAAAGTGTTAATTGTTTCTCATTTTAAGAAGCCTCAGGAGGTCACACCTGTTAAAAACAAGACAACAGGCCAAAAAGTACAGTTGATTATGTCACAAACTGAGGCTTAACTTAATTACAGTTTTGGTTCTCCAGAAACGGAATCTTGAATCAGTCTACAGGAGTGGCCTGATCAGCACTAGTGAGGTCACCTGCCGGACAGACCCCTACCGTCCCCTAAAGCAAAGTGACCCTGCAGTAACCAACCTGCTTTTTGGCTGGTAGCAATTCCTTATTCCCACTCCCTTCTGCCTAGAAGAGTCTTTCATGTTATACAGTTCCTCAGAACTCATTTCTATCTGCTAGGTTGGATGATACATAATTCATCAATCATTGAATAAAGCTAATAAGGTCTTTAAAATTTACTCAGTTGAATTTTTTTTTTTAACACACCCTTTGAGAGACATACAGTTCACTCTCCTGGGGAACGTCTAGTTCTTTGCTAAGTCCCAGCCTTAGTCTCCAATGTCGGTCTTCTACCAAATTCCCAAAGAAACCAACAAACCGGATTTCCCCAGAGTAGGTTCTGCTGTTCTGTGCTCTATTAAGTCTTTTGTGGGGATATATAACCCATATATTATAATAGGTAATATATCTATATCGAGAGATAGATAGAAAGAAAGATAGATAGATAGGTAGATAGATAGATAGATAGATAGATAGATAGATAGATAGATAGATAGATAGATAGATAAAGTAGTACTCTTTTGTCTCAGTTTACTCATTACTCTTTCAGAAATTGGTGGGTTCCAACTGTGGGTTGCATTCCCTTCTTAAGCACAATCAACATACATTTTCTGATTCAACTTTCATTCATTCTTTCATTCTAGTATAGCGGTTAAACATGTGTGCCAAGTAAAAATATCAGGACATTAAAAATATAACTCTCATACAAATATAGAATGTACGTGTGTCACAGATTTAATTATATCATTAATGAGGGAACCGACAGGATGGTAAAACTGGTTCAAAGGATTACAGTCGAGACAGAAGTATTTATATTCACTGAAAAGAAAATGCTGGAATGAGTTTGCTAAATTAGATAGGAAACTGCCTGATCTCCTAGAGAACAATAAAACTGTAACATTTGGAGTTTCTTTTCCACTAAAAAGAAGCTCATTGGCATTGCTATAGGTCAAGAATCATTTGTGTAACTGTCAGCTTTCTACAAGTTAACGTCTACCCTTAACAGAAATGTAGAATATCCTAATCAATCGTAAAGAATTAGTCATCAGGGTAAACCTCCTTAAGAAGAGGATAATTCTGGATTCTGTCTGTAATTTTCAAATATCACTTTGACAAGACAGGTAGCTATCCATCTGTCTATTTCCAAGATTGGATACTTTTGTTTTAACAGCTGTTAGGTTGCCTGAATTCAAATCCTGGTCCCAAGACTAACTAGCCATGATGTTGGCCAAGTTATTTAACTTCTCTAGGTCTCAGTTTCATCATCTGTAAAGTAGGGATAACAGTAGTTTCTGCCACATTGGATTATTGCACAGTGCCAATGAGCTGATCCATGTGAAGAGAATAGAACAGTGTCTGGCATGTAGTAAGTGCTCAATAAGGCTCAGCTACTACTACGTATGTGGACTTTAGGCTGAACTATAGGAAATCAGGGAAAAAGTCTTGTGTCCTCTAGGTCATGGCTTTGTAAAGGGGAGAGCTGTAACCCTAAGGCAGTCACAGAGTTGGTTGTAGTGGTCAGGGAGAATTCATTTAGGAGTTGCAGAGAACCAGCTCCAGTTGGGGGTCAGAGTGGTTACTGGCAGTCCAGAGCCGAGTATTGATGGAGGCAAAGATGGGGGCCCATTTGAGAGAAACAAGAAATGGAACAAATGGAAAAGGAGAGTTGAGGGCCTGGTGTTACTCATAGGTGGGGGCTATTGAGTTAGTAGACATTTGAGTTTTCCTTTTTCCTTCATGTTCTTCCTCTCTTTGCTCATCTGTTCAAGGCTCCATTGCATGCATTAGTCATTCTTCTACTCTTCAAATTTGAATATGTTATAGTTCTTTTACCATATGAAGAGGGATATGATATCAGATAAAGAGTATTTTTCTACTCTTCAAAGTTGAATATGATATGCTCCCTCCCCTTTGGGAATTCATAGACTAGCAGAGGAACCAAATGTGACCAATCACTAATAATACATGTACAAAGTGCCATGCATCACATGAGAGATGTGTTTGCAGAAGGAAGTCTTTTTGTCTTTCAAGATTGTTCCAGCAGCTGGCTGGTCTGGAAAGGACCACAGAAAGGCAACAGTGGAGCTTATGAATACATGAGAGAGGTATGGAGAGTGGTGGGTGTTAGGAGTTGAATTGTGACCCTCCCCTAAAATATACATTGAAGTTTTAACCCTAGAACCCCAGAATGACCTTATTTGGAAACAGGGTCATTGCAGATAAAATCAGTTAAGATGAGGTCATACTGGGGTAGCATAGGCCCCCAATCCAATACGGCTGGTGTCCTTATGAGAAGAGGGAAATTTGGACACAGACATACATGAGGGCAGATGATATGAAGACACACAGGAAGAAGGCCATGTGAGATGGAGGCAGAGATTGGACTTGTGCTGCCATAAACTAAGGGATGCCTGAGGCTACCAGAAGCTGGAAAAAGCAAGGAAGTATCCTTCCCTAGAGCCTTTGGAGGGAACATGGCCCCATCAACACCTTGATTCCTGACTTCCAGCCTTTAGAACAGTGAGAGAATAAATTTCTGTGGTTCTAAGCCACCCAGTTTGTGGTACTTTGTTATGTTAGCCCAAGGAAGCTAAGCAACTTTGTTTGTAGGTGATATTATTTACAATTGTCTCAAAGTTTGCATTTAAAAAATCATAGAATAGGGAAACATTGATATAAGATTTACAAAGCACAACTGACAGGGCTCATGTCTGGAATGGTTTGGTCAAAGAGGAAGATCCATGAAACCAAATTGATAAAGAACACAGGTAACGTTCACTGAAGGCTTGTGATGGCCCATTGTCTTCTAGTGCTTTCTGTGGGTTAATCATTTACCTTTTAACAGCTCCTATGTCATATTATTACCTCCATGTTACAGAAGAGGAAACTGAGGTATGGAGCAGTTAAGTAACTTGCCCAAGGTCACAGTTAGTAAGTAACAGCACTGGGATTTAAAAACCAGGGAGTCTGGTTCCAGAGTTTGTGCTCATAACTGTGACAGTGCTCATCTTACTTGGATTTCAGGGATGGGAAAAGGGCGTAAAATTGCCAGCAGCATTCTCTCCTGTCCGTTACACACACACCCACAACTGTGCTTTCCTCAGCCACTGCCCTCAGACACTCCCTGCAAATGTTGTCTGGTGCTGCTGCTCCTCCTGTTCTTCCTAAATGATTTTTTAAAAATTAAGTGAAATTCACAAAACTTAAAATGAACCATTTAAAAGTGAATAATTCTGTGGCATTTAGTACATTCACAATACTGTGCAACCACTACCTCTATCTAGTTCCAAAACATTTCATCCTTCCAAAATAAAACCCTGTACCCGTTAAGCAGTCACTCCCCATTCCTCTCCCCTAGCCCCTGGCAACCAACCACCAACCTGCTCTCTGTCTCTATGGATTCACCTATTCCGGACATTTCTCATACAATATATGGCCTTTTGTGTCTGGTTTCTTTCAACTAGCATAATGTTTTCAAGGTTCATCCTATATGTATGAATATTTATTCCTTTTGATGGTCGAATAATTTTCTATTGTGTTTATATATATAGATACACGCACACACACTATATATATATATATATATATATATATATATATATATATATATATGTATATATATGGAATGAATTCATTCCCACATATATATATGGAATGAATTCATTAGAACAAATAGAATTCACAATAGAATGAATTCGTTCATTCATTCATCTGTTGATGAACATGTGGGTTGTTTTTCACCTTTTGGCTGTTGTGAACAGTGCTGCTGTGAACATGAGTGTACAAGTGTTTGTTTGAGTCCCTGTTTCCAGTTTTTTTGGTGTGCATTCCTAGGAGTAGAATTAAGGGATCATATATTTCTAGGGTTAGCTTTTTGACCTGGTATCTCTTCTTGTTTCTTATCCTTCCATGTTTATTCCTTATTACAAAACCCTTCTTGGGGAGTGGGGAAGTGAAAAAACCTGAAACCGGCCAAGGGGAGGGTCAGGATCAAGGAGGGGCTGGGAACACACCCACGTCAATTTTTGTTTATTTCATCTGTCGCATTTATTATATGGGATTATTCTCAAGTTTTGGGAAAATATACTAAAAGTTTGCTCCTTGTTTTGAATCATAGACCCTTCAAGCTGGAAGAGGCCATAGAGATTTCCTAATTTGGTAAATTTTCAATTTCCTTGTCCGACTTTTCTCAAGCCTCATAGGAGAGGGCCCTGGGGTCCTCCCTTTAACCACATTGGTTCTAATTTTATCAGTTTAACATTTTGAGTTTCTGGGTAACACTCAAATGGAAAACAGAGGGATGATATTTTAACATCTAAATTGTTTTTTGTTTCTGGTATTTTGTTATACTCCTGGGTTCTTGACACAGTCAGTGAGCATGGCATTCTATGTTCATGCTTTAAGGGCAAGATGATTCAGAGAAAAAAGAGGGATAAAGAAAGGAGAATATTCTTGGATTCTAAATTAAAAACAAACAATAACAAACGAAAAAACAAAAAAACCCCTTAGGCTTCAGAAAGGGCAGTTTCCTGTGTGTAGATTAGAAATTTGGGAAATGAGGACAGGCTAAGACTCCTGCTTCAGGAAGGACTCTCAGAGCTCAGACAGAGGGAAAGATGAGGGAGAGTGAATAGGGAGGGGGGTCAGTGGGCCCTGGGTGACAGCAGGCTGCGATAGGTACAGAGTGAGCACTTAGAGACCGCCGGTCTCCCCTGGCACATGAGCCATTGATGAATAGCTTACTGTGCTGGTTGTCAAAGGAAGCGGAGTCTCCACTGGAGTGAGTGCAGTGAGTCCTCCACAAGGAGGAGCTCCGGTAATGGCTTTCCTGATGTCTGGTGAGGACTCCACCTGCATGTCATCCAGTGACTAGCTGGAGGACCTCCATCTGTGTCCCAATACTGTCTCAGTCCTAGGGCACATGCAGTTAGGAGCCTGTTCAATTTCCCTTAACCTCGTTTTCCTTGCTATTATTAGGTTGGTGCAAAAGTAATTGTGGTTCTAAAGGTTAAAAATAATTGCAAAAACTGCAATTTCTTTTGCACCTATCTACTATATCTCCAATTTGATTCAGGGTGGCAGTGTGCCCATTGAAAAATTCATAGATTTCCTTCAAGGTCACGTGGCTAATTCTGTCCACTGAGGTGCGAATGAAAGGCTTCTGTCTTGGACTCGATGAGGCTGCCAGGAAAGTTATTGCTTCCCTAATAAAAATGGACACACTCAGCTGGCATGGACTCTGCCTTCTCCCTTCCCTTCTTTTCCTATCTGAGATGGAGACGCAATGCCCCAGAGGTTCTGCAGACACTGTGGGACCACTTGTTAAGCATGGCCGAGCAGGGACACAGACGAAGCCTTGTCCTTGAGCAGCCACGTTAGGGCTGCCTTACCTCCTACTCAGTTTCCTTGTCACACAAGATGAATGAATCCTTCACTTAATCCACTATTTGGCTTCTGAAACATGTAACTGAGTACATTTGTGCCAGGCTCCATGAGTCTTACTCCATGTGAACAGCTTGCATTGGAACGTCTGTCCCACCCCATGATTAATGTGTGATGTGATTTTGGAGACCTGGAGAGGTGGTGCAGTGTGGAAGAGGAAACTTCTTGTACTTGGATGTGACCAAAAGGAACTCCTTTACTATCTCCCTAGAGCCAGGATGTTGATAGACTATACCCTTCCATTACACAAGAGGCTTCACCTACAAATAAAAAGTAAAACCCTCTGCTTCAGTCTAGCCATCTCTGATTTTACAAAGGAAAACTAGGTGACGTGCCCAGGGTCCTATGGGTTGGCAGCTAATGTGAATTGGAAGGAAGGTGTCCCCTGTCATCGACCTTTATCCATCAGCAGAGTGGTTCCAGTACTAAGTTCCTTTATATCTTGTCCTGTTTTCTCGTAAGGTGATTAGCTGAATATCTGGCATGCCATATTAGTGAAATTTGAGAACTTTCGAAGGACAGTAAACAGGGATTAAACAAATCAAATAATTTTCAGAAATTCCAGATGGTAATTGAAAGGATTAATCCTAGTGTTTCTAAATGACAAACTGTTCTCTTAATGTTAATTATTTATTGCCAAATTAAATGTAACAGTCTCATATGGTCTCACATTGTTCTGATTTATTCATCATCAATGTACTTAAGAGAAGTGGAAAACGTAAATTAACCATATGTAAATTTCTATATTCATGAGCAGATGCAAGAATAGGAGAGACCCACTAGTACTGGGGTACCGACGGAGAGTTCCAGTCTAGGGCAACGTTGATCTCACGTGACTCTCTGACTCTAAGAACTGGTATCCTGATCTAGAAATCTAGAACTGAAGATACAGTGCTTTTCCATGGAGCACAGTTTATGGAGAATTGTTTGGGAAAACAATCATGAGAGCTTTGAGACTGGCCCATGGTAGGTCTCAATATCTGACTGCTTTACAGGGAGCTCGCAGAGGGAGTTCTTCTGCACTTTGGTTGAGCACCCCCTGGTGATCAAATATTTTTCCTGCAGGTTTTTCCGCAAGAAAACGGAACCAAAACCCTAAGCACGAGTGGAATAATTTTGGAGCCACAGTGTTTGCCGTTTTTGTGGTGATTCTGTATCTCTTTTAGGAAGGCATCTTGTTGCTTCATATAGTTTTATGTTTAACAACAATTTACTAAGTCCCAACCTGTATTCCCTTTGACACTGCTTAAATTTTTAATTGTTTTTATCTTTAGTTGAAGAGGGTAATGATTCTTCTCCTAGCATCTGAAATACACACTTTCAAATCCTGCACTTAAAGTGGATAAATTGGAAGGAAGGAGACAACTTCAAATTTCTTTCAGTGTGAAAGGGAAACTTGCTGCCACTCTTGTGGTCAAGTGTATGTTTTGGATTAATTTAATTAAAAATTTATTTTTTGAATGTATGTGAGAGCACTTGGAAAATTGTAAAGTCTTGCATGTACTTAAGTATTTTCTCCATCTGTGTCTTCTGTCTCAAGAGAACAGGAAGCAGTCACTGAGCTCAGGTATAAAGGCAGAGAATCCTCAACCAGAATGTCGGAAGATCATTCTCTCATTCCCTCATCAAACATTTATTAAGCACCTGCAGTTAGCAACTACAAAGAGGTTCTTAAGGAGTGGATAGTCTAGTGAGGAGAGACATAAATAATTACCATGTATAAGTACTTTTATAAGTCTTAAATTCCCTTTATATTAATGATAACACGAAACTATTTTAACCCATATAATCTGGACATAATGTCTAAAGACATATTCGTACCACATGGTAACAATTACACATACTGAGGCTGACAATTAAATTCACGAACTTTCTACTACGTAAGTGCACAGTGGAAAGTTTGTGAACTTAATTGTCTGGCTCTTCATATACAGCATATAAAGGAAAATAAACTCACATCTATTAATCATACTAGAATAATTCATTGGTTTAGATACCTTAAGGGATTTCTTCTATTCCACTTTTTTCCCCCCTGAAATAACAAAAAAGAAAAAAAAAGAAAGAAGGAAAAAGGAAAACAGAAGGTTTCTGTGGCAAGCACAGTGTTTGGCACATAGTAGGGACTCAACAAACATTTGAGAAATGAACAAATACGTCTTTAGCAAGATGGAGAAGGGGATTTTTCTATTTCTTATGTGGGCATTGTTCAGACTGCCTATTGTGGAATTCAGTACGAAGCTCTCACATCCTAGCAAGGAGCACGTTAGCATCTATACACTCTTCTGTGATTCAGTGGGAAAAAATGTGAAGGGTCTAGAAGCAGGGAGCTGTGGGAGATTACATTTCCATCTTATTTATAGTTAGGGATGGCCACCGAATTGGAAATGGAAGTGTAGAGTGGGAATTCTGGGTCTATTTTTTGGGTCATAGAATATACGTTTATTATCAGAGCACCAGTGGTCTCTCTGGGTCATTTTTTTTTAAAAGGGAGTTGAGTTAGCTAGAAGTTAGATTCTTTTGCCCTACCCTTTCTCTGTTTGTGTGGAACAGAGATGCAATTACTGGAACTCCAGCAACTATGTTCGGCCATGAGAAAACCTGGAGGAAGAAAACCTCCTCCTAAGAATGATGGGGACAGAAAGATAAAAGGAAACTAGGTCCCTGATGACCATGGAGCCACCAAACCAACCTTGGACTGTCAACCGCTTGACTTTTGTGTAGGAGGAATGAAGCCTTAATTTTGGTTAAACTTAGAATTGAGTTTTCTGTTACATGTAGCTGAACCAACTGCTAACCTGCACACTGCCATTTTGCGGGTTTTCTCAGGCGCTTGAAAGTCAGCAATTTCTTTCCTTTAAACTCCTTTCATAGCTTCCCCTCCCACAACCCCTCCACCTATCCTTAAATCCAGGGGCTGGGGAGCTTTTTCTTTAAGGGCCACAGTAAATATTTTTTGAGAGTCTTTGAGAGTCATATGGTCTCTGTTGCATACGCAGAGCAAAGTCAGCTCTGTTGTTGTAGTGTGCAAGCAGCCACAGACATTACATAAACAAATGTGTATGGCTGTGTTACAGCAAAACTTTGTAAGAATGAGCAGCTGGCCTGCAGGCCCTAGTTTGCTGACCCCTTCTTTAGTCCACAAACTTAGGGGAAATGAAAAATAGCTTTTGTTTGCAAAGTGTTTGGGGTCAACCTATTGCCCAAGGATGCTTCCCATCTTGGACCATGACTTTTCCAACGTAAGAACCACGTCTTATTCATGTGTATATTCTCATCGCCCAGCACAGTATTTGGCACATAATACAGGTTCAATATATATTTTCAAATAAATAAATGAAAGTAAAGAATCAAGTCAAGGAGGAAATGAGTCCTTTGAAGGCTGAGAGCTTGAAGTTGGTGGCAATGGGCTATCTAGCTCTGGTTTAAATTAAAAGCCTTTTAAGTGAAAACCCCTTGAGTGGTTGTGAAATCTGGATTTACCAGAAATCTCTCTTATTTTCTGAGAGACTAATCCATGTCTCCCTATAACATCTTCTGCACATTGGTAAAGCACCCCTTCTTCAACTCCCCTATCTATCACACTCACTTAGAGGACGACCCAGACCTAAAGATGGAGGAGATATTCATCTCAGTCCACGGTTAGCCAGTCCTGTAAGTTAATAATGCTGGGATTGAGAAATTGTGGTCTAAAGTTCTCAGTTCAGTCTCATTCAGAAAAAATCCTAGTCAAACCTCTTGAGTTAGGAGATGCATGGGGTTCCTTTAGGTATCAGTGCCTCTCCATTTCACTTTGTGCAAACACCTTACCTACCCTCAGGCACCCGGCAGGTACTGTGCCTTCCCCCTGCTCCTTTACCCCCTACAAACCAAACAAAACCTAACCTTCTGTCAACTGATTGAGTGCCTCTGACTTGGGGACAAGATGTTTTGAAGTCCCAGCCAGAGGACCGGCTGTACTACTGGCCTGAGAGGGAAAGCGAACAAATAGGCTTTTTTCTCCAATGGAAGAGCATGCTTAAAGAAATTGAAAATCTGGTCAAAGTAACAATACTTGTGCCTTTAAGATCAGATTGATGATTTTACATTTCTTGTCTCCATCACTTTGCCTTTGGAAGGCAGAAGGAAAACTCTTGCCTTTGGTAACTTTGGAATCACCAGCAGAGGGCAGACACTGCTTAGCTAAACAAAAAATCCAAGTTCCACTCTGTGTTCCTGTAGAAACTGAAATGCCAGCACAGTACAGGAACCAGCTGACAGATCAACTGCCTTTCCTGGTCATTGTCCTTCTCTGTGTCATAACTGACATTAAAGTTGTCTTATTCAGCTAGAATTCTGTATCTGGAAAGATTTTCTTTTCTTTTTTTTTTTTTTGGTGACAATTATTTTGAGGTGATTTGAAAATCTTTCTTGAAAAAAATTAAAAAATATATTATTTTTCCTGATTAAAAATAACGCGTCAGCATTGAAGAAAATTGAAAAAAATATATAAAAGCATAAAAGAAAACTTTACCTCCCAGATATGTGATCACTGTTAGTTAGCTTTTTGTTCTTTTGTTCTAATCTCCTTTCTACTAAAACTTCTGAAATGTATTTGTAGCAATGACACATGACGGGTCCTTGACACACTGAAAAATGTATAAGCATTCTGTGCTTCCTTGTCTTGGTGCCTTTGCTCATCCAGCTCAACTGGAAACTCTGTTTCTAATCTCTGAAAATCCAAATCCTTGATATTCCTCAAGGTCAAGCTCAGATGTCTTGCGTGGTTCTCTCCAGCAGGAATTGATCTATTTTCTCCGTATTTTTGTGTCACTGTGTCTATGACTCTCATGACAATGCCCACCTTCTGCCTTATGTTAGGGTTTTTATATACAGTTGAATCTTCCTCCTTAGTATAAATCTTTTGCCTTGGGAATCTCATTTTATCTTTCTGTCTTCCATAGCACCAACACTGGGTCATCACAGTAGATGCTCAAAACTATTTCTGTAAAAGAAGGAAGGAAAGGAGGAAGAAGGGAAGGAAAGAGGAAGGAAAGAATAACAGGAAAGAAGGAAGGAAGGAAGGAAGGAAGGAAATAAGGGGGGGAGGAAAGGAAGGAAATTGTTTTATTGTAGCTTGCAAAAAGCTTTTGAGGAAGACAGGAGTTACTGCAGTTCCACAGCGGAGTCCCAGAAAGTGTAAGTGCTGGCTCATGTTTACAATGCCATTTGGTGGAGTTGGCCCATATTAGAAGACTCAGAGTTTCGGCAGTTTTGTGGGTTGAATTGTGTCTTCCAAAAGGATATGTTGAAGTTCTACCCCCCCCACCCCCCCACCCCCATACCCCTGTACCTGTGAATGCGACCTTATTTGGAAATAGGGTCTTTGCAGATGTAATCAGGTTAAGATGAAGTCATACTGGATTAGAACGTGCCCTAAATCTAATGACTGGTGTCCTTATGAGGAGACAGATTTGGACACAGAAACACATGCAGAAGAAGGACAGTGATGTGAAGACCAGGCAGAAACTGGGATGTTTCAGTTATAGGCCAAGGGATGCTAAAGATTGTCGGCAAGCACAGGAGCTGGGAGAGGCAAGGAACGATTCACCCTAGAGCCCTTCGAGGACAACATGTCCTGCTAACACCTTCATTTCATACTTCTAGTCTTTAAGACTAAGAGAATAAATTTCAGTTGTTCCAAGCCACCCAGTTTCTAGTAATTTGTTAAAGCAGTCCAAGGAAGCCAATGCATCATGTTAAGAACTCTTAGTGATAACAGACCCACCTGGAGAATGAAGGAAAGTCCTGTGGATATTGGGAAGGAAGTCAAGATTCCAAAGACATATAGGGAGTTCTTGGTGAGGATGAGAGATAAGGGGGTTGTTTGATGGGTTCAAAGATAGATTTCAGTTGTTTCTTTGCCAAAATTTTAGCACAGGCAAATGTTTCTATTCACCTAATTTATTTTTCAAGGTATCAGGCTTTATCGAAGGTCTTTGAAAAATGTTGCAAAAGTTTAACCATCTTATTACTCCTGTATAATCAACGTACTATTTCTAAATGCACACAACAATGGCTGGCTCTTGTTGGTTCCTAAGTAGTTTCTGTTGTATTGTGCTTTGTTTCTACAGATGATGTGAAAAGCTAAAAAATGATAGCCAGCCAGATCAAGCTCTTAGAATAAACATAAGGATTTTATGTACTACAGCCATTTATTTATCCATTATCATCTTAAGGTTCTTATAGGATTCTGAGGATTAAATTATAACTGGAAAGATATTGCCAAAGTAAGGGAATGGATTTTTCCCTCTAAAATAATCCTGAATGATCCCCTTACCCTTATGAATTGGTAACTTACATACTATGACCCCAAGACAGATCAATTCTTAGAATAAAATGACTGGCTGGGTGGTGTAGGTGAGACTGCTTAATAAATGTTATCATCACTTCCCATGGGAGGGAAAACAAGTCAGCAAACATCTAGATGACTTTCCTTAGGTTCCCATGGTGACCTTCATATGCCTCCAACATTACACAAATAATGATGAATATGATGGTGACAGGGATAATAATAACTGTCATCACTGAAACAAAAACAATAGTAAACGCAATTCCAGAAAGAATTTTAGGCTAGCAGTGTCTGACACATATGGAATACATGAATAAATGAGTGAATGAATTAGTGGAATTGGATCCCTCCTAACAGTGCCCTTTATTGCTTTGTGACTGAGTTTGTTTCTGTAATTTCCCGGCAGGATGTCTAAGAGTAAGGGAGGCTCAGTAAATACTGACAATCTATGGCCAAAACAATTAATTTTGAGTAGTAATGAGTTTTGGTTTTCCTATATCACCTCCCATCTTTTCAGATTCACTGGCTTCTGAGCATATTATTGGGCTGGGGTTTGAGCCTAGACAAAGATTTCAGGGATACTGTGATGCATTGTCTTCCAAATCAAAGGCAACTACTTTGAATATGGCAATGACCATGACATTTCTGCTTTCAGTTTCTGGTGAATCTCTGGATTAAGTTCCTGTTTGGCTAATAATAATATTGCCATTTGAGTATTTCCTGACCTTAGGATTCAACTCTAATTGATTTATTAAACAAATATTTTTTGAACACCTACTATATGCCAGGCACTTTGGAGGTACTGGAGACTTTTTAGTGAACAAAATGCCTACCCTATAACTACCTTTCTACCCCATAACTCCATGTCCTTAGAGTAGCTTCCTGGTTGCCCTAAGAAGGTTATCAACATCTTAAGCTTTTCCTGAAGGCATGGCTGTTTGGGTCGAGGAGATAGTGCTTTGTTTGACCCATTCATTCATGCTCCACCACCAATAGATAGAGCATGAAAGACCCACTATAAAAGTAGTTTTTCATTACTGTACATATTAGGTCTTATATAATGGGTGGGACTATTATGAGGGGAACAACCTCCATTTCATGAGAGGAAGGGTTTAATCTCAAGGGTAAAATCCTTTAGGCAAGCACACATCCCACCTCTATTGAGACCATTTATCCTATGGCCACCCACCTTACCTGTGAAATACGGTGGGCTTGCCTCTGTTTCAGATTACTTGACTGCTTTATGTTACTTGGCACTGCTTCTGAAACTCATTGAACTCTCTCTTCCATTGCCTACGATATTCTCTTCTTATTTCATCGATGTTTTCCTTCCCTGTATCATTTGCTGACTTTTCCTACCCGCCCCCACCACTGCCCCATTTCTTAAATAAAGGACTCTCTACATAAGTGTCTGTTCTTGATTGTGTGTTCTTTCCCTTTTTTTTCCTGTACACCCTTCCTGGACCATATTATTTTCTGTCTTGGCTTCCTGCCGATTCCTATACCCATTCCTATGTCCTTAACTCTGACTTCTCTTAACAAACTTCCTTTTTACAAATGATAATATGGCATCTCTGTTTTTGTATGCCTTTTAGGTTCCTCCACATGGCAGGTCCAAAATTGAACTAATCATCTCCTCCCTCCCAATCTGATTTTTTTCTCTTGTATTTTGTATCTTGCTTACTCTCATCATTGAATCATTCAAGCTAGAAGTCTCAGAGTCAGCTTCTTTACCTCTATCTTGTTCGTTGTGGTAGTCAGGCTCCAAGATGCCCCCCCTAATCCTCACTTTTTGAGGTCCCCTCTTACAATGTATCATGATTGGTCTGTATGACTAGGGAAGATGCTAGAAATGATGGTGTGTGACTTCTAAGGTTAAGTTACAAGAGAAAGTGCCCCTTTACCTTATTCTCTTTTAGGTCATTTGCTCTGGGGAAGCCAACTGCCATGTCATAAGGATACTCAGGCAACCCTATGGGGAGGTCCATATGGTAAGGAACCTTTTGCCAACAGTTAGCATCAACCTGCCAGCCATATGAGTGACCTATCTAGGAAGTGCATCCTATAGCCATAGTCAAACCTTCAGATGACTGCAGCCCTAGATGACATCTTGACTAGGATTCTCATCAGAGATCCTGGGCCACAACCACCAGCTAAGTTGTTCTTGAACTTCCTGACCCACAGAAAACTATGAGATAATATATAGTTATCATTGTTTTAAGCTAATATGTTTTGGAGTAATTTGTTATATGAGAATAGATGACTTAAAAACAAGAATAGACTAAAACATTTATAAACTATATTTTATTAGTCACTAAATTCTTATTGATATAACTCTCTAAGTATTTCTTAAGTATAACTCATCTTCTTCACCTCCCCTATTGTTCTCATTTTAGGCTTTATCATCTCTTTCCTGGATTATTGCAGTATCTCCCTATTGGTTTCCTTGCCTATAATTAACTTCTTCTTCTATCTCTAATCCATCTTCATCAATTACCTTTTTTATAAATTAAAGTTTATTAGGGTGAAAATCATTAGTAAAGTTACATAGATTTCAGGTGTACAATTCTGTATTACATCATCTATAAATCCCATTGTGTGTTCACCACCCAGAGTCAGATCTCCTTCCATCACCATATATTCGATCCCCTTACCCTCTTCTCCCACCCCCTCCCCCCTTATCCTCTGGTAACCACTAAACTATTGTCTGTGTCTATGAGTTTTGTTTCTCATTTGTTTGTCTTGTTCTTTTGTTGTTTTTGGTTTATATACCACATATCAGTGAAATCACATGGTTCTCTGCTTTTTCTGTCTGACTTATTTAGCTTAGCATTATAATCTCAAGATCCATCCATGTTGTCACAAATGTTCCTATTTCATCTTTTCTTACTGCCGAATAGTATTCCATTGTGTACATATCCCACGACTTGTTTATCCATTCATCTATCGAAGGACATTTTGGTTGTTTCCATGTCTTGGCCACCATAAATAAAGCTGCAATGAATATTGGAGCACATGTGTCTTTATGGACAAATGTTTTCGGATTTTTTTGGGTAGATACCCAGGAGAGGGATTGGTGGGTCATACGGTAATTCTATTCAATTACCTTTTTAAATATAAATCTGATCGTGTTATTTCACTGCAATATAATTCAGGATAGCCTGCATAATTGCTTCAGTAATAAACAACCTCCTAATCAAAGTGGCTAAGACAAGAAAGGTTTATTTCTTACTCCTGCTACAAGTCCACTGTCATTCAGCAGAAGGGCTCTGCTCATTGTCATCACTCAGGAACTGAGACTGACACAAAAGCCAGTATCTTAAGATTGCTGGTCACTGTCTAAAGGTAAAATTGAGTGTGGGAAAGCATGCACTGGCTCTTCAATTCCATCCAGAGGTGACCCACATCACTCCTATTCACATGTCACTGGCCAAAGCAAGTTACATGATCACTTCTGACTCCATGAGGGTAGGGAATTCTATCCTATCAGGTACCTGCTTAAAACTTTGACTGGTTCCACATTACCTTTAAGCTAAAGTCCAAATCCCTTTGCAGAACATGCAAGGTCCTTTGTGATTTGGGCTCAGTCTACATTTTCGGCACCATCTCCTGCCACTCTTTACCTTTCACCCAATGTTCTGCTCCTATTACACTGAATTACTCTGATTTCTAGCTTGTTCCATGTACTTTCTTGCCTCTGTGCCTTTGTACATGTTAAATTTGCCTGCCAGATACATACTCATCCTTCAGGCCTTATTTTCTCTTCCTTTATAAAGCCATCCCAGAACTCCCTAAATACCCACTCCTTCCTCTTTGACTCCATTCCATTTTGTAAATATCTCCATTATAGCACACCTTTCATCTCACCAGAGGGCAGGTAGCTTTTTATTTCTATGTCTGTCTCTTCTCTAGTCTGAAGTTGCTTCAGGGCAGGGACAGTGTCTTACTGTCGTTTGTGTGGCTGTGGTGAGCATAGCACCTGGCATAGCATTGGTGCTTAAGAAATATTTGTTGAATGAATGCATAAATATCCTATCCCCACAAGCCCTGAAGATCAATCATATACACGCTGCTCTCTGATCCATGGACATTAAGGGATTTCTGCCATCTTATTTCTTTCCCACTATGTCATTTTGTTTTCCCTACTTTCTAATAAAAGACTGACTGTTTCATTTAGAAAACCAAGAAGTCTGTTAGTCATACCCCATGAATTTCTTTTTCCTGTTAGGTAACCCTAAATAGCTCGAATTGAACTCTCACTTGTGATTCTCAACGAATTTCAATCACATTTATGTCAATATTTATTGTGCTCTCTGCATGTGTGACACAGTGCTTGGTACTGGGGACATAAAGATAAATGATAGTGTCTGCACTCTGTGAGTCTTGCACCAAAATACTTCAGAGTGAATTAGGAACGCTCTTAACCTGGAGTAATATTAGGTGGTTAATGTGCAGGAGCCAAGAACCTTGAAGTAGGTGGGGCCCCTTCAGTGGAAGGCAGGGCTTCTGAAATGGGAAAGGCACTGAGAGAAGCTATGTAGAGTCTAGAGCTGTGGTGTTCAGCATAGCAGCCTCTGGCCACATGTGTCTACTGAACACTTTGAGATGTATCTAGTCTGAATTGAAATGTTCAGTAAGTATAAAATACATAGTAGATTTTGAAGACAATATGAAGTAAAAAAAAAAAATCATTTTTAATATTGATTACATGTTGATATGATAACATTTTGAATATATTGTGCTAAGTAAAATGTATTATTAAAATTAATCTCACCAGTTTCTTTTTGTAGTGTGGCTACTAGAAAATATCAAAGTACTTATATGGCTCATATTTATGGCTTGCATTACATTTACACCAGACAGCCTTGGTCTAGGAGTTAAACATTACCCATTCAGTTATTTGTTGCCTCCACCTTCCTTCTATCTATCCTCCTTCCCACTGTTTTCCCCTCCCTCCCTTCCTGATTGAGCATCTTCTGTGTTCATGTTGTGTGCTAGGTTCTAGTTACAGAGGGTGTTCCCTCTAGCAAACCCCAATCTAGTGGTACATAAAGTCATAGAAACAAATTATTACACTCTAGTATGATAAATGCTTTCTTAGGCCATACATTGGGAGTCCTTTGGGAGAGCATTTGATTCTGAGTAGCTTGACTTGAGACTTGAGCTGACTTTCAGGTCTTCCTATAACCATCTATAAGAAATGGCTACCCCAAATCAAATAGGTCTCATAATCATGGTTCTAATCAGTCATCAGAAGGCAGACTTCACATTTACTCCAAGGGAACAATGACCCTTACAGTCATGTCAGGAGGGGGAGGAGAAAGGAAAAGGAACTTAAAAATTGGGACCATACATTGTACAAAAAAACACTTGCTCAGTGTTTCACATGTATCATCTTATTTCGTCCCCTTCACAGACTTTTGAGTTATGTATTATCTCTGGTTACAGGTAAAGAAACTGAGGCTTAGAGATATTTAGTAACTTGTATATCTCACCTTGGTCAACTGTCTTCAGAGAGGCATTGGATAATTGCGTGTGGCTGGCTCAATGCAAATCCTCCACCATGTTGAAAAAGTAGCTGAAAAAATTGTCTTATTAATCATTAATTAATAATATAATCTCCTGAGTGACATCATAGGAATGGCGGCAGTGGGGTGCACTTTTTGAGTTCTCCTCCAGATCTTATCACAAACGGGACATCTATAACCTATCAACGGACTCTCTGCTCATCACGCAGAATAGCTAAGAGACTCATGCAAGGATTACTTGAAGGTGGGCAAACTGGGCAAGCAGGGGAAGAGGGAAGGGAGGGGAGTGGAGACACGGCCCGCATCCGAGGCTGTGGGGACGTAGCCCGCACCTGTGGCGGTGGAAACGCGGCCAGCATCCGCAGCTGCAGAGACACAGGGGATCCCAGGATGGAACAGAGAACACAAAAGCCAGGAGGTGGGCTCTTTCCCTGTGTCCCATAGCTGATCTCTCCCGCCAAGGGGGCAGCATATCCAGCATTTGTGGCAATAACCTCAGCTGAGACCTCCAGGTGGGCCCTAGGTCAGACAAAGGACACAAACTCCATACCTGGGCCCCTCCCCCCACTCTTCCAACCCTACCCTCGCCCTTCCAGAGACTTAAACTGGCCCCTGAACTGAGGAGTACTGTCAGATTACAGAGGAGCCTTAGTGCTCAGGCTCTGGGAAGACCAGCGTGCAGCTCTCACCCAGGGAAGAGGTGGGGAAGAGTGTGATTTTTGCTGGGCTAGGAGAGAAGAGGCTCCTCCACCCCCAGCCACCACCTTTTCTGGCCTGCGGGAAGAGTGTGACATGGCTGGGCTAGGAGAGAGAAGACCCCTCCATCCCCAGCCCCCACCCTTTCTGGCCTGCTTAGGGCGGGGCAATTACATCTGCAGAGACACTCCCAGGGATCAGCAGTAGGCGGCAGACGCAGCTCTGGGCTTTCAGCAGCTCAGAAATCTCCCACCCGCCACACACACACACACACACAAACACACACACACACACACACACACACACACACACACACACGGAAGAAGTGCCCTAAGACTCAGGAGAACTGGGCACAGGGCTGGTGGTGCTACTCTCAGTGCGCATAAATGCAGGCAAGGGCAGAAACTGCACTGACTTTGTAGAAACTACCATCCAGACCCTTCAGCCCTACGCATCTAAATCTGCAGTCCCAACGTCACTCTGGGCACCAGGTGACTGGCTCTGCCTGGACAGTACGCAGAGGACTCTTTGGTACAGCAGAGGACAACCTGGAGATTACTTGGTGGGCTTAAGCCAAGACTGGCGCTGCTTTTTTGTTTTGTTTTGTTAATCATGGGGTGGGACAGATGTTCCAATGCAAGCTGTTCACATGGAGTAAGACTCATGAAGCCCAGCACAAATGTACTTTCTTTTTTCATTTTAAGTTTCTGTTTTCCTTTTGTCTTTATCAATGATATTATTACTTCCTTTCAGATTTTTCACTTTGAATATCTCATTGCTACCAATAGTGAATATTGCCTAAGAATATTGGAATAAATCGCCATTTCAACTGCTGTGAATTAATGAAAACAATTTTTGGATTAGTATTGAATTGGCTGAGTAGAATTAGTTCTAAGAAATAAATCTAGGATCTTCATGTCCTACTTCAACATAAAAAAAAAGTCATCCTTTAAGAAACTGTCATGGGGTAGTGTATTTTAGGATGAGGGGACTGGCCAGAAGCTCATGATCTGGTATCTGGTTCTTTCTGTCTCTGTTCTGCCATCCTCAGTATTGGCTAAATTTTTAGGCTGCAGCAAAATGGCTGCAACAATTTCAGGCAGCCATCTAAAAAGGAAAACCCCCAGTCTTCAGGTGGCTCTTTATTAAGAATGAGAGAAGGCCCCTACAGATTTTTTGCATCTCATTGGCCATCAATAGGTTATCACCTCCTGCCTAAGCCAATCACCCTAAAGAAGTGGCATTACCCTTAGTGGGATTGCCTTTAGCAGGAGTCACCTTCCCCTGAGGCACTTGGTTGTGTTATAGCTAAGCAAAATGGTTATGTTATGCAGGAAGAAGAGAGAATGGGTGTTTGGTAGGCAAGCAACAGTGCCTGCTACTCAAAGCCAGCACAGTTCTACATGGTGCTGCTGTAGGTAGTTATTTCAGTGGACTGTGGTAACACAAAGAAACACTAGGTTTAGTTACTTGATTATCAGGGTAGTTAAGGAAACCATAGTGAGTAGGAGAACACTACGTATGTGTTGAAGTTTTGTAGTCAAGGATACGATTATATATATTTAACATTGTTATGTTGTTCTTCTGCTGATGAATTCAGGCTTCCATAGGAAAAAACATATGTTTACAGCAGAGTTAGAAAAGAGGAGAGAAGAAATGAATCAAAGTTCTGCTGCATAATATTCAGGTGTTTCATCAACTGAGCTGCTTGAGTCCCTGGAGAGAAGGCAAGATGCTCTGAGTCAGATGTTTACACATAAGTGGTAGATCAAAAATAAATTAGCCTTTTGCTACATCATGCAGCCTGTGGTGATGTTTAATCATATCACATTTCTTATTTATTCACGTTAACAGTAGGAACTAACAGGATGAGTGTAATAGGTAGGACTGGATCCAGACCACACTCTCCTTAGGGAATAGTGGGAAATGCTGCAAATTCTTGATTATTTCCAGCAATGGATGGGAGCAAGAGCATAGCTAATTTAAACTGGCAGTCAAAAGAGTTTTCTTTTCTTTTTTTTTCTAGCAACTATGATTTGCATATGCACATGAGTCTTATCTGCTATTTTGTTACTGAAAAATCTCTCTCCAGAATTAGAAATCTCTCCATTTCCCGCTGTCCTCCAGCTGCTCCTTGGACCTCTATTTCATTCAGATGGAATAAATTCCATGGCTTTGCATATGCTGTTCCATCTAAGATGCCCTTGCTCACCAGGCAAATTTATGCTCTTCCTGCTGTACTCAGATCAGGGCTTTGGAAAGCCTCCCTCTCTAATGATTCCCTGTCACCAAAGTGATTGAACTGTACCATTGTCTTTGGAATGTCCTCAACCTGAAAAGAAGCTCTTCACCAGAAAGATGACAAACTGTCCCAGTTTGCCTGCAAGTGGGTTGGGGTAAAGGGTATCCAAGGATGTGGGATTTTCAGTGCTAAAGCAACAAAAGTCTAGGAAAAACTGGGATGAATTGGTAATCCTAAGACACCAGCCACTTAAGTAGAAAAAGGAAAGAGAGCCAATGGGGTTGGGAAGCAAGAAGCAGTAGGTGAGGGAAAATGAGAAATGGTAGCGAAGCCTTCATGAATCCCCTTTCTTTCCTCAAAAAAACCTTCAAAATTCATCACATATTCCAGGCTCTGAGAAACAATGAATGAGAACAGTTTTGCGATGGAGACCATTAACAAGATGTTGATTTTTCCCTTTAAAATGTGAATATTAAAAGTATCACTCTTAAATGCAAGCAATGATTGTTGAATTGTCATGACCACTCAGTCAAGCACTTACGAAGCACTTTTTGAAAGCTCCATCTCAAACACTGTCCTTGTAACTAATTCCTCATTCATTTGTTCACTCAGCAGATATTCACTGAGTGCCAGGCACCATGTAGGTGCCATTAGCCTGGAGGAAACCTAGTGAGCACCCCCTCTCTCCGGGGAGCTGCACCTTCTTGTTCATAGCTGGTGGGGTTAGAGTGCAGGGGGATCTTCGTAGACTACCAGAGCAGTCTTGGGAATAAAGTAGTCAGCAGAACCTTGGCAAGTTTGAATAGCCAACTACAATTCATCCTCAGCTTCAATGCCATTGTGAGATGTGAAAAGCAAATTATTCTTTGGCTTAACTCTACAGCTTCATTTCTTATCACTTCCCTTTAACCGCCCCCCCCCCCCCCCAATGAACTACTTGTGAATCCCTGAATTTCCCTGTTTCTCTTTGGCTTCTAGGCCCTTCTGTAGGGCCTAGGAGCTCTTTAGTCAACTTACTTCATCCACAATGCTACACTCACCCCATCCCCATTAACCTGGCTAATCTGTAGATTTACCCTTGAAGTTTCATCTTCACCATCACCTCCTCCTGTAAACGTGCCTAAGCTCTTGTCTCTGAGCTCTCACAGTCCACTCTACCTGCCACATTAGCCTTTGTAACACAGTACTGGAATTATTTATTTAGTTATGTATCTTTGTCATAGATTATGAGCTTCCTGGAGACAGGACTGTGCCCTGCTCATCACTGAGCAGGTGTCTAATAAATATTTGTTGAATAGTTGAAGATGAGAATAACATCACAACATTTCACTAAAACTATGGTAAACATATGTTTTATGAATTTTGAGGTCCCCTGACACATTAGTCTGG
Source organism: Rhinolophus sinicus (assembly GCF_057876585.1). Classification (NCBI taxonomy): domain Eukaryota; kingdom Metazoa; phylum Chordata; class Mammalia; order Chiroptera; family Rhinolophidae; genus Rhinolophus; species Rhinolophus sinicus. Next base: position 33,482,495 of record NC_142506.1, read on the forward strand.
TTCAAGAATGATATTCAAATAGTTATTACACCTGAATTAGATCATGAATTGATGAGAGATCATGCTGGCCCAGCAGCACTGGATTAGGTTCTGGAGGTACCTGTTTGCCAGGTTAACTCTTTAATTGCTGGATCCGGGGGAGGTGGGGAGTCCCTAGGGAGGAGCCTGATATCAGGGGTGGGCATGAAGGAAACATGGTTAGTTACCAATTGATACTGAAGTATTTCCACATGTCAACAACTGCCATGGTCATCCAGGTACATTTGTGCCGCCTTTCAGCTCTGATCAGTTTCATTTTCTCATTAAAATGGATGCTGCCGAGTTTATAGCAGGAAGAGAAAGTCTGCATTTTAAATTTCCCCAGTTTCTGCCGGTAAGATGATTTGTGTAATTTTATCAGATATATTTATGTGTGGGGAAGACTCTTTATGCAGTCTCCATAGCAGAGCGGAGAAATACTAATTTTGTTTAGAACTCTCTTCATTGAATGCCAGGCTTAGGGTGTTTGTTGGGGTCCACGCTGGACCACTGTTCCTGACCCTGCATTTAGTAAACCCCATGTTTTAATAGAGGTGAAATGGGATGGGGAAGCTGTGGTGGGAATTGTGGCAGCCATACAGTTTTGGGGGCTGCTATGCCCTACCTCCTGCCCCGGCCCGGGAGCTTTCCAACGGCTGCCAACACTTACATCAGAGTTTTGAAACAGACAAAGGAACAACCCCCAAAGTGATTTTTTTTAGAGCATGAAAGTGCCAAAGTAAAGTGTGAAATCATTAAGAAATGAAGACACTTGGATGTATTTGAAACCTCTTTGTGTTTCCAAAGACTTTAAAATTTGGCTTAATTTAATTTAGCCACAGGGAAATGTCTAGTATAGATCCGTGGGCCTATTTTGCTCAAGCACAGAATATAGAAAGGTGTTTAACTGCAACTCGGATGCTAATGAGTGCAAATTTCAGCAACTCTGCCAAGTTCCCCAGTGAAACTGATCTAAAAGAATTATACAAAGCCATACTTTTTCTCTAAGCATAAGGGATTTCCCACGGAAAGAGAGTTCAGAAAGGGCAGGTTTGTGTTATAAAACCCGTTTTCTACCTATTTTAATGTATGCTTTGAAAACTCGGGGGTATTAGAAGAAGAGGAGAATGTAAGATCCAAGTTATGTACTGAAAGATCCTGGGGAATTGCTTGTAAGGTGTAATAGGATGTAAGGTGATAAGCGATTGCATCAGCACCAAGAGCCTGTTCCTGATTAAGAGCTCAAATCTAGTGGCCAGGACACCTGACACGGCTGAATGAAAATAGAATCCCGGGAAGAATCTTTGAAAATATAATAGGACAGAGGCCCAGAGGCATATTTAGAAACTGCTTAAGGCACCAAGTAAAGAAAGGTCACAAACAATAAAAGAACATGGAATAGCTAAGGGAAGGGGGAGTCCAGGCAAGGTTATGTCATTAATACAGTGTGAAAAGTGATACCGCTGCTCCTTATTGTTACTTATGCATACTTTATGCTTAGAGATGTTCACTACAATGTTATTTATAACTCAAAAATGGAAATCATATTAAAGGTCATCAATAGGAGAATGACTAAACAAAGTACAGTGTGCCTGTATAACACATGATAGCATGCAGCCATAAAAGTAATGTTCTTCAGAAGTTTTTCCTGAAGTGAAAATATTTGTGACGTATATACAGCTTAATCTCACCCTTCCAAACAAAATTTTTTTTTCTCTGCAGGTTAATTCATTGACAGTAATTTATGTTTCCTCCCTATAGCTGTTCCTTCTCTCCATTTTTAATAAGAAGGTAGGTTTTGTCATTCTTGGACTCAGAGATCTGAGCAGCAAACAGAAGCAGTCTGAAGTCAGTTACCTTTCAAAATATTACTTTTAGAAGCAGAAAATGACACAAATGTTATTTACAAAATACCAATAAAACACCCACTTTAAACATCAGGAAAAAAATTGTGCAATGCCATTTGGCAAAATAGTGCTGCCTACTTTGAAATAGCAACCTCTGCTGCTGCTGCTGCTGTTCCCGGTTGGTCATCAGCTGCCGCTCCACATGCAGGGGACAGGAAGGCTTCTGAGCGCAGGAGACATGCTGAGCCTTCCTCGGGCTTTCAAACTGCGCTCTAAGCAGCACTTCAGTTTCTATTAAGAGCAATTTGGAGGATTTATTATGTGTACATATAATGTATTGGGAGAGCCAAGAATGGCAAATGTTGCTATCATCATTCTATTAACCAGAACATTTTACGAACCACCACTTTCACAATAAGATCTTGGAGTAGTTCCTCAGTCATCCAAATTGGCTCAGTACAGGTTTAGGATGAAGTACCTTTAGTCGTGATCCAATTCTTTGAGAACTGGTAATTCAGGTGGGGTCTGAATCACAATTTATTAACTAGAACAGTGGTTTTAAAACTTTGTTTTCAACAGGGCAACAGCCCTTTCTTCAAACCTATGCTTATGTGGGCCAAGGAAGTAAGAGTTGATTTTCTCTGGTAAAGTGGTGATGGAGAGCCTCCAGGACCCCCAGCTCAGCCTTGCTTCCGTTCCTCCAAGTTGCCTCTCCCCCAACCCAGAAGGACCTTCACAACCCCTAGGGCTCTGTGAGCACAATTAGAAAACTGCAAAACTACAATATTTTCAGAAGAACAAGCTTTGTTCTAAGCAAACCAGAACAAAGAGAGTCTACAGCTTGTGGATGGTCTAAGCTTATTACACATTACATATTGCTATGGCTTGTAGCGAGGTAGGGGAGAGAGAAAGAAAGAGATGTCCTCTTAATTGGGAAAGATTTGGAGACCCCCCACCCAAGCCCTTTTCCTCCCCTAAACTTCATCATTGATACTTTTTCTTGGACTATGAAATCTGATAATGAGATAATAACTGCTTTATGAAGTACAATATTAAGTTAAATTAAACCCACAATTTTAATATATTCCAGGTCAACCATATTTGAAATATGAGAAAGAAAAATGCTCTAATCGTGCTGCATTAGACTGCTTTTGAGTTTTAAGATTCACTTGGTATGACAAATTTCTTCACCGTCTCTATTTTCCCCAATTACGATCAGATTTTTCAGTGTTCCTCCAAGCTCATTTACCAATTACAGTGGTATCTTGGTTTTCGAAAGTAATCCGTTCTGGAAGACCGTTGGAGTTCTGAAACGTTGGAAAACAGCCGACAGCTAGGCCTCAGGATCTCAGCGGAAGCCGTGTGACATGTTCGACTTCCGAGACACTTTTGAAAACCGAAGCATTTACTTCTGGGTTTACAGTGTTTGTAAACCAAAATGTTTGTCAATGGAGAGTTTTGAAAACCGAGGTACTACTGTATGTGGCTTCAGTGGAGGGCAGTATAGGGTCCTGGTGGATAGCCTAGCCCGGGTTCTGGAGTCAGGCAGAGCAGAGGCAAAATCCTGTCCCGATCACTTAGTAGCTGTGGGCCGGGGAGTAAGGCAGTAAGTAAGCTCGATGAGCTCCAGTTTCTTTCTGCAAAGGGAGACAGTAAAAGTACTTAAATCAGCGAGTGGTTGTGAGGATCGAACGAGATGGTGCATTTAAATACCTATCACAGTGCTTGGCACATTGTAAGTGCCGAATAAATATTTATTATTATTGTGATTTTAGTTTGTGAGCTTCTAAAATAGTAATTTAAAGAAATACCATGGCTGCCCATTAGAACCACCAGGAGTGCTTATAACCCTAACTATGAAAAACTGATAGCCCAGAGCAAGTAAGTCAAAGTTTTGGGGCTAGGGCCCAGGCACTGATAATCCAAAAAATGACCTCTGTAATTCTAATGTGCAGCCAGGATTAACAACCAGTGGGCTAAAATAGTCAGCTGTGGGTAAGAAGACCTGATGGTGGAAGAGTAGGAGTGTGGGAGCAGGAGGAAGCCTGTGGAGACCCACAGGAATGCTCATCCTCACTGACCGGCCTCTGTGTGTCTGCAGGGCAACTGAGGGGCAAAGACTGATGGTGACAGTGAGGAGGGAGGAACTGGTTTCAGAGAGATGCTTGGAGACAAAGGAACCAATAACCGGACCTTTAATATGCCTGACCCTTTCCCATTTTCAAAGTGTTTTCCCATAATTAACCTGTTTAATGCTTTTAATAACCCTGTGAATTACACAGGGCACATGTAATACCCAATTAAAGAAAGGTGAATTGAGTCACAAACAAATCAGGTCATTTGCTCACAGTCAAACAGTACCTGGTCAGCAGGGTCATGATGAAAACTACATCTCCTGATTGCAGGAATTTTTTCAGAATACCACCTTTGTCTCTTACTTAGCTCCTTTACCTGGTAGCTGTTTCCTACCTCGTTCTTAATTAGTGAGGGAAAGTTCTAGAGAACCTCCTGGTTTGGAATGCAAGGACCTGGGAGTGTCTTTTTGCCTCTTCCACAAATGATGTGAATAGGATAAGAGAAGATTCTAGGGGAAATAAACACCATACTTATGACTCTAAGTTTTACATGAGCTAGTCTCACTCTCAGAGCTTTGAAGTACAATAAGCTGACACAGAAGGAATTCAGTTTTGGATTTCGTGTCAACAACAGGCCTTAGTAGTACTTTTGTGCCTGAGCTCCTGGAAGTTGAATAAAGTTTGTGAATGGGAGACAAATATGTTACATGATGGATTTCTAACTACTAGTATTGAATATTCCAGGAAAAGCTGACCTGAAAATACACGATGTTCTTAGTGTCCCATGTAACTTTTTAGAAGAAACTGTTCCAAAGTCAACTGTGGTCTGGATAACAACGAAATGCTTACACTCACAGGCACTCACTCACTTTTCCCAGGGACAAAAACCAGGAACAGGATCTAGCTTCTAAGTACTCTGTGACCCATTATTTCTTTGACACTCCAGCACTGTTCATTAGTCCAGGACAAACTATCTAATTTCCCTACCCTTGGGCATCTGTTGCAACTACAAATGCTGTAAGCAGATGATAGGTTTACGGGAATTGCCTAACCAGGCATTTGCATCTTGATTTGTGGTCTTACAGTTGGTTTTGGAGTTGATCTGGATTCAAAGAAGTGAATGACCACAGCATCAGGATGTGGGCTGGTCTTAAAATCAAGGGCAGATCTGTTCATTCAGATATAGCCTGCTGGGAACCAGCTTGTTTTGCGCCATGAAAGAGACCATCCAGGTGTTTTTCTTTGTTTTGTTTTTAATGAGACTTGCTTTAGTAAATTATTCTGAGACTTTAAACCACATGTGAAATCCCCTAAGACCTGAAAGAGTGAAGGGAAAACTATTTTAAATGAGGTTCCAGTCAATGAAACTGAGAAAAATATTGTCCAGAAAACCCCTGTGTTATACCTTTAGGGATTTTTTTTTTTTTTTTTTTTTTTCCGTGAGGATCTCAGAAACCTAGTCAGAGAAATGTTAGGTTCATAGCTTGCTCTCTTGATTCTGACCAAGGTAACTATCATCAGTTTTGATAAGCTGCAGTGAGAAAAGATCAGAACACAAGGACAGGCTGAGAAGTGCAGTTGGCATAATCAGTCACCCTGCCTTCTTTCTGTTCCTCCAATGTGCTAGGACCTTTGATTAGCCCTTCTCTTTGCCTCACTTGTCTTTTCTTACCGTGTTTCCCTGAAAATAAGACCTAGCCGGACCACCCGCTCTAATGTGTCTTTTGGAGCAAAAATTAATATAAGACCTGGTATTATATTATATTATATTATATTAGACCTGGTATCATATGATATGATATGGTATTATACCTGGTCTTATATTATATTAAAATAAGACTGGGTCTTATATTAATTTTTGCCCCAAAAGATGCATTAGAGCTGATGGTCCGGCTAGGTCTTATTTTTGGGGAAACACGGTAGTTAACCTCTAACCATCTGTTATGGGTTGAATTGTGTCCCCCCAAAAGATATGTTGAGGGGAGGATGGGTGACTCAGTTGGTTAGAGCACAAGCTCTGGGCTACGGGGCTGCCGGTTCGATTCCCACATGGGTCAGTGAGCTGTGCCCTCCGCAACTAGAATGAAGTCAATGAGCTACCACTCAGCTCCCAGATGGCTCAGTTGGTTGGAGCATGGGCTCTCAACCACAAGGTTGCCGATTCGACTCCTCGACTCCCGCAAGGGATGGTGGGCTGCGCCCCCTGCAACTAACAACGGCAACAGGGCCTGGAGCTGAACTGTGCCCTCCACAACTAAGATTGAAAGGACAACAACTTGACTTGGAAAAGTCCCAGAAGTACATACTGTTCCCAATAAAATCCTGTTCCCCTTTCCCAATAAAATCTTAAAAAAAAAAAAAAGAGATATGTTGAAGTCTTGACATCCAGTATGTGAGAATGTGACCTTATTTGGAAATAGTCATTGCAAATGTAATTAGTTGAGATGAGGTCAAACTGGAGTGGGGTGGGTTCTTGGTCAAATATATATATAGTGGGGTCCGCATAAGGAGGTCTTGAGAGACACACAGGGAGAATACATGTGACATTAGAGGTGGGTATTGGAGTGATGTAGCTGAATGCCAAGGAAGGCTAAGGATTGATGGCCAGCACTAGAAGCTAGGAAGAGGCAAGGAAAGATTCTACTTGGAGTATCATAGGGAGCACGGCCCTGCTGACACCTTAATTTTGGACTTCAAGCCTCTAGAACTGTGAGATAATAAATTTCTGTTGTTTTAAGCCATCTGGTTTGTGGTGTTTTGTTATGGTAGCCCCTGGGAACTAATACGCCATCCTTTTAATTTGAGTTCAAATGTCATATTTTGGAGAAGCCATCCAGATCCTTGCACAGACTAGAGGACATCCTCCTGCTATACGGTGCCCTATCACCTTACTTTTCTCTCATAGCTCCCCTCACATTTAGCACTTACTGCTAAGTTTGTCTTACGTTTAGTCTGTAAATTCTCTGAGGACAGACGTGCTGTTTTCTAGGACGCATCATTGCATTCTCAGAAACCAAGGTTGTACCTGCCACCAGCATCTACTCTCTAAATATTTGTTGAGTGAACCGCTGAATGAGTAAATTCTATTAAAAAATATTTCTAGCCTCTCAGAATCATCTAAAGGCTAATAATTTATGAGCAGAAAATTTCTCGTTAAAACTCGCTTCCTGAGAGAAAGGATTGCTTTTTCATTTTGATGTTTTTGGTGTTTTTTTTTTTTTCTTTCATTGGTTTCATAATTTTTTTTTGTTGTTGTTGCATTTTCAGATTTCCAATAGCTGTAATAGGGATTGTTTTTTTTGGAGCTCAAAATCCAACCTTTTCATACTTAGTCATAATATTTTTCTTCAAAGTATTGAAAAAAATATTTAGGCTTTCTTTTATATAAATAGTTTTCAAGATTGAAACAGTGTGAAAAAAGCCTTGCTTAAATTGTTTGACGTCTCCCTCTCTTCCCTCCTCCACAAAATGCAATTTAGAATATATTTTGAATATCCTTTTCTTGATGGGAGAAACTACCACTTAAGGGAGTAACAGGACCATTCATTGAATATGAAATAAGTCAACAGGTTGTTAAAGTATTTTTCTTGCCTTTTCCTCAATGCCTTCCACCTTTCTTTGAAGCTGCTGGTATATATTCTAAAATATCTGTCTAGAGCTTCACATTCTCTTTTGGCCACATATAATAATTACAGGGAACAGTTAGAAGAATGAAAATATGAGGCTGTACTTTAAAGTAATACATTGAAATAAGTGTCTCTTCATCTTTGCGCATTTAATCCAAAATTCTTAATAATATTGTTCTTTTGTTTTGGAAGAGTTTCTAGAGCCCACAAGAAAACCAGTCTTACTGCTATGTTGTCACATCTGGTTTTGGAGGAAGAAAATAGATATCCTTTTTATTTACTTGTGTGATCTCCATATGATTTTTGATAATTTCAAAGGATGGAAATTTGTCCATAATGGGGAAATTTGGACGGCAAGGTGCTGAATGAGGAAGACGAGAGAAGTCATCAATGTTAGCTGTGGTGCTGGAGGAAGTGCTGTGGGTGTGGCATCAGCCTGGATCAATTCGGGCTCCTATTGGTGATATTGAGCTCGTTCTTAATGTTCTTGAGTCTCAGTTTCTTCACTTGTGAAATGAAAACAACATTTTATTATGTTGCTGTGGGGACAGAGCCAGGAGTGCAGTTTCCAGGCTCTCGGCCTCACACAGAAAGGTGCTGGCTCAGGTAGTAAATGGCCATCAACTGTGATTGGATGGCCATCAGCTGTGGCTAGTTGGCCGTCAGCTGTAACCAGTGAGCCATTGGCCACTAATATAACTGCCGCGGCTATGTTGGGGAGTCGAAGAGAGTCGAGGAGAGTTGGTCGGTTGGCAGCAAAGAGGACAACAGGTCACACGTCGTGTGAACTCAGCCTCCAGTGAGACCACAGTGGTATGACTCCACTACCTATGGCTCCGTGGGTGTTCTTTTTTGGCCTCACCATATCCTGCGTTCTTATGTGGGGAGTGGGAGCAGAGACCCCGCAGGCTGTCCCACACGACAGTTGCTAAGATGACTTTTGACAATTGTGGGGACAAAGCCCCGGAGAGCAGTTTCCAGGCTCTCGGCCTCACATGGAGGGGTGCTGGCTTGGGTAGTAGATGGCCGTTGGCTGTGGCTAGTTGGCCATCAGCTGTAGCCGGTTAGCCAATTGGCCACTGATATAACTGCCGTGGCTGCACTGGGGAAGGGGAGTCGGTTGGTTGGCAGGCAGAAAAGTGGACAGCAGGTTGCATGTCGTTTGAATCCAGCCTCCAGTGAGACTATAGTACTATGACTCCCCTATCTATGGCTCCGTGGGTGTCCTTTTTTGGCCTAGCCACATCCTGCGTTCTTATGTGGGGAGCGGGAGCAGAGACCCTGCAGGCCACCCCGCACTACAACAATATGTGGGAAAATGCTTGATCGCATATTAAGTGCTCTGCAGATATGAATTGAAACTGGAATTAATTAGACATAATTATCGTGTATACTTCTGTAAGTATACACTTTACCACTTACAAAATACTTTTGGATGCATTCTATTATTTGAGATTTAAAATAGTTTACTAAGCAAACTGAGCTAGGCACTAAACTACATGGATGTACAAGATATAGTTCCTGGTCTCAAGGAACTTATGGCCTAATGGGAGAGACAGATGAGAAATGGATAATTTCAACACTAAATGCAGTGATAAAGACATGAATGAGGAATAATCACAGCTGACAGACAGTGAGTGAGTGTGGGGACAGAGCCCCAGAAAGTAGTTTACAGGCTCTTGGCCTCACGTGGAAAGGTGCTGGCTCGGGTAGTGGATGGCCATCGGCTGTGGCTGATTGGCCGTCGGCTGTGGCCGGTTAGCCGATTGGCCACTGGTATAACTGCTGCAGCTACGGAGGAGAGCCGAGGATTGCCGAGGATTGCCGAGGAGCCGAGGAGAGCCGAGGAGAGCGGAAGAGAGTAGAGGAACAGAGCTGAGGAGAGTGGAGGAGAGTCGTTGGTCGGTTGGCGGAAAGGCTGACGGCAGGTCGTGCGTCCGGTGGGCCCAGCCTCCAGTGAGACCACAGTGGTATGACTCCCCTACCTATGGCTCCGTGGGTGTTCCTTTTTGGCCTCACCATATCCTGCGTTCTTGTGTGGGGAGTGGGAGCAGAGACCCCGCAGGCCGCTCTGCACAACAAATGGCGCAGCGAGCAGGGTCTCCCGCACGACAGTGAGTGTTACTATGTATCACTAACTTTACATTATACTTTTTTGTTATCCCATTAAATTCTTATAACCAACCATGAGGCAGTAATAATTATGGAGGGATTTGCCCACAGACACCAGCTGGTAAAGGATGAATCTGGGACTGAAATCTAAGTGTATCTCCAGAGTCTAAGGCTTGATTACTGTACTTGGCAGTGACTTCATAGGTGTTCCAATTTTATTTCTGTGTAACATACCACCTCAATCTTAGTGATATAAAACAACAACCATGTTCCATGGACTTTTGTGGGTCATAAATCCATAAAAGGGCAAAGCAGCAATAGCTTACCTCTGCTCCATGGTATCTGGGCTTCAGCTGGGTAGACTGAAAGGCTACAAAGACTCAATAGCTGGGGGCTGGAAGGCTAACTTACTCACATATCCCATGGTTGATACTGGTTATTGGCTAGAACCTCAGCTTGGGGCTATTAGCCAAAACACCTACATGTTTGTGACCTCTCCTTACAGCATGGTATCTAGGTTTCAAGAACAAGTATCCTAAAAAGAACCAGGCAGCAGCTGCATAGCTTTTTATAACCTAGCTTTGAAAGTCACATGTTTTCATTTACAAGCAACTCCCACCCCAGATTCAAGGGGAGGGAACATAACCAGCATTCTCAATGGGAGGAGTGTCAAAGTCATATTGTAAGAACATGTAGGACTGTAAAATACAGTCTCCACACCCACCCTCTGGCCACAATAATTCACATGCAAAACACACTCATTTCCTTCTCCAAGACCCCCAAGTCTCATCTCAGTGTGGCGTTAGCTTGCAGTCCAGGATCTCATGATTTAAATCAGATCCATTGTGGATGAAGCTCTTTTTGTGCAGCTTTTCTGGTGAAGTTTCTCTAAAGACCAGTGAACTGAAGAGATAAGTTATCCACCTCTTTCCTTCTCCATCCAATATACATTCGTGGGATAGGCATTCGATAACTATTGCAGCACTGCCATTTGAAAAGGGGAACATGAGTAGCACAGAGCAGTTACTGGTCCTATGGCAATTTTGAAGTTGATCTGGGCACATGTTATCAGTTCCTTGAGTAGGGCTCAGGCCTACAGCTTGGGGATTGTTCTCTTGGCTCTTGATTCCACCCTATGAATTATCCTTCCTTTTCTATAAGAAACTGCTGGTATTTGTCACTGAGGGGTTTTCTCAGCTGATTTCCTGTCCATCATAGTTCAAAGGTCAAATGCCTCCTGTCTCCGTCCTTTGAACTCAAATATGATACAATTCTTTAAAAAAACTTGCTGTGCATTTATTTATTTCATTAGGCAAAAGTCATACTGATGAAACTCTTTGAGATAAGCCCTCTCTCTTGGGCTCCCTTGGAGACTACTGTGGGACAATGTCCTTGTGGTTCTTAGGAGCCATATTGTTTAAAGAGAGAATCTGTGAAGAACACACTTATGATTCTTAAAAGGCCTATTGCCTACTAAGAAGGCCTCATATTTTATGAGGTTTTAACAAAGAATCTTAGAGTCCCATGCTAGATTTGATCTTTGGCCTGAAGTCATTTCTTATTTTAAGTATTATTTGCTGCTTGGAGAGGTTGGGAATGAAAAACAGTTTTATATTTGAATCTAGTAAGTCCTGGCTCCTTTATATTTAATGTTTCATTTCTAAACTTATTTGGCACATTTTGTCATTGGAAGCAAGAAGAATCCAGGTGCCATTTTCAATATTCTGACTAGAAATCCTCTAACCAAGATCACTGAGTTCTGTAAGTATATTTCCCATTGTCCACATTACTGCAAGTGAGTGTTACTAAACTTCCTGCCTCTACATAAGAAGGGACTCCGTCTTGCAATAACATTTTTTAAAGCTTCCTTTACGTTCTCACCAATGACTTCCTCAAAGCTTTATAGATTTCCATCAACAAACCAGTCCCAAAGTCAATACTATGTGTTTTACGTTTCATTGTAGCAGCACGCCACTTCCAGGTATAAAAATCTATTTCAGATACTATTGCTGGACTACAAACCACCCCAAACTTAGTGGCATAAAACAACAAACACTTTGTTATGTGGGTCAGGAATTCTGAAAAGGCAAGTCACATAACATTTCTTCTGTTCTAGTCCCAAACCTTGTCAGATTCAGGGAGAGGTCATATAAATCCTCTCTTAATAGAAGAAATGTCAAAGTTATTGAAGAATAACATATGGATGGGAGATGCTGTTGCAACCATCTTTGGAAAATATAATCTGCCAGGAACTATCATGGGATTATAAAGAATGAACACGTGAGGATTCCAGACAGGCTGTGAGAGGGAGATCATCCCTGATCTAAGTCTTAAGGGATGAACTTACCAACAGTAAGTATCAGGGTGTTTCTTACTTGACAGCAAAAGAAACAGAGTTGTGAGTATAATCTCCTTAATTATGAAATTGTTGTGGATATAAACTCCTGATCTGACCACTCTGAAATGAAAACACATACGCACACACACAAGCACACCATATTGAATTAGAAATGTCCACTTTATTTTATAATCAAATTCCACACTAAATAAATATTTAACAATGACCTGTAAATATTAAAAACAATCATTGATTCAAGAGATATACTTCAAATGAATTGGTAACAGGGAGCTATAAATAAGAGGAACTGATAGACAATAAAAGTTTAATGAAAATTCAAGCAGGGACACTCAGCAAAATGAATCCCATAGGAGGGTGGAAGAGAACTGAGAATCTGTCCCAGTCTGATGCAAAGGGATTCAAGGCAGCAAATCAAATCAAGTCGCTGTACAATTGGAGCAAAATACGTATAGCCAAGTCTGGTCGACATCTGCTAGCACGGAAGGATGGCATCGATTCTCTCACTAATAGCACAAGGTCACTGTCCGGTAGCACTGTACTAGATGGCATTGTCTATGCAATACCTTTTCTTGTTGTCTTAGCGAATAGAGGGCCATTTGGATCTCTAAATGCCCAACTAATCTTCTGCCCTTTTAATGGAACTTTGTAGATGGTTACACTAAACTCCTTAAAGACCTATCTCATCTTTTTGTCACATTATCCACTCTAGCCTGGCCCAATGTTTATTTATATTTAAATTTAATTTTATAAATAGCTCTAACATCACATTGTTCAAAAAATCAGAAAGTATCAATAGATTTACCATGAAATTCTCCCTCCCCTCCTTGTCTTCATTCTACTTCCTCGTAGGGAACCACTGTTCTTAGTTTCTTGTGTATTGTTCTAGAGTTTATTCATACATAGATAAGCAAATAAAAACACATATTTTTATTTTCTTCCTACCAACACTAACCTCCTGCGCTTTTTTTTAACCCCCCAAAGATGTATATTATGTAACCTATTCTGAATCTTGCTTTTTTCATTTAACTACATCTCTTGGAGATTTTTGCCTCACATCATTACATGGTGTCTGTCTGTCTGTATTATAGGGTGTAAGAAAATTTTTAAACCTTATCTAATGGGAGGTATTGGATAGAATATAAATATTGGGATTAGGACTAATATGAGTTTAAAACTCACATTTTCCATTTCAAAACCATGTAATAAGTATTGGAAAAATTCCTTGATCTTTTAGAGCCAATTTCTCCTTTGAAAGTGATGATAATAACACCTTGCAGGTTTGTGGTAAGCCCATCAATCCAAGACTAGTTATAAATGGCCTAGAACACAGTAGATGATCAACAAAACTGCCTTTATTATTATTAGTATTTCATCATCTGAGTTTGGAATGACAGTGTGTATTTTTCAGTGCTCCAAAAATCATCCTGATCTGGTTCTGGAGGGGCTTACGTCTTCCCTCCTAAACAGGCCCATTTAATATTTGGTGGTACTTAAAGGGGTCAATGAAAAATACCAGATCTTAGACTAAAGCTTGTGTGATGGCTCAGATGCATTGGCCACTGTGGTAGATGGCATACAAGTACTGCCCCAGTTCTTCACCATTTCCTGTATCCATGCCATTTGCCATGTGACTTTGTAGTTCCTCTACTAGAGGGATGGAATGTATTTCCTTGTCTCTTGACTTGGGGTAGGATCATGTGATTTGCTTTGATCAAGAGAAAAAGGTAGAGTGTCAACTGTAACTTATAAAGTAAATAAATAAATAAATGAATAAATATAGGTGAAAGTGATAGGGTATCAGTTTCTTGTTTTTAAGAGGCCCCCTGTATTCCCCCCCACTTTTTTTTTGTATTCTGCTATGGCTATGAGGAGAACATGTCTGAGTTAGCCCTCTGTGCCTAGAAGGAGGACAAACAGATGTAGAGCAGAGCCAGTCAAGCTGAATCATTCAGGTCAAACCACCCTCATTGAGACCAGCCTAGATCAGCTGACTCCCAGACAATCTACAGGTATATAAATTAAATAAGTGGTTAATGTGAAACAGTAAGATATTGTGGTTACTTGTTACACAGCAAGAGCAAACCAATACAGCTACACTTTATCAAATTCTAGGAAAGTGTTGCAAAATAACAGGAAATTCAGTAAAAGCCACAACTGGTGATTTATTGTACATACATGGGCAAGGTAGGGGTCAAGGAGATTAAGAAATGAAAATGGTTAGGTATATTTACAATTCAGCTAAACAAGGATGAGGAGTGGAGATATGAATTGTCTGCAAGTATTTGAAGTACAAATATCAGGGGTAGGGTAAACAGTTTACTGAGCTTCAAGAGGAAACATCTAGGAAAACTGCATCAATGTTGAGCCAGCAAAACTTCTTACTATAGGAAAGGAAAAAAGTCTTCATGATAAGATCTGCATCACTCAACTGAGAAAGATAAATACCATGTGATCTCACTTATATGTGGACTCTAAAGAACAGAATACGGACGCAAACAAAACCGAAATAGACTCAGATACAGAGAAAACATTGATGGTTGCTAGATAAGATGAGGGTTGAAGCATGGATGAGAAGGTGAAGGGATTAGAAAGTACAAATTGGTAGTCACAAAATAGTCATGGGAATGTGAAATACAGTATGGGAAATACAATCAATAATGTTGTAAAGACTATGTAGGGTGTCAGATGGGCACTGGACTTATTGGGGGAATCACTTCATAGATTATATAAATGCCTAACCACTGCACTGTACACCTGAAACTAATATAAAATAATATTGAATATCATCTATACTTAAATATATATAAAACTATAATTAAATATAAATAAAATATACGTAATATATATAAATTTATGTGTAATATATATATAAATAAATATATATGAAATATACATGTAATATATGTATACGCATACGTATATATATGTAATATATCTATATATCTATATCTGGTCACAGAGTATAAAGTACAGTGTAGGGAATATAGTCAATGGTATTGTAATAGCTACGTACGATGTCAGATGGGTAGTAGACTTCGTGGGTTTATCACTTTGTGAGGGGTGTAAATGTCTACTCATGATGTTTTGTATACCTGAAACTAATAATAAATTTAAATTTAAAAAGATATAATCAGAAATATATACAATGATATATGAAAGAAAATGTTAATTATTTGGTAATTTATAATAATAAATACTTAAAAAGAGGAAAAAAAACCCTGTGTCACTCTTGCTCCTGAGGAGGCATTGAGGCCCTCTTGCTCTGACACTTTTAAGTTTAACTGAACAGGCAATAGAAACATATTGTGGAAGTAACCTCGGGCCAACTAGATGGGGGCAAGAATTAATAGGCCAGTAAACTGAGCACCCAAATTTCACTAGATGGATAGACACCTATCCTGCCCCCAGTGATTTTCCTGCTGTCTGATTGCATTAGTCTGTGAATTTTAAACAACTTAAAAGAGGAAATATTGGAAATAATCTTTTGGCCCAGAACATTTTCCTTTAAAATCAGACATAAAGCAAAACTCCTTGCGATTAACCTGACAAGGAGTCTAGTTAATGGGCTTTGGGTTATGAATTGGGATAGTCAGGTTGGTCTTTTTAGAGATGGCACACAGCCTGGGACTGTCACCCTGTCACTGACGGCCACTCAAGGCCCCAGCCTCATTGCTGACATTGCTGTACTCAAGCAGGCTTGTAAGTGCTGGGCTGAGAGGGATTTCTTTCCTCCTTCCTTCCTTCTTCCTTCCTTCCTTCCTTCCTTCCTTCCTTCCTTCCTTCCTTCCTTCCTTCCTTCCTCCCTCCCTTCTTCCTTCCTTCCTTCCTTCCTTCCTTCCTTCCTTCCTTCCTTCCTTCCTTCCTCCCTCCCTCCCTCCCTCCCTCCCTCCCTCCCTCCCTCCCTCCCTCCCTCCTTCCTTCCTTCCTTCCCTCCTCCTCCTCCTCCTCCTCCTCCTCCTCCTCCTCCTCCTCCTCCTCCTCCTCCTCCTCCTCCTTCTCCTTCTCCTTCTCCTTTTTTATATATGTAACAGCAAGCCTGAGCATTTCAGGGGAAAGTAATTCCAAAAGAAGTTCCTGTTCCCTGGATAAATACAGGCGTTCAACACTCCAAACAGCCATTCTAATTTCTTCTTCAGGAAACTCATTTTACTCTAAAAGACCCATTTAGAGGCCTTTCTTGCAATTTGGAGAGTCAAATAGTCTGTTGATTATACAGGGATGGATTTTATGGGAGTGCTGTTGGGATTCTTTTGGTGGGAATTCACAGGGGACAGGGCAGCACAATGTATCTTCTTGCCATTAGCTGAGAAGAAAATGTTCTGTCTTTGGTTTTAACAGGGGCTGAGGCTGAATTGCTTCTCCTGATATTAGTAGTAATATGCTTATAATGTTTTAAAAATAATTTGGAGGCTTTTGCTGGTTTCTCACAAATGAATTCCTTCCAGCATCTGGAAATACATACCTGGGAGACTTGGGACAGCCTCATTCTTAAAGCTGATTGAATCAAAACAGTTGCTTCCTCTTGGTTGTTTTCTATGATCTTGCTAATACAAAGAAATAGAACATTTAAAAAGTAGATAGAGCACTGTCATTCTTAGGGGTTAAATATTTTAGTAACAGCAGGGAAAATCTAGATTTTAGGCTAATTGGTAATGACTCTGGAATGTAGATTTACATATGTGTGAAAGCCTTTTCTATGTGAGTGATACCGTACTCTCCTATATTGTATATATAGAAAATACTTTAATCTTCCACTGTCATTTTTAATAAACAAATAGAGACAGTCTGCACATTTTAAAAATGACTAATTCAAAGTCACACAGTACGTGAAAGAATTAGAGGGTTCTAGGGTTAGAAAACATATTTTATCACAAATAGAATATGCTTTTATGATAGAATCAGATGAATAAAAAGAAAGACATTTAAATATGGTATAATGTCCCCAATCCACTGAGTGATGAAGAGTTCCAGAAATCTACATGGCGCATCCTCCCCTACTTGCCGTTTTCACCTCTATTGGCGGGAGAGAAGTGGAATACCCAGAACTCTGCAAACTCCCCTTCCACTACCTCCCCCTGCAACTCTCAGCTTTCTGGCCTCTCCCTGCCTGGAGACCAGCAGGATGAATCATCCTGGGGTCAATTATGTCAGTCTCCTTTGCCATCCCTCATTCCCCAGGACTCTAACGCCCATAAGGGTCTGCGCATTCCTTTCTCTGTCCTAATCTCTTTGCCCCCAAACCCTGAATTCTCAAACCTGTTATACTGTACCTTCTGGAACTTAAGGTTAGTCATCAACCTTGTATCCCTAGCTTCTTTTCTGAAATTCCCCTCACCTTCTTGCTTTGACACCTGAGCTCTGGCTCCCCTCTGCCTCCCTTGTATTGGCATAGAATTAACCACTGGTTGTTTGCAGAACATGAAAGCATTCATGATACTCTACAAGGGTAAGAAAAGGTTTATTTAAAGTTGAAAAGAGAGAGAGGGAGCTCTGTTTGGAACTGGCAAAAGGAGTTTTGCCAGGGCAGTCTGATAGAAAGAGCAGCGGAAGATCTTGAAAGTTACTGGCAAAGGGAGTTTTGCCAGGGCAGAGCCCAATAGGCACAGCTGCGTGGATGAGAAGGAGTTTTATATTTTTCTAAGCAGGATGCAGGGTGCTTGTCAGCTTGTAGGAGGGCTGCCGTTACAATCATCTTTTCCTGGGAACTGTTCTGTTCCCATCTATGATGGGTGCTTGTTAGTTTTCAGGGGATTGCTGTTGCGATTGGGAACTGTTCTGTTCCTACCTATAATGGATGTGAAGTGCTTGTCAGCTTGCATGTGCAGTGCTAGCTAGGGGATTCAGAGCAAAGCCGTTAATTTTTAAGCTCCTTACTGCTAACTCACAAGCTCACTCCTGTTAACTCTTTGCTTGTCCCATCCTGCCAACTCACAAGCCTGCTTCTGTTAACTCTCTACTTGTCTCATCATCCCTCTCACACAGTGGCTGCTTTTTTTTCTATCACAGGGCCCAGAGATGGGTTTGATGTCCTCCTTCTTCTTCATTGCCACCTCCTTGTCTTCTCCCTGAGAACCCTGGCTTTGAGTGTCAATCAGATTGCAATCCCTATTTCGCCAGTTGTAGACATCTTCCAGGCTTATCTCCCTCTATTCTTCATTCTTTGAAGCATGTTCAATGTCATGCTTTCTATCAAGAATACAGCCACTCCTGCTGTAAAGTTTGGAGGTTTTTCTGTATCCAAATAAGTGACTATTCTAATACCTTTAGTCAAGTTCCTTGACTTACTCTCTTCCGACGATTTTATCCTCTACCCTATCTCAGCCTCCACTTCAAGGTCACGCCCCAGACCTCAGCATTACCCATAACCATGCCACATCCACAATATCAGTTTTTTTTTTTTTGCAGTTTACTCCCTCTAGTATCCTAATGACAAAATTTCTTCAGCACCACTGGCATATACAATCCATCAGTCTTATCACTTTTCACATTCTTTCAAACACTTTCATGTCCTCACCTCACTCCTTACCTTACTTAGATTCCATAGTCCAAATTATATCACTCCCTTACATATACTCTTAATTTCCTTTCTTTTTCTCCCTTTATCATATTCTCTTGGCAAAACTCTGTTTAATTCCAACTCTTTGCTGATTCTGTGTCTGTTCATCTGAGCACAGCTGGAGAGAAGCTCATGATCATGCTGACTGGAGCTCCTTTCAATTCATGGCCAATAACCTCAAGTGGGTCTTTACTGCTGCCTGGTGATCTCATTACATTTTCCTAATCCACTTACGCTCCCACTCCCCGAGTGAGCTATTTCAATCTTCTCTGAAGTTTCTTTCACAATCCTTACTCTCAGCTTGTTTTTTATGTCACTAAGAAAATAGATGAAATTAGCAGAAGACTTCCACATGTTTCCTAATTGCGTCTTTGTCCATATACCCCTATATACCCCGCCTGCCCTCTTCTATGGATGAATTGACTATGCTCCAACTATGAACAGAACTTCCACTTTAGCACAAGTTCCTATCCCCTCTCACTACTCAGGGACATTGCAAATTTTTTTGTTTTGTTTTGGTGGGGCTTCTGTTTATGTAAAAATTTTGATTTAAAAATGCATTACAAATTCATGAACCCATGTGAGGTATAGTGATTTATTGATGAAGACTTAAGATAATGGGCAAAAAATTTCTTATGTTTTTATTTATTGTCACATCAGTGGGAGTGAAGAGTCTTCATAGTGTCCAGGCACCATCTCTCTTCCTGTTCAGATCCAGGGACGATTTTTTGTGTGTTCTTTATTGTCAAATGTGATGCTTCTGGCTTATTTCACATCTCTTATCACAAGAAAATGTAGCAAGACTGTAATTACTTTGCCAGGGCTTTAAAATAGTATTGATCTTGTTGCCTCTGCATTTGCTTAATACCACTTATTTAATTCTGGTTATCTTATTACTTATGAAGCTGCATCATCATTATGCTGCTTGTGAATGAGTCACAATGACTCAGAGGTTGTTACTGTGCTTCATTGCTGACCACCACAAATGCAAGTCTCACCCATAGCATGCAGGAAAATATGAATGATACTTTACTTCCTGGTCATGTTAAATTGACCACTCAGACATTTATTGAGTGAATGTAGAACAACACAGTCTTTTCTCAATCACTTTAGGCTATAACACTGCATTTCTAGGATGTGATTTCTTTCATTGTTGACCCCACCACTGCCCAGGAGGAAAGATAGGAGAGGGTTGGAATGAGGAAAAGTAGTCTCACTCACCCCAGGAACCGCCTCCCACCCCACCATCCAACATAACTTAAGATCAGCTTGGGAGAACATGACATCACTACATTGACTGGAGACTAGAGAGGGCATCAGTGGCCACTGGTGCTGTAGAGAAACTCTCTCAAAAATACCTCAGAGGCGATAGGCATGTTCCCTCTGAGGACTGTGTGACACATGGAGTGGAACCTCAGAGACAGCAAACGACTGCCTTGGGTGCCAACTGCAGGAGCATACAGGTAAAAGATACCTATCACTACCTCTTGCTATGACCTTCAGGTGGCATTGAAGTGAGAACACAGATGGGCGAGAGTTGTCAAACTGGCCCATGCACACAGAAGACTTGGTGGTAGACTACTGGTAGCCCAGAGTCTTGGACTCATCCTGTGTCCTACACGGGTCATCCAAACTCAGCACATCAGCACCATTCAAGTGGCCTAAGCTTGCACAGTCCTACAAAAGAGAGTCTGCTCTACTTTCCATTCTAGGATTTCTCAACCTGCTAAATGATCTTTTAAAAATTTGCATACATTATGGTTCACTCTGCTGTGAAGTTCTTTGAGTTTTGACTGTGGAATACATAGTAACATGTATCCACCATTCCAGTATCATACAGAATAGTCTCGCCATACTAAAAATTCCCTGTGCTTTATCTCTTTATCCCTCTTTCTATGCCCTACTGACCACTGGCAACCACTGATCTTTTTAACCCTCTCTACAGTTTTGCATTTTCCAGAATGTCATATAATTGGAATCATATAGTAGGTACCCTTTCTAGATTGGCTTCTTTCACTTAGCAATATGTGTTTTAGCAACTTGTATTTAGCATTGGGTCTGGTTTGCTGAAGAGCTTTTTCAGTGTTCCTATCCTACCATCTGCTTTGGCCCAGCCTGTGTGCTTGTTCCTGAGAAGGGTCTGTCCTTATGTTTTCCCAATGTGTACACAGTGGGTGGTGGTGGTAGAGGAAGCATTTCCGGTTGTCCTGGTCCACTCTTTCTTGGCAGCCCTCTCCCCCTGATTCTCTGTAGTGGAGCTTTCCCAGGGATCTTGCTCTTCCTCGTTATGACAGCAAAAGTTTCTCTTGTATCTCTGGTGGGTATTCTGCAGAAGAGTGTTTGCTACTGCCCCAGAGGCAGGAGACTTACACTATTTTGGGCCGGGGATGCTCCTGCTCCTTCTCTATGAGTAGGGGTTTTTCTTTTCCCCTCCCCCAACTGTAGTCAGTTTTTATCAGTGTCCTGGGGGCACCAGGTTTACTGCTAGTCCTCCACTGGCTTATTGCTTTTATTACACAAGCGATAAGCGTTCAATTGGAGCCTTGTGCCGTTCTCACAGGGGTCCTGCTCTCCTTTTCCAATTCTACACCACAAAAAAAGCCTCTCTCTGATCTCCTACCCTGCCCCTAACCTTTCTTTTGGCCACCTGGTGGAAATCTATGGAGGAGAAACTGCCAGTGAGCATGAGCTCACTTTGTGGCTGCAGCTCCTAAGGGGTCTGTATGTTCATTGTAACCCACATTTGGCTGTTAGCTACTTATTAAAGATTTAGTTGAATTCTTACCCATTTGTACAGAGGCTGGCATCTCTTCCTCCCATGCTCGGCTCCGGGTGAGCCAATGTTGTCATACTGTCTCCTCGGAAGGGCTTGTTTTCCCTTAGATTTCACATTCCTTGGTGGCTCTGAGACCTCTGCTCTCTAACTGGCTAAAAAATATTATGATTTTTCAGTTTATCCAGATTTTTTTTATGTTGTTGGAGTGAAAGTTATGCTCTGTGTGCTTTTTACATCTTAGCCCCAAACACAGGAGGGGTACTCATGTGTACATTTCTGTTAAAGGTTCTTTATGTGAAGGTTTGACTGTTAGAGATTTTCCCCCCTTAGCTCATCAACATATGAGCCTCCCTCATATCTATCTAAGAGGGTCATAGTCCCAGTGAAGGCCACAAAAGGAGAATTTCACTTTTCTTATTTCTCCCAAAGTGCTCTGTGTAGTGGGTTCATTGTGCCATTGGCTAAAATACCCAATCTTTCACAGTCTAGTTTAAACCTATTTCTTCTTTATTTTAAAATTCTTTCCCCCTCTTTTTCTGCCTTCCCCCAACTCTGGTTCAAGCCGATGTTTCTCAGTCTAGTTGTATAGGACACAGCTGCCTGGCCCATGTTGGTATGAGGAGCCTTGCGCTCCCCCACCCCCCGCCCCCCGGCTGAGGCAGTTGGTCACCTGTCGACGATCGGTCGCTCAGAGCAGCCCAGGGCAGCTCTCGCTGGCTGCCGGCCACTCACACTGGCCACCAGCCACTCATGGCTGCACACAGCGGCTCGCGGCAGCACACGGCAGCCCATGCCAACCTCCGGCTGCTCACGGCAGCCCAGGTCCAGGGAGAGCCATTGTTCACAATCTTAGCTGTAGAGGGTGCAGCTCACTGGCCTATGTGGGAATTGAATTGACGGCATTAGGAGCACACTCCAACCACCTGAGCCACCAGGCCAGCCCAAACCTATTTCTTCTTATTCTATTTTTAATTAGCAAAGCTGGAAAAAATTTCTGTTCACTCCATACTGGGTTGAATAGTGCTCCTCAAAAATTCATGTCCATCCAGAACCTGTAAATGTGATCTCATTTGAATATAAAATCTTTGCCTATGTAATCAAGTTAAAATGAGAACATAATGAACTAGGGTGGTCCTAAATCCAATTTGACTAGTTCCTTATAAGAGGAGGCAATTTGGACACAGAGACAAGACACACAAAGAAGAAGGCCATGTGAAGATGGAGGCAGAGATTGGAGTTAAGTTGCCATAAGCCAAGGAATGCTAAGGATTGTCAGCAACCACTGGAAGCTAGAGGAGGCAGGAAGGACTCTATTCAGCCTCAGAGGGAGCACAGAGCTGCCTGACAACTGGATTTCAGACTTAGAAGCCCCAGGACTGTGAGAAAATAAATTTCCATTGTGTTAAGTCAGCTGGTTTATGGTAATTTTTGATGGCAGTCACAGGAAAGTAATGCATAACCAACATTTTCCATCATCCAATTCTTTTCTGTCTCTGTGACATAAGCACCAAAACTTTCAGGTTTTCATCTGTCATTCCTTTATCCTTTCTTTATAGTCTTTGTTTTATAATTGTTCAGTCTGTGCATGAGCATACATTTTTCTCTAGTCAGAAAGCCTCTTCAGGAAAAGCTTTAAAGTAACGCAGTTCATATACAGTATGGGAGAGCTGTGCTTACATGTGAAGAAATGTCCTAGGATGTCAGAAGATAAGGTTATACAGCGTCAGTGATAGACATGGCTTCTAAAAGAGCCAATGTGATGTCAAGCTGTGTTTGGTATTCATCCAACAAAGAGATCCCTAAGATCCAAACCAACAGTTTTGATCTTTACAAAGGCTCCCTATGAAGCGCCATTTCAGTTTAGTGTGGTCTGGACCACTGGTATTTAGGATGCGTTATTGCGGTGATAGTAACTGGTCTTCTTAGAAGACAGATGGAAATGACTCCCCAGAAGCCTCCAAATGCTGCCCATTCCTGGTCGATCAGACAGCCTTACACTTTAAATCTTTACCTGCTGGGACTGGAATTAGGAAGGTCTTCTAAAGCAGTCTTCCAAATACACAATAGTTTTTGCACTCTCAAGAGCAGGCAAGAAATGCATCAGAAATTTGTCCCACTTTTTTTCTGTTTCATATTCCAACATGCTTTTTTTTCCCCTTGCAAAAATAAATTTTACCACTGGATAATTTTTCTTTTTCTAGATTCTTACTTTTGATTTATCCCTTCATTGTCCCTGCTCTTTGATTTCCTTTCTTTCCTCTTGCATTTGCTTCCTGAATTGTTTTAGCCTTACATCTACAGAAGGCCACTGGATTAACTCACACCACACGTCTATATTGGATCTGATGGGCTTGCTCTGGATAACAAGGGTCTTTCTAACAGGAACCACAATTCTCCCACCACAAACTACAGAGACCACAGCTCTTGATTCTACTTCCTCTTTGAGATGCATCGGGTCAGAGGGGCCTTGTAAGTATGGAGTGATCTGTTGGCGTGACAAAAAGCTTTCACATTTGTTTGAATCCAGACTCTTTGGACTTTCTGACAGGAAACAGCCTGGGCTACATTCTCAGGCTTCTCAACAAAGAAATTCGAAGATTTCTAGGGGGTGAAGAAATGGGCCTAAACAAAAAAGATGAAATTCTATTTTTTTTTTTTTAGAATTAACATTTATTTTTTTAAATTGGGGAATATTGGAGAACAGTGTGTCTCTCCAGGGCCCATCAGCTCCAAGTCATTGTCCTTCAATCTAGTTGTGGAGGGCATAGCTCAGCTCTAAGTCCAGTTGCTATTTTTAATCTTTAGTAGCAGGGGGGCCCAGCCCACCATCCCATGTGGGAATTGAACTGGCAACCCGAACAAGATGAAATTTAACTGGGATATTTGTGAAGGGGATCAGAATATGGCACCTCCAAAAATGCCACTTTGGTATAAGTGTTATTTTGAGCTGAAGGCAATTAACAAATAGTAGACACAGAAAGAACACTCTGTTCTCCCCCTTTTTGTCTAAAAGCAGGGCATCAATTTCCCCTTTTGTAAAGGTAACATAAATTTCCATTTGTAAAGGGATCGCCCTCTTACATATCAAGAAGAATAGAATCACTTTTAATCACTGTAGACAACTCTTATCACTGGAGAAGGCAGCAACTTGATTCTGCATAACGAACTTTACTAGAAAACCCTTATCTACCATTATTTTCCCCACAGATTTGTCTTTCCACAATTTGCTGTCCCTAGGGGCCCAAATCCCTTTCCTTGTCTAGTCACTTCTCTGCAATTTATCACTCTTTGTTAAAATTATATATAAACTTTCAAATAAACTTTCAAAATTATATATAAACTTTCAAGCTTATACATATATAAGCTTCTTTGGGGTTTTCACTTCCTTTCTGTGATCCTCCCATGCATGTAAAATTAAATAAATAACATTAATAAAATACGTGTGTCTTTTTTTCTGTTAATCTGCCTTTTGTCAGTTTAATTTGCAAGCTTCAGCTAATGAACGTAAGAGGGTAGAGGAAAAGTCTTTTTCCTCCCCTACATATGTAATGTTCTGAACTAGGAGTAAAATAAATCTGCTACATGAGTTCAGGTGGCTTAGCAGCACGAGGGTCAAGGAAAAAAATAAACTTGTTTCGTCAAATTGCTTCTCTTACAAGTTAATGTCTGTCTTAGGCTAGACTAATAGAAATAACACTAAGTGGGATCTATATGACCTTGAGCTTATTATAAAGACCAGGATAGATGATTATCTGTTTGGTAGATTGAGTGCAAAAAATGTCACCAATCTTTCATCCTCCTCCCTGTTTCTACACATTTTGCAATTTGAACATGAACTCCCTCTCAACAAGAAGTGAAGTCTCTTTTTCTACCCTTGAATCAAGCCTTGTGATTTTCTTTGGCCTGTATAGAATGTGGCAGAAATGATGGTGAAACAGTTCTGAGCCTAGACTTCATGAGCCCTTGTACTTTTCCACACTCTCTCTTGGACTCATGCCTCTTCCATGTGAACAAGTTCAGACTAGCCCGTCAAATGTTGAGAAACACGTGGCCTAGTCATTCCTGTGTTAAGAGTCACCCAGCTGCTTTACATGAGAGGGGAGTATCATAGATCAGCCAGTCTCCAGCTGACCTGACACTTGACTGAGAATATATATATAAGCCCAGCTGAGATCAGCTAAGCCTGTCCTAGATAAGTAGAGCCACCCAGTTGACATAGAGACATGTGAGCTATAGTAAATTGTTGTTTTTCAAATCATTAAATTTTGCTTTGTTACACAGCAATAGCTAACTGATACAGTCTTGGAAGCACATGTGATAAATAATGATTAAAGCAACTAATGATATTGCCTTTAGAGAAGAGAAGACTTTGGGGAAAGGGCATGATAGTTTTGGATACTGTGGTATCAAACCCACCAAGAAAAGCCTAAATGCCAAAAGACCATAATGGCTAGCTGATCTGATGACAGAGCAAAGAAAAGTGGCTTGCATTCCAGTTTGTTGGATCAGAGGATGATTATTTCCAATCATCCTTGAAACCAGAGCCTGGAGCAAATTTAGAGACTCTGCTCAAGAGGGTAAGCTGAAGGGGTGTCAGGATCCTCCATGATAGAATCTCTGCAGTGGCTTGCCAGAAAAGGGGGCTGAAGGGTGGTAATAAGTGGCTGGCTTGAGGGAGTACCCAATATCTTAAGGGGATTGTATGAGAGATGACCAGGGATGTCTCTGGTGAACCCACCACAAACAAGAGTCCAAAGAGCACCAGGATCAAAATGCAACTGCACCTCTCAGTCAAGATCTATCCACACCCTTAACTGTTCTTTCTTCTCTTCCACTCCGGAGGGGTGTACACATAGTGTGTGGAGGATGAGGGGTGGGGGTAAATATAGAATAAGTGACCATGTCCTTTTCTCCCCTGTTGCTCCCTTACAGCCTTGGCTCGCAGAGGGAAGAAATTTGAACTTCCAATAAAGTCTGGAGCATTGTCTGCTACCCAGGATTAAGCATCTACCCAAATGAGGTTATTATATGACTAGAAGTTATTGGAGGACTTTTTTTATTTTCTAAGAATTTGCAGATAGGTTATACTCCTGCTCAAAATCTCACCTACAGGGAGAGGAAGAACTAGCTGTAACCTAGGAGTCTTACTTATTTGGCTATTCAATATACACAGACCTCTCTCTCTCTCTCTCTCTCTCTCTCTCTCTATATATATATATATATATATATATATATATATATATATATATATATATATATATATATGACCTGCATGTTTTTTATTATTAATTTTTAATAGATTTTTTTAGAGCAGTTTTAAATTCACAGCAAAATTGAGGGGAAGGCATAGAGATTTCCCATATATCCCCCGCAATCACACAGGTATAGTCTCATCCATTATCAACATCCCCCAACAAGAGTGGTATAATGATTATAATTGATGAACCTACATTGACACATCATAATAACCCAAAGTCCACAGTTACATGACTGTAGCTACCATTACTGTATCATACAGAGTAGTTTCACTGCCCTAAAACTCATCTGTGCTCATCCTGTTCATCCTTCCCCGCAGGCCCTTGGCAACCACTGATCTTTTTATTGTCACCATAGTGTGGCCTTTTCCAGATGTTATATAGTTGAAATCACACAGCATGCAGCTTTTTTGGGCTGGCTTCTTTCACTTAATAATATGCATTTAACTTTCCTCCATGTCTTTTTATGGCTTGATAGCTTGTTTCTTTTTAGTCCTCATTTCTTTTTAGACAATGGAATAAGATTCCATTGTCTAAATGTACCATGAATCTACTGAAGGACATCTTTGCTGCTTCCAAGATTTGACAATTATGAATAAAGCTGCTATAATCTGTATGCAGGTTTTTGTGTGGATGTAAATTTTCTACTCCTCTGGGTAAATTCCAAGGAGTGCAACTGCGGGGTCACATGGTAAGAATATGGTTAGTTTTTAAGAAACTGTCAAAATGTCTTCCAAAGTGGCTGTAGTACTTTGCATTCCCACCAGCAATGAATAAGAGTTCCTGTTGCTCCACACCTTTGCCAGTATTTTGTGTTGTCTGTTTTTCAGGTTTTGGCCATTCTAACAGGTCTGTAGCTGAATCTCATTGTTATTGTTTTACTTTGCATTTCCTTGATTACATACAATGTGTAGCATCTTTTCTTATGTTTCTTTGCCAATCTGTATATCTCCTTGGTGAGATTTTTGTTAAAGTCTTTGGCCCATTAAAAATTTGTTTTTGTTTTCTTATATTTTGAGTTTTTGGAGTTCTTTGTATATTTTGGATATTAGTACTTTATCAGATGTATCTTCTATAAATATTTTTTCCTAGTCTGTAGTTTGTTTTCTCATTCTCTTGACATTATCTTTAGCAGAGTAGAAGTTTTTAATTGCATCTAAAAAGTCATTGCCATACCTAAGGTCATCTAGGTTTCGTTTTATGTTATCTTCCAGGAGTTTTATAGTTTTGTCTTTTACATTTAGATCTATGACTTATTTTGCAAGTATTTTCTCTCAGCCCTGTATCTTTTCTTAAACACAGACAATAGCATGCAAAACTCACTGCTCTGCACCACGTTTCATTCACTTGTTTTGGAGTTTGTGCCTCAATGCATACATGCTGGCTGCATGCCTTTGAAAAGTTCATTCTGATTATGAGATTCTATCTCCTTTCCTCTGGTGCTTCCTCAGTGAAATCTGGTGTCACTTGTTCCCCAGGTACAGGGGAGAAGTAGAAAAGTTCAGATCCATCGTCTATTATATTTCAGTATTTGAAAAGCTCCATTCAAAAAGCATGAGGTTCTTTTCATTTTTGAAGTGCATCTTGGTATAATCTATGGTTCAATGTCTATTATTTCACTATTTTTCAAAAAAAGGGGGTAGGTAACCAAGTGGATGGGAACCAAGAAAACTAACTTGCAAAATGCCATTTTCGATGCCTCCATCACTCAGGAGGACTTGAAAAGGAGGAAAGAAATCCATGCAACACAAAAGCAGATACATTGATTTGCTTCTGATTTAGAAAACACATTCCTGGGCCAATGCATCATTCCATGTGGCTGTTTTCTGCTTGAGATCATTCATGGAATCTGAAAAGGTTTATATCCACCCCAAAATCTAATATTTCCAAGTCACATGCTAGCAACGGGGTTGTAATGTATCAGTAAGACAATCATACAACGAGTGGAAAGAACTAAAATTTTGGAATCAAATAGACCTGATTTTGAATTTACTATCTGTGATTCCATAAGAAAGTATTTAAACACTTAGAGGTTTAGTTTCGTCACCCTTAAGTGGAGGTTAATAAAATCTGTCATGCAGGGTTTTTGAAAGAGTTAATGAGATAATATATGTAAAGTAACTACATAGTTGTATGCCCGGCACATAGCAAGTGCTCAATTAAAAATAATTTTAAAAATCGTAACTAATGAAGTCCTGGGAGTTATGGTAATCTTTGACTTCAGCATGACCTCCAGTACATCATTAGCTCTTGGAGAATATTCGATTAAAGAGAAAAATGAACTGGGGTTCTATTGCTGGAGATTCTGCATTTTATTCTTAGATGATAATTTAGGTTCAATATTGTGTATCATTTTTCCCCATTGGTTGATTTGTCTACCATCATTGACTCATGAAGAGTATGGGTGCAGGAGAAACATATGTCATAAGGAAAAGTAGGAGAGGGCAGGGAAGATTGGGATGCAAATAGCTCTCGGACTGTAACTTGCAAAATATTGTATCTGAGGAGACTGATTGATAGAGTAGAAGGGGCATGAGCTTGGAGTCTGACAGATATGGGTTCAAATTCTGGCCCTGACACATAACCAGTTTTGTGACCTTAGGCAAATTTCCTAATTACTCTGAGTGGCAGTTAAATAGCGAATATAAATCCACCTTGTAGGGTTATGGTAAGGATTAAATAAAACCTGTGTAAAGTTCCTGGGGCACTGTGGTATGCCCACAGTAAGTGACACCTCTTGAAAACAGCTTTCAATACTATTGGGTCAGTGCAGCAGGTTTAGGCTATCATGAGCTCACCAGGGCAGAGAACAAGGGCAAACAATACTAGAAGAGAAAAGAGGGATGAGGCAAAGGGAGGGAATGAACAAAGGGAAGATAAATTATATTGGAGGCAAAAGAATGATAAAGGGAAAGATTTTTTATAGGCAAGGCATAGAGAAAATAAAGAACATTTAGCTGGGGTCAAAATTTAAACACTATGACTCAGATGTACCAAAATATATATATATATATATATATATATATATATATATATATATATATATATATATATATATATATATATATTGATCTTACTTTGAGCAACAGTTTTGACTAATGGCCAAAATGAATGTGGATCTTTTCCCAAAAGCACCCAGCTCCCCCAGATTCACCCAGAAAGGCAAGATATTCCTTAATTCCTCCCAGCCCATCTTGGGTTTATGTCCACAGGGCAGCAGAGGCTGGAGTTCTGAGTCCTTTTTCAGGGTGCTTAGCAATGTGTTTATTGTAGTTTTATCTCTTGTGAACAGTTCTCAAAATATTTGGTTGTAGGGCCCTTTTATACTTGGAGAAATTATTGGCACCCCAAAGAGCTTTTCTTTAAGTGGTTTATATCTACTGATACCTACTGTATTAGAAATTAAAGCAAAATTTAAAAAAATTTATAGTACATTGTAAAATAACAGTAATTAGATCATTACACATCAATATAAATAACATTTAAAATTGGAGAATAATTATATTTTCCCAAAACAAAAAATTAGTAAGAAAAGTAGTTCTATATATTTTTTTCAAATCTAATTATATCTGGATATATATCTATATCTATATCTATATCTATATCTATATCTATATCTATATCTATATCTATATCTGGCTTCATAGAAGACAGCTTCTGTTTATGCAAGTATCCAATAGAAGATTATTCTTCACTGTTGTGATATCATATTTTGTGCAGGCTCTGAAAAACTCCACTGTACCTGTTTGAAAGTTAGTTAACAAGTCAAACAATGTCTTAGTGGGATCATGAGAATAGTTTTGATCATGGACTTCTCCCGAAAGGATATTGAAGACCCGCAGGAGGATCTGGACCCCTTTGCTAACTGCTGCTCTAGAACTTTCTCCCTGCACTACCATAAAGGTTTTCCCCATCCCGTCCTGTCTGATGGGAACCGCTATGTAACACAGCCTCCTTTTTCCCTACTGGCATTCTCCCCTACCTTCCCTGGGGGCAAGAACTGTGTCTGGGCTGCAAGGAAAGAAGCTGGATTTTCCAAGAGGGAAAATACCTAGAGGGTATTTCAAATACTCGCCTATTATCCCTAGAACAAAGAGGAAGATTAATTGAAAGGAGAGGTGGAAAGTAAAATGTACTTGGGGCAGTGCTCCCTATCAGTGCCTGGTGGGTGGGGTGTCTGAATGCTCTGTTATGCCTAGATTGTCTTTTGTTTCCTTTTGCATAAGGATAAACAGATATCACATACTATAGTGTCTAATAACCAAGATCTATAAACTCAGCTCAAGGTGATAAAGCTGTGTGATTTTTTTCCCCCACTGTCTTTCATGTCAATCTTTCTTCACCACAACATCATCAATCAATCAAATTGCTCTGGGAGTTCGTTTTGTAACCATGGCAATGCCTTTCTGCACAGTTAAAAATAAAACTCCTGTGCTCCTGCTGAACGTTGGAGAGAGCAAGAAACTAATTGCCTGGCAGTCCTCACCATGGGAAAAGCGATACCTTGGCAAAGGGGATGTAGCCACTTTGTACTGGAGAGTGAAGATGAAAAGCAACCACTGAGTTCCGGCTCTGTCTCTTGGGACAGTATCCACGAAAAAGTGAGGCTGCCCCTTTGCAGAGGTGCACTGGTGTTTTTCATCACAGAATCACTGGAGGCTTCCCAGTTCTTAGGCTAGAGGGCCTTGACAGACATCTTTTATGCAGTTTGGCAAATCTATGGGGAAGAGGGCAGGGGGATCAATGCAGAAGGCAGATTGGGAGCTTTAACTGCTTCTCTTGGACACTTTAGATTGCTTAATAAGGAAAAGATTTCTGAGATGTTGCCTTCATTTGGGTTCCCCCAGAGACAGATCCTGCGACAAAGGTTCAAGGGCAAATAGTTTATCTGAGAGGTGCAGGGAACATACTGAGAAGGAAAGTAATACTGAGAAGGAAAGACAGCCAATAAGGGTGTGTTATTAACTTAACCACTATTGTGAGTGACTGGCACTTAATTCTGCAGGGAAACTCTGACAAGTGGGGTAGAGAGTTGCCGTTGAGTTATCCTATCTGAAGAGTGAGGAAGCTGACTCTCAATGGTCTTTGGTTGCAGGCTGCTCCCAGTGGTATTTCTTTCTAGCATTCCCTCCTGCCACATGAAGCAGAGCAGCCCTTTGGCTCTATAAAAAACCTGCTGGCACAGAGATGCACATACCTGCAGTCAGAAATCTGTGGCTAAGGGATAATTTGGGACACTGATAGTATCAACTACAGGTGTTCAGACTAGGGACTTTACTTGGCTAAGTTAAAGAAATTGTATTGAAGCAAGCTTACAGGAACCTAGCCCCTATACCAGTGTGAAAATAATAAAAGAACTGCAGGTGTTGAAAAAAATTGTTTTAGTTAGTTTTTATTTTTAAATAGGTATTTTTCTACAGGATGCCAGATCTTTGAATGGACATTTGAATCTTCATTATCATAATATGGCTTCTTCATCTTCAACCAAGCTCTTGGAACTTTAGTTTTTCAAAATCATTCATTTAACCCCCAAATATCTTCATGTAACCATATCATTACAACCACCTTACCTCAGTATGTCTTGCCTTTAGATCTGTTCATTTGAAGCTTTCTCAAAGGTGACTCCTGAGTACAGAGTCTGAGAATAGAGTGACCGGAGTAACTAAAACAAGATCCCCAAAGGCGAGAGAGTAATAGGCACTCACATTTATTTAGTGCCTACTGCACTGTGCTCAGTGATCTCCATAGATCATTTCATTAAAATCTCACAATCACTTCATGAGGGAGGTACTATAATGACCCCATTTTACAGATGAAGGAGTGAAGGCATAGTGACTTGTTCAAAGTTCCACATCTAGCAGATTTGGGAGCCAAGATTCAAACCCAGGTTGGCTGTTCCCAGAAAATATGTCTTTAAATAACTTTATAATCTTTTTTCTTCCATTGGTTCTACCAAATCAAAATTGCTATTTTGTGTTATTTTCCAATATTCAAGTGGACTACACTACAAAGTGTTTTGGATTATCTAGGACTAATCCATCTGCAGCTAACCATGATAGCTGGCCTTGACTAAGAGTCAACACTGCTTAAAATCAGATATCCAAAGGAAGTGCACTAGCATGCCCCTTATCCATTGCTTCCCAAAACAACAACACAAAGGCAGAACACTGGTAATACTTGCTGTTAAACATTTTTCTCAGGTTAATGTTTTTTTAAATTTTTTTATATTTCATGGTAAAATTTGGGGGCTTCAGTTGATTTCAGCTTGTACAGACCACTAAGAAGATGCTGCTTGAGGACAAGGTGCTTCTGGTTCAATGAACCCCTGCAACCAATCCTTTGCAGAAGTGAAAGTTTCTTTCCACAAACAAAGCAGTATATTTTAATTTATCCTTTTTAGGTCAAAAAGAGTGATTTAGAATATTCCCTCAGGTAATTCACCATTTATTTCAAGGATACATGCACACAGTAAACCAGGAAAATGCAAGGACCAGACAGGAAAGAGCAGGACAGTGGAAGGATCCAAATTCTAGAGCTTCAAAATCTGCTCTTTTATCCTCTCTGCTCAGTTTTGATTTCTTTTCTTTCTTTTTTTTAAAAATGATTTTATTGGAGAAGGGGAACAGGACTTTTTACTGGGGAACAGTGTGTAACTTCCAGGACTTTTTCCCAAGTCAAGTTGTTGTCCTTTCAGTCCTAGTTGTGGAGGGTGCAGCTCAGGTCCAGGTCCAGTTGCCATTGCCAATTGCAAGGGGCACAGCCCACCATCCCTTGCAGGAGTCAAGGAGTTGAACCGGCAGCCTTGTGGTTGAGGGCCCACTGGCCCATGTGGGAATCGAACTGGCAGTCTTCGGAGTTAGGAGCATGGAGCTCCAACCACCTGAGCCACCGGGCCAGTCCCAGTTTTGACTTCTTTATCTCCATATACTTGCACTTCTCTGCTTCATATCTTTTGCTTCTCTTAGCTTTCTAGTTTTTTATTTTTAATTTTTGTTTTATACATGGAGCAATGTCAATCCTGGCTTCTATCCATATCATGATCTTTCTTTTTTTTTTTTTTAATTAAATTTATTGCGGTAACAATTGTCAGTAAAATTACATAGATTTCAGGTGTACAATTCTGCATCACATCATCTATAAATCCCATTGTGTGTTCTTCACCCAGATTCAGTTCTCCTTCCATCACCATATATTCGATCCCCCCCATCCTCATATCCCACCCCACACCCCCCACCCCCGTTACCCTCTGGCAACCACCAAACTATTGTCCGTGTCCACGAGTTTCTCTTTCCCATTTGTTTGTCTTGTTCTTTTGTTGTTTTTGGTTTATATACCACATATCAGTGAAATCACATGGTTCTCTGCTTTTTCTGTCTGACTTGTTTCGCTCAGCATTACTCTCTCAAGATCCATCCATGTTGTCACAAATGTTCCTATATCATCTTTTCTTACTGCCGAATAGTATTCATTGTGTATATATACCACAACTTCTTTATCCATTCATCTATCGAAGGACATTTTGGTTGTTTCCATGTCTTGGCCACCGTAAACAAAGCTGCAATGAACATTGGAGCACACGTGTCTTTATTTCTAAATGTTTTCAGATTTTTTGGGTAGATACCCAGAAGAGGGATTGCTGGGTCATATGGCAATT
This sequence comes from Rhinolophus sinicus, assembly GCF_057876585.1. Classification (NCBI taxonomy): domain Eukaryota; kingdom Metazoa; phylum Chordata; class Mammalia; order Chiroptera; family Rhinolophidae; genus Rhinolophus; species Rhinolophus sinicus. Next base: position 33,516,773 of record NC_142506.1, read on the forward strand.
CTATTCGTAATTCTTTGAGAAACCTCCACACTGCCTTCCATAACGGCTGCACCAGTCTGCATTCCCACCAACAGTGTATGAGGGTTCCTTTTTCTCCACAGCCTCTCCAACATTTGTTATTGTTTGTCTTGTTGATGATAGCCATTCTGACTGGGGTGAGGTGATATCTCATTGTGGTTTTGATTTGCATTTCTCTGATGATTAGTGATGTTGAGCATTTTTTCATATGTCTATTTGCCATTTGTATGTCCTCTTTGGAGAAATGTCTCTTCAAGTCCTCTGCCCATTTTTCAATTGGGTTGTTTGTTTTTTTGTTGTTGAGTTGCATGAGTTCCTTGTATATTCTGGATACTAGCCCCTTATTGGAGGCACTGTTTGCAAAAATCTTCTCCCATTCAGTTGGTGGCCTCTTTATTTTGTCAATGGTTTCTTTTGCTGTGCAGAAGCTTTTAAGTTTCATATAGTCCCATTCGTTTATTTTAGCTTTTACTTCCATTGCCTTTGGAGTCAAGTTCATAAAATGCTCTTTGAACCCAAGGTCCATAAGTTTAGTACCTATGTTTTCTTCTATGCAGTTTATTGTGTCAGGTCTTATGCTTAAGTCTTTGATCCATTTTGAATTAACTTTGGTACATGGTGACAAATAGCAGTCCAGTTTCATTCTTTTGCACGTGGCTATCCAATTCTCCCAGCACCATTTATTGAAGAGGCTGTCTTTGCTCCATTGTATGTTTTTAGCTTCTTTGTCAAAAATTATCTGTCCATATTTATGTGGTTTTATTTCTGGGTTCTCAATTCTATTCCATTGGTCTATGTGTCTGTTTTTCTGCCAATACCATGCTGTTTTGATTATTGTAGCCCTGTAGTACAAGCCAAAGTCAGGAAGTGTGATACCTCCATTATAGTTCTTTTTCCTTAAGATTGCTTTGGCTATTTGGGGTCTTTTGTGGTTCCAAACAAATCTGATGATTTTTTGTTCTATTTCTTTAAATATGCCATTGGGATTTTGATGGGGATTGCATTGAATCTGTATATTGCTTTGGGTAATATGGCCATTTTAACTATGTTGATTCTTCCAATCCATGAGCACGGAATGTCTTTCCATTTCTTTGTGTCTTCTTCAATTTCTTTCAAAAATGTCTTATAGTTTTCAGCATATAGGTCTTTCACATCCTTGGTTAAGTTTATTCCTAGGTATTTTATTCTTTTTGCTGCAATTGCAAAAGGAATTGTTTTTTGTATTTCTTTTTTGAGATTTCATTGTTAATATATAGGAAGGCAATGGACTTTTGTGCGTTGATTTTGTAGCCGGCAACTTTACTGTATTCGTTGATTGTTTCTAATAGCTTTTTGGTGGAGTCTTTAGGGTTTTCTATATATAGCATCATGTCATCTGCAAAGAGTGATAATTTAACTTCTTCATTCCCAATTTGGATGCCTTTTATTTCTTTCTCTTGCCTGATTGCTCTGGCAAGGACTTCCAACACTATGTTGAAAAGCAGAGGTGATAGGGGACATCCCTGTCGTGTTCCTGAACGTAGAGCAAAGGGCTTCAGTTTTTCTCCATTAATTATGAGATTAGCAGAGGGCTTGTCATATATGGCCTTTATTATGTTAAGGTATTTTCCTTCTATACCCATTTTATTAAGTGTTTTAATCATAAATGGATGTTGTATCTTGTCAAATGCTTTTTCTGCATCAATTGATATAATCATATGATTTTTGTCCTTTATTCTGTTTATGTGATGTATCACATTGATGGATTTGCGTATGTTGAACCATCCTTGTGCCCCGGGGATGAACCCCACTTGGTCGTGATGAATAATCTTTTTAATGCATTGTTGTATTCGATTTGCTAGAATTTTATTTAGGGTTTTTGCATTGGTATTCATCAGAGATATTGGTCTGTAGTTTTCTTTTTTTGTGCTGTCCTTACCAGGTTTTGGTATCAGGGTGATGTTGGCCTCATAAAATGAGTTGGGGAGTACTGTTTCTTCTTCAATTTTTTGGAAGAGTTTGAGCAGGATTGGTATTAGACCCTCTTTGAAGGTTTGGTAGAATTCACTAGTGAAGCCATCTGGTCCCGGACTTTTGCTTTTGGGAAGGTTTTGGATGACTGATTCAATTTCGTTACTGGTGATCGGTCTGTTTAGATTTTCCAGTTCTTCATGGTTCAGCCTTGGAAGGCTATATGTTTCTAAGAACTTGTCCATTTCTTCTAGGTTGTTGAATTTGGTGGCATATAGTCCTTCATAGTATTCTTGGATGATCCTTTGTATTTCTGTGGTGTCCGTGATAACTTCCCCTTTTACATTTCTGATTTTGTTAATCAGTGTCTTCTCTCTTTTTATCTTAGTAAGTCTAGCCAAGGGTTTGTCAATTTTGTTAATCTTCTCAAAGAACCAGCTCTTTGTCACATTAATTTTTTCTATTGTCTTTCTGTTCTCTATTTCATTTATTTCTGCTCTAATTTTTGTTATTTCCTTTCTTCTGCTGACCTTGGGTTTTACTTGTTCTTCTTTTTCTAGTTCTTTAAGGTGTAACATGAGGTTATTTATTTGGGAGTTCTCTTGTTTCTTGAGATAGGCCTGTAATGAGATAAATTTCCCTCTTAAAACTGCTTTCGCTGCATCCCAAAAATTTTGGTAGGATGTATTTTCATTGTCATTTGTTTCTATGTATCTTTTGATCTCTCCTCTAATTTCTTCTTTGACCCAGTCCTTCTTTAAAAGTATGTTGTTTAGTCTCCATGTATTTGTGTTTTTTCCCCGCTTTCTTTTTACAGTTGATATCCAATTTCAAAGCCTTGTGATCAGAGAATATGCATGGTATGATTTCAATCTTCTTAAATTTGTTGAGACTGATTTTATGTCCCAATATATGGTCTATCCTTGAGAATGTTCCATGTACACTAGAAAAGAATGTATAGTCTGATGTTTTAGGATGAAGTGCTCTATAAATGTCAATTATGTCCATTTCATCTAATGTGTCATTTAGGGCTACTATTTCGTTATTTATTTTCTGTTTGGATGATCTATCCATAGCTGTCAATGATGTATTTAAGTCCCCTAGCATAATTGTGTTTTGGTCAATTTCTCCCTTTAGTTCTGTTAGTAGTTGCTTGGTGTATTTCGGTGCTCCCTGATTGGGGGCATAAATATTGATGACTGTTATGTCTTCTTGTTGTACAGTCCCCTTCACCATTATGAAATGTCCATCTTTGTCTCTTGTTATCTTTTTCACCTTGAAGTCTGTTTCATCTAATATCATTATGGCTACACCTGATTTTCTCTGGGCACCATTTGCTTGGAGTGTCAATTTCCACCCTTTCATTTTGAGTCTATGCTTGGCCTTGTAGCTGAGATGTGTCTCTTGGAGACAACATATGGTTGGGTTTAGTTTTTTGATCCAATCTGCTACTCTGTGCCTTTTTATTGGTGAGTTCAGTCCATTTACATTTAGGGTGATTATTGATATGTGAGGATTTCCTGTCATTCTATCTTTAGTTTTCTGGTAAGGCTGTGTCTCCATTGTTTCTTTGCCTTTTTGTTGTTGTCTATTATTTCTGTGTGGTGGTATTCTATGATGTTTCCCTCTGTTTCTTTTTTTATTTCAGTATATATTTCAATTCTGGATTTTTTTTTGAGTGATTACCCTTAGGTTTATGTAAAAGAAAGTTTGATATTTAGAGTATTCCATTTTCTTCAGCACGCTTACTTTCTCCATTCCCATATTCCGGTTCAGGCCTTTACTCTCCCCCTTTTTGAGTTTTGGTTGCCACAAATTGTCCCTGTTGATGGTGGTCGAATAGCCTCCTTTAGTATTTCTTGCAGTGCAGGTCATGTATTAGAAAATTCCCTCAGCTTCTGTATGTCTGGAAAGGTCTTTATTCCTCCTTCATATCTAAAGGATATCTTTGCTGGATATATTATTCTTGGCTCATGATTTCTCTCTTTCAATAGTTTGAATATTTGGTTCCACTCCCTCCTGGCTTGTAGAGTTTCTGCTGAAAAATCTGATGATAATCTAATGGGCTTTCCTTTGCAAGTTACCGTCTTCTTTTCCCTGGCTGCCTTGAGGATTCTTTCTTTGTCGTTGATTTTAGACAGCTTCAATACAATGTGCCTTGGAGAAGGCCTGTTGGGATTGAGGTAACTAGGTGTTCTATTTGCTTCTTGGATTCGAGGGTCCAGTTCTGTCCACAAATTTGGGAAGTTCTCATCGACAATTTGTTTGAATATATTCTCTGTTCCCTTCTCTCTTTCTTCCCCTTCTGGTATGCCCATTATTCTTATATTGCTCTTTCTGATGGAGTCTGAAAGTTCTTGTAGAGTTCTTTCATTTCGTTTAAGTCTCAAGTCTCTTTCTTCTTCTATCTGTGTCATTTCCAGGTTTCTCTCTTCGATGTCACTGATTCTTTCCTCCATCTGGTCAACTGTACTACCTAAGCTGGTTATTTCATTCTTAATTTCTTCTATTGAGGTCTTAATCTCCAGAAATTCTATTTGTTTTTTTTTTTTTTTTAATTTCAATCTCTTTCGTAAAATGCTCATGCTGTTCTTTAATTGAGTTTCTGAGTTCATTAACTGCCTATCTGTGTTTTCTTGTATCTCGTTCAGTTTTTTCAGAACTGCAATCTTCAATTCTCTGTCACTTAAGTCACATATTTCTGTATCTTTAAGTGCCTTTTCTGGAGATTTTTCACTTTCTTTCTGAGCTATCTTGTTGCCTTGGTTATTCATGGCGATTACTGGTTTAGTATTTCTTTTCCTAGACATCTACAGGAGTGACTTCTGCAACAAGTTGATAGGAAGAGGTCTTTTTTTGTTTTCCAGTACTTGTTGGTAGAATGTTTTACGTTTTCTCCGACTGCAGGCTTTTTTCCCCCTCTCTCACAAGGTAGTGCTATGTTTTCTCTGCACTACTCTAGCTTCTCTCACAATGGGGGGATTCCCTGGGCGACGGGCTTCTCCTCTGTTAATAGTTCGTCTAGGTCACAGGGCGCAGTGTCCCGGTGGGTATGCGGAGAGCTTTTGATGTTCCAAAGCTCTTCCAGCTCCTGATTCAGAGCCCGTATGTTTCAGCAGTTCTGTTTACTCCTGCAGGGATCCGCCCAGATAGGTGGGGCCAGGGGCGGGGTGAGCTGTGAGAGGTGGCCCTGAGTAATGGCGGCGACCACCACCACAGCTGGTCCTGCTTCCACAGGTCTCTCCCCTTTGCCGGAACTAGTTGGGCTGTGAATTTGTGTCTGCGGTCCACAGTTCTCAAAATAGTAAATTTTCCGTTGTTTTGATCTGACACTGCTACTGTTCTGCTTCTAGCACCGGGAACGTGGGGGCGGGGCAAGCTCTGGGAGGGGAGGGAGGGGGCGGCTAGTCTCAGTGCCTAAGGCTCTGTTCTCTGCTCGGCAGTGCGGGCTTAAAACACCGTTTTCAGCCTTTTTCCCTCAGTCTTTTCTGCAAGGTCTCTGCCGTGAGCGTTGGGTTCAGCCGTGCTATATGCTGCCTCCTCAGTCCTGTGGGCCATAAGCGGAGCCCTAGCAGTCCGAGTTCTTCCCTGTCCCGCAGCTGTGGTAGTTCCGGGAAGCAGCGAGCTCGGCGCACTGAGCTGGGTCTGCGTCCTGCGCCCGCGCGGCTCCGTCTCCGCGCACTTCTCCGTTTCCTCCTCCCCCCACTCACGCGAATCTCCCACCTGTAGGTGATTTCAGTCGGTAGTGGACCTCTTCGTCTTGCCTGTCTGCTGTGCAGGGAGTGCTTTGTGGAGTTTTTGTTGTTCTATTCTTTGTAAATTCCAGGGGAGCTTTACAGAGGCTCACCTCATGCCGCCATTTTTCCGGAACTTCCAGGACTACTCTCAAGCCATTATTTCTTTGTTGAGCCCTCCCATTCACAGCGAACAGATGTAAAGGACCAACTTATCTTAGTCTCCTTCAACCTGGTTAATACTGTTTGTGCTGTCCTGGTAATTCCTTGAGACCCCACCCCATGCAAAAAAGCAGTTTCCAGTAGCTTTTTCATACAAATGGCCAGTCTTGGCTCATACTACAGACTTTCCTAAAATCTCTCAAAGGTTCACAGAATCCAAACGAGCAGCATCTGGCCTCAGTGTGTCCTGTACCTTTTGCTAAGCAGCCCCAAGCCTGGTATTGGTGGCAGTTGGCCAAGTTTCACAGGTAGCCTCTCTAAGGCACCTCCAAACACAGTGCAGTGGACATCTGTGGATTGCTTTGTGTCTCATACCAGGTGGCCTCATGTGGCTAAACTGGGCCTATGGTGAGGCCCTTCCCAGGAGGCCCCTGGGCTGGCATGCCAGGTGGCTGGCTTCAAACTAACCAAGCAGAAACACCACCTGGCTATCTCCACAGATGGCACACTCTAAGGTTAGACTGGTCAGGCACCAGAACCCTGCTAAAGTGAATCTTACCACATAGTATCAGCCCCCCAAAACAGCTCCTCACTGTATCACGGCCACTCCTTACAACCCATCAGCCTGAGGGTCAATCCCTTCCACTGACGTGCAAAGAGCAACGAAGATTCAACTATAACAAGAGAGCACACACAACCCACACAAGGGACACGCCTGGAGCACCTGGCTCAGCTGATCTGGAAGACTGCGCCACCGGGTTCCATAGGACACCTACTTACATAAGACCACTGTACTGAGAGCGGAAGACATAGCAACCCTACCTAATATGTAAAAACAAACACAGGGAGGCAGCCAAAATGGCAAGACAAAGAAACATGTCTCAAATGAAAGAACAGAACAAAGCTCCAGAGAAAGAAGTAACCTAAAAGGAGCAATCTACCAGATGCAGAATTCAAAACATTAGTTATAAGGATGCTCAATGATTTCAGTGAGAACTTCAAAAAAGAGATAGGGAACATAAAAGTGGAGACAGAAAATGTAGAAAAGAACCAGTCAGAAATGAAGACTACAGTAACTGAAATAAAGAATACCTTAGAGAGAATCAATAGTAGATTAAATGAAGCAGAGGATCGAATCAGCGATTTAGAAGATAAGGTAGCAAAAATCACACAATCAGGACAGCATAAAGAAAAAATAATCCAAAAGAATGAGAAGAATTTAAGGGGTCTCTGGGACAACATTAAGTGTACCAATATTTGCATCAGGGGTACCAAAAGGAGAAGAGAGAGAGCAAAGAATTGAAAACGTGTTTGAGGAAATAATGACAGAAAACTTCCCTAACCTGGCAAAGGAAATAGACATACAAGTTCAGGAGGCACAGAGTCCCAAACAAGATGAATCTAAAGAGGCCCACACCAAAACACATCATAATTAAAATGCTAAAGTTTAAAGACAAAGAGAGAATCTTAAAAGCACCAAGAAAAAGGCAGTTAGTCACCTACAAGGGAGCTCCCATAAGACTGTCAGCTGATTTCTCAAAGGAAACTTTGAAGGCCAGAACCGATTGGCAAAAAATATTCCAAGTGATGAAAAGCAAGGACCTATAACCAAGAATACTGTACCCAGGAAAGCTATCATTTAGAATCAAAAGACAGAAAAAGAGCTTTTCAGGCAAGAACAAACTAAAGGAGTTCATCACAACTACACCGTATACAAGGAATGTTAGAGAGACTTCTTTAACATAAAAAATAAATCCAAAATATAAATAATAAAATGGCAATAACTACATACCTATCAACAATTACTTTCAATGGAAATGGAATAAATGGTCCAATCAAAAGATAGGGGAGCTGAATGGGTAAGATAACAAGATCCTTACATATGCTGCTTACAAGAGACATACTTCAAATCGAAAGACCCACACAGACTGAAAGTAAAGGGATGGAAAAAGATATTTCATGAAAATGGAAACAAACAAACAAAGCTGAGTTAGCAATACTTATACCAGACTTTAAAAATAAAGCTATAATAAGAAAGAAACCCAAAACACTACTTCGAGGGGACATGGGCATCCATATGTTCATTGCATATTTACAATATTTACATATTTACAATAGCCAGGACCTGGAGGCAACCTGTGTGTCCATCAATTGATGAATGGATGAAGAAGAGGTGATGTATATATGCACAGTGGAATATTACTCAACCATAAAAAAGAGTAAAATCTTGCCATCTGCAACAACATGGGTGGACCTAGAGGGTATTGTGCTAAGTGGAGTAAGTCAGATAGAGAAAGACAAATGACATATGATTTCACTTATATGTGAAATTAAAAAACAAACAAACAAAACAAAAACACAGTTATAGATACAGAGGATATTTTGAGGGTGCCAGATGGTAGTGAATTTGGGGGGGATGGGTAAAAGAAGGGAAGGAATTAATAAGTACAAATTGGTAGTTACAAAATAGTCATGAGGATATAAAATACACCATATAAAATATAGTCAATACTGTTGTAATAATTATGTATGGTGTTAGATGGGTACTAGAATTATCAGGGTGATCACTTCGTAAGTTATACAAATTTCTAACCACTATGTTGTACACCCAAAACTAGTATAATATTGTATGTCAAGTGTAATTGAAAAGTAAAAAAATTACTTAAAAAATAATGGATTGATAGATTCTTTTCCAATTAACACAAATAGACTAGTTGTTTTTGGCACTGATAGACACAACTTCAGTATACAATTTTAAATAAGTACATGGAAACCTACACTTTTAAGAAAGGAAGACACTTTTCTGGGAGACAGCAAGCCATGTGGTCTACCAGGGTTATAAGCCTGTTTTCCATTAAGTCTGTTTTGAACTCTGCATTAAACAGTGAGATTTAGTGGCAACACAAACAATAGTGGTTGTTAGGGTGACTTGCATCTCTGTTGAGTGGTATTTTCTGGGTCACTGGGCATTCTCTACTATTGAATTTAGTGGTATGTCATTGAATTCTTATTTTGAAAATTGCCAAGGCTTGAAATCTGTAGATACTTTAGCCTCCTTCCAGCACTCCAGTGGGCTTGATTGGTTCTTGGTCAATTGCTTTAGAGTGAGTTTGATTTGTTACCTTGGAACATTTCTTTAAAGCTATTTGATCTTGTGGTTTCACTTTGGAGGAGCCAGCACAGTTGCTTTTGGCACTTGAGTTTGTGAACTTTCCTGAATTTCTCCTTTACAACCTCTTGTCACAGAACCAAATCCCAAAGGTAAATGCTAACTCAGCCCAGATGCCAGGAAGATCCATCCCCAGCTGGGCCATCTGACCCTAATGCATGAGCAGCCATATGTACAGTTAATTAAAACTGAAGTCAAAATAATAAAATAAGTTTTCAGGGTGCACTTAGCAAGGGCAAGATTTCCTTTTGTAAAATCTGAAAACCACCAGGAAAAAAGACCAAGCTACTTATGTTAATTCTCTCTCCTTCAAAATCTCAGTTTAATAGCCATGACATATGTATATGTCATGTACTGGAAAGTGCACTGAAAAACATTACAAGAAAGATACAGTAAAAAGAAAACATAGTCTCTGTTCTCAGCTTATGGTCTAGCAGGGTATTGAAAAAATTAAACTCTCTCCTCCAATGACTGAGATTCATGATTTTTTCTCTTCTGTTACCTTTGACTTCTGCAGGTAGAATTTGTCTATAACTTTTGCGGTTCCGTTACATTCTCTGTTTGCCTCTGTATCCTGATATTCTTATGTCCCTCTTTCAACTGTAAGATCCAGTGGTTGTACAGGAGCCTATTACTACTATTAACTGGGGGTAGCTGTCTGTCACAGGTCCAGTAGTGTTAAGTGCAAATTGTTAAACTGTGGGTAGCTTGATATTGACTCTAGTGGGAATATTTGGCAAATCATAATTTGGCAAATGATATTGGCCATAGTGGAATATTTGGCAAATGCTACAGACTCAGGATTATGAGTTTTTAGAAAGTAGGTTTACCAGTCCACAAGGTCCTTGAAGTCAGCAATATGGGTTTCTTTTTGGATCACCAGAGCATTACAGTGCCTGGCATATTGTGGGTACTCAATACATATTTGATGAATGAGTGAAGGAAATAATTCATTACTTATTAGGCTCTCTAGGACACAAATAAAAAAAACAACCGACTCAGTTTTGTGACCAATGAAATAAGCTGTCACAACAATGTAGTGATTTGAGAGGCCTGTTGAAAAATCCCCATTGCCTCACCAAAATGCATCCCTTGCTATCTTGCTGCAGGATCTGATTACCACATTGATGACATTTTTAAAGTAAAGTGCTCATTTTGAATGATTTTAGGGAGAAATTCATTAGGTAGAGCAACAGAAGGGGAAGCTGATGGGGACAAGACAGTGGGAGGTAACATGTTAGATACATAACACATTGAAATGAGGACTAGTTTATCCAATTGGTCTGCTTATAATGTACCACTGTGCTGGAGCTAAGCTGATGTGGAATGGGAGAGATTTATTCCTAATCATTTCTCACTTTCCTTTCTGTTTTCGCCCTTTCTCTGTAACCCAGGGCCTTTATGTCATCCCTTGTTTGCCCAAGGACCTTCTCTGCTCTTTTTATAGAAATTGACCTCTTATGCTCTAGACCTATTTCTTCCTCCCTATTTTTCTGTTACAACTTTCTTGACTTCTGATCCATTCTCTATGAGAGCATTATTTCTGGTTATGACTTTATATGTTATTCTAAGTAAGGGGCTATTATAATTCATCAGAGGACTCATGGAAACAGTAAAGATTAAATTCAAAGCAGCAAAAACCCAAATGTGGTAGTTCAGGTACTGTGGGAGATGTAAGGGGGAAATTTTAGTGTTAGGGGCAGAGAATATGCTAGATGGTGCTTTAAATCATATCACATAAGCAATTGCCTCTAGTGCCTTAGTGTAAAATGGGTTCTGATTTATTTGTGATAGGAGAGAGTAGGGACCTGGTGAGGCAGGGCTTAGCATGGGTGAGTTTTAATGAAGGGAGGGAAGAGGAACAGGTCTAGAATCTCTACCATGGAGCCTAGTATTAGGAATACAGATTGTGGGTATACACTGGGGGCTGAAGAGTGGTGGGAGAGGACACCTCTGGAAGGCATTTGGGGAGGGGTGACAGAGAGTAGAGCGTCTCAGAGATAAGCATGGTCAGCCTTGAGTGCCAGCTAAACCTTTGGTCTTTTCCAACCCATGGTATACTAGTTTTTGTAATTGCTGAAAATTTGTAATGGGAGGAACTTCTCAGATCAGATTTGAGCTCCTGTGTGGTGGCCTATGTCTACTGGATTCACCTTCACCTTCCTTGGAGGATTATCTAGCTTCAGGGGACCCCCCCCAAACTGTCCAGTCTCTCAGGGCTTCAGGGAAAAAGCAGGTTCTAATTGAAAGGGAATCTCAAAGAACGTGGTTCATCTGTTAGAGGATTCTGGAAAATAATTTTGATTACATCAAAAAGCAAAAGAGGCAGAATCTTTTCATTAAAATTCTTTCATTTACCTAAGTGTATGTATTTATTCCTTAGACAAGCCATGAGGAACTGGCAAGTGGGGAAAATCCAAGTCCTCAAAAATGTTTTGCAGGGTTTATGAGGTTTGAATAAAGATTTCATCAAGGCTTCAGAAAGTTGTATCTTTTCCCTTGATGGTAGTTCTCTGTTTCGGGAAGAGCATGAGATAAAAAATACAGTCAGAAAAAGCAACTTTACTTTTTCTCTCTCTTGAGACTAATAAGTAGTATCTTTCAAAATAGTCTGAATAGGGGTATGGTGCCAATAACTGAGTGACTGGCACCAAAGTACTTGTGCCAATGTGTTGGTTTGTAACATATTGTAAAAAGCTCAAAAAGTAAGCTACTTTCTCTTTAAAAGTGTCAGGAGTAATAATAGAATAATAAAGGTGCACATAAATGTACTGAGTACTCACTGCATATCAGATCCTGTGTGCTAAGTGCTCTTGATGGTTTATCCCATTTAGTCTTTTAGTAACCCTGTAAGGTAGTCACTGTTATAATCATCCCCACTTTAAAGGTGAGGACACTGAGGCACAGAGCAGTTAAATAACTTGTCAATGGGTAGCAGTGGAAATGAGATTATACAACTAGGCAGTTTCATATTTTAGCCTATGCTTCTAACCACTACACAATCCTGTCTCCAAGCATTAAAAGGCAGGACACAAATGGCAGCAGCAGCACTTATTGAGCACCTCCTATATGCCAGGCACTGTATTTAGTCTCTTCCATGCATTGTTCATTGTTGTTATTTTCCTAACAACACTATGAGGTTGATATTCTTGTATTCCTATTTCACAGAAGAGGAAACTAAGGCACAGGTCACATAATTAGTATAATGGAGCTGGGGGTGGTGCTGGGGATGAAGCATTAATGGACTTAAGCTGCTACAACTATCAAAGTGACTAGCAAGGGACATATACCAGTTTTCATAAAGGCTAACCTTGGGATGTCACATAACTGGTTATGAGTATGCTGACACCATGCAAAAATGTGCAGTTTCTCTCACTCACAGTCAAGGGTAGCATCAAGGTTGATCTGTCCCCGACTGCAACTAATTCCTACACTGCACCTGCCTCTTGCTGGTCTGAGTATCTCACTGACCAAAGCTAAGGGGCTAAGGAGTAAATAGCTATTTAGTCCTGCTTGTGGGTAAAGGTGGGTAGACAAATATTGTCTTTGGTTTGTTTGTTTGATTGTTGTAATAAATAAACAAGAAATAGAAAAAGGGAATTTCAGATTTTCCTATGTCACTTAATTCCTATTATCAAAATTATTTTCCATTTTTTTTTCAGGCAAGAAAAGACCAGCAATCAGTGGAATGTAAAAGTCACTAAAAGAAGGATTTTTGGTCAAAATGGCTGAATAATTAAACACTGTGCTTGTCTCCTCTCACAACCACATCAAAATTACAACTAAACTACAGAACCACTAGAAAACTAGATGAACAGAAGTCCAATAAATAACATGACAGGGATGTCCCCTATCACCTCTGCTTTTCAACATAGTGTTGGAAGTCCTTGCCAGAGCAATCAGGCAAGAGAAAGAAATAAAAGGCATCCAAATTGGGAATGAAGAAGTTAAATTATCACTCTTTGCAGATGACATGATGCTTTATATAGAAAACCCTAAAGACTCCACCAAAAAGCTGTTAGAAACAATCAACGAATACAGTAAAGTTGCCGGCTACAAAATCAACGCACAAAAGTCCATTGCCTTCCTATATACTAACAATGAAATCTCAGAAAAAGAAATACAAAAAACAATTCCTTTTGCAATTGCAGCAAAAAGAATAAAATACCTAGGAATAAACTTAACCAAGGATGTGAAAGACCTATATGCTGAAAACTATAAGACATTTTTGAAAGAAATTGAAGAGGACACAAAGAAATGGAAAGACATTCCGTGCTCATGGATTGGAAGAATCAACATAGTTAAAATGGCCATATTACCCAAAGCAATATGCAGATTCAATGCAATCCCCATCAAAATCCCAATGGCATATTTTAAAGAAATAGAACAAAAAATCATCAGATTTGTTTGGAACCACAAAAGACCCCGAATAGCCAAAGCAATCTTAAGGAAAAAGAACTATAATGGAGGTATCACACTTCCTGACTTTGGCTTGTACTACAGGGCTACAATAATCAAAACAGCATGGTATTGGCAGAAAAACAGACACATAGACCAATGGAATAGAATTGAGAACCCAGAAATAAAACCACATAAATATGGACAGATAATTTTTGACAAAGAAGCTAAAAACATACAATGGAGCAAAGACAGCCTCTTCAATAAATGGTGCTGGGAGAATTGGATAGCCACGTGCAAAAGAATGAAACTGGACTGCTATTTGTCACCATGTACCAAAGTTAATTCAAAATGGATCAAAGACTTAAGCATAAGACCTGACACAATAAACTGCATAGAAGAAAACATAGGTACTAAACTTATGGACCTTGGGTTCAAAGAGCATTTTATGAACTTGACTCCAAAGGCAATGGAAGTAAGAGCTAAAATAAACGAATGGGACTATATGAAACTTAAAAGCTTCTGCACAGCAAAAGAAACCATTGACAAAATAAAGAGGCCACCAACTGAATGGGAGAAGATTTTTGCAAACAGTGCCTCCGATAAGGGGCTAGTATCCAGAATATACAAGGAACTCATGCAACTCAACAACAAAAAAACAAACAACCCAATTGAAAAATGGGCAGAGGACTTGAAGAGACATTTCTCCAAAGAGGACATACAAATGGCAAATAGACATATGAAAAAATGCTCAACATCACTAATCATCAGAGAAATGCAAATCAAAACCACAATGAGATATCACCTCACCCCAGTCAGAATGGCTATCATCAACAAGACAAACAATAACAAATGTTGGAGAGGCTGTGGAGAAAAAGGAACCCTCATACACTGTTGGTGGGAATGCAGACTGGTGCAGCCGTTATGGAAGGCAGTGTGGAGGTTTCTCAAAGAATTACGAATAGAATTGCCATATGACCCAGCAATCCCTCTTCTGGGTATCTACCCAAAAAATCTGAAAACATTTAGAAATAAAGACACGTGTGCTCCAATGTTCATTGCAGCTTTGTTTACGGTGGCCAAGACATGGAAACAACCAAAATGTCCTTCGATAGATGAATGGATAAAGAAGTTGTGGTATATATACACAATGAATACTATTCGGCAGTAAGAAAAGATGATATAGGAACATTTGTGACAACATGGATGGATCTTGAGAGAGTAATGCTGAGCGAAACAAGTCAGACAGAAAAAGCAGAGAACCATGTGATTTCACTGATATGTGGTATATAAACCAAAAACAACAAAAGAACAAGACAAACAAATGAGAAACAGAAACTCATAGACACAGACAATAGTTTAGTGGTTGCCAGAGGGTAACGGGGGCGGGGGGTGGGGGGTGGGAGATGAGGGTAAGGGGGATCGAATATATGGTGATGGAAGGAGAACTGACTCTGGGTGGTGAACACACAATGGGATTTATAGATGATGTAATACAGCATTGTACACCTGAAATCTATGTAATTTTACTAACAATTGTCACCCCAATAAATTTAATTAAAAAGAAAAAAAGAAAACAATTAAAAAAATAAAATAAAAAATCTTTACTCAAAAAAAAAAAAAAAAAGAAGTCCAATAAATAAGGATATACAGAAGAAGTCACGTGGAGGCTGGTAGGAGGGGCAGCTGTGTGTGGCAGTTAAAAATCGGGAGGGATATCTCTGCTACTGAGGTCCCCCCAGAGGAACAAGGGGCCCCAGCCACACACTAGGTTCCCAAGCTCAGGGTTCCAGTACCAGAAGAGAAGTCCCCAAAATTTCTGGTTGTGAAAACCAGTGGAGATTGTGGCAGAGTGATATGGAGGGCTGCTGGAGTCCCGTGTGTTTCTCTTAAAGGCCCTGCACATGGACTTACTACCTAATGAACTCACTCACTCTGAGCTCCAGTGCTAGGGTGGTGGCTGGAAAGTTGTCAGGGACATACAGGGAGGCACTGAATTGTTTGGCTTCAGAACAAGGACCGGAGGGGCAGTTTTCTCCAAGAAAGAAGTGCTCGCAGAAGCCGTTGTTTCTTTTTTGAGACCTCCCCACTTCCAGCATGCACATGCAGGTGGCTGCCGTATCTTAGCCTCCATCAATCTGGCTAACACAGTTCCTTTACCCCACCCACCCTGGTGATTCCTTGAGACCCCACCCCACCCAACTTGCACCGCCTCCCCCCGCCCCCCAAGTGGCTTCTGGTGGCTTCTCCATACAAATGGCCTTTCTTGGCTCATACTACAGACGTTCTTAAAATCACCCAAAAGTTAATAAACCCCACATAAGTAGCCTCTTTGTGCCCCATACCTCTGGAGCTGAGCAGGCCCAAGCCCAGCACTAATGACAGCTAGCCTTGGTTTGTGACTTGGCCTCTTGAGGAATCACCAAAACCAGTGCAGGTGGTTGCCATATGTATATTTCTTTGTAGCTCATGCAGGGTGGCCCTGGGCGGGGCACAGGCTGCACCTGAACTTAGCCTGCCTCAGGGCCACTCCAAGGAGGCCCTGGGGACAGCATGCCGGGTGGGCAGCTACAGACAAAGCCAGAGAACTACCCAGCTGCCTTCATGGATAACATGCTCAAAGGCCCAGACAAGGCAGGCACCAGAACCCAGCTAAAGTGAGTCCTGTCTCATAGGATCAGCCCCTGCACCACAGCTCCTCCATTCTATTCATGGTAGTCCTCACAACCAATCCATCTGTGGTTCAATCCCTCCCATTGATGTGAAAACAGAAACCGTGGTTCAACTACAACAGGAGGGCACACACAAGGGACACACCTGGAGCACCTGGCTCAGATGACCAAGGAGACTGTGCTACTGGACCCCACATGACACCAACTACTTAAGGTCACTCTACTAAGGCTGGGAGACATAGCAGCCATACTTAATACATAGAAACAAACACAGGGAGGCAGCAAAAATGGCAAGACAAAGAAACATGTCCCAAATGAAAGAACAGAACACAGCTCCAGAAAAAGAACTAAACTAAATAGAGACAAGTAATCTAATCTATCAGATGCAGAGTTCAAAACACTAGTTATAAGGATGCTCAATGATCTCAGTGAGAACTTCAACAAAGAGATAGGGAACATAAACGTGGAGATAGAAAACATAAAAAAGAACCAGTCAGAAATAAGGAATACAATAACTGAAATGAAAAATACATTAGAGGGAATCAACAGTAGATTAGATGAAGCAGAGGACTGAATCAGTGATTTAGAAGATAAGGTAGCAGAAAACACCCAAACAAAACAGCAAAAAGAAAAATGAATCCAGAAAAATGAAGATGGTTTAAGGGGCCTCCGGGACAATATCAAGCATATCAAATTCACATCAGAGGGGTATCAGAAGGAGAAGAAAGACAGCAAGAAATTGAAAGCCTATTTGAAGAAATAATGACAGAAAACTGCCCTAACCTGGCAAAGGAAATAGACATACAAGTCCAGGAGGCACAGAGTCCCAAACAGCATGAATCCAAAGAGACCCATACCAGACAAGAAGGCACAGTAGGTAAACACTGTATTTACCTTCTCTCAAAACCACATCAAAATTATAACTAATCTACAAGACAAACATTATGAGAATCACCTAAAATCAAGCTGAACTGAAGCCTTTCAACTAAGGATGTGCAGAAGAAACCACCTCCAGACTGGTAAGAAGGTCAGAGAGGTGTAACAGGCTGGTCCCACACACGTGTTTGACCATTAAAAATCAGGAGAGCTATTTTGGCTGTGGGCCACATTCCCCTTCCCCCATCTCTTAGTGGAGTGAGAGATCCCAGCCTCACCCTAGCCCAGGCTTCCCGTGCTGGGGAGAGAAGTCCCCCAATTTTTGGTTGTGAAAACCAGCGGAGATTGTGACTAAGTGAGACTGAGTGAGGCTGCACTCAAATGTTCTCCTCTTAAAGGGACCACACACAGACTTATCCACCAATGGAATCACTCTTTCTGAGCTTCAGCGCTGGGGCAGCAGCTAAAGAGGTGGCGGGCACATATGGTGGGGAACTGAGATGTCTGGCTTGGGACAGGGGCAGAAGAGGCAGCTTTCTCCTGGATGGGGGAGCTGGTGGAGGCCATTGTTTCTTTGTTGAGTCCTCCCCTTTCCTGGTGTGCGAACACTGGTGGCACCATATCTGAGTCTCTGCCGCTTGTTTGCCAAGCCCTGGCGATTTGAGACCTGGCCCTGCCCAACTTTCGGGCACACCCAGGCTGCTTTCAGTGACTCTTTTGTGCAGATTGCCTGTTTTGGCTCAAGCTTCAGACTTTCCTAGGGTCTCTCAAAGGTTTGCAGAACCCAGACAAGCAGCATCTGGCTTGAGCATGTCCTGTATCTCTGGCGGAGCAGCACTAAGCCGGCACTAGTGGCAGCCACCCTTGGTTAGCAGTTTGGCCTTTCAAGGTGTTTTCAAGCACAGCACAGGTGGCAGCCATCTGTGGATTTCTTTCTGGCTCCCGCTAGGTGGCTCCAGATGGGGCATGGTCTGCTGCGGAAGTAGACCTATAGTGGATACCCTCCAAGGTGGTCCTGGGGATGGTGCCCCCAATGGCCAGCTTCAAAATGAGCTGGAGCTCATTCACCCAGCCATCTCCAAGGATGACATACCCAAGGGGCGGATTGGGCAGACACCAGAATCCTGCTGAGGCAGATCCTGCTCCATAGGGTCAGCCCCTGTACAACAACTATTCCACTGTAGTCAAGGCCAGTCCTTACAACCAGTGAGCCCAAGGGTCAGTCCCTCCCAAAGATGTACAATTACCAACCAATGCTCAGCTACAAGAGGAGGGCACACAACCCACACATGGGACATGTCTGGAGTTCATGGCTCAGGTGACAAGAAAGACTATGCCAATGAATCCCACAGCACACCTACTACATAAGGCCTCTCTACTAAGACTGGAACACATAACAGCCTTACCTAACACATAGAAAGAAGCACAGGGAGGCAGTCAAAACGGGGAGACAAAGAAACATGTCCCAAATTAAAGAACAGAACAAAGTTCCAGACAAAGAACTAAGTGAAACGGAGTTCTAAGTGAAGCAATCTATCAGAGGCAGAGTTCCAAACACTCATTATAAGAATGCTCAATGATCTCAGGAGAACTCCAGCAGAGAAATGAAAACCATGAAAAAGAACCAGTCAAAAATAAAGGATACAATAATGAAAATGAAGAGTATATGACAGGGAATCAATAGTAGATTAGATGAAGCAGAGGATCCAACAAGCAATGTAGAAGATAAAGTGGCAAAAACACCCAACCAGAACAGCAAAAAGAAAAAAGAAACCAAAAAATTGAGGAGAATTTAAGGAGCCTCCAGGACAATATCAAGTATACCAACATTCACATCAGAGGGGTACCAAAAGGAGAACAGCATAGCTGAGCAATGAACAAAAGTAAAGGATTAAAAAGAATCAATAAGAGTCATCTGAAATACATTTACTGTTGGATTTGATTGCATTAAAACATTATATTTAACAGAAGAAAAAAAAGAAAACCTATTTGAAGAAAAATGATAGAAAACTTTCCTCAGCTGGTGAAGGAAATAGACATACAAGCCCATGAAGAGTCCCAAACAAGATAAACCCAAAGAGACCCACACCAAAACAAATCATCATTACAATGCCAAAGTTTAAATACAAAGAGAGAATCCTAAAAACAGCAAGAGAAAAGCAATTAGTTACCTACAAGGGAGCCCCCATAAGATTGTCAGCTGATTTCTCAATAGAAACTTTGCAGACAAGTAGGGAGTGGCAGGAAATATTCCAAGTGATGAAAAGCAATGTCACACAACCAAGATTGCTCTACCCAGCAAAGCTGTCACTTAGAATTGAAGGATAGATAAGGAACTTCCCAGACAAGAAAAAGCTGAAGGAGTTTGTCACCACCAAACCAGCATTACAAAGACTCATAGAGGGACTTCTTTAATATGGGAGTGGGGTTAATGATGGGTAAAAGGGAAGGGATTAAGATGAGCAAATTGGTTGTTATACAATAATCATGGGGATGTAGGGTACAGCATAAGGAATATAGTCAACAATATTGTAATAACTAGGTATGATGCCAGATAGGTACTAGATCTATCAGGATGATAGATGGGAATGGGGTTGGGGGCAGGGTGAAAAAGTTGAAGACATTAAGAAATATAAATTGGTAGTTAATACAGTGTGGGGAATATAGTCAACAATGTTGTAAAGATCATGTAAGATGCCAGATGGTCACTGGACTTATGGGGATCACATCACAGACTGTGTAGATGCCTGACCAATGTGCTATACACCTGAAGAGCCAAAGTAGAATAATATTGAATTTCAACTATAACTAAATATATAGGTATGTATAGTCATGGGATGTGGAGCATAGCATAGGGAAGATAGTCGATGGTATTGTAACCGCTCTATAAGATGTCAGAAGGGTAGTAGATTGGGGAGTTGGTTATCACTTTATGAGGGGTTTAAATGTCTGACTATCACATTGCTTTGTACACATGAAACTAATAAAAAATAAATTTAAACAAACAAACAAACAAACAAAAAACCCATAAAGAGGCCCATACCGAAACACATCATAATCGAAATGCCAGAGTTTAAAGACAAAGAGAGAATCTTAAAAGCACAAAGAGAAAGGCAGTTAGTTACCTCCAAGGGAGCTCCCGTAGGACTGTTAGCTTATTTCTCAAAAGAAAGTTTGCAGGCCAGAAAGGATTGGCAGGAGCTAGTCAAAGTGATAAAAAGCAAGGACCTATAACCAATATTACTCTACCCATCAAAGCTATCACTTAGAATCGAAAGACAGATAAAGAGCTTTTCAGACATGAAAAAGCTGAAGTATTACAATGTTAGAGATGAAATGCTAAGATGAAAAAAAAATCCAAAATATGAATAATAAAATAACTACATATCTATTAACAATTACTTTAAATGTAAATGAATTAAATGCTCCCATCAAAAGACATAGGGTGACCGAATCAATAGGAAAACAAGACCCATACATATGCTGCCTACAAGAGACTCACTTCAGATCGAAAGACACACACAGACTGAAAGTAAAGGAATGAAAAAGCTATTTCATGAAAATGGAAACAAACAAACAAACAAACAAAGCTGGGTTAGTAATACTTGTAGTAGACACAATAGACTTTAAAAAGAGAGCTGTAACTAGAGACTAAGAAGGATCCAGCAATTCCACTTTTGGGTATTTACCTGAAGAGATCCAAAAACACTGCTTCAAAGGGAAATGTGCATTCGTATGCTCATTGCAGCATTATTTACAATAGTCAAGATGTGAAGGAAGCCTGGGTGTCCATGGATGGATGAATGGATGGAGAAGAGACGGTACAGATATACAATGCAATATTACTCAGCCATAAAAAAGAATGAAATCTTGCCACCTGCAACAACATGGATGGATCTAGTGGGTATTATGCTGGGTGGAGTAAGTCAGACAATGAAAGACAAATAACATACGAAGGTCTGACAATTAAGTTTGCGAACTCATCCTAAAACAAGTGCTACATACCTCATTGCCAAATATCACTATGGTCACCTTTGAAGTACTCCCCTTGGGAAGCTATGCACTAATGCCAGCACCTAGTCCACCCTTCAAAGCTGTTTTGGAACTCTTTTTCTGGAATGGCCATCAGAGCTGTCCTCGTATTACCTTTGATGTCCCGAATGTCATCAAAATGTCTTCCTTTCAGTATTTCTTTTATCTTTGGATAAAGAAGTCATTGGGGACCAGATCAGATGAGTAGGGAGGGTGTTCCAATACAGTTATTTGTTTACTGGCTAAAAACTCCCTCACAGACAGTGCTGTGTGAGCGGGTGCATTGTCGTGATGCAAGACACATGAATTGTTGGCAAAAAGTTCAGGTCGTCTAATTTTTTCACGCAGCATTTTCAGCACTTGCAAATAGTAAACTTGGTTAACTGTTTGTCCGGTTGGTACAAATTCGTAATGAGTAATCCCTCTGATATCAAAAAAGGTTAGCAACATCATTGCAACAAGTTCCCGAACTTAATTGTCAGACCTCATATGCTTTCACTTATATGTAGAATCTAAAGAACAAAATAAATGAACATACAAAACAGAAACAAACTCATAGACATAGAGAACATTTTGATGGATATCAGATGGCAGGGAGTTTGGGGGGACGGGTGAGAAAGCGAAGGGGATTAAGAAGTACAAATTGGTAGTTACAAAATAGTCACAGGGATGTAAAATATAGCATAAAGAATATAGTCAATATTATTACAATTACTATATATGGTGTGAGATGGGGCTGGGGTGATCACTTCATAAGTCATATAAATGTTCAATCAATATGTTGTATACCTGAAACTAATATAGTATTGTATGTCAACTATAATTGAAAAATAAAAATATTAAAAAATAGAAAAAAAGAAGAGTTCTGGCGCGGGTTGTGGTGATGGTTCCACAACAATGTGAATGTACTTGATACCACTGAACTGTACACATACATTGATTAAAATAGTAAATTAAAAAAAATAGTTACTAAAAGCAGAGTTTCAAGATGACAAATATACTCACAACTTGGACCCATGTGGCCAGATTCAGGGGCTGAAGTTTATTGACTGTGTCTTTGGCTTAGTAGAGTGAGGGCTGCTGTCTATCATTTATCCCTTATTGAACTTACAGTGCTCCCCAAATTTGATTTTACAGATATTAAACTGATGGTTCCTGCTCCCTTCCCCCAATTTCTTCTTTCCCTGCACAATACTTAATTTTTATGAACATAAGCCATCTCCGTGGTTTATGAAATAAAAGATGTGTGACTGAGAGGTTTACTATTTGAAGGCTTGCCATTTGTGTTTGAGTTGTTTTCCTGGTCATAGAGGTCGAGTTGCAATGATTCATCTATACTTCATTGCCCTGAGTCTCCAGCAACTAGAAGCAAGTGTAATCCAAATTTTCTCCAGCCTCCTGATTTACATGGATAGGGGAACTCAAGTGCCTCTGCTCATGCCACCCGCTCTATAATGAGTGACCTCCAATCCCATTCACATTTCCACCAAGTTATTACTGGGAGCCTCTGGGCTGCCTCGTGGGAGATCCTGAGCAGTGTTTCCACTCTGGACCCTCTGGTCAATGTCTGTGGTTTGCACAGTCTCCTGAAACTTCCCAAATTGCAAACCCTAATGGTGCTTGTGGTTCCTGGACCCCATGGAGTTTTTTTTGTGTCTAAACCACCTATGCTCCATGCAGAGGTGAAGTTATGCTGGATGTCCCTTGTCTGGGTCTCTGCATTTCCTGGAGTCCCTCCTGCATAGTCACTTAGCTTCTGTCTGCAGCCTTCTCCGAAGGCTTTAGACATGAGTCCATGGGCTGGCTGGGGTCAGGGTCAGACATGGACTCTCCACCAGTCTGTTGGGCATGCCCAGAGAGCTGTGAATCCTAGGACTTCATGCAAATTAGTATGAAGTGGAGATCCAAGGCTCTTACACAATTTTGATATTATTCAGACAGATCTCAAGGATTGGAGTGAAGCTAACATTCCCATTATGGCCCGGAACACACTCCTTTGGCCTTTTAGTTCCATACCCTGGCTACTTGATGGGTTGTTCCTGACCTGCAGCATCCATGTTACCCAGGAACTTGTTAGAAATGTGGGCCCCAGCCAAAGCCTACTGAATGCAAATCTGCATTTTAACCGGATCCCCAGGTTATTGACATACACTTTAAAGCCTAAGAAGTGCTGTTCTATAACATAACTGGCAGATCAGACTGAACTTAAGAAATGATGCTGACTGAAGTGATTTTCCAGATTTGGGGAGCCAGGTAGCATATGTAGTATGTTTCAAGTAAATCCAATAATTGCTTGCTATTAAATACCTATAGAGACTTTTTTCTGTCTTCACTTATCACTTTCATTTAAATTCAGATTTTATTTTGGGATTTCCAATATTCATGTTAGTCAATAATGGAGCTTGATATTGTATACTAACTTGCATTCTCCTTCCCCTTCATTTTTCTTTGGTTAAGAACTCTGACAATAGAAGGAAAGTATACAGCTGACATTCAAAGAAAATCCAGAAAATGAATTCCTTTTTATCTTCAGGCAGAGAAACTCCAATGAATAGAGTACTGTAATAAAACCTTTTTATATGCTTGTCATAGAAAGACAAAACTTTCCAAAGGAAATGGATTTGAGTATTTGCGAGATATGATAAACAGCCTGATAAAAAAGGGCCTGAATTTCTCTTTTAAATGTTCAGTAGGGAGAGGTTTTAACTTTGCTTGTCAGGTAAAAAAAAGAATTCATTATGAAAGCCATTCCAGCTGAAATTCAGAAATGAAAACTAGACTGGATCAGAGTAGAAAGCAATGATTTAGAAATGTGTTAAAGGGAGTAGTTTAATGAATAAAGTATCACTTTTCTATAGGAGCAAAAATAAATCAAACATAGGCTTAACCAGATTTGTCACCATAAATTAGCTGGGTGTAGCTGGCACCTGCATTCAGTGTAAGGAAAAATTAAAATCTAATTCTCACTAAGATTTGTATACATGAATTGATGATGATGTTAATGTCATTGTATGGATTTTACAATTTATTTATTCCAGCAAATGCTAAAGGAAAAAGAAAATGAAGAGCACTTAAATGAGAATGGCCCTCATTTTCAGAGTTTCCCTCATTCTGCAGATAGGTAGCCTTCAGCCCTAGAATCCATCCATCTACCCATCAAGGTGTCGCCTGAAGTCCTGCTGCAGACTTTCTAGACTCTCAGTGTTGCTGGCCTGGGTCTTGGTTTCTAGGTGTACTCGTTTTCTAGGGCTGCCCGAACAAAGCACCACAAACGGTGCCTTAAACAACAGAATTTATTCTCCCACAGTTGTGGAGGCTAGAAGTCCAAGACCACGGCGTTGGCAGGGTTGGTTCCTTTGGGGGGCTGTGAGGGAGAAACTCCTACGCCTCTCACCAGCTTCTGGTGGTTTGCACCAATATTTGGTATGTTTTGGCTTGTAGATATAACATCCTGGTCTCTGCCTTCCTCCTCAAATGGTGTTTTCTCTGCACATCTGTGTCCAAATTTCTCATTTCTATAAGGATCCACCCTTTTGACTTGACTATATTTACAAAGACTCTATTTTTAAATAAGGACACTTTCTGAGGTACCAGGGATTAGGACCTCAGCACATCTTTTTTGGAGAGGCATAATTCAACCTACAACACCAGGTGAAGCTGCTTCACAACAAGGTTGTTTGTTAGTAACTAAACTCCATGGACTAGCACACTCCTGGGATGGGATCAGAGTTCAGCAAATCATCATCGAATAAACAAAGTAATTCCTTACCTGAATACATGTACTTAAAAAGCACCCTCACACACTTTGAGGTGTGGATTATATAATGCTTATTTTTATAAGTGAGGACATGGATGCACTAAGAGGTAAAGAGAATACGCTTCTCACTCTCTGTAGTTATCTGGTTCATTTCTTATTTATTGTTGTCTATCTAACTAAAAGTGAGGGCAGAGACCATGCTTATTTGCTAATGCTCTGTCACCTCAGCAGGGTGACTGGCACACAGTGTGTGCTCAGTACGGATTTGTAGTGTGAATGAATGATTGAAGGGGCCTAGCAGCAGGGAGGTGAATCTAGGCTTTCTGACTCCAAATCCAGTTCTGTTTTGTTATGAATAAATGAGTGAATAAACAGAAACATTTCCACCTCTCTATGGTGTCCAAGGCAGAATTCCACTATATAGTAAATAATGAATAGTGTTGGTATGTTACAACGAGACGTATCTGTAGGCTGAGAAAAAAACTAATTTTCCTAGATTTTTAAACAATAAACTTGAGAGTGAAACTAAGCCAACACTTCTGTGATCCAGAGTAAGAAATTCATTTTACACTGTAACTTATTAACACACATACAACTGATACACAAATTTAATTAAACAGTACTTACCCTTACCACATGCAATACTCTGGTCTCTCCTCTCCCTGTCCCTCCCCTCTCCTATCTTTTCCCTCCCTTCCCTCTGTTTCCCTTCCCTTTCCCTCTCTTCCATTCCATGTGAAAAAAATGCTAATTTGCACATTTTAATTTGATTTTATGATACACTAATAAGTTGCAAACTGCAATAAAAAAATACTGTGTTAAAGACCACAAGCTGTTCATTCAAATCCATTTGCCCCTTCTCTGGTCACAGAGCAATACTACGCTTCCCAGACTTTTGTGCATGTAGGTGCAACCTGTACCTTTGTCCTCTCCAGTGGAATGTGAGTAAAAGTAATAGGTACAGGTGTGAGGCCTGAAAACCCTCCCTGTGGGTTTCTCCATGCTCTTTTCTTCTCCTGGCTAACTGGATGGCAATGCCCAGGGAGAACTTGGTAGCTGCCTTCTGAAGATGGCAGAGCCTTTGTCAGCCTGGATACCTGGATTGTTACGGAAAAAAGAAATAAACTTGTTCTTTAAACGCCTACATCTTTATGGCTATTTGTAAGGCTGAGCTAGCTTATCCTCATTTATCCAATGACCAAGTAGAGGTTTGACTTTTGAGAAACCATGGACCTCTATTTAACACTCTCCTGTGTAGCTGTGGACCATATTTAGGTTTACAGTGTTGAGTGTAAGTATATGAAAGGAAACAGGGGCTGCCCTCAACACCTTATAAATACAAAAGTTCTGGAAGATGACCTTATCATCAGGGCTATACTGACTAACTGAGCTTGGGAGTTGTGAGATGGCCAGATTCACGTAATTACTGCTGTCTTTTTATGTGCAGTGTGAAACAGCACAAACAGAATGAAAGTACAAATTTGTAAGAATGAGACGATCAGAGCTTTAATAGAAAATGTACATCAGATCTGAGTTATTATGACAAATCATCTAATTTAATGTTCACACACATTCAGGGGTCTCTAAGCAAACAGAAAGGAAAGGTGGTTTTTATCTCCTAGTTCTCCTGGCATGCCAAAGACAGAAAAGCAAATTACGATGTGCAAAGCTGTGCTTACATTTCTTTCTTCTTTGTCCTTTCCCTCTTTGATGTATTGAGTCCCCACTGGTACCTACTAGTACATTGTTGTTCGACATTTTCTCTTTACTAAGTAAGGAAAAGCAAATGATTGAAAAGCAAATGATTGTTAGCTCATTTTCTTTTTCTCCTGCTGTTCATCTAATGGCCTCCTTAATGAGCAGCATAATGGCTAAGAGTAGCAGGAACAGAAAGTAAGGGGAGAAAGCAGAGGCCTGCATACTTTCTAAACATACATTTACACAAATCATTTAGAAATGACTAGAGATTTATATAAAGTTCTCTCTTATAAGACACCAAATTGACTTTAGGTAAATTCATTTTTCCATAATCATCTTCACCATTGAATTGCAGACCTGGTATACCTTCACCAGGTATTGCAGACCTGGAAATGGCCTTGCAATTTCTAGTCCAAATCTCACATTTTACAGAAGGACACTCAAGCCCTGAGATGATTAGGGACTCATTCAAGGTCACAAAAACTAGTTTTTGTGAGTTTGCAATGCATCTTATACTTTCTTCGTGTTGGAGTCTCTATAATTTTCAGTATTCTATATCTCTTCCCACAACTGAGATGTTTCTTTTTTCTTTTTTCTTTCCTCCTTTCCATCCTCTCTTCCTCGCTCTCTTTCATCCCCATCCTTCTTTCCTTCTTCTTTTTTTTTGTTTCTCTTTTCCGATGTTGCTGCCAGATATGTTCCCTGTGGAGGAAACTGCTTGCCTGGATGTCTTACTCTGGACAATGGAACCTTGACTATGAGTCTAGTGGGGGTATATCCAGGCTAGGGATCTATTTATATTTATATTAATACCTGGAGGGGTATTATGCTGTGTTATACTATGTAAAGGTAACAAATGGTGTATGATGGGAATGACTGAACTCCCATTATGGAATCAGAACACAGATAGATTACTCCAGAGGTAACCCAAGCTTGATGATTTGCAACAATCATGGACACCATCCAGTGGTGATGTGGGATTCCTTCCTACTTTCTAACCTCTTGCTGAAACCCTCAGCAAAGTGTGGCCAAGGAACCTTCTCAGTCCTGGTCTGATGCAGGCATCTTTTCTTATATATGCCCATCCTGCTGACCCTCTCATGTGGCCTGAATTTTTCTTGTCCCAAACCACTCTGTGGGACTATTGATTGCTTGTGTCTGGCCCTTAGGAGAGACTTCTCAGTCCCCCTCTGCCATTGTTCCAAGTTCATTTTCAACCTGAGCTTACATTAATGGTAATCAAAGGAGGCTGATGTCCTTCAACATGCTCAGGAAACACACTGCTTCCTGCTCACCACAGTTGTCACAAGCCTCTCTTTCCCAAAACTCAGGGAGTTGCTCTTGGCTCTGTTCTGAGCAGTTGTACTCTGCCCCACTGCCTCTGGGTTCTGCCCCTGTGTTTTCTGCTACTCTGTGACATGTGGAAAGGGCTTCCCCTTGGCTTAACTTGGCAAAAAGAATAACTTCCAGATTGCTGTCAAGCAGAAGATGGCTCCTCTTTGGCTTTAAACACAGAGGCTATTATAGTTCCCAGACAATGGGGCTCTACCGAGCATTCTCTGTGGCTGCTGAAGTTCTGCATTTCATTGTTTACCTTTCATATCGTCACTCTCAGTATGGACTAGGCAAGTCGACTTCAAGTACGTACTACCTAAAACAATGCTGGTTATTGGGTGGGGAGAGGAAACGGTCTTACGTGGCCATATAATATGATCTTGATTCTTCAGGGCCCCTCAAATGAGTTGGGGAGATGAGAATGCCTCCCAGTATCTGTGCTTTCCACTGAATACCAGTTTCACAAACAGTAATTTGATCAGTGAGATTGTACTTTGGGAAAACCACAAAACAAAACCAAAACTGCAAACAAAACTGGTCCCAAGAGGGAAGTTGTGTGTTTAGGATGGTGAGGATGACTTGATGGGAAGTGAGGGGTGAGCTTGTATTCTCAGATGAGCAATGGCACCAAATGCAATGGGGGGGCACACGATATCTGACTTTGGAACTGTCATGGTTCTCTCTACTTCTGTCTCTCTCCTCCTACCCCCTCATCTCTTTTCTCCTTTTCTGTTTCTCCTTCTGCATAGCTCCTCTCATATATACACCGCTCTATCAAGATGGTTAGCTGACCACCAAAAATATGTCCTCTGTTTTCCATGTCCTGGGGATGTCACTGGGAGGAGGAAAGCCAGGCAGGGATTGCATTTGCTGGCTTTCCTTGAATATGGTTTGGCTGTGTAACAGGTCCCCAACAATGGGATGTGAGCAGAGAAATGTCTGTCATTTTAGATTGGGACTTTGGGGAGTGGTATGCCTTCTCTGCTGCCTCTTTCCTCTTCCACGAGCTTGATGTGGAGTGTCTGGTGAAGTGGTTTAAACATTTCCTGCTCTTTGGAAAAAGTGGAAAGCTTTTAAAAAAAAAAGTCCAGCTGCCTGTTTGGATTCTAATTAAATTGATCTGGGGTGGGAGCAGCAGGAGTTTTAAAAGCTCCCCAAGTGTTCTGGAGGATAACTGGGCAGAGAACTTCTGCCCTGGTGGGTGGTGGGGCTATAACAAGGAAATAGTCACGGGGAAGAAAGCTACACACTGACCAGGAATATCCAAGTTGGAATGTTACTTAAGAGAGAAAGAAATCTTTATTAAGTCCCTGGAAATTTGAGGATTAGTTGTTATAGCAGCTTAGTTATCCAAATTAATATATCTTTTTGATGAGCACAGAGAGAATGGCTCTCTAGCCTGCCAAGATTAGCTCCATACACCTTCCAGCTACTTTGTTCTGTTGGATTAAACTGTCCCACTAGTGGGTGGCTGGGACGCTGGTGGGACGCAGAGCTGCCCCTGTGCTCCGGTGTTCTGAGATGCTACTCCTGTGACCTTGACAACTTGAAATTAGGAGCAGCATCCCCATCAGTGATAAACTCACACATGGGGATAATCAATGTTCTATGTGAAAGATAGTGATTCCCTCAGGTTTGCATTTGTTCTGTGATTCTATTTACTGTCCATTGCTCAGGGTGATGCCTTCTGCTCTATGGGTCGGTGATATGATACCACATATAATTTTTCCAAGTTTTCTGATACCACTCAGCAGGAGAAATAATTGTTAGTGTTCAATTGCAGAATGTTTCTCACCTAAGTGCCTCAAAACTGCAGGGTATATATTTGATTTCTTCGATTGATCTGTTTTGTGTATGTATTTTCCAACATCTTGAATAATTTAGAAGCAATCTTTGTTTGTGGCTAATTTGGTGTCTAGCAATTATGCATCCTTCTAAAGCAGCATATTTCACTCAAGTGTCTGAAAGCAGGAAAGAACTGCTTTGTAACAATACTCACTGTTACAAGAACTTGGGCACTATGTGGGTTCCTGGAAATCTAGAGTTTATGTTCAGGTCAAATAGTGTTCTAAAAAGCAGGCGTTAGTCTTGTGTCCTGACGTCAACATTGATGGGTTGGTAAGATTTCTGTTTGCTCTAAGCATTTTCCATAATGTTATTTGAGAGCAATATTGAAGAGAAAAATAGTATCTGCTGGAGCTCCTGAACCAAACTGAAAACTTAGTCATAAGGAGGAAGTAGGATCAGTTCTGGAGTGGAAATGGGCTGTGATAGGGGAGGAAACAGCTGTGATACAAATGCTCTAGAGTTATTCTGGGGTGTGAGCTGTGTCAGGTCAGTGGGAATCCACTCTCAAGCAGGCAAAAGGATTCATCTATACCAAACTGCACACTTTCCTCCCAGACACCTTGAGGCAGGACTCCCTAGCCAGGAGGTCAGGATGTCACCCCCTAGATCTGGAATTCATGTTATTCTTCCTGTCACTGAAGACTTCCTTCTCTGTCATGACCTTCTTTGGGGAGTTTTCCAGAATTACTAGCAGGAAGGGGAAAAGGGTGAAGGAAGGGTCCCCCTTTCTCTTCTTCACCAGGGAATGTACCATAGTTTGCCATGTATAACACACTCCTGTGTATAATGCACACCCACATTTTTGGCCCAAACATTCAGGGAAAAAAAGTCTTTTGTTTTAATTTTTTAATTCAAATTTTTATTTGTTTACATTCAGGTACTTGTTTTTTGTATTATAAAGGAATTTTAGCTTTATTTTTTAACATTATGGTACAAGAAATTTTATATAACAAATAATTACAAAACACAAGAACAGATACAAGGTACAAGAAATTTTATGTACCAGTGACAAATTTATGATATTTATGCATCATAGAAGGCCAAGAACTCCTCATCGTTGCAAGTTCGTCATAAATTAAACAAAACCGATTATTGTATTCCAGGGTATTATTCTGCATATGGATATCGTTATTGATTTCTAGAGTTACACTTTTAACTCATAAGCATAAATAAAAGAATTAAAAACATTTGTATAGATATGGAATTAGTACTACCCATGTATAACATGCATCCTTGTTTTTCCCTCACATATTTGGGCAAAAAAGTGCACGTTATATATGGCAAAATACAGTAATTGGCAGCCCTTACTGGAGGCGTAAGTCTTTGTCAGGCAAGTTATGTCAAGACTTTGGGTAGGACACAAATGCATCTTGTCAATGACCTCCAGCCAAGGAACATACCTGTGATTGAACAAGTTGGGTTTGTTGCTTATTGTAATGAAGGCAATGCACACCATGGGGAACTGCGGGGAAAACGCCATTAAAAGGTGTTAGGAAGAAGCTACTACAGGATTTGGGCTTGTGTTTGATGATTTGGGGATGGTTCAAGAAATCAGGATTGGATGCTTTCAGGAAGTGGGGATAATTCTCTAGTTAGGAATCTAAACATGCCTTCTCTAGAAGGTGGGATGAATGAATCAAGGCTGGAGCTATAATTGGT
Source organism: Rhinolophus sinicus (assembly GCF_057876585.1). Lineage (NCBI taxonomy): Eukaryota > Metazoa > Chordata > Mammalia > Chiroptera > Rhinolophidae > Rhinolophus > Rhinolophus sinicus. Next base: position 33,548,081 of record NC_142506.1, read on the forward strand.
AACGAAGAGGGGTCGCTCATTATCAGGATAAGGGGATGTTTGGTCATCTTTGTGCTTTGCACAATGTTCAGACATGATTATGGGGTGGTCTTGTTTATGCTTTGATCCATCATAGTCATAGAGTGGCTTTGTTTGATAATGGTGTTCTGTGAAATTATTTATATTCAACAAGGCCTAACGCTGCACGCCAGTGCCAGCCCCTAGCAATACCAAGGCCTGGCTGATAGAACTAGGCCAGTTCCCAGATATTAGGGGCTATTTTTCTTGTTCACAGTCTGGTACATCCTTCTATAGCCATATTGGTCACTAAAACGTGATAGTAATTAGCCACTGTCATGAGCCTTCTGAGAGCTCCTTCACGCCCCTGCCCCCTTACCCCTGTCCCACCTTCCACAACCCATTGGTTGGTGCAGAGGATGGTGCTCCAGCTGAACGGCTAGCGTCTGTTCTGATGAATCAGTGCCTGTGTGGGCCGTGTTGCTAACATTTGGACTATCACTCCGGCTTTGGGACTGTAAGTTTTCTCAATGCAAAAAACTGAGAAGAGGTAAGAAGACAGAAGAAAGAGAAAAGAGAGAAAAGGCAGAGAAGGAAGAGACAAGTGGCAAAAGAGAGTGGCAGTAACTATGTAAGGGAGAAAGTAGCAGGAAAGGGTGAAAATGAAGCAGAAATGAGGCCCCAAAAGTGAACTTACCAAGGCTGAAAACTGGAAAGAAAGAGCTGAGAGGGAAAGGGAGGAACACAAGAAGGGAATAGAAAACAAGAGGAAAATTCAGGCCAAGGCACCCACTGTAAGGGACTTACATTGTGCCGCTGTTTAGTTTGCCATCAGCTGGAGCTTAGAAAACAATCGTTTTGTTAAAGAGAAGTTTGGGCTGGAGTTGAATCAAATCTGACAGGGTAAAGTCAGATCTTTGAACCAAATCTTAACCGGTAAAGAAAACAAGGAAACGGAGCTCTCCAGTCTAATGGAAGCTTGTTATAATTCGCAGCTTGGCGCCTTCACTGCTTTTCTTTCTGTTTCATCCATGATGCTCCTTTGAATCACAACTTGCACAGGTTCCTGCGCAGGTGTGAAAAACCTCGCTGTCTTTGAGTTAGGATGAAAAACAGCGTGTGTTTCCCTGCCAAGTCTCCGCGAGAAGGCAGCGTGAACAGATGGTGGGAGAAGCTGCACAGAGAACCTTATTAACCCCACCGTGATGTTGAGCGGAATCACACGCAAAGGCCTTTTCTCTCCTGCTTGTGAAGAACTTCTACAAATAGTGCCCGGAACCTGGAGCGGGGTGGGGGCGCTTGCCGTCTCTTTCCTCTGAAGTTGTGCTTCTTTGAATTGGCAGTATAACCGCTGTTGCTGCCGACACACAGGGATATTTGAAGGCATCAAGGAAAAGGAAAGAGCAGGTAAGCATGAAACAGAGGGGAACAGTGCGTTAGCAGATGGAGGCTGGGTTCTGGGAGCTGGAATGGTCGGAAAGTCACTCCATCCCGAATTCTCGTTGCAGCTCTGTGTTCTGGTTCTCTGGGGCATCTCTGGCAGCCACAGTCTTTTTGTACACTTCCAGTGCCCAGCTTTGTGGGCAGAAGCAGGAATTTGTGAGACTTGAAATAGGGTAAATAAGATACTCAATGGACTGACTTTTCCATTAAATTCCTTTAGAGATTGTTTTCCCTAGAGAAATAAGAGTCCCATTTCACAAACACTTTCAGAAAAGCCACCACCAGCTCTGGGTCTTCTTTCTGTGTGTATTTTCCATCTCAGGGAAATAATTGTTGGAGAAGTTGTTCTTTGGGGGGGCTTCCTTTGGGCACTGGAGTATGCAATTTGTTTAAATTTCTTTGTTTTACATTTTTGGTTAGGTAAATATTCCTGGAAAGTTGAGTTTCCTTTCTGGTCATATAGGGGTAGGTCATTTTTACTAAGGAGAGTTCCTTTGAGTCTCAAATGTTTTATGTCTGCCCCCATCATTAACACACTTGCGTGTATCTGCGAGACAACAGTGTATATTGAATGAACTTAACATTTCATCAGGCAATTCTTCTTTATCTAATGCCTTAAATAGAGCCCCATACTCAAGGGATAAAGCCCCGATTTCTTACTAGGGTTGGCCCTTTAGGATCTAGCCCCTCCCCACTTCTCCGTCCTCATGTCTCACCCCTCACCCCCACAGCTTGGCTACATCCCCGCCCATGAAAATCCTGGAAATCCTTCCAAATAAGTCATGCTTATTCTTGCTTTTCTGCCTACACCTGGGCTGTTCCATGAGAAAGGATGCATGGAACATACCATCTAGCTGAGCAGAAAGGACACGTCCCTGTTATATTAGACTCATTCAGGTTGCAAGGGAAAGAGTCTTGCCAGAATGTTTTGGGGTTTACTTTGAGGATGCTCAGGGAATTAAGACAAATGAAAAATTATGTTAATTACTGCACTTCCCAAACTAACAAAACACAGGACTGATACTTGGGAATTACATCATGGTTCAGGATTTGACATGACTTATCTCATTATTGGCTCCCTGGCTAGTGTTTCGTGTTATAGCATCTTATCTATTTCTGTCTAAGCGTTTACTATCTGACATTACTGACTCACTTGCTCTCTACCTCCTAGGATTGGTTTATTCATGCTTCTGCTTACTGCTTTTTTTTCAGAGAGAGTTTTTCTGCTTCTGTTGCTTTTATGTCTGTTTTCTTCTCTGCATGTTTCCCACTCAGAGAATGACTGGGTAGTCAGCATCCAGGATGCAGTGGCACCAGTGAGCCGAGCTTTGGGTCTGGTCCCCTTCCCAGGGCACTAGCCAACCAAGAGGTAGTTGCCTTTATGTCAGATGCTAATTCTTGGTCCAATCAGCTGTGGCCAAGGTAGCAGAGTTACTTGGTGGAACACAGATCAACCTAGGATAAGAAGCATCAGAAAGAGTCCATTGGTGGGTCAGCATAGTAAAGAGTCTCAGAAATACTCGGGTGGGCTGCTTGGTACTCAGAAATAATATAAGACAGCAAATAAATGTCATATTAGTAAAACACGCAATGACTGCTCTAGACCAGGCCAGAAGTAGCTGAGATTATTATGGTTTGGGTTGGGCATTTCTCTGCTTATAACCTCAAGAATAAACTTCTCAGGATGGCATAATATCTTTATGAGATCAGGTCCCTGCTTACTTTTTCCAGCTTCATTTCCAGCTCCACAGGCATCGTGTTCCAGCCACTGGATCTCCCTGCAGCCCTGCATGATCATGCCATGTTTATTCAGATGCCACTGGGAAGAATTCCTATGCTTCTTGAATTCTGAGATGAAGAATCATTTTTTTTACTGAACCTTACCTTACCTCAGACACTTAACACCTTTCCCCCAGCCCTCGTACTGGCCTCTATTCCAGCACTTAGAGCACTGGGGTGTGATTATTGGTTGACATGCCCGCCTTGCTCACTGGACTGTGAGGAAACAGACTGAGTGTGATTTATTCATTTCTGTATCCCAGCAACTAGTCCAGTGCTTGGTACCTACTACTGCTGCTAGGACTAGCTCCTGTTTATTGACTTATTACTCTGTTCCGTGCCTTGTTCCAAGTGTTTTTTTTTTTTTTTTTTTTTTTTTTGTGTATTACCATGTTTCCCTGAAAATAAGACCTAGTCGGACAATCAGCTCTAATACGTCTTTTGGAGCAAAAATTAATATAAGACCTGGTTTTATTTTACTATAACATAAGACTGGGTCTTATATAATATCATGTAGTAGAATATAATATAATATAATATAATATAATATAATATAATATAATATAATATAATATAATATAATACCGGGTCTTACATTAATTTTTGCTCCAAAAGATGCATTATAGCTGATTGCCTTGCTAGGTTTTATTTTTGGAGAAGCATGGTAACTAATTTAATCCAACAATCTTCTAAGTAAGAGTCATAATGATCTCCTTTCTATGTTTTGGGGAATTGAAGCACAGACAGGTTAGGAGACTTGCCCAAGTTCATGTAGCTAATAATTGGTCGAGTCAGGATTCAAATCAGGCAACTTAATGTAGTCTGTGCTTTGCCCATTGAATTATACTGCTTCTTGGCAATAAATCTTGTAAAGGAATTAATAGGTATTCTGTTTGTGTCGAGGACATAAAGGAACCAACGCTGGTGTTTTGAAGAAAAGAAAAGGCAGGGGGAAAGCACTATAAGGGAGGGAAATTAAGTATGCAAAAACACAGCACAGGACAGTAAGTACTAGCCTTGGGAGAGAGGTTAGACATGGTTGGACCAGAGGGTGGACACTTTCAAATGATAAGATAAGGAGTTGGGCTTGTGAGGAAGGGAGTGACATGATTAAAAGAAAGTTTTAAGGAGATTAATCTGGTTTTAGAGTACAGGATGGGTTGAAATGGAGAGCGAGTAAGCACAGGGAGTCCACATGGGAAGCCACTGAACTAGTCTTAGGAGGCACTACCAAGAGGAGGCTTCGAACGTGGTCCTAGGATCAGAAGAATGAGGGGTTTGAGTACTAATTTTGCCACTTGCCAGCTGTGTTACCTCTCTTAATCTCTAAGCCTCTGTTCTTTCACATATAAGGCAGGAATTGTTACTCACCAGTTTATTGTAAGGATCAAATGCATGTTTGCCAAGGGCTTAGCATAGGACCTGACCTTCTTTCGTCTTGGTTTGTGATTTGGTGGTAGCACTGGCAAAGAAAAAGGACAGGAAAATGAGACTCAATAGAACTTGCTGATTGATAAGTGCTGGGAAGTTGCAGCAAGGAAAGGTCGGTGAGTGGTCAGTGCAGGTGGTAACATCAGGGAGCCTGGGTTCTGGGTCTGGTTTTGTCACTAACTACTTTGGACACATCAGTCATCCACATGGCTGGACCTCAGTTTCTCTCCTGGAATGTAAAAATGTTGGACTAACAACTGCTCATTTTTCTTTCAGCTCTGAATGCTACAATAATATAGCCTGGAGGTTTGGAGTCTGGACAACTGGGAGAGTATAAAAGATGCCCAAACTATGCCTTCCCCTTCAAAGAGATTTTCCCCCTCCTCCACTTTTTTAAATCCTGTCCTTTGTTCTTCCTCTGACTTGGAAATGTTATTGTTTTTCTTTTGTTTTCGGCAAATGACTCTAAAATCTCAGCCATCAATGGAAGGTTTTGCTACCAGAGCAGAGGGTGAGTCAGAGACGAGTGATTTCCTGGAGTCTTCTGGTGGCCTGATTTTGACCTGAGCCTCTCCATTTCTCTGAGGGGCAAAAGCAGACGGCTTCTCAAAAAAATTTATTCTTTTTTTTTCATTCCTGCATGGCCCGTGATTTTATTGGTCACTCTTCACAGCTGGTTTGTGATGATGCTCCTCCGATGTGTTTCTCCCTGGACACTGGCTGGGTGTCCTCAAAGAGAAAGATAGTGGGGCCTGTACGTGGCAAGATGCACATGCAATCCCCTGCTAAGAATTTTTTTATATTGTGAGTACTTCTTTGCTTGGATTACATTTTGCTTTTGGTGAAATGAAATGTGTGAGCCATTGCTGAAGCCTCTAGTGAGCAAATTTCCATGGCAACCCTCAGAGGGCCGAGCCCTTAACCAAAATAGAGTACTTTATTTTCAATTAACAAAGGGCAAAGAGGTTCTTACTGTGATTTTTCTTATAGAAACTTCAGATAAATTTCTCCAGCCCTCCAGGTGCCATATGGAGCTGGGAGGAGGGTCATTGATTTTTGTAATGATAAAACGCCCCAGAAACAGGACATTGGTAATATGGAGTAATAAAAGACTGTTGGTTCTTAACAAAAAATGGAGCATTATCAGGTGGCTGGATGGCTCAGTTGGTTAGAGCGGGAGCTCTTAATAACAACGTTGCCAGTTCAATTCCTGCATGGAATGGTGGGCTGTGCCTCCCTCCAGCTAAGACTGAAACAGTGACTGGACTTGGAGCTGAGCTGTGCCCTCCACAACTAGGCTTGAAGGACAATGACTTGGAGCTGATGGGCCCTGGAAAAACACTGTTCCCCAATATTCCCCAATAAAAAAATTTTTTTAAAAAGGAGGGGGGAACATTATCAAATTGACCTGCTAAGCATTCATTAAGCACCTACTGATTATTCCACCTGCCACTGATGGCAAATTTCCACTCTTTTAGTTCTGGGTTGAGTGACGAGACTGGATGTCTACTTAATAGGCAAATGAATTGTGGCATTCTGAACTGCTGACCAAAGATATGGCTGCAACCAATCACCACATTAATATTTCAAGAATCACAGCTTCTGTGAAGAAGCAGAAGTAATAATCATCCACATATTCTATAAAAGAGCAGCTCAACGTGAAATTTACATATAATGTAACAATGCAATTGAATGCAAGAGAAAAAATTTGCCCTAAAGTCCTGGAAAGTGAGATTCTATTTGTCCGAAATTGTTTCCAGTTCACTAAGTTTTTCTTCTGATGTGTCAAATCTGCAGCCAAATACAACCATTGATCACTATATTTTTTGGTTCTTGCATTTTTCCATTTTGGAATTTCATTTCTTTCTCAAATATGCCATATTACTTTGTATAGTTTTGTATTCCATGCATAGATTTTCATGTTTGTCATTTCTTTCAACATGGCCATCATAGATTTTCAAAAACAAATATGGGTCTGATAATTCCAATATCTGAAATAAATGTGGAACTGTTTCTGTGGTCTGTGAGTTTAGATCGTTCTTGTTTCTGTTCAGATTGTCTTGCTTTCTTGTATGCCTGGTAATCTTTTACTGCTTGCTGGTCATTGCTCTTGAAAAACTGTTTGTGAGGGTTCTCTGAGGCCTAGAATGGATGTGCCTTTTCCTGAGATGAGCTATTAGTTGAAATACCTTAGAACAAATTCAAGGTTTGAGAGCCACTGGCGCGCAATCCAGACTTTATAGAATGAGATGCAAGTTTTTCCGAGGGCTGGTGCCTGGCTACAAAATCTTCCAGAATAGGTGTTCTTGTTTTTCTTTTTGCTCTCTGCTTTTGTTTATCACCAAAACAGTTCTTTTTTGAAGCTTCCAGGGGATCTGGGGAGAGGCAGGACAAGACCTGGTTGATCTTGACTTGAGAATAGAGCCCTTTTGAGCCTCAGCTCTGTGTGGGGAGGATCTCCCAAGACTCCTCACCCTCAGTTGGCTTGTGCCCGGCTTTTGTCTCTGTAGGTATGCCACTGGAGACCTGAGCATAAGCACTTGTGTTATTGTCAAATGCCCTCAGATCATAAATGCTTTTGTAGGTCCTCATTTTGGCTTATCTTAATGGTTACAGGGTTTCATTCCAAGCCTGGAAGTTCCTCATGTCTTTTCAAGTCTTCAGTATTTTTAAGTTGTTTCTATTTTTATAACTTTACCCATAATTTTTCTTTCATTTTAGGTCAAAGGTTGATCTGAGTAAACTAGTTTACTTTTTCTAGGTACTGGAAGGCTACCATGGTCTTTTAAAATGCCAGTCTATGCAAGTTTTTCCTCATTACCTATTACACTCATTCTTAAATCAGCTTGTTAAAAATTATTTACTTACATTTGGACCCTTGGCGGCACTTTGATAAACTTTTAAGATGAATGCAAGCTATTCAACATGGAACATATGGCTTTTTTTTTTTTAACCTCTCAAGACCTATTGCTTTCCACTCACCTCTTCTCACTTGTGCACTGTTCTCCAACAATACGAGTAAGCTCAAATGTACCTGAAAATATGGTACCTTTTCACGCCACTGTACTCCCTGTGGAACTGAACACCTTTTCTTTTTGTTCCTGAGGCAAATGCTTATCTATCTTTCAAAAGTCAGCTCAGAGATCACCTGCTTTATGAAATTTTCTTCAACTGCCCTTTCTCCACGTTATAATTTTTTTTAAATTAAAGTTTATTGGAGCGACAATTGTTAGTAAAGTTACATAGATTTCAGGTGTACAATTCTGTATTACGTTATCTGTATCTCACATTGTGTGTTCACCAACATGTTATAATTTGATGGTATACTTTGTACATGATTCTATGAGTGCTTATTATACTATTGTACTTTTCTTTTGCACTATATTTCAATCTTCTTGTGGGCAGGAATTGTAATTAATTCATCTGTGTTTTACACAACTCCCAATTCTGTGCCGTATATATATTATGTATATGTACATATATATAATGGATATAGTTGGTACAAAAGTAATTGTGGTTTTTGCAATTATTTTTAACCTTTAAAACCGCAATGACTTTCGCACCAACCTAATATATGGCCTCTCAATATATTTTTGCTAATTGATTGATTGAATTCAGCACACAGTCAGACAATTCAGATACCCAGCCCAAGCAGGAAGAATAGCCATGACTTCTGACAGTAACTACCCAGAGTTAAACTAAACTCTACAGGTTAAAGGCACAGTCCTTCACAAGACTGGCCTCGCTCCATAGGCCAGCTGCAAGTTTGGGGGTCCTCACACCACACTCACCTCTGATCAACTGGCTACAAATTTAGGGGTTCACTCTATGTCTTCAGGTTTGATAACTTATTAGAACCACTCACAGAACTCAGGAAATGCTATACATATTTATGACTAGGTTTATTATAGCAAAAAGGATATAAACTAGAATAAGCCAAAAGAAGAGACCCAGAGGGTGAGGCCTGGGAGAGTCCCAAACATGAAGCTTCCATGTCTTCTTCCTGTAGCCAAGGTGTATCACTATCCCAGTACCTGGATGTGTGATACTACACAGAGTATTGCCAAACAGCAAAGGTCACTCATGCTTTGCTATCCAGAGTTTTTATTGGGATTTTATGACATAGGCATGATGGATTGAATCATTGGCCACATGATTGAATTCGATCTCCAGCCCTCTCCTTTCCACAGAGACCATGCTGATTGCAGGTGCGCTCAAAGCACCAAGCCTCTGATCACATAATTCATCTTTTTGGCCTGGCTAGCGCCAATCCTAAATCATCTTATTAGCATAAGGTATCTAAGGGCCCAACATGAGTCACCTCATTAGCATAAACTATTAGGGTCCACAATAAATAACAAAGACGCTCCTATCACTTGGGAAGTTTTAAAGGCTCATAGGCTACCTTCCAGGAACTGAGAATAAAGGCCAGCCAAAAACTTTATTGCACAGGAAATGCTTTCAGCCCAAATTTAGATGTAGTTGGTGTCCAGGAATTTAATCTGATAGGGCCCATACCAAGCAATCTAAATGGAGACCTATCATCTGCAAGAGATGTGAGTTACACCTAACAGGTGACATTTAGCAATAGCTGCCCTTTGATTAAAGGCAGTAGTTGTTCAGTGCTTGATACACTGTTGGTATTTAATAAATATGTGTTTAATGAATGAAATGCAGTGAGTATGAATTGGACCTTGAAGGACAGGTAAGCCTGGACAGATGAAGAAGAGGTGAGGATGACATTCCCAGTACAAACTCATCAAAGACACAGAGCACGGTTGTGTGTGGCAAGTTCAGGAGAATGTCTATAGGTTCATATAGGGCTAGTAGGGGAAATAGGATGATTATGAGCAGAATTTACAGATGTTAGTATATCAGTTTGATCACTTAAATAGAAACCAAGGTAGAAGATTTAGTTCTAAATCATGTAAATGTGCAATCAAGTATGTGGCATAGAGGGGTGGTTGGCTCTGCTCTACAAAGTCATCTAAGGCTCTATATTCCTTCCATTGTGTGCTGCTATCTCCTGAATTATTGTCTGCCTGATTGAATCTGGTTCACCTCCACCATATCTATGTTCTGGTGCACAGGAAGGAAGAAAGCAGAAGTAGAGAGTGAACAGTTTTCTTTCCAGATGCTGCCTGCATTGCTTTTCCTCATATCCCATTGGCTAGAAAGTAGCCATACGGGAAGCTAAGACATGTAATTTTTAGCTAAGCAGCCTTGTGCCTTGGGGTAGTGAGGGTTGTATTAAAAAATATAAGAAGGGAAAAATGGATCGTGGGGAAAAATAAGCAGACTATATCATACCAGCCTAAAGTGTTTGGATTTCAGCTCAGGGTACGTTGAGACCTGGTGAGAGTTTGGAGAAGAAATGATCAAGCTTAGCTCTAAATGCTGTCTAGTGCCTCTTAAGTGGTTTCTGAGATTGGTGATACACATTCCTTCTTGATTTATGATAATATTGAGACAGATCAAAGGAGGACTAACCTTACTATGGGAGGAGGCAACTGTCTAAAAACTTCCACAAACATCTCCACTGATGCTTGAAATTCCACCTTTACTATCATTCTTTTGTGTAGAGCATTGGGAGTCAACCTCCCTGAGCCTCTTTCTGCAGGAGGAGCTGTGAATGGGAAACACATAGTCCCCCACTCTTGATGGTTCTTTCTGTGTAGAGGTTTCTTCCTTAGAGGAATACTCTACCTTGATCTCCCTCTGCTCTTCCCTGAAGAAGAAGGAAAGCTTACTTGATGAGCCTTCAAATAGGATGGTGTCTCATTTTTTCTTGGTGATGAGGAAAGTTCTGCAAGTTTGTCTCCAAGGAGGAGCCTGTCATTTCCCAGATGTACCTGTCACTATTGGGTAACAGTGACACCAGACCTAAGCCATGCCTCCAATAGAGTTTTTTAATAAATCTATATTGAAGGTGATATATTTTGATCTTCAACTGCCAGGTTCCTGTGTCTACCTCTGAACTGTTTCAGAACTCCAGTGAGGAACAGGGACACTATTTTTTTAACCCCTCAAAAGCCAACAAGTGTGAACAGAGGCTGCTCCTAGTAACTGAGGGAGTAAAGTCCGACACAACAGGCGAGAATGCGAATGGCTCATCAGCAAACATTTCAACAACTCATCAAGTGTATAAGCCAAGGCTCCTCTGAAAAACTTAAATGAGCGCAAGAGAACAGGAAGGAAGGAAGAGGAAAACAAGAGAGAAGGGCTCAGAAAGCGGGGAGTTGAATTAATGAATCAGGGTAGGTTTATTGGAATAGCTGAGGACATGGCGCAGGTTTTACATCTTTCTTTAATGATTTTTCCTTTCTTCAAGCCTGACAAGGCCCAGTTTGATGTTTTCCCTGTCCTGTGAGCCCCAAATTTCCCACAACATACTGGTCAGTTTCATAAACTTCCTTTAATGAATTAATCTTCCATTCTGCTTTCCAGCGTGCTTGGCTCACTCAAGGAAGCTCGGCAGGGCTGTGGAGGTGTCCAGCACATCTCTTTCCTGGAGTCCAGCTACGGGGAGTCCCTCATCTCTGGCTAGTGATGACTCACTTCCCTCTGTCTGCCTTGAGGAGCTCCTGAATCCATCTGGGTCAGGCTCCTCCTCTGTGGCCCTTCCCTCTGAATTCCAAAAGCAAGAAATTACCAGCTGCAGACTCTGAATTAAATCCTAGTTGGTAGGTGGAGAGATCATATTTCCAGTGCTGCAACAGTGGGAGACTCTATGGGTAGTAATCCAACTTAGATGACGTGAAAGAAGGAATGAGAACAAAACTGTGAGTCAGAGCAGCAGGAATATAAAGGCAGGGTGAGGATCCGAGAGGGTTTTATTTATTACGCTGGGAATTCAGGTCTTGGAATAACGACTGCTCAAAATTCAAGAATGATTAGCTTCTGTGGCCTCCAGGTAAGACTGAGTATAATTAAACAGACTCAATAAGATGATTCCTAATCCTGGATGTGTGTAATAGAAATCTACTCTTGACCTTATTGCCCTGCAATCAAACTTGCTCTTATCTAACCTTACCCTTTTATTTAGTGACATCACCATTTACCATTTATGCAACTTCATTTCTCATCTTCTGAACACACTATGCCCATGAACTATTTTTTTTGTTTCATTTTTGAACATTATTTTTTTTTATTGTTCTTTTAAAGATTTTCATTAAAATATAGCTAACATACACTATTATATTAATTTCAGGTGTACACCATAGTTATTCAACAATTATGTACTTAAAGAAATGATCACCATAAGTCTAGCAACCACCTGACACTGTACAATGTTATCACAATATTATTGACTATATTCCCCACACTGTACATTACATCCCCATGACTTATTTGTTTTATACCTGGAGATATGAACTTCTCATTCCCCTTCCCTTCCCCCCCTTTAAAAATGTTTCAATTACAGGTGTACAGTGCAGTGTTCAAGCATCTACATCATCCCTTACAGTTGACATTCAATATTGTTTATGTTAATTTCAGGTGTATGGCAGAGTGCTTAGACATTTACATAATTTAAGAAGTGATCCCCCTGACTAATCTAGTACCCACCTGGCACTATACGTAGTTATTGCCATATCCTACTCCTGTAATTTTAGGGGTAAATTATATCAAACATATCCCCTGATTGCTAGACTCACTCACAATGGTTTAATTGAAATCAGAATAAAATCCAAACTTCTAAGGTTGCCTGAAAGACCTTAAGTGCCCTGGCCCTTGTTTCCTGCCACACCTTATTCCCATCTCAGGAATGATGTTCTTCCTACTTAGAAGTCTCCCCTAGATCTTTGTATGGACAGCTTTTTAACATCATTCTGGAGTCAGCAAAAATGTCACCTCCTTAGGGACCTTCCTTGCCCAGCACACTTCCAACCCTCTCTTATTCTCTATACCATTTAACTTATTCTATTTTCCTCATCACTCTATCTGAAATTGTATTTATTTGTTTATGTGCTTGTTCTATGCCTCTGTTTCCTAGAATGAAGGGCAAAACTTTTGTTTGCCATCTTAACCACATAGTGCCTAGATACCACACTGTTCATGGGCTTGGATATAGCAGGTACTCATTAAGCTGTTATTGCATGGAGGTGTGACTCTCAGCTGCTCACAAGCACCTGGTTTGTATCTGGCACTGAAGTAGGTATACATCCTGTTTCTTCTTTCAGCTGTTGGTCAAAGATTTGGGGATCTAGATCCAGCTAGTAGTCTCCTCATCTAATGGGTTCCCAGTGTAGACAAGATGTTTGAATTTACCATGAGGTCAGTGTCAATTTGGAGGAACTTTGGGGGAAAAAAAATCTAATTTTGGAAATTATAACACAGACTCCTCAGTTGTTGATGACAGAATAAAAGTAAACTCCACTAAGCTGACATCACTCTGTGAAGACTGGCCATGGTCTTATCTTTAATCACTTTCTTCATGTCCCTGGCCCCATCTCTAGCCACACTGGACTCCACTGAACATACCATGCCCTTGAACTTACCTTTGCTCATGTTGTTCTCCTGGCCTCAACTATCCCTTCTCCATTTTTCTATTTCACGAGATCATATCCATCCTTTAAGAGCTAGCTCAAATGTCACCTCCTCTATAAAGATTCTCTTGCTTTCTTCCCTCCCTAATCAGATTCAATCACTCCCTGTTCCATGCTACTCCAATACTTTCTTCATTCTGCTACTATAACGTGATACTGTTTAAAACCAGTTGTATTTCTTTTTTTCACTCTTATTTTTATATCTCCCAAAGTACCTAGCAGAGAATTTAGCATAGAGTATTGTATTAGTTTGCTAGAGCTGTAGTAACAAAATGCCACAAACTGGGTGTTTTAACAACAGTAATTTATGTCTCACAGTTCTGAAAGTGAGACGTTCAAGTTCCAGGTGTGAGCAGAAATTCCTTCAGAAGGTTGTGAGGGAGAATCTGTTCCATGCCCCTTGACCAGCTTCTGGTGGTTTGCTGCCAATTGTTGATGTTATTTGGCTTTTAGAAGCATCACCCCAATTTCTCCCTTGATCTTCACATGGAGTTCTCCCTGTGTGTGTGTCTTTTTCCATGTCCAAATTTTTCCTTTTTTATAAGGATATCTTTTATATTGGATTACAGCCCACCCTAATGACCTCTTTTTAATTAACTTGATTACACGAAAGACCCTATATCCATAATGGTCACATTCTGAAGTACTGGGGTTAAGACTCCAACATATCTTTTTTTGGATAAAAAGTTCACTTATAACAACTATTTACCCTAAAAATACTAATGAGTCGACATGAACTGGAGTCCTTTTGTAATAAGAAGCACCCATTTGTCTTCTATATTACCCTCTAGGTTGAGTTTCCTGAGGGAAAAGCTTGTGTCTGATTTATTTTTTTATCCCCAGTGTATAGCTCTGTGTATGACCCACTGCAGTTTCTCAATAAGTGAATTATTAATATGAATATTTATTCAGATACCACTTTTCTTCAAGAGAAACTTGGCATAACAGAAAACTCCAAAGGCTCTAACAAGATGGAATTCCACAGACTGGTAGTTGGGTTCATGTAAATTGCCCTAACATTTGATATAGCATTTTTCAGTGTAGCAGCAATAAGATAAAGTATATTTTGTACCCAATGAAACACCTAGGAGGTATGATCACAAACTACAGTGCATGTTTAAATTTTTTAAAAAAATTATTACAGTAAAAGACATGTTTCCATTAATGCCGCTCAAAATACTTCCCTCACTTTGAACAGACTTATTCCATTATTCTTGCCACTTTCTGAAGCAGTTCCAGAAGTCCTCTTTCGTGAGTGTCTTTAGTTGCACTGTTATCTGCCTCAGTGTCCTGAATCAATTCAAAATGTTTATCATTCATGGTCATTTTGACTTTGTAGAAGAGCCAGAAGTCGCATGGTGTCAGATCTGGTGAATAAGGTGGATGAAGACACATCATAATGTTTTCATTTGACAGAAATTGCTGTACCAGAAGCGATGTGTGACACAGAGCCTTTCTGTTGTGATCACAAAATATGGTGAATTCTGCTACCAAGTGCCATCCAATGGAAAGGCAGGAATCTTCAATACAGGAAGTGGCGCTTCGAAACTTGGTAACAGTGTGTGACAAGTTTCAACTTGTTCAGGGCAGTCAGTCGGGTGTGAGTTACAGTTGAAAGAAGGTATGTTTTAAAGGTGCCATGAATCATCCTCCAACATGACAACACTCTGCGTCACACATTGCTTCTGGTATATGGCAATTTCTGTCAAATAAAAATATTACAGTGTGTCCTCATCCACCTTATTCACCAGATCTGGCACCGTGCGACTTCTGACTCTTTCCCAAAGTCAAAATGATTCAGGACATCAAGGCAGCATGACAGCGCAACTAAAGACACGAAAAAGGACTTCCAGAACTCCTTCAGAAAGTGATAAGAACGATGGGATAAGTGTGTTCAAAGTGAGTGGGAGTATTTTGAGGGGGATTAGTGGCAATGTGTTTTTTACTGTAATAATTTTTTTTTTTATGTAAGCCTTCACCATATTGTTTGATCACACCTTGTACATAAGTCAGATATTGGGGCCACGCTAAGATAATAATAGCTAACCTACATTGTCTTATTGTACTCTCACAGTAGTTCTTTGAGGTAGATATCAGTATTGTTCCCATTTTGTAGATAAAGAAGCAAAATAGATGCAATCAAGTTAGGTGTCAGGTGGTCCATGGTCACATGGCTGGTGTATGGTGGGCCAGGATTTGACTCCAGTTGTGAGACCAAAGCCAATGGTGCTAGCCACCATGAAACTTTGCCTCTTTGTTTGTATTTTGTGCTTTGTTATAAGAGACATAGGCTCATAAGTTGGAAGAGGCTTTGACAATAATCTCAGTTAATACATACCTCAATGCAGAAGCCCACACTCTAGCCACCAGGACCACTGGTGTGCCTATAGTATTTCGAGGCTTAAATTTTAATTTCTGTAAAATGAAGAGGTTGGGCTCTATAGTCTACCAACTCAACAGTTCTGTGATAATTTGAACATACCTGGGAAATGTTTTACTCTGAGACATGTGGATGCAAACCCTAAATAAAGGAAAAGTCTATATTGATTGAATCAACATCAGTTCCCCTGCTGCTTCTATCCTTTTCTCCTTGTTTGGCTCTCCGAATAATCTACTCTTTGTTCCACATGATGACTCTATATAGACAACAGCCTTTCTTTTTTTGACAGTGTCTTCAAGGACTTTCCTACATTCATTATCCTTCTTTGGTGAGTGCCATGTTGCCAGAGAAAGCTACCTTAAAATCCATGAACTGGAAAGTCTGAGGAAGCTGGATAGCTCAGTGGCTACTACACCCACAACTGTTTCTTCAGAGCAGTGGCTTCAACTCTGTCTCCTTTCAGGTGCCATTGCTTACACAGAGCATCTCAAAAGTAATGAGGCCAGACACTTTCACTGGAGCTGTGGCAAGAGTGTGAGGCAACCCCAGGTGAGCTGGTACCTTTGGGGATTAGGATTCCAACATATCTTTTTTGGGGGACATATTCAACCCATAACAAGTACTCACCGAAAAATACTTATTAAGAAGTTGCTATGAGGCTCTGAGACTTCTCAGGTGCTTGCTGAAACTCAGTCCACCAGAACCCTTCAAATCTACCCACTTCCTAACTTCCCTTTCTAACATTGAATCTTAGGCTTGCTCTTAGGTCCACCTTTATTTTGTCAGTAATCCAGGCAACTTCCAATTATTGTATTTCTTTAGAATATCTCTTGGGGAGGTGTTCACCTTCTCTTCCTACTGCTACCTCTTTTGGCCAGACCCTGGACCATTGGTGCCTTGGTTTCTACTGGAGGCTCTATCCTTTCCTACTCTGACCCATCCCCTTACTGTTGCCAGGATAACAACACAACTGCCATTTGTTGTCTGCCTATCAGTCCATGGTCAGAATCCTCTTATATAACTGACCCTTTGAACTCCCACATGCAGGGCCCATCCCAGTCTGTGTCATGATATAGAATGAGGCTTCTTTCTTAATTTATATCCAGAGACCAGAACACAGACAATTTACCCCTAACATGCTTAGTAATAAATTGATATGAACTGGAGTCCTTTTGTGACGAGCCAGCACTTGTCTGTTTCCTGGCAGTGAGGAAAGGACTCATTTATGTTCTTCTCGGGAGTCAACAGGACCAGTCTGGCTGAGCCACTCTGATTCTGAACATAATTCTCTTGCTCATTACACATTCTGAGATGTTTGAGTCTTTAATTTAAGAAAACCAAATCCCCCAAATTAACTGCAGTTACAAAGAAATTAATCTAATTTTACCAACTCAGAGGAAGATTTTAAAGATCCTAACATCTCTCAGAAGCCAATTCCAGATGGTGAGAATGTAAGATTATTCAAAGTAAAAAATAAGAAGCCCAATAATTAAACGGACAAGTGAATGACGTGACGGCTTTGGGTTTTTGTGTGAGTTTTATGTAGGAGTATAAGGATCAACTCCAGCTGTGCAGTAGTGCAAGGCAGTCCCAGGAATGACATTAAAGTTCCCACTTATCCGTAAGTCAGTTCCAGGATGCTGGATTCACTTTTCTTTGCAACAGAAGATGTATTTTTACAGTGACTTTGGGACCAATTTCTTATTTCCTCAGTGAAGGTCTATTCCTACAATGGCATCCCAGGATTCCCAGAGCTTCAGAAACCAGGGCACCCAAAAGTAAACTCCCTGCATTACTTTTTGCCAGTGCAAGCCTTCCCCAAGACACACGCTCTGGGCTCCTTTCTCTGGGCCCAGCTCAGAGGAGAGTGAGGGCTTACAGCTGGGAACCAGGGACAACTCAGTCCAAAAAGTCATGGATTTGAGGGAAGTGAGAGTATTGGTTTGTTCTTCTTAGCATATCAATCAGCACAGTCTCTATTTTCCTTCTATCTGTGATACACATTTCCATGTCGCAAAAACTTTGGCAAGCTCTTGGGCTAAGGGACGAAGATTAGCATGGCTGGATGACATGTGGAAGCTGCTACAAGAAGCACATGTTATCTAATCTGAATGGTATTTGGGGCTTGAATAAAGTATAATTGTTAAGACTGTTAATTGCCAAAACAAATTCTTAAATATAGATGCTAAGTGGGAACGTAACATTATGCATGGGCTATGGGATTTCAGTGGAATATTTATGATTCATTTGATTAACATTTATTGACTTGTATGTGGTAGAAATGTAGCTTAGTGCTGGAAAAATATCTAGTAAATTCAATAATTTTTGCATTGTACACACACACACACACACACACACACACACACACACACACACAAATCTCCTTTTAACACTTGGGGACTGTTGGCCTGAAGCACCAGCGGCAGTTGCTGGTTTTTGCTTCAGTTACCTGATTTCCTTATTTACTTTTCCCCCTATTTAATTAGATGTTGCCACTATGTAAGAAAGGGTTAGATGCTGGGAGAGAGGTGGAAAGACAAATGTGTATTTGGTGTAAGACATTTATGTGCACATCTGAGCTGTTGATTTAATGAGATGACATCCAGGCCTGCAAACTGAATGAAAAGGAAGAGAGAGGGATTTGCAAACTGTTTGGGTAATTAAAGATTTAACTATCACTAGGATTCCATTTCATGTTTTTGTTTTTATAATTAAAATTGTTTCACCACTGGGTTAAAACCTTATATCTTAAGTGTCACCCAGAAGCAAATTTTTGTGATTGAGTTGTTCTGGAAAGCCTTTGAAACACAAGGTTTACTAAGGAAATAATAAAATGCAGGCATAATAAATACAGAGGGGCAAACTCAAGGTGGCTGATTAATGTGTAAGATTATTGAAATGTGCAGTGAAATATGGGGTAATCCACTCATGGTTTCCTGGTGAAAAATTTAAAACACAAGATGTTTTAAAATAAACAATACCCAGCTTCGATTAGTGTGTGTACTGTTGGCAACAGAATATGTAACTATGAAAAAATATTGGAGTTCCCTTTGAGATACAATGGTTTAGCACAGATTTTTCATTTGAAATTAGTGTTTACTCTCAGCCAGAGAAAACTCCCAGATGTTTTTTCCATTAGACCATGTATTTAACTAGAAGCCATAATTAGAGAGCGTTTTGCAATGTGTGATGTGTTATTGCCCATATATGACGCCTAGATTAATATTAATAACTACCATTCATTAAGGATTTGTCTTGTGCCCAGCCCTGTGTTAAGCACTTCAAAAACTCATTTAATTCTGAGAAAAATCCTGTGGGTATTTTCATGTTCATTTTACAAATTAAGAGCTTGCTACCAAGTGAAGTTAATAAGTACCCTGCCTGCGGTTATGGAAAGGCAGAGCTGGGATCCTGGTCCCATCTGTGTGACCCCTGAGCCTATATGCCCTCAATCACTGTGCCTACCCTGAGTCCTGAGGGTAAGCATTTGCACAGGGATCCATCTACTCAGACTTGCCTTCCATGTTAACCAGGTGTGGTGTGGTAGGTCACTCCTCCTCACTAGCACCCAGCATGTCAGTTTCATAGGGATCGTAATTATTACCCACAGGGTTGTTGTGAGACTTGAGCAAGAGGACACATAAGAAAACTTTTGCAAACTGTAAGGAGTCATATAAATTTAAATATTAATTATGCTAATTTTATTCTGACAGTAATATTAATCAGTCAATCTTCACATGGCCAGTTGATACGGTTATTATTCCTGTTTCCCAAGGAAGCAGAGGGTTTGGCTGGCTTTTCTTTCTTTTTTTTTTTAAAGAAACTTCTTTTCTTTTTTTTTTTTAATTAAAGTTTATTGGGATGACAATTGTTAGTAAAGTTACATAGATTTCAGGTGTACAATTCTGTATTACATCATCTATAAATCCCATTGTGTGTTCATCACCCAGAGTCAGTTCTCCTTCCATCACCATGTATTTGATCCCCTTTACTCTCATCTACCACCCCCTCCCCCCTTACCCTCTGGTAACCACTAAACTATTGTCTGTGTCTATGAGTTTTTGTTTCTCATTTGTTTGTCTTGTTCCTTTGTTGTTTTCGGTTCATTGTACCACATATCAGTGAAATCATATGATTCTGTGCTTTTTCTCTCTGACATATTTCACTTAGCATTATAATCTCAAGATCCACCCATGTTGTCACAAATGGTCCTATTTCACCTTTTCTTACCGCTGAATAGTGTTCCAATGTGTATATATACCACAACTTCTTTATCCATTCATCTATTGAAAGACATTTTGGTTGTTTCCATGTCTTGGCCACCATAAATAAAGCTGCAATGAACATTGGAGCACACTTGTCTTTAAGTATAAATGTTTTCAGATTTTTTGAGTAGATACCCAGGAGAGCGATTGCTGGGTCATACGGTAATTCTAGTCGAAATTTTTTGAGGAGCCTCCACACTATCTTCCATGGCAGCTGCACCAGTCTGCATTCCCACCAACAGTGTATGAGAGTTCCTTTTTCTTCACGGCCTCTCCAACACTTGTTACTATTTGTCTTGTTGATGACAGCCATTCTAACTGGGGTGAGGTGATATCTCATTGTGGTTTTTATTTGCGTTTCTCTGATGATTAGTGATGTTGGGCATTTTTTCATATGTCTATTTGCCATTTGTATATCCTCTTTGGAGAAATGTCTCTTCAAGTCCTCTGCCCATTTTTCAATTGGGTTGTTTGTTTTTTTGTTGTTGAGTTGCATGATTTCCTTGTATATTTTGGATATTAGCCCCTTTTCGGAGGCACTGTTTGCAAAAATCTTCTCCCATTCAGTTCATTGCCTCTTTATTTTGTCAGTGGTTTCTTTTGCTGTGCAGAAGCTTTTAAGTTTCATATAGTCCCATTCATTTATTTTAGCCTTTACTTGCCTTGCCTTTGGAGTCAAATTCATAAAATGCTCTTTGAACCCAAGATCCATAAGTTTAGTACCTGTGTTTTCTTCTATACAGTTTATTGTTTCAGGTCTTATGCTTAAATCTTTAATCCATTTTGAATTAATTTTGGTACATGGTGACAGATAGCAGTCCAGTTTCATTCTTTTGCACGTGGTTATCCAATTCTCCCAGCACCATTTATTGAAGAGGCTATCTTTTCTCCATTGTATGTTTCTTGCTTCTTTGTAGAAAATTATCTGTCCATATTTATGTGGTTTTATTTCTGGGTTCTCAGTTCCATTCCATTGGTCTACATGTGTGTTTTTCTGCC
Organism: Rhinolophus sinicus; assembly: GCF_057876585.1. Lineage (NCBI taxonomy): Eukaryota > Metazoa > Chordata > Mammalia > Chiroptera > Rhinolophidae > Rhinolophus > Rhinolophus sinicus. The sequence continues at coordinate 33,568,921 of NC_142506.1, forward strand.
AATACCATGCTGTTTTGATTATTGTTGCCCTGTAGTACAAGCTAAAGTCAGGGAGTGTGATACCTCCAGGATTGTTCTTTTTTCTTAAGATTGCTTTGGCTATTTGGGGTCTTTTGTGGTTCCAAAGAAATCTGATGATATTTGTTCTATTTCTTTAAAAAATGCCATTGGGATTTTAATGGGGATTGTATTAAACCTGTATATTGCTTTGGGTAATATGGCCATTTTAACTATGTTGATTCTTCCAATCGATGAGCACGGAATGTCTTTCCATTTCTTTGTGTCTTCTTCAATTTCTTTTAAAAAATATTTTATAGTTTTCAGCATATAGGTCTTTTACATCCTTGGTTAAGTTTATTCCTAGGTATTTTATTCTTTTTGCTGCAATGGCAAAGGGAATTGTTTTTTGTATTTCTTTTTCTGAGATTTCATTGTTAGTATATAGGAATGCAATGGACTTTTGTAAGTTGATTTTGTAGCCGGCAACTGTACTGTATTCATTGATTGTTTCTAATAGCTTTTTGGTGGAGTCTTTAGGAGTCTTTTGTATATATAGCATCATGTCATCTGCCAAGAATGACAGTTTAACTTCTTCATTCCCAATTTGGATGCCTTTTATTTCTTTCTCTTGCCTGATTGCTCTGGCGAGGACTCCCAACACTATGTTGAAAAGCAGAGGTGATAGGGGACAGCCCTGTCGTGTTCCTGAATGTAGAGCAAAGGGCTTCAGTTTTTCGCCGTTAATTATGAGATTAGCTGAGAGTTTGTCATATATGGCCTTTGTTATATTAAGGTAGTTTCATTCTATGTCTATTTTACTGTGTTTTAATTATAAATGGACGTTGTATCTTTTCAAACAATTTTTCTACATCAATTGATATAATCATATGATTTTTGACCTTTATTTTGTTTATGTGATGTATCACATTGATGGATTTGCGTATGTGGAACCATCCTTGTGCCCCTGGGATGAACCCAACTTGGTCGTGATGAATAACCTTTTCAATGCATTGTTGTATTCGATTTGCTAGAATTTTGTTTAGGATTTTTGCATCTCTATTCATCAGAGACATTGGTCTGTAGTTTTCTTTTTTTGTGTTGTCCTTACCAGATTTTGGTATCAGGGTAATGTTGGCCTCATAGAATGAGTTAGGGAGTACTGTCTCTTCTTCAATTTTTTGGAAGAGTTTGAGCAGGATTGGTATTAGATCCTCTTTGAAGGTTTGGTAGAATTCACTAGTGAAGCCATCTGGTCCCGGACTTTTGCTTTTGGGAAGGTTTGGATGACTGATTCAATTCCGTTGCTGGTGATCGATCTGTTTAGATCTTCCAGTTCTTAATGATTCAGCCTAGGAAGGCTATATGTTTCTAAAAACTTGTGCATTTCTTCTAGGTTATTGAATTTGGTGGCATATAGTCCTTCATAGTATTCTTGGATGATCCTTTGTATTTCTGTGGTATCCGTGATAACTTCCCCTTTTTCATTTCTGATTTTGTTTGTTAGTGTCTTCTCTGTTTTTATCTTAGTGAATCTAGCCAAGGGTTGTCAATTTTGTTAATCTTTTCAAAGATCCAGCTCTTTGTCACATTAATTTTACTATTGCCTTTTTGTTCTCTATTTCATTTAGTGCTGCTCTGATTTTTCTTATTTCCTTTCTTCTGCTGAACTTGGGTTTCATTTGTTCTTCTTTTTCTAGTTCTTTAAGGTGTAATATGGGGTTATTTATTTGGGATTTTTCTTGTTTCTTGAGATAGGCCTGTAATGATATAAATTTCCCTCTTAAAACTGCTTCCGTTGCATCCCAAAAATTTTGTTAGGATGTATTTTCATTGCCATTTGTTTCTATGTATCTTTTGATCTCTCCTCTAATTTCTTCTTTGACCTGACCGTTCTTTAAAAGTTTTGTTTTTAGGTACTAAACTTATGGACCTTGGGTTCAAAGAGCATTTTATGAACTTGACTCCAAAGGCAATGGAAGTAAAAGCTAAAATAAACGAATGGGACTATATGAAACTTAAAAGCTTCTGCACAGCAAAAGAAACCATTGACAAAATAAAGAGGCCACCAACTGAATGGGAGAAGATTTTTGCAAACAGTGCCTCCGATAAGGGGCTAGTATCCAGAATATACAAGGAACTCATGCAACTCAACAACAAAAAAACAAACAACCCAATTGAAAAATGGGCAGAGGACTTGAAGAGACATTTCTCCAAAGAGGACATACAAATGGCAAATAGACATATGAAAAAATGCTCAACATCACTAATCATCAGAGAAATGCAAATCAAAACCACAATGAGATATCACCTCACCCCAGTCAGAATGGCTATCATCAACAAGACAAATAATAACAAATGTTGGAGAGGCTGTGGAGAAAAAGGAACCCTCATACACTGTTGGTGGGAATGCAGACTGGTACAGCCATTATGGAAGGCAGTGTGGAGGTTTCTCAAAGAATTACGAATAGAATTGCCATATGACCCAGCAATCCCTCTTCTGGGTATCTACCCAAAAAATCTGAAAACATTTAGAGATAAAGACACGTGTGCTCCAATGTTCATTGCAGCTTTGTTTACGGTGGCCAAGACATGGAAACAACCAAAATGTCCTTCGACAAATGAATGGATAAAGAAGTTGTGGTATATATACACAATGGAATACTATTCGGCGGTAAGAAAAGATGATATAGGAACATTTGTGACAACATGGATGGACCTGGAGAGAGTAATGCTGAGCAAAACAAGTCAGACAGAAAAAGCAGAGAACCATGTGATTTCACTGATATGTGGTATATAAACCAAAAACAACAAAAGAACAAGACAAACAAATGAGAAACAAAACTCATAGACACAGACAATAGTTTAGTGGTTGCCAGAGGGTAACGGGGGCGGGGGGTGGGGGGTGGGAGATGAGGGTAAGGGGGATCGAATATATGGGGATGGAAGGAGAACTGACTCTGGGTGATGAACACACAATGGGATTTATAGATGATGTAATACAGAATTGTGCACCTGAAATCTATGTAATTTTACTAACAATTTTCACCCCAATAAATTAAAAAAAAAAAAAAAGTTGTTGTTTAATCTCCACTTATTTGTGTTTTTTCCTGCTTTCTTTTTGCAGTTGATACCCAACTTCAAAGCATTGTGATCAGAGAGTATGCTTGGTATGATTTCAATCTTCTTAAATTTGCTGCAGCTAGTTTTATGTTCCAATATATAGTCAGTACTTGAGAATATTCCATGTACACTAGAAAAGAATGTATAGTCTGATGATTTATGATGAAGTGCTCCATAAATGTCAATTATGTCCATTTCATCTAATGTGTCATTTAGGGCTGCTATTTTGTTATTTGTTTTCTGTTTGGATGATCTATCCATAGCTGTCAATGGTGCATTTAGGTCCCCTAGTCCAATTGTGTTTTGTTCAATTTCTCCCTTCAGTTCTGTTAGTAGTTGCTTGGTATATTTCGGTGCTCCCTGATTGGGGACATAAATATTGATGACTGTTATGTCTGCTTGTTATATAGTCCCCTTTATCATTATGAAATGTCCATCTCTGTCTCTTGTTATCTTTTTCACCCTGAAGTCTGTTTCATCTGATATCAGTATGGCCACACCTGATTTTCTGTGGATACCATTTGCTTGGAGTGTCAATTTTCACCCTTTCACTTTGAGTCTATGCTTTTCCTTGTAGCTGAGATGTGTCTCTTGGAGACAGCATATGGTTGGGTTTAGTTTTTTTATCTAATCTGCTACTCTGTGACTTTTTGTTGGTGAGTTCAGTCCATTTACATTTAGGGTGATTATTGATATGTGAGGATTTCCTGTCATTCTGTCTGTAGTTTTCTGGTAAGATTGTGTCTGCATTGTTTCTTTGCCTTTTTGTTGTTGTCTATTATTTCTGTGTGGTGGTAGTCTATGATGTTTCCCTCTGTTTCTTCTTTTATTACAGTATGTTTTTCAGTTCTGGATTTTTTTTGAGTGGTTACCCTTAAGTTTATGTAAAAGAATGTTTGATATTTAAAGTATTCCATTATCTTCAGCACGCTTACTTTCTCCATTCCCGTATTCCGGTTCAAGCCTTTACTTTCCCCCTTTTATGTTTTGGTTGCCACAAATTGTCCTTATTGATTGTGGTCGAATAGCCTCCTTTCGTATTTCTTGTAGTGCAGGTTGTGTATCAGAAAATTCCCTCAGCTTCTGTATCTCTGGAAAGGTCTTTATTCCTCCTTTATATCTACAGGATATCATTGCTGGATATATTAATCTTGGCTCATAATTTCTCTCATTCAATAGTTTGAATATTTGGTTCTATTCCCTCCTGGCTTATAGAGTTTCAGCTGAGAAATCGGAGGATAATCTAATGGGCTTTCCTTTGTAAGTTACCGTCTTCTTTTCCCTGGCTGCCTTGAGGATGCTTTCTTTGTCGTTGATTTTAGACAGCTTCAATACTATGTGCCTTGGAGAAGGCCTGTTGGGGTTGAGGTAATTAGGTGTTCTACTTGCTTCTTGGATTCGAGGATCCTGTACTTTCCACAAGTTTGGGAAGTTGTCATAGACTATTTGTTTGAATATACTCTCTGTTCTCTTCTCTTTCTTCTCCTTCTGGTATGCCCATTATTTTTATATTGCTCTTTATGATGGAGTCTGGAAGTTCTTGTAGAGTTCTTTCATTTCTTTTAAGTCTCAAGTCTCTTTCTTCTTCCATCCATATCATTTCATAGTTTCTATCTGCTATGTCTCTGATTCTTTTCTCCATCTGGTCAACTCTAATACCTAAGCTGGCTATTTCATTTTTCATTTCTTCTATTGAGTTCTTAATCTCCAGAAATTCTATTTGGTTCTTTTTTAAAATTTCAATCTCTTTGGTAAAATGTTCATGTTGTTCTTTGATTGTGTTTCTGAGTTCATTAAACTGCCTTTCTGTGTTTTCTTGCATCTCGTTGAGATTTTTGAGAACTGCAATCTTGAATTCTCTGTCATTTAAGTCACATATTTCCATATCTTTAAGTTTATTTTCTGGAGACTTTTCACTTTCTTTCTGAGCTGTTTTGTTGCCTTGGTTTTTCATGGCAATTAATAATTTATTATTTCTCTTCCCAGACATCAACAGGAGTGGGTTCTGCAACAGGTTGCTAGGAAGAGGTCTTTCTTTTGTTTTCCATTGGGTATGGGTAGAATGTTTTATTTTCTCACCGACTGCAGCCTTTTTTGGTCTCTCACACTGTAGTGTTATGTTTTCTATGCACTATTCCAGCTTCTCACACAATGGGGGGATTCCCTGGAAGGCGGGCTTCTCCTCTGTGAACTGTTCGCCTGGGTCCTAGGGCGCCATGTCTCTGTGGGGATGCAGAGAGCTTTTGAAGTTCCAAAGCTCTTCCTGTACCAGATTCTGAGCCCCTGTGTTTCAGCAGTTCTGTTTACTCCTGCAGGGATCCGCCGATATAGCTGGGAACAGGGGCGGAGTGAGATGTGAGGATTGGCCCAGAGCAATGGCAGCGACCACCACCACAGCCGGTCCTGCTTCCACAGCTCCCTCCCCTTTGCCACAGCTAAGTTGGGCTACAATTCTGTGTTTGCAGACCACAGTTCTTAGAACTGCAAATATTCTGTTCTTTTGATCTGACACTGCTACTGTTCCGTTTCTAGCACCGGGCAGGTGGGGGCAGGGCGAGCTCTGGGAGGATAGGGAGGGGGCAGCTAGTCTCAGTGCCTAAGGCTTCCATTCTCTGCTCGGCAGTGAGTGCTTGAACCACTGTTTTCAGCCTTCTTCCCTCAGTCTTTTCTCCGAAGTATCTGCCGTGAGCGTTGGGTTCATCCGTGTTATATGCTGCTCCCTCAGCCCTGTGGGCCATAACCGGAGCCCTAGCAGTCCGAGTTCTTCCCTCTCCACAGCTGCAGTAGTTCCAGGATGCAGCGAGCTTGGAGCACTGAGCTAGGTCTGCATCCTGCACCTGCTGGGCCTGTCTCTGCACTTCTCCCTTCCCCCCTCCCTTGCTCGCGTAATTTGCAATTTTAGGTGAATTCAGTAGTGAGACTCTTCGTCTTGCCTGTCTGCTGTGCAGGGAGTCCTTTGTGGAGTTATAGCTGTTTAATTTGTTGTAAATTCCAGGGGAGATTTCCAGAGGCTCTCCTCACCTCACCATTTTGATGACGTCCAGGACTGCAATTTGCCTGGGTTTTCTTTTCTTTCTTTCTTTCTTTCTTTTTTTTTTTTTTTTTTTTTTTAATATTTTTAGGAAAATATAACTAACATATAGTTCAAGTATACACAATAGTTATTCAACATTTATACATCTAAAGAAGTGATCACCATGATAAGTCCAGCAACCATCTGACACTGTACCATGCTATCATAATATTATTGACTATATTCCCTATGCTGTACATTATATCCCCATGACTTGTATGTTTTATACTTGGAAATTTGGACCTCTTATTCCCCTTCACCTTTCCCCCTTTTTAAAAATTTCAATTACAGTTGACACTCAGTATTATTTTATATTAATTGCAGGTGTACAGCATAGTAATTAGACATTTATATAATTTAAGAAGTGATCCTCCTGACTAATCTCGGACCCACCTGGCACTATACATAGTTCTTACCACATTATTCCCTATGCTTTACTTTACATCCCTGTGACTATTTTGTAAGTACCAATTTGTATTTTTAATCCCTTTCCCCTTTTCACCATGCTCCCCAACCTCTTCCCATCTATCACCCAGATAAATTTAGTACCCTTCTGACACCATACATCGTTATTACAATATTATTGACTATATTCCCTATGTAATACTTTACGTCCCTGTGACTGTTTTATAACTACACATTTGTACTTCTTAATGCCTTCACCTTTTTCACTCTGATTGGGTGGCTTTTTAAAGTTTAAAAAACAAGAATGTGTTAGGAGTAAAATACTTTGCCCATGCTCCCTCTTCCCTGCAGCTCAAATCAGAGGCCCATGCCTCCCTGGAGTTTGGGGAGTTTTGTTTTACTGTAAAACTTCTTGCCATCTGGAAAACATTCTTTCCTTTACCATAACCATTTAAAAACTCTATTGTCATTGGAACAGCTTTCTTTCAGTGTTCAGCACTGAACCTCGCCCACCTCCATTCTTTTTCTTTAATTTCTTTTTCCTCCCGATAATCCCAGAGCTTTTAAAGAGGGACTTTGGGAATTTTTTTCTTTGCTAACAGGGATATTTATTTTATTCTGAAATATCAAGTGACTCACTGTAGCTGGAAGAGAACCATTTAGAATTCTACACTGCTGTACTACTAAATAAATAATAGGTGGCATGGCTAGAGTGATTTCTCTTATTATGGGCAGGCCAAGAAGGACCTTTATTCAAAGAACCTAAGTGAGTTACTAAGGCTCTCATAGCTCAGAATCAGGAAATAGGAATGAAGTACCTTTTCCTGGGACCAACACACTAAATGAAAGAACCATCTGGAGAAGCTTCTATTCAGTAAATATTTGCTGAGGGCCAATCACATGGAAAGCACCATGTTATGAACTATAAGGATGCAAGATGAGTAAGACACAGGGTTTGTTTGCAAGATGCTTTTATACTATTGGGAAGAAAACACCACAAGTCTAGCAATCCTTGAACAACAAAGTGGTTGGGGGCACTGACCCCTGAGCAGTAAAAACTCCATGTATAACATTTTTGCAACTATTGAGCTCACTGAAATAGCAACAGGAGGTGGCTATGAAGTTATTACAGGAGTACAGTTTGTACTACAGTTAATTTTATGAAGTTATGATTTAATCCTGCATCTTTTCATTTGTTTATATTTCTCTTGACTGTCAATGGCACAATATATGATCCTTGTATATGTGTGTGTTTTGATAAATTTGAACTTTTTATAATAGATTTGCATATATTTTATGCTAATAGATGATAAAATAGACATCTATATACATATATTTTATGCATTCATGGCATACCTAACTTTTTCTTGATCTTTTTTTATATTTCTAGGTTATGTAGTTTGCGTATCAAATTGTTGCAAATCTCCAAAAAAGTTTCCAGTATACTTATTGAAAAAAATCCACGTATATGTGGAGCCATGCAGTTCAAACCCATGTTGTTTGAGGGTCAACTGTAAAATAAGATAGACTATAACTACTGTACCTTGTGTCATAATAAAGATATAGTATTGGATTAAGAGGAGGCCTAGATCAGATCCTATTGAGGGAAACGGAAACAACTCAATGGAGAAGTCGGGACACTGGAGACAGAATGGTCTAGCTTGACTAGAGTGTGGGGTTACTGTAGAGAAGGAGTGAGAAACAAGATGGAAAGGTAAGTAGTTCAGGCAGCATTGTAGGCAGTCTTCAATATTAGGCCCTGAGGGAAACTGACAGAGTTGGTTCCTAGAATCATTTCATTTTCCACATCTATTTCAGGTCCTTATGTAGGGTTATATTAAACCCACATCTTTGGTGGTGCTTTAAGTAGATTCCTTGTACAAAAAGCACCCCACCAAAAACAAACAAACAAACAAAAAAACAGGAAAAAAACTGCTTGATCAAAGGTAATCTTCTCCTTTTGTTATTTTTTCCTTTATTTATTATATCTACACTTTCCCAGGGCTTAAATTCAGAGCTGAGGGTGTGTGATAACTGGCTACACTATTGAAGGCAAAGGTGCTTCTTTCTCAGTCCCTTTGAAATCTCTTAATCTCAATTGCAATATCCTGTAATGACAGGACTGGATCAGGGCTCACTTAAAAAATAGAGTGGAGGTTCCAAAGATTATTGATTATCAAACCTGGCTGCACATTAGAATCACTCAAGGAAGTTTTAAAAATGGTGATCTTTTGGCCCCACCTCAGGACAACTGAATTATTAGTTTGGTGCAAAAGTAATTGCAGTTTAACAGATTACAACTAATGGCAAAAGCCGCAATTACTTTTGCACCAACCTAATAGACTACCTGGGACTGGGGCTGGACATGAATATTTCAAATTTTCCTCTGGTGAATCCAATGTACAGGGAGAGTTAGGAACCGCTGCTTTAATAATTTCTGCCAAGAAACAGGAAAAATTAGCCGTCAAGGTGCCCAACATTTCCTTGTTTCATATCTTTTTCTGAATTGGGGGTGAAATTCAAAAGTTTAAGTCCCTGTCTAAGAGTTCAGAACACTGATGATAAGAATTTTTAAGGAGCTGAGAGACAACATAAAGAAGGACAGAGAAATCATAATGAACAACCAGTTAGAACTAAAGAACACAATTACTGAAATAAAGAACTCACTTGAGGGAATTAACAGCAGGTTAGATGAAGCAGAGGATCGAATCAGTGACTTAAAAGACAAGTTAGCAGAGATCACCCAAAGAGAACAACAGAAAGAAAAAAGAATAAAAAACAATGAAGATGGTTTAAGAGACCTCTGGGATAACATCAAGCGCAACAACATGTGCATCATAGGAATACCAGAAGGTGAAGAGAGGAAGCAAAGGATTGAGAACATATTTGAAGTAATAATGCTGGAAAACACCCCTAACCTGGTGAAGGAAACCAACATATAAGCCCAGGAAGTGCAGAGAGTTCCAACCAGGATAAACCCAAACAGGTCCACACCAAGACACATTATAGTTAAAATGACAAAGGTTAAAGATAAAGAGAGAATCCTAAAAGTAGCAAGAGAAAGACAGAGGATTACATACAAGGGAAATCCCATAAGACTATCAAATGACTTTTCTGCAGAAACATTGAAGGCCAGGAGGCAGTGGCAGGAGATACTCAAAGTGATGGAAAACAAAGGCCTACAACCTAGGTTGCTTTATCCAGCAAGGCTATCATTTAAAGTTGGCGGAGAGATAAAGAGCTTCCCAGAAAAGAATAAGCTAAAGGAATTTATTACCACCAAGCCAGCATTGCAAGAAATACTAAAAGGACTTCTGTAAATAAAAGAAAGATGAAAACAATCTAACTACAAATTTAAAAATGGCAATAACTATGTACCTATCAATAATCACTTTAAATGTAAATGGATTAAATGCTCCAATCAAGAGACATAGGGTGGCTGAGTAGATAGAAAAGCAAGACTCTTGTATATGCTGTATACAAGAGACTCACCTCAGATCAAACGACACACACAGGCTGAAAGTGAAGGGTTGGAGTAAGATATTTCATGCAAATGCAAATGAGAAAAAAGCTGGAGTTGCAATACTTATATCTGACAAAATAGACTTTAAAATGAAGAACATATTAAAAGACAAAGATGGGCACTATATAATGGTAAAGGGATCGATCCAACAAGAGGACATAACCCTAGTAAATATCTATGCACCCAACATAGGAGCACCTAAATATATAAAACAGATATTGACTGACATAAAGACAGAGATCAACAGTAACACTATCATAGTAGGGGACTTTAACACACCTCTGACAACAAGGGACAGGTCTTCCAGACCGAAAATCAATCTGGAAACAACGGCCTTAAATGACACATTGGACCACTTGGATTTAATCGATATTTTCAGAGCATTTCACCCCAAAGCTTTAGAATACACGTTCTTCTCAAGCGCATATGGAGCATGTTCCAAGATAGACCACATGTTAGGCCACAAAACAAGTCTTGATAAATTTAAGAAAATTAAAATCATACCAATTGTCTCCTCTGACCACAGTGCTAGGAAAAAAACTGGAAGACACACCAATTCATGGAGGCTAAATAACATGGTACTAAATAATGAATGGGTCAACCATGAGATCAAGGAAGAAAACAAAAGATATCTCGAGACAAACGAACATGAAAACACGACGACCCAAAATCTATGGGATGCAGCAAAAGCAGTTCTAAGAGGGAAATTCATAGCATTGCAGGCCTAACAAAAGAAACAAGAAAAATCACTAATCAACAATTTATCTTCACACTTAAGGGATCTGGAAAAAGAACAGTAAATAAGCCCAAAGGGAGTACAAGGAAGGAGATAATAATGATTAGAGTGGAAATAAATGAAACAGAAACCAGGAAAACAACACAAAAGATCAATGAATCCAAGAGTTGGTTTTTGGAGAAGATAAACAAAATTGACAAACCTTTAGCCAGACTCATTAAAAAAAAGAGTGAGAGGACCCAAAATAATAAAATCAGAAATGAAAGGGAGAAGTGACAACAGATACCATAGAAATACAAAAAAATTTAAGAAATTACTAACAGCAACTATATGCCAGCAAGTTTGACAATCTGGAAGAAATGGACAATCTTCCAAGGCTAACTCAAGAAGAAACAGAAAACCTGAATAGATTGATTGCAACCAGGGAAATTGAATCAGTAATCAATCTCCCAACAAACAAAAGCCCTGGACCAGATGGCTTTATAGGTGAATTTTACAAAACATTCAAAAAAGAATTATCACCTATTCTCCTCAAGCTCTTCCAAAAAATCCAGAAGGAGGGAAGGCTCCCAAACACTTTTTGCGAAGCCACCATCACCCTGATCCCAAAATCAGACAAAGACACCACAAAAAAAGAAAACTACAGGCCGATATCTCTAATGAACATAGATGCAAAAATTCTCAATAAAATATCAGCGAACAGAATTCAGCAATACATTAAAAAGATCACACACCATGATCAAGTGGGATTCATCCGTGGTATGCAAGGGTGGTTCAACATCCACAAATCAGTTAACGTGATACACCACATTAACAAAATGAAAAATAAAAATCATATGATCATATCAATGGATGCAGAAAAAGCATTTGAAAAATCCAGCAGCCATTTATGATAAAAACCCTTAAGCAAGTGGGACTAGAAGGATCATATCTCAACATAATAAAGGCCATATATGATGAACCCACAGCTAACATCATACTCAATGGGGAAAAGCTAAAACCATTCCCCTTAAGATCAGGAACAAGGCAAGGTTGCCCACTTTCTCCACTTCTATTCAACCTAGTGCCGGAAATTCTAGCCACAGCAATCAGACAAGAAAAAGAAATAAGAGGTATCCAAATCGGTAAGGAGGAAGTATAATTGTCATTATATGCAAATGACATAATACTATATGCAGAGAACCCTAAAGACTCCACCAAGAACCTATTAGAGCTGATAGATGAATTTAGTAAAGTAGCAGGATACAAAATTAATATTCAGAAATCAGTTGCATTTGTATATACCAATAATAAAACATCAGAAGGAGAATTTAAAAAAAAACAATCCCATTTACAATTTCTTCAAATACTATAAAATACCTGGGAATAAATTTAACCAAAGAAGTAAAAGATCTGTACTCAGAAAATTATACGACACTGAAGAAAGAAATGAAAGAAGATATAAATAGATGGAAAAACATACTATGTTCATGGATAGGAAGAATTAATATAGCTAAAATGCCCATACTGTCTAAGGCAATATACATATTCAACGCAATTCCTATCAAACTACCAACGACATTTTTCACAGAAGTGGAACATATAATCCTAGAATATATATGGAACCATAAAGATCCCGGATAGCCTCAGCAATCTTGAGAAATAAGAACAAAGTGGGAGGTATAAGGATACCTGACATCAAATTATACTACAAGTCTACAGTAATCAAAACAGCATGGTACTGGCATAAAAACAGACACATAGATCAATGAAACAGAATAGAGAACCCAGAAATAAATCCATGCCTATATGGCCATTTAATCTATGACAATGGAAGCAAGAATGTACGGTGGGGTAAAGACAGTCTATTCAATAAATGGTGCTGCGAAACCTGGACAGACACATGCAAAAAAATGAAGCAGGACCACCTCCTTACACCATATACAAAAATAAATTCAAAATGGCTTAAAGACTTAAATGTACGATCTGAAACCATAAAATTCCTAGAAGAAAATATAGGAAGAAACTTCACAGACATTACCCAGAATAAGATTTTTACTGATATATCCCCTCGCTCAAGGGAAGTAAGAGAAAAAATAAACATGTGGGATTACATCAAACTAAAAAGTTTTTTCACAGCAAAGGAAACCATCAATAAAACAAAAAGGGATCCTACTAAATGGGAAAAGATATTTGCCAATGATATATCCGATAAGGGGTTAATATCCCAAATTTATAAAAAAAAACAACCCTCACTCAATTCAAAAAAACGAAACAACCCAATTAAAAAATAGGCAGAGGACATGAAGAGACATTTTTCTAAAAAGGACATACAGATGGCAAACAGACATATGAAAAAATGCCCAACCTCACTAACCATCAGAGAAATGCAAATAAAAACCACAATGAGATACCACCTCACCCCAGTCAAAATGGCTGTCATCAATAAATCAACAAACAACAAGTACTGGTACAGATGTGGAGAAAAGGGAAACCTTGTGCACTGTTGGTGGGATTGCAGATTGGTGTAGCCACTATGGAAAACAGTATGGAGGTGTTTAAAAAATTTTAGATTTTTGAGATACCTCCATACTGTTATTATAAATGACAGCCTTACTGGGTAGAGCAATCTTGGTTGTATGTTTTTGCTTTTCATCACTTGAAATATTTCCCACCACTCCCTTCTTGCCTGCAAAGTTTCTATTGAGAAATCAGCTGGCAGTCTATGGGGCTCCCTTGTAGGTAACTAACTGCTTTTCTCTTGCTGCTTTTAAGATTCTCTTTGTCTTTAAGCTTTGGCATTTTAATTATGATGTGTCTTGGTGTGGGCCTCTTTGGATTTATCTTGTTCGGGACTCTCTGTGCTTCCTGGGCTTGTATGTCCATCTCCTTCACGAGGTTAGGGAAGTTTTCTGTCATTATTTCTTTACATAGGTTTTCAATTCCTTGCTCTCTCTCTTCTCTTTCTGGTATCACTATAATGTGAATGTTGGTATGCTTGATATTGTCCGGGAGGCTCCTTAAGCTCCCCTCAATTTTTTTGGATTCTTTTTTCTTTTTCCTGTTCTGGTTGGGTGTTTTCTGCTACCTTATCTTCTACATCGTTGATTGGATCCTCTGCTTCATCTGATCTACTCTTGATTCCCTGTAATGTATTTCATTTCCATTATTGTATCCTTTATTTCTGACTGGCTCTGTTTCATGGTTTCCGTCTCCATTTTTATGTCAGCTCTATATTTTATAACATTCAGTTTAATTTTCCTCAGCCCCAGAGAAGGCAGTCTAGCACATTGTATGTTTAGGAAAGAAAGTAATGAATTGTCAGGAAGGGTAGATTAGAAGCAGTTGACTGACTAGTCAAGATCCTCAGCCATATTATTGTCAAGGAGATGTGATTTTCTGTGTTTCAGTCCTTCTTAGGAACTGTGTGTTATCCTCATGGCAGTGTGTTCAGTCAAAGCATTTGGGTCATCTAATCCACTCACACTGGCTTTGGTTTCTCATACACATAATGACTGACGACATATTTGATATTTGTATATATTTCCCTCTTCTGAGCCTCCTTTCCTGCCTCAATTCCAGTGCAAACTCAGACATTTCAAGAATGCAAGGTTTAACAAAACATATGATACTGAATTAAACATGAAATGTGGTGTTTAATTTCACCCTGAACTATATTTGTGATATAGTGTGAAGTTTTAAAATAATGTTTTAGCACAAAAATGTAAATGTTCCTGTAAATGTCACATCTTTCTCAAGTGCTTTGTTGATTCATTGTTAATTATATTTCTGCTACTCATTAACACTGTAGTGCAGGGATATTCAGTCTCAGAGCTTTCCAAGTACTGATTTGATGAGATGGCTCACAGGTATTGGGGAGATAGGGTGATGGACTTGCTGATTTTTTTGGCACTGTAACCAATCTTCAGGGAAGAATGTGAAACTTTTTAGGAAAAAAATTGCCAACCTCAAAGTGTCCTGTTCTCACAGGTCGCTGAAATTTTCTCAGATCTTCCAGGACTCTTGTGGCACCCACACATGTTCCTTTCCCCCAAACTGCCAACCTTTTCCCTGGATGTATTGTTATGGCCCGTCCCTATGCACCCTCTAAGGGAGGAGTAGAGTGCAGTTTCTGAGAGAGAAAATGGGGACTATTTGGCTGTTAAGACAAGAAGGGCAAGATCCACGAGGCCAAAGAAAGAATGAATCAAGAGAAAAGGCAGTTAGTCCAATATATAGGTACACAATAGTCTTGGGATGATAGAGATTTGTAGCTCAAGAGCCAGGTAAAGCACTTCAAGGCAATTGTGGATACTAGGATCTCCCAGAAAAGGAGTATACTGGGCAGAGGCAAAAAGCTGAGCTTTGTCCGTTTCACTAATTGAGTCCCTCTGGGATGGCTTAGAGTGGATAGGGAGAAAGGCCCAAAAAATGGATGTTGATGATTTGATACTAATTGCCCTAATGGCTATACAGTTGGCTTTCCATATCAGTGGGTTCTGCCTCTGTGGATTCAAGAATGAAATTATTTGAAAAGAAAAATACGATGTTGCAAACAGGTGCTATGTAATTGGGCCTATGATGGTTGTGTCTGTACTGAACACAGTATAACAACTATTTACATACCATTTACATTGCATTAGGTGTTATAAGTAATCTTGAGATGATTTAAAACATAGAGGAGGGTGTGCGTAAATTACATACAAACACTATGCTATTTTATATAAAGGACTGAGTATCCTTGGAGTTTGGTATCTGTGGGGTGCTGGAACCAATTCCCCACAAATACTAAGGGATGACTGTATGTACCTTGCCTCATTTTATCACACAAAAGAGTGTTTCAAGGGGCCCCTGGATCTGAGAAGGCTCAACACACCCGGGAGTAGCTAAGCTTCATCCTGCTGCTTCCTGGTCTGCTCACAACACAACCAGCATTGGACTGAGGCTTTCTTTTTTCTTCTTCTTTTTTTATCTTTGCACTCTTTTTTTCTTTTTTTTTTTTTACTAGTTTCAGGTGCACAAGACAAAGTAATATTTAGATGTTTGTCATTTATATCCCTCACACTGTGTGAAGCCCCTCCCCCATCCACTATCCCTCTGACATCGCTCAGAACCATTACATTTCCACTGTCTCTATTCCTAATGCTGTACTCCGCTTCTTGTAAGTATATACATACACATACACACACACACACACACACACACACACACTCAGACACACATACACACACACACACACACACACACATATAAACGTGTAGTTGATATTCATTATTGTTCAGCTTCAGCTTCAGGTGTACAAAGCAGTGATCAGGCGTCTACATCATCCCTGAGGTGGTCTCCCTAATGAGACAAGTGTCCACCGGATACCCTACAAAATCTTTACAACATTGTTGATTACATTACCCAAATTAATTTTCAAAACCCCGTGGCCATCTTGTGGTCAGTGACTGTTTTCTAATCCCCTCACCTTCCCCCTTATCCCCACCCCCCGCCCCTCTAGCAACCCTCAGTTTTTCCTCCATGTTTCCAAAACTGTTTCTGATTAGTTCATTCACTTATTCTTTTCTTTAGATTCCACATATAAATGAGATCATATGGTGTTTGTCTTTCTCTGTCCGACTTATTTCACTTAACATAATGTTCTCTAGGTCCATCCGTGTTGTTGCAAATGGTAAGATTTCTTTCTTCTTTATGGTTGCATAATACTGCATTGTATAAATGTACCACAGTTCCTTAATCCAGTTGTCTACCGATGGGCATTTCAGTTGTTTCCATGTCTGGGCTACTGTGTATAGTGCTGCAATAAACATAGGAGTGCATACATTTTTTTGAATTTTGGATTTCTCTGGATAGATACCTAGGAGTGGAATTGCTGGATCATAAGGTAGTTCCATTTTCAGATTTTTGAGATACCTCCATACTGTTTTCCATAGTGGCTGCACCAATCTGCAATCCCACCAACAGTGCACAAGGGTTCCCTTTTCTCCACATCCGCGCCAGCACTTGTTGTTTGTTGATTTATTGATGATAGCCATTTTGACTGGGGTGAGGTGGTATCTCATTGTGGTTTTTATTTGCATTTCTCTGATGGTTAGTGAGGTTGAGCATTTTTTCATATGTCTGTTTGCCATCTGTATGTCCTTTTTAGAAAAATGTCTCTTCATGTCCTCTGCCCATTTTTTAATTGGTTTTTTTTTTTTTAATTGAGTGAATTTTTTTTTTTTTTATAAATTTGGGATATTAACCCCTTATCGGATATATCATTGGCAAATATCTTTTCCCATTAGTAGGATCCCTTTTTGTTTTATTGATGGTTTCCTTTGCTGTGAAAAAACTTTTTAGTTTGGTGTAATCCCACATGTTTATTTTTTCTCTTACTTCCCTTGAGCGAGGGGATATATCAGTAAAAATCTTATTCTGGGTAATGTCTGTGAAGTTTCTTCCTATATTTTCTTCTAGGAATTTTATGGTTTCAGATCGTACATTTAAGTCTTTAAGCCATTTTGAATTTATTTTTGTATATGGTGTAAGGAGGTGGTCCTGCTTCATTTTTTTGCATGTGTCTGTCCAGGTTTCGCAGCACCATTTATTGAATAGACTGTCTTTACCTCACCGTACATTCTTGCTTCCATTGTCGTAGATTAAATGGCCATATAGGCATGGATTTATTTCTGGGTTCTCTATTCTGTTCCATTGATCTATGTGTCTGTTTCTTTGCCAGTACCATGCTGTTTTGGGTACTGTAGACTTGTAGTATAATTTGATGTCAGGTATTTGATTATACCTCCCACTTTGTTCTTATTTCTTAAGGTTGCTGAGGCAATCTGGGGTCTTTCATGGTCCCATATAAATTTTAGGATTATATGTTCCACTTCTGTGAAAAATGTCGTTGGTAGTTTGATAGGAATTGCGTTGAATATGTATATTGCCTTAGGCAGTATGGACATTTTAACTATATTAATTCCTCCTATCCATGAACATGGTATGTTTTTCCATCTATTTATATCTTCTTTCATTTCTTTCTTCAGTGTCGTATAATTTTCTGAGTACAGATCTTTTACTTCTTTGGTTAAATTTATTCCCAGGTATTTTATAGTATTTGAAGAAATTGTAAATGGGATTGTTTTTTTTAAATTCTCCTTCTGATGTTTTATTATTGGTATATACAAATGCAACTGATTTCTGAATATTAATTTTGTATCCTGCTACTTTACTAAATTCATCTATCAGCTCTAATAGGTTCTTGGTGGAGTCTTTAGGGTTCTCTGCGTATAGTATTATGTCATTTGCATATAATGACAATTATACTTCCTCCTTACCGATTTGGATACCTCTTATTTCTTTTTCTTGTCTGATTGCTGTGGCTAGAATTTCCGGCACTAGGTTGAATAGAAGTGGAGAAAGTGGGCAACCTTGCCTTGTTCCTGATCTTAAGGGGAATGGTTTTAGCTTTTCCCCATTGAGTATGATGTTAGCTGTGGGTTTATCATATATGGCCTTTATTATGTTGAGATATGATCCTTCTAGTCCCACTTGCTTAAGGGTTTTTATCATAAATGGCTGCTGGATTTTTCAAATGCTTTTTCTGCATCCATTGATATGATCATATGATTTTTATTTTTCATTTTGTTAATGTGGTGTATCACGTTAATTGATTTGTGGATGTTGAACCACCCTTGCATACCACGGATGAATCCCACTTGATCATGGTGTGTGATCTTTTTAATGTATTGCTGAATTCTGTTCACTGATATTTTATTGAGGATTTTTGCATCTATGTTCATTAGAGATATCGGCCTGTAGTTTTCTTTTTTTGTGGTGTCTTTGTCTGATTTTGGGATCAGGGTGATGGTGGCTTCGCAAAAAGTGTTTGGGAGCCTTCCCTCCTTCTGGATTTTTTGGAAGAGCTTGAGGAGAATAGGTGATAATTCTTTTTTAAACATTTTGTAAAATTCACCTATAAAGCCATCTGGTCCAGGGCTTTTGTTTTTTGGGAGATTGTTGATTACTGATTCAATTTCCCTGGTTGCAATCAATCTATTCAGGTTTTCTGTTTCTTCTTGAGTTAGCCTTAGAAGGTTGTATGCCTCTAGAAAATTGTCCATTTCTTCCAGATTGTCAAATTTGTTGGCATATAGTTGCTCATAGTAATTTCTTTAAATTTTTGTATTTCTATGGTGTCTATTGTCGCTTCTCCTCTTTCATTTTTTATTTTATTATTTTGGGTCCTCTCTCTCTTTTGTTTTAAATGAGTCTGGCTAAAGGTTTGTCAATTTTGTTTATCTTCTCCAAAAACCAACTCTTGGATTCATTGATCTTTTGTGTTGTTTTTCTGGTTTCTATTTCATTTATTTCCGCTCTGATCTTTATTATCTCCTTCCTTGTACTCTGTTTGGGCTTATTTTGTTGTTCTTTTTCCAGATCCCTTAAGTGTGAAGATAAACTGTTGATTAGTAATGTTTCTTGTTTCTTTATGTAGGCCTGCAATGCTATGAACTTCCCTCTTAGGACTGCTATCGCGGCATCCCATAGATTTTTGGGTCGTCGTGTTTTCATTTTCGTTTGTTTCGAGATATCTTTTGATTTTTTCCTTGATCTCCTGCTTGACCCATTCATTATTTAGTAACATCTTATTCAGCCTCCATGAATTTGTGTGTCTTTCAGTTTTTTCCCTGTAGTTCATTTCTAATTTCATAACACTGTGGTCAGAGAAGACAATTGGTATGATTTCAATTTTCTTAAATTTATCAAGACTTGTTTTGTGGCCTAACATGTGGTCTATCTTGGAAAACGTTCCATATGCGCTTGAGAAGAACGTGTATTCTGCAGCATTGGGGTGGAATGCTCTGAAAATATCGATTAAATCCAAGTAGTCCAATGTGTCATTTAAGGCCGTTGTTTCCAGATTGATTTTCTGTTTGGAAGACCTGTCCCTTTTAGTCAGAGGTGTGTTGAAGTCCCCTACTTTGATAGTGTTACTGTTGATCTCTGTCTTTATGTCAGTCAATATCTGTTTTATATATTTAGGTGCTCCTATGTTGGGTGCATAGATGTTTACTAGGGTTATGTCCTCTTGTTGGATTGATCCCTTTATCACTATATAGTGCCCGTCTTTGTCTTTTAATATTTTCTTCATTTTAAAGTCTATTTTGTCAGATATAAGTATTGCAACTCCAGCTTTTTCTCATTTGCATTTGCATGAAATATCTTACTCCAACCCTTCACTTTCAGCCTGTGTGTGTCTTTTGATCTGAGGTGAGTCTCTTGTATACAACATATACAAGAGTCTTGCTTTCTTATCCACTCAGCCACCCATTCTCTCTTGATTGGAGCATTTAATCCGTTTACATTTAAAGTGATTATTGATAGGTACATAGTTATTGCCATTTTTAAATTTGTAGTTAGATTGTTTTCATGTTTCTTCTATTTACAGAAGTCCTTTTAGTATTTCTTGCAATGCTGGCTTGGTGGTAATAAATTCCTTTAGCTTATTCTTTTCTGGGAAGCTCTTTATCTCTCCGCCAACTTTAAATGATAGCCTTGCTGGATAAAGCAACCTAGGTTGTAGGCCTTTGTTTTCCATCACTTTGAGTATCTCCTGCCACTCCCTCCTGGCCTTCAATGTTTCTGTAGAAAAGTCATTTGATAGTCTTATGGGAGTTCCCTTGTATGTAACCGTCTGTCTTTCTCTTGCTGCTTTTAGGATTCTCTCTTTGTCTTTAACTTTTGCCATTTTAACTATAATGTGTCTTGGTGTGGACCTGTTTGGGTTTATCCTGGTTGGAACTCTCTGCACTTCCTGGGCTTATATGTTGGTTTCCTTCACCAGGTTAGGGGTGTTTTCCAGCATTATTACTTCAAATATGTTCTCAATCCTTTGCTTCCTCTCTTCACCTTCTGGTATTCCTATGATGCGCATGTTGTTGCGCTTGATGTTATCCCATAGGTCTCTTAAACCATCTTCATTGCTTTTTATTCTTTTTTCTTTCTGTTGTTCTCTTTGGGTGATCTCTGCTAACTTGTCTTCTAAGTCGCTGATTCGATCCTCTGTTTCATCTAACCTGCTGTTAATTCCCTCAAGTGAGTTCTTTATTTCGGTTATTGTGTTCTTTAGTTCTAACTGGTTGTTCGTTATGATTTCTACATCCTTCTTGATGTCCTCTCTAAGCTCCTTAAACATTCTTATCATCAGTGTTCTGAACTCTGTCTCTGATAGGTTGGTTACCTCTGTTTCATTTGGTTCCATTTCTGGAGGTTTCTTCTGTTCTTTTATTTGGGACATGTTTTTTTGTTTCCCCATTCTGGCGGACTCTCTGTGTTTGCTTCGATGTATTAGGTATATCCCTTAGAGTTGTTAGTTCTTGCTGGGTTATCTTATGTAGTATGTGTCCTTTACATTTGACTTGCACTACTTCGTTCTTCTCCTCTGCATGTGCTCCAAAGGTGACTCTTGTGTTGTGTATATTGTCCTGTTAAAGAAGATCTTTAATTGCTTTTCACTTGTGAGTAGGTGGGGTTAACTCCTAGGCTGACTAGTTGTGAGACTTGGTTCTGCCCACCGCAGGGTGTTCTGTTGCGTGAGGGTTGACCCCTTAAATATAGTTTGGCCTCTATGGGCTCTTGTGCCTGTAAAGAATCCCCTCTTGGTGTGTCACTTGTAGGTCAAACCCAGTAGTACTCCGGTTTGGTCTGGAGTTGGCCTCTGGGTATGTTGAATCTTGTGCCTCTTAAGTTGGGTCCTGGTAGAGCAATTTTAGAACAAAGCAAATCACCATGCACAACAACAACAACAACAAAGAAAAAATCAAATACATTCACATGTAAAAACAACCGACAACCCACACTCAACACAGGCAAAGATATCAAGACAAAACCAAACAACAAAAAAAAGCAGCGCCAGTCTTGGCTTAAGCCCACCAAGTAATCTCCAGGTTTTCCTCTGCTGTACCAAACAGTCCTTTGTGTATTGTGCAGGCAGAGCAGGTCACCTGGTGTCCAGAGTGACGTTGGGACTGCAGATTTAGATGCGTGGGGCCGAGGGGTCTGGATGGTAGTTTCTACAAAGTCAGTGCAGTTTCTGCCCTTGCCTGCACATATGCGCACTGAGAGTAATACCACTAGCCCTGTGTCCAGTTCTCCTAAGTCTTAGAGCACTTTTTCCTTGTGTGTGTGTGTGTGTGTGTGTGTGTGTGTGTGTGGTGAGTGTGGGTTTTCTGAGCTGCTGAAAGCCCAGAGCTGTGTCTGCCACCTACTGCTGATCCCTGGGAGTGCCTCTGCAGTTGTAATTGCCCTGCCCTAGGCAGGCCAGAAAGGGTGGGGGCTGGGGATGGAGGGGTCTTCTCTCTCCTAGCCCAGCCGTGTCACACTCTTCCCGCAGGCCAGAAAAGGTGGTGGCTGGGGGTGGAGGAACCTCTTCTCTCCTAGCCCAGCAAAAATCACACTCTTCCCAGCCTCTTCCCTGGGTCAGAGCTGCACGCCGGTCTTCCCAGAGCCTGAGGACTACAGCTCCTCTGTAATCTGACACTACTCCTCAGTTCAGGGGCCAGTTTAAGTCTCTGGAAGGGCGGGGTAGGGATGGAAGAGTGGGGCGAGGGGCACAGATATAGTGTTTGTGTCCTTTGTCTGTCCTAGGGCCCACCTGGAGGTCTCAGCTGAGGTTATTGCCTCAAATGCTGGATATGCTGCCCCCTCGGCAGGAGAGATCAGCTGTGGGATGCAGGGAAATAGCCCACCTCCTGGCTTTTGTGTTCTCTGTTCCATGCTGGGATCCCCTGTGTCTCTGTAGCTATCCATGCCGGCTGCGTCTCCACATCCGCAGATGTGGGCATGTTTCCACAGCCGAAGGTGCGGGTCGCGTCCCCACAGCCACAGGTGCGGGCAGCGTCTCCACAGTCGCAAATACGGGTCATGTCTCCACTCTGCTCCCTTCTCTCTTCCCCTGCTCACCCAATTTGCCCACCTTCAAGTAAACCTTACATGAGTCTCTTAGCTGTTCTGCGTGATGAGCAGAGAGTCCTTTGATGGATTATAGATATCCCGTTTGTGATAAGATCTGGAGGAGAACTGAAAAAGTGCGCCTTGCTGTTGC
This sequence comes from Rhinolophus sinicus, assembly GCF_057876585.1. Classification (NCBI taxonomy): domain Eukaryota; kingdom Metazoa; phylum Chordata; class Mammalia; order Chiroptera; family Rhinolophidae; genus Rhinolophus; species Rhinolophus sinicus. Next base: position 33,591,848 of record NC_142506.1, read on the forward strand.
TATTCCTATGACGTCTGGACTTAGGCTTTCTTAAAGTGCAGTGAACCATGTGCTCCCATATTCCAAGGGATTCTGATGATCAATTACTCTTAAATATAATTAATTTATTCAATAAATAATTACTAAGTGTCTGCTATATGCATCGTAAAATCCTAACAAATTCCCTTTGTTATTCTCTCGCTCTCTTTTTTGATCAATGAATCTTAAGCCTGCAGTTCTAGCCTAGATCATTCCCCTGAGCACCAGACTCAAGGTTGGTTAATCCCTACCTAGCATACATGACCTTGTGCAGACCATGTCCTCCAGGAAATATTCCTTAGTCTGTGGATAATTTCAGTGCACTTATCTGTGCTCCCACAGCATTCTGTGGGACTGTAGCGCTGTAGAAATATCCCAAACACAGTGGAACTATCTGCGTTCCCATGCTGTTGTGTGCCTGCCCATACCATAGTAGAGCGGTGGTTCTGGCTGTGGTTCCCAGAGCGGCAGCACCACCATTATCTGGAAGCTGCTTAGAAATATAAATTTTCAGGCCCTTGACCTGCTGAATCTTCACAGATGAGGTTGGGGCCCTGACATCAGTGTTTTAACAAGCCCTCCAGGAAATTCTGATTCTTGCTAAAATTAGAGAAACACTCTACAGAGAAATTATCTTACCTGCTAGATAATTAGCTCCTTAAAGGCAGGGATGAGCCTGGTTCATCTTTGTGCCCTCAGTATCTAGAAAAAGTTCCCAAGAGCCTGGCCCATGGTGGGCAAAGCTGTGGACTTGCTGTCTTTTTGATGATTTTATGAGTAGAACTGAGGAATGGCCAATTTTTTGCTTCCAATAATGGCTCCTGACCCTGGCACACAAAGAATTTCTGAAAGAAAAATAGATGAATGAGAATAAAGAACCTCTTCATCAATGGGTGCCAGCTGAAGCCCAGGAGGAAGCTTGGGAAAGTCTGGGTGGGATCATGCCATTTTGGCTCGGGCCCAAATGGTGCTATTCTCTGTTTGCCCCCGAATTCAGACCCTGGCTGCTGCATGGAGGAGGGAAGTTTAGGGAAGAGAGGGATTGATTGTGAGTTGGCCTGAGAGCAGACCCTGGTTTACTTGTCACCCAGCTGCATGCAGGGGTGAGATAGAAAAGAGAGGGATGATGCTCTTAGGGGGCCTGAGACATCTTGCCTACCCAACCACATGGACATAAAGAGAATCACAAGAGTATTACTAAGGATAATGGGAGCTAACATTTATGGAATACTTATTATGTGTTAGATAGGACACTGCGTTCTAAGTGAGGTGATGACAATGACAGTTTTTCATATGAGGAAATTGAGGCAAAGCGAATATATTGTCAAGGCCACAAAACGGGTAAGTGGCAGAGCCTAATCTCATAACTACTCTGCTAAACCTCTTCTCCCCAGAGAGACAGAAAAATGCAGGGTGGCTCTGATTGCTGTTTTGGGGCAAGTAACAGCGAGTTTGATAGGGATGGAAGAGAATAGGTATGTGGGGACACACACACACACACACACACACACACACACTCACTCACAATGAGGGAATGATTCTGAGGCCTCCGTTGGATGCTGGGGGTCTTGTAATCTACCCAGACTCTCAGTCTAGAAGAGAGTGGGGATGGTTGGTGTGCCCTGAGGGCTTAGCCCTTGCCTAGGCCCTATGAGCACATGGTAGCCAGAAGCAGGGCCTATGAGAGAGAGGGAACAAGGGCTAAGGTTGCTTGCTTTTAAGGCACAATGAACGTTCCCTACTTTCCAGGTCCCCAGTAAAAAACATGACCCAATGACTGTCTTCTGGTCAGACAAAGCAGGCTGGACAATCTTCCTTCCAGTGTTGGGCACAGGGAACGCAGTGGGCAGGGGGCAGGCAGAGGCAGGTTTGGCCTGATGGAACCATGCTCTATGGCTGTCTATCCTTCCCTAAACCACAGAAAAGTAGGGACAGAGAGAAGAGGGGGGCTCTCCAGAGAAAGGGAGTCTCAGCGGTGGGCGTGCAGTGGGCAGTGAGACCAATGTCTGATTAAATTGGGAAGGAGGAGAAGCAGGCAGAGAAATGGTTCTTTACCCAATTTACATTTGAGCAGTTTCAGAACCTCCCTTAACAAAGGTGATGACAGTGAATTGGGTAGAGATTTTAAGTCAATAAATAAGAAAGTTGATACCTTTTTCACTGTTTTCCTGCAAAGGTGTTTTGGAATTATAAAAACATTTTTTTCCCCTTTTTAGTAGAATTGCTAGCTTTGGTGTTTCTCTTTGCGTTAAACGTGCATTATTTTTTCTTAGAGTGATTAGATTGAATGAGAATTAATTTAGTTCACTTAGTGATGTACTAATTAATTGTTGTGGGTTATGGGAAACAGAGTTGGTTTATGATATACATATATACATATATATGTATACATATAAATATAAAATGATATAATGATATCTATATATCTATGTATTTTTTTACCTGATATCTCAAAGTACATGCTTGAGAGATGACCAAAAGTTTTCCTCCTATGTTACAGATGAGGAGGTGACTCAAGGAGGCCAATCGTGCTGCCCCTGGGTGATCAGTCAGTTATCAGAGGCAGGATTAGGTCTCAGTTTTCTTTGTGCTGTTCTGACCAGTATGCATGCTCTTAGGGATTTGTGCAGCACAACCTTTGCCTGCGTTTCTGAGGCAAGTGACCTATTTTTAAGTAGGCTCATCCCAGAGAGGCCCTTAATGGATTTACCTCACTTTTAAAAGGAAGAGTTCATTTCTTCTCCTCCCAAGTTGCACATATGATGGGTGAAATTATTATCTCATCAGTTTAATTCTCCCTCTTTTTATTTTGGAGGGTAGGGCTCTAGCAGCACTCGTTTCTACTGAAACAGATTCCTTGTGGTGACAAAGACCTCGCACTAAGCCCTGGAGGGGTGCGATGGAGCCAGTGCGTAGCCTCCAGTGGTTGCTAGTTCCCATTTCTTGTAGCACTGGGATCCCAGGCTGCACATTCTCAGAAATGCCACATAGGTACAGGCAGCTGCATTGGTCCAGGGAGCTGGGTTTTCTTCATCAGCCCTTTCCTCTCAAACTGTATGAAGCACAAGGAAGCACATTTTGGATTTCAGACTGACTGACTGTCAGGACAAAGTAATTTCAGATTAATTGGAATTTATTTGAAGGGAGAGAAAATGGAGGCAGGAACTTCCATTCAGTAATGGAAGGGAATGACAAGAAATCAGTAACAGTCCTCATGGCAGATGAACAGAACTTGTGCTCAGGCACCACTAGATTTAGGGAGTTGTTGACTGGGAAGCTGCCCTGGTGCCAATCTAAAATGATAACAACCTGGAAATATGGGCAGAGTAACTCATGTTTCCATATGATGCCTTCCATAACTAGCCAATGTAAACTGATTCTGCTCCCACTAAAACAGGTAAGCTAGACTAGAAATTAAAGACACACTCTGCGTTACCATCTTTGAGTATCTTTGCAACATTTATGTGTGAATTACATGTTCTAGCTAAGGCCAGCTCTTGTGGACGGTTGTGGAAAGCTGGCATTTGTAGCGATTGGCTATTTTGAAACTCAATAATACATGATGTAGTACTGTTTATTGGGAATAAGTAATTTATTTTAGAGTGATTTATTTTATTGTCTACATCTTTACATGGTTCTATTTGTTTCTGAGGTGTTTTCTGGTTTTGAAGACCATAGTAATTAATCTCTCATTTTTGATATTAGAAAAGTACACAGTTCTTATTAATAGAAAATATGTTTCTCTTTATTTCCATAAAATAAATGAATGAATGTTTAAAGGGTATTGGTTTGAAGGATCATCAAATTATTGACTACTCAGGCCTCTCACATGTCTTGGTAGGTAGATATGGGTCCACTTACCTTCCCAACTAGAAGTATAGAATTGAATGTGGAAGAAAGGGAAGATTTTTGCCAATGTCACAGAGAAATGACAAAAGTCAGTGACAAATCAAATGAGGGAAGACAATGAAAAGCTCTACTGCACTGATTTGCATTTACCCAAACTAGATTGCTTTAGAGATGTGGCCTTGTAGGGTGAATGGGGGAACTGGTACTTTGGAGAGCTCATCACTCTCAGGGCACTAAAGAGGTCAGGATCAGATCCGGCAATGGAATCTTTTGGTTGTTTGCAGTTTCAATGTGAATATATGAACTCAATCAAAGATTATTCTGAGATTTTTCTCTTACAGTAATAAGAGCCAGTGCCTATTTGTTACATGCAAGAATCAATTTAGAAATAATGTTGTTTTGAAATGTTGTTTTGCCATATCTAATTGGGATCTAACAAGATGTCAGAAAAATAGGAAAATGGAAGAATGAGCCAAGAGTCAGGAGGAGAGATGTGTAAACACAGAAATCTCCCCCTCCCCCGCTCTTTGTTCAACAGCTAACTTAGGAAGAGACTATTCAAAGGCGATTGATTCTCTACATTGCTGCAGAATTATGCAACCTCACTGGAGAAAGAGTCCAGATAAACATAAAGCCTAATGATTACCGATATGTTATTATTTCCCCAGGTTGAACAAGGGAATTATTATTAGTAGTGGATTTTGGCATTTTCCTTTTGCCCTTTACAGATCATTAAATGCATTTTCAAATCAAGAAAATTCTCGAAGGCCTTCACAAGCTAGGATTGTTTATAGGGCAAAACTCGCTCCCAACAAATATTTGCAACTTAATGATACATTTGTATAAAGCCCAGAATTTTTGTATAAAATAGGTGTCATCTCAGTATATGTTTTACTGCTCTGTTAAGAATCTACCTTTCCCTTGAAATTAGTCCCCATCTTATATGGAACAAATACACTGAAGTGGTCATTTACTTTAAATTAATTCAGTGCTGGCCTAGAAAATATGGCTCCCAAATGATGGCAAAATTATTCCAACAAGGTAGCCTATGAGAATATTAACCATGAGAATAGTGAACTGTACAAGTCAGTGTTTTTCATTCCAAGCTGCTGTAACTATATGAAAGGAAAATGTCTGGCAGCAGGCAAAGGGGGCATTTGACCTACAGGGCTTTATCGCCTGTACTTCTTAAAAATTCCATTTTATTTTTCCTTTTACTCACTGGTGGAAAACAGACATTTTGAGCAGATGAGACATTTGAAGATCTCCCTGTTTCAGGGGCAAAATATAAACAAACACACTGGTTCATCAGTGTCCAGAGTTTCCTGCTTATTGTTTTCTTTACAGTCTCCTGCTCTCATTATGGGAAATAGTTCTGTCTCCTATTTTGGACTCCTTTTAGTAGAATGAGTGAATAGATGCACGGAGTTCTCTCCCCTTAAAGATTGCTGACCCTTCTGGATACAAATATTACTTCTCCTGGAGCTTAGTCCTGAAGTCTTATAACCTAGCACCTTGGCTTCCTGACAGAATATCCCCACGAAGGGTGAGCCACAATGTTGGCTTTTGTGGTTTAGTTCATCGTTGCTGGGTTTGTTTATCATTCTTCCTCTCAGAGGTCCCTACTTCCTGGTTCTTAGCTCTTAGTTCACCCAAATAGCAGTGGGAACTGGTAACTAAAGATAAGGATATAAAGAGCATGTCCTTGTTCATGTAGCCCTCCCTCCTCGTCAGGTGGATGATATTTTCCTGAGGCTCTGGTGCTTGACCTTCAGTTCACTTAGAGTCATCAGTGGAGACTTTAAAACTCTTGGTCAAGATGGCAGAGTAAGAAATGCTGTGCTTGCCTCCTTCCAATGACTACATCAAAATTACAGCTAAATTATAGAACAACCATCTTTGATAACCATCTGAAGACTAGTTGATTGGAACTCCTATAACTAAGGATATAAAGAAGTCACATCAAAACTGGTAGGAGGGACAGAGATGCAAAACTGGCTGGTCCAACACCTACATGTGGCAGTTAAGAATTGGTTGGGATATCTCAGCTACAGAGGTCCCCCCCTGAGGATCAAGTGGTCCCAGCCCCACACCAGGCTCCCCAGCCCAGAGCACTAGTAGCAGGAAGAGGAATCTCTATGACAACTGGCCATGAAAATCAGCAGGGACTCAGTCCAGTTGGGGTGGAGGGTGGCTGGAGACTCAAGTGTCCCTTAAAGGGCCTGAGCACAGACTCACTTGTTCAGAAACACTTGCCCTAATCTCCAGAGAAGGGACATCAGATAGAAATGTGACAGAGACATACAGGGAGGAAGTGAATTGTCTGGTTTCAGGGAGAGGATTGGAGGGGCAGCTTTCTCAGGTGCTGCTGGATGCCATTGTTCCTTGTTGAGCCCTTCCATCACACAGCCTGCAGGTGTAGGCTAGTGCAAAGTCTGAGTCTCCATTAACCAAACTAACACTGATGTCATCCTACCCTGGTGAATTTCTGAGACCCTGCTCCACTCAATTCACATGCCTGGCCAGAACCTCTTGGAGGCTAACCCACACAAGGAGCCAGCCTGGGTCTGTGCTCTAGACTTTCCTAAAACCTCTTAAAGAACCATAAATCCCAAACAAGCAGTGGCTGCTCTTGGCATGCAAAGAGCCATAAACCCCAAACAAGTGTGACCCATTCCTTTTGCTAAGCAGCTCCAAGCCTGGCACTAGTGGCAGCTGACCTTGGTTCACAAGATAAACATTCCTGGGTGCTTCCAATCCCAGAACAGGAGTTACCAACAAAAGATCACTTTGCAGCTCCTACCAATTGATCCCAGGCTGGACAAAGGTAGTAGCTGACCTTGGCCTGCCCCAGAGCCCCCCTGCAAGAGGCCCCAGAACCAACACAATAGGTGGCCAGCTTTACACAACACCAGAACACCACCCAATTAGTGCCAAAAAGACACAACCAAAGGGTGGACTCAGAAAGCACCCGAGCCCCACTAAAGCAAATTATGCTCTGTGGGGTCAACCCATGCACAGCTGGTTGTTCACTGAAGTCATGATGAGTCCTCAGAGCCAGTCAGCCTAAGGGTAAATTCCACCCACTGATGTACCAGCAGCAATCAAGGTTCAGTTATAACAGGAGAGCATACACAACCCATACAAGGGACACCCCTGGAGCACCCGGCTCAGGTGTCTAGGGCAACTGCAGCACTGAGCCCCACATGACACCTACTGCATAAGGAAACTCTGCCAAGACTGGGAGACATAACAGATCTACCTAATATGTAGAAACAAACACAGACGACAGCCAAAATGAAGCAACAAAGAAACACGTCCCAAATGAAAGAACAAGACAAAATTCCAGAAAAGAAATTAACAAAATTGAGGCAAGAAGTCTACCAAATACAGAGTTCAAAACACTGGTTATAAGGATGCTCAATGAACTTAAGGGAAGAATAGATGATCTCAGTGATAACTTCAATAAAGAGCAAGGAAACATGAAAAAGAAGATGGAAAACATAAAAAACAACCAGTCAGAAATGAGGGCTACAACTGAAATGAAGAAAACATTAGATAGAATCAACAACAGATGAGATGAAACAGAGGATCAAATCAGTGATTTGGAAGACAAGGTATTGGAAACTACCCAATTGAAACAGCAAAAAGAAAAAAAGAATAAGGACAGTTTAAGGGGCATCTGGGACAACATCAAGCATAATGACATTTGCATTATAGGAGTACCAGAAGGAGAAGAGACATAGCAAGGGATTGAAAACCCATTTGAAGAAATAATGACTGAAAAGTTCTCTAACCTGATGAAGGATAGACATACAAATCCAGAAGGCACAGAGATTCCCCAAAAAATGAACCCAAAGAGGCCCACACCAAGACACATCATAATTAAAATGCCAAAGGTTAAAGACAAAGACAGAATCTTAAAAGCAGCAAGAAAAAAGCAATTGGTTGCCTACAACTGAGCTCATATAAGATTTTAAGCTTATTTCTCTATAGAAACTTTGCAGGCCAGAAGGCATATGTGTGAAATATTTAAAGTGATGAAAAGCAAGGACCTACAACCAAGATTAATCTACCCAACAAAGCTATCATTTAAAATCAAAGGACATACAAAGAACTTCCCAGACAAGAAAAAACTAAAGGAGTTCATCACCACCAAACCAGCTTACAAAAAATGTTAAAGGGGCTTCTTTAAGAAGTAGAAGAAAATAAAACAAAAAATATGAATAAGAAAATATCACAAAGAAAAAATTATCAATGACAAATGCAAATACATAATAAAAGCAGTGGATCGACCAACACTAAAGCTAGTACACTAAACTTCTGTTAAAAGGCAGAAGTAGGACAATCGTGTGTAATCACAATAGTAAATTAAGGGATACACACAAATGTACACACACAAAAGAAAAAAAAATTGACAAAAACATAAATGTGTAGGTGGTGAGTGAAAATGGTAGTGATTAAAGAATGTATTCGAGATACATAGGTCCAAGATGGTGGATTTGGTAAATGCTATGCTTGCTGCATTCCAGTATCACACCAAAATTACAAATAAATGATAGAACAATCAACCTCAAGAGTCATCTGAAGACTAGCTGAATAGAGCCCCTATAACTAAGGCTATAAAAAAGAGGCCACATTGAGACTGGTAGGAGGGGTGGGGAGGAAAAATGGGTTGACCCCAAATCCACAGAGAGAGATTGAATGCCAGGAGGGGCATCTTGGTGGCAGAGGTACTCCTGAAGAGGGAGGGTCCCCACAGCCCCATGCCGGACTCCCCAGCCCAGGGGTCCTGTGCCGGGAAAAGGAGTTCCCACAGCATCTGGCAGTGAAAATCAGCAAGGACTCCTGGTGGGATGGAAGGCAACTGGAAACCCAGATACCCTCTTGTAGAGTTGGCAGATGGACTTGCTCACTCGTAGGCACTCACCTGTCCTCTGGTGGAGGGGTGGCAGCTTGGGAGGACCAAGGAAACATGGGGAAAGGTTGAATTGTGTAGCTTCAGCACGGGTTTGGAGGGACAGGAGCCATTGGTGTCCTTGTCTGGAGCCTAACACACACATGGTTTACAGGAGAATGCCATCTTTTAAGGATTAAGCCCTCCCCCAAAGGGCCAAGTCTGGTGGAATCCACACCTGTGCTCTGTCTTGGTGACACCCTGAGTCCCCACCCTCTGCACAGCCGGTGCTACATTGCCTGGGAAACTATTGACTGCTGGGCTGCTGGCTCCACCCCACAGGCTACAGAAGCCTGTTTAAAGCAGGTGGAGGGCCTGTGGTGGATTGGGAAATGTTTGCTGGTGGGCTGTAACTCAAGACCTGTGCTGCAGTGTAGATAGGTGGTTGCTTGCTGTAGTGTTCTCAGGGCATTTTTGATGGGTGGTCGTGGGCCCAACACTGATGTGGGAGCGAAGATTGCACTGACTTTAGAAACCATGGACAACACCCCTTAGCTCCCTGGAACCCTGCCCTGCCCACCTAGAGCTGCATTGCCAGGGACACTCTGGGCGCTTGGGTGGCTGATCCTGCTCACAAGCTGCAGAGGTCTTTCACAGCAGCAGACAATGAACAATGGCCTGGGGAGATTTTGGTGGTAAACAGTGACCAAGAAACTGCACTGCAGCCACTTGGGTGTAGCTCTCAGGAGTTTGTGAGCCTGAGGTGGTGGCTGGCTGCAATGTTCTTGGGGTGATGTGCATGGTGTTTACAGGACAGGCACTGGCCTAAGAATTGAATTTGCATTAACTTTGTAAAAACCACTGATCATGTCCCGTGACTCCCTGGAACTCCAACCTGCCCAGCTAGTGCTGCGTTGCTGAGGGCACTCTAAACACTGGGTCAACAAACCTGGCACATGCACCCAAGGAGGCTGTTTCAATAGTTGAGCCTTATGGGCAGCTGGCAGGTGGCAATGGGCCTCTTCCTAAGCTGCCTCAGGCCCACTATTGGTGGCAGCCAGCCTCAGTTCACAGTGAGACCACCCACACATGCCTCCATGTCCAGCCCAGGCAGCAGCCAATCACATATAGCTTTGAGGCTCCTACCAGGTAGCTGCAAGCTGGTAACAGGCAAGGCTGACATTGCCCCGCATGACAGCCCCACCCAAGAATCACCAGAAACAACACACCTAGAGGCCAGCTTCAGACCATACTAGAGCACTACCTATTTAGCCCTACAAGTAGTACACCCAAAGGGGGAATCTCAAAAGTCACAACAGCTCACCACACAGCAGCTCATACACTGTGTGCATAACAAATTCTGACAGTTAGTCAGCCTGGGAGTCAATCCCACCCACTGACATGCCAAAAACAATAAAAACTCAACTACAATAGAACACACAGAGCACACAAGGAACACTCCTGGAACATGCACACAGGAGATTAGGGAGACTGTGTAATTGGACTACATAGGACACATATTACATAAGTCCACCCAGCAAAGACTGAGAGACATAGGAGATCTACCTAATACATAGAAGCAAACACAGAGCAGCACCCAGAATGAGGAAACAAAAAAATATGTCTCAAACAAAAGAACAGGAGAAACCTCCATAAATAGAACTAAATGAAATGGGGGCAACCGACTTACCAGAGTTTAAAACACTGATTGTAAGAAGACTTAAAGAACTTAGTGAGAATTTCAACAAAGATATAGCAAGCATAAAGAAGGACATAGAAAAAATAAAAACAAATATAATAACTGAAATAAAGAATACACTAGAAAGAACCAAAAGCAGATTAGATAAAACAGAGGATTGAATCAATGATTTAGAAGACAAGGTAGTAGAATACACCCAATTGGAAGAACAAAAAGAAAAAAAGACTAAAAAACAATGAAGATAGTTTAAGGGACCTATGGGACAACATCAAGCATAACAACATTAGCATTGTAATAGTACCAGAAGGAGAAGAGAGGAAACAAGGGATCAAGAATCTACTTGAAGAAATAATGACTGAAAACTTCCCTAACCTAGTGAAGGAAACAGACATACAAATCCAGAAAGCACAGAGAGTCCCAAACAAAATGAACACGGACAGGCCCACACCAGGACACATCATAATTAACATGGCAGAGGTTAAAAACAAAGAGAGAATACTAAAAGCAGCAAGAGAGAGTCAACTAGTTACTTACAAGGGAGCTCCCATAAGACTATCATTGGATTTCTCAACAGAAACTTTGCAGGCCAGAAGAGAGTGGCAGGAAATATTCAAAGTGATAAAAAACAAGGGCCTACAACCAAGACTACTCAACCCAGCAATGCTATCATTTAAAATTGAAGGAGAGATAAAGAGCTTCCCAGATAAAATTTAAAGGAATTCATTACCGGAAAGCCAGTATTACAGGAAATGTTAAAAGAACTTCTTTAAGCAAAAGGAGAAAAACTAACCAATGAAGATAAAAAATATGAATAATAAAATGGCAAGAACTATACACCTATCAATAATCACTTCACATGTAAAGGGATTAAATGCTCCAATAAAAAGACATAGGGTAGCTGAGTGGATAAGAAAACAAGACCCATGTATATACGGTCTTCAACAGACTCACCTCAGATCTAAATAAACACAAAGACTGAAATACAGGGGTGGAAAAAGATATTTCATGAAAATGGAAACGAGAAAAAATCTGGGGTAGCAATACTTATATCAGACAAAATAGACTTTAAGATGAAGACTATAGTAAGAGACAAAGAAGGACATTACATAATAATGAGATCAATCCAACAAGAGGACATAATCCTAGTAAACATCTATGCACCCAACATAGGAGCACCTGAATATACAGAGGGTGCCAAAAAATTGTACACACATTTTAAGTAAGGAAGAAACTATTAAAATTGTAATACTCAATATATACTGATAACAAAAGATGAATACAAGTCACGTGTATACGTTTTTTGGCATCCCTTGTATAAGACAAACATTGACAGATGTAAAGGCAGAGATCAACAGTAACATAATCATAGTAGGGGACTTTAACACACCACTGACAGCAAGGGACAGATCCTCCAGACAGAAAATCAACACAGAAACACAGAAACAGTGACCTTAAGTGACACACTATCAGATGGATTTAACTGATATTTTTAAGAGTATTTCCCCCACAAAGCAGCAGAATATACATTCTTTTCAAGTGTACATAGAACATTTTCCAAGATACAACACATTTTAGGCCATAAAACAAGTCTCAATAAATTTAAGATTGAAATCGTATCAAGTGTTTTCTCTGACTACAGTGGTATAAAATTAGAAATCAATAAAAAAACAAAAACAAAACCTGAACATCACACAAACATACAGAGACTAAATAACATGCTACTAAATAATGAATGGGTCAACAATGAGATCAAGAAGAAATCAAAAGATACTTTGAGACAAATGAAAATGAAAACACAATGACCCCAAATCTATGGGATACAGTGAAAGCTGTCCTAAGAGGGACTACTGAGACCAATTACTAGTAATGAAATTGAATCAGTAATCCAACTAGCTCCCAACAAACAAAAGTCCTAGACCAGATGGTTTCACAGGTGAACTTTACCAAACATTCAAAACAAATTTAACATCTATTCTCAAACTATTCAAAAAAAATCCAGGAGTAAGGAAGGCTCCCAAGCTCATTTTATGAGGCCACCATCACCCTGATCCCCAAACCAGACAAAGACATTACAGAAAAAAGAAACCTATTGGATGATGTCCCTAATGAGCGTAGATACAAAAATCCTCAACAAAATATTAGCAAACCGAGTTCAGCAGTATATTAAAAAAATCATACATCATGATCAACTGGGATTCATTCCTGGTATGCAAAATTTGTTCAATATCCACAAACCAATTAATGTGATATACCACATAAACAAAATGAAAAATAAAAATCATATGGTCATATCAATAGATGCAGAAAAAGTATTTGACAAAATCCAGCATCCATTTATGATAAAAATTCTCAGCAAAGTGGTAATAGAGGCCATATATGACAAACCCACAGCTAACATAATACTCAATGGAGAAAAGCTGAAAGCATTCCCCTAAAGACTAGGAACAAGAGACGACATAAAAATGGTGGCTTGAGATGAGCCTCTGGAAATCTCCCCTGGAATTTACAACAAATTGAATAACTATAATTCCACAAAGCACTCCCTGCACAGCAGACAGGCAAGATGAAGAGGCTTACTACTAAATTCACCTAAAGGTGAGCAAATTGCGAGCAGGGGAAGAGGGAAGGGAGAAGTGTGGAGATGGGGCTGTGCAGGCTCAGGATGCAGACCTAGCTCAGTGCTTTGAGCTCGCTGCATCCCGGATTTACCACAGCTGTGGGAGAGGGAAGAAATCAGAATGCTAGGGCTCCATTTATGGCCCACAGGGCTGAGGGGACAGCATATAACAAGGCTGAACCAAACGCTCACAGCAGACACCTCAGAGCAAAACTGAGGGAAGAAGGCTGAAAACAGTGGTGTAAGCCTTCACTGCCGCAGAAAGCAGAAGCCTTAGGCATTAAGACTAGCCGCTCCCTCCCTACCCTCCCAGAGCTCACCCCACCCCCACCTGCCTAGTGCTAGAAACAGAACAGTACCAGTGTCAGACCAAAAGAACAGAATATTTGCAGTTCTGAGAACTGTGGACCGCAGACACAGATTTGTAGCCCAACTAGTTCTGGCAAAGGGGAAGGAGCTGTGGAAGCTGGATTGGCTGTGGTGGTGGTCACAGCCATTGATCTGGGCCATTTCTCACAACTCACTCCACCCCTGTCCCCACCTATCTGGGCAGTTCCCTGCAGGAGTAAACAGAACTGCTGAAACACATGGGCTCTGAATCTAGTGCAGGAAGACCTTCGGAACTTCAAAACTCTCCCCATCCCCAGAGGGATGCGGTGCCCTATGACCCAGGAGAACTGTTAACAGAGGAGAAGCCTGCCTTCCAGGGAATTCCCCCATTGTGTGAGAAGTTGGAATAGTGCAGAGAAAACAAAACACTACAGTTTGAGAGAGAGAAAAAGGCTGCAGTTGGAGAGAAAATAAAACATTCTATAAACACCTACTGGAAAACAAAAGACTTCTTCCTTTCAACCTGTTGCAGAACCCACTCCTGTTGATGTCTAGGAAGACAAATAATAAACCATTAATTGCCATGAATAACCAGGGCAGCAAGGCAGCTCAGAAAGAAAGTGAAAAGTCTCTAAAAAATGAACTTAAAGATATAGAAATATGTGACTTAAATGACAGAGAATTCAAAATTGCAGTTCTGAAAAAACTCAACGGATGCAAGGAAACACAGAAAGGCAGTTTAATGAACTAAAAAACACAATCAAAGAACAACATGAACATTTTACCAAAGAGATTAAAATTTTAAAAAAGAACCAAATAGAATTTCTGGAGATTAAGAACTCAATAGAAGGAATGAAGAATGAAATAGCCAGTTTAGGTAGTAGAGTTGACCAGATGGAGGAAAGAATCAGTGACACTGAAGATAGAAACCTGGAAATTACATGGATGGAAGAAGAGAGAGACTTGAGACTTAAAAGAAATGAAAGAACCCTATAAGAGCTTTCTGATTCCATCAGAAAGAGCAAGATAAGAATAATGGGCATACCAGAAGGAGAACAAAGAAAGAAGGGAACAGAGAGTATATTCAAACAAATAGTTGATGAGAACTTCCCAAACTTGTGGAAAGTACTGGATCATCGAATCCAAGAAGCAAATAGAACACCTAATTTCCTCAACCCCAATAGGTTTTCTCCAAGGCACATTGTATTGAAGCTGTCTAAAATCAACGACAAAGAAAGAATCCTCAAGGCAGCCAGGGAAAAGAAGATGGTAACCTACAAAGGAAAGCCCATTAGATTATCATCAGATTTCTCAGCGGAAACTCTATAAGCCAGGAGGGAGTGGAACCAAATATTCAAACTATTGAAAGAGAGAATTTATGCGCCAAGGATAATATATCCAGCAAAGATATCCTTTAGATATGAGGGAGGAATAAAGACCTTTCCAGACATACAGAAGCTGAGGGAATTTTCTAATACATGACCTGCACTACAAGAAATACTAAAGGAGGCTATCCGACCACCATCAACAGGGACAATTTGTGACAACCAAAACATAATAAGGGAGAGTGTAAATGGCCTGAACCGGAATATGGGAATGGAGAAAGTAGGCATGCTGAAAAAATGGAATACTCTAAAATATCAAACTTTCTTTTACGTAAACTTAAGGTTAACCACTCAAAAAAAAAAAATCAGAACTGAAAAACATACTGTAATAAAAGAAGAAACAGAAGGAAACATCATAGAATACCACCACACAGAAATAATAGACAACAACAAAAAGGCAAAGAAACAATGGAGACACAGTCTTACCAGAAAACTAAAGATAGAATGACAGGAAATCCTCACATATCAATAATCACCCTAAATGTAAATTCACTGAACTCACCAATGAAAAGGCACAGAGCTGCAGATTGGATCAAAAAACTAAACTCTACCATATGCTGTCTCCAAGAGACACATCTCAGCTACAAGGACAAGCATAGCCCCAAAGTGAAAGGGTGGAAATTGACACTCCAAGCAAATGGCATCCACAGAAAATCAGGTGTAACTATACTGCTATCAGATGAAACAAACTTCAGGGTGAAAAAGGTGCACCTTTTCAAGAGACAAAGATGCACATTTCATAATGGTAAAGGGGACTATACAGCAAGAAGACATAACAGTCATCAATATTTATGCCCCCAATCAGGGAGCACCGAAATACACCAAGCAACTACTAACAGAACTAAAGGGAGAAATTGACCAAAACACAATTATACTAGGGGACTTAAATACATCATTGACAGCTATGGATAGATCATCCAAACAGAAAATAAATAATGAAATAGCAGCCCTAAAGGACACATTAGATGAAATGGACATAATTGACATTTATAGAGCACTTCATCATAAAACATCAGACTATACATTTTTTTCTAGTGTACATGGAACATTCTCAAGGATACACCATATATTGGGACATAAAACTAACCTCAGCAAATTTAAGAAGATTGAAATCATACCAAGCATATTCTCTGATCACAAGGCTTTGAAATTAGATATCAACTGCAAAAAGAAAGCAGTAAAAAACACAAATACATGGAGATTAAACAACACACTTTTAAAGAATAACTGGGTCAAAGAAGAAATTAGAGGAGAGATCAAAAGGTACATAGAAACAAATGAGAATGAAAATACATCTTACCAAAATGTTTGGGATGCAGTGAAAGCCGTGTTAAGAGGGAACTTTATATCATTACAGGCCTATCTTAAGAAACAAGAAAAATCCCAAATAAATAACCTCGTGTTACACCTTAAAGAACTAGAAAAAGAAGAACAAATGAAACCCAAGGTCAGCAGAAGAGAGGAAATAACAAAAGTCAGAGCAGAACTAAATGAAATACAGAACAAAAATACATTAGAAAAAATTAACGTGACAAGGTCCAAAGAGCTGGATCTTTGAAAAGATTAACAAAATTGACAAGCCCTTGGCTAGGCTCACTAAGATAAAAAGAGAGAAGACACTAATAAACAAAATCAGAAATGAAAAAGGGGAAGTTATTCCGGATGCACAGAAATACAAAGGATCATCGAAGAATATTATGAAGGCCTATATGCCACCAAATTCAATAACCTAGAAGAAATGGACAAGTTCTTATAAACATATAGCCTTCTAGGCTGAACCATGAAGAACTGGAAAATCTAAACAGACCAATCACTAGTAACGAAATTGAATCAGTCATCCAAAACCTTCCCAAAAGCAAAAGTCTGGTACTAGATGCCTTCACTAGTGAATTCTATCAAACCTTCAAAGAGGATGTAATACCAATTCTGCACAAACTCTTCCAAAAAATTGAAGACGAGACAGTACTCCCCAACTCATTTTATGAGGCCAACATTACCCTGATACCAAAACCTGGTAAGGACAGCACAAAGAAAACTACAGACCAATATGTCTGATGAATACAGATGCAAAAATCCTTTAAAAATTCTAGCAAATCGAATACAACAATGCAGTAAAAGGATTATTCATCACGACCAAGTGGGGTTCATCCCCAGGGCACAAGGATGGTTCAACTTATGCAAATCCACAAATGTTATACATCACATAAACAAAATAAAGGACAAAAATCATATGATTATATCAATTGATGCAGAAAAGACATTTGACAAGGTACAACATCCATTTATGATTAAAACACTTAATAAACTAGGTATAGAAGGAAAATACCTTAACATAATAAAGGCCATACATGACAAGCCCTCACCTAATCTCATAATTAATGGTGAAAAAAAGAAGCCTTTTGCTCTATGTTCAGGAACACGACAGGGTTGTCCCCTTTGCTCTACGTTCAGGAACACGACAGGGTTGTCCCCTATCACCTCTGCTTTTTATCATAGTGTTGAAGTCCTCGCCAGAGCAATCTGGCAAGAGAAAGAAATAAAAGGCATCCAAATTGGGAATGAAGAAGTTAAATTATCACTCTTTGCAGATGACATGATGCTATATATAGAAAACCCTAAAGACTCCACCAAAAAGCTATTAGAAACAATCATCGAATACAGGAAAGTTGCCGGCTACAAAATCAACGTACAAAAGGCCATTGCATTCCTATATACTAACAATGAAATCTCAGAAAAAGAAATACAAAAAACAATTCCTTTTGCAATTGCAAGAAAAAGAATAAAATACCCAGGAATAAACTTAACCAAGGATGTGAAAGACCTATATGCTGAAAACTATAAGACATTTTTGAAAGAAATTGAAGAAGACACAAAGAAATGGAAAGACATTCTGTGCTCATGTATTGGAAGAACCAACCTAGATAAAATGGCCATTTTACCCAAAGCAATATACAGATTTAATGCAATCCCCATCAAAATCCCGATGGCATTTTTTAAAGACATAGAACAAAAAATCATCAGATTTGTTTGGAACCACAAAAGACCCTGAATAGCAAAAGCCATCTTAAGAAAAAAGAACAATGCTGAAGGTATCACACTCCCTGACTTTAGCTTGTACTACAGGGAAACAATAATCAAAACATGGTATTAGCAGAAAAACAGACATGTAGACCAACGGAATAGAATTGAGAACTCCGAAATAAAACCACATAAATATGGACAGATAATTTTTGACAAAGAAGCTGAAAACATACAATGGAGAAAAGACAGCCTCTTCAATAAATGGTGCTGGCAGAATTGGAAAGCCACGTGCAAAAGAATGAAATTGGACTGCTATCTGTCACCATGTACCAAAATGAATTCAGAATGGATCAAAGACTTAAGCATAAGACCTGACACAATAAACTGCATAGAAGAAAGCATAGGTACTAAACTTATGGACCTTGGGTTCAAAGAGCATTTTATGAATTTGACTCCAAAGGCAAGGGAAGCAAAAGCTAAAATAAATGAATCGGACTATATCAAACTTAAAAGCTTCTGCACAGCAAAAGAAACCATCGACACAATAAAGAGGCAACCAACTGAATGGGAGAAGAATATTGCAAACAGTGCCTCCAATAAGGGGCTAATATCCAAAATATACAAGGAACTCATGAAACTCAAGAACCAAAAAAACAAACAACCCAATTGAAAAATGGGCAGAGGACCTGAAGAGACATTTCTCCAAAGAGGACATACAAATGGCAAATAGACATATGAAAAAAATGCTCAACATCACTAATCATCAGCGAAATGCAAATAAAAACCACAATGAGATATCACCTCACCCCAGTCAGAATGGCTATCATCAACAAGACAAATAGTAACAAGTGTTGGAGAGGCTGTGGAGAAAAAGGAACCCTCATACATTGTTGGTGGGAATGCAGACTGGTGCAGCCGCTATGGAAGGCAGTGTGGAGGTTCCTCAAAATATTACAAATAGAATTAACGTATAACCCAGCAATCCCTCTCCTGAGTATCAACCCAAAAAATCTGAAAATATTTATCCATAAAGACACATGTACTCCAATGTTCATTGCAGCTTTGTTTACAGTGGCCAAGACATGGAAACAACCAAAGTGTCCTTTAATAGATGATTGGATAAAGAAGTTGTGGTATATATACACATTGGAATACTATTCGGTGGTAAGAAAAGATGAAATAGGACCGTTTGTGACAACATGGATGGATCTTGAGAGTATAATCCTAAGCGAAATAAGTCAGACAGAAAAAGTAGAGAACCATATGGTTTCACTGATATGTGGTATATAAACCAAAAACAACAAAAGCACAAGACAAACAAATGAGAAACAAAAACTCATAGACACAGACAATAGTTTAGTGGTTACCAGAGGGTAAGGGGGGTGGGGGGTGGTAGATGAGGGTAAAGGGGATCAAATATATGGTGATGGAAGGAGAACTGACTCTGGGTGATGAACACTTATTGGGATTTATAGATGATGTAATACAGAATTGTATACCTGCAATCTATGTAACTTTACTAAGAATTGTCACCCCATAAACTTAAATTAAAATAAATAAAGAAAGAAAGAAAGAAAGAAAGAAAAATGAAGAATTATATAACTCAACATCAAAAAAACCAAAGAATCCAATTGAAAAATGGACTGAGGACCTGAAAAACATTTTTTCAAAGAGGACATACAGATGGCCAATAGACATGAAAAGATGCTCAATGTCACAAATCATGAGAGAAAATGCAAATAAAAAAACCACAATGAGATACCACGTCACTTCCATTAGAATGGCTGTCATCAATAAATCAACAAACAAGTGTTGGTGAGGATGTGGAGAAAAGGGGACCCTTGTGCACTGTTGGTGGGATTGTAAATTGGTGCAGCCACTATGGAAAACAATATGGAGTTTCCTCAAAAAATAAAAGTAAAACTACCTTATGACCCAGCAATTCCACTCCTGGGTATTTATCCAAAGAAACCCAAAACAGTAATTCAAAAAAATATATGTACCTCTTTATTTACTGCAGTGCTATTCACAATAGCCAATACATGGAAACAACCAAAATACCCGTCAATAGAAAAGTGGATAAAGAAATTGTGGTACATTTATACAATGGAGAATTACCCTGCCATAAAAAATAATATGCTAAGTAAAATAAGTCAGACAGAGAAAGACAAATACCATACAATTTTGCTTATATGTGGAATCTGAAAAACAAAATAAACATATAAGTAAGATGGAAGCAAACTCATAGATGCAGGGAACAAGCTGATGGTTGTCAGATGGGAGGGGAGATGGAGCCTGGGTGAAAAGGGTGAAGGGATTAAGCAGTACAAATTGGCAGTTATAGATATTTGTGGGGATGTAAAGTACAGCTTAGGTGATATAGTAAAAAATATTGTATTAATTATACATGGTGTAATATGGGTGCAAGACTTATTGAGGGTATCACTTTGTCAGTTACATAAATGTCTAACCAGTATGCTGTACACTTAAACTAATAAAACATTGAATGTAACTGTAATTGAAAAAAAAAAAAAGAACTCTTGATGGCTAAGCCTAATTACATCAGGATCTCTAGAATGGTACATAAACATCAATTTTTTAAAAAAGTTTCTCAGGTATTTGAAGTGTATTTGACCTTCATTGGTGTACCCTAAAGGGAAGGCGTTGACTATTTTTTTCCTTTGAAATAAATCAAACCCGAAAAAGACTTGGTCTGAAGTTGTCACCTGTGGTGTCTCTGAAACTTGGACATTGAGAACCTCTGTTCCTTAAACTTCTGCCTTTAAAAAAGCTGCAGACTTTTAAAATGAGAGAGTCAACAGTTTTTCATCACTCTAGATTAACAACTTAAAGCTATGGTCATACATTATGGGGAACTATCAGGTATTGCTTAGAAATTACTTCAGGAAGTACCATTTATTAATTAATTTGAATATACACAATTATATTGTTTATTACAATTTGTTGCTATGGTTTATTTTCTCCATATTTATACCCTGGGAACACAGAGACAAAGTGTGGTGCTGCAAGTGAAGGTGAAAGCTTTTCTTTATTCATGTGTTCACTGTAAATTTATTTACAGTTCATACAGTCCATAAACAAAGCAAAACAATTTCAAGAAATGATATTTCTTTTTTTTTTTTAAATTAAATTTATTGGGGTGACAATTGTTAGTAAAATTACATAGATTTCAGGTGTACAATTCTGTATTACATCATCTATAAATCCCATTGTGTGTTCATCACCCAGAGTCAGTTCTTCCATCACCATATATTCGATCCCCCTTACCCTCACCTCCCCCCCCACCCCCCTTACCCTCTGGCAACCACTAAACTATTGTCCGTGTCTATGAGTTTCTGTTTCTCATTTGATTGTCTTGTTCTTTTGTTGTTTTTGGTTTATATACCAATATCAGTGAAATCACATGGTTCTCTGCTTTTTCTGTCTGACTTGTTTCGCTCAGCATTACTCTCTCAAGATCCATCCATGTTGTCACAAATGTTCCTATATCATCTTTTCTCACTGCCGAATAGTATTCCATTGTGTATATATACCACAACTTCTTTATCCATTCATCTATCGAAGGACATTTTGGTTGTTTCCATGTCTTGGCCACCGTAAACAAAGCTGCAATGAACATTGGAGCACACGTGTCTTTATCTCTAAATGTTTTCAGATTTTTTGGGTAGATACCCAGGAGAGGGATTGCTGGGTCATACGGCAATTCTATTCGTAATTCTTTGAGGAACCTCCACACTGCCTTCCATAACGGCTGCACCAGTCTGCATTCCCACCAACAGTGTATGAGGGTTCCTTTTTCTCCACAGCCTCTCCAACATTTGTTACTATTTGTCTTGTTGATGATAGCCATTCTGACTGGGGTGAGGTGATATCTCATTGTGGTTTTGATTTGCATTTCTCTGATGATTAGTGATGTTGAGCATTTTTTCATATGTCTATTTGCCATTTGTATGTCCTCTTTGGAGAAATGTCTCTTCAAGTCCTCTGCCCATTTTTCAATTGGGTTGTTTGTTTTTTTGTTGTTGAGTTGCATGAGTTCCTTGTATATTCTGGATACTAGCCCCTTATCGGAGGCACTGTTTGCAAAAATCTTCTCCCATTCAGTTGGTGGCCTCTTTATTTTGTCAATGGTTTCTTTTGCTGTGCAGAAGCTTTTAAGTTTCATATAGTCCCATTCGTTTATTTTAGCTTTTACTTCCATTGCCTTTGGAGTCAAGTTCATAAAATGCTCTTTGAACCCAAGGTCCATAAGTTTAGTACCTATGTTTTCTTCTATGCAGTTTATTGTGTCAGGTCTTATGCTTAAGTCTTTGATCCATTTTGAATTAACTTTGGTACATGGTGACAAATAGCAGTCCAGTTTCATTCTTTTGCACGTGGCTATCCAATTCTCCCAGCACCATTTATTGAAGAGGCTGTCTTTGCTCCATTGTATGTTTTTAGCTTCTTTGTCAAAAATTATCTGTCCATATTTATGTGGTTTTATTTCTGGGTTCTCAATTCTATTCCATTGTTCTATGTGTCTGTTTTTCTGCCAATACCATGCTGTTTTGATTATTGTAGCCCTGTAGTACAAGCCAAAGTCAGGAAGTGTGATACCTCCAGTATTGTTCTTTTTTCTTAAGGTTGCTTTGGCTATTCAGGGTCTTTTGTGGTTCCAAACAAATCTGATGATTTTTTGTTCTATTTCTTTAAAATATGCCATTGGGATTTTGATGGGGATTGCATTGAATCTGTATATTGCTTTGGGTAATATGGCCATTTTAACTATGTTGATTCTTCCAATCCATGAGCACAGAATGTCTTTCCATTTCTTTGTGTCTTCTTCAATTTCTTTCAAAAATGTCTTATAGTTTTCAGCATATAGATCTTTCACATCCTTGGTTAAGTTTATTCCTAGGTATTTTATTCTTTTTGCTGCAATTGCAAAAGGAATTGTTTTTTGTATTTCTTTTTCTGCGATTTTATTGTTAGTATATAGGAAGGCAATGGACTTTTGTGCGTTGATTTTGTAGCCAGCAACTTTACTGTATTCGTTGATTGTTTCCAATAGCTTTTTGGTGGAGTCTTTAGGGTTTTCTCTATATAGCATCATGTCATCTGCAAAGAGTGATAATTTAACTTCTTCATTCCCAATTTGGATGCCTTTTATTTCTTTCTCTTGCCTGATTGCTCTGGCAAGGACTTCCAACACTATGTTGAAAAGCAGAGGTGATAGGGGACATCCCTGTCGTGTTCCTGAACGTAGAGCAAAGGGCTTCAGTTTTTCTCCATTAAGTATGAGATTAGCAGAGGGCTTGTCATATATGGCCTTTATTATGTTAAGGTATTTTCCTTCTGTACCCATTTTATTAAGTGTTTTAATCATAAATGGATGTTGTATCTTGTCAAATGCTTTTTCTGCATCAATTGATATAATCATATGATTTTTGTCCTTTATTTTGTTTATGTGATGTATCACAGTGATGGATTTGCGTATGTTGAACCATCCTTGTGCCCCGGGGATGAACCCCACTTGGTCGTGATGAATAATCTTTTTAATGCATTGTTGTATTCGATTTGCTAGAATTTTATTTAGGATTTTTGCATCAGTATTCATCAGAGATATTGGTCTGTAGTTTTCTTTTTGTGTGCTGTCCTTACCAGGTTTTGGTATCAGGGTAATGTTGGCCTCATAAAATGAGTTAGGGAGTACTGTCTCTTCTTCAATTTTTTGGAAGAGTTTGTGCAGAATTGGTATTAGATCCTCTTTGAAGGTTTGGTAGAATTCACTAGTGAAGCCATCTGGTCCCGGACTTTTGCTTTTGGGAAGGTTTTGGATGACTGATTCAATTTCGTTACTGGTGATCGGTCTGTTTAGATTTTCCAGTTCTTCATGGTTCAGCCTTGGAAGGCTATATGTTTCTAAGAACTTGTCCATTTCTTCTAGGTTGTTGAATTTGGTGGCATATAGTCCTTCATAGTATTCTTGGATGATCCTTTGTATTTCTGTGGTGTCCGTGATAACTTCCCCTTTTACGTTTCTGATTTTGTTAATCAGTGTCTTCTCTCTTTTTATCTTAGTAAGTCTAGCCAAGGGTTTGTCAATTTTGTTAATCTTTTCAAAGAACCAGCTCTTTGTCACATTAATTTTTTCTATTGTCTTTTTGTTCTCTATTTCATTTATTTCTGCTTTAATTTTTATTATTTCCTTTCTTCTGCTGACCTTGGGTTTTACTTGTTCTTCTTTTTCTAGTTCTTTAAGGTGTAACATGAGGTTATTTATTTGGGAGTTTTCTTGTTTCTTGAGATAGGCCTGTAATGAGATAAATTTCCCTCTTAAAACTGCTTTCGCTGCATCCCAGAAATTTTGGTAGGATGTATTTTCATTGTCATTTGTTTCTATGTATCTTTTGATCTCTCCTCTAATTTCTTCTTTGACCCAGTCCTTCTTTAAAAGTATGTTGTTTAATCTCCATGTATTTGTGTTTTTTCCCGCTTTCTTTTTACAGTTGATATCCAATTTCAAAGCCTTGTGATCAGAGAATATGCATGGTATGATTTCAATCTTCTTAAATTTGTTGAGACTGATTTTATGTCCCAATATATGGTCTATCCTTGAGAATGTTCCGTGTACACTAGAAAAGAATGTATAGTCTGATGTTTTAGGATGAAGTGCTCTATAAATGTCAATTATGTCCATTTCATCTAATGTGTCATTTAGGGCTACTATTTCGTTATTTATTTTCTGTCTGGATGATCTATCCATAGCTGTCAATGATGTATTTAAGTCCCCTAGTATAATTGTGTTTTGGTCAATTTCTCCCTTTAGTTCTGTTAGTAGTTGCTTGGTGTATTTCGGTGCTCCCTGATTGGGGGCATAAATATTGATGAATGTTATGTCTTCTTGTTGTACAGTCCCCTTCACCATTATGAAATGTCCATCTTTATCTCTTGTTATCTTTTTCACCTTGAAGTCTGTTTCATCTGATATCATTATGGCTACACCTGATTTTCTCTGGGTACCATTTGCTTGGAGTGTCAATTTCCACCCTTTCACTTTGAGTCAATGCTTGTCCTTGTAGCTGAGATGTGTCTCTTGTAGACAGCATATGGTTGGGTTTAGTTTTTTGATCCAATCTGCTACTCTGTGCCTTTTTATTGGTGAGTTCAGTCCATTTACATTTAGGGTGATTATTGATATGTGAGGATTTCCTGTCATTCTATCTTTAGTTTTCTGGTAAGGCTGTGTCTCCATTGTTTCTTTGCCTTTTTGTTGTTGTCTATTATTTCTGTGTGGTGGTATTCTATGATGTTTCCCTCTGTTTCTTCTTTTATTTCAGTATATATTTCAATTCTGGATTTATTTTGAGTGGTTACCCTTAAGTTTATGTAAAAGAAAGTTTGATATTTAGAGTATTCCATTTTCTTCAGCACGCTTACTTTCTCCATTCCCATATTCCGGTTCAGGCCTTTACTCTCCCCCTTTTTGAGTTTTGGTTGCCACAAATTGTCCCTGTTGATGGTGGTCGAATAGCCTCCTTTAGTATTTCTTGTAGTGCAGGTCGTGTATTAGAAAATTCCCTCAGCTTCTGTATGTCTGGAAAGGTCTTTATTCCTCCTTCATATCTAAAGGATATCTTTGCTGGATATATTATTCTTGGCTCATGATTTCTCTCTTTCAATAGTTTGAATATTTGGTTCCACTCCCTCCTGGCTTGTAGAGTTTCTGCTGAAAAATCTGATGATAATCTAATGGGCTTTCCTTTGTATGTTACCGTCTTCTTTTCCCTGGCTGCCTTGAGGATTCTTTCTTTGTCGTTGATTTTAGACAGCTTCAATACAATGTGCCTTGGAGAAGGCCTGTTGGGATTGAGGTAACTAGGTGTTCTATTTGCTTCTTGGATTCGAGGGTCCAGTTCTGTCCACAAATTTGGGAAGTTCTCATCGACAATTTGTTTGAATATATTCTCTGTTCCCTTCTCTCTTTCTTCTCCTTCTGGTATGCCCATTATTCTTATATTGCTCTTTCTGATGGAGTCAGAAAGTTCTTGTAGAGTTCTTTCATTTCTTTTAAGTCTCAAGTCTCTTTCTTCTTCTATCTGTGTCATTTCCAGGTTTCTATCTTCGATGTCACTGATTCTTTCCTCCATCTGGTCAACTCTACTACCTAAGCTGGTTATTTCATTCTTAATTTCTTCTATTGAGTTCTTAATCTCCAGAAATTCTATTATGGTTCTTTTTTAAGATTTCAATCTCTTTCGTAAAATGCTCATGCTGTTCTTTGATTGAGTTTCTGAGTTCATTTAACTGCCTATCTGTGTTTTCTTGTATCTCGTTGAGTTTTTTCAGAACTGCAATCTTGAATTCTCTGTCATTTAAGTCACATATTTCTGTATCTTTAAGTCCCTTCTCTGGAGATTTTTCACTTTCTTTCTGAGCTATCTTGTTGCCTTGGTTATTCATGGCGATTACTGGTTTACTATTTCTCTTCCTAGACATCTATAGGAGTGACTTCTGCAACAGGTTGATAGAAAGCGGTCTTTCTTTTGTTTGCCAGTACTTGTTGGTAGAATGTTTTATTATTTCTCCAACTGCAACTTATTTTTCTTCTCCCACACGGTAGTGCTATGTTTTCTCTGCACTATTCCAACTTCTGACACAATGGGGGGATTCCCTGGGAGACGGGCTTCTCCTCTATTAATAGTTCGTCTAGGTCACAGGGCGCAGTGTCCCGGTGGGTATGCGGAGAGCTTTTAATGTTCCAAAGCTCTTCCAGCTCCTGATTCAGAGCCCGTATGTTTCAGCAGTTCTGTTTACTCCTGCAGGGATCCGCCCAGATAGGTGGGGTCAGGGGCGGGGTGAGTTGTGAGAGGTGGCCCAGAGCAATGGCGGCGACCACCACCACAGCCGATCCTGCTTCCACAGGTCTCTCCCCTTTGCCGGAACTAGTTGGGCTGCGAATCTGTGTCTGCGGACCACAGTTCTCAAAATAGCAAATTTTCTGTTGTTTTGATCTGACACTGCTACTGTTTCGCTTCTAGCACCGGGCAGGTGGGGGCGGGGCGAGCTCTGGGAGGGGAGGGAGGGGGCAGCTAGTCTCAGTGCCTAAGGCTCCGTTCTCTGCTCGGCAGTGAGGGCTTAAACCACCGTTTTCAGCCTTTTTCCCTTAGTCTTTTCTCCGAGGTCTCTGCCTTGAGCGTTGGGTTCAGCCGTGTTATATGCTGTCCCCTCAGCCCTGTGGGCCACAAGCGGAGCCCTAGCAGTCCGAGTTCTTCCCTCTCCTGCAGCTGCGGTAGTTCCGGGAAGCAGCGAGCTCGGTGCACTGAGCTAGGTCTGTGTCCTGCGCCTGCGCGGCTCCGTCTCCGCGCACTTCTCCCTTTTCTCCTCCCTCCACTCGCGCGAATCTCCCACCTGTAGGTGATTTCAGTTGGTAGTAGGCCTCTTCGTCTTGCCTGTCTGCTGTGCAGAGAGTCCTTTGTGGAGTTTTTGTTGTTCTATTCTTTGTAAATTTCAGGGGAGCTTTACAGAGGCTCACCTCACTCCGCCATTTTTAAGAAATGATATTTCAAGCTTATAAAGTTGTTTTAAATTTGGTAACTTCAAATATACTTAGATACAGCCATGTTTTTAATTATCTTTTTTTTCCCTGTTGTGATTAGTTTTTTTGCCACTCAAGTAATCAATTTTTGTATTACTACCTATAGGAGGCTTATAATAGATTTGGTTTATTAAAATCATCTTAGTGAATATTTGAGTTCTCAATTCCAGAAGATAGAACACAATTTATTGGCCAAGTGTCTGAATAAGCACAGACCGGTTACCTTAATATGGGTTAACTCATCAGTAGTATCACTAGAGCATGTGTGAGCATCAATGAGGAAACAGGAAGAAATAGCTCTGAGTCACATCAAATAAGTCCACGAGCTAATTTGTAAACTCCACTGTCATTTTTCACTTCTTAATACTAGAGGAAATCTCAGAATCAAAGAATTTTAGGGAACCTAAAGACTTACCTAATGCCAAAGGGCAAAAAGATCTCATCCCTGTGCCAACATTGAACTCTTGGTAGTGGTTTCATAGGATGTTGTGTGGAAAAGAGAGTGAGGCAGCATCTGGGCTTAGCAGAGGCAGCACCTCTGTCAATAGTGATGTCTGCATTGGGTGTGTGAGAGGAGGGCAATGGCAGAACATGGATCAGTATTTGCTGTACCTTATCAAGTCCAACTCCCTCCCCTTGTAACAGTGGTTCTCAACATAGTTGCATACTGTGATCATTTAGGGAGCACAAAAAAAATCCCAATATCCAGGCCACACCCAGACCAATTAAATCACAACATCAGGGTGGGACCATGGTGTTTCCCACATGCATTCAATGTTAAGAATCATGTTTTTATGGAAAAGGAAATATATACAGAGTTAATGCAACTCACCCAATCTCAATGCCATATAGTTGTAGGTAGAGAATGTTTACCAGGTCATCTCATGATTCTCATCCACTCTTCTTCACCACACCTTGTTTTCTCCATCATGAGTTTTTATGGAAACACATGAATAATGGCACATAGACTACTTTGTTGACTTTTAGAACAGTGGTTCCCAATCCATGAGAAGCAAGCATTGACTCTCTAGACTAAATGAATTATAAGTACTCATACTTTGAAATTACTGTTTTGGAAATATATGTAGAACTCATTTTGATGAGTAAAATCTAAATTTATTTAGAAGCATTGCTGAATTTAGAGTAGCTTTTGACCTTTTGTGTTTTCTCAGTATGTGATATCTTCTCAATTACTGTCATGTTGGGGTTGGGCAACACTGATTTAGATTTAAGAGGTGCATGAGGCAGTGAAGCTGTGAAGACCTCAGACTTTCACCAGGACTAACCAAAAGGCTCAGTGATTGCTGGCAGACAAGCTTGGACGCCAGTGTTGTTGGCCTGTTTGCAGTTGTGGACATACACAGGAATGAGAAGATTCTTTCAGGACACACGTGGCTCAGTGTAATCTGACTCCTTGGGTATCAGAAAATGACATCCTAGAGTCTAATTCAGTGAGGATGTCGATGAGACCTCAGCCTGGAGATATTCTGAGACTCTTTCAGGTCAGCAGCAATCCACCTAATAGGAGAATGTGGCAGAGTTTATGATTATGTTGTTTGCTATCATGGTTCTTACGTTTGTATAAATGTTCATTTAGACAACTCCACTTCATTCTAGCTTGAAGTTCTTGTGTAAATCACTTTTCCTCTTATCCAATTTCTTAATCTCTTAAAAGGAGGGGTTAATAATGTTTCTTCCTCCCCTGAGGACCCATAGTTAGATGGTTATTCTACAGATGAGGACCTTGGGCCCAAAAGGTGTGTGAAGCAACTTCTAAGACTATACTTAGTTATTAGAAAACACTGGACTAGAATCAGGTTTCTTGCTCAGCGATCTATATTCTCTCTACTAACAAGGCTAAATACAGACCCTTGGGCTAGGCTGAAATTTGTAAGGTTCCCCTGTAATTCTCCATGTCTTTCCTTAGACCTCTGTTCCAGGACTTCTGGAGGATGCTCTGAAGACTGCTATGAGTCCAGAGGCCTACACACATTTGGCAATCCCAGATATGCATTCTTCCCTTTACCCCTGGAGTTATGCACTGGGTAAGGGGTCCAATGTCTCCTCTCCAGGGTCAGCCTTGGAGTAGGTGCTAGGGAATGGGACATTGAATTCTGTAAAACATAATTAAAACTTACCATGTGCCAAGAACGCTAGAGACACAACGAGAAGGGGTTTCTGACTTTGCCTGATTTGTGGGGAGATAGACACATGCGCAAAGACTGTAAGGCAGATTTATAATTAAGGTGGTTGTGGTAGACATGACTGGTTAGCCTTCAGCTTCCATCTCCAGACTCCTTGCCTGTTATCCCAATAGAGGCTCAATAAGCTATAAGCTAACTATTTGCTTTTCTAGTCTCCTGTGCAGGAAGGTGGTCATTTAAAGTCTTACCAATGTAAGAGGAAGACAGTGTGAGAGTGGTTCTGGGGAAATTTTATCTTTCTTTCTTGTAAAACAGGTCGTCACTAATGTTAATTCTTTCCATTCTTCATGACTTGAATATGGATGCTGTATCTACAGGTTCAACTACCATTTTACAACCATGAAACAAAAAACAGGGGGGAAAGGCCAAGACATTTGCAGAGATGGCCTAACATAATCGATCCACTGAACCAACTACCCACAGATATTTTGTAATATGAAAAAATTAAGTCTTGATTTGTTTGAACTAGTGTAAATCTGAATTCCTGTTACTTGCAGCTGTATGCATTCCCAATGGACATATAAGTATATGCAAAGTATTCTGTGAATAAGTTTTTATCTACAGATGGGGGTAGTTTAAGGTAGTGTGAAGGGTATGGGCTTGACAGTCAGAGAAAGCCCTGTTGCTTATAAGCTCTGTGACCTTGGACATGTCATATAACCTCTCTAAGCTTTGTTTTGTATGTTTGCAAAATGGGAATAATAATATCTAACTCACAGAATTGATGCAAGGATTAAACGAACCTGAAAAGTACTTGCTATAGTACCTGGCACATTAAATGTACCCAACTGGCAGCTCTTATTATTAGTATATTTCTTGAACCTTTCAAGCGAAACTTCTGTGGAGGAACTAGAGATTTGTTGTAGATACAAACAACAATTAATGCTGTATAAAAGGAACTCAAGGAACTTTTGTTGGATAAATGATCTACTATCCAATCAACAAGTCTCTAAACAGAAAGCAAGCCCAAGTGACCCGGAAAACAGGTCACGAATGATCTTTGTCCACCCAGACCCCCTTCTTCTTGCAGGACTGAGGCTCCCATTTTCCCACCTGCTGGGCATGTTGGCAGCTGGTATGTCTCAGCTGAATCCTTCTCTGAATCCTTTAACTGAAGAGGGACACACTCATCCTTTTCCAAGGGCAGCTTACATGCAATGACACAGGCTACAAAGGTCAGATCCCTGCCTTGGTTTCGAGCTATCTCTGAAGGGACATTTCAGCTCCAGCCCTCCCTGTAGTTTCCACATAGGCCTTTGTTATGACTGTATTGCAGTTCAACTCCTCTCTTTGCCAGTCCTACCTCTTTCACCCCCTCAGGGGTGCTGATCCCGAGAGTGCTCCTCAGTCATTTTCCCACTGGAAAAGCTCCATCTCAGAGTCTGTTTCCCCAGGAAGACTGCAATTATTTGTGTGGTCCCACTTGTGTGCACAGAAACATGGTGAAGGACAGCCTGTATTCCAGTAGTTCTCTTTGTGGAATCCGTGGTGTGTGTGTGTGTGGGGGGGGGGGCAGGGGGAGCTGTGGGGAGTGTGTGCAGTGACTTTTCTACAAGATATACTTGTTAATTTATTCATTCATTCCATTCCATGAATATTTATCAAATGCCTAGTATGTGTCAATCACTGCTGGGTTGTGCCTGCATGAAACTTATGGTCTATGACGTCTGACAAATAAGTTCATGAACTTATCCTAGAAAAAGTGCTACATACCTCATTACTGAATATCACTATGGTCACTTTTGAAGTACTCCCCTTGGGAAGCTATGCACTGATGCCAGCTCCTAGTCCCCCAGTTCAAAGCAATTTTGGGACTCTTTTTCGGGAATGGCCATCAGAGCTGTTGTCATATTACCCTTGATGTCCTGAATGTCCTTTCAATATTTCCTTTATCTTCGGGTAAAGAAAGAAGTCATTGGGGGCCAGATCAGGTAAGTAGGGAGGGTGTTCCAATACAGTTATTTGGTTACTGGCTAAAAACTCCCTCACACACAGTGCCATGTGAGCTGGTGCACTGTCGTGATGCAAGAGCCATGAATTGTTGACAAAAACTTCAGATTGTCTAACTTTGTCATGCAGAGTTTTCAGCACTTGCAAATAGTAAAGTTGGTTAACTGTTTGTCCAGTTAGTACAAATTCATAATGAATAATCCCTCTGATGTCAAAAAAGGTTAGCAACATCATTGCAACAAGTTCATGAGCTTAATTGTCAGACCTCATACTTTACAAGATTGCAACTATGAAAAGTCCTATGCCGGAGAGCGGCATGATAGACTGACCTTGGGGTGGGAGTGGGGAGGCAGAAAAGCCTTTCCTGAGGACATGATGCTCTAGCTGAGAGCTGAGAAAGCTGCAGGAGTTAACTGGGCCACAAGGGGCAAGAAGAATATACCAGCAGAGGAGATGGGGTGGGAAGGAGATGAGTATGAAGAACTGAAAGGAAGCAATGTGGCCAGAGTAAAATAGCGATTGAGACTGGGTGAAGCAGGCCCCTATTCCTTTCTCCTGATGTTTTCTCCCACGTGGAGAGAACTTCAGTATTTGTAGCATTCTTGGCCTCTTTCTACCCCTCACTCACTTACCTTCCTTGGGGGTGGAGTAGGGGTGACCTCTGTAGTGGGCAGGTGCAGCTCAGGGTCATCCTTTTCTCTTAGGGAGGGAGCTGCCTGCAGGGAGCTTGAACTTCCTCTAGTTCTCCAGGGAGAGGCTCTGCCTGTGAGGCGAGTGGCCTGCCCTGATCAGCACTGCCTCGCCCAGGCAAAGAGTCTGACGCTCAGAGCATGGAAGCACACCAGTATACAGATTCATGCTGCAGCCCCTGAGCTGCCTTTATCATGAGCAAAGATGCAGTGATGGTGTCCATTTATTTTCTCTTTTGTTCCATTGTCCAGAACTTGGGTGAGAAAAAGGGATGCAATTTATGGGGCTCACAAAGACTCCAAGTGGTATAGGTTGTGACCATAGAAATGATCAGGGTTTCAAACATTCAGAGCCTCAGTCTTCATTAAGGGGTTTGGATTTCATCTTTAGAGCAATGGAAGTCTCTGAAGGCGTTTATAAACAGGAAAGAGACCTGATCAGATCTGCATTTTGAGCAATTCCTTCTGGCTGCTCCAAAGAGAACAGCATGGGGGATTCTTAATCCTGGGTGCACCTCTTTCTCCGTTCTCTGACTCTAAACAAACTGTCTTAGGTCTTGGCTTCAGGAGATCTCAGAGACAGAGGCGCTGTGGGTGGCCCTGGGCCCCAGGAGTGAGGGAGAGTCAGAAGCAGCTCTTTCTCCTCCCGCTTGGGCTCTGGCTGAAGGGGGCAACGGTGGCTCCCTCTGACCCATGCTTTCGACCTCCACAGGAGGTTAGAAATATACTCCAAAACACAGCTGACTTTGAACAGTGAGTGATGACCTGATTCTTTTAGTTGCTGATTGAAAAAAGAGAAGTTAAAATGCAGTTTCAGATTGAAAAAATGCAGTTTGGATGACATGATAGATTGACAATGATTATTTTCATTTCTAGATGGTATCTATATCTGGATTTATTAGTGAAATAGGAGAAATATTTGCAGAAGATAGGGCAGGGAGGAGAAGGCAGATGCTTGGCTGTATGTTTGTTTGGAAGACGGAGCATGCAGGAATGGTGAGGTGTGGTCAGGGCTTGTAGGAAACACACAAAGAATAACAGGGAGGACCTATTCTAAGGGGCCAGAGAAACCGCTCTGAAGGACGGATTTATAAGCTGAAAGCTGACAGATAAGAAGACCAGCCAGTGAAGTGTGGTGAGGAGGCAGGAGGAAACGGTGAAGGCTTAGGTGAGAATGAGCCAGAGGAAGGGGCTGGACTGGTGCAGGATGAGTTGGAGACACAAAGGGCCGGATTCTAACAAGCTGCAAAGTAATGTGGCCATGTGTTGAAGGAACAACTGACTTAGCCAGAGGAGTGGAGCTGACCTAGGAGGGCTTCAAAAGGGAGATGGCATTTGAACTGGGCTTGAAAGCTTGACTGGGAATTCTTCAGGCATGGGAAGCAAAGAAGTACATTTCAGGGGCAAAATAGCTTCCTTCAAGGCAGAGAGAGAGGCATGGAAAGGCAGGATCTGGAATGTTCAGATATTTTCTGGGATTCTTCAGAAAAAAAAATTAATACCATGGTCTCTGATCCCGGTTATATTTCTCCATCTTGTGTTCCTTTCCCTTGTGTTGTCTACCATAGACAGGCGTCTGAGTGTTTTTACTGAAAATAGACCTCAGGTAGTTTTATTTTCTCCGCATGCTATGAAAAGCCCTTAGTGTTGGGCCAGGTCAGGCAGAATGCAACCAGAACTGTTCCCAAAATATTTATTTCCATAGCCTGTTTTTTCTAGGTGGATTGGAAGAGGTGTATTTTGCTGGTGCCGAGATGAGCTCAAATTTGAAAGTTGATCCAAGTAGCAGAATGCTCAGAGGCCCACATTGGCTCAATTAGGCAAAGAGAAATTGAGAATAGGGAAACCTCTTGAATAATTCAGATTACAAATGAAACACTTTGACTGAAATTTGTTTTTCTGGAGGGATCCTTACTTCCTTCCCCTCAACACTTCCCAACTCAGCACTCATAGCCCAGTCCCTACAGAGGCAGCAATTACAAACAACCAGCCATTAGGACTCATTTCCCATCATGTCCTTTCCTGATTACCTCGGAAGCCATGAGAAACCCAACACCCTAGACCATCTCACATCACCCCCTCTCTTGTCAATTTTATAGACCCTTCTCAGACTCCAGCTTGGACCCTCTCCAGCCCTCCCTTCCCTTGCACTATACCCTCTGCACTCA
The DNA here is from genome assembly GCF_057876585.1 of Rhinolophus sinicus. Taxonomy (NCBI): domain Eukaryota; kingdom Metazoa; phylum Chordata; class Mammalia; order Chiroptera; family Rhinolophidae; genus Rhinolophus; species Rhinolophus sinicus. The sequence goes on from NC_142506.1 coordinate 33,626,276, forward strand.
TGACAGGTCATCAGCAAAATCCCCTCGAGCCTCAAATAATTTTCTGAACATTTTTTTCATCTTCTTGCCATAACTAAAATCCCCTATAGCCCTCTCAAGTGATGTTTCTGTCTTTCTGTTTCTCCCCTTCTTTAAATGCTGGCCTTGGAGGTGGGGGAGGTCTCCTCCTTGCTTCCCACTGCTGCTTCCAGTTCTTTGTTCTTTCCACTCTCTAAAGTATTCCAGTGCATTTGAAACACATGCCATGGGCTCTATCATGTCCTACTCCCTCTCGTGTCATCCACCTTCCTCCTCCTCATGCTCCTTCATTTATTGATAATTTTAGTGCCTGGACTTCAGTCTTTCCCCCACTGCTTTTGTCATTGCTCTCAGTATTCTTAATATCCATACAGATGACTCATCCAACAGTTGGCCTCTCAGTTGCAAGGACCTCATACTGTGTCCCATGGCAGCATTTTATTCCCATGGCCGTACCCTAGACTTTGTGTTGCCCATTCGTCACCACCTCAAAGTCTCAACTTCACTTCAAGTGTTTTCTGGCCATTATTTCCTTCTATTCTAGTTTGTTTCCTCCATTAACCCAACTCTGATAATTCTTTGGTCTCTTAGACCTCCGACCCATCTTATTCATTTTCTTTGCCATCTCTTACCTCCTTATTCAGCTGAAATTTCATGGACTGTCTTGCATACATTTTCTTGCACACCACTCAATTTCTTTGTTTGTTTTTCATTTCTTTGTACTTGTTGGCAAAACTCCAACCTTGGTTTACTCCAGCTCTTCAACTATTTCACATTTGCACCATCCAGCTGAACGTGGCTTATGAAGAGCACACAATTTGTGATGTACTGACTTTAAGTTCCTGACAAAAGACTTTCAGTAGGCGCTCAGCTCTGCCTGGCAGAGCTGCTTTGTTTACCTCATCAGTTCATTCCCCATCCTCTGAGAGAACTACATCACTCCTTTCCTTTCTTTCCTCAGACCTACCAGTGCTCTCATCCACTACTCATAGCCTTGCTGCTTACTTCACAGAGCAAGTGAAGCCAATTGAAAGAGAACTCCAGTGGGCTTCGACCACCAGATCTATGATCCCACCTGCATCTATACCATGTGCTCTCCCTCCTTCTGTAACTTGAGTGAGAAGTCCTTGCTCCTACCTAAGGCCGACTCACACCTGTGCACTGGATCCCATCCCCTCTTGCCTGCTCCGTGACCTTGTCCCTGCCATTGTCTAGTCCTTTAGGCATCACCCAACTCTACTCTCTTGCCTCATTCCATTGAGCATTTAAACACACTGCAGTACCACCTGCCTAAGCCTCCACATCCTGCTCAGGCGACAGCCCCATTTTTGTCCTCCTTTTTATAACAAAACTCTTCCATAGAGATGTCTTTATTTGCTATCTCCATTTCCTCACCTTTTGTTCTCTCTTTAATATACTCCCATCAGTTTTGGTCCTTATTACTCCACCAAAACTCTGTGGTCTACACTGACCTACCCAGTGGAAAATTCTCACTCCTTTTCTCAACTTCTCAGCATCATTCAACACGTCACTTTTTCCTTCTTGAGGTACCTTCACTTTGCTTGTAGAATACTTCACTCTCCTGGTTTCTTTTCTACTTCACTTCCCATTCCTTACGAGTTTTACTTGCTGGATCCTTCTATTCCAAACCTCTCGATATTGGACTGTGCCTGGGCCCTGTCTTGAACTTCTTCTCCTCTTTAGCTTACACTCATCTTCTAGGTCCATGACTTTCAAGACCATCTGTAGGTTGACGACTCCCAAACTAATATCTACACAGACCTCTCCCCAGTCTTATTTCATGCCCAGGGCCACACTTAAAGCTGTGCAAGTTATGCTTTGCACAACCCCAAGTGGTATCATTGGTAGTAATCTTAGATTTGTATATTTATTAATACATTTTTCTGGCAATTGACAATAAAGTGACAATAAAGTGTTTTCTGGTTTGCACCAAGTCGTTTTGTGGACTCGTGATCAGGGCTACACTCCAGCCATCTTCCTTGTGGCTATTCTTTAAGCAAGCCAAGTACACACCTGCCTGTGCCTGTATACTGTTCTCTCGCTGCCTCGACTCTGTCATCCAGGTGTGGGCTGGGCTTTCCTGACTTCTCACATCATTCCAGTGTTACCACCCTCCATAAAGTAATAATCCTCAACTCTCTTACTCTATTATTTTTAACGGTACTTATGTCTCCTTTGCATTTTATTATAATATATTTTACCTGTTTTTCTGCCTTCTCCACTAGTCTTTAAACTCCATGAGTTCAGGGACTTTGTCTTGTTCACTCTTGAATTCCCAGTATCTAAAACAGTGTCTGGCATAGAGCAGGTGCTCAATAAATAAGTACTTGTTGAATGGATGAGTGAATGATTGGGTAAGCATAGCTATACTTCTTCATGTAACTAGCTTATGAGTATGCATATGTTCTAGTATTCCACACATAGTACATATTATTGATTGAATGCTTGTATTCTCCCAAAACTGGTATGTTGAAGCCCCAAACTCCAATGTGATGTATTTGGAGGTGGCATTTGGTGGTATTTGGGGTAGTGATTAGGTTTAGATGAGGTCATGCGGTAGGCCCCCACGATGGGAATAGTGCCCTGAACTAGAAAAGTTGCCAGAGATTGCTTCCCCTCTGTCTCTGCCCCAGAAAGAAGGAGGCAGTCGGCAAGCCAGGAAGAAGGCCCTTAACAGAAACTGAATCTACCAGCACATTGATCTTGGACTTTCTAGTCTCCAGAACTGGGAAAAGTAAATGTCTGTTGCTTAAGCCACCCAGTCTATGGTATTTAGTTATAACAGCTGAAGCTGGCTGAGATACTGGGTGCTCATTAAATGAGGATGATAGTAACTCTCAACTGGAGCTGCTGTGAGTCTTGAATCAGATAATGGATGTGTATATGAGCTGTATACAAAGACCCTTACTGTTGCTCTTATTGTTGAGAAATTAACTCAGAGATAGGAATTTGAATTTCACTCATCCATTTACTCCACAATCAATTTTGTGTTGTGTTCAGGGTTCATGGTTCTGGGGATACAGCAATGAATAAGCTAAGTCTCTGTCTTCCTGGAGCTGGAGAGTTCTCAGAAGATCAGATTTCTTTCCTTCTTTTTTTTTCTGCTTTGCTCCAATTTCACTAGGGAGTGGTTTGAGTGGACGGTGCAATGTTATACACAGCAGAAGGGTGGTACAGAGTGTTAGGACAGAGTAGTGAGTATGGCTCTCAGTGAGGGCAATTGCATTTTCAAATCCAGCTGCCTCACTTAAAGGTCCATGAATGGAAAAACTACTTTGTCTCTATAAACTTCATTTGTCTCTCCAGTAAAATTCAGGAACTAATCAAATCTACCTTGCTGGGCTGTTGTGAGGATAATCTATGTAAAGCACTTAGCATCAGTGAGAGTCAAGTGATCAGGAAATATTACTTCTAGAGCTATTTTTGGGAGAGGTTGAGGAGGACACAGCTCAGAGGGAGAGTTTCAGATCTCAGTGGAAGAGGGAAATTTCCTAGACTGGTTCTGGCTGTAGGCATATAGATTCACAGGAGATTGATCATTACAAAGGGGCATCATAGCAGGGTGCCTGGTAAGAAAGGGGGCAGAGAAGCAGGGCTGGAGGGAGAAGGGGAAATCAAACAGGAGGTCAAGTAGGAGGTGGTGGCCTCAAGACGATTTGTTTGAGGAGACAATTTTTGTGGCTTTGGATATGCTAAGATGCATATGGGGTTGCTGAGGAGTGTTGAAAGACTGAGCTTGATATTGTGAAATGAAATTAGAGTTTCTGGGGTTCTTAGAGATGTGGGTTTGGGAAGATGGTGAGGGGAAGGGATAGGAAAGGGGAGAAAGGAGCCAGCACATGGCAGGAGCCTGGGGTCCATAAGGAATCCAGTATGGCTGGAACTTAAAAACAAGGACAATTGAATTGCTATTCCAAGTTGATTGTTCTGTCATGGCCATGCAGCCCCTCCCTATGCTATGCGGACCACTGCCTCTTTTGATGTTGATGACATACTTGTTTTCATGGATGGTTTAGGGTAGGGCTGAGAGGATTGACTAAAGTAATCTTTATGGAATACTCTTTCAAACCAATAACACACACACACACACACACACACACACACACACTATTCCATGAAACAATACTTATCTTTATTTTGTGTGCTAAAGTAAAAACATAAAGCTAAATGTCAAGTTTGGTATATTAATCCTTAAATGCAATAGAGAAAAAAATTTAGAATAAATAAAAATTTTTTAATTTCAAATGAATAAAGATATGATGAGATGGTTGTGCTTACCTGTTTATAAATTCATCGTAAGACACATATGGACAAGACTTTGAGCATATCTGCTCAACTGTTGATCAGAAATTTTCTGGTTTTACAATGTGGTCAATTAAAAATTTAGTTTGAAAATTTAGTTCACCCAAATGTATTACTGTGAATGATAGTATCAGCAATGTACCTTTTCTATTTAATTTAAGAAATTCTTATTCAATCTTAATCCAAAATAATGAACATAAACATAAATCTTGTAACAATTTTTTTCAGTGCAATGACTATGCTGCAATAATTTGTTCTTTTCTTTGAACAACACTTGTTTAAGTCCAATTGTTGAATCAGCGTTTGGAAAAGAAAATGGATTTGTAATCCAAGTGTTTTTCTTTAATGCTTGAGTTTCTCTTTTGGAAAGTTAAAAATTAAAAGTTTGGGGCAGAAGGGAGTTGTAACAATATCTCTAATTCTATTTCATTTGGGCTGTGCTCATTAGTAATGTTCTCTCTGATACATTGTAACAATATTGGGAACACTTAGTAGAGTAGGTGATTACTTAAGCTTTACTTACTAGGCAAATAATATCTTTTGAAACCACTGGGTATTTTGAGTACCTTGTTGATTTTCCTGTATGGTTTTAAATTTAGTTTATTAAGAATACTGAAAATATCAATGAAAGATACCAAATTTATTAACAAACATCATCTTTGAAAAAATTGTCAAATGATACTACTTCTCAATTAAAAAACCATGCATCTCATTCTGGAGTTCCCATGTTCTGCTAAAACTTTCCCTTGTGACAACCAATAAACTTTCAGATGATTCAGTAAGTGAATATGATTATCTATAATCTCTGAATATTTTAAAAGTTAGCTATTTAGTGTGGTTGCTTTAATAAAATTAACAACTTAGCCAGCGTTTTTCACCTTGTCCATGAGATTTGGTAGAATATCTTTAGATGCCCAAACCCCAAGACACGTAAATCAGATTTCAAATGACTGATTTTTGAACATTATTCATGAATACAAAAATGGGCAGTTGACTTCATGTCATTCTTCTCCTCAGTACCCACACCCTCCAAGGTCCTTCCTTTGTGATCTTTCCCAGAAATGAAGCCCAAATGGTCTCTAATTCCAGTCACTGGAACCTGTTGAATTGTGTGTACTGGGGTTGGGGGTGGGGCTCCCCACTGGCTGTACCACCCAGCCCAGGTGCTAGGGCATTTGCTTACACACACACCTCCTCTAGGGCTAGTGCCCCATTTTCTGTTTTAGGGAAATTAGAGCATTCAGGATAGTTGATAAGAGAGAGGCTGTATGGGGCAGATGTGATGGGGGCTTACAAAGTCTTGTAGCACAGGCTGCCAGATGAGCTATGGGATGATGCAAGACCTTGGATACCCAGTGATTGGTGGACACAGCCTCTGCACTGAGCTACTCCCGTGAAGGGTTGGGATGATCTACAGGACTCCATTGGCTCACTAGGGCCTCATATGTGTCTCAACACATACTTCCCTTTCTGAAAGAAATTCCTGGACCTCTGCACCAGCTTTTGTCTCTGGCCACAGAACCCCCCAAGGTCATGGGCTCACCATGCTAGTCTCTTCTCCCTGTCCCAGTGACCTTCGCCTTATCTCTCAGGGAGTGGGTAAGGCTGTTTGGTTGCCCTTTCCCTTTCATTACTTTTTAGTCTCTATTGTAGAATGAACTCTGTGTATGTTCTCTTCCACTCAGGGCTTTGTCTTTTGATTTCGTTCGAAGAGTCTAGCTTGGAAGTGAAAATGTGTGAATATTACCTGTTTCCTTTTCTCTGTGTCCCTGCGGCTTAAGGACCTGTAGATGCTCATGCCCGATTAGGGAAAGAGGCGCTCTCTAATCTTTGTGATGGCACAGACTTGGAGTTCTGCTCCATTCAGGGTCTTTTGCTCCCTCTAAGGTCAGCAAGTGAGGGTAGAAAGAAAAAGCCCCAGATTAATATTTCAGGATCTTATCTCAGTATGTTTGCCATTGTTCAGGAACCAACTTCAAAGGGCTGCATTGAAACAGGTGCTCTAGTCACAGACCCTGTGAAGGGACCTGACTGGCCAGCTGTTAGCTTAATCAGGATTCTTTTAGTTACAAGTGCCAAGGCTGCCTGGGGAATATTTTGTAAAATGCTACAAGGGCAGGGGAACACTGTGTCTCAGACAGTGCCTGGCACACAGAACTGGAAGGTTCTTCTTATTGTTTGTCCTTGTTTCTTCCTGCAGACAGATTTCTTTGCTCCTCTGACCACTTGGCAGAACATGGCTACCCTAAACCTCCCAAGCTTGCACAAGACAGGGTCAGCAACTTGATGATGTCCACTACTGTCCATTCCCAAGCCCAGATTCCCGAGATCAGGCATCTGGTGGTTTTGTTTGGATCGGGCACCTTCCCCTACTCTTATCATCTGTGGTTGGGGTGGGAGCGAGGGCTGAGGGAGGGCTCAGACAATACAGAATGGGTATAGATGCACTGTCTCTGAGAGTGAAGAGGTGGGGGCAGACCATTCTCAAAGATGGGGGAATCATTACTGTACCTTATCCAACTGCTCTTGTGCTGCTTGGGGCCCCCATGACTACCATATAATGGTCCAGCCTGTGAAAGCCCCTCCAGTGAAGGGCAATTCCTGTCCCTCCCACTTTCACCAGAGCTGACAGACTGCTGAGCTGAAGGTTATTTCCCTATATCTTTTATCTTGGTGTTAGATTCAACCCCTGAGGCCATCAAAAATACATACTGTGCCTTTCCACTAACAAGTCCTTATAGTATTTGAAGAATATGCAGAAGTATTTTCTTCAGGGAAACATGGCCAACTCCTTTAACTTTTCCTCACGGGATGTGGTTCAAGTTCCTTGGCCATCCACACTGTTTTCCTCTGACTGAGCACCTGACTTGCTGGTCTTTACTTTAAAGCATGGCCTCCTGGCCTGGATGCAGTAACATTCTGTGTGGCCTGGTGTGGCACACAACAGTGTAGGGCGCACTTTCCTCATTCTAGAAACTACAGTGCATGCAGTCTATGATTGCACCAGGTTATCTCATGAGCCTCTGTAAAACTCAGAGGGTGCCAGAGCAGAATTTAAATCAGGTTGCATGGTTCTAATTCTGGCTCTGCCACTTACTAGTGAGGATATCGTGGGAAATTATTTTAAGAACTTTCAGATCTTCAGTTTTTCTCTTGTGTAAACTGGAAATACTAATGATCTTAACGTCACAGGTTATATGTTTATTTTAAATGGGGATCAAATTAGTTACTACAAGGAAATCACTTAGCACATGGATGATATCCAGCACATGTGCAATAGAAGTTACTGATTAGCACCGTAATTATCAGTCTTGTTTCAAGCACCAGTGTTGACTTGGGTGCTTCTCACATGATGTTCTTGTCAGCATCTGGATTTACCCGTATGGTATTTTGAAGTCCCATGTAGGGCTTTGTCCTTGTGAAACTCCATCTTGTTAGAGTCTGTCCATTATTCTAACCCTCTCCTGATAATCTTGGTCTCCGGCTCAGTGAGGCAGTCTATTCCATATTTCCCCCAAATTTGTACCAGGGCCAAAGTTTAAGGAATCTCAATACCAATAGGAAGGCAGCCTTTATTTTCCCTTTGCCTCTCCTGAGACCTGGTGAATAGAGTAGAAAATGTGAGTCGAGGACTGTGAAGCTCAGTGAATTCTGGAGTATAGAGTGGCAGTTACGAGCTCAAGGACTGGAGTCAGCAGGCCTGGGCTCGAGCCTCTATTAAGGTTGGACCTTGTCTGACTCATTTGAGTGTTGACCAAAATTAGTGCTTTGCTTGCATATAGTAGGTGCTTAATATCTGGGTCTGGAACTGAATTTTGCATTAATGGAGGGCTCTAAGCCTCAGTTTCCTCATGCATAACATTTGAATAGTATGAGATCTACTTCCTAGGATTGTGGTGAGAATTCCACACACATAGTAGGTGCTCAGTAAATATGAGCTTCTCTATTTACATTGCTGTAGAGGTGGTTCTTTGTGGTCCTAGGTATGATCATGCAGCCCTGACACTAAGAACAGTCGGAATCTGAAAGAGGCACTGGTACCTTGGATAACACTAAATCAGTCCTTAGGAGAAAAGAGAAGGGGATGGAGTGAGAGCTGGAGGACCTGATGGCCAGGGGGGGCTACTAATAAAAGCAGCAGCAAACACCAGCTCATACAAGCAACCCTTTGTTCAGCCCTCTGCTGGCATGTTCTCCTCCGACACTAAGGCTATTATAACCCAGGCCTCCTGAACAGTACACACCATCTCCAGCTGCCAAGGTCAGGCATATATAGCCAACCTTCCCAGCTGTGGTATGGCCACTTCCCAGCTCATCTGTGGGTGGGGTGCTCAGTAGTGGGAGGTCCCAAGGACCAGGAAGTGGGGGGATTTTCGAGGCTGGATCTTGGTGTGACAGCCATAGAAATGTGAGAACGGTGCTTATCTTTTTAAAGCTCCTACCTTAAAACTTGGAGTTGGGGGCCCTAAAGACAATGGTAATAAAATGATGGCAGTAAATTGCAAAGGTAGTGGCTATTCGGGCTTCTGAAAAATATTTTTGCTTGATGGAAATAAACAGCTTCTAATGCATATTAAAAATTAATCAAGTGATTCAGATCTTTGTGTAATTAAAATCCTTTGGAGAGATCAAAGAAGCCTCTTCTGGGGATGCTTCAAAGACATGGAAGGGAGGCCCTCGGCATGGACATTCTGGAGATCGTGCAGATACCTAAACAGGATTTGTTTTGTCCAGACTTAATAACAATCAAACTGAAGAAAAATCAGGAGGATCAGACCACGTTGTTTTGGTTTGTCTGGTCCCAGATTATCCGTGTGGCCAGATGCTGCCAAAGATTGCAAACCTCCCCTGAAGGAGGTCCCTCGGTCCTCTCACTTTGTCTGATGTGGTTCAGGAGGGAGGGGTGCTGTGTCCCAGCTGTGCCCCAGGCCCATTCCTCAACTTCAGGACCTGCCAGTAAGCAGGAGCCTGTTCGACCCACTGAGGCCCCGGGGATAGATGGGAAACCCTGTACCAGTGCCATAGCACCAGAGGTCTTCTGTTTCATAAAGAAAAAAATAAAAAGTAGGCCATTTGGGTTTACTCCTGGACTCCAGGGCAACTTTGCAACTTTCCTGAGGTTTCACTTGGTCTGTGGTGACATTTTCTTTGCAGCCTACTCCAGAAACCAGGTTTCCTGATGGCTGCTGTGTTCCTGGCACTGCTTCTTGTTCCTGGGTGGCCTGCTGCACCTGGAAAGGACTTCTCTCCTTCAAGCTGCTTCTAGAGCCTGAACCAGTTCTCTGTCCCCACATCTAACATGTTGCCCTTAGTTCTGCCTTCATCCTCAATTTCCTTTACATTTAACTGTGAGAACGCCACACTCAGACCTTGCATGTCTCTTATGTGGATCATTATTACAGTAAATTCCTAAATAGATGACTTCTCTTCTTTTTTTTATTCCATCCTTCACACCAGAGTTGTTTTTCTAGAGCACAGATCTGATCATGTCACACCACGTGCAAAAATCAACAATGGCTCTCCACTGCCTACAACATGATACATTCTTGAGTCCTGCCTTCATCCCCTCTGTTAACCTGACTTCAATCCCCTTTTTCCACTTCCATCTCTTTTCCATTCTATTTTGTTCCTATTGTGTTATGCAACTCACAGTTCTACATACCTGCAATGCATTTTCCTGCCTTATGTTTTTATTTTTTGTATTTTTTTTAAATTTTATTAAATTTATTGGGGTGACAATTGTTAGTAAAATTACGTAGATTTCAGGTGTACAATTCTGTATTACATCATCTATAAATCCCATTGTGTGTTCACCACCCAGAGTCAGTTCTCCTTCCATCACCATATATTTGATCCCCCTTACCCTCATCTCCCACCCCCCACCCGCCTTACCCTCTGGTAACCACTAAACTATTGTCTGTGTCTATGAGTTTCTGTTTCTCATTTGTTTGTCTTAAAAACCAAAAACAACAAAAGAAAAAGCCTTATGTTTTTGCACCTACTATTTTCTCTGATCTTCTACTCCATCAATTTTATTCATCTTTCCAATGATCTCAGATGTCTTCTCTTTTGTGGAGTCTGCTCAGATTCCCTCAAAGTGGGATGAATTGACCAGTCTCTTAGCTCCCAAAGAGCTTGGATTCTGCCTCTGTTTGAGCTTTCAATTTTTTTCTACTTTGCTTTAGTTTGTTTGCTGCATGCTCTCCTTTCCCCACTCCTTTAAGGTTAGACCATGTCTTACTCATTCGAGTATTACCCAAAGTAGTGCTTTGCTTGCATATAGTAGGTGCTTAATATCTGGGTGTGGAACTGAATTGAATCGAAGGCGATCTGCTTTTTTATTTTCAATGTAAATAACTTTGGCTTTCCATGTTTTGAAATCATGCTATGGGTATGGACTCTCTGAGTTAATACATAAATGTATTCTCACTCTTGGAGTTTTGAAGTGGCCAGTTACTCTTATCCACCCCTGTTCAATTGCTGAACCTATTGAGAAAAAGACGTAGAAGTTAGATTGAGATCAAAATATGAAATTTATCTCTGACAAAACAGGACTGGAAAGTGCTACTTGAAACATTGCAAGCTAGAAGAGAGTGGTGGAAAATACTCCAAGTGATGAAAAGCAATGACATACAACCAAGATTGCTCTACCCAGCAAGGCTGTCATTTAGAATTGAAGGACAGATAAGGAGCTTTCCAGACAAGAAAAAGCTGAAGCAGTTCATCACCACCAAACCAGTATTACAAGGACTCCTAAAGGGAGTTCTTTAAGGTGGGGGGGGGAGGTTAAGGACAGGTGAAAGGGGAAGGGATTAAGAAGAAAAAATTAGGTGTTATACAGTAGTCATGGGGATGTAGGTTATAGCATAAGGAATATAGTCAACAATATTGTAATACTAGGTATGGTGCCAGATAGGTACTAGATCTATCAGGGTGATAGATGGGACTGGGGTTGGGGGCAGGGTGAAAAAGGTGAAGGCATTAAGAAATACAAATTGATAGTTAATACAGTGTGGGGAATATAGTCAATAATGTTGTAAACATCATGTTAGGTGCCAGATGGGCACTGGACTTATCAGGGGATCACGTCATAGACTGTGTAGATGCCTGACCAATGCACTATACACCTGAAGAGCTAAAGTAGAATAATATTGAATGTCAACTATAACTAAATATATAAGTATATATAGTCACGGGATGTGGAGTACAACATAGGGAAGTTAGTTGATGGTATTGTAACAGCTGTATAAGATGTCAGAAGGGTAGTAGCTTGGGGAGTGGGTTATCACTTTGTGAGGGGTGTGAATGTCCAACTGTTATGTTGCTTTGTACACCTGAAACTAATAAAAAAAAAAAAAAGAAGAAGGAGGAAGTGCTTTTTGGAGCCCAGGTCAACATAGGTGGTAATGTGCTTCTTCCCACCTTGAGCAAAACTTGTCCATCCAGGTAGAGATGGAGCTGCTGGCCATTGGCAGGCCCATGACTCTGTCACTAGTATGAGGCAGAGTCTGGCCTAGTGCTTGTTGCCTGGAGGAGGGAAGAAGCAATGTGTCCTGCAGCTGCTTGGTGTAAACATTAGAGAAAAAAAAAAAAGAGCCCAGGCATAGCCACATATGTTACTTTGTGATTTTCCTATTTCAATAATCAGATAAATCACCACCTAAGGGTAATCTTTATTCACCACTTAATGGATCCTTCCAAATATTTCCCTTTAATATATTTATGCCATAGGTACACATACATAGTTTATATTTTGACTACATTGAAATAGACTGTGAATATTCTCTGTAACAAGTTTTCCCCCATGCTTTAGAAAAAATTTTCTTTTCAGCACATATAGATCTACCATTTTCTTTTAAAATACATATAATTCATAGGGTGGATGTATTATAAAATGTTTTTTTCTGGGCATTAAATTCTCATTTGGCAGTGATTTTCTCTCATTTTGTTGAAGACTGACTTTCTGGCTTTCATTGTTTCATTGTTGGCATTTCAGCTCTCAGTCCAACTAATAAGGAGGTTCTATCTTTTTAACATAGAGCCCCTCTTTGTGTTCCACAGTTTTCCCATATACATATGTGTGTGTGTGTGTGTGTGTATTTTTAAATTTATTTTTATTCTGTTTCAGAATCTTTGTGTGTTTTGAGTCTATAGATTGGTGTCTTCTTAATACTATAGAAAAATTCTGGGCTATTATCTTCTGAAATATTTCCCCTGCTAACCTTTGCCTCCTCTCCTTCTGAAACTCCAATTAGATATATATTGAATCTAGCCTCCATGTCTCTTACTAACTTGTTTATCTTTTCCATGTATTTTCTCTCTTTACTTCTTGATTCTGAACATTTTTTAAGTCTATCTTCCAGTTTATTGTCTTTTTTGTTGAATTTGTTCTGCTGTTTAATCTACTTATTGAGTTAATTATGATATTTTTTCATGCCTAGATATATTGTTTAGTTTTGGAAAAAATCTTCTTAGTCTTTTTTTTTTTTTTCCTTAAATAGTTTCTTATTTACTGCACAGATTTTTCAATCTTCTATTTTCTTTCTTTGATCATACTTAGCATAGCTATTTTTCATTTTCTGACTGATAATTCCTGTATCTAAATTCCTTTGGGGTCTGCTTTTGTTTTCCAGTGTTTAAGGTGCCTCTCAATCTTAAGAATTTCTTGAGTGATTAGTGAATTTTTATTGAAAAAAGACAATGTATTTTCATTTGTGTGTGTGTGAGTGTGTGTGTAAATTCCTGAGGCAGGAATAGAGGTGAATTCTGAGTATTTGTCTTTGGAATGCATCTGAAAGCATAACAAATTCAGAACCACCTTAAACTAAATACTTTTTTGAGAACTTTTTAGACCACATCAGATACTGAATTTGGTCAATAAATTGGTGTGAGGAATGGCATGTGGATTTAACTTACAGATTTTTTTCCCCCCTCTTTTTGAGAGTATAGACTTTTGGGGCCCTAGCTTTACGATATGAGAATTTTCTATTAGTGTTCCTACTTTTGGTGGGTCTTGGCTTTCCTCAGACTATAAAAATGAAATACAAGAACACTAAGTTTGACAAATGCCCCCAGAGTGAAAGCCAGCTTCTGTGGTCTACTTACTTTTCCAGGTTCCCATCCTCACTCATGATCTGTATTTAATATTTCTTAATTGTTTTTCAGCTTTCTTTGCCTTTAAATTATTTTTAGCATTTCCCCCCAGCATTATAGTTGTTTTTAGTGCATAAGTTGGTCTAGAAACCTTGCTATTTATATTACCCTTCCACAAATTATTCACTCATATCCCTTTTACTGGAAATTTGTTCCCCCCACAATTTTTCTAATATAAATCATGCTGCAGTGAACATATATCTTTGTGCACACATGTGGGCATGTCTCTCAGGTAGATGCCTATAATTGGAAATGCTGGGTGGAAGAGTAGGTGTATTTTAATTTTGATATGAAAAGGTATTACTAATTTATCATTCCATAAAAGTATATGAGAGTGCTCTTTTTCATAACCTCTTACAAGGACTGAGTTTTCATACTTAAAATTTGTGCCAATATGATGGATAAAAATATCTTATGGTTGTTTTAATTACTGAGTTTTATCATCTTTCAATCTTTAATTGGGCATTTGTATTTTTTCTTTTGTGAAATGCCTATTTGTATCCCTTGTCCTATTTTTAAGAAAACTAGATTGTTATCTTACTGATTTGTAGAATCTCTTTGTACAGTCTAGATATTAATCCTTTGTCTCCATATTTATGGCAAATAAATTTTTTTCAAAAATTCTATTAGATTTTAACCTTTTCTATGACATCTCTTATCCCATCACAATTCTAAAATTTTATGTACTCACTATTTCAATTTCCTCCTTTATGGCTTTTGAGTTTTCCACTATTTTTTCCTAATAATTTTATAGTTTTGTTTGTTACGTTTAGTTCTTGAATACATCTAGATTTAATTTTATATATGGTATAAATAGGGACACAAGTATTTTGTATGAGTAGTTACATACCATTTTTATTTCACCAAAGATTTAGAAAAACAACAGCCCTTTCTTATATACTAAATTTCCATGTGTACCTTAGACTGTATCTATACTGTCTGTTTTCTTTCTTTGATCTATTTATCTACTCTTGCTCCAATACCTTATTTTAGATTATTTTATTTTTATATATAGCATGCTTTGAAGCTGGTAGAGCATGTCCCCCTTCATTGTTCTTTTTCAAAATTTACTTGCATATTCTAATGTGTTTTTTATTCCAGATGAAATTTTAGAACCAGTTTGTTAAATAGCATAAAATCCTTTTGGAATTTTGATTGCAAATATATGTAACTTGCAACTTGGAGGGAGTTGAGATCTCTATAATAATAAATATTTCAGTTCAAGAACATGGATATCTATTTAGTCTGGTCTTTTAAAAATATTCTTCATCGAATTGTTTATCAGTGGGCATTTCGGTTGTTTCCATACCTTGGCTATTGTGGATAGCGCTGCAATAAACGTAGCAGTGCATATATTTTTTCCAATTAGTGTTTTGGATTTCTTTGGATAGATACCCAGAAGTGGAATTGTTGGGTCATAAGGTAGTTCCATTTTTAATTTTTTGAGGTGCTTCCATACTGTTTTCCATAGTGGCTGCACCAATCTGCAATCCCACCAATAGTTCATCAGGGTTCCCTTTTCTCATCTTCACCAGCACTTGTTGATTTATTGATGATAGCCATTCTGACAGGAGTGAGGTGGTATCTCATTGTGGTTTTTATTTGCATTTCTCTAATGATTAGTGACGATGATTGGATAAAGAAACTGTGGTGAACTATGGCGGAGTATTACTCAGCCATAAAAAAGAATGAAATCTTACCTTTTGCAACAACATGGATGGAACTTGAGAACATTATGCTAAGTGAAACAAATCAGACTGAGAAAGACAAATATCACATGATCTCACTTTTATGTGGAATCTAAAGAACAGAATAAATAAGCAAACAAAACAGAAATAGACTCAGAGATATAGAAAAAAACCTGTTGGTTGCTAGATGGGAGGGGGCAGGGGATGGGGAGAAGGTGAAGGGATTAGACAGTGCAAATTAGTAGACAATATAGTCATGGGGATATGAAACACAGTATGGAAAATATAATCAACAATGTAAAGATTATGTAAGGTGCCAGATGGGGGATCACTTACCAGGGGGATCACTTCATAGACTGTGTAGATGTATGACCACTGTCTGTACACCTGAAGCTGAAGTAGAATAATATTGTATGTCAACTATGATTAAATATAAATATATATATGGCCATGGGATGTGGAGTATAGTATAAGGAAGATAGTCAATGGTATTGTAACAGCTATATAAGACATCAGAGGGGTAGAAGATTGGGGGAAGGGGATTATCACTTTGTGAGGGGTGTGAATGTCTAACTGTTACATTTCTTTTTAAATTAAAGTTTATTGGGGTGACAATTGTTAGTAAAGTTACATAGATTTCAGGTGTACAATTCTGTAATATATCACATTGTGAGTTTACCACCCCGAGTAAGTTCTTTTTCCACCACCGTATGTATTGGATCCCCTTTACCCTCATCTACCAGCCCCCTTCCGCCTTACTCTCTGGTAACCATTAATTTATTGTCTGTGTCTATGAGTTTTTGTTTCTTCATTTGTTTGTCATATTCTTTTGTTGTTTTCAGTTTTATATACCACATATCAGTGAAAGCATATGGTTCTTGACACTTTCTGTCTGACTTGTTTTGTTCAGCACAATAATCTCAAGATCCATCCATGTTGTTGCAAATGGTACTATTTCATCTTTTCTTATGGCCAAATAGTATTCCATTGTGTATATATACCACAACTTCTTTATCCAATCATTTATTGAAGGACACTTTGGTTGTTTCCATGTCTTGGCCACCATAAGTAAAGCTGCAGTGAACAGTGGAGCATATATATATGGATAAATGTTTTCAGAGTTTTGGGGTAGATACCCAGGAGAGGGATTGCTGGGTCATATAGTAATTCTATTCTTAATTGTCTGAGGAACCTCCACACTGCCTTCCACAACGCCTGCACCAGTCTGCATTCCCACCAACAGTGTATGAGGGTTCCTTTTTCTCCACAGCCTCTTCAACACTTGTTATTATTTGTCTTGTTGATGATAGCCATTCTGACTGGGGTGAGGTGATATCTCATTGTGGTTTTTACTAGCATTTCTCTGATGATTAATGATGTTGAACATTTTTTCATATGTCTATTTACTATTTGTATGTCTTCTTTGGAGAAATGTCTATTCAGGTTCTCTGCCCATTTTTAAATTGGATTGTTTGTTGTTTTGTTGTTGTTGAGTTCTATGAGTTCCTTATATATTTTGGATATTAGCCCCTTATCAAAGGAGTTGTTTGCAAAAATTTTCTCTCATTCGGTTGGTTGCCTCTTTATTTTGTGGTGGTTTCTTTTGCTGTGCAGAAGCTTTTTAGTTTGATATAGTCCCATTCATTTATTTTAGCTTTTACTTCCCTTGCCTTTGGAGTCAAATTCATAAAATACTCTTTGAACCCAAGGTCCATAAGTTTAGAACCTATGTTTTCTTCTATGTATTTTATTGTTTCAGGTCTTATGTTTAGGTCTTTGATGCATTTTGAATTAATTTTGGTACACGGTGACAGATAGCAATCTAGTTTCATTCTTTTGCATGTGACTTTCCGATTCTCCCAGCACCATTTATTGAAGAGGCTGTCTTTTCTCCAAAGTATGTTTTTGTTTTCTTTGTCAAAAATTATCTGTCCATATTTATGTGAGCTTATTTCTGGGTTCTCGATTCTATTCCATTGGTCTGTGTATCTGTTTTTCTGCCAATACCATGCTGTTTTGATTATTGTTGTAGTACAAGCTGAAGTCAGGGAGTGTGATACCTCCAGC
The DNA here is from genome assembly GCF_057876585.1 of Rhinolophus sinicus. Lineage (NCBI taxonomy): Eukaryota > Metazoa > Chordata > Mammalia > Chiroptera > Rhinolophidae > Rhinolophus > Rhinolophus sinicus. Next base: position 33,643,525 of record NC_142506.1, read on the forward strand.
ATTGTTCTTTTTTCTTAAGATTGCTTTGGCTATTCATGGTCTTTTGTAGTTCCATACAAATCTGATGATTTTTTTTGGTTCTATTTCTTTAAAAAATGCCATTGGGATTTTGATGGGGATTGCATTAAATCTATATATTGCTTTGGGTAATATGGCCATTTTAACTATGTGGATTCTTCCAACCCATGAACACGGAATGTCTTGCCATTTCTTGTGTCTTCTTCAATTTCTTTAAAAAAATGTCTTATAGCTTTCAGTATATAAGTTTTTCACATCCTTGGTTAAGTTTATTCCTAGGTATTTTATTCTTTTTGTTGCAATGTTGCAAAAGGAATTTGTTTTTATTCCTTTTTCTGAGATTTCATTGTTAGTATATAGGAATGCAATAGAATATTGTACATTGATTTTGTAGCCAGCAACTTTATTGTATTTTTTATTGTTTCTAATAGCCTTTTAGTGGACTTTTAGGGTTTTCTATATATAGCATCATGTCATCTGCAAAAGTGACAATTTAAACTTCTTCATTCCTGATTTGGATGCCTTTTATTTTTTTTCTCTTGCCTGATTGCTCTGGCTAGGACTTCCAATACTATGCTGAAAAGCAGAGGTGATAGGGGGCAGCCCTGTCATGTTCCTGAACATCGAGCAAAGGGCTTCAGTTTTTCACAATTACTTATGAGATTAGCTGAGGGTTTGTTATATATGGCCTTTGTTATGTTAAGGTTTTTTCCTTCTATACCCATTTTATTAAGTGGTTTAATCATAAATGGATGTTGCATCTTGTCAAACACTTTTTCTGCATCTATTGATATAATCATACGATTTTTGTCCTTTATTCACTTAGTGGTGTATCACATTGATCAATTTATGTATGTTGAACCATCCTTGTGCCCCTGGGATGAACCCCACTTGGTCGTGATGAATAATCTTTTTAATGCATTGCTGCATTCTATTAGCTAGAATTTTGTTTAGGTTTTTGCATCTGTATCCATCAGAGGTATTGGTCTATAGTTTTCTTTTTGTGTGTTACTGTGAGGACAGAGTCCCAGAGTGCACTTTCCAGGCTCTCGGCCTCACAAGGAAAGGTGCTGGCTCAGGTAGTAAATGGCCATCAACTGTGATTGCATGGCCATCATCTGTGGCTAGTTGGCCGTCAGCTGTAACCAGTGAGCCGTTGGCCACTAATATAACTGCCATGGCTACGCTAGCAGAAAATGGGGGGCTAGCAAGAAGATGGTGGCTGAGCTAGCAAGTGGCAGAGTGTGGCAGAGTGTGGATTGTGGATTCTGTGGCTCCTGCTTCCTGTGTCTCCAACCCAGCCGCCAGTGAGAGTATAATGGTATGGCTCCCCTACCTATGGCTCCGTGGGTGTTCCTGTTTGGCCTCACCATGTCCTGGGTTCTTATGTGGGGAGCGGGACCTGAGACCCTGCATGACACCCTGCATGACAGGCAGGTTGCAGATCCTGTGGCTCCTGCTTCCTATGTCTCCAACCTAGCTGCCAGCGAGAGTATAGTGGTATGAACCCCCCATCCATGGCTCTATTGGTGTTCTTTTTTGGCCTAGCCACATCCTGCATTCTTATGTGGGGAGCGGGAGCTGAGATTCCACAGGCCACCCTGCCTGACACCCTGCACGATACATGGGACAGCAAGCAGGGTCTCCCGCATGACAGTTACTCTTACCAGTTTTTGGCATCAGGGTAATGTTGGCCTCATAAAATGAGTTACGGAGTATTGTCTCTTCTTCAAATTTTTGGAAGAGTTTGAGTAGAACAGATCCTACTTTGATCCTCTTTGAATGTTGGTGCAATTCACTAGTGAAGCCAGAAGGTCCCGGACTTTTGCTTTTGGGAAGGTTTCGGATGACTGATTCAATTTTCTTACTGTTGATGAGTCTATTTAGATTTTCCAGTTCTTTGTGATTTAACCGAGGAAGGCTATATGTTTCTAAGAACATGTCCATTTCTTCTAGGTTATTGAATTTGGTGGCATATAACCCTTCATAGTATTCTTGGATGATCCTTGTGTTTCTCTCTGTGGTATCCGTGGTAACTTCCCTTCTTTCATTTCTGATTTTGTTAATTAGTGTCTTCTCTGTTTTTATCTTAGTGAGTCTAACCAAGGGTTTGTCAATTTTGTTAATCTTTTCAAAGAACCAGCTGTTTGTCACATTCATTTTTTCTAATGTCTTTTTCTTCTCTATTTCATTTAGTTCTGCTCTGATTTTTATTTCCTTCCTTCTGCTGACCTTGGGTTTCATTTGTTCTTCTTTTTCTAGTTCTTTAAGGTGTAATGTGAGATTATTTATCTGGGATTTTTCTTGTTTCTTGAGATAGGCCTGTAATGATATAAATTTCCCTCTTAAAACTGCTTTTGCAGCATCCCCCAAATTTTGGTAGGATATGTTTTCTTTCTCGTTTGTTTCTATGTATCTTTCGATCTCTCCTCTAATTTCTTCTTTGACCCAGTCATTCTTTAAAAGTATGTTGTTTGATCTCTACATACTGTGGTGTTTCCTGCTTTCTTTTTGCAGTTAATATTCAATTTCAAAGACTTGTGATCAAAGAATATGCTTGGGATGATTTCAATCTTCTTAAATTTGCTGAGGTTAGTTTTATGTCCCAATATATGGTGTATCCTTGAGAATGTTCCATGTTCACTAGAATAAAATGTATAGTCTGATGTTTTAGGATGAAGTGTTCTATAAATGTCAATTATGTCCATTTCACCTAATGTGTCCTTTAGGGATGATATTTCTTTATTTATTTTCTGTTTGGATGATCTACCCATAACTGTCAATGATGTATTTAGGTCCCCTACTATAATTGTATTTGACCAATTTTTCCCTTTAGTTCTGTTAGTAGTTGCTTTGTATATCTCGGTGCTCCCTGATTGGGGGCATAAATATTGATGACTGTTAATGTCTTCTTGTTGTACAGTCCCTTTCACCATTATGAAATGTCCATCTTTGTCTCTTGTTACCTTTTTCACCCTGAAGTCTGTTTCATCTGATATCAGTATGACTACACCTGATTTTCTCTGGGTACCATTTGCTTGGACTGTTAATTTCCACCCTTTCACTTTAAGTCTATGTTTGTCCTTGTAGCTGAGATGTGTCTCTTGGAGGCAGCATATGGTTGGGTTTAGTTTTTTGATTTACTGTGCTACTCTGTGCCTTTTTATTGGTGAGTTTAGTCCATTTACATTTAGGGTGATTATTGATATATGAGGATTTCCTATTGTTCTATCTCTCGTTATCTGGTAGGATGGTGTCTTCATTGTTTCTTTGCCTTTTTGTTGATGTCTATTATTTCGGTGTGATGGTATTCTATGATTTCCCCCTCTATTTCTTCTTTTCTTATGTTATATAGTTCAGTTCTGGATTTTTTTTTTTTTTTTGAGTGGCTACCATTAAGTTTATGTAAAAGAAAATTTCATATTTAGAGTATTCCATTTTCTTCAGTATGCTTACTTTCTCCATTCGCTTGTGTCGGTTTGTACCTTTACTCTCTCCCCTTTTATGTTTTTGTTGTCATAAATTATTCCTATTTATGCTGTGAGTTGATTTCTGAGCTGCAATAGCAAGTTGTCTTCTTCCTCTTCTTTTGTTTTTGTTTCCTTCTTTACCCTGTATGTTATGTTTAAGTGTTTAGTGTCCTACTTGGTGTAGGGGTTGCCATTTCCTGCATCTGTCTGTTTGTAATACTACTCATAGTTTTGTATTCTTTTGCTTTTTTGTTTCAGGTTGATGGCCTCCTTCAGTATTTCTTGTAGTGCAGGTTGTGTGCTAGAAAATTCCCTCAGCTTCTGTATGTCTGGAAAGGTCTTTATTCCTCCTTCATATCCAAAGGATATCTTTGCTGGATATATTATCCTTGGCTCATACATTCTTTGTTTCAATAGTTTGAATATTTGATTCCAGTCCCTCCTGGCTTGTAGAGTTTCTGCTGAAAAATCTGATGAGACTCTAATGGGCTTTACCTTTGTAGGTTACCATCTTCTTTTCCCTGGCTGCCTTGAGGATTCTTTCTTTGGTTTAATTTTTGACAGCTTCAGTACAGTGTGCCTTGGAGAAGGCCTGTTGGGATTGAGGTAATTAGGTGTTCTAGTTTCTTCTTAGGTTCAAGGATCCAGTTCTTTCCACAAGCTGGGAAGTTTAAATATACTCTTTGTTCCCTTCTCCCTTTCTTCTCCTTCTGGTATTCCCATTATTCTTATCTTGCTCTTTCTGATGGAGCCAGGAAGTTCTTGTAGAGTTCTTTCATTTCTTTTAAGCCTCAAGTCTCTTTCTTCTTCCATCCATGTTATTTCCAGGTTTCTATCTTCGATGCCACTGATTCTTTCCTCCATCTGGTCAACTCTACTAAATAAGTTACTTATTTCATTCTTCATTTCTTCTATTGAGTTCTTAATCTCCAGAAATTCTATTTGGTTCTTTTTTAAAATTTCAATCTCTTTGGTAAAATGTTCATGTTGTTCTTTGATTGTGTTTCTGAGTTCATTAAACTGCCTTTCTGTGTTTTCTTGCATCTCGTTGAGTTTTTTCAGAACTGCAATCTTCAATTCTCTGTCATTTAAGTCACATATTTCCATATCTTTAAGTTCCTTGTCTGGAGACTTTTCACTTTCTTTCTGAGCTGTCTTGTTGCCTTGGTTATTCATGACAATTACTGATTTATTATTTCTCTTCCTAGACATCTACAGGAGTGGCTTCTGCAACAGGTTGATAAGAAGAGGTCTTTCTTTTGTTTTCTAGTGCATGTTTGTAGAATGTCTTATTTTCTCTCCGACTGTAGCCTTTTTCTCTCTCTCACACTGTAGTGTTATGTTTTCTCAGCACTATTTCAGCTTCTCACACAATGGGGGGATTCCCTGGAAGGTGGGCTTCTCCTTTGTGAACAGTTCGCCTGGGTCATAGGGCACTGCTTCCCTGTGGGGATGCAGGGAGCTTTTGAAGTTCTAAAGCTATTTCTGCACCAGATTCAGAGCCCATGCGTTTCAGCAGTTGTGTTTACTCCTGCAGGGATCCACCCAGATAGGTGGGGAGAGGGGTAGGGTGTGTTGTGAGAGGTGGCCCAGAGCAATTACGGTGACTACCACCACAGCCAATCCTGCTTCCCCAGCTCTCTCCCTTTTGCCGGAACTAGTTGGGCTGCGAATCTGTGTCTGCGGTCCACAGTTTTCAGAACAGCAAATATTCTGTTGTTTTTATCTGACATTGCTACTGTTCTGCTTCTAGCACTGTACAGGTGGGGGCGGGGCGAGCTCTGGGAGGGTAGGGAGGGGGTGGCTCGTCTCAGTGCCTACGGCTTCTGTTCTCTGTGGCAGTAAGGGTTTAAACTACCATTTTCAGCCTTCTTCCCTCAGTCTTTTCTCCAAGGTCTCTGCCGTGAGCGTTGGGTTCAGCCGTGTTATATGCTGTCCCCTCAGTCCTGTGGGCCATAAACGGAGCCCTAGCAGTCCGAGTTCTTCCCTCTCCCGCAACTGCAGTAGTTCTGGGATGCAGCAAGCTCGAAGCACTGAGCTAGGTCTGTGTCCTGCACCCGTGCAGCTCTATCTCTGCACTTCTCCCTTTCCTCTTCTCCTGCTCGCATAATTTGCCCACCTTTAGGTGAATTTAGTAGTGAGCTTCTTCGTCTTCCTGTCTGCTGTGTAAGGAGTCCTTTGTGGAGTTATAGTTTTTCAATTTGTTGTAAATTCCAGGGGAGATTGCCACAGGTTCCCCTCACGCCACCATTTTGATTGTAAATCCAACCTGAACTCAGAAATATTCATCCTCCACTTGGACTGATGGGGCTTCAAAGAAGTATAAGTTTTTATGGTGGGAGAGACCCTGGTTTTCATGGAAACTGGCAGCCAAGGTCTTGGGCATGCTTAAGATCAGAGAGGTACTGGGTACTGCGCCCTAGTTCTCAAACTTTATTTTTATAATTAGCCCCTAACTCCTTCCCCTAAATCTCTTACTAGGTATATTAGTTTCCTGTGACTGCTTAATAAATTACCACAAACTTGGTGGATTAAAACAACAGAAATTTATTCTTTCATATTTCTGAAGACTAGGAGTATGAAATCAGTATCATTGTGCTGAGTGAAGGTGTCTGCAAGGTCATGGTCCCTTCAGAGGCTCTAGGGCAGAATCTGTTCCTTGTCTCTTCCAGCTTCTGGTGGCTGCTGGTGTTCCTTGGCTTGTGACTGTATCACTTCAATCTCTGCCTCCGTGGTCACATCATCTTTTCCTTTTTGTGAAACCTCCCTCTGCCTCTCTCTTATAAGGGTATTGTGATACATTTAGGGTTCCTCTTGATAATCCACGGTACTCTTCCCATCTTAAGATCTTTAATGTAGTCACATCTGCAAAGAGTAAACCATCGACAGTAACATTCACAGGCTCCAGGGATTATGTACTGACATCTTTGGGGAGCCACTATTCAGCCTCCTATACTAAAGCTACTAGATACTTGCAAAATAGACTGATTTACCATATCTCTCCTTAGCCGTATATATTGTCCCCTAAAAGCCCACCAAATGTAGGAAGGTTAGAGAGAGGAGGAGTGTGGGATTTTATTGACCCTCCCCTGGTAACCATAATATTAGTAACTTCCCTCCATTTCCCCAGGGATGTTGTGGAATCTGGATGGCACCAGAATTGTTTTGTGTGGAAACGTGAGCCCTGCTCTGAAGCTTTTTCTGTGTCTGCATAGAAGTGGGATGGAGCACATGTACCAGGTGCCTGACTTTGAAACACTTCTTGTTCTTCATAGAAGGTTGTCAATAAGTAGATACCCTATGGAAGGACACAGGCCAATCTCTAGCTTGTGCCATAGGATGCCTGCACACTTGGTGTTAGAAAATGTGTTTCTGGAGCTCTGCTTCCTGGGATTCAGCTCGGCCATTGGAAAGCTATAAAATCTGGTTTCAGCTCTTTTCACCTGGGCTTTGATGTTAAATCGTTCACTATGCTGAGATGTGTTATAAATGGATCTGTGAAACGGCCTCACAGAACCATTGCCGAATTTCCTGCAGGGTTGCTGCTGAGGGTGACAGTTTGTCTATCATTACATCACACAATCCTTTTTAAGAGGCTCAAGAGAAACTTTCTGAAGTCTCAGTATCAGGATAGAGATTATTTTCCCCCAAGCACCTAGTTTGTTTTTAATTTTATGAATACTGTAAAGGACGTAAATGAAAACATTTCCCTCTTTGACTAAGAAATCTAGAATCAGGTTTGCTGCTTTCTTCTCCAAAGTACACAGGACTCCATGGGTATATATTTTGTATGCTAATTCCAACTTCATCTTATTTGCTTCTACCGTAAGTGTCCTCTTTATTTCTTTACTTCACCGATTTTTATCGGTACATATTCAGTACACAATGGAATATGTTTTTCTAAGTCACCTCAGATATTTCTGGAATTAAGGAAATTGAGAAAGATGCATGAGCTTTTGTCAGAATGATCTACGGTTGAATTTCTCCCCTGCCACTTCAGACTTGTGTGACCTTGGGTAAACTTATCTGACCTTCCCCAATCTCAGCATCCTCATCTGTAAAACAGGATAATGAAAGAAATAATTTTCTAAAGCTCTTCTAGGTAGCAAATGGAAAGCTTTCTAACGTAGTGCCTGGCATATAGTAGATAATGAATCAATGCCATACTATCATTAGTATTAAAATTAGTGAGAGACTAAATACATGAATAAATTAATGTATTTCTTGGAGGAGAGAAAGTCAGTCTCATCCTGCTGGGCCATGTCCTCTTCTCCCATTGGCTAAGGCAGCCTGGAGAATTAACTGCACAAACTCTAATAATCATGGCTAAAATCCCTGTGGAAGCTCAGAAACCCCAAGCCTCAGAGAAGAATGTTTTTTATTTTTTATGTTTTAACTAGAAGGGAACTGAGAAAGGGTTATAAAATGTTAAAGTATATTACTGACTATATTACTGACCTATATTACTTTTTAACAGTAACTCCTAAAATTATTACCATCTCAAAAACAATTCTAATATTGTAGCTGGTGTGGAGTTTTCGTCAATTGAGAGGGGGTATTTCTAGCTACTGGCCACATACCCCAAAACTTAAACAATAAAACAAAATGGAACCATAGATGATTAAAATAGTCTAGATTTGGCTGGTAATGTTACAGTGACTAAAAATCAGATGTATTTGAGAAAGGACAGTAATACTAAGGTAGTGTCTTTATTAAGGCACTTTATAAACATGAGTATATTATTCCCCCAAGGAACTCTCTGAAACAGCATAAGCTCCAGATACCCGACCGAGAACTCATTTTGGTCAGGATTTTATATGTTTAACTCACTTTTTACTCTGTTCCGGCACCCAGGATATGCGTGGCACAAATGTTTGTTGACAAAGCAAATGAATGAATAGGTTGCCTCAAGTTGTGCAAGGTCTCCACTAATGACTGGCCAAGCTCCCTGGAGGCATCAAGACCAAAAGAAGCTCAGTGACTTGCGGGTTAATGATAAGCAACTAGAAGCCTTAAGCCCAGGAACATGAGAGCAGCAGTTGCATTCATTCACTCATTCATTCAACAAATTTTTACTAAGTCACTAGTATGGTCCTGAGGCTATGCTGGCCACAGTGGCTATAAGACAAAGCAAATCCTGCCTCTGTCCTCCTGGCACTGACCTCATGGTAACAACACATGTGACACAAGACAGTCCATGGGATGACAAAGGAAGGACACCAAATCAAGACTAGGAAGCAGTCAGGGAAAGCTTTCATGAAGAATGGGCATATAAGGGATGGCTGGAAGTCTTTTACATTGTCATTAAACATCAGGTAAAGGGCAAAAGGGGGCGGGGGCAGGAATAGTCAGAAAATGAGAGAGTGCATGTTACATGACAGATACTGGGCATGCCAGGTCACTGTTGCTGGAGCAAAAATGATGTCAGGAAGATAGTGAGAGCCAAGGGTGACAAGGAAAGAAGAGGGGCCAGATCAGCAGGGCTTTGCCTTTTTTGATAAGGAATATTGCTTTATATGGAGAGCAATGGAAATGCATTGAAAGTTTTAAACTGGAAATTTTTAAGATCAGATCTGAGTTTAGAAATCTCACTCTGGAGGCCATGGAGAATGGATTTAGGGGGTAGAGACTAGAAATAGGGAAACCACTCAGTAAAGAAGCTGTTATGTTGATCAGGAAATGGGTATATCTAAAAGCTACTTGGGCTTTCTTAGTGATTGTTTGTGATTGGGAACTCAAGAGGAATAAGGGCCAAAGCTATCTACAAAAGAATTAAAATTAGATTGGTGCTCACTTTGAGTATTGGGTGGACAGTTTTCACTTCTAACTCTTTGCAAGAGCCACCTGTGACCCATGGGCTGGACAGTGAGATGTGTATCCAACATACAGGGCTCATCCCAAAATTTTTGGAGCTCCTCCTCTCACCGCATCCCAAATCTTATCATGATGGTGGCCTTGGAACTGCAATCACACTGGGAAGCTGTGGGAGCCTGAGGTCCCCTCTGATGGGATTTAAGAGGCTTTAAAATCGTCTGACACTGCCTCCCACAGATGAATGGGGATTACAAACTACATATGAGGGCTTCATAGAAATAGAAAACAGGTGGAAATCAGTGACTTGGATACTCTAGGCATCCGGCTTCTTGGAGGCAGAAAACCTGCATCCAGGCTCCACTGGGGTGAGCTTGAAAAATTATTTAGGCTCCAACACTAAAGTGTCATTAAATATCAGCACTAAAAATTATAATGACTTACACAAATCCATGAGTCATTTATGCTCTATGAATTTCAGTTTTCTCTTTTATAAAATGAGAATGAAAACATCTGCTTGTATGTATTAATATCTTGAATGAAACAAATCACAAGTGTACTAATGCTTTGGAAACTGCAATATGATTCACTGTGTACGTGTTGGAAATCTGTGTGGTTATGCCAGGTGGTGTATTGAGCATGGATGCTATAAGTCAGACAGACGTGGATTTGAGTTCGGGATATACTATAAATTAGCTATTGACAAGTGTGGTAGGCTGCTTCAAAAATAGCTTCCAGTAATCCCACTTCCTGATATTTATTCCTTTTTGTAAAACCCTCCTTTTGTGTGTGTGTGTAGGCTGGACCTAGGGACTCTAATGAATAGAATCTGGCAAAAGTGACGGGATGCCACTTTGGAGGTTAGGTTGTAAAAGTCTGTGAGTTCTGTCTTGCTTACACACTACATTCTTTCTGTCTCTCTGACTCTAATGAAGCAAGTTGGCATGTTGTGAGCTGCCCTACAAAGAGGTTCATGTAACAAGGGACTGAGGGCAGACTTCAGCCAACTGGTGTGGAACTGGGCCCCTCAGCCCAATGGCCCAAGAGGAACTAGATTCTCCAACAGCCATGTGAGTGAACTCAAAAGCAGATCCTTCCTTGTGGAGCCGTGACATGATGGTGGTTCCAGCTGACACCTTAGTTGCAGATTGTGACAGACCCTCAGCCAAAGGATCCCTGCTAAGCCGTGCTGAGATCCCTGACTCACAACACCTGTAAGATAATAAAGGCTGTTTTCTCTTCTCTCTATAGGAGATGATGGGTGTTAACTAACCTTATTGTGGCCATCATTTCACAATATATGTAAGTCAAATAATTATGCTGTACACCTTAAATTTATCTGTATAAATTTAATGCTTTGTGTCAATTACATCTCAATTAAAAAAAAAAGAAAAAAGATTTAGAGTCTTTTTTTTTAAGCCTTCTTAAAAGTGCCGGATAATCCCATTGTTGAACTGCCCCTAAATTAATTTTATTTGGGAAAAGGCTATTGAAAATGTAACTCACTCTCATTCTTTTGTTCCTAATCACCAAAGTTGTCACAGGACGTTCACATTTCATTTTGTAATCACAATGGCAGGAGTCATTTTACATGCCTGCAGTTGCCCTCCCATGGAAGCCGGAGATGGCTTGTCCCAGCTCAGAAGAGCCAATTGTTAAATGTTCAGGAATTTTGTGAGCCAATTGTTAAATACAGCCATTTTAAATTACAAAAACTTAAAATTTAATAAATCATATTAAAAAACAAATCTTCAATAAATATTCTAACCTCAAAAAAAAGAAATGGGGCCGGCCCGGTGGCTCAGGCAGTTGGAGTTCCATGCTCCCAACGCCGAAGGCTGCTGGTTCGATTCCCACATGGGCCAGTCGGCTCTCAACCACAAGGTTGCCGGTTTGATTCCTCGACTCCCACAAGGGATGGTGGGCAGCGCCCCCTGCAACTAAGATTGAACACGGCACCTTGAGCTGAGCTGCCGCTGAGCTCCCAGATGGCTAAGTTCGTTGGAGCGCATCCTCTCAACCACAAGGTTGCCGGTTAGACTCCCACAATGGATGGTGAGCTGCACCGCCTGCAACTAGCAATGGCAACTGGACCTGGAGCTGAGCTGCGCCCTCAACAACTAAGACTGAAAGGACAAAAACTTGACTTGTAAAAAAGTTCTGGAAGTACACACTGTTCCCCAATAAAGTCCTGTACCCCTTCCCCAATAAAATCTTTTAAAAAATATTGTTTTAAGCCAGTAAGTTTTGGAGGAACTTTTTATGTAGCAATACAAAACAAATACAGCAAGTTACTCAATTGTTCTGAGTTCCAGTGTCCTCTATAAAATGGAATCCTAATATCTCCTTGTAGGATTTACAGCAAGAATGCAATGAGAGAATGTATCTAAGCTAAATGCAGTGCCTGGCACATAGTAGTGCCTGGCACATAATAGGCGCTTAGTGAATGGTTGTTATTATCATATAGAGGCAGCAAAGCCCAGGGAGAGTTGAATGGCACACACAATGGGGACATTGAGTTTAGGGAGGGCAGTGACTCCATGGCTGCCCTGTCATAGCATAACCACACTCTACTACTCATGTTTGTTTAGTGTGTCTTCTCCAATTGGGTTTGAATTGGATGAGGGTGGGGATGAGTATCTTGTGTCGCCACTTTATCTCCCATGCCCAGCAACATTCAGTGAAGGTTTGCTAAATGAGTAAATAATTGAATTAATGAGAGGGTTGAGAGATTCCTTGCCCCCCCCCCCCCCCCCAGGATGTCTGGTACTTTAAGCAGCTGGCACTTGTCCCAGGAGATAGCATGAGAGAGTGGAAAGCATGCTGGAGCTCAGTGTCAGGGTCAAGTCTGATGTTCAAGAGCAGACACTCCCAGCTGTGCTTGCTGCACTCAGGCAGCAAGTCACAACTTCTCCAGCCTCAGTTTTCTCAGGTATCAAGTGGGAATAATAGTCCTAACTTCCTAACCGGATCATTGTGAGGGTTAAGCAGGTCATAAATACAAAAGCACTATTGTAAACCGCAAAACATGATACAGATATTTGCTATTAGGAATGTTGGTGGAAACCAGCTCTACCACGAGCATTCTTTCAAGTGGATTATTACTCAATCAGGCATATTTTGACACAACATGCCTGATTTACAAAATGTGTTTGGATTGTAAACAAAATTCATGAACTAATTTCATATAAAAAGCAATATTCTGACAAATTTTACTTTAGTATTATATGGAACATGTATTTTTTTTCAAAGGGCTAGAATGCTTTGTTTTTCCTTTGAACTGTTTTTATTTACCTTTGTGATTGGGATGTTTGGATTTGCAAATGGGAAATGTGTCCTTTACAGATGAATTTTTTAGCAGTAGGGACCTGGTAGTTTTTCTTTTACAAATGCATTGTTGATTGGCTCCAAACATTTGTTTTGTGCCTATTGACATGTGGGTAAGCTAAAGAAAACAAAGGTTCTCAAGAGGGCCCTCCATCTGTATTCAGGCTGGGTTAAACCCCAAGGAACCATGTGTTCTGGCTCATGTGAAATATGCCAGCAGGCCCTAGCCAAGCAAGCATTTCTGCCTCAGAAACTCACAGAGAAGAAAGCTAAGCCAACGGGAGCAGGTCATTTCCAGGTGTCTTCCTATCTCACCCCAACCTTCCTTTCCAAACACATCTTCCTCTGCACAATAGATGTTGTTTCCTAGCATTTTAGAAATTGAGTTCAGGGAGATGGTCACCAGTTTGCTATAAATGAAGGCACCGTGCGACATGAACACAAGGCAGGGAAATAGCAAATGATAACTCCCTCTTGGAAAAGCACAATGCCCCTGTTAGGCAACTAACTTGAATATGACTTAGGTCAAAATAAACACTATCAAGTCAGGGTTAATTCCTTCCTATGTTCTTTCTTCTATCTCTTTAATAACAATGATAACCTTCTTTTCTTACCTTTTAGTTATTTGTGCACTTGTGTATCTCCCTGGCTACTCTAATATCTGGAGAATACACACTAGCTTTTACACCTCTGCATTTCTGCTGGACCCAACATAGTGCTATGAATGGAATAGGTTCTCAGTAAATGTTTATGGAACAAACTGGTAGAGCAATGAATGTTGAATCATCTAGAGTGGGCCAAGTAAGCAGAACTTAGAAGAAGAGGGTACAGTGAGGCAAAATGAGTCATGTTTTTAATGAGCCAGAGTCAAACATTGGGAGGGTGAAAATTCCACTTCATTCAGCTGCTTCAGGCAAAGTCTGACATCACTGGATTCTATTTAGTCATTGCTCCAAATAGATTTGGCCCTTTCTAACCACTTATTCAGTGCCATAGGAGCATGGTTTATTCTTTCCTGCCCAGGGACATTTCTTCATCCACACAAATCACCTTTAATTTTTTCGAGACATGAGTTTGTTTACTGGGGGACAGTAATTTAGAAACTGCTCATCTTGATTTACATTTCATGAAACCAAATACACCACCAATCTTAAATTACCAATAAGATAATTATCTCATAATAACATTGATAGTCTTTGGCCAGATACCAACTTAGGACATGCTTTTTAACATCTGTGTCACCAATCACTTTTTCTTATGCTGGGGGTACAAGGCAATCCTTGGAGTCTTTGAATATACTCTCAGGTTCCCCTTTACTTATCAGGTTTCCCTTTGCTGTATGAATAAACACAAACAAGTAGAAAGAAAGACTTTGACTCAGACTGGCCCAAGAGTCAGGATAAAGTATTGATATCAGGTGCTCACTCTCCTCTGTGAATTAACCAGTGCAGATATTGTCTTTCAGTACCTGGGGGTCTGTGTGAGAGAAAGAGATCGCTCTTCAGACAGTAATGCTGGCTCCCAAAACATGGCAACTGCCAAAGGAAGGGGAGGCAGGACTGTACTGGGTTGTTTCATGGTTAAGTGAGACAAAATGTGGGAGTGAACTCAAGCTAAAGGTCTGCATTCTGAGTGCTAACACCAAAGATACATGGAAACTGCGGGGAATCCTTCAGTTTGGCCAAGACATAAGAAGCCTCAGGGTACACCTGGGTCTGTTTTCTGAGACCCAAATGTCATTCAGTGCTAAGTGAGGTAAACAAGCCCAGAGATATGACAGGAAGAATGACACCAATGGCCATTCAGAGAGCCCAGCTGGAAGAAGCAGAATTGGTAAAGATGATCTTCACTAAAAGTGACACCTGTTAAATTGCTAGTCATTGACAGGGACTCATAAAGCATGCCAAATGCATGCTTTATTATTGCCAGTCTGTTTTGACTCCAGGAGGTGGAGGTTGCAGGTGGGACATGGGCAGTGCTGGAGGCCAGACAAGAAGGCTCAGAAACACTAAATGTCAGAAAAGAAGAGAGGGAAACAAGGTAAGAATAAAGGGAGGTCTCAGTGGGTCACAGAGATAAACTAGGCATAGAATTCCTTAGGCAAATGAATGAAGCACTGAATCATTTAATGTGAAATTGTGGTTGGAGTTACTGAAAGGTATCTAGGGGGTAAGGCAGAAAATCACTAGCAGAAATTAATCATCCACTGCTTTCAACACTAAAAATTATACTGACCTACACAAACCAAAAAGGCCACAGAAAAAGCCAGAAAGATTGCTCTGGGGCCTGAGGCTTCCTCAAAGGGGGGCTGCTGTCCTGGCAGGCAGAGGAGAGCTGCAACTGGAGTGAGGGTTGGTCTTTGATGCTCTGGAGGAAATAATGATATCACAGATCTGGGTGTAGTTGAGAGAGGGGAGGGTCCTGTACACAAATGGGAAGAGAAGGTCAGTACTAATAGGGGCCCAGCACCCCTTTGTCAGTAATGTCACTACAATGAGCTCAGCTCCTGGCAAGGAGAGCTGTTTGCTTTGGCCCCAGGAGAACCGCTGCAGAACATCATGGGTGGAGAAAGGGCATGCAACTGTGCAGTCTGGGAGACAGGCTGACCATGCCAGAGGGCACCATAACCCCAGGAGCTGGACAAGATAGGACAGCACTGTCTCCACGTGGGTTGGAGAACAAGGCTGGCCTGTGCCTTCCAGCGCATACAACATCAGGTTTTTGGACTGTAGCTTTTCCATTAGGTGTCTAGGCAGCAGCCCCACCACAAGGATCTGCATGATAAACACTTTTTCTCCTTCAAGGCTCGGGGAGGAGTGAGGTGGGAACTGATTGGGGTCTTGGCTGTCTTCCTGGACATTATGATGTTGGGATCACAACTGGCAAGAGGGTGGGGTGAATGAAGTGCAAAATGTAAGGAGCACTTTCTCTCAGTGTCATGGAGAAAGTGCACGTTTGGCACCTCCTTGTGTTTTGTGCCCAAAGCACCTCACCCACCCCACCCTAGTGCTGGCTCTGGTTAGAGCCAAGTGTTCTTGCTCTACATTTGGTGGTAACCAAGGCAGTCTGCAGTCCATGTTTCTGACTGGTGTCTAGAGAAGCTGTGGCCAAATGTTGAATGCATCAGGGTGGGAGGGGGTGTTTCATTCTCTGCAGCTTCCAGACTCCTAGGAAGCTGTGGATGCCACTCAAGAAGGGGCTGTTGGGACCCACTGGTTTGGGTGCTTATAGCCTGTACAGCTGTACCTTCTCTGGGCAAAAAGATGTGAGAAATAAGAAGAATTTTAACCAGTGTAAGCTAAAGGGAATCCCAAAAGGACATCGATTAACTTTAAAATATAATTTTATTCTTTTCTGATTAGAAAAAACTAATGCATTCTCATTTTAGATAGAATTAGAAAATACAAAGCTCCTATAATTCCAACACCCAAAGTGATCTGCTATTGCCATTGTCACGCGGGGCGGCCTGTGGGGTCTCAGCTCCTGCTCCTCACACAAGAACACAGGATATTGTGAGGCCAAAAAGGAACAACAACAGAGCCATAGATAGGGGAGTCATATCACTATATTCTCGCTGGCGGCTGGTTTGGAGACACAGGAAGGAGGAGCCACACTATCCGCAACCTGCCGTTCACTTCTCTCTGCCAACCAACCTCACTTGCTAACTGGAATCCGCCTCTCTGCAATCTGTAATCCATACTCCACCACTTGCTAGCTCAGCCACCACCTTCTTGCTAGGCCCCATTTTCTGCTAGTGTAGCCACAGCAGTTATATTAGTGGCCAATGGCTCACTGGTTACAGCTGACGGCCAACTAGCCACAGCTGATGGCCATCCAATCACAGTTGATGGCCATTTACTACCTGAGCCAGCGCCTTTCCATGTGAGGCCAAGAGCCTGGCAACTGCACTCCTGGCTCTGTCCTCACACACAGGAAGTAGGATCCACACAATCTGCAATGCGCCATCCACACTTGCTAACCCCACTTGCTAGCTGCAATCTGCCATTTGCTTCTCTGCCAACCAACCAACCAACCAACCAACCAACCAACCAACCAACCAACCCCTTAGTGTAGCCACAGCAATTATATTAGTGGCTAATTGATAACAGGTAACAGCTCATGGCCACCCAGCCACAGTTGATGGCCATCTGATTACAGCTAATGGCCATCTAATAACCCAGCCAGCACCTTTCCATGTGAGGTCGAGAACCTGGAAACTGCTCTCTGGGACTCTGTCCCCACAGTGACACAACAGGGAAGGGACAGAGTTCGGATTCAAATCCATGCATACCTGACCTCATAGTTTGAGTGCAAGAAGATGGATTAGAGTCTCCCACCTCTTCCTGTCCCTGCTCCCCCTCTCATTCCTTCCCTGTCCACTTACAAAGGAAGCACAGGGTGAAGATAAAACAGCATATCCTGTTTGGGAAGGTTTTTCACTTATCAGGAGTGAAATGATACGCCTCCAAATAAGAGGTGAATGCTGGTCTCTGCTGCCTGTCCCACTCCAGGTTCTGCAGTGTTTCTTGAGCTCATACCACATAATTTACAAATTTGAAATAAGAACTTAATTTCTTTTTGTGTTTGCATTTTGATTTTCTAGATTGTTTTGACTCTTTCTGGTGCTGCATGAAGTTCAGAGCAGTGGAAACGACAGGGGGTCCATTGGAGGAGATTGTGTCCCCCTCACATTCAACACCTGCTCATATCAGACTTTCCTCATAGGTGTTTGAGGTCAGACACAGCGGTCATAAGAAGAAAGTTCCCTTTGTCCATACATGTTCTAGAAATATATAAAACACAGAATGCATGCAGATTAAAGATGGCTACAAATTCTTTGGCATTCCTCCTTTTGAGGGAGGAGGAGACTTTTTCTTCTCTTGAATCTGAGGGTGGCCTGTGACTGCTTTGACCAGTAGAATGTGGCAGTTCTGGTACTATGCCAGTTCTGAGCTTTTATGAGCAGCTTCCAATTTGGTCTCTCAGAATACACTCTGTTGGAGTCTTGAGCTACCTAAGGGTGATTTGACTATCCTGAAACAACCATGCTATTAGGAAGTCCAAGCAAGTAACATGGAGAAACTGTGTGAGAAAGGAGGAAGAGGAAGAGTAGCAAGAGGAGGAGGAAGGAGAGAGAGAGAGAGAGAGAGAGAGAGAGAGAGAGAGAGAGAGAGAGAGAGAGAGAGAGAGAGGCTAGTTAGCCTCTCAGACATTCCTGCCCACAGCCATTCAGGTTATCCCAGATGAGACTTCAGACATCGTGGAGCAGAAATGAGCTGTCTGTCTCTGTCCTTTATGAAGTCTGATCAATAGACTCTTGAGATGCTCAGGAAAGCAAAGGGGGTACTGTCTTAGTTGCCTATGGCTGCCATAACAAAAGAGCACAAACTGTATGGCTTCAAACAAAATAATTTATTGTCTCACAGTTCTGGAGGCCAGAAGTCTAAAATCAAGGTGTCAGTAGTTCATGCTCCTTCTGAAACTCTGGGTAGAATCCTTCCTTGCCTCTTCATAGCTTCTGGGGTGGCCATCAGTGTTTGGCATTTCTTGGCTAGTAGTTACAACACTTCAATATCATCTTCCGTTATTACATGGCATTCATCTTGTGTGTTTCTGTCTGTCGTGCAGGGTGTCATGCGGGGTCTCTGCTCCCGCTCCCTGCACAAGAACACAGGTGTCGTGTGGGGCAGCCTGCGGGGTCTCTACTCCCGCTCCCCACATAAGAATGCGGGACATGGTGAGGCCAAAAGGAACACCCATGGAGCCATAGGTAGGGGAGTCATACCACTATATTCTCACTGGCGGCTGGGTTGGAGACACAGGAAGCAGGAGCCACACTGTTTGCAACCTGCTGTCCACTTCTCTGCAATCCGCAAACCACACTCTGCCGTGCTAACTGCAATCCATGCTTGCCAGCCCAGCCACCATCGCCTTGCTAGCCCCCATTTTTCTGCTAGCGTAGCCACAGCAGTTATATTAGTGGCCAATGGCTCACTGGTTATAGCTGATGGCCAACTAGCCACAGCGGATGGCCATGCAATCACAGTTGAGTCCATTTACTACCTGAGCCAGCACCTTTCCATGTGAGGCTGAGAGCCTTGAAACTGCACTCCTGGCTCTGTCCCCACACTGTCTCTTCTCTTTATACAAGGTCTGATAATTACATTCACAAACTCACTGCAATGATGTTGCTAACCTTTTTGATACCATAGGGATTTTTCATTATGAATCTGTACCCACTGGACAAACAGTTAATCAAATTTACTATTTGGAAGCGCTGAAAAGGCTGCATGAAAAAGTTAGACAACCTGAACTTTTCACCAATAATTAATGGCTCTTGCATCATGACAATGCACCAGCTCACACGGCACTGTCTGTGAGGGAGTTTTTAGCCAGTAAACAAAAACTGTATTGGAACACTCCGTACTCATGTGATCTGGCCCCCAAATGACTTCTTTCTTTACCTGAAGATAAAGGAAATATTGAAAGGAAGACATTTTGATGACATTCACGACATCAAGGGTAATATGACAAAAGTGCTGTTGGCCATTCCATAAAAGGAGTCCCAAAATTACTTTGAAGGGTGGACTAGGCACTAGCATCAGTACATAGCTGTCTAAGGGGAGTACTTCGAAGGTGACCATAGTGATACTCAGCAATGAGGTGTAGCACTTTTTCTGGGATGAGTTAACAAACTTAATTGTCCGATCTTGTATAAAGACACTGGTCGTATTGAATTAAGGGCTCACCTTACTCCAGGATGACGTCATCTCAACTTAATTAAGTACATCTGTAATTACTCTATTTCCAAATAAGGTCAAATTCTGAGGTTCCAGAGGTCAGGACTTTAACATTTTGGAAGGGACACAATGAAACCAATAATAGCCAAAAGGCTGTTCTCCTGGCAGTTAGCAGCCAAAAGGCTGTTCTCCTGGAGAATACCTTTCCCTCTAGCAGAGCTAAACAATTTGCTACTTTTTATTCCAGTTTTAGCTTTTTACTCTGGTTTGTAATTCAAGAAGTGAAAGCATCCAACATTCTATTGATACGTTTATTTACAACTTTAATTGGAAATGTTTCATCGATGTACTTCAGGCATATTTGTATTGGTAAGGCTAGGGAAGACCACTCCATGTTGTTGCTTCCAATCTTATAAAAAGATAACTGAGCAACCCTATGAGAAACTCTGTGACACAGAGTCACAAAGCTCAGAGTGTTCTCTAAGAAATAAGGCCCAGTCATAGACCTTTCACCCCGATGGGGCTGGTAGGAACTGCATGGCAGTGTAGGCATGAGGATAGGCAGGTACTGGAGAAGTCTGGGAGCAGGAGCCCAGTGGGCACCACTCACTCAGTCATTCCCATTCTCATTCAACACGACAGCAGATGCGCAGTGACTGTTAACTGAGTACTATGCTGTGAACTGGGAACCATCAGACAGTAACTCCAGTCATTATCAGCAAGTGGTTTTCAGCAGCCAGGAATGTTCAGGGAGGTGGATGGTGAGGTAGTGGGTGATCTAGATTAGAAAATCAACCAGGAAGGTGAGTGTGAGCCTTGGAAGAGATAGTGGTGGGTAGAGAGTGGGGATGGTGGAATCAAGACAGATTTATTGTTACAATTGACAGTTCACTCTAGATGTTAAGATGAATCATGTTGACTTTACATTTTAGGTGGTCTTGTCTAGTGGTTAATTACTGCGTAAACTTTGGTGCCCAACCACTTAGAGTTTGAACCCTAGCTGGTTCCGTTACCTGCTCCATTAGTTAGCTAGGGCCATCATAACAAAATACCACAGACTAGGTGGCTTAAACAACAGAAATCTATTTTTCTTTTTTAAATTTATTTTTTTAATTTATTGGGGTGACAATTGTTAGTAAAATTACACAGATTTCAGGTGTACAATTCTGTATTACATCATCTATAAATCCCATTGTGTGTTCACCACCCAGAGTCAGTTCTCCTTCCATCACCATATATTTGATCCCCTTTACCCTCAACAAACCGCCCCCTCCCCCCTTATCCTCTGGTAACCACTAAACTATTGTCTGTGTCTATGAGTTTTTGTTTCACATTTGTTTGTCTTGTTCTTTTGTTGTTTTTGGTTTATATACCACATATCAGTGACATCATATGGTTCTCTGCCTTTTCTGTCTGACTTATTTCGCTTAGCATTATAATCTCAAGATCCATCCATGTTGTTACAAATGGTTCTATTTCATCTTTTCTTACTGCCGAATAGCATTCCATTGTGTATATGTACCACAACTTCTTTATCCATTCATCTATCGAAGGACATTTTGGTTGTTTCCATGTCTTGGCCACCGTAAATAAAGCTGCAATGAACATTGGAGCACATGTGTCTTTATGGATAAATGTTTTCAGATTTTTTGGGTAGATACCTAGGGCAGGGATTGCTGGGTCACACGGTAATTCTATTCGTAATTTTTTGAGGTACCTCCACACTGCCTTCCATAGCGCCTGCACCAGTCTGCATTCCCACCAACAGTGTATGAGGGTTCCTTTTTTTCCACAGCCTCTCCAACACTTGTTACTATTTGTCTTGTTGATGATAGCCATTCTAAATGGGGTGAGGTGATATCTCATTGTGGTTTTGATTTGCATTTCTCTGATGATTAGTGATGTTGAGCATTTTTTCATATGTCTATGTTGTGCGGGAGATCCTGCTCACAGTGCCATTTGTCGTGCGGGGCGGCCTTCGGGGTCTCTGCTCCCGCTCCCCATACAAGAACGCAGGATATGGTGAGGCCAAAAAGGAACACCCACGGAGCCATAGGTAGGGGAGTCATACCACTATATTCTCTCTGGCGGCACTATACTCTCACTGGAGGCTGGATCCACACTGTCCGCAAACCGCCATCCACGCTTGCCAGCCCAGCCGCCATCTTCTTGCTAACCCCCGTTCTTCCTCTCTTCTCCCTCTCCGCTAGCGTAGCCACAGCAGTTATATTGTGGCCAATGGCTCACTGGTTACAGCTGACGGCCAACTAGCCACAGCTGATGGCCATGCAATCACAGTTGGCCATTTACTACCTGAGCCAGCACCTGTCTATGTGAGGCCGAGAGCCTGGAAACTACTTTCTGGGGCTCTGCCCCCACAGTCTATTTGCCATTTGTATGTCCTCTTTGGAGAAATGTATCTTCAGGTCCTCTGCCCATTTTTCAATTGGGTTGTTTGTTTTTTGTTGTTGAGTTTCATGAGTTCCTTGTATATTTTGGATATTAGCCCCTTATTGGAGGCACCGTTTGCAAAAATCTTCTCCCATTCAGTTCATTGCCTCTTTAGTTTGCCGATGGTTTCTTTTGCTGTGTAGAAGCTTTTAAGTTTAATATAGTCCCATTCATTTATTTTAGCTTTTACTTCCCTTGTCTTTGGAGTCAAATTCATAAAATGCTCTTTGAACGCAAGGTCCATAAATGTAGTACCTATGTTTTCTTCTATGCAGTTTATTGTTTCAGGTCTTATGCTTAAGTCTTTATCCATTTTGAATTAATTTTGGTACATGGTAACAGATAGCAATCCAATTTCACTCTTTTGCACTTGGCTTTCCAATTCTGCCAAAACCATATATCAAAGAGGCTATCTTTTCTCCATTGTATGTTTTTTGCTTCTTTGTCAAAAATTAACTGTCCACATTTATGTAGTTTTATTTCTTAGTTCTCAATTCTATTCCATTGGTCTATGTGTCTGTTTTTCTGCCACATACCATGCTGTTTTGATTATTGTTGCCCTGTAGTACAAGCTAAAGTCAGGGAGTGTGATACCTCCAGCATTGTTCTTTTTTTCTTAAGATTGCTTTGGCTATTCAGGGTCTTTTGGGGTTCCAAACAAATCTGATGATTTTTTGTTCTATGTCTTTAAAAAATGCCATCGGGATTTTGCTGGAGATTGCATAAAAATCTGTATATTGTTTTGGGTAATATGGCCATTTTAACTATGTTGGTTCTTCCAATCCATGAGCATGGAATGTCTTTCCATTTCTTTTTGTCTTCTTCAATTTCTTTTAAAAATGTCTTACAGTTTTCAGCATATAGGTCTTTCACATCCTTGGTTAAGTTTATTCCTAGGTATTTTATTCTTTTGCTGCAATGGCAAAAGGAATTTTTTTTTTTCCTTTTCTGAGATTTCATTGTTAGTATATAGGAATGCAATGGCCTTTTGTACATTGATTTTGTAGCCGGCAACTTTACTGTATTCGTTGATTGTTTCGAATAGCTTTTTGGTGGAGTCTTTAGGGTTTTCTATATATAGCATTATGTCATCTGCAAAGAGTGACAATTTAACTTCTTCATTCCCAATTTGGATGCCTTTTATTTCTTTCTCTTGCCTGATTCTCTGGCAAGGACTTCCATGTTGAAAAGCAGAGGTGATAGGGGACAGCCCTGTGGTGTTCCTGAATGTAGAGCAAAGGGCTTCAGTTTTTCACCGTGAATTATGAGATTAGCTGAGGGTTTGTCATATATGGCCTTTATTATGTTAAGGTATTTTCTTTCTATACTTATTTTACTAGGTGTTTTAATCATAAGTGGATGTTGTATCTTGTCAAATGCTTTTTCTGCATCAATTGATACAAACATATGATTTTTGTCCTTTATTTTGTTTATGTGATGTATCACATTGATGGATTTGCGTTATGTTGAACCATCCTTGTGCCCCGGGGATGAACCCCACTTGGTCGTGATGAATAATCTTTTTACTGCATTGTTGCATTCAATTAGCTAGAATTTTGTTTACAATTTTTGCATCTGTATTTATCAGAGATATTGGTCTGTAGTTCTTTTTGTGTTGTCCTTACCAGGTTTTGGTATCAGGGTAATGTTGGCCTCATAAAATGAGTTAGGGAGTACTGTCTCTTCTTCAATTTTTGGAAGAGTTTGAGCAGGATTGGTAGTAGATCCTCTTTGAAGGTTTGGTAGAATTCACTAGTGAAGCCGTCTCGTCCCAGACTTTTGTTTTTGGGAAAGTTTTGGATGACTGATTCAATTTCGTTACTGGTGATCGGTCTGTTTAGATTTTCCAGTTCTTCATGGTTCAGCCTAGGAAGGCTGTATGTTTCTAAGAACTTGTCCATTTCTTCTAGGTTATTGAATTTGGTGGCATATAGTCCTTCATAGTATTCTTGGATGATCCTTTGTATTTCTGTGGTGTCCGTGATAACTTCCCCTTTTACGTTTCTGATTTTGTTAATCAGTGTCTTCTCTCTTTTTATCTTAGTGAGTCTAGCCAAGGGTTTGTCAATTTTGTTAATCTTTTCAAAGAACCAGCTCTTTGTCACATTAATTTTTTCTGTTGTCTTTTTGTTCTCTATTTCATTTAGTTCTGCTCTGATTTTTATTATTTCCTTTCTTCTGCAGACCTTGGGTTTCATTTGTTCTTCTTTTTCTAGTTCTTTAAGGTGTAACATGAGGTTATTTATTTGGGATTTTTCTTGTTTCTTGAGATAGGCATGTAATGATATAAATTTCCCTCTTGACAGTGCTTTCACTGCATCCCAAATATTTTGGTAAGATGTATTTTCATTCTCACTTGTTTCAATGTATCTTTTGATCTCTCCTCTAATTTCTTTTTTGACCCAGTTGTTCTTTAAAAGTGTGTTGTTTAATCTCTACATATTAGTGGTTTTTCCTGCTTTGTTTTCTCAGTTGATATCCAATTTCAGAGCCTTGTGATAGGAGAATATGGTTGGTATGTGTTCAATCTTCTTTAATTTGCTGAGGTTACTTTTATGTTCCATATATGGTCTATCCTTGAGAATGTTACATGTACAGTAGAAAAAAATGTATAGTTTGATGTTTTAGGATGTAGTGCTATATAAAGGTGAATTATGTCCATTTCATCCAATGTGTCACTTACAGCAGCTATTTCATTATTTATTTTCTGTTTGGATGATCTATCCATAGCTCTCAATGACGTATTTAGGTCCCCTAGTATAATTGTGTTTTGGTCAATTTCTCCCTTTAGTTCTGTTAGTAGTTGCTTGGTATATTTCAGTACTCCCTGGTTGGGGGCATAAATATTGATGACTGTTATGTCTTCTTGTTGTATAGTCCCCTTTACCTTATGAAATATGCATCTTTGTCTCTTGTTACCTTTTTCACCCTGAAGTTTGTTTCATCTGATAGCAGTATAGCTACACCTGATTTTCTCTGGATATGATGTGCTTGGAGTGTCAATTTCCACCCTTTCACTTTGAGTCTATGCTTGTCCTTATAGCTAAGATGCATCTCTTGGAGACAGCATATGGTTGGGTTTAGTTTTTCGATCCATTCTGCTACTCTGTGCCTTTTTATTGGTGAGTTCAGTCCATTTACATTTAGGGTGATTATTGATATGTGAGGATTCCCTATCTTTCTATCTTTAGTTTTCTGGTAAGACTGTGTCTCCATTGTTTCTTTGCCTTTTTGTTGTTGTCTATTATTTCTTTGTGGTGGTATTCTATGATGTTTCCCTCTCTTTCTTCTTTTATTACAATATATACTTCAGTTCTGGAGTTTTTTGAGTGGTTACCCTTAAGTTTATGTAAAAGAAAGTTTGATATTTAGAGTATTCCATTTTCTTCAGCATGCCTACTTTCTTCATTCCCATATTCCGGTTCAGGCCTTTACTCTCCCCTTTTTTATGTTTTGGTTGCCACAAATTGTCCCTGTTGATGGTGGTCGAATAGCCTCCTTTAGTATTTCTTGTAGTGCAGGTCGTGTATTAGAAAATTCCCTCAGCTTCTGTATGTCTGGAAAGGTCTTTATTCCTCCTTCATATCTGAAGGATATCTTTGCTGGGGGTATTATTCTTGACTCAATTTCTCTCCTTCAATAGTTTAAATATTTGGTTCCACTCCCTCCTGGCTTGTAGAGTTTCCGCTGAGAAATCTGATGATAATCTGATGGGCTTCCCTTTGCAGGTTACCATCTTCTTCTCCTTGGCTGCCTTGAGTTTTCTTTCTTTGTCGTTGATGTTTGACAGCTTCAATACAATGTGCCTTGGAGAAGACCTGTTGGGGTTGAGGTGATTAGGTGTTCTATTTGCTTCCTGGATTCGAGGATCCAGTTCTTTCCACAAGTTTGAGAAGTTCTCATCAACTATATGTTTGAATATACTCTCTGTTCCCTTGTTTCTTTGTTCTCCTTCTGGTATGCCCGTTATTCTTATATTGCTCTTTCTGATGGAGTCAGAAAATTCTTGTAGAGATCTTTCATTTCTTTTAAGTCTCAAGTCTCTTCTTCCATCCATGTCATTTCCAGGTTTCTATCTTCAATGTCACTGATTCTTTCCTCCATCTGGTCAACTCTACTACCTAAGCTGGCTATTTCATTCTTCATTTCTTCTATTTAGTTCTTAATCTCCAGAAATTCTATTTAGTTCTTTTTTAAAATTTCAATCTCTTTGGTAAAATGTTCATGTACTTTGATTGTGTTTCTGAGTTCATTAAACTGCCTTTCTGTGTTTTCTTGCATCTGTTGACTTTTTTCAGAACTGCAATCTTGAATTCTCTGTCATTTAAGTCACAGATTTCCATTTTTTTAAGTTCATTTTCTGGAGACTTTTCACATTCTTTCTGAGCTGTCTTATTGCCTTGGTTATTCATGGCAATTAATGATTTATTATTTCTCTTCCTTGACATCTACAGGAGTAGGTTCTGCAACAGGTTGATAGGAAGAGGTCTTTCTTTTGTTTTGTCCAGTACATTTTTGTAGAATGTTTTATTTTCTCTCTGACTGTGGCCTTTTTTTATCTCTCACACTGCAGTGTTATGTTTTCTCTGCACTATTCCAGCTTCTCACACAATGGGGGGTGTCATGCTGGGAGACCCTGCTCGCTGCGCCATTTGTCATGCTGGGTGTCATGCAGGGTCTCTGCTCCTGCTCCCTGCACAAGAACACAGGTGTCGTGTGGGGTGGCCTGCGGGGTCTCTGCTCCCGCTCCCCACAAGAGAATGCAGGATATGGTGAGACCAAAAAGGAACACCCACAGAGCCATAGGTAGGGGAATCATACCACTATACTCTCGTTGGCAGCTGGGTTGGAAACACAGGAAACAGGAGCCACACTGTTCGCAACCCTCACTGCGCCACTTGCAGGCTCAGCCACCATCTTCTTGCTAGCCCCCATTTTCTGCTAGCATAGCCACAGCAGTTATATTAGTGGCCAATGGCTCACTGGTTACAGCTGACGGCTAACTAGCCACAGCTGATGGCCATGCAATCACAGTTGATGGCCATTTACTACCTGAGTGAGCACCTTTCTATGTGAGGCTGAGAGCCTGGAAACTGTTTTCTGGGGCTCTGTCCCAACAGGGGGATTCCCTGGAAGGAGGGCTTCTCCTCTGTGAACAGTTCACCTGTGTCATAGGGTGCCGCATCCATGTGGGGATGCGGAGAGCTTTTGAAGTTCCAGAGATCTTCCTGCACCAGATTCATATCCAATGTGTTTCAGCAGTTCTGTTTACTCCTGCAGGCATCTGCGCAGATAGGTGGGGACAGGGGCGGGGTGAGTTGTGAGAATTGGCCCAGACAAATGGCAGTGACCACCACCACATCTAGTCCTGCTTCCATAGCTCCTTCCCCTTTGCCAGGTTTAGTTGGGCTGCAATTCTGTGTTTGCAGACCACAGTTCTCAGAACTGCAAATATTCTGTTCTTTTGATCTGACACTGCTACTGTTCTGCTTCTAGCACTGGTCAAGTGGGGGCAGGGCAAGCTCTGGGAGGGCAGGGGGGGGGCGGCTAGTCTAAGTGCCTAAGACTTCCATTCTCTGTGGCAGTGAGGGCTTAAACCACTGTTTTTAGCCTTCTTCCCTCAGTCTTTGCTCTGTGGTCTCTGCTGTGAGTGTTGGGTTCAGCTGTGGTGTATGTTGTCCCCTCAGCCCTGTGGGCATAAACAGAGCCCTAGCATTCCAAGTTCTTCCCTCTCCTGCAGCTGCGGTAGTTCCAGGATGCAGCGAGCTCGGAGCACTGAGCTAGGTCTGCGTCCTGTGCCTGCGCGGCTCCATCTCTGCTCTTCTTCCTTCCCTCCTCCCTTGCTCATGCAATTTGCCCACTTTTAGGTGAATTCGTAGTGAAACTCTTCATCTTGCCTGTCTGCTGTGCAGCGAGTCCTTTGTGGAGTTATAGTTTTTCAGTTTGTTGTAAATTCCAGGGGAGATTTCCAGAGGCTCATCTTATGCCGCCATTTTGATGACGTCTGTCCAGAAATCTATTTTTCTCACAGTTCTGGAGGCTAGAAGTCCAAGACCAAGGTTTCAGCAGTATTGATTTCTCCTGAGGCCTTCTTCCTTGACTTACAGATAGCTGCCTTCTCTCTGTGTCCTCACATGTTCTTTCTTCCGTATGCACAAATCCTTAGTTTCTCTTTGTGTTCAAATTTCCTCTTTTTATAAAGATCCCAGCCAGATTGGATAAGGACGCACCCTAACAGCCCCATTTTATCCTAATCTTTAAAGGCCTTATCTCCAAATATAGTCGTCATATTCTGAGGTACTGGGAGTTAGGGCTTCAATATATGAATTTGAGGGGGTCACACAATTCAACTCATATCACCTACTGTCCAGTATTGGTAGATTACTTTCTCTCTCCAAGACTTAGCTTCTGTACAACTGGAAAGATGTTAATAATTAACATGTATTAAATGTTTTCTATGTTTTAAATACTTTATATTCATTATCTCACTTAATTCTCACAATAGCCATATAAAATTGGTATTATTATAATACTAAATAAAAATACAGGATGCCCAGTTAAATTTGAATATCAGATAAGCAATGCTTCTTTTTTTTAGTATAAGTATGTCACATGCCATATTTGAGACATTCTAAAATTTATTCATTGTTTATCTGAAATTCAGATTTAGTCAAGTGTCCTGTAACTTATCTGACAACCTTATCCCTTGAAATCAGAATAGTAAAAAGTGTCAGGACTGCTTCCTTGGCAGAAGGCCTAATTATCTTGTCTTTTCTCCCCTCCTATGTGGAAGTTCTCTTCTCTTCTGGGGCACCAAGCTAAGGTCTTCTGGAAGGCAGCCTAGACCAGCATGGTTCCCAATTTTGGAAAGAATTTGCATTCTCTCTCTCTTTAGTTTCTCTTCTGTCACTGGCTGCTGTTGGCATGAATAAGCTATTCCTTGCATTTCAATGATAAGACCAGAGACATGCGCTACTGAAACCTACTTTGCATAGGAATAAAAGACTCCTCCATATTTTCTAGCTTTGTTCATCTAAGTCCTTCACTCAGTTTTGAACTCAATCTTAGCCAAGAGTAAATTGTCATTTGCCTTACTTTGCTTTTCTTTATCTGGAGGCTTAGTTCTCCCTTGGGAACTTTGAGTAAAGGTTTAAGGAAAATTATTCAAAACTTGGAAATATGCAAAAGGATTACTCTATGACTTTTCAATGTTGTCTAAGGCCATGTTACTCAAAGTGACACTGCTGACACCTGAAAATTTGTTAAAGTGCAAATTCTCAGGCCCAGCTTGAGATCTATTGAATCAGAATTTCTGGGGCAGGGTGCAGAAATCTGTATTTTTGTACAGTATGAGAAGCATTGATCTAGAGAAGCTTGTGTAAGGATCCTGTCACTCTAGGGGAATGCAACATCATTTCTACCATTGGTTTGGGCTCAGATCTTTTAGAAAACTAGTAAGATAGTGATGATTTTATTTTCTGTCCATTAGAGAAGACATCCCTCAATATTATGGCTTTACTGTTCTCCTGGATATTAACCAGTTTTGTATCTGAATTTGCAATCTTACCTCAGCACTCTTTTTTTCCTGCACTGACTACTGAGGTCCTATTTTCTCATATTCTCTTTTGATTCAGCATTGTCATTCTCCTGGTTCCCTCATTAATGAACTGAATAAAACTCTGACATGTGTTACTTACCTATCTATATGAAAATTAGGTTTTTAATATTTTGTGAGTTATACTTTGACAGAAGGATAATTGAGGGAAGACAGGACTCACCTCTTCTTCAGATTCCTGGCCATATACTGTCATAACACTCTCTGTCACGATCAGGGTCTATTTGTTACAAACAACAGAAGCTAACTCAAATTAGTGTAAATAAGAATGAATTCATTTACCTTACTCCAGTCAGAATGGCTATCATCAATAAATCAACAAACAACAAGTGCTGGCGAGGATGTGAAGAAAAGGGAACCCTCGTGCACTGTTGGTGGGATTGCAGATTGGTGCAGCCACTATGGAAATCAATATGGAGTTATCTCAAAAAACTGGAAATGGAACTACCTTATGACCCAGCAATTCCATTCTTAGGTACCTATCTAGAGAAATCCAAAACGCTAATTCAAAAAATATATGCACCCCTATGTTTACTGCAGCACTATACACAATAGCCAAGAAATGGAAACAACCGAAATGCCCATCGGTAGACGACTGGATTAAGAAACTGTGGTACATTTATACAATGGAGTATTATGCGGCCATAAAGAATGAAATCTTACCATTTGAAACAATATGGAGAGATCTAGAGAACATTATGCTAAGTGAAATAAGTCAGATGGAGAAATAATAATACCATATGATCTCACTTATATGTGGAATCTAAAGAATAGAATAAATGAGCAAACTAATCAGAAACAGTCTCAGAGACATAGAGGAAAAACTGAGGGTTGCTAGATGGGAGGAAGTGGATATGAGGGAGAAGGTGAGGGGATTAGAAAGTACAATTGGTAACCACAAGATGGCCACAGGGATAGGAAAGCCAGTTTGGGAAATATAATCAAAATGTTGTAAAGATTTTGTAGGGTGTCAGATGGGCACTTGTCTTATTAGGGAGACCAGTTCATGGATGGTGTAGATGACTGATCACTGCAGTGTACACCTGAAGCTGAAGTTGAATACTGAATGACAACTATAATTTAATATATGTATATATAGTCCAAGGATGTGAAGTACCGCATAGAGAATAGAGTCAGTGGAATTGTAACAGCTATATACGATGTCAGAGGAGTAGTAAACTGGGGGTGGTGGGTTATCACTTTGTAAGGGGTATAAATATTTATTACATTGTTTTGTACACCTGAAACTAATAAAACAAAGGAATTTATTGGAAGCCTATAGGCATCTCATGGTACTCATTTGTAGGAAGAATGCATAGGCTTCCAAGGTAGTGGAAAAGTGTCAGGTAGTCTCTTATATTCTCTCTCTCCAAATGCTCCCTGGCCCCTGATTTTCTCCAGATATAAGGACTGATCTCTGGCTTCTTAATGGACCAGTTTTCTTGTTTACTTATCAGCATAATTGTGGTTCAAAATGGATGTAAATGATCTTCCAGTCCTAGAATCTGATTTGTCTCTGACAAACCAATAAATCAGCTGGATTTGTGTCATATACCCACATAGCTTAAGAAAGGGTAAGGATCACACCTATCAGCTTGCACATTCACCAGAAGCTGAGGTTAGAGCAGATATTCTAAGTAGTACCAGTGGGCAGGTGTGGCAAATTTATCTCTGGTACTCTACCTTTTAATAGGACTGTATTAGAGATTAAAGACAGAAAGATGATGAGAGAGGTGTTCTTCCCAGTGTTTCCTGCCTTGGCATGGGCATGGTCTTGGGACCACTTTGGCCTAACAAACAGGAAAGCCTCTTGGCTTCTGAAATGGGCAGGGTGAAAGCTGAAAAAGAAAGGCTAATTTTCAATTAAAACTCTGAAATGGAACCTAATAAAAACCTCATTTTTAGGGGTTATACACTTAATTAATTGATCTTTGAGAAAATTATGTCACATTGACATGCATTTTCAGCCAAACATTTAAATTAGAATAACACTGGCTACTGTAACAAATATATTCCTAAATTCCATTCGCATAGTACAATAGAAGTTTATTTTCTACCCACAGCAGTATGACTATAAAGTAAGTATTCCTGGTCAGTGGGTAGGAATCCCTCAGTTTGTTTAGGTCTTCAAAGTTTTTTTGTCAGTAATACTTTGTACATTCTTTGTTAAATTTATAAATACTGGATGACTTGGATACTGTTTAGAGAGTTATCTTTTTAAAAATTCCATTTTCTAATTATTTGTTGCCTGCATTTGAAAATACAATTTTAAAAATATTGACCTTGATATATTCATCTAGCAATGTGGCTAAATCCATTTATTCATTTTGATAATTTATACGTACATCCTTTTGCATTTTCTATGTATGTGATCATATTGTCAAAATACTTTTATTTCTCCTTTTCTAGTTCTTACGCCTTTTATTTCTTTTTCTTCTCTTACTGCACCGGTTAGGTCCTCCAGTATAATGTTTTGTAGATGGGCTGTCAGCAGGTATCCGGCTAATTCCCAGTCTTGGGGAGAAGATTTTAGTATTTTACCTTTAAGTATTATATCAGTCAGGGTCAGTTAGAATCAGAAACCATACCAGTTATTTTAAGAGAGAGAATTTAATTTAAAGAATTGGTACTCATAATTTGGAGAAAAGGCAGAGGAGACACTAGGTATCACAGAGATTGTAACCACAAGAAGCAGCTACTACCCTAGTGCTGGAAAAAGAAATGGAAGAGGTTCATATTAGTAAAACTTAAAAGCTTAGGTAAGGCTCTCCATGGATTTGGATTGTAGGTCCCTGGAGACAGGACATTGCTTGAGAATCTTTCTTTCTTTCTTTCTTTCTTTCTTTCTTTCTTTCTTTCTTTCTTTCTTTCTTTCTTTCTTTCTTTCTTTCTTTCTTTCTTTCTTTCTTTCTTTCTTTCTTTCTTTCTTTCTTTCTTTTTAAGTTTATTGGGGTGACAATTGTTAGTAAAATTACATAGATTTCAGGTGTACAATTCTGTATTACATCATCTATAAATCCCATTGTGTGTTCACCACCCAGAGTCAGTTCTCCTTCCATCACCATATATTTGATCCCCCTTACCCTCATGTCCCACCCCCCACCCCCCTTACCCTCTGGTAACCACTAAACTATTGTCAGTGAAATCACATGGTTCTCTGCTTTTTCTGTTTGACTTATTTCGCTCAGCATTACATCTTGAGAGAATCTTGAATAGGGCCCCTTGGATCTGGTATTTAGACCTGTGAGGAGGGGACAACTTCAGGGCTGGTATTGTTATCTCTGTGGAGGCTTGGCAAGACAGATTCTGGAAGCAGGAAAATACTGCAAACTGGAAACAAGTGTTGCTATTAGAAACAAATGTCACCACCAGGATGAAGAACTTCAGATGCATTAATACAAACAGAAACAGGAAGAAATGAAGTAGACAGACCCTTTCTCCTCCAGCCTTGCAGCCTCTCTCTCATGCCATCGTTGGAAGAGCCTAAGAGGGCTCTTGCTGGCAAAGCAAAAACTGTGATTTGCAGAGTCCAGCCCCCAGAAACACAAAGTGAGGTAAAGAAGGGTGTATTTGAAGCTTCTTAATCATCAGATAGCTTAATAATCTAAAAACAATGATGACACTAGCTGTAGGCTTTTTGTATATACCTTTATCAGATAAATTCACTTTATAGGAAATTCACATCTATGCCTAGTTATTGAGTTTTTGTAATGAATGAGTATTGATTTTTAGTCAATGATTTCTCTCAGTCGATTAAAATGAATATATAATTTTCCTCCTTTATTCTGTCAGTGTAATGAATTACAAGGATTCATTTGGAATGTGAAATTAACCTTCCAATCCTGAAGTAAATCTGACTTGATGGTATTGTATTATACATTTTACCTATTGCTGGATTGGATTTGCTAACATTATGTTTATGTGATGAGAGTGATTTTGTCTCTAATTGTTCTCTGTCAGTTTGGGTATGAAGGTTATCCTGGCCTCATGACACAGGTTGTGCTATATATACTACTTTTTCTTTTTTATTATCTGAAACAGTATCTATCACATTAATTTTATTTATTAAATGATTAGAAATATTTTTTTGTGAAGCCACTGGGCGTGTCTGTGTGTGTGTGTGTGTGTGTGTGTGTGTGTGTGTGTGTGTGTGTGTTTTAGTTGAAGGTTTTTATTGTGGACTCAATTTATTTAATAAATATAGGACCATTTATTTCTATTCTTTCAATTTCTTTATAGGATAAGTTAGTAAGTTAAAATTTTCAAGGACTTTGTCCATTTCATCCAGCTTTCCACTTGTACTGGCATAAAAATTTTCATAATATACTCTCATTACTTTTAAAATATCTCTACAAGATCTGTAATGATGTCTCTCTTTTCATTCTTGATATTGGTAATTTCTGTTTTCTTTTTTTTCCCCCTTCAACGTTGCTATAGGTTTATAGAGTTTATAAAGTTATATTCAAAGAATCAACTTTTGTTTCTGTAAGTTTTCTCTAGCGTATGTTTGTTTTCTATTTCATTAATTTCTGCTCCTTATGACTTCAAGAAAATTCCTGAGATGGATATTTAGATCATTAAATTTCAGTCTTTCTTCTTTTTCAATACATGCATTTAAGACTATATGTTTCTCTGTAAACACAGCTTTAGCTGCATCTCATAAGTTTTGATATATTGTATTTTTACTATTAATCAGTTAAAAGTTATTTTCCAATTTCCATGTTTATTTCTCTTAAACCTGATGGGCTATTTAGAAATACTTCTTAAATTTCTAAATATCTAGAGATATTCTAATTATATTTTTTATTGATTTATTACTTGCTTGTGCTTCAGTCAGAAAATATATTCTGTATAATTTTAATTCTTCAAAATTTATTGAGACTTGCCTTTCAGCCTAGCTTACATCAATTTGGGTAAATGTTCCATATGCCCTTGAAAAATAAGCATAGCATTAAGTGTTGGGGTGTTCTATATGTAACATTTAAGTCATATTAGTTAATTGTGTTGTTCAACTCTTTCATGTCTTTACTGATTCATTGTATGTTTGTTCTATGAATTACTAGAAGGAGTGTATTAAAATATCACTGTGATTGTAAATTTTTCTATTTATCTTTTAGGTTTTTAAATTTTGCTTTCTTTATTTTGAGGCTATGTTATTACATGCATATACATTTAGAATTGTTTTTATATCTTTTTTATATAACAAATCTTATATCTGTTTTATATAAAAAATTATATCTTTTTAGTGGATTGACAATTTTTTTTAAATTAAACTTTATTGGGGTGACAATTGTTAGTAAAGTTACATAGGTTTCAAGTATACAATTCTGTAATACATCATCTGTATGTCACATTGTGTGTTCACCACCCAGAGGGATTGACAATTTTATTATTATAAAATGTCACTGTTTACCTCTAATAATCTTTTTGCCTTAAAGTTTAACATTGTTTGACATTAATAAAGCTACACGTGCTTCATTCATTTGTTTATTTATAGTTGAGTGTTTGCATGGTATATCTTCTTCTGTACTTTTACTCTCAAAATTATTCCTCCACTTAATGTGCATCTTTTGTCATCAGCATGTAATTTTTTTTTACGTTACAGTCTGACAAGTTTTTAAATAAAACATTTCATATATTCACAATTAATGTAATTATTGATATATTTGTATTATTTGTCCTGTATATCTTACTATTTTTTTTCTATTTGTCTTGTATGTTATATGTTCCCTTTTTATTTTCTTTCTTGTTTATCTATGGCCTAACCAGGTATATTTTAAAATTATTTTATTCCTTATTAGCTTATTAGTTATGCATTTTCATTAGTCTATTAACAATTACCTTATAGACTGCAACAAATTATCTTGATTTATTAGAGCATATTATAAATTTCTTTTTATCACTTTTCAGAGAATACAGGAAATTTAGTACTAATTATTTTTAACCCTTCCTACTTTTCCTACTTTAATGCATTTTAATTATGCATATATTTAAAACTGAACTAAGCATTATTATTATTGCTTTTTTTCCAGTCAATGTTTATTTATATTTATCCATATAATTACTCTTTCTGTTGATCTTCAGTCTTCCTGTATTTGCATGTTCAATCTAGTATAATTTTCCTCTGCTCAAGAATTATCTTTAATATTTCTTTTAGAGTGGTCTCGTGACAACAATTTCTCTCTTGCTCTCTCTCTGCCAAAAATGTTCATATTGTGCTTTCATTTTTGAAGGATATTTTCACTGGATTTTGGCAGTTATTTTCATTTGGCATTTTTTTTCATTAAAGTTTATTTGGGGTAATAATTGTTAGTAAAGTTACATAGGTTTCATTTGGCATTTTAAAGATGTCTTTGCATTGCCTCCTGGCTTCCATTTGATTCTATTGGGTAGTCAGCTATAATTTATTTTCTTGAAGGTATTGAACATAGTTATTTTAAAGTCTACATCTGATAACACTAACACCTATAGCATTTGTTCCCCAGAAGTGTGAGCATCCTAAAGATTCTGCTTAGTTGTTGCTTTGTGTATTGTATAAATTGAAAACCACAAATTCCTCAATGAGGAATATTGGGCCCACTTATCTGTAGTTTTCTTTTCTCCAGAATCTTAAGACTTCAGCTACTGGTTTACTGGTCACCTAAAACTCCAACTTTTATTTCTGTAGCCCCATGAAACTACCAAAAGCTCTGAGAAACTACTTTCTGCTTGGCCTCTTGACCCTACTTTATTTGCAAATTGGCAGTGGAGAAGGTCAGGCTCACTGAAGTGCCCTCTTCTCTTTGGGGTCTTAGCCCATCAATTTTTGGCTGTCTTGATTGATTGACAATATCTTTAAGTAGCTGTTTTGAAAATATTTTATTAAGCATTTATAATTGTTTAAAGCAAGAGGGGTGGTCTGATAAAGGACACTCCATCACAGTTGGAAGTGGAAGTCCTCTCTAATCCATTTTTCAATGATTAAGATTTTTTTAATTTATACAATTGCAGGTTCAAATCAATGATGAGAGATAAATTTTTGATGTATGCTTCCAGGCATGACAACTTAAAATGTAATAAAGCACTATGTGCAACAGGATTTGCTTTGGGGATGTAATGGCTGCACAAAGTTTTACGCTACTACCATGTTTCCCTGAAAATAAGACCTAGTTGGACAATCGACTCTAATGAGTCTTTTGGAGCAAAAATTAATATATGACCCAGTATTATATTATATTATATTATATTATATTATATTATATTATATTATATTATATTATATTATATTATTATATGATAGTATATTACATCAGACCCAGTCTGATATTATAGTAAAACACGACTGGGTCTTATATTAATTTTTGCTCCAAAACATGCATTAGAGTTGATTGTCTGGCTAGGTCTTATTTTCGGGGAAACACGGTAAGAAAATGGCAGGGATAACTTTTCATCAGAAACCATTTCCTAAATCACTTTGGGGAACACAAATGCTCTGTGCAGTTTTAACAAGTGTTCTGTAGAAAAAGAATTTTTCGGTTAAATTACTTTGGAAGTGATAGTTAAACAGAATTATTTCCTTCACAATGTCTCTGAGCCTTGGGTGTGTTATATACTTTTTAAGTCTTCAAGAGAGAATAACAGTATGTTGAATTCCCTAAATATTAGGTTGGTGTGAAAGCAATTGTTGTTTAAAAGGTTAAAACGAATTGCAAACACCGCAATTACTTTTGCACCAATCTAATATATTTGCTCAAATAACACTTTGGGGAGGAACTCATGGTGAAACTATTATTCCACATAGTGTAGTTTGGGAGACACTGGTTTAAGAGGGGAAAATGCTAAGGTGGAAGTTAGATTATCTCTGGCTCTGTGACATTTATTAGGTGTATGATCTATTAAATGACATTGAATCTCTGACGATTAATTTTTTGATTTATAAAATAAAGAGCCTTTACTTCAGATAGCTAAAGTCTAAGCTTTTCTCTTCTATGATATTACCAAGCACATTGCCTGTATCATGCAATATTCTCCCACACCCAACTTCCATTGGTACCTATTGTTTTGTACTTAACAATGAAGCCCTGAAGTGGTGGTTTGATTATTGAAATGGGTATACTATCTTCAAATCTGATTCAAATCACTAAACTAAAGAGACAGACATTCCCTCACCTCTTAAGGTATACAATACAGTAACTTGTAAAAGCACAGAGTGACATGGTTGTACTTACTAAGAAAAACAAGAGGTTTATGATGTTTTATGTAGAGTTGCTGATCCTGGTGAACTTAATCTTAGTTTCTTCATAGACTCATAAGAAAAAGAGACAGGCGAAAACTCAGGGTAAGGATATGGTGGGGAACTAATGCTCTGGTGTCTTCCTTCCTCTTATCTGAGACTGCAGAGGAAATTACTTGCTTCAAGACTTGGTGTTAATTAGAGGAAAAAGAAGTCCTTTCAGAATTTTTAGTCATAAGCTGGACCTCATGCTAATTTGAAGCCTGAATTCACATAGAATTGGCAACTCAAAAAACACTGAATGAAAAATTTAATTTAAAGTTAGACTTAAAATGGCAGTGCCTCCAGGAGCATTGGTAAAAGCCAATGTAAATCATCTCGGGAGGAATCCATTTTCCCAGGCCTTGAACAATGCCAAGAGATAAATTGCCAAGAAAAAAAAAAGAGCAGCTTATAGTAAAAAATCACAAGGAGACAAAGCACCAGCAGATGAAACAGATTTCAGAAACAGACCTATAAATACTCTAGATACTCTTAATTATAATTAATGTAAGAAAAGCTTAAAAATAAGAGCATTGTAAACAATCTATAAAGAACAGGCAAGCAAATATGAAATAATAAAGTAGAACTCAAAATGGTAAATATAATAATTGAAATGAACATACAAATTATATGTGTTTAATAATATATTAGGTATGGCTGAACATTAGATAGTCACAATAGGAGGAAACATTAGATATTATCAATAAGATACTACACTGACTTCAAAAGAATCTACCAGAAGCACTCCAACAGCAAACATCATAAGTAATGAAGAAGTATTGAAAATAGTCCCTTTAATATCAGGAATAAGACTAGAGGGCTGTGGGGACAAGGCCCCATAGAGCAGTTTCCAGGCTGTCGGCCTCACGTGGAAAGGTGCTGGCTCGGGTAGTAGATGGCCGTCACCTGTGGCTAGTTGGCCGTCAGCTGTAACCCTTGGACACTAATATAACTGCTGCAGTTGCATTGGGGAGTGGAGTCGGGGAGAGTAGTTCAGTTGGCAGAAAAGCGCACAGCAGGTCACACGTCATGTGAATCCAGCCTCCAGTGAGACTATAGTGGTATGACTCCCCTACCTATGGCTCCGTGGGTGTTCCTTTTTGGCCTAGCCACATCCTGCGTTCTTATGTGGGGAGCAGGAGCAGAGACCCCGCAGGCCGCCCCGCACAACAAATGGCGCAGCGAGCAGGGTGTGGTGTCTACCGAAACTCTCCGGAATGTACTGGAGCAGTTTATACATATAAAAGCTCAGTTTCGCAAGCAGGGTACGGTGCCGGCCAAAACCTACCAAAGCATGGTGGAGCGGTTTGTGCATGTGAGAGCTCAGCTTCGGGAGGCCCATGAGGAGCGACACCGGGAACGGGAGGAGCGGTTGGTCTGGGAGACTCAAGTCTCCAGCTGGCACACCACCTTCTTGGCCATGGAAGGCATTGCCTTCATTTTGGTAATCTGCTGTGGCCTTAGGCTCAGAGGGTTGTGGACATCTTACACCAAGGCCTCCACCCACTCAGATACCTGGCACAGCGAGCAAGATTCCGACCAGGTAGGAATGGAGTCTGATTCTGGGCAGGAGGACGTGTGGCCCCCACACAGTGCATGGTGTCTGGTGACCACTGTTCTCAGGAGTTGGACCCCCAAAGAGGGGTGGGAGGACATGGACAGCTCTCCGGCCAGCGTGGAGAGGGCCCTGCAGGCTCTGGCTGAGCGGTTGCCAGAGGAGGAGAAGGCTACAGCCGGCCGCGCGGGCTGGATGTTCCTCACGGCCTTGAGTCTCAATACGGAAAATGTGCTTAATGAAATGGCCCAGGTGCCAGACCAGGTGTCCCGGTTGGAAGCGCTGGAAGCTCGGTCTGCCTGTTAGAAGAGGGGCCCCAAGGTGGAGACTCTGAGGCAGAGGAGGAGGAAGCGAGTGGAGATAATGTAGCTCCCAACCCCCAATGCCGGCCAATCTTGAAGCAAAGGGTAAAGCATAAGCAACCTTTGGGCCCCGGGGGCGCTGCTGCCGGCAACCCAGGTGTGACTGAGTTCACAACCTACACCCCATACACTCCCACTGAGTTGCAGGAGCTGGGGAGGCAGTACAGACAGCTCCCTGGAAAGCCAGTCTTGGCTTGGCTATTACGTTTATGGGATGAGGGGGCAGACAGCATTCTCTGCTCCCCAGGAGAGATGGAAAAGCTAGCCTTTGTGACAGCGCATCCATCCCTGCGACAAAGGTTACAGAACTGCCATAGGTTGGCCCATGACCAGGGCAACCATTCTCTAATGGAGTGGCTCACTGCTGCGGTACGCACAGTATGGGGACAGGCTGGCGAGCTGCCAGACACTGTGAGTTAATGGCAGTCATATACGGAACCTACTCAAATCATCCGTGAAATGGGTATGAGACATGCAATTTTCAACTTTAATATGCAGGGTCCGGATGACGAGCTTTTTACAGCCAGCATGAGAGATCTGGTTTTGGATACTGCACCTGTGAGTGCTTTTGGATCCTTGGTTGCCATTCTTACACCCTATGTGGGGCAATGGATCCATGAAGTTACAACTGCCATGGCCAACCTAGGGGATGTTGAAAGTCGGAGGCGAAGGAAGTTAAGACAGGAGGTCCGCGCAGTTGAGACCTGGAAGCCCAAACCAAACGTGAAGGGGCGAGGTCACGGGCCTCAGAGAGTAACACGCGCACAGATGTGGCGTGATCTCGTGGCAGCAGGGGTCGATCAGAAGAAAATAGACCAACAACCCAATGCATTCCTGCTGGAACTTTGGAAACAGTTGCATCTGGAACAGCAATTCCAGAGAAGCCTAAAGGACAAGTCTGGGAAAGTGCGACCCGTGTCCCTCCAGGTCTTCATGCAGCCGCTTGGTCCATTTCAGCTTGATTAGGGGTGGGACCAAGGTACCCGGTCAGAGGGGATGAGCAGGGACCAGAGGCCCCACGTCGAACTGTCCATACATTGGTCCCCTTCTAATGCGCAGAGGGTTTTGGCCTTAGTTGACACTGGCGCAGACTGCAGTCTCGTTTATGGGAACCCAGAACTGTTCCCCGGACCAGCAATCTGCATTGATGGTTATGGGGGAAAGACTGTAACTATGAAAGCTGTTTCCTTACCACTGGGTATAGGAAGGCTTCCCCCTCGTACCTACAAGGTTTATGTCTCCCACATTCTGGAGTATGTTCTAGGGGTGGACGTGCTACATGGCCTCAGCTTACAGACGTCGGTAGGAGAGTTCCGTCTCCGGATCCGGGTGGTGAAAGCGGTGACATGTGGGCATGCTCACCACCCTCCTCAACTGTTGCCACAGCCCTGCCACGTGGTTACAGTGTGACAGTACTGCCTGCCAGGAGGGCAGGAGATTGGTCGTACAATATTGGAATTGGAGAAGGCACGTATTGTGAGGCTGATGAACAGTCCCTTTAACTCCCCAGTATGGCCTGTCAAGAAGCCAGATGGGACCTGGCGAATGACTGTGGACTATAGGGAGTTAAATAAGGTGACGCCACCTTTGCATGCGGCAGTACCTTCAATTCATGATTTGATGGATCGTCTGACTGTCCTCCTGGGAATGTATCACTATGTAGTGGACTTGGCCAATGCTTTTTTCTCCATTGACATTGCACCCGAATGTCAAGAGCAGTTTGCTTTTACTTGGGATGGGCGGCAGTGGACTTTTCAAATCCTTCCGCAAGGATACTTGCACAGCCCCACTATCTGCCACGGGCTCGTGTCCCAGGATTTGGCACAGTGGGATTGCCCATCCTCTGTGGCCCTGTTTCATTATGTTGATGACATTCTGTTAACCTCAGATTCTCTTTCTGATTTAGAGCAAGCAGCTCCCTCTCTTCTCTGCCACCTGGTCATGCGGCTGGGCAGTGAATGAGGAAAAGGTCCAAGGCCCTGGCTTATCCGTCAAGTTTTTGGGTGTTGTGTGGTCGGGTAAGACAAAGGTCATACCTGAGGCGATTATTGACAAGATACAAGCCTTTCCCTGGCCGACCAAAGTCTCCCAACTGCAGACATATTTGGGTCTGCTTGGATATTGGCGGGCGTTTGTACCCCATTTAGCACAAATGGCAAGGCCCTTGTACAATATAAAAAAGGGGCCTCAGGGGAATGGACTGAGGCTATAGAGTAAGACTTCGTTGCCACAAAACGGGCAGTGCAGCAGGCACAGGCTCTGCAAGTAGTGGACCCCGGCCGCCCATTTGAACTTGATGTTCACGTAACCCAAGAGGGGTATGGATGGGGCCTCTGGCAACAGCAGGAGTGTCTCCTGTTGCCAGTGGGATTTTGGTCCCAATTATGGAAAGAAGCGGAGGTTCGCTACTCTCTAATAGAGAAACAGCTGGCTGCTGTGTATGCAGCCCTAGTGGCCACAGACGCCATCACAGTAACGGCACGGGTGTTGGTTCGAACAACCTATCCCATCCAGGGTGGGTCTGTACATGGACCCAGGGACCCAAAACGGGGGTGGCACAGACCACTACCCTCACTAAGTGGGGTGCCTACTTGGAGCAACGTAGCACCCTTGGTTCAAGCCCTTTGAGCACAGAGCTACAACAGGTCCTGGGGCCTGTGGAGCTTGTAGCCCAGGCTGAGCCAAGCGCTCTGCCTAGAGGGGAGGACTTGGAGCCCTCGCCCTACAAAGAAGGACAGCCCCCAGTACCTGAGGATGCCTGGTTTACCGATGGTTAGAACGGGCTCCTGCCACTGATGTGGCCCATTGGCTGCATAGGAAATTGCAGCACGCTGGAAGCCGAACCATGTGGCAGGTGAGCAGACGCTGGGGTCTGCCTTTGAAATGGTAGGAGATAGCAGATGCCTGCTATGATGTGCCGTCTGTGCCCAGGACAGACCCCAAAGGCGGAGGCTCCCCTGGGAGACACAGCAGATTACGGGAGGGAGGGTGCCCCTCACTCGCTGGCAAGTGGATTACATTGGACCCCGCCTAAGACCCGCAATGCTATGTATGTGTTCACAGCAGTGGACACTCCTCCAGGGTTGATGTTTGCTTGGCCCTGTCTGGCTGCGGATCAGTGGCATACAGTGGTCGCCCTTACACAGCTGTGCGCCCTCTATGGGCGCCCCCAAGTCATTGCAAGTGACAGGGGTACCCATTTTATGGGGCAAGAAGTGCAGCGCTGGGCTGCTAGGATGGACGTGCAATGGTTGTTTCATGCTCCGTATAACACACAAGCAGCTGGCATGATTGAACGCTATAATGGCCTCTTGAAACAAGGTCTCCGGGTGTCAAAACACCCTCCCACGATGCATGACTGGGCCTCGCGTCTATGGGACGTCCTGAGAGTCCTGAATGAGAGACCACGGAAGGGAGGGCCCGCACCAGTAGAAGCTTTGCTACATCGAATGGCTGCTCCCATTCAATTACAAGTTACCACCAGTGAGACTCTGTTAAAGCCAGGCTATGGCAGAAATGGGAACATTTTGCTGCCAGCACCCACATGCTTGAAAGCAGGGGAACGACAGCAATGGACTTGGCCCTGGCAGGTCAAAAGCCCCCACTGTCGTTGTTTGGGCCCAATAGCCCCATGGGGGGCCGGTTTGACTCATGATTTGCAAGTGACCTCAGGGGTGGTGGCTGAGTGGCCACCACAAGTGACTGTAGTATACGGAGGTCCCGATACTGGGATGATTTTGCGGGGAACCTATGTGCTCTCACTATGGCCTATTAAAGGGTCCCCTGTTCTGTTACATGTTGAAACTATGCAAGGGACCCCAAGCACTGCCATAAAGGTCTGGTACCACAAACCGGGAAAGGTGCCAGTGGTAGCGACCCTCCTTTCCCAGGACGAAAAGCTAGCATGTATCCTCCCAGATGAAAGGGATTTGTCATTGTTGGTTCCTAAGACTGCTGTTTCTTTTCATCTGTAGGTGCCGATAGGCTAATATGGCACAGGGACCCTCGTGGAAGATGCTTGTCACGTAGATTGTGAGGCGAGACCTTGTCAGGGTGGAGTGTGGGGACAGAGCCCCAGAGAACAGTTTCCAGGCTCTCAGCCTCATATGGAAAGGTGCTGGCTCGGATAGTAGATGGCCGTCAGCTGTAGCTAGTTGGCCGTCAGCTGTAACCCTTGAGCCATTGGCCAC
The DNA here is from genome assembly GCF_057876585.1 of Rhinolophus sinicus. NCBI lineage: Eukaryota > Metazoa > Chordata > Mammalia > Chiroptera > Rhinolophidae > Rhinolophus > Rhinolophus sinicus. The sequence goes on from NC_142506.1 coordinate 33,687,318, forward strand.
TAATATAACTGCCGCGGCTGAGTTGGGGAGTGGAGTTGAGGAGAGTAGGTCGGTTGGCAGAAAAGCGCAGAGCAGGTCACATGTCATGTGAATCCAGCCTCCAGTGAGACAGTAGTGATATGACTCCCCTACCTATGGCTCTGTGGGTGTTCCGTTTTGGCCTAGCCACATCCTGTGTTCTTATGTGGGGAGCGGGAGCAGAGACCCAGCAGGCTGCCCCGCATGGCAAGGGCTTACCATCTCCAATTCTATGTCATGTGGTAGTAGTGGTCCTAACTAGTTCAGTAAAGGGAAGAAATAAGATTGAAATGGATGGATCTTAAGAGTTATACTAACAGAATATAATATTGTCTACATAGAAGACTCAGAGAAATCTACAGATAAATTATTAGAGTTAATAAGAAAGTTTAGCAAAGTGGTTGGATAAACAACCAACAAAAGCAAGAATAAGAACAACAACGCAATTGAATTTATATCAATCAGCAATACATTTTAAAAAATGATATAAGAAAATCATAACAGCAATCCAAAATAAGAGGTACCTAGTAATAAATCCAAAAACTACAGAGGGTGTCAAAAAAAATGTATACACATTTTAAGAAAGGAATAAACTGTATTGAAATTGTAACACAATGAATGACACTAGCATTCATTTGATTAATGACATCTTTTGAGTGAAGGTCTTACCACACATTGCTACCATAATTCAATTCAACTTTGAAAAGTAATACATAGATAACATCTCTTAAAATGTGTACATTTTTTTGGCATCCCTGGTTTATACAAAGATTTAGTGGAAAATAAAAATGTGTTGAAAGATAGTTAAAAAATTTAAAAATGGATACGGATTTGGATACACACACACACACACACACACACACACCAGCTTGCGTCTGGGTGTCATATTGGCAATACCAAGGGTGACAGAATCCTCAAGCCTAGCCATTGCATACATTAAAAGGTTGCAAATAACACTGAAATCTGGCTGGAAAGGCTGCCAGGATTTGGAGGACAGCCTTGAGAAGTTAAATACCTCATTGATGTTGTGTTATTTCAGCCTCTGAGCTATTCAAATCCCAAGACTTTACAGAATGTTAGACAGCATCCAGACATTAAATCTGGCTGGAGGAAAGTGGCTCTTTCCTTTCTAATAGAGAAAGAGATGCTCAGTCTTGGACAAATAGAAAATGATTTTGGAAGAGACATTTTATGTTAATAGCAGACCCCTTAGCCTTATGGCTTGCTATAACAAGGTTGAATAATTTGCAACAAGCTTCAAAACTTGAAGGCTTAGTCTTTACCTTCAATTACTGTCAGATCAGGCTTTATCAGGCTCCAGGTGCTTTGCTTCAAGCCATCCGTTGAAAAGAAATCATACTTCAGGAATGAAAAGGGGGCTAGCACAAGTACTAATTTAGTGAAATGTGTCCATTGTCACGGGGGAACACAAACCTGGTTAAGGGCATGAAAGTCCTCCAGCGTCTTTGAATCCTTTTCCTATGTAGAAGTTACAAGCGTGTTATTATTACCCATTGAAAATCAACGGGGAAAAGAGCCAGGAGCCCAAAGCCCATTCAGACTAATCATCTCAGTGCATTCAATCACACAACTGTCAGCCTTAGTGTAATCACAGCCAGCACAGGCAGAAAATGGCATTTCAAAAATGTTACTGTCAGGTCCTGCCTTCTTCCAGCCTCTGTGGCTTACTTTCTTCCACAGCTGACATGATTTGACCCACTAGCAGTGTCAGCCCCACAACATTTTCTAGGAAAAGGACTGCAAATATGCCTGCCACTACCTCCCACTTTCCTACCCAAGATAGATGTCGCTAACGGATTGCCACCCTCATTTCTGCTAAGCCCTGATAGCTGCAGCCTTAGATCCTCAGTGTTCCAGGCAGCTAAGTGCAATGGCCTCGGACTGGTATTCGGGAGAAAACCTATATGGTGTCCCTGCTCTTGGACCAATCTCGATGTAAAAGGCCATAGAGAGAACCAGTTTAGGACTCCAGCCCTCACATGAAGGCAGCCATTCTAATCAGTCTGGCCCTGACACTGTTTCTATTCTTATAACTGGGTTCTGCTTCATTCATTCATCCACCCATCCAACAAATGTTCACTTGCCCAAAGTCCTCCCTGCTGTGTGCAGTTGTGTAGCCTGATCCTTCACACTCAGACTAGTGTATGGGAAGATTCTTCCTTCACTCAAGGCCTTTGAGAGAATGTCCCAGAAAGGAAAAGAGGAAAGAATAAAAGGAAAAAAAAAAGTAAGGAAAGGAAAGGAAAAGAAAAACCAAGAGAAAAGCCTAGACTTTCTTAAGTCTGGTTCACGTGGACACACACACACACACACACACACACACACACACACACCCCTCTGCTTCCAAGACACTTGAGTACTTCCTGCCCTCATCTTTCTTTCCCTGGCTTATCCCTGGGATGATCTGGTTTGGTTTTATTTGGCTGTGAGAATTCTGGACGAAGAGGCTAAGGAGAAAAAAAACAAACAGGTCCTTTTTCGTGGTGATGCTCAGGTGGTCCTGTGCATTTTCATCTCTTCAAAGTGATTTGGTCATCACTCGCCTTGAGGCTGCAGAGACTATTATCCTGTCATGACAGATAAGCAAGTGAGAAGCAATGGACTTCTCCCTGCTCTCTCACCCTCCACACCTATACATGGGACGCATCCTCTGAATCTGTCCTGCCTTTGTCATGCTTCGTCCTGCCTTAGCTCGGGCTCTGCTAGCCTCTTCCTGGTCTACAGCTATGGTTGGAGCCCATGGACCGTGCATGTGTCAGCTGCTGCTGATGAGCTGTGGGAGTCCCTTCCCTTCTTTGTGCCCAGTCCCACAGCTTTCAAGGATCACTGAGATTACAGGAGATGTGAACCTACATATCCCCAAAAGGGTCTCAGAGAGTGTGCCCATCTCACTCTCCTTTTCTGCCTAGTCTACTCTCCACACTGATGCCACAGCAATCTTTCTGAAATGTGAACCCAATCAAGTTATTTTCTTTTCAGTACCCCTCCCATTCTCTCTCTATGCAATAGTTTATCATAGTTCATAAGCCTTTCCTGACCTGGCTCCCCCAACATTTCTGGCCTAACCTGTCATTCTGTCAAATACCGCTTTGCTTCTAACCATATAAAATTACACAAAATTCTCCCTGAATGCATGATTTCCCATTAACCCAAGCCTTTTCATGCACTATTACTCCTGCCTGGAATTTCTTCCTCTCTATTGTCCATTTGGTGAATTCTGGCCATTCTTAAAGAATCAGTACAAATGGGCCACATTCTGCAGAACCTCTCAAGCGCTCATGCTTGCAGGCTCTCTCCTTAGTGGGCCGTTCTCACCATGCACACGTGCCTCCAGTACAGCAAATGCCATCCTGCATTGTGTTGTTAGTTCACTTGTCTCTCTCCCAGACTGGGAGCTCTCCAAGAGTGGCTGCCTGATCATGCTCTTCTGGTGTCCCCAGCACACACTTGGGACTAACTGATGCTTGTTGAATAATAAGACTGAGTTGCTTAGGTAGTTAATGCATAGTGAGAAGAGTACAGACTTATGATAGTTTGACTTACTATTTTTCGAATTTACCAGGGTGCAAAAGCGATATGCATTCAGTAAAAAACCCATTTCAAATTTTAAATTTTGATCTTTTCCTGGGCTAGCAATATGTAGCATGATACTCTGTCATGATGCTGGGCAGCAGCAGTGAGCCCCATCTCCCAGCCAGGCGTGCGATCAGGGGCGTAAACGACAGATACTCTACAGTGTAGTGCTGCACACGTTTTTTGGATATTGTGTTCCGAGCACATTTAAGGTAGGCTGGGCTAAGCTATGATATTCATAGGTGTATTCAATGCATTTATTACTGATTATATTTTCAATTTACACCAGGTTTATCAGGACTTTGTAAGTTGAGGAGCATCTGTATTGTTTCCTTTCTGTTATGGGTTGATTGTGTTATGCAAAAAAGTACGTTGAAGTCCTAACTCCCAGTACCTCAGAAGGTAACTTTATTTACAATTAAGATGGTTGCAAGTGTAATGTGTTAAAATAAAGTCATGCTGGATTATGCTGGGCCCCTAATCCAATATGACTGGTGTCCTTATACTAAGAGGAGGAAGGACACAGAGACAGACACACACACAGGCCATGCAATATCAGAGGCAGAGACTAGAGTGAGACATCTATAAGTCAAGCATGCCAAGGATTTCTGGGAACTCCTAGAAGCTGGAAGAGGCTAGGCAGGATTTTTCCCTAGAGCCATTGGAGAGAACATGGTACTGCTGACACCTTGATTTCAGACTGCCAGCCTCCAGAACCATGAGACAATAAATTTCTGTTGTTTTATAGCATTTAGTTTGTGGTACTTTGTTAAAGCAGCCCTACGAAACTAATACACTTTCCATCAGACCATATGGTCAATCCTTATCCTTCACATTGAATAATGACCTTGCTGATTATCTTCCAGTCTTTGCACAGGGATGACAAAAAGGCCAGTATGCAGGTGACACAAGGACCATGAAACTCATAAAGGTTAAGCTCCAAGGGCCCATCATAAATGAGGCCCTTTCCAAGGGCATGGGAGGGTCTCCAGCTTTGTGTTCACATGATTATAAGTTTTTGTAAAATTTTCAAAATGATATTTTAATCACGATCAATTAAGGGCACTGTCTTTTGCCTCTCTAACTTTCCCGTGGGCCATGAACTTTTTGACATTCTGCTAACAGGATATAAATTTGGAGATATATTTAGTTTGGTTTAGTGAGATATATGTACGTGGTTTTCAGTCACTTATGTGTATAGTGACGTTATTGCTAGCTCTCACATTTCTCCTCCCACTCACCATGTCAACTCAGCAAAGTGCCACGAAGGTGCAGGGCCAGAGGTCACACTGTATTATGCATGTGTCCTTTGGTGTCCAATCCTGAAACTAGGGGGGAAGTTATATCCACATACTAGTCTGTGAAGGATTCTTTGAATCACCAGATGTGTAAAGTGTAATTGGAAAATCTGGTGCTCATACCAACTCTTTGTTAAAATTGAAGTTCTCTTCTGTCAGAAATATACTTCAATAATGTAGTGTATACAGTGATAAACCCTCCTTACATTTTTATATTGTGACGGGAGTCTCATAAAAGCATTTAATCTGAATTTTTGTGTTTGAGAACACAAACCTGTAGCAATTAGACTCACAAACTGGTGAGTCCATTCTGAATGTAAAGCTGCATGTTTTCTGCAATGCATATTAGACCATGTTTTAGTGAATCTAATCTCTCTTGTACTGATGAGGTCTGGTGGTTCTGGATGAAACAGCGTGCAAGAAACAGCCTGGAGAAATAAGTGTTGCCCTGGACAAAACTCCTACACATATTCATCTTTGAATCATTATGTAGCATAAGAGTAATTTGTTGTACAATTATGTAGCTCATTGCAACGCAACAGCCATTTCAAAGTGCATTTTTTTCTGGTGAATGTGTGTCATGAATTCTAAAAGTATTTAAGATTAGCCAAGAAATGCCCTGAAATCCTACAGCTAACTATGAAAGCAACTAGATAGAAATTTTCAGAGATTTGACAACTTTAAAAATGCAATAAAACCACTAATAAATTGTGAAGCCAATAACTTTTCAAACTATTATTAATACAAAACAACTTCTTTCTTTTGCTAGAAGACTAAATTTTCTGTTTTCTCTCCAGAACAGATCAAATTGTTAATTTATAAAGAATTAATCAGAGAGTATGCAAACTGTGAGGGAAGAAAGTCTTATAGAGATCTGCCAGGCAATTGTTTAATAAGAATGTTATATTATATTTATGGATTTTGAGATACTTTTGCTTTTAGTCAACTTTGTTATATTTGTAATTTGTTATACTTTCTTCTCTTAGTATAAACAACTACTTTTGTACCAAATTTTATATTTCTCATTTTTCTTAAAGAAGGCCCCTTCCAAATTATGTGTTAAGCCCCACGTAACTGGGGTCTGCCCAGGCTAATACATAATCATGATTGACATGATTTGTTTATCAAGTTTTATTGAAAGCCAACTGCAGGCAGGGCAATGTGTTAGAGGCTTTCTGGTATAGAGTTAAAGTGGGAAGAGACTTACGTTGGAAAAAAGGGTCCATGGGTCCAGTCCTAATTCTCCCAGAGATAGCCGTATGAGATTAGGCAAGTCCTTCCTGTCTTTAAACTTGATTTCTTCTTCAGTTAAATAAAATTTGTATAATATTAAATGAGTTCTAAAGCTAATCTTCACTTGAAGATTTTATGAACATGCATTTCAGAGTCAGCCCAAACCTCAATACCATTTCTGAATAACATTATCACCATCTAGCTGTTTCTGCTGGCTAGGAGCTTAGGGCTTACTGAGCCAGGGCTTGTCTGTGGTTTGTTGTGATAGGCAATCTTTGCTGGTAGTTCTGTTTCTTTGTTTCATAGGGTGGTTTACATCTTGGGCCAAATGAGTCCCATTTCTGATTGCTGAATTGTTGAAGCTGTGCCTGTTTCAGCAGGGGTTACCACACCTAACAGCTAGATTGCATCTTGGTCTTATTGATCCTCTGACAAGTTCTGCCCAAGATAGACTCCTGCCTGCCAGTCTGGGGCATGATTCCATGACTTTGTTTTCATGGACCCTAACTTTTAATAAAACAGTTTGTTTGATGTTTCAACTGTGCTGACTGTGTTCCAGGATGCTGGCTATGATTTCTGCCACAGGGATAATGTTTAATTTCACGTGGGAAATCAACATTGCTCTGTAATTGTTTGGTTTGCTAAGGAACCATCTTCCATATAAATGTCAAAAACAAAATTTCCATCAACCAGTTAGTTAATGCTTATCCCATGTTAGAAAATTAGCACTTGTGCTTCAGTCAATGCTTCTATTTTTATTTTCACACCTAAGTTAATCAATAACCATTTTATCATTATTCACTTGATTTGACTCACTTCCTCTTTTTTCCAACGAGGATTAGAGTTGGATTTCTTAATTCAACAGGGAATTCTGGCCACATCAAAATGTTACTTTTTAAACCTGGAAAGATCATAAATTGTACTCGGGTTTGATTTCGGTTTCCAAAGATAAGAAGGTGTCAACAGGCCTTAATAAGGTCAGTTACATAAGCAGGTAATTAGTGTGAGAACAGAATGTCAACGTTGATAAAAGCTGCTAATCTGGTTATTTTAAAAGATGTTTCAGCTGTGGCACATATCTTTTAAACAAGAACTCCTGTCTGCTGACTGTTTTTGAAGATTACACAGAGTCAGCTAAATGATTCATTTACTAACTCCCTCAATAAATATTTGCTAAGGCACTGGATGAGGAACTGTTGGCCACTTTGCAGAGATGATGCAGTTCCACAAAGGGAGAGTCAGTATGAAGAAGATGAAAGTTATAGGTCAACTTGACTCAGAAAAAGAAACCCTGCCTTTGAAGTTCCACCTCAAAGATCGGAAATTAATAGATGGTGTTGATCTATGCTGGCTTGGCAGAGCACTGAGGGAGCAATAGAAAAAGAAAAGCTCAACCCCAGCATGGTCCTTTTGGGAGCCAGGAGACATGTGGTCATTTGGTTGCTGCTGCAGAAGGTAACTAACCATAAGGCTGAGTCACTGTCATGCGGGAGACCCTGCTCGCTGTGCCATTTGTCGTGCGGGGTGGCCTGTGGGGTCTCTGGTCCCGCTCCCCACATAAGAACGCAGGACATGGTGAGGCCAAAAAGGAACACCCACGGAGCCATAGGTAGGGGAGTCATACCACTGTGGTCTCACTGGAGGCTGGGCCCACCAGACACGTGACCTGCTGTCAGCCTTTCTGCCAACCTACCGACGACTCTCCTCCACTCTCCTCGACTCTGTTCCTCTACTCTCTTCCGCTCTCCTCGGCTCCTCGGTAATCCTCAGCTCTCCTCCGCTCTCCTCCGTAGCCGCAGCAGTTATACTAGCGGCCAATCGGCCAACACACCACAGCCGACAGCCAATCAGCCACAGCTGATGGCCATCTACTACCCGAGCCAGCACCCTTCCACGTGAGGCCGAGAGCCTGTAAACTACTTTCTGGGGCTCTGTCCCCACAGTCACAAAAGCAATCAGACAATAGAAATTGCAGGGAGCAAATAGCACACTGTCTGGTCATATATCAGTCGATTTTTTTCTATCACTATGTAGATGGGTCAAATTATTAGAACCAATGCAACTATAGTTCTAAACTACGTGAAAAGTGTCCTGGGCATTTTACTAATTAATTAATTAATCAATCATTCAAACAATTTTTATTGAGCACCTGCTATACTAGGCTGTTGCTAGGTGCTGAGGAATCAAAGATAAATAAAACAAGGCCTGAGTGTCTGGAGGTCAGTGTAAGGAGACAGATGAGGAAATCAACATGACAATGCAGTTGGAAAGCATGATGATAGAGCACTTGAAAAGCACCTAGTTCATTCTGGTGAGGGAGTGGTGACAACAGGTGAGGCAGTAAGGCCTGAATTGTAGGTAGCCTACCCAACCACCATTCCCGAATTCGTCCTTGCCATCAGAATCATGTTTTTGTTCTGTATGAGGCAGAATGCACTCAAAGATGATGAGCTTCTCCTCCAGTCATAGGTAAACCACAGTAATCCTTCTCCCTTTGCCAGTGATTGGTATAGGGTGAGCTAGTGACCCAGACCTACCTAATAGGAACAGAGGGGAAGTCTGCTGGGAAAGATTTTCTTCTCTGATGAAAAAGAGAGCTAGCTATCCAAGGGGAAGCCCTCATTTCTTTCCACTTTTGGATGTGGTTTTGTGCAGATCTGCAGTTTAGAGTCAAGGCATGTGTGGGGACAGAGCCCCAGAGAGCAGTTTCCAGGCTCTCGGCCTCACATGGAAAAGTGCTGGCTCGGGTAGTAGATGGCTGTCAGCTGTGGCTAGTTGGCCATCAGCTGTAACCAGTTAGCCAATTGGCCACTGATATAATTGCCGTGGCTGCACTGGTTGGTCAGTCGAGTCGGTCAGTTGGCAGGCAGAGAAGTGGACAGCAGGTTGCAGGTCGTGTGACTCCAGCCTCCAGTGAAACTATAGTGCCTCCAGTGAGACTATAGTGGTACAACTCCCCTACCTATGGCTCCGTGGGTGTTCCTTTTTGGCCTAACCATATCCTGTGTTCTTATGCGGGGAGCGGGACTAGAGGCCCCACAGGCTGCCCCACACGACAAATTGCACAGTGAGCAGCGTCTCCCGCATGACAGCATGCATTTTCAGACCATATTGGGAAAGCAAGACAAAGAAAAGGCAGCTTAGAGCTCAGACATCATCTAGCTGCTAACTTAACTAGTTCCAGAATTGGCTGCTGTGCACTTCTTACTAGATAATAAATATCTATATTGTACTATATTAAATATCTAGTTTAATATTTTGTTACTTGAAGCTGAAAACATACAAACCAGTGCAAAATTCTTCTTGAACGAAGTTCTGAGCTGAGTGTTGAGGAGTGTGTAAGACTTAAGAAGACAGAGAAGTGAGTGAAGGATGTTCCTGGTGGATACACGCACAAAGGCGCTAAGCCAGACTGACAGTAGTACATTTGGGGAACTACTGCAAGTACTTCAGCATAATTAACCAAGAGATGGGGCTAGAGAGAAATGCAGGGCCTTGTGTGCCATGAGAAGCAGCTTAATTGTATCCTAAAAGAATCTCTTAGATTTGACTATTGTAACGGCCACAGAGAGGACAGATCAGGGGTTTTGGGATGAAACAGAGCATGTAGGATAATCCTGACAAGAAATGGAAAGGGTCATGGTGAAGGGGATGCAGAGGAGGGGTAGGCTTGGAAGATGTTAGGGAGGCAGACTCCACAGGTCTTGAAGGCTGACTGAATGTGGTGGGGAAGATATAGGGAGATGAAGACCAACTCTTGGGTTTCTGGTGGGTATCTAGGGAGATAGGAAATAAACAAGGTGGTTCTGAGGCTGGGGGAAATAGCTGGTAAGCATGAGACGGGACTGAAGTGCACGGTGATAATAAATTTTACTTGAATGCATTACATTTGAGAATTCTGAAGGACCATCAAGAAGGGATTTTTAGTGGGAAGTTACACAGGTAGGACTGAAGACAAGTGCTCTAAGGAGAGGCCTCACCTGGAGAGAGACGCTATCGAGGCACGATAAATAGACTGAAATAAGAAGGCTGTCTCTGGAAATACCCAAACTTTAGAAGCAAAAACGTGGAAAAAGTAAGAAAAAGTGGGACAAAGGAGGCAAAGAGGCATCAGCCAATGAAATAGGAGAAAAGCCAAGGGAAAATAGTGCAATGAAAGAAAAGGGAAAATTGTTTCAAGAAGAGGAGAGTCAGTAGTGCCACATTCCAGAGAAATGCCAACTAAGATGGACACTGAAAAAAATCCAGGGGATTTTTCAAGAGGGAACTCATAATCACCTTTAACAAAATAGTTTCAGGGGAGTGGTGAATATAGAAACAGGTTTGAGCTGTGGTGAGGAGGGAATGGGAGGTAAGGAAATGGAGACAGACATATAAATCATGGGTTCCCAAACTTGGCTGCACTTTGGAATTCCCAGGTCTCAGCCCTGGCAAGTTTAATTGGTCTAGGGACTGTCCTGGCCATGGGGAGTATCAAAGTTCCCCCCCACATGACTCTATTATGTATCAAAATTAGAGAACCACGGCTACAGACTACTCTTTGGCAAACTCAGCTTTGATTGGGAGGAAGGCTTATCTATTGCGAGAAGGAGGCTAGAGTAAGGCATCCCATCTTCAGGGAGAGAGAAGAGATTGAGACAGACAGAGATAAAGGATTCAGCTCTTGATGGGAAGAAATGCAGCTGGTCTTCTATGAGGGGAGTGGAAGCTATAAGATGTGTAAAGGGGTTTGTAAAGAGCAAGTTGCGGGAGACCTCTCTTCTGGCTCTATTATTCTAGTGTTCCTTGTTGAGGCTCCTCAGGGGCCAGGGAGCTATCATTTGTGTGATGAGTTGACTGATTGTTTTCTTGTTTACATCTGACCCACCTACTACACTGCAAGCTCCATGGGGGCAGGGACCTCATCTGTTTTGCTCACCATTGGATCTCCAATGACAAACTTACTGTCTGGACTCCAGTAGGTGCTCATTAAATTATCTGTTGAATGAATGAGTGGTTTGTTTATCTTGGTGCACTCAGCAGTGATCACTAGGATGCTAAAAAAATAAGTTGAAAGAAGTGAGAAGCCAGAGGCCTGCCACAGCATCACACCACATCCAACTTCTTACTTTATCATCAAAACCACAGAGCCTAGAAACTGTAAATGAAGACCAGTGACCAAAGTGCAGCCAAGACCCCATTGGGCAGACTGGTCACCTGGGCAACTCACTGGAGAAGGAAAGGAGAGTTGGAGTGGGAAGTAGCTCTTTGAGAATGTGAATGAATCAAGAATAATTCCAAATGGTGTGGGCACAACAGGTATTTACAAACAGGTTTTCCTTTTTTTTTTTTGTAGGCTGAGTAGGCCAGCTGGCTCACATGATTGCACAAGTAGCTGAAGAAGCAGATTAATAAAATATAGTGTCTCTGTTCCCCTTATTGGGCTGGCATATGCCTTCTTGGATGCAGATGGTCTGTCTCTCCCTAATAGAAAGGAAGCTCCATGAGGGCAGGGAATTTTGTCTGTTTCATTCTCTGATGTATCCTCAGCCCCTAAGTCAGCATTTGGACCATGATAAATATTTATTGAACGAATGAAAGAACCTTCACCATGTGCTTTGGCTGTTATTCCAGGCCACTGTAGGATCCCTGCTCTCAACTCCTGTAGCACTTTCCCTCCCACTCTAGAACTTAACATCACCTGTTGTGTTATGGTGCTGGCTGTGTACACATTCTCGAGATTCTGGATTCCATAGGGAAGACATTTTGTCTAATCGCATTCTTGAATGCCCTTAGTACTTATCATAGTTCTATGCACATAAGGAAGTTTTAATTAAATGTTGAATTCATTCCTTTAAAAAATATTGGCTGAGTATTTCTAGTTCCTGGTGCGGTGGTAGGTCATTGATAAACAAGAACCAATTCCTCGCCTCAAGAGTTTGCCATCCAGGAAGGAGGCAGACCTACAGGCAAGAAATCAAACCAGTGAGAAGTGCTGCAGTGAGGTCTGTACATAGGGCAATAGGAGGGCGCATTTCTGTCTGCCTGTGGGTTAGGGTGTGGGTGGTTGGAAGGTGGATCAGGGAAGGCTCCTCAGAGAGGTTCTGTTTGAGTAGGGAGATAGAAGGAAATGTAGGTTGGCAGGCATGGTTGAGGACGGCAAAGGCAAAAGAGTGGTGGCAATGTGAGAAGCATATTTGGCAGAGAGAAGAGTATGGACCATAAACACAGGGAGACATGAGAAAGCAGGACTGTGTTCAGGGCTGGGAATGTCTGTCATGACATGGAAAATAAATCAATGATTGATTATAATCAGAATCTGGGACTCAACTTACTACTACAGCAGCTGAAGGTAGACAAAATCCTTTCTGCTCCTGGATGGAGGGAACCCAGACCCAGTGTGTAGATCCCAATAAATAAGAGATCCACACCAAAGCGTGGCCTCTGATTTCTTTGTTTGTTTGTTTTTGTAATTAATACTGTGATTGTTAAGATCTCATCTTTCTGTACGCTAAATCCTTCATGTTGAGTCTGATACTGATCTGTGTGATTACACTCTTCTCTTAATATTGACCTGCACTTATGGCATGAGATATACTTTCAAATAATAAAACTTGTTTTTCTTTGAGATAAAAAGGGCTGGAAAAGAAAATGACTATAGTGTCTGTAGAAAGAGAAATGAAATAAACATTTTGGGATAAACATAAACATTTGAAGCCCCAAACTGTGATCTATTAGGGATATTTGTATCCAAAAGAGAAATCTGTAGACAGTAGTGAACAGAAAATGTTTAGGCTTCAAATACCGAATGCTTCAGGGAGGACATAACTCTTAAAACAATCAAATTCAAAGGAAAGAGAATTGAAACTAAGTCCCATTCCTAATTTGTACTAAAAACTGTAGTCAAAGTGTATGATTTATAAACGAAATTATCCTTGGACTGCTGAAATGACGTGATAGACTTCCTCAATGAAAGGAGGAAAGAGAAAGAAGAACTGTTTTCTCAGAATGTATTTCCTCTCTGAGTGGGGCTCCTGTTTAATTGGTTTTGCCCTGATTTTTCTGTGAGCAGAAATGGAGAGAAAATTACAGGGTGGACCACTCAAGGCACAGCCCCCAGACTCCTGTCTCTTCAGAGGGAAGAGACAAAGTAGAAGGTATTTTGACATTTTGTTTTTATTTTTCTAAAATGGTTCAAGTAACCTACCTTTTTTCATGATGCTATCCACACAAGAGAAATGCAATTTCTCTATATAGGCATACCTCGTTTTATTGCTCTTTGCTTTATTGCACTATCACAGATATTGTGTTTTGACAAATTGAGGACAAGACCTCCACTAGCAAAAAGATTACGACTCATTTTATTGTGATACTCGCTTTAGTGTGGTGGTCTGGAACCAAACCCACGATATCGCCAAGGTTTGCCTGAAATTCTTGTCAGAGACAAAATTAGATAAATAAATAAAATTCCTCCAACTGCTTAAGAATGCAATGGGCTGTAAGTAAATAGACATATGTGGTATGAATTGAAAGGCTCCATGAAACTTTCTTTATAACCATAATACAAATAGTTTCCATTATTCTGCCATTGAGCCTAGAGTTCCTATTTGATTCATTCCTTTAGGGGAAGATATGTCAGTATTTCAGATTACTCTGATTAAATGATGATACCCAGCTAGAGAGTTGGCGACTGGATAGCAGGGCTTTTTTTTGCTTCCTTAGTGTGCCCCCTTGGCCCAAGTCTAGTCCATACCTATGGCAGGTGTTCAGTAAGTACATGTGAAGAGCCAAACTAGGCATAGTCAACCATTAACACCATAATAGAATGGTTCATCTATAAACTAATTCTACAACTAAGAACACTGGAATCTATGCTTATTCAGATGAAGGAAAGTTAGGTTAGTTTGGGTGCCTTTGCAGACCAGGTGTAGGAGAGGGTGCAGTGAGATGCCTGAGGCCCAGGGCTCTAGACTTGTATTAGAAATATAATGTGAACAACATATGTAATTTTAAAAACCTGGGAGCCACACTGAGAAAGGTAAAAGAAAAAGGTGAAATTAATGTTAAAATATTATATTTAACCCAATATATCAAAAATATTACCATTTCAACATGTAACCGAAATAAAATTATTAGTGATTTAAAATTTTTTTCATGCTAAGTCTTCAAAATCCAGTGTGTAGTTTAATCTAATAGCAAACCTCAATTCAGACGAGCTGCATTTCAAGTGTCCAATAGCCACATGTGGCTACCATATTATACGGCACAGATCCAGAAGGGAGAGAAAGAGGGAGGGGCACTGCAGTGGGGGAGCCTTGGGGAAATAGGGGCAGTAGAAAGTGGTGGGAACAGGGGGTCGGGGAGGAGAGTTGTAAAGCAAGAAGGGATCAAGACAAAACGTGCTTTGTATGTTTGCTGGGGCATCTTTGGTACCGTGGCTGGAGCTATGCTGGTCAGGTATGTTTGACTCAGGCTGGGCCAGAAGGATTCTGAGGGCCTGGGTGTAGGTGGGTTCCTTCAAGTGGAAGTTGTATGATTCTGCTGGTGCCTTTGAAGTGAATTAATCCAACCCAAAGTCTCTTAGTTTAATAAGTTCAATGAGTTAATAAGATACTCAAGATTATCAGTTATTTTCTTCTAGAGAAAATTATCATCTTCTAGAGAAACATAATCAAATGATCATCTTTAGCACAGGTATCCCTGGCCAAATTACATCTCCACAACTCTATATTTAATGCCATAGAGACAGTAGAGACTGTGAGGAAGAGGGCAACAGAGGAACTTTTGATTTCACCTTTATCAGAATGCCATCCAGTTTATCCCGGGCACTTTTCCATGATCTAAAACTCCAATCTTTCTCCTCAGGAAATCTTTCTCTTCCTCCTGCTTAATCAAACCATCTTCTTTTATTTGTCTTTCATTCTCTCTCTGCCCACATTTAAATAATAAAACAGTAGTGTATTTTGACAGCAATCCGGTTCCAAATTGAATTTCTGAGAAAACCTGCTTCTAGATGCACTGTTTTAGGCTCAGGTCTTCTAAATTGCCTTCTTAGCTTTTGGGTTAATAATACTTTCACTGAGCTTTCTTGAGGGTGGGAGGTGTTTTATTTGTTTTCTTTATGTAAACCTAATAAGATGGAATATTCTTTATAAAACAGTGGCTCCTATTCCTTTTTTGATGTATTCATAAGTGAAATCTACCACCCTTTGGGAATGTCATCAATGTTAGTGACCCTGAAATGTAAAGCTAGGGCAGAATTTATATAATTAACAAATTCAGGACAAACTTGAGGCCTGCTGGTTGGGGGGTACTTGCATCTGTGGATCAGCCACCTATTTCCACATTTCTCTTCCCAGGGCCTGAATGCAGTTCCTAACAACACAGAAAGAAACAGAATGTTGAGTAGCTGATCTAGTATTGGCTGCCTAGGTTTGGCAAGAAACTCACACTGCTGCTGTGCAGCCAGGAAGAACTTATCTGCCTTTGTAATTTAAAGGCCTGGACTATAGAAATGTCTAAGAAATGTAATCCAAGCAGGAAAAAAAATTTTCCTATCCAATGTCTAAAAAGCCAATTTTAGGATTAGCTTTAACAAGGTCTAAACTGTTCAATTTTTTCTAAAATCAAATTCATGCTGCAGTCATGCCTACTCAGACATAAAGGGCTCCAGAAGGGTCAGACCAAGGTCAGCCTCAGAGGCCATGATCGTTGTTGTTTATTGTGGTAGGCAGAATTCTAAGATTCTGCACTGAAAATTCTTGCCCTCTGGTATATATACCCTGTATAATCTTCTCCCCTTGCGTATGGGCAGGACTTGTGACTATGAGGGGATGTCACTGCTATGACTGGGTTCCTAATTAGTTGAGTTTAACAGAAAGGGAAATTATCCTGGGTGGGCTTGATTTAAGTGAAAACCTCAAGAGCAAGAGATTCCCCTGCTAACCTAGGAGAAGCAAACAGCCATGTTGTGAGCTGTCTATGGAGAGGCCTCTGAATAGATGGGAGCCATGGCCTCAGTCCTACAACCACAAGGATCTGAGTACTGTCAACAGGCACGTGAACTTGAAAGATGACCCCAGGCCTCCCATGACACCACAGCTCTAGCCAACACCTTGGTTATGGCTCTAGGACATCCTCTAGGACATTAAGAGGTGCTGAGCCCCTGAGTCCTGGAAACAGTGAGATGATAAACGTTTGTTGTTTCAAATTGCTAAGTTTGTGTTAGTATTTTACGTAGCAGTAGAAAGCTAATACACTTCTGAGGCATTCCTCCAGCCACAATAAACTGTGCTGTTAATTTCCAAGTTAAAAACCTGCATCTTGCATATTCTGTACTTACTCAAGCACTTGCAAAGCCCAAAGCTTCTAGCATCCAACTGAGCTTTCTCAGCTTCAATCATTTCATGGATTATTTTCTCCCCAAGTAGCAATCCTTATGAATATAACAGCGAGGACCCTGGAGCCAGACTGCCTGGGTTTGAGTTGCAGTTCCCACACTTCCAGGCTGTAAAACTTGGACAAGTTATTTAACCACTATTCCCTACAGTTTCCTCATCTGTAAGAGGGTGTGGTAACCATTGTGCCTTGCTTAGAAAATTGTGAGGCTTCAAAGGAATTAATACATGGAAAAGACATAGAATTTTGCCAGGCACACAGAAAGTTATGTTAACTGTTATTATTTCTCATGGTTTCTTATTCATGCAATAATATATTCAAGTTTAAGAGGTTCACTAAAGAACATCTCTTTTCCCCCCTCCAAATTTAGGGTTCTTTGAAAAATAAGACACAGGAAACCAAGAAATGGAGATCAAATAACAGCTTTATCACTGACAATGCTGACTGGAGAGGTGGCTCAGATGTTCTGTCACCATGGACCTCCTCGTACTTTTCTGAGAATTAAACTCCCCCACCCTTGGGCAGAGCTGGGAAGACAAAGTCCTCTCCCACAGGGCAGACTGCTCCCCGCATGTGGAAGCAAGCAGAGTGCACCCTCTTTGCGGGAAGGAAGAACAGAACCAAAGATTCCAGGAGAGACTGAGCCCAAAATGCTCAATTCCTTTCCCCAGACCCACCAATTAGACATACATACTTTGGGCAGGGCAAATCATTAGGAGGGTCACTCCACCTAGAGGCTGGGTCACAGCCAGAATCTGAATCAGTAAGTCTGGGGTATGGTCTGCGAATCTGCATTTCTACCAAGGTGGTGTTGATGCTGCTGGTCCATGGACCTCACTTTGCAAACCTCTGATCTCAAAGAAGGAAGGTCTCCTTCAAGAGGAAGGCCAGTCATTCCTTGTCTAAACAAGCAAACTGCCTTCTTTCCCCGAAAATAAGACCTAGCCTGACAATCAGCTCTAAAGCATCTTTTGGAGCAAAAATTAATATAAGACTCGGGGTTATATTATATTATATTATATTATATTATATTATATTATATGAAAGACCTAGTCTTATGTTATAGTAAAATAAGACCGGGTCTTATATTAATTTTTGCTTCAAAAGACACACTTGAGCTGATTATCTGGATACGTCTTATTTTCGGGGAAACATGGTATTTGTCTTTGAGTGTCTTAGAGATGTGTGAGTGACAGAAAACAGGGGATGCAGCCCCAATGGCTTTGCTTTACAGCAGACCAGAGAAAGAAGACGTGACTAAACAAAATGACATTTACCATTCTGACACAGTCCTTCTTTACAAGGGGGATTGGATTGCTCTGTCAACACTATTATAGAACCATGGTGACATGTATTTTTTTCATGGAATTGACCCATTATTTCATTAAACTAAACAAATTCACTTAAAAAAACCCCCCAAAAAAACAAAATAAAACAGCCTGAAATTGTTGGATAGCAAAACCTAAAGTAAGATTGGTAAACCTAGGGTTGTTTTTCTTTACTCTCAAACAAAAATTGAGCATTTGAAAATCTTAGGGGCACATTTTCAATTTAATTTCTCTTTATATTTTCATTGTCATCAATCAACATCAGCGTTGTCAGAAAGCAATTATTAAACATGCTAATCATACTGGACACAGCACTAGGAGTTTTGCCGAGCAAGACAGCATATGGACAGGGTCCGTCATCATAACGTGGACTCTCAGCTTGGACTGCGTGGATTCTTGGTGCTCACAGTGAGGCCCCTGGACCAGCAGCACTGATGAGCACTGCAGAATCTCAGGCCCTAGCCCAGGCTTCCTATAAATAACAATGTGCGTTTTCACAGGACCACCAGGTGAGCAAATTCACTTTAATATTCAAGAAGCACTGGGCTAGTTATACTCTCCCTCCCTATCCTTTATGTGGCTCCTAGAATGCTCTTATGAAGATCCAAATCTAAACAACCTTTGCTTAAAATTTTTTAATCATGAAAGATTTCAATTTCATAGCTTTTGGAGAGACAAGGGGTAAATAATAAAAATGATTCTAATAGAACAGTAGTAGGTAGATAGGAAAATAGGAAGGGTTAGGTGCTACCTAGCTTAATGGTCTGAATGGTGTTTCTCTGGCTTTTCATCATTTGGGGAGGCATCACAGAAGCCCAGCTTATCTTAAACCTTCACCCTGAAAAAAATATTGCTGTGAAAAGGGAAAAACTTTGTGCGTTTATGACACTGCTCTTTTTTGTGATGGTGGGTTTATACATCTGAGATCTGTGTGGGACAGGAAGATGTAACCACCGTGATTAGCAAATCTAGACATACCAACTCTGGGGGAAACTCTGTTTCTACATGTTGGCAGCCATGCAATGGGAGGTGGAATGTGTCCTGAATCTGAAGAAATTCAAAGAACAATAGAAAAAGCACCAAGGAGCTCACTGATACTAGCTACCGTTTACTGAGTGCTCACCATGCCACACACTGTGCTAAGAGCTTTGCTGCTATTGTTTCATTTAATGTCCATAACAGCCATGGAGGTAGGTATTGATAAAATCACAGTTGACAGGGAAATAAGTATTAGAAAGGTTAAGCAGCTAGTTCGTGTTTTTCAGCTAATAGGAGGTGGAACCAGGATTTAAAACGTCAGTGCTCTCAGCCTGGGCACCATGTTGTCTGCTCCTAAGAAGTCGGATCACATCCCTGCCTTTTCATTTAAATTAATATTCCTCGGACATGAATCTCAGGAAATTGTTTGCTGCCCTTTCCCACTATGCTTCCAGAATGTGTTTCCTTGCAAGTGATGAAGTGGAAATGACACCACTGAGTATGAATGAGTGCATGGAGGTGAAGGTGGGAATGGTGAAACAATGAGTCCTGTCCATACGTCAGCAGAGGTGCCACGGCTCTTGGTGACAGACACCCACTTGCCCCACAGCCAAACTGTCTGCTTTGGCTTCCGTGAGCTGTAGTGGAAGCCGAACTGTCTACTACTACAAGAGGGGCTGGAATTAAAAAATCAAGTAAAACAAAAATCAAACCCTTGTGCTGCTGTGGAAGACCAGGAGCTATCACGTGCCCGTTTCTGAATATTTCAGAGATTACTGCTGCCTGGGAATGGAATTCCAATGACTAGGAGGCAGCGGTATGATTGCCTTAATGCACTGACCATAAAGTCTGTTCATCTTTTTGCCGAGGAGTTAATGAAGCTAGGGCAGAAGCAGTTGTTATTGCACCACCTAACGTCTACTATTAAAGCTAAAAGTAAAGCAAGAAGGAACATTCCCAAAGTCATAGAGGAAAATATTTTAAGCCAGAGAGGGAAATCTAAGGCAGGTTATTGTAAACCTTGATTTTCTATTCCATTATGGATGCAGATGGGCCTATAGAGCTCTTGAAATTTATTGCTTTTTCATGCAAATTTGAGCCAAGCAAATTTGAAATTGTGGAATATGAAAATAATAATAAAGTCCCCCTTTAGGTATAACATTTGAGATAATTCAAATTCCCCTATTTGTCATAGTCCCAGCAGGAAATAGATGGCACACTTAAATTGGATGAAAGGACTATTTATAAAGCTGTGGGTAGAGGATAGGGAAACTGCAAGGAATAGTACAAATCTCCCCTCTAGACCCAAAGTGACAAGGGAGTGAGCAGTTACTGAACCCCTTGGGAGGGCAGCTGTGTAGAGCTGGGGGTCTTTGGTGGAGGGACACTGCTGACCCAGGGCAGCCTGGCGGAGGTAACCCTGGGAGTAGATGACCCAACCTCTTTCCTCTATGCTCCTGATTTCTTGTGGGTGCTGCCCATTGGTGGAACCTACCTGGAAGCCAAAGGGCAAGAAGAGTTGTTGATGTAGTCCATACAGGTACACTTTCTGCAGGGACCAGGGTGGGGAAAGATCTAGGGGGCCCCCAAGCTAAACCAAAAAAGGAGACAAGAATCATCTAATTTCAAAGCAGCAGCAGGACAAATTGTAAATGTTATTTCTGCTATTGCCCCCTTCTCCCCCAAGCTATCTATCCATGATCAGGACTGCTCTTGAATTGTGTGGATTTTGATTTATGAGATGCTTCTAGGGAACATGTCTTCCATTAAATTGAACCTCCCCAATTTGTCTTCTTCCCTAAAATACCACTTTGGTTTGGAGTCTTCTGTAAGAAATTTTAAGCCACAAATTAATTACCGGGCTACAGTAAGAATTCTGGCTTACCTCCCTCTATGAAGTTTCTGAGTTCTCGAAATGCCACAAAATTAAGGTTTTTCTAAATACAATTTTGTTTTTATTTTGAGGCATGGGATATTTTCAGAACTATGTAGCTTTTTCTCTTACCATGGAATTGATTGGTGCTCCAAGAAATTAATTTTGAACAGAATTAACAGCTGTGTTTTCACTGTCACAATGGTTGCAGGAACTCTGGTTGCTGGACTATAAACTCCCTGAGGGTAGGGGCGGTGTTTCACTCAACAATTTATCCCCAACTTCTGGCACAATACCTGGTTCTTAGAAAGTACTCAATAAATATTACTTGAATGAATTAACAAAGGTTTTAAAATTATGCATAGATCCATAACTGAATCATATCAATTTCCAGCCATACTCCCTAAGTATGTGTTATTTACTATTTCAGAATCGCTATAAATGATATTGTGAAGGTCGCCTGGTTTCTCCCTTCCACTGGGATGCTGGGAACCTACAAACTAAGAATTTAGTATCCAAGATTAGTCCTTGTGTTATGGTTCAATCACTTTAGCCCTGCAATACTGTGATTTGCTTAGAAAGCTTATATTCTGGCATCTCTTAATGATGGTTTAATCTGAGGTATTTTTTTAACTCAGATTAAATCAAGCCACCCATTAAGAAGGTAATCCATGCATTTGATTTCCATTAAGAGGGAGAGGGATGGATTTCTCCTCTCTCTATCTTCCTTTTGCCCTAATTTCCCTTTCACTTAAACTTCTCCTCTGCTTGCTGATGTCATTGTAGCTTTTAGTGTCTGGCAGGGGTGTGGGTGTGAGCAGCCCCCTTTGCAGCCACTGCTGATTCATCTGGGTGAATCATCTGCCTGGGGCCGAGGTTGGGAGAGAGTAACATCTCTGTACACCCGCCTCCTCCTCCCCGTCCTCCTCTTTAATTCTCTGCATGTTCACTGCAGGCTTGCTCAGATGAGGCTGCCCAGGAGCCTGGGAACTCACTCAGCTTTCCAAACATCGGGTGATCCTGGGCAGGGAGCCCGCGGTTCTCACCAGTGCAGGGCTGAACTCCTTCACCCTGCTCATCATGAGGCCATTTATAGATTCGAATAGCTAGGAGGTGACCAAACTGACACATCCAAGGCAGCCAGATGTCCAGGAGTCGAGCTTCCCAGCCCTGCCCAGCCTTTCTGCTGTGGGGTTAATTATTATAAACTATCACTTTTGGAGGAATGCTCTTAATTCAACTGTTCTGTAAACCATGGGTCTGTTTCTCAGCTATTAAAATTCAGAGCTTTCCAGACAACAGTAATCTCTGGTTTGATCTTTTTTTCTCCCTTTCCATTTCTTTCTTCTTCTCTTCTTGAACTGCTTCCCCACCTCACTCCTAACTTAAGTTTCCAGCTGTGTATCATTTGGCTCTGTTTCCACTCCAGCTTTTTCTGTAATATGCAGCTGGACCCCTTCCAAGTCCCAGATGTGCTATTTATTTCTGCTGAAGCATCTGGGCCACGACACAATCCTGTTGCTGCAACGTGGCAAACCCACATAAAATCCAACTGGCAGCTAGCTAGCAGGCTGCATCATCCTGACAAGCCAGGGAGGCATTTCAAAGGAAAACAAAGTGAGGACAAAGGAAGAGCTCTGAGGGTGACGGGAACCCAGGTGGAGCCAGAAGCTCACTCTCCCGAGCTGTGGCTTTTAGATGGGCCTAGTAACACTGGAAGACCAGGGTTTGGTTCCTTTCAAAGCAGGGTGGTGCTGCTGCAAACTCAGCCTCCTCCATAAGTGAATAGCAAGCGAGGTTACCCAGTTAACAGATGGGGCTGTGAGCGCAGCGACGGCAGCCCAAAGTCTGAGGAATAAAGAGCTGTAGGGGAGGGACGCTGGACTGGGGGCCGAAGTCCTGGTTCTGGTTCCAACTTCCTGCTGGTTCTCTTCATGACCTTAGGCAAGCCTTTTCATCTGAGCTCCCATTTCCTTTTCCATAAAATTGGAAGGTTGGGTTAAATTGTGGGATTTCAAGCTTTTGTTTTAAAAATTCAAACTAAATCTTAAGTGGAAAGCTTTTACGTATGTGCATTCACTACTGCTGTGAAAGGAAGTGATATAATAACAGTGTTTTGTTAAACAGCCTTACTGGCAGCATTCCAGAGCACCCTGGATCCCACAGAGCTCAAACAGAGGTGGGGGTATGGAGGTGTGCCTTTCCAACATTCTCACCTCAAGTCATGGGGCTCGGCCACATGGCTACCTTTCTCAGTGGCACAGAGAACAAACCTCCCCCTTAACACCTTCTCTTATTTGTTCCTCTCCTGGACTGTCTCTTTAAATTCCTCCACCCCTCCTCCCTTTTATGTTTTCCTTAGCTTCCTGCATGGATGGCCAGTCATTCAGTTCCATCTTTTCTGAATAGGTCTGGCACAATACGAACAGGTGAAACAAATACTTAGCACACAAATCTTGCAGACTACAAAAAAAGGAGCCTGCCTTAGAGCAGATTTTCTGTGTATTATTATATCAAAAGGAACTCTTCTCTCTCTTCTTTCACCTTGAGTCTCATTATTGAAAGCCCCATTTCATATCCTAGCCTTAGCGTGTGTGCCAACCACCAGGAATGAGGGTAAGAGAATATATGGGTGTGTGTCCCTCTGTCTGGCCATTTCTGAGACAACTTTATGGAACCTCAAGAGCTCTGTGGAACACACTTTGAGGACCATTGCACAAGATTCAATCATCACTCCCAATCCTTGGGTCCTCAGAGACGAGTATACTTCTTCACCTGCACTAGAATCCTAGGAAGTCTTTGGACTAGACAGGACTTTTGGAGACAACCCCACGCTTTCTTACCTGCTGCTTTGGGGAAGGTCTGCATCAATCTAGTCCTACGAGTTGATAGAAATTCCCCTTGAAGAAAAATTCTTAACTCCTAGTACCACATAGCTATCTTCAGGTGGCATAACTTTCTCCCTAAGGTGGCGTGGTAGACACTTTGGGAACATGGATGAAGGCAAAGTTCAATATCTCAGAATTTCCTTCCATACACGTGACTTCTTATATGTAGACCAGGAGTCTAGGTGGTCCAGAGATGAGTGCTGTGCTACCAGGGGAGGCCTCACATCATCCTGACTCTTTGGATAAAGTATTGCTTTTCCTCTTATCTTAAATGAGAGGTACAACACCATACTTAAAGCTGTTATAGATTGTCTTATTCTTTCCAAATATTTGCTACCCTATTTGGTGATAGATTAGTATCTCCTGGCTACATGGATGTCAGGCTTAGTTGCTGATTTGCTGTGGCCAATGAAATGTGAGCAAGAGTGATGCACATCACTTCCTAGATAACACTCTGAAAGCCTACGTGAGGTTCTGTCATATCGCTCCTCCCTCTCTTCTAACAAAGGGCAGTGTCTGAGAAGGATGGTACCCCACCTAGGGGATGCTTCTTCAGCCTGGCTCGCAGATTCATGAGAATGTGAAGACAGCACACCCAAGATAGATATGTCGTGGATGTGGCCATGAGCAAGAAACACACCTTTGTTGTTGTAAGCCTCAGACTATTTGAGTTGTTTCTTATGCGTTAGGAGCAAGACATACCTAGCTTTGAATTTCAGCTGTATAACCTTAAGTTACTGAATTTCTCTAAGCCTCATTTTGCTCATTTCTGAAATGGGGATGGTGACGGCACTCATCTCATTGGATTGTTGAAATGATTAAATATGAAAATACAAGTAAATTGCTTAGCACTTATAAAACAATAAATGTTACTGATTATTATAAAATAGATTTAGGGCATAGAATTAAAAGATGGGCGTGTATGAAAGACATGAACAATTATGAAGCATAACAATTTATTATAAATCTTTTAGCACATCTTTTAGAAATAACACTCAGTAGTTTCTGGTCCTATGTTAAGCAGAATAATGGCCCCTAAAGATGTCTAAATCCTAATCCTCAGAACCTGTCAATCTATAACCTTATGTGGCAAGAGGGATTTTGCAAATGTGATTAAGAATTTTGAGATGGGAATTTATCCCGGATAATCTGGACAGGGCTGATGTAATAATATAAATGAAAGAGGGAGGCTGGAGAGTCAGTGAGAGATGTGAGTATGGGAGCAGAGTTAGGAATGATACAATTGCTGGCTCGGAGACAGCCTCTGGAAGGTAGAGAAACCACTGGAATAGATTCTCCTTTTTAGAACCTCCATCAGAACACAGATCTGCCAACACCTGGATTTTAGTCCATTGTGACCATTTGGGACTTTTGACATCCAGAACTATAAAATAATACATTTATGTTGTGTTAAGCCATTAAATTTGTGGTAATTTGTTATAGCAGCAATAGGAATCTAATTAAGGTCCCAATTTTGTTTTCTTTTACTTCAGCACTGCTGCTTCTCGTCAACAGGTAGGCTTGTTCTTTGAGTTCAAAATCATAAAAGTCTGGGTAGGATTTCTTTAGATCCCAACGCATGCTGATCATAAATTAGGCCCCTGCCTGTGGCCACTCTTTCTTGCCAGCTCCCTACTCCACCCCCCAGTACCCCACCCTATCCCATCCCACATACATAATCTCAAAATCATAAAAGAAATGTTGTATTTTACTTTAAAAGTGACATGTTACTCTGTTGGGTGTGTGTAGTTTAGGAGTGGTTTGTAATTATTTTCCAGTCACTACTGAATGATAAAATTAAGGTCAGAGCATCGGGCCCTTAGAAAAACATAAATTATCCCAGCATAATTCTTTTTATTTAAATAATTTTATTTTTGGCATTTTGTACTGAAGTATAATTGACATGTTGACAAAAATTGACACACACTTACAGTGTACCATCTGAAAGGCTTTGACACAAATATATATATATCCATAAAACTATCACTGTAGTCAAGATCATGAACATACCCTTCACCCCCCCAAAGTTTCCTCATATTCCTCTGTAATCCCTCCCCAATCCCTGACACCCCCTTCCCAAGCAAACATTGATTAGCTTTCCACCACAATAATTTTCATTTTTAAGATTTTTATATAAACGGAATTATGCAGTACGTACTTTTTTTTGGTGGATATTTGAATTGTTTCCAGTGTTTGGCTACTACAAATAAAGTTGCCCTGAATATTTGTGTACAAGTATGTGCATGAATGTGTAGTTTCTGTTCTTTTGGGTAAAAGCTAGAGTAGAATGATTGGATCATATGTAAGTATATTTTTTTTATTTTAAAAAAATTTATTAAAATATAGCTAACATACAATATTATATTAGTTTCAGGTATACATTATCATTATTCAACATTTATATACCTAAAGAAGTAATCATAATGGTAAGTTTAGTAACCATCTGACACTATATAATGTTATTACAATATTATTGACTATATTCCTATGCTGTATATTACATCACCATGACTTATTTATTTTATAACTGGAAATTAGGACATCTTATTCCCCTTCACCTTTTCCCCTTTATTTAACTTTTCAATTATAATTGACATTCAATAATATTTTATATTAGTTTCAGGTGTACAGTATAGTGGTTAGAAACTTATATATTTTACAAAGTG
Organism: Rhinolophus sinicus; assembly: GCF_057876585.1. NCBI lineage: Eukaryota > Metazoa > Chordata > Mammalia > Chiroptera > Rhinolophidae > Rhinolophus > Rhinolophus sinicus. The sequence continues at coordinate 33,713,571 of NC_142506.1, forward strand.
ATACCTCCGATTAGTCTAGTACTCACCTGGCACTTTACATAGTTATTACAATATTATTGACTATATTCCCTATACTGTACTTTATATCCCCATGACTGTTTTGTAACTACCAATTTGTAGTTCTTAATCACTTCACCTTTCACCAAGACCCCGAGCTCCCCTCCCATCTGGCAACCATCAGTTGTTTTCTATATGTATGAGTCTGTTTCTGTTTTATTTTGTTATTTAGATTCCATATATGTGAGATCATATGGTATTTTTCTTTCTGTTTAACTTATTTCACTTAGTGTAATACCCTATTGGTCTATTCATGTTGGTGCAAATGGTAAGATTTCCTTCTTTTTTATGGCAGAGCTCTACTCCATTGTATACATGTACCACCTCTTCTTCACCCAATTGTCTACTGATGGGCACTTAGGTTGCTTGCGTATCTTGGCTATTGTAAATAATGCTGCAATGAACACAGGGGTATAGATATCTTTTCAAATTAGTATTTTGGATTTCTTTGGATAAACACCCAGAAGTGGAATTGCTGGGTCATATGGTAGTTCTATTTTTAATTTTTTTGAGTAATGTCAATACTGTTTTTTATAGTGCTTGCACCAATTTGCCATGCTACCAACAGTGGTTTTGCACGAGAGTTCCCTTTTCTCTACATCCTAGCCAACACTTTTTTTGGTGTGTGGATTTATTGATGAAAGGCATTCTGACAGGTGTGAAGTGATATCTCATTGTGGTTTTAATTTACATTTCTCTGATTAGTGATGCTGAGCATCTTTTCACATGTCTATTGGCCATCTGCATGTCCTCTTTGGAGAAATGTCTATGCAGGTCCTCTGCCCATTTAATTGGATTATTAGTTTTGTTGTTGTTGTTATTGTTGTTTTTGGTGTTAAGTTGCATGAGTTCTTTATAAGTTTTGGAATATTAACCCCTTCTTGGATCTATTATTGGCGAATATCTTCTCCCATTCAGGAGGTTGTCTTTTCATTTTGTTGATGGTTTCCTTTGTTGTGCAAAAATTTTTCAGTTTGATGCAGTCCCATTTTTTAATTTTTTCTTGTTTCCCTTGCCCAAGGAGATATATCATTAAAAATGTTACTGATTCATTTCCAGTCAAGATGGCGCAGTAGGTAAACATTGTGCTTAACTTCTCTCATGACCACATCAAAATTACAACTCAGCTACAAAACAACCATCATTGAGAATCACCTAAAATCTGGGTGAACCAAAGCCCTACAACTAAGGACACATAGAAGCCACCTTGAGACTGGTAGGAGGGGCAAAGGCGTGGAACAGGCTGGTCCCACACCCATGTGTGACCATTAAAAAAGGAGGGATATCTCGGCTGTGGAGGTCCCTCCAGAGAAGAAAGGGGTCCCAGCCACTCCCCAGCCCAGGATTCCACTGCTGGGGAGAGAAGACCCATAATTTCAGGCTGTGAAAACCAGTGGAGATTATGACTGAGTGAGACGGAGGGCAGCTGCACTCACAGGCATGCCTCTTAAAAGGACCACGTACAGATTTACTCACTGATGGAATCACTGGCTCTGAGCTCCAGCATTGGAGCACAGCTGGAGAGGCGACAGGGACAAATAAGGGGAACTGAGTTGTTTGGCTTCAGGGCAGGGGCTGGAGGGGCAGCTTTCTCCTGGATGGAGGGGCTGGCAGAGGCCGTTGTGTGTTTATTGAGCCCTCCCCCTTCCTGGCTTGCAGATGCAGGTGGCCGCCCTATCTGAGTCTCCATCAAGCTGGCTGACACCATTTGTTCACCACACCCTAGTGATTCGAGATCCCGCCCTCCCAACTTTTGGTCACATCCAAGCCACTTTTTTGGTACAAGTGGCTTTTTTTGTACAAACTGCTCATGCTGCAGATTTTCCTAGGGTCTCTCAAAGGTTTGCCAAACCCAGACATGCAGAATCTGGTTTGAGCACGTCTTATACCTCTGGCTGAGCAGCCCTAAGCCAGACACTAGTGACAGCTGGCCTTGGTTCATGGCTTGGCCTCTCAAGGTACTTCCAAACACAGCATGAATGGTGGTCATCTGAGAGTTTCTTTTGGCTACTGCTGGGTGGATGGGGTGGGGCATGGGCTGTGGCTGAACTTGACTTATAGTGGGTTCCCTCCCAGGTGACCTTGGGGATGGTGCTCCCAGTGGCTAGCTTTGAAACAAGTTGGAGCATCACCCAGCTGCCTCCAAGGACAACACACTCAAGGGGCAGATCGGGCAGGCACCAGAGCCCTGCTGAGGCAAATCCCGCTTTGTAGGGTCAGCCCCTGCACCATAGCTCCTCCACTGTAGTCAAGGCCAGTCCTCACAACCAGTGAGCCTGAGGGTCAATCCCTCCCACTGATGTGCAAATAGCAACCGAAGCTCAACTACAAGAGGAGGACACACACAACCTACACCATATACACACCTGGAGTGCTTGGCTCAAGTGACCAGAAAGATATGCCACTGTGCCCCACAGCACACCTACTGTATAAGGCCACTCTTTTGAGACAGGAAGACACAACAGCACTACATAATACATATAAACAAACACAGGGAGGCAGCTAAAGTGGGGAGAAAGAGAAACATGTCCCAAATAAAAGAACAGAACAAAGCTCCAGAAAAAGAACTAAACAAAAATGGAGACAATCTACCAGACACAGAGTTCCAAACATTGGTTATAAGGATGCCCAATGATCTCAGGGAGAACTTCAATGAAGAGATAGGAAACATAAAAATGAAGATAGAAAATAATTAATAACCAGTCAGAAATAAAGAATACAATAATGGAAATGAAGAATACATTACAGGGAAACAACAGATTAGAAGTAGAGGATCAATCAGTGATTTAAAAGATAAGGTAGGAGAAAGCACCCAATCAGAACAGGAAAAAGAAAAAGGGATCCAAAAATTTGAGGAGAGTTTAAGGGGCTTCTGAGACACTCTCAAGCATAACAACATTCACATTTTAGGGGCACCAAAGGGAGAAGAGAGAGAGAGCAAGGAATTGAAAACCTATTTGAAGATGTAATGACAGAAAACTTCCCTAACCTGGCAAAGAAAATAGATAAACAAGCCCAAAAGCACAGAGAGTCCCAAACAAGATGAACCTAAACAGGCCAACATCAAAACACATCATAATTAAAATGCCAAAGGTTAAAGTGAAAGAGAGAATCTTAAAAGCAGCAAGAGAAAGGCTCCCATAAGACTATCAGCTGATTTCTCAACAGAAACTTTGCAGGCCAGAAGGGATTGGCACAAAATATTCAATGTGATGAAAAGCAAGGATCTACAACCAAGATTACCCAGGAAAGCTATAATTTAAAATTGAACAACAGAGAAAGAACTCCCCAGACAAGAAAAAGCTAAAGGCGTTCATCACCACCAAACCAGTATTACAAGGAATCTTAGAGGGACTTCTTTAAGATGAAAAAATAAAATAAAATAAAAAATATGAATAAAATGGCAATACCTACATACCTATCAACAATTACTTTCAATGGAAATGGATTAAATGCTCCAATCAAAAGATAAGGAAGCTAAATGGATAAGAAAACAAGACCCTTATATATGCTGCCTACAACAGACTCACTTCAGATCAAAAGACACACACAGACTGAAAATAAAGGGATGGAAAAAGATATCTCATGAAAATGGAAACAAACAAAAAGTTGAAGTAGCAATACTTATACCAGATAAAATAGACTTTAAAATAAAGACTATAACAAGAGACAAAGAAGGACCTAGTAATCCCACTTCTGGGTATTTATCTGAACAAACCCAAAGTGCTACTTCAAGGAGAGGTGCTCATCCATATGTTCATTGCAGCATTATTTACATAAGCCAAGATATGAAGGCAACCTGGGTGTCCCTGAATAGATGAATGGATAAAGAAGAGTGGTACATATATACAGTGAACTATTACTCACCTTTAAAAAAGAATGAAATCTTGCCATCTGTGACAACATGGATGGATCTAGAGGGTATTGTGCTGAGTGTAGTAAGTCAGACAACAAAAGACAAATATCATATGATTTCACTTATAAGTGGAATCTAAAGAACAAAATAAACTAATGAAACAAACTCTTAGATACAGAGAACATTTTGATGGTTGCCAGATGGGCGGGGGATTGGGAGTAGGTGGAAAGGGGAAGGGATTAAGAAGTACAAAATTGGTTGTTACACAGTAGTCATGAGGATGTAGGGCATTGCATAAGAAATATAGTCAATAATATGGTAATAACTATGTATGGTGTCAGATGGGTACTAGATCTATTGGGGTAATATATGGGAGGTTGGGGGCAGGGTAAAAAAAGGTGAATGGATTAAGAAATACAAATTGGTAGTTACAAAATAGTCCTGGGAATATAAAGTATGGAAATATTATCAATAATATGGTAATACTATGTATAGTGCCAGGTGGGTACTAGTCGGGCGATCACTTACTAAATTATATAAATGTCTAACCACTATGCTGTACACATGAAATTAGTATAAAATAATATTGAATGTCAACTCTAATTGAAAAATTAAAAGGGGAAAGAAGATAAAAAAGAATCAGAGGTTCAAATTTCCAGATATAAAACAAACAAGTCTTGGGGATGTAATATACAACATAGAAATATAGTCAATAATATTGTGATAATGTGGTAGTGTCAATGGTTGCTGAACTTATCATGTTGATCACTTCTTTTGCATAGGAAATATAATCAATAATGTGGTAATAACTCTGCAAAGTGCCAGGTGGGTATTGCTGAATAACTATGATGTACATCTGAAATTAATATAAAATTGTATGTTAGCTATAATAAAAATCTTTAAAAAATAATACTAAGAGAAATGTCAGAGAGTTTACTGCCTATGTTTTCTTCTGGGAGTTTTATGGTTTTGGGTCTTACACTTAAGTCTTTAATCTATTTTGAGTTTATTCTTGTATAGTGTAAGAAGGTGGTCTAGTTTTATTTTTTTGTTGTTTGCATTATCTGTCCAGTTTTCCCAACACAATTTATTTTATAGAGTGCCTTTACCCCATTGTATATTCTTGCCTCTTTTGTCACAGGTTAATTGACCATATAGGTGTGAGTTTATTTCTGGGCTATCTATTATGTTCTATTGATCTTTGGGTCTGTTTTTATGCAAGTACCATGCTGTTTTGATTACTATAGCCTTGTAGTATAGTTTGATATCACATAGCATGATACATCCAACTTTGTTCTTTCTGAAGACTGTTCTTTCAAAAGACTGTTCAAGGTCTTTTGTGGTGCCATATAAATTTTAGAATTATTTGTTTTAGTTCTGTGAAAAATGCCATTGGTAATTTGATAGGAATTGCACTGAATCAATAGATAGCTTTGGGTAGTATAAATATTTGAACGATGTTAAGTCTTCCTATCCATGAGCATGGTACATGCTTCCATTTATTTTTATCTTCTTCAATTTCTTTCTTCAATGTCTTCTAACTTTGAGTACAAGTATTTTACCTCTAAAAACACCAATTAATTCCATTTCACCCAATGTGTCATTTAAGGCTCCTGTTTCCTTGTTGATTTTCTGTTTAGACCTAAATACTGACCTTTAATTCGGTCAATATATATGTATTTAGGTGCTGCTATGTTGGGTGCATAAATGTGTATAAGGTTTATATCCACTTGTTGGGTTGATCCCTTTATCATTATGAAATGTCCTTGTCTCTTATTATAGCGGTTTTAAAGTCCATTTTGTGTGATATACTCATAAGTATTGCTACCCCAGGTTTTTTTTCCCCTCATTTCCATTTGCATGAAATACCTTTTCCATCCCTTTACTTTCTGTTTCTGTGTGTCTTTTGATCGGAAGTGGTTTCTTGTGGACAGCATATGTATGGGTCTTGTTTTCTTATCCACTAGCTATTCTATGTCTTTTGATTGGAGCATTTAATCCATTTACATTTAAAGTAATTATTGATAGGTATGTAATTATTACCACTTTATTATTCACATTTATGTTCTTTTTCTTTCCTCTCTTCTTCTTAGAGAAGTCCCTTTAACATTTCTTGTAATACTGATTTGGTGGTGATGATCTCCATTAGCTTTTTCTTGCCTGGGAAGCTCTTTATCTCTTCTTGAATTTTAAGTGACAGCCTTGCTAGGTAGTCCTGGTTGTACGTCCTTGCTTTTCATAACTTTGAAAATTTCATGCCAATTGTTTCTGGCCTGCAAAGTTTCTGTTGAGAAACCAGCTGATAGTCTTATGGGAGTTCCCTCATAGGTAACTACTGTGATTCCCTGAAAATAAGACTGAGTCTTATACCGTATTTCCCTAAAAATAAGACTGGGTGTTATATTAATTTTTGCTCCAAAAGATGCATTAGGGCATATTTTCAGGGGATGTCCTGCACAACAATCTACATTTATTCAAATACAGTCATGTCATCTTCTTCTGGAACATCGTCATAATGTACTAAATATGTCTGTCTTGCTGACAGTCTTAACTGGGGCTTATTTTTGGGGTAGTCTTATTTTTGGGGAAACACGGCAATTGCCTTTCTCTTGCTGCTTTTAAGATTCTCTTTGTCTTTAACTTTTGGCATTTTAATTATGATGTGTCTTAGAATGGGCCTTTTTGAGTTCATCATGTTTGGAACACTCTGCACTTCCTGGGGCTTGTATGTCTATTTCTTTCATGAGGTTAGGGAAATTTTTAGTCATTATCTCTTCAAATAGGTGCTCAATTCCTTGTTCTCTCTCTTCTCCTTGTACCCCTATGATGTGAATGTTGTTACACTTGATGTTGTCCCAGAGGTCCCTTCAACTAACTTTTTTAAAAATTCCTTTTCTTTTTGCTGTTCCAATTGGGTGTTTTCTGCTACCTTGTTTTCCAATTCAATCCTCTGCTACATCTAATCTTCTTTTGTTTCCTTCTATTGTATTCTTCATTTTATTTATTGTACTTTTCATTTCTGACTGGTTCTTTTTTTTATGGTTTCTATGTGCTTACTTTTATGGTTTCTTTTTATGCTTACTATCTCTGTGTTGAAGTTCTAAGTTCCTCAAGCATTCTTAAAACCAGTGTTTTGAATTCTGTATCTGATAGATTGCTTATCTCCATTGTTTATTTTTCTGGAGTTTTATCCTGTTCTTTCATATGGGACATGTTTCTTTATCTCCTCATTTTGGCTGCCTACTTGTGTCTGTTTCTATGTATTAGGTAGAGCTGGTATGTCTGCCAGTCTTGGCAAGGTGGCCTTATTTGGTAGGTGTCCTGTGGGACCCAGTGGCACAGTCTCCCTGGTCACCTGGGCTAGAAGCTCCAGCAGGGTCCCTTGTGTGGACATTTCCAGTACCATTCTTGCTGCAGTGGTTCTTGGCTCCTCCACTGCTTCAGCGGGGGGGGGGGGGGGGGGAAGGAGTGGGCTTGGAGTTAAGAGAACACATCATATAGGGAAGCAGAAATCTCCGGGCCCCTCCAACTATACGTAATATATTTAGCCACAAAATTGTAAATATTCTCTTTCTGTTCTAAACAATATAATAAATCCATGTTCAAACTGCTACTTGCTTTGCTTCCCATTGGCTCCTGACACACAGATCTCATACTGTGAACATCATCCAGAAATCTCCTCAAACATGATATGGTCTTTAGCTTTAGTTATTTTCTCCTATTAAAAGAGCGATGTAGCATGGGAGGGGCATCCTTTTTAAGTCCTGGTGCCAGAAAAGAAATCTTTCATTTTTCCTTTGGTCTTGTATTTCTAAGTCTTTTCCCCACCAACATTTTAGAGCTCATAGCTGTGAGGAGCTCCAAGTCTCCAAACTCTTCCTCTCCTTGATATCTGGTCCTTGAGAAGGGGTGTCTAATTACTCTCTCAGAGTATGTGTAAAATCTGAGTATACACGATATACTCACTGTTCTCATGTTAGATTTTTACTATCATATTTCAGTCCAGATTCTTCAGTGGAAAACTTACTGTCATATAATTAACTTTTACTGAATATTTTGTCTAAATATGGTTACACCCATTTTTATCAGGATATTGTATCAATTAGTATTCAGTCATACCCAAGACCAGATGGAGTTGGCTTTTTCTTAGGGGGAAAAAAAAAAAAAAAAAAAAAAGCCAGCATGAGCAATTACCTGGCTGGTGTCCTAACTGTCTTAATGTGTGAATCAGAGGGGCCATATGGCCCACCTGATCAATTATGTGGATATTAAGAAGGGGAGGAAAAAATAATCTAGAAAGTCATAGTTAGTCACTCAAGTCTATCATTTATGTCAGAAGTGTGTTAGTCACTCAGTCAAGATTTGCAGATTTGGCTGCTGGGAGCAGCCAGCAGTATGGATGTGTCTCTGAGTTGGTCTTGAAAAGCCTTAATATTATAGGGAGATGAAAATGTTTTTGGAGTCTGCATTACACATGTTAAGAAATCAGAGGTAGCACAGAGTCCTATGTATGAAAAAAATAAAACCAGTTAAAAACCATCATCATTTTGACATTCAAAATGAAAAAGGATAACAAATCTTGCTTAACAAAAACATCATTCCTTATTTGTGCCCATTTTGAGTGACAGATGTCTCCTAGTTGCCATAAATTCCTCACCTGCCTTAACACCCAGTAGAGTCCTACTTTGAGTCATATTACCGCTCTTTATTTTCAAAGGCTTTTCTTGAGTGACAGGCACAAAAATCTCTCTTCTTTGGAGGAATTCATATGACTTCCAGACAGTTATTCATAATTTCATTTAAAAACTCAGTTTTAAAAAAACAATGATGCAGAACAGGGGTTGCAAAGTGCAGCCCATAAGCAGAATTGTTTTGTTTGGTTCTCACAAAGTTTTTAAAGTGAGAAATTTCACATAAAAATACAGATTTTTCCATGGCTATAGTCAACTGGAGTTGAGTGGCAAGTGCCAGCCTGAGATGAGCCCTCTTCAATTCTCTAAGGATGTGCACTGGGCCTGTTTCATTTACTTACACCACCTGCCTAATTCTGTACCTGAACTCTGACCTGAACAACCACCTCTAACACTATGGATAAACTGAGGTATGGAGTCACTCTGAGAGGAAAACACAGCATAATTCCATGGGGACTCAGCTTAGTCTGTGTGAATGGGGGAGGACTTAAAGTGGGAAAAGTTGTTTTTAAAGGTACTGGAATTGTTTCTCTAAAGACATAAATCTTTGGGGGAAGCAAAGAAATGATATTGAGAGACAAAAAAAAAAGAGATGAAGGAAAGGGAGAGGAGGGCATGGCTCTCAGGAAAGACCTGTGTACACTTGGTAGCATGAACAGAATGAAATTAACCAGTCTGTTGCTCACATGTCATTGTCTACCACAGACAATATCCAGGCTCCTGGCACAATGTCAATCAAGAGAGGCCATATTTACAGAGGCTGACTTCGGAATATATGTCCACCTTCTCCTCTAAATTCTACAAACTCTTTGGATTAAGCCATTCTAGCTTTGGAACAGAACCACCATGCAAGTGATTTTACAAAGTGACTTTCTGTCTTGCTCACCAGCCTATAAAGTGTGTGTGGTAGGAGATGCCCATGATGTTGGATTCGTCAGGATACAACTGGCACTTTCAATCCTGATATTCCTTTTTGGATTCAGTAATGAAAATAAATGTTTTCTCTGAAAACCTTATTTTTAAAAATATTACAAACAGTATAAACATTACACCACATGTGATTTCTCTCTTTGCACTGGTGCATAAAGCTCAGAATCAAATCTGTGGCTAGCTTCTAACAAGTATAGGAGACACAATGGAATGATATGCATTTGGGCACCTCACTGTTTTGCTTTTTAAAATTTTCCAGCCCTTAACTTTCCTTTGTTCTTTTTCTTGACTATTAATATTTAAGTGCTTTTAAAAATGTCTCATTGTGATCAGATATTACACAAGTACAGAAAGAATAACCAAACTGGACATTCCAGACGGCAAGCAGTATCTTCAGTCAAATTATCTCAGGTAAAAGGAAATGGAACGATAAAACTTATGGGTAGTAATTGATTGTAATATATAATCGAACATTTTGACCACAAGATGTTTGCCCATTAATTAAAAATTCAATTTAATTTTTGTTCATTTTCTCCATATCTTTGATGAAAATACCTACTTGCATGAAAACTGGTGACTTATTTGACAAGAGTCTTCTCATTGGTTTCTTTCACCACTATAGTCACCTGGCGGGTGTCTGAGATGTGCTGGGTGATATGAGAGGATTCACTTCCCCACCCCCATGCCAGGACCCTAACTCCATGTAGACTGTGGTCATCCTCCATGAAGATCTTGGCCTTCTTCAATCCAGGACCTGGTGTCATCCATGCAGGTTCTTAGATTATACAAAATGAAGGTGATTACAGTTTCTTTTTCCATGTTACCCTTTTTCAATGACTTTTTTATGGGATATCCCAAGATTCATATCCCTGTTGGGATCTTTCCTCCCAATTAATCTTCCAAGTGAAAATTTACCAACCTCACTTCTTTCTTTAGAAAATTTCTGTACTATTAATGTGTTGTTGGGAAAGAAGAGAAGGAGTAAAGATATTAAGAGTGTGTCTGTGGGGACATATAGAAAAGGAAATAATAATGATAATAAAAATGATAGGTATGATATGACTAAAACATTCCTGAGTGGCATAAAAAGAGATGGGAGGGAAGAGAGAGACCTTGATCCTAAGGGTCTCTGCACTAGGCAACACGTGGTGGTGTTGACTGAGGACTGCTTGTTTTTGGTTTGGAAACTGATAACAGTTGTTTGGTACAGAAATGGCTGTGGGTAATTCAGGGAGTAAACATTGTGCAGCTTATATATAAGGCAAGTTCAGCCTTTGTAAGTCCCAGAGTTTCTAATCCGGTTGGAGACAAAGGCTTGCATATGCAACTCAACCAGAGAAGATGTCAAGTATATGATAAATTATCAAGTATATGATATCAAGTATATGATATATTAAAAGTAATAACTTCATTCATTGGGATGCACCCAAATCTCTAAATTCAACCCATAACCAATCCATGGAAAACTCTTCTTACAGAGCACTTAGTTTTGCTTTAGAAGTCCCTCTCTGAAGTGTAGTGAAAATGTTCATATTTCATGACTAGAATTTCATGGATTTCTTGATTTTTGCACTCAAAACCATGTTTTATGAGGCTTTCTTTTAATACCTCATTTTTTCCCTAAAACTATCAATGTCACTTATCTTCTAAGGAGTTTTAAGGTAACCTGTCTCGTTTCTTCAGTTTTGGTATTGCATGGCTAAACCCATTAAATGTTGGGTCTGGTCTGGGTAATACTACTGTAGTGACTACTTTCATAGTTGCAGCAATTTACAAAATTCAGATGAATTTAAACATTGCATTCCAAGTAACTTGGTAATTGAACACTGAAATTTCAGTTTCTTTTAGGTAAATACTTAATAATTTAGCATGTTCTCTGTTCCTTTTCTCATCTCTCCAGGGCTAAGGGTTCTCTATCTTCTCACTGATGGAGGAGGGTCTGGTGTGAATATTGTTTTCTGTCTATGCTGGCCTCTGCTGAGGCTTAGCTGGACCTGCCTGGCAAGTGGAATCTGCCTCTAATCCCATTGTGTCCACTCATATACCAAGTCCTCCAGTTTCTGGTTATCAAGTCCTTTGTTCTGTATCTTTTTTGCTGACAATGCAAGGCCCATTTGGATTCCCCATATGCTCTTAGCCAACCTCCTTGCCTCTCTCTACTAGACACGGGGAATGAATGGTTGCTCTTGCACTCCATTTTAGGGCCATAAGAGATTGCGAGTAGGGAAGATGGAAGATGCGAAAGGCTATTTCAGAATTTCCTTTGGCAACACTTACCCTGCACATACTTTTGTACTCTCCTGGCTGCCCTGTGATAGATGGAATGAGACCCTCTGAGAGGATTTCTTTTCTGAGTTCCAGTTTTCAAGTTGGAAACTAGTCCTCCCGACTCTCAGACTGCTACCTTTTCCAGGGAGGATGGTCTCTACCAATTCCCCAAGGATTCTGACACCTGGAGAGATGACTGTGAGAATCCGTTTCTCAAGATCCTGCACCAACTACCGTGTTTCCCCGAAAATAAGACCTAGTGTACCATCAGCTCTAATGCGTCTTTTGGAGCAAAAATTAAAATAAGACTGGGTATTATATTATATTATATTATATTATATTATATTATATTATATTATATTATAGACCAGGTCTTATATTAAAATAAGACTGGGTCTTATATTAATTTTTGCTCCAAAAGACGCATTAGAGCTAATGGTCTGGCTAGGTCTTATTTTTGGGGAAACACAGTATACACCCTCTAAATTTTCTCCAAGCTCTTTAACCCCAGCCCAGAAAAGGTTCTTATCTCCCCTTTGTGTGGTGGAGATATGGCTTGTATACCATCACATGTTTTTCGTCCTCTATGGTTTATGTTATAAACTCTATGCTCTTAGTGCTCCAGGATTTGCCTTTGAAGAGTTAATTTTTTTTTTTCTCTTTCAATGCTATTGTATCTTCCCCTCTCAAGAGCCTATTTTGAAATTCAAAGTGAACACTTTGATTTGCTGAATTCTGCTGGGTTCTTGGGTATTTTCCTTTCTCTAGGACAAAAGCCTCAGGCTAAAGATCTAATTTAATGGTGAAAATATTGTAGGATAAAAAGTAAATGCCAAGAAGGAAGAACACAGCTGTCAATATTTAAAAATATTTTACAGTTACTTATATGGTATGAACTGAATGACTTAGGTGGTCTACCATAAAATTTTGCCCTTTTGGTGGGGAGCTGGGAAGAAGCAAGGCACATTTCTCAAGATGCTAAGTTCAAATAGTTTTTGAAATTTACTATAGGAGGCTGATGTTTCTCTCCCTCCTTGGCTTTGAAAATATTCCCTATGAAATCCCTTTCTTTCCCATGATCCTCCAGAACCTGGGAAGGTAAATTGGCAAAATTCCATGTAGTAAGCAATACTCACTACCATCTAATAGACTGAACTATCTCCTTGGGGAAAGACAAAGGCTGTGGCTAAAAATGCCAAGTCTAGGATCTTAAAGCTGTACCAGAAAAACTGTGGGAAATATTGTTTTCTTGGCTGGGGAATAAGTTGGATGAATGGAATGTCTTTTTCCCAGCTTGTTAATTGCTACAATTCAAGGAAACAGACCCTAAAAGGAATGGAGGAAATACAATTTTCAGAGAACAAAAGTGAGGACTAGTTATTCTAATATTTTGAGAAGTGTTGTATGAGTATTTGATAAATATTTGCTAATGATGAAATATCACATCTAAAATAATTAATTAAATGCTTATGTTATCCTGGGGTTAAGCTCCTAATTATTGGGAAAAGGTCAAAACACTCCCCAGATTTCTGAGTTCATGATTGTAAACTTGTGTGTGTTTTTTTCATAATATTCACAGAGTGCTTATGTCAAATGCAGTGCAAATGAAGATGCTTTATTCCCAATATGGACTGTTGAAACTAAACTCATTTATATTGAGTGTTGCCATGGTAGGTGTATAACCCATAGAAAAATGATTCATGACTAAGTGATGTATGTATGTATATATGTATGTATAAATGTGTATGTGTATGAATGTCTATGTATAATTATATATATAGTTTTTTTACCTCCTAGAGAGAGTTTGATATTTCAATCTGTCAAAAAATAATTTCATTTACGGGGTGTATCACTTTGTGAGGGGTGTAAATGTCTAACTACTACATTGCTTTGTACACCTGAAAGATATGTATACCTATATACACATATACATATATATGTGTGTGTGTGTGTGTGTATATATATATATATATATATATATATATATATATATATATATGATGAAACAAATAAAAAAACTTATGTCATGGAGCAGTGGTTAAGAATATGGGTGCTGGAGTCGGATTGCTGGGCTAAAACCATTCATTAGCTGTGTGACCTTGGGCAAGGTACTGAACCTTTTTGTATAGCAGTAACCTCATCTTAACTGCACCTGCGCCACGGAGTGGTTGTGGGGATTAAGTGAATTAGAACATGGCACCGTATAAAGTGCCATGTATAACTATTGTTCACAAAACAAATGTGAACTTTGATTATAATTACTAAAATGTGCAAGGCCCATGCTAGACACTTCAAGGGATAAAAAAGAGATAGTCTCTACCTTTATATAGTTTACTATCTCATTGGGAACCCAAGCTACAGTCCAATATAAAGTTAAATAATGCCTGAGAAGAAAACCAACAGTTTACTTCAGCAGCACAGATCAGTCTCTGAAATATAGAAGCCATGGGGGCTGGGTGACCTACATCGAGAGAAGTATCTTTATATAAGGTGTTAGTCTCATATTTATTTCCTTTACTTGATGCTTATCTTTTTGACATGATAAAAAAAAGGCTTACGGCAGATTATATAATAAACATCATTTGCAATGGCCCAGCCTACATTAATCCTGCAGTGGTTTAGCCCTGAGTGTTAAATGATGCCGATGCTGGATTAAGACAACAGAGGTTGGCCAAGCTGTGAGTACTCTGAGAAGTGGGCCAACCCATCATTGCTGCATTTTATAGAGAGATGGTCATTGCTTCAGCTGATTTGTAAATTTTTCTGAGGTTTACAGAGAATTCCAGATTGTGGTTATCCACCTTCAGAAGCAATTCTATAAAAGGACTGGCACAAAACTGCATGTCTAATTGCCAAAATGAATATTACAGTTAAGAAATTCTCCATGAGATCAAGGACAGGGCTGCTTATTATGGTCTGGGATGATGATGGAAGGCCTTGGGGAAGAAGTGAATATGAAAGGGCCTTCAACAGGAATGTAAGGTAATCCTTGGATTAATCCCTTTTCACTCGAACATTAATTCCCCTAACTTAATTTTTTAACTTATCACTCCAGAGTTTCACATAAAGACTGTCTTTGAATGGTACCCATAACAAAAGATAACTTTTTGGTTAAATTATGTGTTTAATAGGTTTCCAGTGTTGATCTGATTATATAACCTTCGTCTATAACATTGTTCCTGTGGGGAAAAAAGGGCATTCTGAATTTCAGACAATTAACTTATAAACCCATTTTTGAAAACTCTGGTTTGATTGGTTCTTTCACCAATTTATTGAGTGCTTTTCATGTATCAGACATTGTTGTGGGTATATATGAATAAAACAAAGATCCCTGCCCTCATGGAACTGACATTCTAGAGAAGAGACAATTAAACAATAAACATAATAAATAATTGGTATAGTATGCTGAAAGGTGCTAAGTTCTATGGAAAAAAGAAAAATTAGAGCAGGGTAAGAGGGCTGAGGATGGGTAGTAATTTTGAATAGGATGGTCATTGAGAAGGTAACATTTAAGCAAAGTGTGAAGGGAGCCAGCCAAGATGACTGACTACATCTGCGTGAAGAGCACTTAAGGCAGAAGGAAGAGCCAGTGCAAAGGCCCTGAGGTAGGAGCTTACCTAGTGAGTTTGAGGAACAGCAACGACGTTGTTGGAGAGGTGGGGGAGAGAAGATGAGGTCAGAGAAGTAAGTTGGGTAGAGGTGGGGGTGGAACTTGCTACATCAGGTAGAGCCTTGCAAGCCTCACCAGGCTATACTACACAGCCGTTGAGAAAGTTAGAGGTCACTTGCACAGGCCTGTCTCAATGTAAGGCCTGCATATATCACTCCTTTTCCTTGTCTCCTATACTTTAATGTGCATACAAATCACCTGAAACCTTGCTAAAATTGAAATTCTGATCAGCAGGTTTGGGATGGGGCCTGAAATTCTGCATTTCAAACAAGCATGCAGATGGTGCCAGGCTACTGGTCCACAACCACACATGAGTAATGAGAGTAAGGTGTACTGAGCTCCCAGGGGCTTTGGGGCTTACCTCTGCATTAGCTGGTTGCAAGGAACTTCTTGTCCCCTTTGAGACTGAAAGGATAACATCAAAAGGCTTTTGTTCACACTTTTATATAGGTCATGGTCTCACCACTGGCCTACTTCATGGTCCTATCACCTGGCTAGTAAGAGCATGGTCTAGGGCTTCCTCCAGGAATATGAGATGGGTTGTCTGGCTGTTTCCATGCAGGTTCTAAGGAGTTTCTAGTGCCTCCTCACTGCCACTATGGAGGCTCTGCTTCTGAACTTCAACCTGGGAAACCCTACTCTGCTCCTTCAATGATAATTAAACTCTGACCACATTCCTGTCTCACTACAGTAACAGGAGTTCTGATTTGTGGCTTTCACTCCTAGCCCTATACTTTGAGTGACAGCTCAGCTCTGTAAACTGGGCCTGAGGCAGCTAGAGGGCTTGGGTGATGCTCCCAGAGAGAAGTGCTCTGCTGATGCCTGTTTATCAGGCAAGGCTGGTGTTCTTAAGAGCTAGCAAGGTAACTGACAGCTGAGCGGGCCTGAAAGGACTTGTGAATATATGAAGCATAGGTTATGAGTCAGATAATGTAGGCTTGGGTTTGAACTGTGCTTCCATCCTTTACTGTGTAATCTCTGAAATGTTCCTTGGAGTCCCTGGGCCACAGTTTTCTCATGTGGAAACTGAGAATGATAACAGTATCTCCTTAATATACTGAGATAATGCATATAAAGCACTTACGTAGTAAAGTGCCTAATACATAATGAGACTCACAAAATACTAGCTGCTATTATTTTTATAATTACTATTAACATCCCACCACGTACCAAATCATTTTGCGGCCTGGCATTATAGTACTCACCTTTTTATGCCCTTGGAGTTAAGGTACCAGGGCAAATCCCTCCGGAAAGGCTTTCAAAGATGAGACACTGAGGCCAATAGCAGTTTCACCATGATAGATGTCCCAGGAAATATATGAAGGAACTGAAGATGTTTAGTTTAGAAAGTAGATAATGGGGAGACAGGCGTGATAATGGGGAGCTGCCTTCAGCTTGTCTTGTATAAGAGGTATTACACATGTTCTGGAGACCCCCGAGGGCACAACAGAGACCAAAGAAAAGAAATCAAAGGGAAGCACATCCCTTTCTAAAGCAAAGTGAGCTAGGAAGAGAGAGGAAGAGCGTATGTGAGGGGCATCTCCTGCGCAGCTGCGGCGGCAGAGCCAATCATCGGGCGCAGCCCGTCCTCGCACGACGGTACAGTCGCACAGTCGTGACGACGTGGTTGCCATGGAGAGTACCGCTCACTTGGGACCGCGAGCTGGCGCCACAGGCCACCGGGGTGGAGTGTGCCTTTGAAGTCCCGTCGGCTGCCACCATGAGCGGCCGAAGTCGGGGTAGAAAGTCCTCCCGCGCCAAAAGCCGGGGCAAAGGCCGCGCCAAAGCCCGACTCCGCACAGCGCCTGATGACGCCCCGCGTGAGCCGAATCCTCCACAGTTCCAGAGGCTGGAGGAGGAAACCACGGCAGCACAGGTGCAGGCTGGCGAGGGTCGGGGTCGCCTGGAAACCGCTGCGCCGGTGCCGCTCTTCCGCGCGGGGGAAGAGGCTGCCTGCCGGCTGCCTCTGGATTGTGGCCTCGCGCTCCGGGCCCGAGCGGCGGGGGATCGCGGGCGGGCTGAGACCAGGCTCGGCCCGGGAAAGGCCACGTCCCTCTCGGAGCGACTGGCGACAGACACTGTCTTCGTAGGAACCGTGGGAACTGTGGGAAGGCCGAAAAATGGCCCCCGCGTTGGAAACCGGCGTGGGCCTGCTGGGAAGAAGGCCCCAGAAACCTGTAGCACCATGGGGAAGGTGTCTCAGGCCAAAGCTGGTGGGAAGCCGAAGAAAGGGACCTCTGGAGAGTGTATGTCCGTCCCAGTGGTAGAGGAAAATGAGGTGGAAAAGGATGCAGGCTCAGGGCCCCTGGCGTCGGATGGCAGCATGGATACGCTGGAGACCGTCCAGCTGAAGCTGGAGACCATGAACGCCCAAGCAGACAGGGCCTACCTTCGCCTCTCCCGCAAGTTTGGGCAGTTGCGACTGCACCACCTAGAGCGTAGGAACCTCCTTATCCAGAATATCCCAGGCTTCTGGGGGCAAGCTTTTCAGAACCACCCCCAGCTGTCATCCTTTCTGAACAACCAAGATAAAGAAGTACTCAGCTACTTGAACAGCTTAGAGGTGGAAGAGCTTGGCCTCGCCAGATTGGGCTACAAAATCAAGTTCTACTTCGGGCGCAATCCCTATTTTCAAAATAAGGTGCTCATCAAGGAATATGGGTGTGGTCCTTCAGGTCAGGTGGTGTCTCGTTCTACTCCAATCCAGTGGCTCCCAGGGCACGATCTCCAGTCCCTAAGCCAGGGGAACTCAGACAATAGCCGTAGTTTCTTTGGGTGGTTTTCAAACCACAGCTCCATTGAGTCTGACAAGATTGTTGAGATAATTAATGAGGAACTGTGGCCCAATCCCCTGCAGTACTACCTTATGAGTGAAGGGGCCCGTGTAGAGAAAGGAAAGGAGGGCAGGCAGGGCCCAGCAAGACAGCCAGTGGAGACCCCCGAGCCTGGGGTAAACAAATCCAGCTGATCTTGCACAAGTCTTGCTACTATCTCCTAGTGGACCGGTGCCTGGCTGACCACATGTGTTTGGCTCTCTGCCTCCTCTTTTCATGTTGACTGCTGTGCATTCTGTCCCATCTGAATTTCAGTTACAAGAATATGACATTTATGATCATGTTCTTTTGCTTTCCCATGGCCTTGTTTTTTTACTAGTGTCGCATATTATGTGATCTCACTCCTACTGTTTATATGTTAAGAACACATGCTTCAGATGTGTGCTGCCTTTATCTACATGCCTGGACCTTGTTGTTGGCTTGCGGCTTTCCCACCTGTCTTTAACATGGACACTCATGAGTCATTCTCCAAGAGGACCAATGCATCCTTAAGCTCTGCTCCTTTAGGGCCGTTGACTTGGTGGGCTTCGTATTCATGCTGGTCATGCATGCTATGTATGACAAGATATTCTTTTGCCACTGCAGAATGAAGCTAGTACACGGTAACAGCCATCAGCCAGAACTGATTGTTCAGTAACTTGGGGTCACTGGCCAAGGTCCCTCCTACTGGATCTCTGACCAGCGGTCCATGCTACCCTGCAGGACATACAGCAGAATGGCACTTGACTGCCATGCATGGATGAGGTTAAGGGTGAGAGCAGTATTCCATGTGTTCTATACCATCATGCGTCTCTTCCTGCCTCTGGGCCCTTCTACTGGTGAACCTTCACCAAGCTCTGCACTGTGCCCCATCACCATCAGGCCATTGAGTTTTGTCTAGGTTGCTGTTGGCCCCAATTGGCTTCCTGTTCAACAAGGACCTCAAGAACTACCTGTGGACAGAGGCCTCCTGCCAGTGTATGAGACACACACCTACTCTCCCCAGCCTTCCAGGAACCCTATTGGCTGCCAGACTGATGGGTGGGCTGGTATGCATGGACATGAGATCACTGTCATCATGCTGTGGCTCCAGATGATGGTGGGGACTAAAACCACATAGAATGTAGGTACTTTTCTCAACTCCCCTTGTCCCTTCCTCACTCATGACCAGAGTGGAATAGTGGGGTTGCTGGGGAAGAGGTATTCTGATAATGTGAGCCTGTGTCTACATCTCACACGTCCGTACATCCTTACTCACTTTTCCTTCTTTGCTTCTACCTTTGAATACCCATTGGAATAGTCTTTAAAGTCTCCAGTATGGGGCATCACAAGGCTTTCTCCTGGGGTTTGGGGACGAGGGTGGGCAGAATCTGTTCTGGATCTCCAAGATTCATTTCCTTAGGGTGTAAAAGCTGAGCTGGGCCCTCCCTACCCAAGCTTGCTTTGTGTTTTATTTCCCCCTCTCATCCCTGAAGATGGGGAAGTAGGACTGTATCTATATTTGTTCTCCCCCTAACTTTCCTTTCCTTGTGGAAGACCTCATTCTGAGATCCCAAAGGACTGGGGAGGCCTTGACTCACACTTGTAGAGAGGGTGTGCTAGGCAAGGGAGTTAGAGCAAAAGTGTAGTACAGAAATAAGTTTGGTATCGAATGGGTCTGGAAAAGTAGGTGGAAATGGCTTGAGAAGCCTCAGGGAGAATATGCCTATCTCAGTGATGGAGGTGATGTGGAAGGACTCCTGTGGGTGGGAATGTGAGAATTAAAGGGGTTGCAGGCAAATACAGAGTAACAGAATGCATCCACAAAAGGAGAGCGTATGCCCAAAATTTTGTCTAGATCAGGATATGCCCAGAGTTCTGTCCAATCTCTATTTCACCATTAGTGTGTTTTATAAATAAGAGAAACCAAAAATGGAATGATGTTATTTTGGATTCTTTTTCTTTTGTTCTAGGTATGGCCTTATGTATGTGGAAGATTAATGCTATACGCTGCTTATTTTGCCGCTAAGTACCACATTTCTCATTTTTGCCTAATGGGAAAATAGAACTTTAAGATCTGCCTTTTTTTTTTTTTAACTTTTTGCTCTTTATTATGGATATTTTTCAGACATGCACAGAAGTGAAGAAGATGGTCCCTGGACCCTTTGTGCCTATAACCTAGCTACATTATTTATTAATTGTGATCAACTTGGTTTCATCTGTATCTCTCTCTTGCCACCTGTATTGTTTATTGAAAGTCCAAGACACTGTGCCAATTCAACTGTGACTAGGAGATTGGGACTCCCTTTTGGTGGTGATAGTGGTGGGGTACACTATCATTATTGCATCAGGTCTGTTTTTCGCTCCTAATGTTAACTAATGAAGTTCCAGAGATAAGCCTTAGGAATGGAAGTCTCCAGAATTAACAGGGAGTCTCAGAAAGAGACTCCTGCATCCACAAAAGGAGAGAGTGACTATTCTGCTGTAAACTCTTTTGAAGACCAATAGAATACGGTGCTTACGAGACCCTTTAGCAGAATATCAGTCTTTTTCTCTGTGTAAGATGGAGACTCATGTGACTGTTAGAATTGTTTTCAGCTTGTCCTGGTTTCATAATATAACTCTGGTCTTGGAATAATTTAGAAATTGTTGCTGTGTTCTGTGAAAATAACCTCCCAATAATAATCGGTAACTGGTTGTTTTACTTGCTAATTTGACACCCTGGTAATAATGCGATTATTTCTTTGTTCCTAAGCAGTATAAATTGTTGTAACCTTTCATGCATGAGGAAAAAATAAAAGCCTGTATCTCTGTTATATTTTATTTTCAAAAAAGACTTAGAGGCTGGGTAGTTGAGGGGATGTGTGTACATTGGCCTCAATGAGGGATTCCTAAGCCTTGGGCCCTTGTACGACTAGCTGTATGACTGTATATAAAATTGTGATTTCCAAACCCTTACCAGAGATTGAGATTCTGTGATTCTGGCAGGAAGCCAGGTAGTCTTTTTTTTTTTTTTCATAAGCTTTCCGGGTGATTCTAGTGGAAATCCAGTGCTTCTCAAAATTTTTAGTACATCTTATTTGTAGGGGGAATCCTGTTAAAATCCTGTTGAAGTACTGAATTTTGATTTCAGTACTCTGGAGTGGAACCTGAGATTCTGCGTTTCTAACAAACTTTTCAGGTGATACCAGAGCTGGTGCTTTGTGACCTGTAGGAAGGAAGGTGATCTTCAAGTCCGGCTCAGACTAGAGGAATGGTGCTCAGCCCTGGCTTCACATTCAATTCTCTGGGAAGCTTAAAGAAATACACTGCTGGAGTTCCACACAAATACCACTAAATCAGAATTGAGGGGGTAGGAAGGAAGGGGTTGGCTTAGGTATATTATTTTTAAAACATCCCAGGTGATTCTGATGTCCAGGCAGAGTCGAGAACTAGCCCTGATGTTGTTCATAGCACGTCCATAACAAGGACCGTGACCGTTTTCCTTTGATCAGGAGAAGCAGCAGCCACATTAGGACAAACAAATGCCATGTGAAGCTGCCCAGCAGAAAGTGGGTGGAAAAAGTTAGAAGTGGGCTGTTAAATGACAAGAGAATAAAATCAGTCTGTATGATGAAGGACTTGAATCAATAAACGAGCAGTGTTCAGGACATAGTAGGGGCTCAAATTTTGAAAGAATTTAAACATAATTTATATTCAGATGCCTCAGGGCTATGTTGGTAATTAAATTTATAAAGGCCAAATTTGTTTCATAAGGACATGAATTAACTTGTTAGGGTTGCCATAACAAAGTACCACAGACTGGGTGGCTTAAACAATAGAAATGTATTATATTTATTTCCTCAGTTTGGGAGACTAGAAGTCTGAGATGGAGGTGTCAGCAGGGTTTCTTGGTTTCCTCCCTGTGTGTCTGGGAGCAGTGGAAAGAGGTGGAGGTTACATGTAAATTTGGGTGTTCTGCAATGCTAGATGGTGTACCTGGGGGTAATGTAAGCCTAGTGTTGCTATGTCTTCAAAGAGGAATGGGGGGAATCAGGATCTTCATATAGAATCTCCCAATTTTGAATGTTTTTGAGTAAAAAAAAAAAACAACGAAAAAAACATTTAAACACCCAGAGCCCTGCTGTTAGCAATATGTGGAGTACAAAAGGGTATGGAGAGCAGCCTCTTCTTCAGGCTTGAGAAGCTCTCAGGATTCATGCAGAGTTCACTGGGGTAACGAATCTGGAAGTGCTGTCTGCCCAATTCAGGTCACCCACTTGCTTCCCTGAAACAGAGCCTCCATTTCCCAGCCCCCCCTTTCATACCCTTCTCTTCAGTTCCTTGGAGAACCCATCTGATCTGGGATTCACCAGCTCCCCATGGGCTCGTTCATTCATTGCCTGCTGAATGTGCCAGTCTAGGCATTAAAGATACAGTTACGAACACTTGAATTCTGCCCTCCTCCTAGGTTTCACCCTCTTCTCATCTTTTCCCTGGGATTGTCAGTTTCTTTTTCCTACACGGGCTGGTGAGTGCTTTAGGTCCACGTGGGGGTTAAGGAAAGCCTCTTTTCATCCTTTGGCCTCTAGATCAGACTCCACGAGGCAATTAGGCTTTTAATAACCTGGAGAATGAGGGCTTCTTGGAGTAATTCTTGTTATGCTGAGTCCTCGACCCTTTTTTCAAATTTGAGTTTTATTACAAAAGGCCTTCTGGTGTCTTGTTACTTACCGGGCTATTTTGGAAGTGTGGTGGGCTTGTGCTATGCCATAGGTGAGGGTGGAGAGGAAAAAAAATGAGCTTGCTTCTCTTAGCTTACTGGAAGTCTGTGAACTTGTGACTGCCCCTCCTTACACTTTGAGCTTCCTCTCTCTGGTCTATTGCCCTGATTTGCAACAACAGAAAGAGGCACACTGCCCTGAGGTGGCCTCACCTCAGGAGGGAACTTTGCCCTTATTTGCCCCTCTGAAGATTTTGGAAACTCCTTCTGCCCTCTTACCCCTTGAGATCCTTAGTCCTGGAGAGCCGCTGTTACAGATGGGTGGGGCCGCCTGCTTCAGGTGTTGGGACAGCACACACACACACAAAAAGGTGGGCGGGGAGAGACAGCCCAGGCCATCCAGTCTATGGTTTCTATTTCTCTCTCTCCTCAGCATCTTCACTTCTTTTGGAATCTTCTCCAACTGGATTTCACCATTCAGGCTCACAGCTCACTTCTGATTTGCTTTCACCTGAAACTCTGACCTTGGGTTAGTTCTGCTTCTGTACCCCAGATCAGGTGTTCAGTTACTGACTCTCCTAGCCTGGGACCTTGAATTCCTTTCTCTGTCTGGCTCCTATCAATGTGACCCTCAGTTGAGGTTTGACAAATAAAAGACAAAATAGCTCCCAGCTGCGTGACACTTCATGGTTTACAGAGCACATTATTTTACATTATCTCAGTGATAACAACTGTCCCATAAGGAGGCTCAAAGAGGTTAAATGATGACCAAAAGCACAAAACCAGTAAGCAGTAGAGCCAGGACTCCAACTCAGGTCTCCTGATTCCAAACTCCATCCATACATGTGAGGGCGAACATGAGGCCTAAGCAGGTATGTGGCACTTCTTTCCGCAGAGTCCGTACTTAACCCTCTCACAGTGCATCAGGAGCCTCAGCACAACACACTAGTCAGTCACTGCCAATCAGACTTGACCATCCCAACTGGCCTGCAGTCAGAGCTCAATTAGCAGCAGGACTGATTCAATGGGTGGCTCAGAATGGCAGCTGAGGCTTCCTTTTAACTGCCTCATGCTAAGGTCAGGGTTGGTTTTAGACACATGACTGCAGATGGAGGCTGAGTGAGGAGGTTTTTGCCGATAAGTATTAACATCTAAATATGAATGATTTGGAAAAAAGATACTTTTTCTTCCATAACAAGAAGTCTCGTGATAGGAAGTCATAGGCTTGCTTCAGTGGCTCATTGGTATTAGGGCTCTGACTCCACCTCTCTGCTTCTCTTCTCTTGGCTTTCTCCTCATGGTTCCCAGCTGTAAGCATCACATCCTCACTCAGCTGCAGGCAGGCAGGAGGGGGAGGGGAACTTTTCACCTGTCTCTGTCCTTATCGGGGAAGAAAATCTTTGTCAGTAGTCCCTGGTGGGTTTCAGGAGACCTGAGTCAGGTCCCTTGGGGCAAAAATGGGTCACACTCCCACCTTCCAAGGAAATCTAGCACTTTTCAGCATCTCTCGTGGGAGTGGGTTTCTGCCATCGAGGAATAAGGAGAGATCAAGAGTCTAGAGTTGATGGGGACTTTAGTCACTGTAGCTTCGTCTCTTCTGGGGTGATGTGCGGCTATGTTGGTTATGGAACACTACATAATACGTGGAGGCACTTCCCGCGTCCTGGCTCCCAGTCACCTCTGACCAAACTGTACCTGTGCTCCGTGTTTTGTGCCTCATCTCCTCTATTACATGGTAAATGCTTTTCAGGCTAGGCAATGCCTTTCTGATTTTCCTGTCTCCCATAGCACCTAACTCAGTGTTCACTTAAAATTTGATGTAGGTGGTCAATAAATGCTAGTTGCCTGAATGCAATGCATCAATAATCTTTCTAAAATGTAACTTTGATCATGTCAATCGTCAGTTCAAAACCTTCCGGAGTAAGGTCCAAAAGCCTAAGAAGCTCATAACAGTCCCTTCATTATCTGACCCTACATTTTTTTTCCTTTCAAACTTTATTCTGAAAAATTTCAAATATGCATAAAAGTTGACAGAAAAGTACAGTGATCACCTGTATACCTACTATTTAAGTTCAATGATTAATTTTTTTATATGTGTGTGTCTGTGTGTGTGTTGCTGAAACATTTGAAAGTAAGTTGCTTGATGCTTCACCCCTAAATACTCAGCATGAATCTCATAAAAAAGGATACTTTCCTACATAATCACAAGACAGTTATCAGACTGCAGAAAATTACAATTCCCAAATATCATCAGTATCCAGTCCATATTTAGGTCTCTCCATTGTACCCGAGATTATCTTATCATATTAGTTTTAAAATCAAGATCTAATAATGTTCAGGCATTGCATTTAATTGCGATCCCTTTAGTGTTTTTAAAACAAAAATAATCCCCTTCCTTTTTTCTCCCACTGACTTTCTGAAGAAGTTAGGCCAATTATAGGATATGCCATGTTCTGGATTTGTCTGATTGCTTCTTCTTGGTGTAATTTAACTTTTTCCTCTGTCCCCTGTATTTCTTATAAACTGAGGATTAGGGTGAAACACCTTTGGCAAGAATACTACACAAACGAGGCTGTGTACTTCACCATGCGTCACCTCAGGAGGCACAGTGATAGGTTGTCCCACTGTTGTACTAGTATTAGTTTGAGTCTTGATTAAGATGGTGAACACTAGATTGCTCCTTTGTAAAGATTTGTTTTTCCCTTCCAATTAGCTGATAAACTCTGAGATGGTACTTTGTCACCGTGAGAATATCCTGTTGCTTTAAACTTTTCATCCCAAGCTTCCAGTAGCCATTGATGATATTTGCCCAAATCAGTTATTTCACTGTGGGTTACAAAATAGTGACTTTCTAATCTTGGCATTCCTTTTACATATTTTAGCTGGTATTCATTCTCCTTCTTGCTCTCATCATCTGGCCATGAACTATACTTCCTTCTGGAAAGGCAGTATAAATGCTTAACTTGTTTCCTTTAACGACCAATTGTCAACATCAGACGTTGGTGTGATAATCATCTCTAATGTCTTAAATAAGGACGTTTTTCTTCTTGTCTCCTTAGTATCAATGTGGGCTTGTGGGTTTTTATTTAATGTTTCACAATCAATTACAGTTGTCTTTCTTTTGGCTGCTCAATTGACCTGCATTTTGCTGCTAAGTAACTTTTACCAGACTCCTCTAATCTTTGTCCTCGATTTCCTCCCATTGCCCCTGTGTCCTGTGCTCAAGCCACTGTGAGCCACTGCTGGGTCTCTGGTTACCCACTGAGCTTCTCACATTTGCACAAGCTGTTTGCTCAGCGAGAAAGCCCTTACAGCCCCTCTTAGGTGCTCAGATACAGCTCAGATATCCTTGTTCTGTGCTGTAGTTATTACTCTTTCAAGGCTGAATTAGTCCCTCCCTTCTCTTTATTTCCACAATATTTCATCCACACTTCACAGTACCTAACATAGTGACTTGTTCTTGTCTGTTTACTCTCTGTTCCCACCAGAGACTGAGATCCTTGAGGCTGCAGAATAATAAGCACATGTCTTAATCATTTTCACATTCCCGTAACTCAGGGCTTACACATTGTAGGTACTCTTTAAGCACTGAACAAGTGAGCAAATGAATGATCTCTAAAGATTCATGAAAGCATCGCTGACAAACTACAAAGAGGTTACAAGTGCTTAGGTGTAGAGAATGGGAATGATTTCAAGTGCGGGAGAAGCATGACCCTAGTACAAATGGATTAAAGGATGGTGGGGAGGGAAGCTATTACCTGCACAAAGCCTCAGGCAAAAAACTTAATGGCACCAAATTGCTCTGCAATGTATTGGAAGTCAAGTAGGAAAATGGAAGTGAGCAGGAAAGCAAATGAAGAATGTTGGAAATGTACCATGTATGCTGTGCTTTAGTAATCTTCCCCGGCACACGAGTCTATAATCGAAAACAAGAAAAAGCTGATGGGATTTTGGCAATGACTTTCCAGGGGATCTTTCTCTCTCTTTGTATATGGTTATGTATATATAGGCTGAGATCTCTTAAGAGGCCCCTTGAATTTAAACGACTTCAAAAAATCGGGTTAGAACAAAGGCAATCTCTAAAAGAGACTTTTTTTTTTTTTTGTCATTGCCAGAGTTCTTTATCTTCCATTTTGAGAACCGTTACTTCACTGAAAAGTAAGCTGGACAAGATTAAACCTGCAGAATGGAACATAGTGAGTGGATCTAAGGAAAACTTAACCTTGAGCTTCAATAGTAAATAGCCCAAATTCCAGGATTAATGGGAAAATATGGCCATCAAAGCCCAGTGCTACATTGCCTAGTGCTATGTCACCAGATACTTTATGAGAAAATTCTGAACACTTAGTGGGGTAAAGCGGCAAGACCAGGCCTTTGAAACTCAGTAACAATGTGGAGAAGATTATGATCACAGAACAGATTGTCCCTCAGGAAGTGAGGTTGTAGGGTCTGGTGTGTCATTGTGAGAGCACTTTACCTTCCACCCTGAAAATCCATCTTGCCACCAGTGCTCCCTCTGGCTTGGGGAGGATTTATTCATCCAACTAGCATTTATGTGAGGGACACTGAGCTCTTACAATTTACATGTCATTCTCAGCAAGTGGGCTTATCTGACTCACTGATAAAATGATACTCCCACCCTCACCGCTCAGTCGATTCCTTCTCACAGCTCCCTCTTCTTCATGTCTATGGTTTCGCCTCTGAGTTTGTTTCTTCCTCTGGACTATACGCTCTCAAGGATATTTGTGCACTGTTGAATCCCAAGTGCATACACATAGGAAGTATGTGACCAATATTTTGGACTGGTGGAAGTGTTAGTCTTATGAGCTATGGCCTGTCAAGATGGCAGGTAGCATGGGCCATACCTTGGAGCTGTCCTGTGGCAGGACGAGCTGTCTCTGCCTAAGTATGCATTGGGACTTGGAGAGACCATTTTGTTGAGCACATACCACAAGCCAAACAAAATAATAAGCACATTTAACCACATCATCACAACAATTGTATTGTTATCTTTATTTTCCATATGAGATAAAAGAACACGAGAGTGTAGGTAACTTGTTCAGTTATATAAATTGTAATTCCCAGATCTGGGGTAGAGGCCCTTAACCACTATTCTGCCCTGTTTCTCAGGCTGGGATGTGCAGTATGAGTTGGTAAGTTAGACTAACATTATCTCCTAACTTCAGAGGGAGGTAAAAGGGTGTGTGGCTACAGATATGCTTCCAGAGGGTGGCTGCCAGTGTACCCTCTCATTAGGGAGGAGGTGCGTATGCAAGGCTTTATTTTATTTTTTTGTCAGTGTGTATGCATGTGTGGTAGCACACCTGGGTGTGTGTCCAGAGAGGGTGTGACAGTGGCCAATAAGTCATCTTTGGGACAGCCTGCGGACTGCCTGCTGCTTGTCATCAGGCCCACAGCACCTTGAGGCTGGCAGGGCAAGTGCGCTCACTGAGCAGTTGAGTCCACATTTTAAAGGCTCCCAGCTATGCGTAGCTGGTGGGGAACAGAGACTCTTCCAGCCTGAAGCAGCTCAGAAGAAGGGGGCCTCTCTTGAGGCCCTGAGCAGATGGTTTGACGGTTTGACAGGGAGGCTGAGTTACAGATGGCAGAAGGCTCAACAAAAGGCCATCGCAGCTACTAAATGAGGGGATTTGTGTGTGTACAGACAACATGGCTAGGCCTGCCGGTCGTAAGCTGTTCTTTGAGCTGCAGCCTCCCACTCAGATAGACCTCTCTATCACTGCTGTTTGTCTCCGAATAAAAGACACGGTGAAAATCATTTTCTTGACATTTCCATAGGGGTGTGCTTCCCTATTTATAAAAATTCACTGAAACTTCTACTCCACACAGGAATCATGTGGAGAGAAAGGAAGCAAGACAGTCAACACTTATTGGGCACCTACTGCATACCAGACTAAGTGACTTATATGGAAATTTTTTTTTAATTTCATTTTTTATAATAATAAGTTTATGAAGTCTTGTTATCTACATTTTACAGTTAATGATACCGAAACTCTGAAAGTTAAGAAACTTGCCCAGGGTTACTCAGCCAGAATTCTGACTGAGGGGAGTGTCTGGCTACAAAAACCTGTTTTCATTATACCACACTGCCCCTCCTAGAAGAAAGGAAACATAATTACTCCTAATTTTAATGAGAATGATATGAATCAATTAGAATGCTTTTAGCTGCAGGTAACAGAAACTGACTAAATGAGGCCTAAGAGTAAGGACTGCTGTTGTTCCAATAATAAGGAATTTGGAGGCAAGTGAATCCACAGTTAGTTTAGCTGCTCAGTTATTTTATCAAGTCTCAGATTCTTTCCATCATTCTAGTTCTTCTAATATCCTTGGCATAGACTCAGCAAGGACATTTTGTCTTCAAACTTGTCTCATGGTCTCAAGATGACTGCTTCAGTTCCAGGCATCATAGTCTCAAAGACAGTGTCCAAAATAGGAAAGTAGGAAAGGGGGCAAACAGGGACTTCTGTACAGCCCTCTCTCTCTTACCAGGGAAGGAAACACTTTCTGAAGTTTAGTGTACTTCCTTCACATCTCATTCATCTCATTGGCCAAGTGAGTGTGTGTGTGTGTGTCCTCTTAGACCAGGGGTGTCCAAACTTTTTTCAACTTTTTTACCAAGGGCCATATGCGGTAAAATACACAAACAGCCGGGCCACTCACTCGAGATGAAGTACGTATTGCCTCACCTGGTTTATTTAAGTAAACTAAATATATTTTTGGAATTTGCTGCGGGCTAATAAAAAATGGATTGTGGGCCGCAGTTGGCCCGTGGGCCGCAGTTTGGACACCCCTGTCTTAGACCAATTCTTGGCAAAGGCGAGTATTATATTACATTATATTATATTTCATTACATTACATTATATTGTATTTATTATATTATAAGACCCAGTCTTAATATTACTGTAAAATAAGGCCGGGTCTTATATTAATTTTTGCTCCAAAAGATGCATTAGAGCTGATTGTCAGGCTAGGTCTTATTTTCGGGGAAACACGGAGTTCCCCGGGGCTGGGTACATTGCCTGCAAGGAAGAAGGGAGCATGGCTGTTGGGTAGGACTTGCCACATGACACTAAAGTCAAGGGCTCATCAGGCTCTGTGACCACTAGAGCTGGAATAGAATACTTGGGATAACTGAGGACATTCACTATTCGTAGATTTAGATAGCAAACTTGATTAGTAAACTCTCTGATCCCAGGTGTGAATTAGGCACTATGGTGGGTTTAAAGAACCATAGGATACAGGCTTATCTGTATTTTATAATCTAGAGGCGTTAAATAACAGTGAACAGTTAAACAAAAACATGAATCAAAAATTTAACAACAGCCAGCATATCTCTGGGTCAGTGGGCAATTCAGCAGATTCTTCTTGAAAGTATTTTGTGTTTCTTTGTCATATGCATAATTGGATGGAAGTACACTAAACTCTTCAACCAGCAGGATTTATTTTTGTATTCTCTGCTGGTTTTTATTATTTCCTTCCAAAGAAAATACATAAATTTTTCAATGATTTGAGGATATTTTTGGCTAAGAAAATTATTTTTAGGTGTTAAATACAATGTTGCCAGTCTTCTAGAAAAAATATTTGCTTTTTTGACAAGAGATCTAAACTAGTCATAAATTTAACTAGCAGTTCTGGTAGCTTTACTATGTAAGGTCGACATTTTATGTTGTTGTTTTCTTTTCCTTTTGTGGGGGTTCCCTGTGGATCTAAGCAATATTCAAATTAAGCATGAACATTCATTTCAACAGTTACATGAGAGGCATTTGAATGCTGCTCAGCAAAAGGCCACAGCAGCAGCTAAAGCTTTAATTTGGCCTCTGATTAAAGGTAATCTTCTCAATCTGGACTCGGGTTCCTAGTGTAATCCTTTGAACAGATTAAACACAAACACATACTTTGCTGATAATTATGTGTTGATTTGTAATAAATTGGTTAGGAGTAGTTGTCATTTGATTATAAATGGTGATAAAAAATACAACTCTCATTTCTTTAGGCTTCCAACTGGAGAACTTTCCCTGTCACCCAATGATTTTGCTAAGATCACCATTTGGGAGACTACCCTCCCACCTTTTTATTTTTGGACTTTTGTTATATGATCCTCCTAGAAAAGCTTACCTTATTTGTTCCAGACTCTTCTTGGTTGGCGGCTGGGAAGATCAGGGAGGGTCATGCCCAACATGGCATTTCTCAGGCTCTTTTAGGGGATAGTTCTAATTACAGTGGGGTGTAAGGCTTTTGCCACCCTATCCCACCCTGTTGAGCATTTTAAATGCTCTTCAACCCTAGTTGAGCTGAAGCCATGGTGACTCACAGCAATCTAAAAAGAGATTGTTTTGCCGAACAGTCATCCATGGCTAGTTCTCTGCCCTCAGTGCTCCAGTAGCTTCTGGCCAACAAGCAGTTGAGGAAAATGTGGGTCTCTTGACTAAAGGAAAAGGCTAAGATGCACACTGCAGAACATGTTCACCTTATAGCTGCCTTGAGCTCTGCACTTGAAAGCAGTGGCCTTCAAAACCAAAACTGGAACTCCAGTTGGAGCTCAGAGAGCAGTGGGTGTGGAATGTAGTTTAAGAAAGCCTGGCTCGAGTCACTGGTTTGGGGTATGTGGTCATGATGTCGAATGTTCCAGAAGGGTTGACTGCTAAATGTTTACCAAAGTTAGGTCTGGGACCTAGAGAGTTGGGGAAAGGGATATAATGGGAGGTTATAGAGTATGGCAGCTAAGACTTGGAATAAAGCATATTTGGTTCATGTGCAAACTCTGAGTGTGTGCCACCTTAGTAGGTTGTTTGCCTTTGCTAAGCTCCAGTTTTATTATTTGTAAAATAGAGACAAAAGTTCTGAGTTAGGTGGAAGTCATAAAAAACAAGACTCAAATTAACAGAATAAAAATATAATAAAAATTGCTGAAAAATCCAGGGGTGATCTGGACCTCAGATAGGGCTTGATGCAGGGGCTCAGATGGTGAGTCCCTCAGCTGCCTCTCAGCTTTTCTTTCCTCTGTATTAAATTTATTTTCAGGCAGGTTCTTCCCTACTGGTGGTAAGTCAGCTACTTGATGCTCTAGACCCACAAATCTTACCCTTTCAGCAACCCCAATGAAGAAAAACAGTTCCTTTCCAGTTCCAAAAAAAGTCCTGGGGTTGACTCTTAGTGCATTAGGTCATTATGCACACTATAGCCAACTGCTAAGAACTGGGTGAATGCCCAGCCCTGGAGCCTGGAATAGGGTCAGCCCCATCCAAGCTGCAAGGACTGACACCGAGGAAGGGATGAGTTTTCCAAATGAAAAGAAATCATGGTGCCAGTCCCAGAGGAAGCAGGGATGAATGTTGGGCTGGCAAAAACAATAGGTGCCTACTGAACAGCAGTCCATTTCAGGGTCATCCTTGTTAACAAGGAAGTGTGAAGGGCAAGAACAAAAACATACTGCTATTTACCGTGTTTCCCTGAAAATAAGACCTAGCCGGACAATCAGCTGTAATGGGTCTTTGGGAGCAAAAATTAATATAAGACCCGGTATTATATTATAATGATATTATATTATATTATTATATTATACCCGGTCTTATAGTAAAATAAGACCGGGTCTTATATTAATTTTTGCTCCAAAAGACCCATTACAGCTGATTGTCAGGCTAGGTCTTATTTTCGGGGAAACACGGTACAAGGATCAAGTACCAACTCCCTACCTTGCCTTCACAGTACGACTGTCTTTATACTATAGAAGTTTGGTTGCAACTTGAATGTGACATAGAACTCACGTTGCTTTAGGCTCTCAAGGCATCAGGCCTTGTTTTTACTGTTGTTATCTCTCGAGGTCTTGATAGGTTCTCTGCATTTTTTGGTGTGCTTCTTGGCTGTGGATAATCCAGACAGTGGTAGCTGACTGTGATCATGTGAGGCTGGGGGCTGCTTCTGACAGGTGAAAATGGCTCCTGCAGAAGCAGAGGCTCAGTGCCTTTCATCTGAAGCCATTCAGAGCTGGTGATAAAGGTTTGTGCCTCAGAGTCTGGGGAAGGGATATGGGATTTCCTGGGAGCCATGGGACTTTCCGTCTACCTTAGAGAGGTTAAGGAGGTTTTCAGTCCGCCTCCCCAGACCAGTCGCCTGCCCTTCATCCTCCTCATGGCTCCCACTCTGGGGCTTACCTTTCTGTAGCTCCCTCTTGTCTTCTGTTCACAATGGGTCTGTTCTTTAGCAGGTAAACCATTGCTGGTCGCCCCTCGCGATGGCAGGTGGTAGAGGAACACACAAGCAGGTGGGTGTCTTCCAACTCTGGACAGTGCCAGTTAAGGAATGGATGTAAGACTGCCACACAGGTGAAGTCCCTGAGGCTCAGAGATCGCAGGGTTTACCTTAGGATACAGAGCAGAACAGCATTAGAATGAATTCATAACAATGTGGAAAAGACTATTCAGGAGAAGTGTTCCACACAAACGTACTACAGCAACATCAGTCAGAGAAAGAGGTGGACTCCACCTGGTGGGGGTGGTGGGCTCTTCCCTCTGGGCTGGGCTGTGGTGAGGGAGGAGGCAAGCGAGGGAAGAGAGTTTTAGATGAGTTGCTCCAAACGTGGGACTAAGCTAAAAGGAGGCAGGATGTAGAAGGGGCACGGGGCTGACCGCTTGGGGTAGGTGAGGTCCAGATAATTTCAGCCACTAGTAAAAGGGGAGCCTTGGGAGCCAGCGAGGAGGATGTTTGCCCTCAGCAATCCAAAGGAGTCCGGAGGACATACCTACGTAGCCTTGGGCCACAGGGAGGAGGGAAGCTTTGCTATAAGGATGAGGGTTTAGAGTAGAGGCAGCAGCGACCACTCAGAAAGGGGAGCCTCTTCTGTCCCAGGCTGGGAACTCAGGGGATTGCACAGTTATCTTGGACGACTGAATGCCTCTATCTCCTTCATCTGTGGTCACGCTTTGCTCTGTACTTGAGCCAGCTGTGTGAGGACAGGTGTGGGATGATGTGACGATGATGTGATACTGAGGGAGAATGCAGGGCCAGTGGGGGACGCCTGGGTGTCAGGACTGAGGCCTTTGACAGAGAAAGCTCCTTTTCCTCCTCATGCTGAGGTGGTGGTTGGTAGGTGTGAACTGGAGAACCATAAATGGTATTACAGGATAACCCCTGCAGGCCCTTCAGCCTTCTGGGGGGAGCTCTGCTGCCTATGGCTAGGGCAGGGTTTGTGTCCTGTTTCCTGCCCTGTGTGAAGGCCATTGTGAGGTCATTCCCTCACTGTCCATCCCTACCCACACACACATTTCTAAATCATAAAGCCCGCCAGGCTCCAGTCCAACCTAGAGGAACTATTTGTTCTCTTAGGTTTTATTCCAATTTCCATTGCACAGAAGAAAATAAAAAAAAGTCCAAAATAAAAATGAAAACTATTTGTAACCACTAGGGGTTTTGTTTTGGTTATTTTGGGAAGGGTACGTATGGGGGAATGGGTGGGTCAGGGAGTTCTTCATCCCTGGAGAATCTAAATCAATGAAAAGTAAATTAAATTGGCTCCCAAAATTACACTGAAAAGTCTCAACTCAGAATAAACTCTGAAAGCTACATTTCAGCACGAAAAATGAGGGCTTTCTTTTTTTTTTTCTTCTTTTTCTTCTTTTTTTTTTTTTTAATTAAATTTATTGGGGTGACAATTGTTAGTAAAATTACATAGATTTCAGGTATACAATTCTGTATTACATCATCTATATATCCCATTGTGTGTTCATCACCCAGAGTCAGTTCTCCTTCCATCACCATATATTCGATCCCCCTTACCCTCATCTCCCACCCCCCACCCCCCGCCCCCGTTACCCTCTGGCAACCACTAAACTATTGTCTGTGTCTATGAGTTTCTGTTTCTCATTTGTTTGTCTTCTTCTTTTGTTGTTTTTGGTTTATATACCACATATCAGTGAAATCACATGGTTCTCTGCTTTTTCTGTCTGACTTGTTTCGCTCAGCATTACACTCTCAAGATCCATCCATGTTGTCACAAATGTTCCTATATCATCTTTTCTTACTGCCGAATAGTATTCCATTGTGTATATATACCACAACTTCTTTATCCATTCATCTATCGAAGGACATTTTGGTTGTTTCCATGTCTTGGCCACCGTAAACAAAGCTGCAATGAACATTGGAGCACACGTGTCTTTATCTCTAAATGTTTTCAGATTTTTTGGGTAGATACCCAGGAGAGGGATTGCTGGGTCATATGGCAATTCTATTCGTAATTCTTTGAGGAACCTCCACACTGCCTTCCATAACGGCTGCACCAGTCTGCATTCCCACCAACAGTGTATGAGGGTTCCTTTTTCTCCACAGCCTCTCCAACATTTGTTATTATTTGTCTTGTTGATGATAGCCATTCTGACTGGGGTGAGGTGATATCTCATTGTGGTTTTGATTTGCATTTCTCTGATGATTAGTGATGTTGAGCATTTTTTCATATGTCTATTTGCCATTTGTATGTCCTCTTTGGAGAAATGTCTCTTCAAGTCCTCTGCGCATTTTTCAATTGGGTTGTTTGTTTTTTGTTGTTGAGTTGCATGAGTTCCTTGTATATTCTGGATACTAGCCCCTTATCGGAGGCACTGTTTGCAAAAATTTTCTCCCATTCAGTTGGTGGCCTCTTTATTTTGTCAATGGTTTCTTTTGCTGTGCAGAAGCTTTTAAGTTTCATATAGTCCCATTCGTTTATTTTAGCTTTTACTTCCATTGCTTTTCGAGTCAAGTTCATAAAATGCTCTTTGAACCCAAGGTTCATAAGTTTAGTACCTATGTTTTCTTCTATGCAGTTTATTGTGTCAGGTCTTATGCTTAAGTCTTTGATCCATTTTGAATTAAGTTTGGTACATGGTAACAAATAGCAGTCCAGTTTCATTCTTTTGCACGTGGCTATCCAATTCTCCCAGCACCATTTATTGAAGAGGCTGTCTTTGCTCCATTGTATGTTTTTAGCTTCTTTGTCAAAAATTATCTGTCCATATTTATGTGGTTTTATTTCTGGGTTCTTGTGGGGGCAGAGCCCCAGAAAGTAGTTTCCAGGCTCTCAGCCTCACATAGACAGGTGCCTGGCTCAGGTAGTAAATGGCCATCAACTGTAATTGCATGGCCATCAGCTGTGGCTAGTTGGCCGTCAGCTGTAACCAGTGAGCCATAGGCCACTAATATAACTGCTGTGGCTACGCTAGCAGAGAGAGGGAGGAGAAGAGAGGAAGGATGGGGGCTAGCAAGAAGATGGCGGCTGGGCTGGCAAGCATGGATGGCGGTTTGCGGACAGTGTGGATCCAGCCTCCAGTGAGAGTATAGTGCCGCCAGAGAGAATATAATGGTATGACTCCCCTACCTATGGCTCCGTGGGTGTTCCTTTTTGGCCTCACCATATCCTGCGTTCTTGTATGGGAAGTGGGACCAGAGACCCCACCAGACGCCCCGCATGACAAATGGTGCAGCGAGCAGGGTCTCCCGCACGACAGTTCTCAATTCTATTCCATTGGTCTATGTGTCTGTTTTTCTGCCAATACCATGCTGTTTTGATTATTGTAGCTCTGTAGTACAAGCCAAAGTCAGGAAGTGTGATACCTCCATTATTGTTCTTTTTTCTTAAGATTGCTTTGGCTATTCGGGGTCTTTTGTGGTTCCAAACAAATCTGATGATTTTTTGTTCTATTTCTTTAAAATATGCCATTGGGATTTTGATGGGGATTGCATTGAATCTGTATATTGCTTTGGGTAATATGGCCATTTTAACTATGTTGATTCTTCCGATCCATGAGCACGGAATGTCTTTCCATTTCTTTGTGTCTTCTTCAATTTCTTTCAAAAATGTCTTATAGTTTTCAGCATATAGGTCTTTCACATCCTTGGTTAAGTTTATTCCTAGGTATTTTATTCTTTTTGCTGCAATTGCAAAAGGAATTGTTTTTTGTATTTCTTTTTCTGAGATTTCATTGTTCGTATATAGGAAGGCAATGGACTTTTGTGCGTTGATTTTGTAGCTGGCAACTTTACTGTATTCGTTGATTGTTTCTAATAGCTTTTTGGCGGAGTCTTTAGGGTTTTCTATATATAGCATCATGTCATCTGCAAAGAGTGATAATTTAACTTCTTCATTCCCAATTTGGATGCCTTTTATTTCTTTCTCTTGCCTGATTGCTCTGGCAAGGACTTCCAACACTATGTTGAAAAGCAGAGGTGATAGGGGACAGCCCTGTCGTGTTCCTGAACGTAGAGCAAAGGGCTTCAGTTTTTCTCCATTAATTATGAGATTAGCAGAGGGCTTGTCATATATGGCCTTTATTATGTTAAGGTATTTTCCTTCTATACCCATTTTATTAAGTGTTTTAATCATAAATGGATGTTGTATCTTGTCAAATGCTTTTTCTGCATCAATTGATATAATCATATGATTTTTGTCCTTTATTTTGTTTATGTGATGTATCACATTGATGGATTTGCGTATGTTGAACCATCCTTGTGCTCCGGGGATGAACCCCACTTGGTCGTGATGAATAATCTTTTTAATGCATTGTTGTATTCGATTTGCTAGAATTTTGTTAAGGATTTTTGCATCGGTATTCATTAGAGATATTGGCCTGTAGTTTTTTTTTTTTGTGTGCTGTCCTTACCAGGTTTTGGTATCAGGGTAATGTTGGCCTCATAAAATGAGTTAGGGAGTACTGTCTCTTCAATTTTTTGGAAGAGTTTGTGCAGAATTGGTATTAGATCCTCTTTGAAGGTTTGGTAGAATTCACTAGTGAAGCCATCTGGTCCCGGACTTTTGCTTTTGGGAAGGTTTTGGATGACTGATTCAATTTCGTTACTGGTAATTGGTCTGTTTAGATTTTCCAGTTCTTCATGGTTCAGCCTTGGAAGGCTATATGTTTCTAAGAACTTGTCCATTTCTTCTAGGTTGTTGAATTTGGTGGCATATAGTCCTTCATAGTATTTTGGATGATCCTTTGTATTTCTGTGGTGTCCGTGATAACTTCCCCTTTTACGTTTCTGATTTTGTTAATCAGTGTCTTCTCTCTTTTTATCTTAGTAAGTCTAGCCAAGGGTTTGTCAATTTTGTTAATCTTTTCAAAGAACCAGCTCTTTGTCATATTAATTTTTTCTATTGTCTTTCTGTTCTCTATTTCATTTATTTCTGCTCTAATTTTTGTTATTTCCTTTCTTCTGCTGACCTTGGGTTTTACTTGTTCTTCTTTTTCTAGTTCTTTAAGGTGTAACATGAGGTTATTTATTTGGGAGTTTTCTTGTTTCTTGAGATAGGCCTGTAATGAGATAAACTTCCCTCTTAAAACTGCTTTCACTGCATCCCAAAAATTTTGGTAGGATGTATTTTCATTGTCATTTGTTTCTATGTATCTTTTGATCTCTCCTCTAATTTCTTCTTTGACCCAGTCCTTCTTTAAAAGTATGTTGTTTAGTCTCCATGTATTTGTGTTTTTTCCCGCTTTCTTTTTACAGTTAATATCCAATTTCAAAGCCTTGTGATCAGAGAATATGCATGGTATGATTTCAATCTTCTTAAATTTGTTGAGACTGATTTTATGTCGCAATATATGGTCTATCCTTGAGAATGTTCCGTGTACACTAGAAAAGAATGTATAGTCTGATGTTTTAGGATGAAGTGCTCTATAAATGTCAATTATGTCCATTTCATCTAATGTGTCATTTGGGGCTACTATTTCGTTATTTATTTTCTGTTTGGATGATCTATCCATAGCTGTCAATGATGTATTTAAGTCCCCTAGTATAATTGTGTTTTGGTCAATTTCTCCCTTTAGTTCTGTTAGTAGTTGCTTGGTGTATTTCGGTGCTCCCTGATTGGGGGCATAAATATTGATGACTGTTATGTCTTCTTGTTGTACAGTTCCCTTCACCATTATGAAATGTCCATCTTTGTCTCTTGTTATCTTTTTCACCCTGAAGTCTGTTTCATCTGATATCATTATGGCTACACCTGATTTTCTCTGGGTACCATTTGCTTGGAGTGTCAATTTCCACCCTTTCACTTTGAGTCTATGCTTGTCCTTGTAGCTGAGATGTGTCTCTTGGAGACAGCATATGGTTGGGTTTAGTTTTTTGATCCAATCTGCTACTCTGTGCCTTTTTATTGGTGAGTTCAGTCCATTTACATTTAGGGTGATTATTGATATGTGAGGATTTCCTGTCATTCTATCCTTAGTTTTCTGGTAAGGTTGTGTCTCCATTGTTTCTTTGCCTTTTTGTTGTTGTCTATTATTTCTGTGTGGTGGTATTCTATGATGTTTCCCTCTGTTTCTTCTTTTATTTCAGTATATATTTCAGTTCTGGATTTATTTTGAGTGGTTACCCTTAAGTTTATGTAAAAGAAAGTTTGATATTTAAAGTATTCCATTTTCTTCAGCACGCTTGCTTTCTCCATTCCCATATTCCGGTTCAGGCATTTATTCTCCCCCTTTTTGAGTTTTCGTTGCCACAAATTGTCCCTGTTGATGGTGGTCGAATAGCCTCCTTTAGTATTTCTTGTAGTGCAGGTCGTGTATTAGAAAATTCCCTCAGCTTCTGTATGTCTGGAAAGGTCTTTATTCCTCCTTCATATCTAAAGGAAATCTTTGCTGGATATATTATTCTTGGCTCATGGTTTCTCTCTTTCAATAGTTTGAATATTTGGTTCCACTCCCTCCTGGCTTGTAGAGTTTCTGCTGAAAAATCTGATGATAATCTAATGGGCTTTCCTTTGTATGTTACCGTCTTCTTTTCCCTGGCTGCCTTGAGGATTCTTTCTTTGTCGTTGATTTTAGACAGCTTCAATACAATGTGCCTTGGAGAAGGCCTGTTGGGATTGAGGTAACTAGGTGTTCTATTTGCTTCTTGGATTCGAGGGTCCAGTTCTGTCCACAAATTTGGGAAGTTCTCATCGACAATTTGTTTGAATATATTCTCTGTTCCCTTCTCTCTTTCTTCTCCTTCTGGTATGCCCATTATTCTTATATTGCTCTTTCTGATGGAGTCAGAAAGTTCTTGTAGAGTTCTTTCATTTCTTTTAAGTCTCAAGTCTCTTTCTTCTTCAATTTGTGTCATTTCCAGGTTTCTATCTTCGATGTCACTGATTCTTTGCTCCATCTGGTCAACTCTACTACCTAAGCTGGTTATTTCATTCTTAATTTCTTCTATTGAGTTCTTAATCTCCAGAAATTCTATTTGGTTCTTTTTTAAGATTTCAATCTCTTTCGTAAAATGCTCATGCTGTTCTTTGATTGAGTTTCTGAGTTCCTTTAACTGCCTATCTGTGTTTTCTTGTATCTCGTTGAGTTTTTTCAGAACTGCAATCTTGAATTCTCTGTCACTTAAGTCACATATTTCTGTATCTTTAAGTGCCTTCTCTGGAGATTTTTCACTTTCTTTCTGAGCTATCTTGTTGCCTTGGTTATTCATGGCGATTACTGGTTTACTATTTCTCTTCCTAGACATCTACAGGAGTGACTTCTGCAACAGGTTGATAGAAAGCGGTCTTTCTTTTGTTTGCCAGTATTTGTTGGTAGAATGTTTTATTATTTCTCCAACTGCAACTTATTTTTCTTCTCCCACACAGTAGTG
Source organism: Rhinolophus sinicus (assembly GCF_057876585.1). NCBI lineage: Eukaryota > Metazoa > Chordata > Mammalia > Chiroptera > Rhinolophidae > Rhinolophus > Rhinolophus sinicus. Next base: position 33,754,145 of record NC_142506.1, read on the forward strand.
CTATGTTTTCTCTGCACTATTCCAACTTCTCACGCAATGGGGGGATTCCCTGGGAGACGGGCTTCTCCTCTGTTAATAGTTCGTCTAGGTCACAGGGCGCAGTGTCCCGGTGGGTATGCGGAGAGCTTTTGATGTTCAAAAGCTCTTCCAGCTGCTGATTCAGAGCCCGTATATTTCAGCAGTTCTGTTTACTCCTGCAGGGATCCGCCCAGATAGGTGGGGTCAGGGGCGGGGTGAGTTGTGAGAGGTGGCCCAGAGCAATGGCAGCGACCACCACCACAGCCGGTCCTGCTTCCACAGGTCTCTCCCCTTTGCTGGAACTAGTTGGGCTGTGAATTTGTGTTTGCGGTCCACAGATCTCAAAACAGCAAATTTTCTGTTGTTTTGATCTGACACTGCTACTGTTTCGCTTCTAGCACCGGGCAGGTGGGGGCAGGGCAAGCTCTGGGAGGTGGGGGAGGGGGCGGCTAGTCTCAGTGCCTAAGGCTCCGTTCTCTGCTCGGCAGTGCAGGCTTAAACCACCGTTTTCAGCCTTTTTCCCTCAGTCTTTTCTCCGAGGTCTCTGCCGTGAGCGTTGGGTTCAGCCGTGTTATATGCTGTCCCCTCAGCCCTGTGGAGCCCTGGCGGAGCCCTAGCAGTCCGATCTCCCGCAGCTGTGGTAGTTCCGGGAAGCAGCGAGCTCGGCGCACTGAGCTGGGTCTGCGTCCTGTGCCCGCGAGGCTCCTTCTCCGCGCGCTTCTCCCTTTCCTCCTCCCTCCACTCGCGCGAATCTCCCACCTGTAGGTGATTTCAGTCGGTAGTGGGCCTCTTCGTCTTGCCTGTCTGCTGTGCAGGGAGTCCTTTGTGGAGTTTTTGTTGTTCGATTCTTTGTAAATTCCAGGGGAGCTTTACAGAGGCTCACCTCACGCCGCCATTTTTCCGTAAGTCATGAGGGCTTTCTAATGGAAAGTTTGGCAGCTCCTGGCTCTGTGGCCCTAGTCCTGGGCAGTGCTGCGACGCTGTTTATTTGAAGATGAGGGCCCAGCCCGGGAGTGACCCCTCCTGGGGAGTGTGGTCTTGGCAGTGCCCAGCTGCCCTGTGAGCCCCACCCTCCGACAGAGCCCTTGCTCTGAACCCCATTGCTAAAGGGCTCTTGCTGCAGATCAGTCCAGGGCATCTGCCACGAGCTCCCTTTCACTTTCCACTTGCCTCTTCAGGGGCAGTTTTCCTTCTGCTTTCATGGGAGGGTGTGCAGTTGTGGGTGGGAAGGAAGCTGAGACTCATTCCATTCTGAGATCTCTGAATATGTTTAAAGCTTACATTTCTCTGTTCTAAAGCCATGCAGTGTAAAGGGTTCCAGCTTTCTATCCTGTCAGTCAGGATCTAAGAGGCATTTCAGACGCAAGTCTGAGTTGCAGTAGATAATTAGAATGAGGCCTGTGGAAGGTTGTCTCAAGGACGGCCTTAATAAATCATGCCTCCTGGTGGTCACATCCTTTTGTAGTCCGTCTCTCACACTGGCTCTGGTCTTGGCCAGGTGACTTGTTTTGACCAATGGGACATTAGCTACTGTAACACAAACAGAATACGTGCTGGAGCCCTGGGATTTGCTGAGGTTTGGACTCCTTGAGAATGAAAGACCAGGTGAAAAGAGGGGCCCCACCCTCCCAGCCAACCCTCCTGCTGAATGGAACCTAGGGGAAGCCAGCAAAGCCAGCTGTCCCACAGAATCAAGAGAAATATTCAGTTGCTGTTATTTTTAATTGAGGTGAAATACACATAACAATAAATTAGCCTAAAATAAGTGTACAGTTCAGTGGCATTTACTACATTCATGATGTGCAACCATCACCTCTTTCTAGTTCCAAACATTTTCATTACCCCAGAAGCAAATGCTGTATCCGTTAAACAGTCACTCCCCATCTCATCTCCCTCTAGCTCCTGGCAACCAACAAGCTGCTTTCTGTCTCTACAGAGACAGACCTTTTGTGACTTCTTTTTGTGTGGTTTCTTTCATCTAGGATAATGTTTTCCATACTCATCCACATTGTAGCTGGTCTCAGTACTTCACTCCTTTTTGTATTAAAGCAAGTAGTTGTACAGGGATATTCTTTGCAGCATTATTCATAATAGCAAAAAGGTGAAAACAATACAAATGGATTGTGCATCAATGGATGAATGGATAAATAAATTGTGGTATATACATACAGTGGAATATTACTCATCCATAAATTGCTAATATTTTAAGCGATTAGGTTTTGGGATGGTTTGTTTTTGTATTAATAGATAACTGATGGAGTTTTTAAGGCAATTGGAGTAATGACAAGAACTGTCAATTCTTATGTGGTGTCTCCATGCCACATACTGTGTGAAGCACTACGAATGTATTATGCTTTCATCTCTGCAAGAACCCTGTTGTTTAGGTACTAACATTCACTCCATTTTATAAATGGGAAAACTGAGAGATTAAATAATTTGCTCAGTTTAAGCCAGACAATCTGATTCCAGAGCTCATGGCTTACCTACTCACTGTACAGTGCTAAACCCTACACCTGTTCTGGAAGATGGAAGGGCAGGAGCCCACCAGTCTGTGGCTTTGCTAAGAAAGAGATATGACTCTGGGTTCTAGATAGCTCATAATGAATATCACTGGTGGAAATAATCAACAGAAATTAAAGCCAGTAGTGTTTAAAGTCTGTACAATGTGATGCCTGACTCAGGAACATTGAAATTTGTAGAGGTAATACCTATAAAGTAAGTGTTCAAAGGCAAAAGTTACAATAAAAATATTTAATGTAAACAAAGCACACTGAGAGATGGGTCAAAGCTTTAAAATTTGCATGTGAAAGATTCCAATGTAAATAACTTCTGTGAAATACAATACAAATAAAAATGGAAAGAATTAGGATTTAACTGGGCAATTTTAAAAAATTGATCAAGGTATTAAATTGACTTAGTGGAGTTTTTGTTCCAGAAAATACTTTCCATGATGATATAATTGTGGTTTAAATGGTAGTACTCTTAGGAGTAGAAATATCTTCAGATCAGAACATCTTTCTGAATCAAACCATTTTTTATCTTTCATAAGAATTCTTTGAAGAGTATAAAATGGCATCAAAATGTACTGTGGGTCACTCTGGGATGCCGAGACAGATTTCTAAGATCCTTAGGAGAATAAGTGCATTGGGATTTAGTCAGACCCTAAGACAGTGGGAGTACTTATGATGCAAGGTGAAGAGGTGAAGGTAGGGTTTCCAGGCGGGAATTCCTGCCAGTTCTCGGGAATTTTTTTCACTTTCCCATTCCCAAATCTGAGAAAAGTTGGTCAGGAAATCGGGAAAATCGGCTCCTTGAACCCAGATGGTTAGTAGTATTGGCCGTCACTTTGTGGAAATGATTCATCACGGAGAACAGAAAACAGTTTATATCTCAGGATTCGGGAACAGGAAAGCAAAAAAATTCCTGAGAATGGGTGGGAATTTCCGCCTGGAAACCCTATGTGAAGACTGCCCTAGGGAGTTTGGAATTCACCCCAACACAGGGGAGAGTCAAGTGTTGGTGTCCCTCTTGAGACACAGGTTCTCAGCAGGGAGGAGAGTGGCCCAGGGAGAAGCCACATGAGTAACCTTGTGGCCCAGTGTTTAGGGAACTTAATATAAACTCTCCATAAGAGGAAGCCTTAATTCTTAAAAGAAAATGAAGAGCAGCAACTCTTTGGGGTGTGGTCATATCAGGTAATCACAGAACCCAGCACAACAGAAATATGGATCCAGCAGCAATATCTACCTAATAGACAGGATATGGGAGCAGAATTTACTTGGATCCGTTAGAAAGGCATTTAGGGCTGGTTGGGGTAGTGTGGGGATGTGCAAGAAGTACAAGGCTGTTTATACATTAGTCCCCATATCTAGGCCTACAAGCTTTTCAGGTCTTGTAGAAATATTTATTAGCTATAAATACATGGAGAAAGTTCAAAGTTAAAATGAATAATTGTATATAAAATGTAATATTAGTTCATCTAATAATGGATTATCTATAGGTCTCTTTAGTTACATATAAATATAAAAAAGCTTGGATCATAAAAATGAAACAATTTATTCACAAACTCAAATTTATGAAGATTAAACATCCTTTCAAAATATTTATAGCAAAACAATATAAAATATATAATATAAATATATATAAACTATATCTATCTGTATGTCCATCCATCCATCCATCCATCCATCCATCCATCCATCCATCCATCCATCCATCCATCCATCCACCCATGAAAGCTGTGAGTGTTTTAATATATTTCACATGATATAGGGGTGGTCTAGGACCTACAAAGGTCTTCATGTGACATGAGTGGGGATCGGGATATGACTTGAAGGTGAGGTAAGGTAGTTATCCTGCTAACAAAATTGGGAGGAGTCTGGAGCTAGTGACCTTGTTCATTAGCTCAAGGGTTTGATTTTTCTTGAGGCTGGTGTGGCCTAGGAAACAAGAAATGTATATAATATTATTAGAATTTGAGTAGAAAAAAATACTGAGTACACAGGTAACAAACAGAGCTAGATTTTAAGATTAAAAATGTAGATTGTGGTTTAATGATATACTAGTTGCCAAGGGGGCTTAAAAATAAAACCCCTAAACTATTAGGTTGGTGTAGAAGTAATTGCAATTTTTGCAATTATTTTTAACCTTTTAAACCTCAATTACTTTTGCACCAAACTAATAATACATCCTGGGGCCTTTGTGTGAATGGAGTCCTCTGGAGTTGTGCAACATGGTGGCCCTACCACATCCCTTGGATTCAAAGACACGTGAAAAGCAGATGGAACCATGGGGATTGTTCTTTCTGCATTCCATTCAATGGGATCCTCCTCAAGATATAATGGATGTGTAGTCATCATAGGGAGAAGGAAAGAGAGCTCCTTTGGAGAAAGGAAACCCCCAGGCTGAGCCCCACACAAACCATCACATCTTCATCCTTCCTTGGAGGACTGGGACCTGGAGCCTTGGTGAAGACACAGCTCTCTCTTTCTAGAGAAGCTGAACAGTTCTGGGCAAATGGCCCTGGGCTGAGCAGACAGATTGAAATGCAGGGAGCACTAATTTTTAGGAATCCCCAAAGCCCCTTCTGTCACCAGCCGTTACTTATTTCCTGGAAGCTTTCTTTACAGGGCCTTCTCACTCATGAACACATCCAGAAACTTACTGCCTTTGTTTTTGAAGGAGAGAGAGTGTAAGTCAAGGGCTATCTCAGTCGATCCGTGCTCTCCAAGCACTGCACACTGTCATTGTGCATCCTGTTGAATGATGGCAGGTTGGCCTCTGGAGAAAACAATTAATTAGTACAACTCCACTTTTGGAGAGAACTTGAAAGTTCTCTGGATTCCCGGCCTCAGTGCTGGTTCCCCTAAAACAGGAACCTCTCACCTTAATGTTTTGGAAGCCAAACTATTAAAGGAATAACTTTCCTGGTGGATACTGAGAAATGGATCCTTCACAAACACCACCCTCCTCAAATTCAAAGAGAGTTTAGATGGAATGCATTTGGCCAGTGTGTTCTTAGGATAATCTTGCAGTCACTTGTTGAGCATGGGTGGGAATTTGAATAAAAGGTCTTCCTCCTCTTCGTTCTTATACCAGGTGACTGTTCCAGCCCATTCTAAGCTCACCCACCCCTCCATCCCTGCTTCTCCTGATTTAGAATCCTAGAATATTGGGATAAGAACATGGAATTGTCTTATCTAACCTCTCATTTATTTTCCCCTTTGGAGAAAGAAGGCCTAGAAGGATGAATAAAATAGCCAATAGTTATTCAACTTAGCATCACCACTGCGGCTAAGTTCAGTTCATTGAAGGCAGGGCCATTTCCACTAGGTCTCAGGACTCATGTCCCTTGTTTTTCACCTAAAGCAGGGGTGTCCAAACTGCAGCCCGTGGACCAACTGCGGCCCGCAATCCATTTTTCATTGGCCCGCAGCAAATTCCAAAAATACATTTAGTTTACTTAAATAAACCAGGTGAGTCAATACGTACTTCACCTCGAGTGAGTGGCCCAGCTGTTTGTGTATTTTACCGCGTATGGCCCTTAGTAAAAACGTTGAAAAAAGTTTGGACACCCCTGACCTAAAGGAATCAGGCCAAAGACCCTTTGATGACACACTAGTGAACCCCAGTCTCCTATATGGAAATGTTTGAGAATGAATTATATTCCAACCTCAGGGATACAGATTGACTAGGGCCAGGCTCCATTGGACACACAAGCCTTGCTTTGTGGACCAAATATGATGCTGAAAGTTGTATATAATTTTTTGTTAACAGTTGCATTTTATGAGCACCAAGACAACTGACAATTTTAAGGGAATGTAAAGGAATCCCTTTGTGAAGCAAGTTAGCATTTCTTAACCTTGCCTTTATGATAAATGTGGATTTTCACAATCCATGAGAATCTTTATGTTTGGATAGCATATGAAACCTTGGATCAAGAAACCTCTCTGTGTCTTTCTTACCAATAACATGGTGTTGATATTCCTCGTTATCCCCTGACAGGACTATTATGAGGTTATAACTCGCCAGGCCATAAAGGAGGTCTTAGTCCTGTTGCCTAGTACCAATATCATTAATAGTTTCCATTCTGTCCTTCACTTTTGCTAATGTTAGTTGGAAAACTCCTGTCCTGATACAGTGAGGGTAGATTAGAATGTGTGTTTGAGGGCCTGCCAGGTGGTTCTCATGTCAGAGGAACTATGCACAGTTAAAAGAAGCCCAAACTGAGGGTGTGACATTCCATTTTAATTTAATTTGTGTATTGAGTACCTACTGTGTACCGAATGCAGTATTATGCCTGGGGAATGGAGAGCTCAGTGACCAGTCCCTGACCTCAAGTGGTGGGGCAGGGCGAGGGTCGCTAAGGGAGGTCCCCAGGCAGAGACCTTCTTGGAGACAATCAAGAGGAACTCTACCTTTGACTCAGTTTGGCCCATTGAGGGCAGAGCCGTTTTCCACCAATGTATTTTTGTTGTATTGAGGTGGTCCCAGCAGAGTTAGTCAAATGTGTAGTAAAGAGTAAGGGAGGTAAGACACAGAGAAGAAAGGTATAGAAATACATGGTGATTGAGCTGGAATTGTGTCCTGCTGAAGTCAAGACCCTTCTTTGGAAGAATTCTGATCCATCTTTCGTTCTTCAAAGAAACTGCTTCCTTGCTTTCCTCCAGCACTTGAAGCTGCAAGTTCTGAACGTGAGCTCAGGCATTCATATCCGTCCCTTGGCTCCCACAGCACTAGTAACCAGGAGAAGTTGGACATGGCCATGGCAACAACTAGTTTTTTAGAAAAGCCAATCTGGAGCGCTTACCATGCTTAAAAGGAGCTTTGACAGATAAGTAGCCTTCAGGGTGCTGTTTCCAAACATCTTTCTGTAACAAGGCATAGCTAACAAAATGTGTACGGCGATTATTTATTCCACCAGTGTGTCCCAAGGTGATGGAATCAGTTGCATGTGAAATTTGCTTTGACAAACTATCCCTGATTATGTAAGCCTCCTGCTGTGCTTGAGGCCAAGGAAGTGCCACTATTGACGGAAGCTTCTGATCAACTCTTCCTTCAAGCGGCAGAATGTAGATTGAAGTCATTGTCATGTCTTCAGTCATGCCCTGCTTCCTGGGACTGCAATCAGAGAAACAAGCTGATGAATGGTGGGAAGTATAGGGGGCTGCAAGATACAGGGGAAAACACTATTGCTTTCCTGGGGAGAAGCCAGTTGCAACTTCTGTGGGAGATCAAAAAAGAGTAATATGTGAAGAGGCACAGAAACCTAGATGATAGTGGTAGTGATTCCAGGGTTTCCAAGAACCTGTCAGGTCAGGGCTTTTTGTCTCTCAGCATGTGCCCAGTTTCAAAAGGTAAGAAATCATACCTACCCTGGAAATTCTGGAACTTCAGGCTGCTTGTAGTTTATCTGACATTGTTGATGTTTAGAAAGCAAAGTGTTGGAACTTTATGGATTCAACTGTTTAGCATAGAGACGCATACCATTTTCCTAGGATAGAGGGTCTGGGGCAAGTGGGTAGTTCACTTTGATTCAAGATAGTAAACTTTTGCTTGAAAATGCTCATAAATATCGTACGATCTGTATCTGTTAGAATTAGATCCAACCTCTAGAAACAGAAATAAAAGTGGCTTCAATAATATGGAGGTTTATTTTCTCTCATATAAAATAAGTCCATATACCCAGAAGAAATTCAGAGCTTATCTATAGGCCTCGAGCTTCCATGTCCCAATATGGCTTCTAGAGCACCAGCCATCACACCTGTGTTCTAAGCAGGAGAAGAAAGAATGGGGAAGGATGAAAAGAACGCCTCTTGATTCAATCCATTTCATTTAAAGGAGCCTCACACAATGACTTCATTTATTTTGTTGGTCATCCTTAGTTGCAAGAGAAGCTGAGATACGTATTATTCTAGCTGGGCACCTTTGCTTGCCACTCAGAATATATTGGGCAGGCAACAGGCAGGCTCTGCCGTGTCACCTACTAGGAGCAGCCTCTGATGCTTAGATGGAAAGAATATTGCTTTAGAATCTAGACATGACTGCATTTGAATCCCGGCTGTCGTGCGGGAGACCCTGCTCGCTGCGCCATTTGTCGTGCAGGGCGGCCTGCGGGGTCTCTGCTCCTGCTCCCCATACAAGAACGCAGGATATGGTGAGGCCAAAAAGGAACACCCACGGAGCCATAGGTAGGGGAGTCATACCACTATATTCTCTCTGGCGGCACTATACTCTCAATGGAGGCTGGATCCACACTGTCCGCAAACCGCCATCCACACTTGCCAGCCCAGCCACCATCTTCTTGCTAGCCCCCATTCTTTCTCTCTTCTCTCTCCCTGCTAGCATAGCCACAGCAGTTATATTAGTGGCCAATGGCTCACTGGTTACAGCTGACGGCCAACTAGCCACAGCTGATGGCCATGCAATCACAGTTGATGGCCATTTACTACCTGAGCCAGCACCTGTCTATGTGAGGCCGAGAGCCTGGAAACTACTTTCTGGGGCTCTGCCCCCACACCGGCTTCATTGCTTTTTAGCTGTGTGACAATGGGTGATTTATTTTGATTTTCTGAATCTTATTTCCAGAGCCATAAAAATGAAGATACTAATCCTACCAGATTGGGCTGTTACAAGTAGAGGAAACAGTTCATGTAAAGCGCTCAGCACAGTGCCTGACGTTTGAACAGTAAGTGCTCAATAAATGTGAGTATCCTTTCCTGTGCATTAGAATGGGTTATTTACCTGCAGGGAGGCCTTGACCTCCAGGTCCTCAGCTGCAGCCCATCGTGCAGATTCCCTGGCAGAGTACCTAAGAGAATGACAATCATATTAGTATAACTACAACCACAGCGGCCACAGCAACAATAAGGCTGGGCACAAATCCCCTGTCCCCTCTGCACCAGGCGCTGTGCTAGGTGTTCTACACAAATCATCTCATTTAACCCTCTCTATGCCAGACATCATTTGTCCCCTACCCAGATCCTTGGGTGTCTTACTATAGTGATGCTTCCAATAGCTGACACCTGTGACTCTCGTCAGAGGTCTGCCTGAGGGCTCCTGGGGCCACTTTGCCTGCAATGCAGAGACTGAGTATTTGGAGTTTACTGCACCCCAAGGCCGTCAGTCAGTGAGAGACCAGTACAGAAGCACGAAAGCCCAGCTCACTTGTGAGAGTTGGGACCCAAGTGCCCTGGAGGGTCAGCCTGTAAAACTATCTTGCTTGGACTTTCCCGTCCCTGCCTGCTTCCCCATCTCCCTTGGTGGGAGCATGTCCTAAATAAATCACCTGCACATAAACCTTCCTCTCAGAGCATAGACCAATTAGTAACACTCTTCCAAGTCAAGCATCTGAGCGTACAGAGGCCGTGGGATTCACGCCTCACAGCCAGTCCCTGCCATGTCCTCTCCAAGTGCGTTCTGCACCTGTCTGGCATGCAACATCAATGCTCCCCAGAAAATTGGCCTTACTACTCAGTGGCTTGTTTCCAAGCCATTTTGTCTTTATCTCTGAAAGAACCCTGGGCCTTGTCATTTCCAAAGAGCTTAAAAACTCATTGCTTTCCCTCCCCTGGGCTTGAGACTGTCAACATCATTTCCATTGAGGGAGCCTGGGAAAAATAAAATTAGCAATAATTCAAAAATTATAAAAATCCTCCTTATCTGAGAACCTTGATATGAGAAGAAGAAAAAATACTACTGGAAAGCGATCTACGTAAAACGTTACCCAAAAGATCATGGTAAATAGTAAAAAAAACAAAACAAAACAAAAGCCCCAAACACAACAAAACTATTGTTTGTGATTTTGTCTAGAAAATGAAATATTTTATAAAAACTTTTATAAAAATAAATTTATTTTCTGTTGAACAAACTTTAGGTCACAATACCAACTCTCAGCTAATTCTTAAAGAATTAATAACATTTTAAAATCAGTTTCAGATGTACAAAACAACATAGTGATTAAATATTTATGTACCTCACAAAGTGATAACCCCAATAAGTCTACTACCCATAACATTTCTTTATAAGTGAAAATTTTCCAAAAAATTACATGTGTACCTGATACTAAATTCTTCACGTTTAACGTTTATAGCACAATCCAAAAAAAAGCAATTTTTGCAGAATACTTGAGGTTTTTTTCGTTTTCTTAAAAAATCATTTTCGCTAAGAGCCCCTTGCTTTTCAAATGGTTTTCTTTGAAACATCACTAGCCTTGCTCTTTTTTTCTCTATTAGATAACTGGCTACCTCTGTCCATAGTCCTTGGTCAGTGGCTTAACTGACTGAATTGAGCAGTCTCCAATATCACTTTCATTAATCTCATTAAATCTCTCATTTATTGCAAGGTTTGCAATTTTATTTTGTCATCCATTTGCATTGCTTTTGCAAATATGGTCAGATATAGTGGGCATCAGACCATCAGGAAGGGGCAGACCTCCCTCTTCTGGTAGGAAGGGATGCTTATATTAATTGTAAGGAGGTTTGGAGTAGGAACCAGTTTTTTAAGTACTGTACTTTAGCAGTGAATATTTTTGTGATATGAAACCTTTTGTTTTTTGGAGCCACTCTGTATTTCAGGCACTTGCATAATGAGTATTCAGATAACAGGGCCCTCTCTATGTATCTGTACAGTGTTTCAAAGTTTATGAAGCGCCATTGATGTTTCCTTTGATCCTCACAGCTGCCTGGTGAGAAACCATCATCTTTTAGATGACCTTTGTGAGACCTATAAAGGTTAAGTGACATGCCCAAGGTCCCATAGATGCTTGAGAAGCAGAGCCATGCTAGAACCCAGGTCTGTTGGTTGTCAGTCCTGGCTCCTTCTCTCGCTCAGTCACAGTGCTGGTTTACCTAAGAGGGGAACTAAAATATCATTTTTCAGAAGGAATTAGATATTTCTAAAAGATGCATCGAAGTTAGCATAGTAGAAAACAATCAGAACATCATTAGAATTCCTTGAATTAATTTTAAGGTTTACTACTATATTTATTTTAAATTATATGTTGTGGTGGCACCAATTTTTTGGTGCTTACATTCTCTGGAAATTCTTCCTCCGGCCTGGGCAGCCATTAGAGCGCCAATAGATCCTGAATGGAGGCCTGGAATGCACAGGCCCCCTGATTCTGTCTTGGTGCCTTCCACTTATTAGGAATCTAACATATAGCACGCTTTAGATCTAGCTCCATATCCAAGTTAAAAGCCTCATTGGCAAAGCTCATTTCTATCTTTGCCAAACCAAAGTTAGCGCCTCTGCTTACAGAAAGAAGAGCCTGCTGTTGGCAAGAAACTCTCTCTGGTCCAGAACTGCAATTTGGTTCACCTTGGCAACATCATTTCAATTAGGGTCAACAGCCCTCTTAATTATGCACCATTCCTTAAGCAACGAGGTAAATGCTTCATTCATCAGAATTTTATCTCCTAGTTATACTGCTAAGAGTCCCTCTGGTCTACTCCACTCAAATTATTGACAAGAATAAATCTGTGAGTTCAATATTACTGCAGAGCCATCCATTAATCAGAGCTCATTTTATTAGTCTCCTGCAGCGTGGAGCTGCCAGGAAGTGGGCAGTCTGCTGCCATCGAAGGCTGAAATGTTACAACTGGCCACGAAGCGCATGGCCAGGCAGGCTCTGAGGCAGGCCAGGGGGAAAAGGGGTGGCCCTTGGGAGGGTCCTGGGGGGAGGCCGAGGGGGAAGGAGCCAGTCTCTCTTCCTCTAATCACTTCTAGCAAGCAAAGCATTCTCTCCCCCATTTCTTTCCAAGGATGTGACCAGAGAGGTCAAGTACTCTGTCATGCAGGGTGGCCTGCGGGGTCTCTGCTCCCGCTCCCCACATAAGAATGCAGGATATGGTGAGGCCAAAAAGGAACACCCACGGAGCCATAGCTAGGGGAGTGATACCACTATGGTCTCACTGGAGGCTGGGTTCACACGCCGTGTGACTTGCAGTCCGCTTTGCTGCCAACCGACCAACTCTCCTCCGCTCTCTTCCACTCTCCTCGACTCCCCAGTGCAGCCGCGGCAGTTATATTAGTGGCCAATGGCTGAATGGTTACGGCTGATGGCCAAGTAGCTACAGCTGACGGCTATCTACTACCCAAGCCAGCACCTTCCCACATGAGGCTGAGAGCCTGGAAACTGCTCTCTGGGGCTCTGTCACCACATACTCCCAAGACTCATCCTGTTTATTCCTCATCTTCTAAAGCTCTGGCTCCCACATGCTGGCCTTGGACCGAGGAGGACTGAGGGGTTATTGCAAGAGGTCCAGGCAGTCATGAGTGCATCACACTATTTTTCAAATGTTTCCTGATGCCTCTAGGAGGAAGAAAAATTAAAATTCATTTAAGAGCTACAGAATTCATAGCAGTTGTATGAACAGCCTTTTGCAGGACATCTTCTCAGCCTCCAAGGACTTTTTTCAGAGGATTAAGTTTCTCCTCCCAGTAGAAATTGGCCCCTGGCCCTTGTTTGTAACACCTGAGCCCACTTCTTCCCTGCTAATTGGACCTGGGTTGGACCTGGGTGGATGCCTGGCCTATGCTTAGGTGATCAGAGTCTCCCTTTTAGAACTTGAAATTAGGATTCAAAGATAGGCTTTCGGTGCAGGTGACTGGTCGAAGTGCTATGAACTGGGGACTATTGGGCAGCGTCATCTTCCTGTTTTAAGCGCGGAAAGTGGGTAGTTTGGGGGAGAAGTGTTGCAAACAAACACACAGAGAGAAGCAAAAATTGAGGCAGCCACAGCTGGATCCCAACCACTCTCCAGGTTCGGCTTTCTCCTCCCAGAGACTTGGATATTTCTGTGACTTGGATCCCAGGAATCCTTCCAGTACATTAAAAATTGATCAATGTAACTTAAACCAAAGAAATGTTGACAAAATAGTGAGATCTTGATATTATGTATTTTCTCAAACAACAGATACTAAATAAAACTGTTATTATGTAGGGATCCCAATTTTTCTATATTCTAAAGGTGCCTTAATTCTTAATAAGAATGTTTTAGAAGGATGGTGGTCTCTGCTTTACCTGAAAATTCTCTACAGAAGGAGATGCATCATTTACAGGAGAAAATTCATGCAAAGTGCTTAGCTCAGCATCCTTCACAGACTTCAGTGCTCAACAACAGTTAGCAATTCTTTTCTTTACCACCCATAGATTCATGACCAATACTCACAACGACTAGGTCCAGAAATACCTTTCCAAAGTCTAGTCTATGTTATTGTGTCAGACGGTTTTTTCCTGCAGGCCCTCTAGGAGCTCCAGCTCCATCCCCCTCCACCTCCTCCCTTATCGGAGCTGTCTCCTGCGGGCACCATAGTTAGAGGCCTCCCTGTCAAAACAATGTTGAGCGATCACAGCTCTAGGGACGGACCTCCCCGGCACCCTGGCCAGATTTCCCCCCCAACCCGGAGGCCTAACCCTATAAAACAAAGCACCCGACCCCAGTTAGTGCTCGGTGTTTGGGAACAATCCCACTGAGCCTGCCGGCGTAATAAAGCTGTGTTCTCCCTGATCTCTGCATGCCGCTTAAGTCTCTCGGTCCTCGTCATTTCTCCGCAACAATTGAACTGTCATAATTAGAGCATGTCCCCTCATCTTAAAGATCTTTGCAGCAGCAGTGCACGGCCCTGCGTTTAGGAGCAGAATGAGCATGTGCAGGATTGCTTGTGGGTGTGGGCGGGTCTCAAAGCATCATCTGGAGAATGTGTTCAATTAAAATCCTCAGTCCCCACCTGAGACCCATGGGATAGAAGCTCCAGGGGAGGAACCTGAGGGCCTGCATCTTTAATAGCCCCAGATGATTCTCTGTCGCCATGCCTCAGCCTAACCGTCTGTCTCCTTGTACCTGCCCTGAAAGAAAGGAGAGTCTGTGAGATGGATCCTTTCAGGGACTTTGTTTAACTTTGTGTTTGCACCTCATGTCTCCCTGTTTGGCCCCAAAAAGATGGCTGGTCAGCCAATGACGAGTAAGATTCCCCACATGGGGGACAACTTAAGCCAGGCGCAGTAGAGTGGGGACCAACAGGAGAACCCATGGGGTTCGTATAGGTGGGTACAGCCTCCCACCTTCCCCAAGCTAAGGAAAGCCTCTGCCTTTGTGGCTGCATTCCTTCCCAAAATCTGCAGGGAAAGAGATTCAATGATGTGCTCTCCATCTATTCATATGCATATAGGTTTTGTCCTTTGGAGAAGTACATACATCCTGAGACTTATGGTTCAGCTGCCTGCAGGCAAGGGTGATTGGCTTGGAATTATAGTGTATGGAATTCACAGATCTTGAGATTGACAAGCTTTATTTCCTTTGCTTCCCCACCTAACTAATAAAAGCTAATGCATAGGCCCAATTAGGTACCCCAACCCAGTCTTTGAGGCTGCCGGTCCTTTGGCCCTCGCACTTTAACTCTATTCACAGCTACTGTCTTTTCTTAACCCTGCGCCACCCTCCTCGCTCCCCACAACCCTCGTCGTGCTAGACGTGACAATTCTCATCATCAGGGAAATGTGGAAGACACTGATCTGTGCAGATTATAAAGCTCTGTCTCTAAGTGGACAAGCCACAGGTCTGAGGAGATTTCTTAGGTGCGAAAAATCATATCACCTTTTTTAACCTTGGGGAATTTTTGTTTTCACAATTACCCAACATCCAATTGCCCACCTTTTCTCTCCCTAACAGTACTGAGATTTACATTCCATTTTTATTCTTCTTCCCCACAAAGCCTGAATATTTCTGGGAAGTTGACCACCCAGGTCCAGGGGTAGACCCTGATTAAATCAAACCAATTTGTACATTTAACTTCCTGGTTCAAGCATGAGCATGTGACCCAAGCTGGTCTCATCGAGGGGGATTTCAAGACTGTTGCTTGGGAGGGATGGTGTGGTATAAGGATGTGAGGCCTGAAACTGTTGCAGCTATTTTGCTACCATGAGAAAAATAACTTTCAGATGACTCTGATCCTGTGGAAAGTAGAATAGAAAAGAGAAAATATTCCAAGCCCTCACTGACATTATTTATGTGCCAACGTTCAACTTATGTCTGTACTTTCCATTTGTGGGGATCAAAGGTCCTTAGCTCCACCCCCTTCATTCTCCCAGTGCTTTGCTCACAATTCTCATGTCCTAGTTTGCTGTTTATGGGACTCCATTCCTAGACCGTGCATCCTCAGCTTAAACGATCTTCATTGTTTTAGTCACTGAGTTGGGTATTTGGAACTTGCAACAAAGAGTGCTAATAAATATACTTCAGAAAAACTTTTTAAAAACCAGTACATTTGTTTTATGTATTGATGGAAGTTGATCAAGGCATTAAATCCTTGGCCTGATCCCTAAACAAGGAGAAATGAATTTGAATGTCAGCAAGGGTGATTTGGGTTAGAAAGAAGGAAAACTTTTCTTCCTATGAAGGTTGTGAAGTATTTAAAGGGATCATCCAGGGAGGTTTTAAGAGTTTCCTATTCTGGAGATTTAAAAAAAAAAAAAGCAAAATTTCTAGGATAATTTCAGTGTTGTGCTGCAGAGCAGTGGAGGGGTAGATTAATTATCCTCACTTAGGATCTCTTCCGCTCCATGATTTCATAAAAACATCCAAACTTTATTCTGGACAAGGTTCCTGATTTCAGTTATGAAATTCATCATCCCAGCTCTGCTAGAGTTACTCGAATGACACTTCACAAACATTCTCAGGGGCAGACCCACCCAGAGGCCTTCTCCTAGGCTGCTGAGGAATGAAAGAGTTCATTCTCTCCCTCATCGTGACTGGCCCGATGTATCACTTGGCTAGCCAGGAATATTTTTATTGCAAACTATGCTGTTTCCACTGACCACAGTTCCAAAGCTGTTAAGACAAAAACAGAAAAAAAACACTAATATTCTGGTTTGTTTGATTTTTCCGATGTGGACTTGATGAGGCAGACATTATTCCACGGTCTTAAATCTTTCCCACTAAAATATCCCACAGCGTCCAAAGCCTGCTCATTTATACAATGAATATAGCAGTAGAGATAACGTTTCCAAGAAAAAGATTTTGTTGCTTTTTCTATTCAGGGTGCAACAAGGACCAAAGTGCTCTTAGCATGTTGGTGAGACAACACTGAGGGCCTAGCCCCAAGTTCATTCATTAATTTATTATTTATTATTCACTTATCAAGTGAGGCATGAGGGACTCAGTGTTGAACGAGACAGTCCCCACTACTGACAAGCTCACAGTCTGGTCAGTGAATACCACAAACTGCTAACCAGGACATGAGAAGATTGAGCAAAGCTCCGGGGGGAAGGGAAGGGGACGAGGTAAGGCTCTGCCAGGGCGAGGTTTATGAGAGGAGGCCAACCTGCGTGGCTCCCAGCAAACACGGTTAGCTGAAGAAAACTGAAAATAACTCTTGTCTGGGATTAAAGCTATGGTCTTTTAGTCCCAACTCTGCTGTTTTTTACCTTAGGCCACTTAGTAATATTAGCTGAACTTATTTCCTCAACAGTCAAGCAGAGCTTATACACCTTCCTCACAGAGTTTGTGAACATGAGTTTGTGAACATCACGTGTTGCTGCAGGAGGGCTACCCTTGTGAGGCTAGGAGGGGACAGCGTCAAGTTCCATCTTCCCTGAAGAGAATGTGGGCCAAGGGAAAGTGCCAAATGAGGGCAGTGAACTTATGGAGAGGTCAAGCAGATCCCTACGAGGCCTGACACCAGGAGCAAGCTTCAAGAACATAGACTGTTCCTGGTCTCTCAGCTTAAAATAGCAGAAAATGCAGGCTCACTAGGGGCGGGAGTCAAAAATAAAATTTCCAATACCATCTCCCTGGCCTAGTAAAAGACTCAATTTGTCTGCTTGGTTGTTTTTCTACTCTCTGAAAGCTCAGTAATATTTGACCAACCAGGCTACATCACCGTGGACACATGAACCGCCAGGCACATCCGTGCGCAGGACAACACAGGCATCCAGGATGCCTGACTCCATGGCCTCATTTCAGACAACAGGAAGGCCTCCCTTGATCTCTTACTTTCTCCAAAGCCCTCAGGGCTTGCTTTGCACATTTTTTGGACCTGTTCACTAGTGTATACATTTCCTTTAATGAGGATAAAGCCTTTTGTTCCCTAATTTGTTATAAGGGCAAAGATTCCATTGTCCCCAGGGAGAGGAAAAAGGTGATGTTCAAAAAGAGATAAAAATAATGTATGTGGTGTCCTTTGAGAAGGATGTTGGTAGCTGGAAGCAGGTGAGAAGGGGGCCCATAAGTACTCAGTGTTTGGGAACCCAGAGAAGGGCCACATGGCAAAAAGAGAAAGGAGCAGAAAAGCTGCTACCAAATGTTGCTTTCTTCACAATTTTCTCTAGGATTTGTCCTATTAATGGGCCTGAAATTTGTGGCTGCCGCATTTCTTCTAGAATAATGGAGCAAATATCTCAATTTTCAAAATAGGAAAAAAATATGAATTTTAGGAAATACTGGGATGAATTTTGATCTTCACCTAAATTCTGGAGCAGATTATTTGGTAGAGGTTTGTGAAACCCTTTCAAAAAAAAGTAATGATCTTGAGTTACAAGCAAACACTCAGGAATTTATAGCCTATAGCCAATTTCCTTCCAAGCAAGTGCTGTATGCAAAGGAGGCAATGAATAAATATTTGTTAAATAAATTAAAGCAGATTTTACGTGGTCAATAATTATAAAAATATAACCTAAAATGGGTAATTTAGAAATAAGAAAGAAAAAATCTGAGAGAAACAGAAAAAAATAGATAAACAAAGAAAGAAAAAACAAAAATAAATATTTTAGTATTTGGGCTCGTTGAACGATTTGCAAATGAACATGAGATTTAGCTCCAAAGCAAAAGAATAATTGTTAGACTCTTATTTTTATAACATTTGGCAAAAAAATCAAAGCAAAACAAACAAACACACAAAAAACATAGAATTGTGCCTGAATAGACATTTTTAATTTTTCTTCTGGCACTAAATTCTAGGTGAAATTTATTGCATGAAAATTGTATTTTACAAGGAACAGAAAGTAACACAATATGTTCCAATAGACACAGAACCATTCTTCAAATAGACCTTTTAATACTGATTCTGTATAAAAGCTGAAGACTTCCTATTGAATCATAACTCAGTTAAGACATTTTTGCAGGGAACTATGAAAATACAGACCAGATAAATTTCTTTAGAGACCCTAAAGGAAATAAATAAATACTGTGTCCTTTGGTGCAGCTCTCTCAAATATTAGACATAAAGATGAAGGTCTAGATCATATAACACTAACAGATGCCAGAAATGTCTATATTTTGTATTTGTGATGAGGGAGAGAGCTAAATACTTTAGATACCAGACATGCAAAGCAAAACCTTAGGAATTTGATTTAAAAAATTCCCACCTAGAGAAGTATTGTGGTACAGAAAAATAAGAGCTCAAGGTAATGTTCAGATAGATTAGGTTTTAAAACTTAGTTCAGCAATTACTACAAGACCACCTTGGCTGAGCTGCTTAATTTCTCCCAACCTTAGGATTCTATTTGCCAAAATGTGGAATACACACATACACACACACACACACACACACACACACACACACACACACACACACACACACATTTTTTGTCAGCATCTAAAAGCTTTTTAATAACAAGGCAGGATCTGGGGTTAGTTTTTGTAGTCAGGGCTGGCCCTTTGGCCTCTAGCATGCTCGAACTTCCGGCCCTTAGAACACATGTAGGGTTCGGTGTGGCTGTGCAGGATTACAGGGCCATGCCCAATGCCTGTACACCTTCCGGCCCTTGTGAGGACCAGAGCGCAGGACAGTGCCGGCGCTGGGGGGTCCAGAGCCAGCTGGTTGACGGCCCCGGCCTTGATGATGCAGCTCGGGCACGCTGCCCACACAAAGTGCACACACTTTCAGTTTGGGGACCTCCTGGTTGTGGTCCCTACAACCACAACAGTTTTGCCCTCTCGGCCAGGAAGCGTCATCTTCCGGATCACCCGGGAAAGGGACAAACGTGGCCGGCTGGTGAGACTCATGAACAATCTCTTCAGCACCACTTGGTTGAAGGTGAAGTTGGTTCGTCTGGCCAGAAACCTGTGTAGCTTGACCAACAGCCTTATGTAGATGTCCTGGTTCTTGGGCTCCTGGCGCCAAAACTTTCAGTCTTTGTTGTGACGGATGTTGACTCCCATGACTGCCCTTCCTGCTCCACTGGTTTGGCAAGAATAAATATATTTTATGTTAAGGTTGAGTGAAAATTAGATGACATAATGTGTTAGTTACTATTAGTTTCAGCTACAAGTAGCAAAACAACAAACAAAAACCCCAAATAAAACAAAACAGCAGTGACTCAAATAAGAAGATTATTTCTTGCTTATGTTCTAGGTACCAGGCTCCTTCTAGCTTGTAGCTAAGTGGCTTCCATGTTTCAGATCACTTCACAGTCCAAAATGGCTGCTGGAGCTTGAGCACTGCCTTCACATTTCAGCAGGCAGGCAGGATGCAGAAAGAGACAGGGACACATTACTTCCTTTTAAAAATATTTTTATTTATATCCCTTTGGCCAGAATTTTGTCACATGATCTCACCTAACTTGAAGGGAAACTAAGAAATACCATCTTTATTCAGGGAAGTCCAGTGCCAGATTTAACAACATCAAAAAATACAGGATACCCAGTTAAATTAGAATTTTGGATAAATAATAATTTTTTAGTATGTCTCATTCAGAATTTGAGATAATACTCTTAAGAAAATTTGTATTGTTTATCTGGAATTCAAATTTATCTGAGAGTCCTATATTTTATCTGGCAATGCTAGCCCAGTTAAAAACCAAGGGTCCCATTACTGGGAGGTAGGGGGAAAGAACAAATATTGGGGACAGCCAACAGTATCTGCCCCAGGGGCATGTATGAAAGTATGTTTCACAGAGTAGGTCTCCAATAATAATTGGTCTTCTCTCCCTTTTCCCAAGGAGGCAACACAATGCCAGAGGGCAGTCACACGGATAACTGCTAGTAGAACCAAAATTTGTTTTTGAAATAGAACTTTAAGGCTAGTTTAAGCACACAAAATCACATGCACTTGGTTAAGACATCAGAGATCTGTGCTCTATGCATAAAATGGACAATTTTGGCCTAAAAATTGTCCTTTTTAATCACAAAAATGCTCAGTCTCATCTCTGCAGAATGTTCATTTCTAAGCAGATCTGTAAGCTAGTGGACCCATCAACTGAGTTGGCTGAAAGGACTGAAGGGAAGCCTGCAGGGTGTGTATGTGATGGGGTATTCAGTCTGTTGCTTACCTACTCCATTGCAAATACTTTCACTGTAGCATAGCTCATGTGAGATTGTTCTTTCTGACTTTAGTTAAGCAAATGTTCTAGTTTCTTCTTAAGGCGACTCCAAGTTCCTGACCCTAAAACCATGTCATCGGTATAAGGGAAGAAGTCCCCAAATGCTGTGGCAGAGATAGCATAAGTTCATTTCAGTTAATAGTAGAAGTAAATTATTTGGGTTTAAGGTAAAATAAAGTGGAACTGGGACACAGTCATGTTTTACAACATGTAGAATTAGATTTGCTTTGTCAAAAGATTGTTCTTAGCAGTAATATAGTGTTACAGGTTTTGACAAAGAATTATTTTCCTGTAGTCCACTTTGAGAATGGCAAATTCATCCCATACTTAGGTTTTCAAATTGACTATAGCTCCTAAACTGGTTTTTCTGCTGCCACTCTGTTTGCTCTCCCGCCAAACCCATTCTTCACAGAGCAGCAAGAGTGATGATTATAACACATATCTTAGTACAAGTACCCTGCCTGAGACTGCCCATGGCTTCTTGTTCCTAAGCTATACCCCTTACCAGACTGAAAGGTCCTACCCAGTCTTTCTGTTTATTCTTTAACCACACTGTAGTGGGTTGAATGGTGGCTCCCAAAAGATATATCTGCATACTAATCCCTGGGACCTGTAAATATTACCTTAAATGGAAACAAAATGTAAGTATTACTTTATAAGGCAAAAATATGTGATTAAATTAAGGATCTAGACAGAAAGAAATTATCCTGGATTATCCAGGTGGGACTTAAATGCAATCACATGCAGTCTTATAGGACAGACACACAGAAAAGAAGATACATAGAGAAAAGGAGGAGGTAACGTGATCATGGAGGTAGAGATTGGAGTGATGTGGCCACAAGCCAAAGAATGCTGGAGCCACCAGAAGCTGGAAGAGTCAATGGACAGATTCGCCCCTAGAGCTTTCAGAGGGAATATGGCCCTGCCACCTTGATTATGGACTTCTGGCTTCCAGAAGTGTGAGAGAACACATTTATGTTGTTTCAAGCCACTCAATTTGTGGTAATTTGTTATAGCAGCCACAGGAAATGAAGACACTTGCCATTACTATTCCAAGCCTGCTGGCTCTTTTTGTCATTGAAGGCTCAGCTTAAATGCCACCTCCTCAGATGGGTCCCCCAATCAATCAAGTCTTAAGTCAACTCCCTTTAACTCCTCATTCATTCTTTGGGTGTTTCCAGAAGGAGGGAGTGATGAAGCAATCACATGATACTACTAGAAAAAGTAAAATAAGTAACGAGAACTGAGGAAATGAGGCTCACAGAGGGAAAATAACTTGTCCATGTGGCATACTAAGTGGAGGGACCAGGGACTGAATCCATGCCATCTGACTCTAGAGCTTGTGCCCTTTTTCACCAAGCTGTACTGCTTTTCAGCTGATACTGCCAAAGGTTGTTTAAGCAGCATAGGGTATATTCTGTTATCCTTAAACATACTTAGAAAATTGCAGAAGCCCTTGCTGCATTCTATCCCTCTTACCTTCCTCTCCAACAATCTCATCCCTCCTGTCATGCCTTTATACAGAAGCAGAGGAAACAGAGGTGGGAAATGATCACTCACTTAAATCCACACAAGATAGCCACTGTGAAGGATGAAGACAGCAAAACAAGGCCGAAAGCTATTAAGCCATCAAAATGGATGGTATATAAGGTGCATAATTGGACATAGACCTATACCGTGGTCTGCCACTTAGCAACGGTGATTCAATAAAAGTTGTAAATGTGTTTGATCTGGGCATTTTTCTCTTTGCTTCAGGTGACTCACCCTAATTATTCCTGGAGAAACTGTCTAAAGAAAAGCAGTATTCCTCATTCGGATTCCCCATGGGTGACTGTATGACAGAGCCATTGTCCATTTTGGCATTCCCGTGTCAAAGTTAACAGATGTTTTGCAGATATCAAGCTCAGATGAACGGCAAATTGAGTCCATAGGATGTATATATATATATATTTGTAACATGAGGGACAACAAGATGGCCTTGGGAGCAGGGTCAATGTCAACGTTTAGAGGAATGAGTTACCATGTATGCAGAGATGACCCATAATTTTCATAGGCTATTACTTTTAATGAGGGGACATATATATTTTTTTAATTTATTGTGGTGACAATTGTTAGTAAAATTACATAGATTTCAGGTGTACAATTCTGTATTACATCATCTATAAATCCCATTGTGTGTTCACCACCCAGAGTCAGTTCTCCTTCCATCACCATATATTCGATCCCCCTTTACTCTCATCTCCCACCCCCAACCCCCCTTACCCTCTGGTAACCACCAAACTATTGTCTGTGTCTATGAGTTTTTGTTTCTCATTTCTTTGTCTTGTTCTTTTGTTGTTTTTGGTTTATATACTACATATCGTTGAAATCATATGGTTCTCTGCTTTTTCTGTCTGACTTATTTCGCTTAGCTTTATAATCTCAAGATCCATCCATGTTGTCACAAATGTTCCTATATCATCTTTTCTTACCACCGAGTAGTATTCCATTGTGTATATATACCACAACTTCTTTATCCATTCATCTATCGAAGGACATTTTGGTTGTTTCCATGTCTTGGCCACCGTAAACA
Organism: Rhinolophus sinicus; assembly: GCF_057876585.1. Taxonomy (NCBI): domain Eukaryota; kingdom Metazoa; phylum Chordata; class Mammalia; order Chiroptera; family Rhinolophidae; genus Rhinolophus; species Rhinolophus sinicus. The sequence goes on from NC_142506.1 coordinate 33,777,553, forward strand.
AAGCTGCAATGAACATTGGACCACACGTGTCTTTATGGATAAACGTTTTCAGATTTTTTGGGTAGATACCCAGGAGAGGGATTGCTGGGTCCATATGGTAATTCTATTCGTAATTCTTTGAGGAACCTCCACACTGCCTTCCATAACGGCTGCACCAGTCTGCATTCCCACCAACAGTGTATGAGGGTTCCTTTTTCTCCACAGCCTCTCCAACATTTGTTACTATTTGTCTTGTTGATGATAGCCATTCTAACGGGTATGAGGTGATATCTCATTGTGGTTTTGATTTGCATTTCTCTGATGATTAGTGATGTTGAGCATTTTTTCATATGTCTATTTGCCATTTGTATGTCCTCTTTGGAGAAATGTCTCTTTAAGTCCTCTGCCCATTTTTCAATTGGGTTGTTTGTTTTTTTGTTGTTGAGTTTCATGAGTTCCTTGTATATTTTGGATATTAGACCCTTATCAGAGGCACAGTTTGCAAAAATCTTCTCCCATTCAGTTGGTGGCCTCTTTATTTTGTCGATGGTTTCTTTTGCTGTGCAGAAGCTTTTAAGTTTCATATAGTCCCATTCATTTATTTTAGCTTTTACTTCCATTGCCTTTGGAGTCAAATTCATAAAATGCTCTTTGACCCCAAGGTTCATAAGTTTAGTACCTATGTTTTCTTCTATGCAGTTTATTATGTCAGGTCTTATGCTCAGTTGTGTCCGGAACAGCAATTCTGGAGAAGCCTAAAGGAGAAGTCTGGGAAAGCGCGACCTGTGTCCCTCCAGGACTTCATGCAGCCGCTTGAGGCTGACTCCTTTCAGCTTGATTAAGGGTGGATCCAAGGTACCTGGTCAGAGGGGACTAGAAGGGACCAGAGGCCCCACGTGGAACTGTCCATACATTGATCCTCTTCTAATATGCAGAATGTTTTGGCCCTAGTTGACACTGACGCAGACTGCAGTCTTGTTTATGGGAACCCAGAACGGTTCCCCGGACCAGCAATCTGCATTGATGGCTATGGGGGAAAGACTGTGACTATGAAAACTGTTTCCTTACCACTGGGTATAGGAAGGCTTCTCCCTCGTACCTACAAGGTTTATATCTCCCCCGTTCCGGAGTATATTCTAGGGGTGGACGTGCTACATGGCCTCAGCTTACAGACATCAGTAGGAGAGTTACATCTCTGGATCCGGATGGTGAAAGCGGTGACATGCGGGTATGCTCATCACCCTCCTCAAGTGTTGCCACAGCCCTGGCGCGTTGTTACAGTGCGACAGTACCGCCTGCCAAGAGGGTAGGAGGAGACTGGTGGTACCTTAAGAAGTCCAGGAAATCTGGCTGTGCCCAGAAGGACTGGTGGTGCCCTGAGAAACCCTGGCTGTGCCCAGGATATTGCATTCACCTCCAGACTCCTCACACAGGGACCCTCACAGAAGACGCTTGTAGCGTAGATTGTGAGGCGAGACCCGGTAGGAGTGGAGTGTGGGGACAGAGCCCCAGAGAGCAGTTTCCAGGCTCTTGGCCTCATGTGGAGAGTTGCTGGCTAGGGTAGTAGGTAGCCGTCAGCTGAGGCTAGTCAGCCGTCAGCTGTAACCATTGAGCCATTGGCCACTAATATAACTGCCACGGCTACGTTGGGGAGTCGAGGAGAGTTGAGGAGAGTCGGTCCGTTGGCAACAAAGCGGACAGCAGGTCGCATGTCGTATGAACCCAGCCTCCAGTGGTATGACCCCAGTCATAGTGGTATTACTCCCCTACCTATGGCTCCATGGGTGTTCCCTGGGGTTTTTGGCCTCACCACATCCTGCGTTCTTATGTGGGGAGCGGGAACAGAGACCCCGCAGGCCGCCTCGCACGACAACTGCTTTCGCTGCATTTCAAAAATTTTGGTAGGGTGTATTTTCATTGTCATTTGTTTCTATGTGTCTTTTGATCTCTCCTTTAATTTCTTATTTGACCCAGTAATTCTTTAAAAGTATGTTGTTTAATCTCCATGTATTTGTGTTTTTTCCTGCTTTCTTTTTGCAGTTGATATCCAATTGCAAAGCCTTGTGATCAAAGAATATGCTTGGTGTGATTTCAATCTTCTTAAATTTGCTGAGACTGATTTTATATCCCAATATATGGTCTATCCTTGAGAATGTTCCGTGTACACTAGAAAAAAATGTATAGTCTGATGTTTTATGATGAAGTGCTCTATGTATGTCAATTATGTCCATTTCATCTAATGTGTCATTTAGGGCTGCTGTTTCGTTATTTATTTTCTGTTTGGATGATCTAGCCATAGCTGTCAATGATGTATTTAAGTCCCCTAGTATAATTGTATTTTGGTCAATTTCTCCCTTTAGTTCTGTTAGTAGTTGCTTGGTATATTTCAGTGCTCCCTGGTTGGGGGCATAAATATTGATGACTGTTATGTCTTCTTGTTGTATAGTCCCCTTCACCATTATGAAATGTCCATCTTTGTCTCTTGTTACCTTTTTCACCCTGAAGTCTGTTTCATCTGATATCAGTATGGCCACACCTGGCTTTCTCTAGATACCATTTGCTTGGAGTGTCAATTTCCACCCTTTCACTTTGAGTCTATGCTTGTCCTTGTAGCTGAGATGTGTCTCCTGGAGACAGCATATGGTTGGGTTTAGTTTTTTGATCCAATCTGCTACTCTGTGCCTTTTTATTGGTGAGTTCAGTCCATTTACATTTAGGGTGATTATTGATATGTGAGAATTTCCTGTCATTCTATCTTTTTATTATTTATTTATTTATTTATTTATTTAAAAGATTTTATTGGGGAAGGGGAACAGGACTTTATTGGGGAACAGTGTGTACTTCCAGGACTTTCTTCCGAGTCAAGTTGTTGTCCTTTCAATCTTAGTTGTGGAGGGTTCTGTTCAGCTTCAAGTTGTCCTTTCAGCCTTAGTTGTGGAGGGCGCAGCTCAGCTCCAGGTCCAGTTGCTGTTTTCTAGTTGCAGGGGGCACAGCCCACCATCCCTTGCGGGAGTCGTCAAACCGGCAACCTTGTGGTTGAGAGGACGCGCTCCAACCAACTGAGCCATCTGGGAGCTCAGCGGCAGCTCAGCTCAAGGTGCCGTGTTCAATTTTAGTTGCAGGGGGCGCTGCCCACCATCCCTTGCGGGACTCGAGGAATTGAACTGGCAACCTTGTGGTTGAGAGCCCACTGTCCCATGTGGGAATCGAACCGGCAGCCTTCGGAGTTAGGAGCACGGAGCTCTAACCGCCTGAGCCACCGGGCCGGCCCCTGTCATTCTATCTTTAGTTTTCTGGTACGGCTTTGTCTCCATTGTTTCTTTGCCTTTTTGTTGTTGTCTATTATTTCTGTGTGGTGGTATTCTATGATGTTTCCCTCTGTTTCTTCTTTCATTACAGTATATATTTCAGTTCTGGATTTTTTTTTTAGTGGTTACCCTTAAATTTATGTAAAAGAAAGTTTGATATCTACAGTATCACATTTTCTTCAGCACGCTTACTTTCTCCATTCCCATATTCCGGTTCAGGCCTTTATTCTCCCCCTTTTTATGTTTTGGTTCCACAAATTGTCCCTGTTGATGGTGGTGGAATAGCCTCCTTTAGTATTTCTTTCTTTTTTCTTTTTTTATTAGTTTCAGGTGCACAAGACAAAGTAATTCTTAGACGTTTATCATATACATCCCTTACACTGTGTGAACACCCATCCCCCCATCCACTATCCCTCTGACATCGCACAGAGCCATTACATTTCCACTATCTCCCAAGTGGGACACGTGTCCATCGGATACCCTACAAAATCTTTACAAAATTATTGATTACGTTCCCCAAATTAATTTTCAAAACCCCGTGGCCATATTGTGGTTACCGACTGTTTTCTAATCCCCTCATCTTCCCCCTTATCTCCACGCCCCTGCCCATTTATCAACCCTCAGTTTTTCCTCTATGTCTCCAAAACTGTTCCTGATTAGTTCATTCACTTATTCTTTGCTTTAGATTCTGCATATAAGTGAGATCATATGATATTTGTCTTTCTCTGTCTGACTTATTTCACTTAACATAATGTTCTCTAGGTCCATCCATGTTGTTGCAAATGGTAAGATTTCTTTCCTTTTTATGGCTGCGTAATACTCCATTGTATAAATGTATCACAGTTTTTTTAATCCAGTCGTCTACCGATGGGCGTTTCGGTTGTCTCCATGTCTTGGCTATTGTGTATAGTGCTGCAGTAAACATAGGGGTGCATATATTTTTCCGAATTAGCATTTTGGATTTCTCTGGATAGATACCGTGGAGTGGAATTGCTGGATCATAAGGTAGTTCCATTTTCAGATTTTTGAGATACCTCCATACTGTTTTCCATAGTGGCTACTCCAATCTGCAATCCCACCAACAGTGCACAAGGGTTCCCTTTTCTCCACATCCGCGCCAGCACTTGTTGTTTGTTGATTTATTGATGATAGCCATTTTGACGGGTGAGGTGGTATCTCATTGTGGTTTTTATTTGCATTTCTCTGATGGTTAGTGAGGTTGAACATTTTTTCATATGTCTGTTTGCCATCTGTATGTCCTTTTTAGAAAAATGTCTCTTCATGTCCTCTGCCCATTTTTTAATTCGGTTGTTTGTTGTTTTGGAATTGAGTTGAGTGAGTTTTTTAATAAATTTGTGATATTAACCCCTTATCAATATATCATTGGCAAATATCTTTTCCCATTCAGTAGGATCCCTTTCTGTTTTATTGATGGTTTTCTTTGCTGTGAAAAAGCTTTTTAGTTTGATGTAATCCCACATGTTTATTTTTTCTCTTACTTCCCTTGAGCGAGGGGATACATCAGTAAAAATCTTACTCGGGGTAATGTCTGTGAAGTTTCTTCCTATATTTTCTTCTAGGAATTTTATGGTTTCAGATCTTACACTTAAGTCTTTAAGCCATTTTGAATTTATTTTTGTATATGGAGTAAGGAGGTGGTCCAGCTTCATTTTATTGGATGTGTCTGTCCAGGTTTCGCAGCACCATTTATTGAATAGACTGTCTTTACCCCACTGTACATTCTTGCTTCCATTGTCGTAGATTAAATGGCCATATAGGCATGGATTTATTTCTGGACTCTCTATTCTGTTCCATTGATCTATGTGTCTCTTTTGATGCCAGTACCATGCTATTTTGATTACTGTAGACTTGTAGCATAATTTGATGTCAGGTATTGTTATATCTTCCACTTTGTTCTTATTTTTAAAGATTGCTGAGGCTATCCAGGGTCTTTTATGGACCCATATAAATTTTAGGATTATATGTTCTATTTCTGTGAAAAACGTCGTTGGTAGGTTGATCGGAATTGCATTGAATATGTATATTGCCTTAGGCAGTATGGACATTTTAACTATATTAATTCTTCCTATCCATGAACATGGTATGTGTTTCCATCTATTTATATCTTCTTTCATTTCTTTCTTCAGTGTTGTATAATTTTCATTTCTTTCTTCAGTGTTGTACAGAACTTTTACTCCTTTGGTTAAATTTATTCCCAGGTATTTTATAGTCTTTGGAGTAATTGTAAATGGGATTGCTTTTTAAATTTCTCCTTCTGATGTTTTATTATTGCTATACATGAATGCAACTGATTTCTGAATATTAATTTTGTATCCTGCTACTTTACTAAATTCATCTATCAGCTCTAATAGTTTCTTGGTGGACTCTTTAGGGTGCTCTATATGTAGTATAATGTCATCTGCATATAATGACAGTTTTACTTCCTCCTTACCGATTTGGATGCCTTTTATTTCTTTTTCTTGTCTGATTGCTGTGGCTAGAACTTCCGGCACTATGTTGAATACAAGTGGAGAAAGTGGGCAAACTTGCCTTGTTCCTGATCTGAAGGGGAATGGTTTTAGCTTTTCCCCATTGAGTGTGATGTTAGTTGTGGGTTTATCATATATGGCCTTTATTATGTTGAAATATGATCCCTCTATTCCCACATTCTTAAGGGTTTTTATCATAAATGGCTACTGGATTTTATCAAATGCTTTTTCTGCATCTATTGATATGATCACGTGATTTTTATTTTTCATTGTATTAATGTGGTGTATCACATTAATTGATTTGCGGATGTTGAGTCACCGTTGCATACCAGGGATGAGTCCCACTTGATCATGGTGTATGAACTTTTTAATGTATTGCTGAATTCTGTTTGCAAATATTTTGTTGAGGGTTTTTGCATCTATGTTCATCAGAGATGTCAGCCTGTAGTTTTCTTTTTTTGTGGTGTCTTTGTCTGATTTTGGGATCAGGGTGATAGTGGCTTCGTAAAAAGTGTTTGGGAGACTTCCCTCCTTCTGGATTTTTTGGAAGAGCTTGAGGAGAATAGGTGATAATTTTTTTTTGAACGTTTTGTAAAATTCACCTGTAAAGCCATCTGGTCCAGGGCTTTTGTTTGTTGGGAGATTGTTGATTACTGATTCAATTTCCCTGGTTGCAATCAGTCTATTCAGGTTTTCTGTTTCTTCTTGAGTTAGCCTTGGAAGGTTGTACGCCTCTAGAAAATTGTCCATTTCTTCACATTGTCAAATTTGTTGGCATATAGTTGCTCATAGTAATTTCTTAAAATTTTTTGTATTTCTGCAATGTCTGTTGTCACTTCTCCTTTTTCATTTCTGATTTTATTAATTTGGGTCCTCTCACTCTTTTTTTTAATGAGTCTGGCTAAAGGTTTGTCAATTTTGTTTATCTTCTCTAAGAACCAACTCTTGGATTCACTGATCTTTTGTATTGTTTTTCTATCTCTATTTCATTTATTTACACTCTGATCTTTATTATCTCCTTCCTTGTACTCTGTTTGGGCTTATTTTGTTGTTCTTTTTCCAGATCCCTTAAGTGTGAAGATAAACTGTTGATTAGTGATGTTTCTTGTTTCTTTAGGTAGGGAGGGGTAGGCCTGCAATGCTATGAATTTCCCTCTTAGAACTGCTTTTGCAGCATCCCATAGATTTGGGATCATCGTGTTTTCATTTTCGTTTGTTGCGAGATATCTTTTGATTTCTTCCTTGATCTCCTGCTTGACACATTTATTATTTAGTAACATGTTTTTCAGCCTCCATGAATTGGTGTGTCTTTCCGTTTTTTTCCTGTAGTTCATTTCTAATTTCATAGCACTGTGGTCAGAGAAGACAATTGGTATGATTTCAATTTTCTTACATTTATCAAGACTTGTTTTGTGGCCTAACATATGGTCTATCTTGGAAAATGTTCCATGTGCACTTGAGAAGTACATGTATTTTGCAGTATTGGGGTGAAATGCTCTGAAAATATCGATTAAATCCAAGTGGTCCAATGTGTCAGTTAAGGCCATTGTTTCCAGATTGATTTTCTGTCTGGAAGACCTGTCCCTTGTTGTCAGAGGTGTGTTGAAGTCCCCTACTATGATAGTGTTACTGTTGATCTCTGTCTTTATGTCAGTCAATATCTGTTTTATGTATTTAGGTGCTCCTATGTTGGGTGCATAAATGTTTACTAGGGTTATGTCCTCTTGTCGGATCGATCCCTTTATTATTATGTAGTGCCCATCTTTGTCTTTTAATATGTTCTTCATTTTAAAGTCTATTTTGTCAGATATAAGTATTGCAACTCCAGCTTTTTTCTCATTTCCATTTGCATGAAATATCTTACTCCAACCGTTCACTTTCAGCCTGTGTGTGTCTTTTGATCTGAGGTGAATCTCTTGTATACATCATATACAAGGGTCTTGCTTTCTTATCCACTCAGCCACCCTATGTCTCTTGATTGGAGCATTTAGTCCGTTCATATTTAAAGTGATTATTGATAGGTACATAGTTATTCCCATTTTAAAATTTGTAGTTAGATTGTTTTCATCTTTCTTCTATTTACGGAAGTCCTTTTAGTATTTCTTGCAATGCTGGCTTGGTGGTAATAAATTCCTTTAGCTTATTCTTTTCTGGGAAGCTCTGTACCTCTCCATCAACTTTAAATGATAGCCTTGCTGGATAAAGCAATCTAGGTTGTAGGCCTTTGTTTTCCATCACTTTGAGAATCTCCTGCCACTCCCTCCTGGCCTTCAATGTTTCTGTAGAAAAGTCATTTGATAGTCTTATGGGAGTCCCCGTGTATGTAACCCTCTGTCTTTCTCTTGCTGCTTTTAGGATTCTCTCTTTGTCTTTAACCTTTGCCATTTTAACTATAATGTGTCTTGGTGTGGACCTGTTTGGTTTACCCTGGTTGGAATTCTCTGCACTTCCTGGGCTTGTATGTTGGTTTCCTTCATCAGGTTAGGGAAATTTGCACACATTATTACTTCAAATATGTTCTCAATCCCTTGCTTCCTCTCTTCACCTTGTGGTATTCCTATGATGTGCATGTTGTTGCGCTTGATGTTATCCCATAGGTCTCTTAAACCATCTTCATTGTTTTTTATTCGTTTTTCTTTCTATTGTTCTCTTTGGGTGATCTCTGCTAACTTGTCTTCTAAGTCGCTGATGCGATCCTCTGCTTCATCTAACCTGCTGTCAATTTCTTCAAGTGAGTTCTTTATTTCGGTTATTGTGTTCTTTAGTTCTAACTGGTTGTTTGTTATGATTTCTACATCCTTCCTTATGTCGTCTCTAAGCTCCTTAAACATTCTTATCATCAGTGTTCTGAACTCTGTCTCTGATAGGTTGGTTACCTCTGTTTCATTTGGTTCCTGTTCTGGAGGTTTCTTCTGTTCTTTTATTTGGGACATGTTTCTTTATTTCCCCATTCTGGCTGACTCTCTGTGTTTGCTTTGATGTATTAGGTAGATCCCCTAGAGTTGTTAGTTCTTGCTGGGTTATCTTATGTAGTATGTGTCCTTTATATTTGACTTGCACTACTTTGTTCTTCTCCTCTTCGTGTGCTCCAAAGGTGACTCTTGTGTTGTGTATATTGTCCTGTTAAAGAAGATCTTTTATTGCTTTTCGCTTGTGAGTAGGTGGGGTTAACTCCTAAGCTGGCTAGTTGTGAGACTTGGCTCTGCCCACAGCAGGGTGTTCTGCTGCATGAGGGTTGACCACTTAAATGTGGTTTGGCCTCTATAGGCCCTTGTGCCTGTAGACAATTCCCTCTGGGTGTGTCACTTGTAGGTCAAACCCAGTAGTACTCTGGTTTGGTCTAGAGTTGGCCTCTGGATATGTTGAATCTTGTGCCTCTTAAGCTCGGCCCTAGTAGGGCAATTTCAGAACAAAGCATATCACTAAGCACAACAACATCAACAGCAAAGAAAAAATCAAATACATTCACATGTCAAAACAACTGACAACCCACACTCAACACAGGCAAAGATATCAAAGATATATAAAGACAAAACAAAACAAAACAAAAAGCAGTGCCAGTCTTGACTTAAGCCCACCAAGTATTCTCCAGGTTGTCCTCTGCTGTACCAAAGAGTCCTCTGCGTATTGTGCAGGCAGAGCAGGTCACCTGGTGCCCAGAGTGACGTTGGGACTGCAGATTTAGATGCGTGGGGCTGAGGGGTCTGGATGGTAGTTTTTACAAAGTCAGTGCAGTTTCTGCCCTTGCCTGCACATATGCACACTGAGAGTAGCACCACCAGCCCTATGTCCAGTTCTCCTGAGTCTTAGGGCACTTCTTCCGTGTGTGTGTGTGTGTGTGTGTGTGTGTGTGTGTGTGGCAGGCGGGAGATTTCTGAGCTGCTGAGAGCCGGTAGCTGCGTCTGCCGCTTACTGCTGATCCCTGGGAGTGCCTCTGTAGTTGTAATTGCCCTGCCCTAGGCAGGCCAGAAAGGGTGTAGGCTGGGGATGGAAGGTCCTCCCTCTCCCAGCCCAGCCGTGTCACACTCTTCCCGCAGGCCAGAAAAAGTGGTGGCTGGGGTTGGAGAAATCTCTCCTCTTCTAGCCCAGCAAAAATCACACTCTTCCCCACCTCTTCCCTGGGTCAGAGCTGCCTGCCAGTCTTCCCAGAGCCTGAGCCCTATGACTCCTCTGTAATCTGAAACTACTCCTCAGTTCAGGGGCCAGTTTAAGTCTCTGGAAGGGCGGGGTAGGATTGGAAGAGCGGGTGTGGGGAGGTGTGGGAGCGGCCCAGGTATGGAGTTTGTGTCCTTTGTCCGGCCTATGGCCCAACTGGAGGTATCAGCTGAAGTTATTGACTCAAATGCTGGATATGCTGCCCCCTCGGTGGGAGAGATCAGCTGTGGGATGCAGGGGAAGAGCCCAGCTCCTGGCTTTTGTGCTCTCTGTTCCATTCTGGGATCCCCTGCATCTCTGCAGCTGCGGATGCCGGCCGCATTTCCACCGCTGCAGATGCGAGCTGCGTCTCCACAGCTGCAAGTGTGGGCCGTGTCTCTACTCCGTTCCCTTCCTTCTTCCCCTCCCCTTCCTTTAGTATTTCTTGTAGTGCAGGTCATGTATTAGAAAATTCCCTTAGCTTCTGTATGTCTGGAAAGTTCTTTATTCCTCCTTCATATCTAAAGGATATCTTTGCTGGATATATTATTCTTGGCTCATAATTTCTCTCTTTCAATAGTTTGAATATTTGGTTCCACTCGCTCCTAGCTTGTATAGTGTCTACTGAGAAATCTGATGATAATCTAATGGGCTTTGCTTTGTAAGTTACCCTCTTCTTTTCCCTGGCTGCCTCAAGGGTTCTTTCTTTGTCGTTGATTTTAGACAGCTTCAATACAATGTGCCTTGGAGAAGGCCTGTTGGGATTGAGGTAATTAGGTGTTCTATTTGCTTCTTAGGTTCGAGGATCCAGTTCTGTCCACAAGTTTGGGAAGTTCTCATCGACGATTTGTTTGAATACATTCTCCGTGTTCCCTTCTTTCTTTCTTCTCCTTCTGGTATGCCCATTATTCTCATATTGCTCTTTCTGATGGAATCAGAAAGTTCTTGCAGAGTTCTTTCATTTCTTTTAAGTCTCAAGTCTCTTTCTTCTTCCATCCGTGTCATTTCTAGGTTTCTATCTTCGATGTCACTGATTCTTTCCTCCGTCTGGTCAACTCTAATACCTAAGCTGCCTATTTTATTCTTAATTTCTTCTATTGAGTTCTTAATCTCCAGAAATTCTATTTGGTTCTTTTTAAAAATTTCAACCTGTTTCGTAAAGTGCTCATGTTATTCTTTGATTGTGTTGCTGAGTTCTTTAAACTGCCTTTCTGTGTTTTCTTGTATCTCGTTGAGTTTTTTCAGAACTGCAATCTTGAATTCTCTGTCATTTAAGTCACATATTTCCATTTCTTTAAGTTCATTTTCTGGAGACTTTTCACTTTCTTTCTGAGCTGTCTTGTTGCCTTGGTTATTCATGGCAATTACTGATTTATTATTTCTCTTCCTAGACATTTACAGGAGTGGCTTCCTCAACAGGTTGATAGGAAGAGGTCTTTCTTTTGTTTTCCAGTACTTGTTGGTAGAATGTTTTATTTTCTCTCCAACTGCAGCCTTTTTTTCTCTCTCACATGGTAGTGCTACGTTTCCTCTGCACTCTTCCAGCTTCTCACACAATGGGGGAATTCCCTGGGAGATAGGCTTCTCCTCTGTTAATAATTTGCCTGGGTCACAGGGTGCAGTGTCCATGTGGGTATGCAGAGAGCTTTTGAAGTTCAAAGCTCTTCCTGCACCAGATTCAGAGCCTGTATGTTTCAACAGTTCTGTTTACTCCTGCAAGGATTCGCCCAGATAGGTGGGGACAAGGGCGGGGTGAGTTGTGAAAGGTGGCTCTGAGCAATGGGGTCCACCAACACCACAGCCGGTCCTGCTTCCACAGCTCCCTTCCCTTTGCTGGAACTAGTTGGGCTGCAAATCTGTGTCTGTGGTCCACAGTTTTCAGAACAGCAAATGTTCTGTTCTTTTGATCTGACACTGCTACTGTTCTGCTTCTAGCATCAGGCAGGTGGGGGCGGGGTGAGCTCTAGGAGGGTAGGGAGGGGGAGGCTAGTCTCAGTGCCTGAGGCTTCCGTTCTCTGCTCAGCAGTGAGGGCTTAAACCACCATTTTCAGCCTTCTTTGCTCAGTCTTTTCTCCGAGGTCTCTGCTGTTAGCGTTGGGTTCAGCCGTGTTATATGCTGCCCCCTCAGCCCTGTGGGCCATAAATGGAGCCCTAGCAGTCGGAGTTCTTCCCTTTCCCGCAGCTGTGGTAGTTCCGGGATGTAGTGAGCTCGGAGCACTGAGCTAGGTCTGTGTCCTGCATCCGCGCGGCTCGGTCTCTGCGCTTCTCCCTTCCCTTCTCCCATCTTTAGGTGAATTTAGTAGTGGGCCTCTTCGTCTTGCCTGTCTGCTGTGCAGGGAGTCCTTTGTGGAGTTATAGTTGTTCGATTCATTTTATATTCTAGGGGAGATTTACAGAGGCTCACCTCATGCTGCGATTTTGATGCCGTCTCTAGGGGGGGCACAAATTTTAGTGATGAGGAGCTTTTGGCAAATTTAATATGGTCACAAATTCCTTGACTCTTCCTCCTATTGAGAGATCAGATCCAGTTCCTCTTTCTTGGAATCTGAGCTGGCCATAGTTTCTTTCTAGGCTCATAAAATATAGTCAACATGATGTTCTGGGACTTCTGATATCAGATCATAAGAAGCATTGAAGTTTCTGTCTGTGGCTCATGGAATACTCAATCTCAGAATGCTCCTTCTCAGAACCAGGTGCTCTGTTGTCAGAAGCCTGGCCATATGTAGACATTCCAATTGAGCTCCCAGTCCAGAGCTAGCATCAGTTGGCAGCTATTTGAGTGAGCCATCTTGAATATCCCCACTGCCAAGCCTTTTGATACCTGCAACCCTAAATGACATCTGACTACAGTTGTATGAGAAACCACAAGTGAGAACCAGCCAGCTGAGTTCAGTTAACCGATAAAGCCATGAGAAATAATAAATTGTCATTTTAAGCCACTAAGTTTTGGTGGCTTAAAATGATAATTTATTATTTGGCTTGCTATGCAGCCATAGATAATCAGAATAGAAATTGGTACCTGGAAGGGGAATGCTGCCATACTAAAAATTAAATCATGGGATATTACTTTTGGAGTCAAGCAGCGGGAAAAAGCCAGGAGGTCCTTGAGAAAATTATTAATGAAATTATGAATTACGAATGAAAATTATTAAGGAAAAGGAGGAAATTGTTATTGGAGGCTGAATAAGGGCATTCCTTGTTTTGTTATGATGGATAATTTAGTATACTATTGTTTGTGGTAATGTGAAAAACATAAAATGTACCTATGAAATAGTAGATTTGGCTAAGAAGAATTCTAGTCAGAATGTTGAAAGTGCCTACTGGTTTCTTTGAAGCAGGCCTAATAAGAGGGATGAGCCAAAAACTGACCTATTCAATTTCAAGCAAACTTAGATGAAATATAAAGAAACAGACTTTCTGGGTTTAGAAATAAATCTGTTTCTCATTCTCAGGCTTCGTAGTTAGAAAAAAGTTCTCAAAGTAACACATGATCTGATGGGTATTGATCTTCTTGAAGGTATGGCTATAAGATACTTGTTACGTTTTTAGAAAGTTTTAAGAGTATGCCTAATACACCCTCTTAACTAGACAGAAAAGTTTTGAAGGAATTTGAAGGGCGTTGTTCTACAGCAGCTGACTCAGTCCAAGGCAGAAAGGGTCCCACCTCAAAGAGATTTGTGGCTGTGTATTTTGACTAGCAGAGTGAACCCAAAACTGTCCTTAGGAAGCTCACAAACATTTAAGAGTACTGTGCATGTGGAAGCATCATCAGCTGGGACTAAAAAGGATAGAGACAGTTCAAAATACAAAGAGCCTTCTATGTGTAAGAAGGCTGTTAAGCTGCAAACACGGCCATTTCTTATGGAAAAGGAAGAATGATTCGGAGCACAGAATCAAAACCTCAGTGGGTGGAGCCAAGAGCCACCGAAAATCGTATCTGGGAAGCAGGACTGGGCACTCACTAATCAAGTATCTGGCAACATGCTCCTGGCTGGATTTCAGAATTGCTATGGGTCAGTGACTGCTATATGCCTCTCATTTCTCCCCTCTTTGAAAGAGAATTTTAGTGAAATTATCCTATCTCTGTATCACATTATATGTTGTACATGTGTGGGGATGGGACAGACAATGGGTCCCTTCAGTTCCCAGGTCTTCAGATTAAGAGGAATTATACTCAGGGAAATACTCAGGGAACTTCATCTGCATCGGAACCTGACTTATGTAATAAAATCCTGGTCCTCAAGCCTTAGCTGATTCCATAATGGAATGAGAATTTTGGGTCTTAGGAGAAGATGCATGCCATTTCCTTGTGGGAAGAATGTAAATAATAATGTGACCAGAGAGCAGACTATGACAGCTTAAAGATGACTGCAAATTCTTTGAACCTTTTCCTATCGAGAGGTAGTGTGTGATCTCTCTCCTCTCAAATCTGAGCTGTCCTTGATGAATTGTTTGACCAATAGAGTATATTGGAATTTAAGTTCTAGGACTTCTGAGGTTAGGGCATAAGAAGCCTTGATGTTCCGGCCTGGGTGTCTTGGAACATTTACTCTTACAGCACTGATTTTCAGAATCTACTGCTATTCTGTGAGAAGCTGACACCACATAGAGACCACATATACATGCTTAATCAGTAGCTCCAGCATAGCTCCACAGCCAATATTGACTAGTAGCCATATGAGTTGTCATCTTGGACATCCAGCCCACTTGAGCCTTCAGATGACTGCAGACCCCGCCACAATCTCACTGCAACCACATGAGAGACCATAAGTGAAAACTTCCCACTGCAGCCCTGTCAACCCACAAAACTATTAGAGATAATAGTAAATTGTTATGTTAAGCAATTAAATTTTGGAGGTGGTTTGTTATGTAGCAATAGATAATCAGACAAGGCTAAACACTCATGTTTTCAAATCTTGAGTCCCTCATTTATTAGCTCTGTGACTGTGGACAAATCACCTAAAATCTCCAAGCTTCATTTCCCTCATCTGTAAAGTGAGAATCATAACAGGACCTACTTAATGTGTTTAGAGATGATGTATAAAAGCAACAAGCAGAGTGACAGGTTCTTAATGAATAGGTCGATACATAACTACTATAGTTAATAAATCAGTATGAGTCCTCTGCTCTTTCCCAAAAGGTAGATAAGGAGCTTGGGGCGCGTGGGATGAATCAATTTAAGAGTCTGGTCTTTTGGTCTTTTCTAATAACAATCAGACAGAAAGATTAGGTCATTAACATCTTTGCATTTGCTTTCCATTTATTCTGCAAGCCAAGAGAGGATTTTGAGTCACTGGGAGAAAAGTTCCAAAGAAATTTGGGGGTCAGAAGAAATATAACCACTTAGCTTTTGAAAATGTGGCTGTAATAATTCCATAGGTGGCTCTTACCACCACCACATGAGCTGAGCAGGCCTGGTTCATAAATGAACAGTTGAGCAGACCTGGTCTTTGTCACAGCAGATCTGTGGGCTTCCTAGTGTAGAGAAGAGGATCAGGGCTCTAAAGTCCCCCAGAGGACTAGGATGGTGCTGTTGCCCAGTGTGCTTGTGGGGATGGGGTGGGGTGTGCTGGTGGTGCTAGAATTTCAGAGTGGATTAAGGCAAACTTAAAAAGGCTGGACCCCAGGAGACAGATCTAAAGGAACATCATACTGATGTTCAATCCATCATCATACTGATGTGTTTAAGCATGTGTGATCATTCATTCATTCATATAGACATTCACTCGTTCAACAACTATTTATTGCATGAGTAAATATGTACTCAGACTCTGTGCAATGCTCTGGAGATCCATGGTGTATAAGAGACAGTTTCTCCCCAAGGGGCTCGTAATCCAGTGGGGGAGTCATACAAGTAAACAGGGGGTATAACCAGAGGGTAAATACCACAGTATAGGTGAGGTGAGAGCACAGAAGAGGCCCCAATCATGGCATCAAATCTGTACCACCTTGTGACAAAGTTCTAAAAGGAGCAGGTGAGTGGGGCATGAGCTATCTAGAAAAAAGGACAGGCTCAGGATTGAAAGAGTGAGTTGTAGGCCACAAAGAAACCAGAGGCACCAAAGAAGAATAAGGCCCACTGGCCTCCTGGGGACCATAGACTGGCCCCTTCTGGGGTTCGGCCCCTGGAATCTGGTGGGTCTGTTCCAAGCCTCTCATGGGGCCTGCAGGGAGGGAGCATCTCTCACAGGCACAGATGTAAAGCAAAGAATCTCAACTATGTCTTAGTTTTGGCTCCAAAAATGACTTCTGTGTGGGCAAATCTTTTTCTTTATGTATTCTGTTACTATTTATTGTCCATGTTCTAAAATATTTTTTAAGAAAAGCTAAAATAAACTTCCACAGAGTTCAAAATGGCAGACAGTGATGAGAGCCAATGTCCTTTTCCTTCCAATGTTGGCTTGTCTGCCAAGTGATCTCAAACATACTTGGTGAAGCTATGTCTCCACACTCCCACTTTCTCCTTCCTGTCACCTCCCCCAATGTCCACTCACATGAGGTTCTCATCAAATAAGCTATGGTCGAAGGACAAGACACAGGGTGAAGTATGCCCTGCTCTCTGTGGGGCTTGGCTGAGGAACTTCCTTATGTTCCTGCATGGAAGCTGAGTTGCCTACGTGGCATAAGGATGCAAGATGACATTTCTGTCAGTGACAGTACAGAGCTCTCTTCTTTCTTCTTAACTGATTGTTTAGCCTGAGTTAGGAATTGACTTCTTGTTGGAGTAATAACACAATGTGGGGCAGTAGCCATGGCCAAGCACTATCTCAGTGTCATGTTCATCAGCATCAGTTGGTGAGGGAACCAGTTCTGGTGTGAGAATCCCTGGAGGGCATGAACCAGGTCTTCTTTCCTCATTTTCCAGCACCTAGGAAGCTCTCTGACATCTGGAAGGGACTCAGTCGTGACTGTTGAATTTCACCTGGATACCAATCAGGCAGACAACAGTCCTTAGATTCATATTATTATGAGGAGGACTCTTCTATAGCCAAAAATTAATAATGATAATGGTAATAAAAAAAATAGCTAATACCATTTATTGAGCCCTAAAGCTTTGTCACATACTAGGACAAGCATCTTACATGCATGACCTCATTTGAACCTCCAGTGTGTCAGTATCATTATTTTATAGATGAAGAAATGGAATCTCAGAGTTGAGGCAACTTGCAACAGCCTGGTTGATGGGGCTTGGACCTGAACCTAGGATGGTCAGGTTTGAAGACTGACTCTTATCCATGACATTTTTTAGTGGATGCTGGGCTGAGACTACTGGAAGGGCCTAACCCTGCAGGTACTAGGGGACAACTTGATATTCAGGGATGCTGTCAAGTGTCACCTTTGTCTGGGGTATACCCTCAACTTTCTTTCCCTATGGAGGCTCTGGGAAGCAAGAGCCAGGCTTATGCAGTGGGAGGGTGAGTTTTAGTGCTCAAGTAGCAAGAGATAAATAACATCCGAATTCCCACTTAAAATAAGCAAACCGGCCCCAGGGCTCACATGGCCAGAGCAGCGGCTGAGGGATTCAGTAGGTCTGTTTATTCCAGTCTGTATTTGACCTTGCACTACATTTGCCAAGTGACTCCCACTGAATGCAGAAACCTGTCTTCTGCCTTGGGAACATTTCCATACAACAGAAATATTGCACAGATGACAAAAATTAAGATGTACTCTCCAGGTTGCCTTGCTGTATTATTTAAAACGATTATTATATGATTTTGCTTTCACATAGCCATGGAAACCCTGCTGAAAGGATTTAATACAATTTATTGTGTGAAGCTTAAGAAGAAATCTGTTTCCCCAGTGTTGGAAAACAAACCAAGCCAATTTCTCCCCATTTCCTTACAAGGTGTGATGGATGCAAATTGTGGACCAGTGACCTCACACGGCAGGCTACTGAGCTTTCTGGGAAAGCATTCTGGAGATAAGTGGACCTGTTCTTTTAGATGAATTGGAAAACAGATTGGTGATAGAAAAAAAAGGAATGATAATCTCTTTTGATGTGCCTGGAGCTGATTTACTATTTCAGAAAGGGAAGCACAGCTCCGAGTGGCAGGACCACAAAGCTCTGCAGTAAACACAGCAGAGAAATCATTCCTGCCAGGTTACCCCCGACTCTCCATTTACAGGCTCCTCTTACAGGTGTCTCAGGCCTCTCAGTGATGGGGTCCATGAAAGAGAGTAGCTTGACATTGGGGCCTAATGAAGGGGGGCTCACTTCAGAGTGTATCGATACCTATGGTGTAGTGGTACAGCCCCCATTCTCAGCCCTGCCTGCATATTAGAACCCTCCCAAGGGGCTTGGAGAAATACAGATACTTAAGCCCCAGACCTTATTGATTAGATTAGAACCTGTAAGGCTTCGGGGGTAGGCGCTGGTATTTAAAAGGCCACCAGGTGATTCGAATAGACAGCCAGAGCTGTGAACCACTGTCCCAGGACTTGAACTTCTTCAGGCTGAACTCTTTTTACGATTCTTTCTCGTTCCCAGCAAGAAAGCCTGCTGCTCGGTAAAACTAAAAGTCCTGCTCTAGCATAAAACTCCAGTCTCTACCATTCAGTTCTTTATCCCTAGTTTCATGGTGGTGGGGAGAACATGAATTGCAGCAGCAGTTGGAGAAGCTGGGCTTCTGTGTACTAGTTTTGCAACTCCCAGGGCATTTATAATTTCAAGGGAAATTGTTAAGCAAAAGTGTAGCTGAAGACTTGGGTTCAAATTCTGGATTTGTTACTTATTAGGTATGGGACTTAGGGAAATCACTAATCCTCTCTTGGCCTTTCCTTTTGGAAGATGAGGATAATGATATCTATATTTTGCATGATCAAAGGAGATAATAAAAATGTAAAATATAGACGTTAGCTGGAGTCTCTTTGCCCCATGAGGGCTATGTGAGACTGTTCAAATCCTTAATCTATAGATCGTGGAATTTCTCATGGGAATTTCTGAGCAACTCACAGCCTTGAGGTCACCTTAGATTGTGAGCACCTACCTCCACTAAATTAGTCAGTTCAACCATTGTCTTGCCACCCCTTGTTCAACCCAAATGTGCAACTCAGTCATTTTCCTTATCTTTCCCCAAACAAGCCTCTCACACGAGCACTTTTGAGTGTAGGTGACTTCACTGATGGTTTGGCAAGATGAGAGAAATAACACTGTAGCATCAAAAATGACTTATGACACAGTATCATGCAATCGTGTTTCTAAAGTTTCTTGGCCACCTCCATATTGTTTAGTCCTCACCTTTCCTGCTCTGGTCTTCCTTCTTGTCTTTTTCCTTCATCCCCAAGGTTCTGCATATTTCTAACATGAAATATTAACCTATCGTGTTTGTTTCCTTGACTCTCATTTTCCCTCCAGAGATATTATTAAAACATTTCCTGGCACATCCAGCCCCTCCAAAGTGCCACCGAGCTACAGTAGGTGAACAAAAAGCCAGCCCCTGACAGTGGCCAGGGGTGATGGTAACGGCAGGACCATGCTCTTAGCTCAGGCTCATGGGCCACAGGAGCCTCGCATTCACTGCCGGCCCCAGGAATGCCCCAGGTGGCAGAAGTCGGAACGGTCTAACTCAAACTTTCTCTGCTCTTCCAGGTTTAGATCTGAAGACCACAGTCTTCAGGGATTCAGCAATCCACTCTTTGAGGATTCAAAAATCCCATCTTTTGGGGGAATATAAAAAGGGCTTATATGGGCTTCTTCTACCTTGAACAAAAAATGACGCTTTGAGGAAAACAAACAATTCAGAAACCCAAGAATGAATGACATTTCGTCTGAAATACACAAGTTTACAAAAATTGAAGGAAAATGCACTGGGCAAAGTGCCCCTTCTCAAACACCACGCATTCAATGGGAATTTAGAGTCACGTTGTTGTCCACAGGCATCCGACCAGCAAGCCTCCCTGGGAGAGCCTCAGCCCTGGAAACCAGGAGGCATTGGTGCCCTGCCCACATGTGGGGACAGAGCCAGGAGTGCTGTTTCCAGGCTCTCGGCCTCACGTGGAAAGGTGCTGGCTCAGGTAGTAAATGGCCATCAACTGTGATTGGATGGCCATCATCGTGGCTAGTTGGCTGTCAGCTGTAACCAGTGAGCCATTGGCAAGCAATATAACTGCTGTGGCTACGCTAGCAGCATATGGGGGCTAGCAAGAAGATGGTGGCTGAGCTAGCAAGCGGCGGAGTGTGGATTGCGGATTGCAGAGAGCAGATTGCAGCTAGCAAGTGAGGTTGGTTGGCAGAGAGAAGTGGATGGCAGGTTGCGGATCCTGTGGCTCCTGCTTCCTGTGTCTCCAACCCAGCCACCAGCGAGACTACAGTGGTATGACTCCCCTATCTATGGCCCCGTGGGTGTTCCTTTTTGGCCTCACCATGTCCTGCGTTCTTATGTGGGGAGTGGGAGCTGAGACCCCGCAGGCCTCCCCACACAACACCACAGTTCCCCCATTTGTTCTCCTTCCTGGCTGATGATGGAAAACTAAGAGTCTTAAAGCAGATAACTGAAAATAAAAGGGATCCAATTGGTTTCCACAGTGGAGGACCAGCTCCAGGAAGCCATCTCCCCTTCTCTTCCCTTGCAGATATTTCTCTGCATCCTGCAAGACCCAAGGTGGCCTTGCAAGGTGTCCCTGAGAATCATCTCTTCTAGGCAGAGTTGATCGGCTTCCCACCAAGCTGCCATGGACTCTGTTCTTCCCTCCATCAGAACAGACTTCCCATCTGCTTTCATGTTGGCTCCTTCTCTTCCCCCACCACCTGCACTAGCTGGAGAGGTCCTGAAAGACAGGAAACACTTGCTTTCCAACACATAACACAGTCTCTGGTGAGGAGAAGGCATTTGATAAACGGTTGCTCTAAGAATCAATGAATGAACGAGGGCTCACCAAACAACAGTGCTGAGTTTGCTAGTGTTATTTATTTTAATATCATGCAAAATAGAGTGGGCATTATCTCCTGTTCCTCTTTTGTGATTAGTTAATCAACAAGTCATGACTAAAGACAGCTGGAGCCTAAGACCCAGGTGAGAGGGAAGCAATGGTAAATACATTCTTCGAGAGGTTTATAATCAACTGTAAATAATAATGCTACATCACATTGTTAGAGCCATTCTTTAGCACTCAGCCTTCCTTTAGCACTCATAAAGTGCTTTGCTTAATTTAAAAATATCCTAACAAGGATGCACATTTTACAATTACTTGACAGTAATTATCAGCTAGCCCGTGATAGGACAGGATTAAAATTCAGATAGAAATTCAGATAGAACTCTGCTCTCATATACTTTTCCTTGGAATAATTCATTTCTTGAGAGAGAAGGTAAATGCTTCTAGCAGGCAGGGATGTGTCTCTTCACAGCAGAAGGCAGGGCTCAGTTCCCAGCGTCCCCATTTCCTTCTTCCACTGGGATCCTCTGAACCTGCCCTGTGGCATATATGGAGTTCTTTGCTTCCAGGTCCATGCTGGCACTGGGGATAGAGATGGACAATTGCCAAGTGCTGAGACATTTTCAAACCTCAATGCTCAAGTTTATTCGGTGACATTAGATTGAGACAGCATAGACAGCATGACAAGTACTCATTTATACTTCATGGAATGTCAGTCCATACATATTTACCTTCTGTGTGCAGGTACAATTCTAGAAGCTAAGGATTCCAAAGTGAACAGGAAAGTCATGGTCCCAACCCTGATGGTCTAGTAGAACAAAAATGACATTTAACAAAGAGTTGATTATAAATGTACAAATTGCTGTGAAGGAAAAGTGCAGTGCAAGTCAAGTATACTATAATGGGAGTACTGGAGGCTAAGGACAGGGTCTCCATTTGCTATTGTGCAAACTGTAGTCTATGTGAATGGTGTCCCCTGTAGTTGTGTATTGTATAATCTAGCTGGTCAATATGGCAGTCCTGGCTGAGAAGGAGGAAATGACATGTAAACTGAAAAGGATTGGTCAGGTGAAGAGAGGAGGAAGAATCGACATGTGCAAAGGCCCTGAGACAGAAAGAAGCTGAGTATGGACAAAGAACTGAAGGAAGACTAGTGTGACTAAAGCAGAGGGCTAGGAACAGAGTAGTGGGCACTGTGCCTGGAGAAGGAGGAGGAGCCAGATCAGGCAAGGCCTCCTAGGCATTGCAAGGGGTTTGGATACTGCAGCAGGGCCCCTGATCCACGGCTTTGACTTGTTTGTGGCTTCAGTTACCCACAGTCATTCACAGTCTTAAAATATTAAGTGGAAAATTCCAGAAATAAACAACTCATAAGTTTTAAATTATACACTATTCTGAGTAACGTGATGAAATCTCTCGCTGTTCTGCTCCGTCCTGCCCTGGATGTGAATGACTCCTTTGTCCATTGTATCCATGTTGCTTATGTTCCTTGCCCGTTAGTCACTTAGGAGCCATCTTGGCTCTCAGATCAGTTATGAGAGAGCGAGCGAGCGAGAGAGAGAGAGAGAGAGAGAGAGAGAGAACATCCACATAACTTTTATTACAGTATATAGTTATAATTATTCATTTTGTTATTACTTATTGTTAATCTCTTACTGTGCCTAATTTATAAATTAAATTTTATCATAGGTATGTGTATAGGGAAAAAATAGTATATATAGGGTTTGGTGCTATCTGCAGTTTCAGACATCCACTGGGGACCTTGGAACGTACTCCCTATTGATGAGCGGGACGACTGTATTTTAAGTGCCATGGGGAAACATTTTAAAGCTGGGAATGGCATAATCTGATTTATGTCATTTTGGCTATCACTGGGGGATGGACTGGGGCTGGGGTGGCAAGACTGGAGGTGTCGAGAGCGCTGCTGCCAGAGTCAGTCACACAGTGCCTGGTGCACGCTGGGTGCGCACTGAACCTTGGCTTCCTTATCCTACTCGCTTACAATGCTGACGAGGTTTGCAATTCCCAAAGCACTTTTAATTCGTTATTTTTTTTTTATCTGCTTAGTAGCCCTAGGAGGTGAGGTTGGTTTTATCAGCTCCCTTCACACCTGCAGTAACTGAGATTTAGAAATGGCTTTCCCAAGATCCAAAAGCCAGTAACTCCTGGAGCTGGTTCTCATATCAAGTCAAGGACTTGACTGATCCCTAATTCTACCATATCATGCAATGTCCATACTAATCATAATTGCTTACATTTTTAAACACTAAGGAGTAATTTAAAATTTCCAGGAGTTATGATTTACAAGCAGAAAAAGAAGAAAAATACTAATGAAATCGCTGGTATTTTCCCTGGGAACAGCCTGGGTCATCCCAACTTCAGATTGAGTTAAGAACGCTGTATTTGATCTGCGTCACAGTGGTTCTCTCTTCTTTTCATCTTTATTTACCCCAGTGTGGCCCACAAAAAAGGATCCAGTGTGCTCCAAGTCTCAGAAGATATATTTTTGCTCATTAATCACCAAACAGAGGTTAAGACATAAACAAATCAACATTATTTATACTGAATGAGGCAAACATTCCTTTCAAAGGCTTTTGTTTCCTCTGGGAACATGGGCTACCTGAGCCCTAGCCACCAAAATATGTACTTAATTTCCCTTTTAAGGAAATGCCACCTCATTGCCAAACCTCAAATACAACATCCCAAGTGGAAGAAGATGTTTCCAGTATAACAAGGAGAAAACTCAGATTGAAAAGAATCTCAGATGTCTTCCTCTAGGGATTCCATCTACAGCTGCCTGTGGATAGTGTTTAATGTTTTGCAAATCTTCAATTGAAAAGAGATATTCATCACAATTGTATTATAGTGTTTTTCCCCAAAATCACTCTTTGTCTAGGAGCCAGCAGCTCAAATTTTGAACAAATCCTCCCCAGACCTTATTTCCAATGGCCTCATTAAGGAGGCACAGTGAGGGAGGATCAGGCTTCTCTCACCTTTGTCCCCGACGCTGGGGAATGCTACAGAAGTTGTGAGCTTTGGGTTTGAGGACTGTAATATGTGATTGGCCCTCTTCCCTTTTTTGTTTTTTTGACCAGAGTTTTGTCAGAGTTAATTCACTTGGATTTGTTGTTTTGCCCAAATCTCTATGGAAATTACTAATCCTGAGCATTACAAGCATAGTCCCCAAGAAAGCATAAAACTTAGATGTGAAACAATATGGCCCTGTATGAAATAGAGGATGGTAAACATGAAGAAGGGAGTTTTTCAGCAAGCTGGGTCGGCGGAGGGGTGGAAGATACTAGAACCCAAAGTTGCCATGGCCCGAAGGTGTGTTCAGTGGAAGGTTTGGACATAGAACTCAGGAGAGATGGCTTTGAGAATCCAAGGCTGCAGAACACTCCTGCGCCCTCCTGGGCTTCATTGTCACCACTGAGCATCCCACCCCTTTTCCCAGGATACCTGCCCAAAGGTGGAAGAAAGGGGTGGGTGCAGATTTCGTGCAGCTGCATTGCGGGGGTTGGATCTCAGTTCTGGGGAAGACCCTCGGGAGGGGGGGAAAGAGCTGACTGTGGCTATCACACAGAAGCAGCAGCAAAGGTGGCTCCTAGGACACTTGCAGAACCTACTGCAAGCTTCCTGGACCTTGGCCCCTACCACCCCCACCACCCCCCAGCACACAGTTTTCTCTCTCAGAGGCTCTTGGCAATACCTTTAGCATTTACCACATCTGATTATTTGTACAAATTTGTATCCTTTAGGGTTCTTCTATCCCAAGTGACAGAAAGTGACTCGATTAGCCAGGAGAAAAGGGGTTTATTGGGAAGTAGGTCAGGCACTCAGAATCCACAGCACTGCTGAAACACCAGGTGGGAAACAGACAGGAGGCAAGATGGCCCTGGGGGGCTAGAAAAGGCAAGACCCTGGAGTCACATTTTAGCAGGTCTGTGCTCTCAGGGTGCCACCCTGGGGACAAGGGACTCTGACGTCACAGCTGCTGGGACACCACTCAAGACTCACAAGTGGAGGGAAGCATCTATTTTCTGAGCGTGGTCCTGCCTGGTCCCAGTGATATTGGGGCACTGAGGGAGGCTCTGGGGAAAGGAAGTTTTGATTTCTCTTTTCAGAGGGAAGGTGCCTGGATTTACTATCCCACTAAGACCCAAACTGGAAGGAAACCACGGTGCTGTTAGGGAAGGTGCATGGGTGCTGTGAGGAGGGTGAAGGACAGGTTCATCACACTGTCTCACTTTCCTCCACGGGACTATGAGCCTTTCCAGGTAGAGTATCAGGTGGTGATTCTACCCCAGGGCAGAGTCCCAAGTTTAATGCAAATATCCCCAAACCGGAAGGGCCTCAGCTGGGCTCCCAGGAAGGAAACACCTTGGAGCACAGTGAGAGGTATCCACCAGCTCCTTCCTGTGTAACTGCTGGTGTGAACACTGCTCTCTGCAGGAGTTTAGGAAATGGATGACAGGATCCAGGGACCTGCGAAGAGTCTCTCCCAAATCCTTGGCGGTTGCCAATCCCAGCTTTTCAAGCAAATCTCCGGATCAAGAGAAAGGCGGGAGTGAGTGCAACTGAGAACTTTAGGAGAAAGCACATCAACTTCACCTTTGCCTAGGGATCGTGTACCATCCTAATGGCAAATGCCAACGTCCTTTGTCCCTTCCTTTTCATCCTCTCTCACCAACTAGGACTCCAGACTGCATATATTTATTTCTGAAGCAATTAGAAAAAATGCAACACCTCATAATGATGAGTATTTGAGTTATAATTTGAACCCAAACTGAAACTTCTGTTTTAATGAGAAGAGCATTGGCTCTGTGATCTTGGGAAAGCCACATCATCTCCTTGGGCCCCTGTCTTCTCCGAAGTGGTAGTGGCAGAAGGGTGAGCTGAAAGTGTCTGCATTCTCAACAGTCCACCATGCTAAATGAGCGACTCCACTGCTTAGCGAGGAGGCATATGAGCCTCATTTATTTGGGGCTGTACTCAGGATCGAGAGGAGCAGCTGGTCTCCTACGTGACTGCCATGCAACACCACGGCAATCTATTTCCTGTGCCTGTTTTCCCCCGTAAAGGGCTCTGATAAAAGATCCCAGAGGTCCTGTGGAGAAGCTGGGTATACATGCAGTGACATTTAGGGCCACGTCAGCATCTCAAAGCCAAGCTGGTACAGACTTATAGTTCACAAGATGATGCCTTTGGCTCATGTTTCGCCTAAAAACAAAATACAAATCCTTTAGGAATTCGAAATATCCTTCAGCAGAAAAGGAGGAAGAAGTGGTCTAAATCATGTGTTGGGTGGATAGGAAGAGAGATTACTATTGATACTCATCTTGGAGAGTCACATATTAGCATGTTAAGGACTCCTCAAGGTCCTGATTGAAGAAAGAGGTGTAACTTTTTATAACCTAGCACTTCCCAAACATATTTGAACATGAAATCTTTTCCTGGAATACTCATTAATTACTGGCAATTTTGCATTATCTATTTGTATACACACTTCTGTATAGGATGGGAACTTCCCATGTGCACTAACCCCAGGAGCTCTCCAGCCTCTCTGTAATAGGGTTGGGACATGCTTGTAAAGAAATAACCCAGTTAATAAAATCATTGAATAGTCTTTGAGTGCACTTGAATAAGGAGGTGTGTCCACCTTCCTCTTCCCTGCCAAACACCCTAAGATGAGTACTTGAAAGCCACAGCAGAGGGAGAATCATGAGGAAGCTGATCCTGGCTCACCCCTGCTCAGGGCCCAGATCATGGGAGCTAGAAATCCAGTCAGCACTGGAGGGCCGGCAGGAGAACTATGAAACAAATATGAGATGGCATCAAGTCCTACTTCAGGAAACAAACAACATAATGGCTAAAAGTGGCAGAGTTTAGTTGCCTGCAGTTACTGAAGAAACAAAATTGTTTTATGTTTATGCCAAGCAAGTTAAGACTCTTCAATAATCTTTTAGATTAGGAAACTGAGGCTATCACATTCAGTTCTAAGGAAAATTAAATTGTGCATGGTTCTTGGCATATTACTAAGTGCTCTGTAGATCTTAGCTTTTATTATTTCAAACAGAGAGGAAAACATGGCAGGAAACAGCAGAAGCTCTGTGCACCCTGCATTGCCTCCATTTCAGCAATTGTCATGAGCATTGAAAGTGGAACTTTGTATGCCTACCTGCTAGACCTGGCACATACATGATGAATGAATAATTAATGCATGGAGTTAATAAATTGAATAATATTCCTTTTTCAATTGCAGGAGTTCGGAGGAGACTTGGGGAGGCTTATCTAAGACTGTTGGGACACTGAATAAGGACAGTGATAAACTTGAAATATTTTCTTTGAGATGTAGTTGATAATAAACTTCAACATCCAG
Organism: Rhinolophus sinicus; assembly: GCF_057876585.1. Classification (NCBI taxonomy): domain Eukaryota; kingdom Metazoa; phylum Chordata; class Mammalia; order Chiroptera; family Rhinolophidae; genus Rhinolophus; species Rhinolophus sinicus. The sequence goes on from NC_142506.1 coordinate 33,804,714, forward strand.
AGAAGTGATCCTCGGCCACTCAGGGTGCTGACTGCCTCATTGTAGTGATGCTTTTCTCCACCCCACCTCAATGCCTTGCTCCCATGGCCATGCGGTTGTGTATGGCACCACAGAAATCAAAGGTACGATAGTTGAGATCTTGTTCTCAAGTATCTTATTCAGACCACTATCTCGTTTACTCCCCCCAAAATCCTTGACTCCATGGGGACTGCCAATCCATGGACCCAGCTAGTTTTTCAGTTGCCACCAATCTCTTTGTGTTCTCAGTTCCTTTCTCTAGCTTAGAGTCTGGGGGAACATCCTATCCTCCTTGCCTCCCTCTCTCTTGGGCTTGATGAAATTTAAGTCTCCCCCTTCTCTGTGCCTGCCTAATAGCCCGACCTCCCTAGGTGGGATTCAAGGTCAATCCAAGGTCTGAGCGCTGGAAAAGTGGAGTTGCCATTTCTGGAAATGAGAGAAAGACATTGGAAGGAATAGGTTTTGGGAGGTGTCAGTAGGAGTTCAGTTCTGGATGAAGTGTGAGAAGGCTATCAGACAGTTGGACTTATGAATCTGTAGTTAAGGGAAGAGCGGTCCAGGCAGGGGATATAAATTTGGAAGTCAGCAGTACACATATAGTATTTAAAACATTGGGACTGACTGAAGTCATCCAGGGAGTGACTGTCATTGAGAGAAAAGGAAAGGTCTGATGCCTGAACCCTGGGACACTAACGTCATTCAGGGACATGAGGAGGAACCAGCAACAGAGACCAAGAATGAAAGAAGGAGAACCCAGAAAGTGTGGTGTTCTGGAAGTCAGGGAAAAACGTGTTGAAAGAGGAGAGCATGATAAACTGGGGGGAAAGCTAAGGGGGGTGTCAGACAAGATGAGGACCAAACACGGACTGATTGAGAGACTTAGATGTCATTAGGAAACAGTTTCAGTGGGATGGTGGGAGACACATGACTGAAGTGGGTTCAAGAATGAATGAGAAGGACCACCTCCTTTCGCCATATACAAGAATAAATTCAAAGTAGATTAAAGACTTAAATGTAAGATCTGAAACCATGAAACTCCTAGAAGAAAATACAGGAAGTAAATTTGCATACATTACCCTTAGTAATATTTTTACTGATATGTCCCCTTGGGCAAGGGAAGTAAAAGAACAAATAAACATGTGGGATTACATCAAATTAAAATGTTTTTTCACAGCAAAGGAAACCATCAATAAAAAAAAGGCAACCTAATGAATGGGAGAAGACATTTGTCAACAACAATACATCTGACAATGGTTAATATCCAAAATTTACAAAAAGAACTCATTTAATTCAACACCAAAAAACGAAACAACCGAATTAAAAAATTGGCAGAGGACATGATGAGGCATTTTTCTAAAGAGGATATACAGATGGCCAACAGACATATGAAAAAATTCTTAACCTCACTGATCATCAGAGAAATGCAAATAAAAACCACAATGAGATACCACCTCACCCCAGTCAGAATGGCTATCATCAATAAATCAACAACAAGTGCTGGCGCGGATGTGGAGAAAAGGGAATCCTTGTGCACTGTTGGTGGGATTGCAGATTGGTACAGCCACTATGGAAATCAGTATGGAGGTATCTCAAAAAACTGGAAATGGAATTAATTACCTTATGACCCAGCAATTCCACTCTTACGTATCTATCCAGAGAAATCCAAAATGCTAATTCGGAAAAATATATGCACCCCTATGTTTACTGCAGCACTATTCACAATAGCCAAGACATGGAAACAACTAAAGTGCCCATCGGTAGATGACTGGATTAAGAAATTGGTACATTTATACCATGGAGTGTTATTCAGCCATAAAGAAGAATGAAATTTACCATTTGCAACGATATGGGTGGAGCTAGACAACATTATGCTAAGTGAAATAAGTCAAATGGGGAAAAACAAATACCATATGATCTCACTTATATGTGGAATTTAAAGAATAGAATAAATGAGCAAACTAATCAGAAACAGTCTCAGAGATATAGAGGGAAAACTGAGGGTTGCTAGGTGAAAGTGGGTGGGGATGAGGGAGAAGGTGCGGGAGCTAGAAAGCATAAATTGGTAATCACAAGATTGCCACGGGGATACAAAACACAGTTTGGGAAGAATGAATGAGAAGGGAGGAATTGGAGACAGTCAGTAGAGATATTTCTAAAGAATTTTGCTGTAAAACAGAGAGCAGAGAAATGGGGCAATAGACAGGGATGTGGATAAAGGGTGTGTTTTTTTAATGGGAGAAATTATATTTGGGTGCTAATGGGAAAGTTCCAGTGAAGAGTGAAAAATGAGTGATGCAGGAGAGCGATGAGACAACTCCTGGAGCAAGTGGCCTTGAGCAGGCCAGAAGGGGTGCCCAGGAGGGCACGGGTCTCAGGAGCAGGAGGATCATTCACAGTGATCTCGGTGGGGTGGGGGAGGGATGCCGAGTATCTGAGAAACCATGCTGTGGGGGTACGTGGGGTGAGGGGAGAATGCGCAATTTCTTTTTGGATTGTTTCAATTTACTCAGTGGATTAGGAATCCATAAATGAGGATAGGGAAGAGGTATTTGAGGAGGGAAGAGTGTGAAAGATTCATCTATGAGATGAATGGTATGAGTGTCCAGGGAAGTAATTCTTAGTTTGCTCTGGGAAGCTTTTAGGCAAAATATCAGTGCCAAGCAGGAGGGAGGGAGAAGGACGGGAAGAGGCAGTCCTAAGCACGAAGGACCCCTTTTCCCGCTCCATCCAGGACTGGTTGTGCCACAACGGGTGTGGGAGGGACGAGTGGCATCATGTGAGAGGCCCTTGGAGGACACGGTGTCCTTGGGGACAGTGACATTCAGTGAGAACAAGGGAAGACAGTGAGGGCCAGGGGTTTGCTGCCCATGCACAAATGTGGCAATGCCACCTCACCACCCACCACTCTCCATCCATTACCTTGTTCTATGCTCTTCGAAGTCCTGTCACCACCTGCTGAAATGACTGTCTCTGTGAATACATTTACCTCACCTGACTAGAATGACAGCCTCCTGAGGGCAGGGACGAAGGGCTGTCTATTGTTTTATTCTAGTGTCTTGGACACCACCTGCTCCTAGGCCAGTGGTTCTCCAACTATTTACTCTCAGGACCCTTCTACACTCTTGAAAATGGGTTATATTTGTTAATATTTATCATCTTGAGAACTAAAGCAAAAAATTTAAAAATACTTAGTTTAAAAATATTTTCATTAATTAAAAAAATAAACCCATTACAAATTAACATAACCTATTTTTATGAAAAATGACTATTTTCCCAGACCAAAACTATTTAATGAAGAGAATGGCCTGGTCTTACCATTTTGCAAACATCTTTATGTCTGACTTAATAAAAGTCCAAGGATTTCACATCTGCTCGTGCCTTCAGTCTGTTGTGCTAGCCTTGGTCACGCAGCTTCTGGAAACCTCCACAGGACATGTGTGAGAGAATGAGGGTGGAAGAGACAAATAATGTCTTAGTAGTATTATGAACGTAGTTTTGCACCCTTGGATACCTCTAAAAGGGTCTTGGGACATCCCTGGGCTCCCCCCAGATCATACTTTGAGAACTTCTATGTAGATAATCTAAATATTTGCTGATTGACGGGCTGACTGACTGACTGAATGAACATTGGAATGAATGACTCTTTCGTTACAGTATGTCGGTTTTCTAACTGGGCTTTTTGCTGCCACTCAGGTCTCTCCTTTAATTCACTTTCCATATTGTTGCAGTGACATTTCCATAGCACATTCTACTACCTTCAGAGTCAAGTGCAATTTGGTAACATGATATCAATGGTCTCCAGTTCTGGCCCTACCCACCTCTTGGGTCTCTTCTTTTTATTCCCTGCACCCCAGGCCCTTGCTAGCCTCCAGATGTACAAAACTCCTTCTACAAAAGATGTACAAAACTCCTTGTACAAAAATTCATGTTGCTCCCACTGTCCAGAATATCTGTGTTCTTCTCTCCCCCTACCCCTGCAACACATTGTCTGGTAAACATGTACAGATCGTTCAGAATCTTATTAAAGTTCACCTGTCTAAAGCCTTGCCTGATGGTCTATCACCCTGACCCACAGATAGACAAAGAAGCACTTAGTCCAGACCTGCTCACACAGAACACAGAGACCTTCATATTCATGGCTGATGCCTCACAGCAACCCTGTGAGGCAGACACTGCTCTACGGCTGCAGTGTGGCCGTGTTGGGATGGAGCCCTGGCCCCTTTACGTCAAGGTTCTGGGATTAGGTATCCCTGAATCAAATACTGAGAAGCTTAGCCTAAAATGCCCCAGGTGCAGGATGTTAGGCATATGGCTTAATATTGCTAAGCCTCAGTACCCTCATCTATAAAATGGGATGCTTAGTGGACCTACCCAAAGGGTTTTGTACATTTTAAACACATTACTGCATGACAGTTGTTTAATACAGACACCCCCTGGCACGTAGCAAGTTCTCAGTAACTGCTAGCTCTTATTATTTATTGTCATGTGATTATTAGTTCTTATCTTTAACACTCTTAAGTGTAGGCAGATATTTATGTCCCTTTCCTCTATTTGACTTTTAAGTCATAAAAGCAGGGGTTCTGTCCTGTGTATCTATGTCTACACAGAACCCACCACAGTGCATGGCACCTAGTAGGTGCTCAATAAATAGCCCAAGAATGAAAGAAAGAATGAATAGCAAAGCTGCAGCCTAAATCAAAGGACATATATTTCATTTTACTAGACCCTATCTTGGTTAACTTTCTTCTCTGTCATGCAGGGACTCAGCTCCCGCTCCCTGCACAAGAACGCAGGATATGGTGAGGCCAAAAAGGAACACCCACGGAGCCATAGGTAGGGGAGTCATACCACTATGGTCTCACTGGAGGCTGGGCTCACCGGACGCGCGACCTGCCATCCGCCTTTCCGCCAACCGACCGACCGACGACTCTCCTCCACTCTCTCGACTCTGTTCCTCTCCTCTCTTCCGCTATCTTCTGCTCTCCTCTTCCGCTCTCCTCGGCTCTGCTCAGCTCTTCGGCAATCCTTGGCAGTCCTCGGCAGTCCTCGGCTCTCCTCTGTAGCTGCAGCAGTTATACCAGTGGCCAATCGGCTAACCGGCCACAGCCGACAGCCAATCAGCCACAACTGAGCCAGCACCTTTCCACGTGAGGCCAAGAGCCTGTAAACTACTCTCTGAGGCTCTGTCCCCACAGGAGTCATACCACTATATTCTCCATGGCGGCTGGTCGAGACACAAAAGCAAATGTCCGCCAGTACCCAAAGAGGGTTCTTCCTGCACCCCGGTCTCGCTGGCAGTTGGGCGAGACACAGGAAGTAGGATCCACATAATCCTCAATCTGCCATCGCGCTTGCTACCCCCATTTGCTGACTGTGTCATCCACAATCCATGCTTGCTAGTTCAGCCACGGCAGATATATTAGTAGTTAATGGCTAACTGGTTACAGCTGACGGCCAACTAGTCACAGCTGGTGGCCATCCAATCACAGTTGATGGCCATTTACTACCTGAGCCAGCACCTGTCTATGTGAGGTCGAGAGCCTGGAAACTGCACTTCTGGCTCTGTCCCCACATTCTCTCATGTTGTCTTCTGAATTACACGTTCAAGTCAGTGTCTTGGGAGGGGCCTGTATGGTGCCTCCTTTCTTCAGGGGGACCAGATGAACTTCAGTAAAATCAGTTTTACTCAGACGTTATTTCCTCAGAAGTAACCTGCAAAGAATTTGTGGGGACAGAACCAGGAGAGCAGTTTCTAGGCTCTCAGCCTCACGTGGAAAGGTGCTGGCTAGGGTAGTAGATGGCTGTCTATCAGCTGTGACTAGTTGGCCACCACCGGTTAGCCATTACCCACTGATATAACTGCCGTGGCTAAGCTAGCAAGCGTAGATTGCAGTTAGCATGGGGGATTGCAACTAGCAAGTGAGGTGGGTTGGCAGAAAAACCGACGGCAGGTTGCGAATCGTGTGGCTCCTGCTTCCTGTATCTCTAACCCAGCCGCCAGAGAGAATATAGTGGTATGACTCCCCTATCTATGGCTCCATGAGTGTTCCTTTTTGGCTTCACCATATCCTGCGTTCTTATGCAGGGAACTGGAGCTGAGACCCAGCATAACACCATGCATGACAGAAGTATAATTTAAGGAAAAGTGTTTGGTGCAGGCAGGCACTGCAACTTCCTTTGAGGTGTGCCATTTGAAAGTACACACATTTTCAGATGCAGAAGCAGACCGAGGGTGCCTGGTGGCTTCCAGGTGCAGACCCTCAGGCCTGCAGCTGTGCTCTCAGCTGATATAGTTCTGGTGGGCCCCTCCCATAGTGGACTTCCTGATAGGCCCTCTGACAGGCTCTGGGAAGGAAGGCTGTGGTTTGGTGGCCGTGGCTCTCACGTGCACTTGTCACTCTGAGCTTCTCCAATCTTCTTTTTTGGGGATGGCTGGGGTGGGGCCTGACTGGGAGGAAGGAAAGCTGGGTGCCAGGCCCTCCACACACTCAGTGCGTGGCCTTGCACACACCATTGTTTGTTATTGCTGTTATTATTGTCATTTTTCAGGGATTGTCATTGGAAGTCCATCCTCAGTCAGGAAGAAAACAGCCTATAGACTGGGCTGTGCTTCTTATGCTGGAAGGCAGTAAATCTTAATGATCAAGGGTGACAGTTTTGGAGTCAGACAAAACTAAACACAATCCTCAACTCTGCTTCCTTCTCACCGTCTGAGATTTCATGTAAACTCCCGAAGCCTCAGTTTCCTCATCTGCAAAACACAGATTAGGAGATGCCCTCAGGGCAATTGTGAGCGTTAAGTGAATTGGGATAGGCAAAGCTCTTAGAACGTTCCTCAGAAATTCTAGTTATTATTAGGACATATGACCACAGTATAAACTGGCTACATTTTTTTCTGGAAAATCAGTTTTACTCAAGAGTTGGGAACTTTTGAATTGTGATTATTTTAAGAGAGCAAGCACATGATATGAATATTTGACAAATTTAAAGATAAAATGGAGGCTTCAGAGAAAATAAAATTCTGCTTTTAATGTCCGATTTGCTCTTTCTAAACTTGACTCCAGGGCTCTCAGCCCAAGACCAGAAGTTCACCCGCCACTGGTGTGGGGGGACTTTAAGTCTACACATTAGGGCCCTGTGGGGACAGAGCCAGGAGTGCAGTTTCCAGGCTCTCGCCCTCACGTGGAAAGGTTCTCACTCAGGTAGTAAATGGCCATCAACTGTGGCTAGTTGGCCGTCAGCTGTAACCAGTGAGCCATTGGCCACTAATATAACTGCCGTGGCTATGCTAGCAGAGAATGGGGGCTAGCAAGAAGATAGTGGCTGAGCTAGCAAGCGTGATGGCGGAGTGTGGATTGCAGATTGCAGAGAGGTGGATTGCAGTTGGCAAGTGAGGTTGGTTGCCAGAGACAAGTGGACAGTGGGTTGTGGATCGTGTGGCTCCTGCTTCCTATGTCTCCAACCCAGCCACCAGCGAGAATATAGAGGTATGACTCCCCTATGTATGCTCCGTTGGTGTGGGGACAGTGTCCCAGAGAGCAGTTTCCAGGCTTTCGGCCTCATGTGGAGAGGTGCTGACTCGGTAGTAGATGGCCGTCAGCTGTGACTAATTAACCATCAGCTGTAACCAGTTAGCCAATTAGCCACTAATATAACTGCCGCGGCTGTGTTGGTTGGTCAGTCGGTTGGTTGGCAGGCAGAGAAGCGGACGGCAGGTTGCAGGTTGTGTGGATCCAGCCTCCACTGAAACTATGGTGGTATGACTCCCCTGTCTATGGCTCCGTGGGTGTTCGTTTTTGGCTTTACCATATCCTGCGTTTTTATGCAGGAAGCGAGACTAGAGACCCCACATGACAACCCCCTGCATGACAGGCCCACTCTGGGCAGCTTTAACAAATGCAAATTCCTGGGCTCCTGGGCCCACTCAGAGGGACTGTCCCCAGGACAGCAGTCCTTTTAGGCTATGGGGGGGGGGGGTTAGGGGTGGTTTGCCTTCTCTTTTAGGGACTCCTAAACTGTCACAGGTGAAACAACAATTAATCTGCTGCTTTGGGCTAGACCTGAGCTGATCTGACAGGGAAGGGGAGGGGTAATTTAATTCATTTCTCTACTCTGAAGTCCTTTAATACCCTGACATTTTGTTACCCACAGAATCCATATTCTTATCATTTCCTACTTGTTTGAATGCACTTCAGGGCTTTGCATTGTCTGTCTGGAAAGGTGGGCAGGACAATTAAGAATGTGGCAATTCTGGATCTTAAGACTATCATGTTAAGCAAAATAAGTCAGAAGGAAAAAGCCAAGAAGCATATGATTCATATGTGGGATATAAAACTGAAAGCAACAAATGAACAAGACAAACAAACAAAAACTCATAGATATAGACAACAATTTGGTGGTTACAAGAGGGAAAGGGGGGTGGGAGGCAGTAGAAGAGGTAAAGGGGATCAAATATATACTGACAAAAGGAGATTTGATGTTGGGTGGTGAGCACACAATGCAATATACAGATGATGTATTATAGAATTGTATACTTGAAACATATATAATTTTATTAACAATGTTACCCTAGTAAATTTAACAATAATAATAAAAAGAATGTGACAATTACCTCACTCTCCTCAGTGGCTCCTGTAGGATAATTAGATGCTAAAACACTAGTCAAATACATGGAGGCAGGTTGCGTAGCTGCCCCATCACACATTTCTGCAGCTCATGGCTTTACTATGTGGGGCACGTGACAACTTGAGGTTTCTATGTCCCTGGGTCATCATAGATCTGTTTAAGGTCAATTAGGACAAGCTTTGAACAAAGGATTAATATAAATCTGACAAATCAGGTTAGGAAATGTATTTGTTTTGTCAGATTTCTTGAGTAGTAGCATTTCTTGGTTTAGGCTGAATGATGGCATTCAACATGCATACTTACTCATCTTGACAGCTAACAAGATAAACATGTCAGCATGTGATTTGCCAGATAGGTTCCTATGAATTTCAGATAGAAGTTGCCAACAGTGCACATTTTGGAAAAGGGATGAATGTCGCATTCAAGGTAGTGGCTGTAAAACAAATTTGTTTCTGCCTATTCTGCCCACGTATTTGGCTCTGATGGCACCAGCCATGCTTGTGCCAAGATGGTGAGCTCACGATGAAGCATTGCGTTAGAGGGCCAATGGCAGGGACCTGAGAGCCTGATCAGGGTGCTCTGTGGGTATAGGCAAAAGACACAGCTAATTTGCAGCTTAGGGCACTTGGCTTTTTCTGCGACATTCACACAGCCACAGGTGTGCCAGGAGCTGTGGCACAAAGCACCTGGCACTGTCAAACTGCCTCAAGAGCACTGGAATCTGGCCCTGGGGAGGACCTCATGGTCTCAGAAGGAAACTAAAGGATGGCTGGGGCCTGACAGCATAACAGACAGGGGTCCCAATGCAGGGTGTGGGGGCACCCCTATGATCCCTTGCTTTGCCCACCAGGCATTGGCTTGGTAGAGACCACTGCATCAACTCCTCATTTCCCTGGGGACCGTGCTGGCAAGACACGGCACTTCTGGGTTAATTTGCTCCTTTAGCCCTGCCTGTGGTTCCTGTTGACAGGTGTCCCTGGACACAGGATCCTTCTAAGTTCAAGACACAGTGGAGCTGAATTTAGAGAACAGCCTTTCACAAGAGGGCCATGCCAGTACCACAGAAGACTCGCCCTCCCCATCCCACTATCTCCTGTAGTCTGATAGTTCCTCATCCATGTGTGTGGCCTCCCAAGTTACAATGCGAACTCCTGGGCAGCAGGGGTCTTGCTTTCCTTCCAGTAGCCCCCACAACCCAGACAGGCACTCAGTGCATTCTTGGTGTCGACCAAGTTACTGAAGACACTTCTTGTTTTGCCCAAATAGAAGTCAACCTAGACAATAAAGCAATGTTCCATTTCTTCAATGAGAAGATTTCCCCAAAAGTGTTTTGTTTTTTGCCAACTTGATTATACAAACTCTAAGGTATATGTTTTTTTAAGTATTTAATCTATTAACTTGGAATATACGTGCATTTAAAATCACACAGCACATGAAGTATTTTATTTTCACTAAAATATTTTATTGCACTACAGATGTCTTTGGCACCAGTGGACCACATGGAGATGTTGGAAACGTGTGGGGTGATTTGGGTTGTCACAATGACAGGAGGATACTGCATGCACTTGGGATGCAGGTCAGAATGCTAATGCATGGGTAATACCATTAAGGACAAATTGTCCTGCCAGCGTCCCAGTAGTCTCCACTGAGAAATGCTTGTCCATTCTTTAAAGGGATAGCAGGTGTAGTGGGAAGAGCACTGTCTGCCTTAGTGACTGACAACTTGGGTGGGAATCTACACTCTGATACTTACTTGCTGGGTTGCCTTTTGCTACCTACTTAACCTCTCTGAGTCTCAATTCTCATTTGCAAAATGAGGATGAATATACCTCACAGGATCCCTGTGTGGCTTAATGAAGGTGTTTGGCTCTGGATAGGTCCTAGTGAATAGCAGTTCTTATTCCAGATGGAGGGAGAAGATGCTCCATGTGCTGCATCCTCTCAAAGTGTTTAACTGTTGTATTTGAAGGAAACTGATGGTTACAGTCAAGTGGTGACCCTTCAACTGTGCCTGGACACTATCTTATGCTAAGAAGCAAGGCTGGCCTGCCAGGACTTTGAAATAGGTGTGTCTGTGAACTACAGCTGCACAGGTGGGAAGGGAGTTGGCAGGCAGAAGGGCTACATCAGCAAACATGGGCAGTGCCCACCTACTTGTGCTGGCTTCGGCATCAGTTCCCTTAGCGGTGAGCGGTGGCTTCCTTCTGCCCTAGCACAACCCTGCCTAGGTCAAATTGACTGATAATCATTGTCTTCTCCAGTGGGGCCAAGGCCCCGTGGATTTCACCTGTGCCTTCCAGACTCAGAGAGCCTCTGATGCTTTTGTTTGATGAGCTGCTGGCAGCACTCCTGGTGGTACTCAATTACAACCTGACTCAACTGAGAGCTTTTGGTCTCAGGTTATGAAACAAATACCCACTGAGCCCTGGATAACCGAGCTCTGAGGCCATACAGATTTCACAACATCTCTCTTGAAAAATGAAGTGACCAAGTTCCCGTCTATTTGGATTCTTATCACTCTCTTGTGTTATTGCATTCTTGCCTCCAGTTACTGCTTTTGGTGAATGCTTCCTCATACCTTCCCCCACCTCCCATCCACTTGCATGTTCTCCCTGCATGAGACAGCATGCAGACCTGGGCTGCTTGAGACCTGGAGGGTCTGCATCTCAGAGTGATGTGTATCATGGGGTGGTTGGATATATCCAGGATTTTACTGACAGGACATTTCTGTATTCCATCCTCTACAAAAGCCCATTTATCAAGAACGTTTCTGGCACTTGCTAATAAAGTTCTGTGATCTTGGTCTTCCTAAGGAGGCTCACCTTTGTTAGGGTCAGCTAGCCAAGGGGACTGGGATTGACCTCTCTCCATTGAGACATGGAACAGGAAAGCTGTGTGTGGGGACAGAGTCCCAGAGAGCAGTTTCCAGGCTCTCGGCCTCATGTGGAAAGGTGCTGGCTCAGGTAGTAGATGGCATCAGCTGTGATTGGTTGGCCATCAGCTGTAACCAGTTAGCCAATTAGCCACTGATATAACTGCCGTGACTGCGTTGGTTGGTTTGTTGGTTGGTTGGCATGCAGAAAAGCAGATGGCAGATTGCAAATCGTGTGGATCCTACTTCGTGTGTCTCACCAGGCCGCCAGTGAGACTGGGCTACAGGAGGATCCCTTGTTAGGGTACTGGCGGATGTTTGCTCGGTGTGTCTCCAATTCAGCCACCAGTGAGATTATAGTGGTATGACTCCACTATCTATGGCTCCATTGCTGTTCCTTTTTGGCCTCACCATATCCTGCGTCCTTATGTGGGGAACAGGAGCTGAGACCCCACCTATCACCCTGCGTGACACATGGTGCAGTGAGCAGGGTATGGTGCTGGCCAGAATGCCCAGAGGGGTAATAGAGCAGTTTTTAAACATGTGAAAGCTCAGTTTCAGAAGGCCCGTGAGAAGCTGCGCCAGGAACAGGAGGCATGGTCTGCCTGGGAGACTCGAGCCTCCAGCTGGCACACCACCCTCTTGGCCATAGAAGGCGTCGCCTTCCTTTTGGTAATCAGCTACTGCTGTAGGCTCCGAGGGTTGTGGACATCTAGCACTGAGTCCTCCACTGAATCAGATGCCTGACTGTTGTGCGGGAGACCCTGCTCGCTGCACCATTTGTCATATGGGGCGGCCTGCGGGGTCTCTAGTCCCGCTCCCCACATAAGAATGCAGGATATGCTAGGCCAAAAAGGAACACTCACGGAGCCATAGGAAGGGGAGTCACACCACTGTAGTCTCACTGGAAGCCGGAGTCACACGACCTGCAACCTGCTGTCCGCTTCTCAGCCTGCCACCCAACTGACTGACCAACCAGTGCAGCTGTGGCAGTTATATCAGTGGCTAATTGACTAACTGGTTACAGCTGACGGTCAATTAGCCACAGTTGACGGCCATCTACTACCTGAGTCAGCACCTTTCCACATGAGGCTGAGAGACTGGAAACTGCTCCTGGGACTCTGTCCCCACACTGGCACAGCGAGCAGGATTCCGACCAGGTAGGAATGGTGTCTGCCTCTGGGCAGGAAGACAGGTGGCCCCCACACAGTGTGTGGTACCTGGTGGCCACTGTTCTCAGGAGTTGGACCCCCAAGGAGGGTTGGGAGGGCATGGATGGCTCTCCGGCCAGCGTGGAGAGGGCCCTGCAGGTTCTAGCTGAGCAGCTGCCAGAGGAGATGAAGGGGACAGCCGGCCGTGTGAGATGGATGTTCCTCACCGCGTTGTGTCATAACATGGAGGACGCGCTTAATGAAACAGCTCAGGTGCAGGACCAGCAGCCCCAGGGGGGAGGCGCTGGAAGCTCGGGTCCACCTGTTAGAGGAGGAGCCCCACAGTGGAGACTAAGGCAGAGGCGGGTGATGCAAGTGGAGACAATGTAGCTCACAACCCCCACGCCCGGCCCATTTGAAGCAAAAGGTAAAGCATGAACAACATTTGGGCCCTGGGGTCACTGCTCCTGGCAACCCAGCTGTGACTGAGTTCACAACCTACACCCCATACACTCCCACTGAGTTGCAGGAGCTGGGGAGGCCGTACAGAGAGCGCCCTGGAGAGCCAGTCTCGGCTTGGCTACTATGTTTATGGGATGAGGGAACAGACAACATTCTCTGCTCCCCAGGCGAGATGGAAAAGCTAGCCTCCATGATGATGCATCTGTCCCTGCGACAAAAGTTACAGAATTGCCGTAGGTTGGCCCAAGACTAGGGCAACCACACTCTAATGGAGTGGCTCACTGCTGTGGTACGCACAGTATGGGGACAGGCTGGCGAGCTGCCAGACACCGTGAGTCAATGGCAGTCATATACAGAACTTACTCAAATCATCCATGAAATGGGTATGAGACATGCTATGTTCAACCCTAATATGCGGGGGCCGGATGACGAGCATTTTACAAGCAGCATGAGAGATCTGATTTTGGATACTGCACCTGTGAGTGCTTTTGGATCCTTGGTTGCCATTCTTATGCCCTACGTGGGATGGTGGATCCATTAAATTACAATTGCCATGGCCACCCTGGCGTGTGTTGAAAGCCGATGGCAAAGGAAGTTAAGACAGGAGGTCTGAGAAGTTAAGACCTGGAAGCCCAAACCAAAGGTAAAGGGGCGAGGTCGCGGGCCTCAGAGAGTAACACGCACGCAGATGTGGCGTGATCTCGTGGCAGCAGGGGTTGATCAGGAAAATATAGACCGACAACCCAATGCACTGTTGTTGGAACTTTGGAAACAGTTGGTTCCAGAACAGCAATTCTGGCAAAGCCTAAAGGAGAAGTCTGGGAAAGCGTGACCCATGTCCCTCCAGGACTTCATGCGGCCGCTTGAGGCCGACTCCTTTCAGCTTGATTAGTGGTGGGGCCAAGGTACCCAGTCAGAGTGGACGAGCAGGGACCGGAGGCCCCACGTGGACCTGTCCATACATTGATCCCTTTCTAATGTGCAGAGGGTTTGGGCCCTAGTTGACACTGACGCAGACTGCAGTCTTGTTTATGAGAACCCTGGCTGTGCCCAGAAAATAGGTGGACATCGAGGGACACTCCCTGGGACATTACTTGAACTGGACTGAAACTTTTTCTCGTGAGCTGGGTTCCTGACCCAGGGCCCCTTGCAGAAGATGCTTGTTGCATAGATTGTGAGGTGAGACCCTGTAGGAGTGGAGTGTGGGGACAGAGTCCCAGAGAGCAGTTTCCAGGCTCTCGGCCTCACATGGAAAGGTGCTGGCTCGGGTAGTAGATGGCTGTCAGCTGTGACTGGTTGGCCGTTAGCTGTGATCAGTTAGCCAATTAACCTGATATAACTGCCGTGACTGTGTTGGTTGGTTGGATGGTTGGCAGGCAGAAAAGTGGACAGTGGATTGCAGATCGTGTGGATCCTACTTCGTGTGTCTCGCCCGGCTGCCAACGAGACTGGGGTATAGGAACACCCCTTGTTGGGGTACTAGTGGATGTTTTCTTCATGTGTCTCCAATTCAGCCGCCAGTGAGACTGTAATGGTATGACTCCCTTATCTATGGCTCCGTTAGTGTTCCTTATAGGCCTCACCATATCCTGTGTTCTTATGTGGGGAGTGGGACCAGAGACCCCGCATATCACCCTGTGTGACATTGTGCCTTCCCAGGACATTGTCATTTGGTGGCTGTAATGCAGGGACTCAGCTCCCATTCCCCGCACAACACAGGATATGGTGAGGCCAAAAAGGAACAATGGAGCCATAGATAGGGGAGTCATACCACTATATTCTCCATGGTGGCTGGTCGAGACATAAGAAGCAAATATCCACCAACAAGGGGTCTTCCTGCACCAGTCTCGCTGGTGGCCGCGGGAGACATGGGAAGTAGGATCCACACAATCCACACCATCGACAATCTGCGCTTGCTAGTATAGCCACGGCAGTTGTATTAGTGGCTAATGGCTAACTGGTAACAGCTGATGGCCACCCAGCTACAGCAGACAGCCATCTGATTACAGCTGATGGCCATCTGATAACCGAGCCAGCACCTTTCCACATGAGGCCGAGAGCCTGGAAACTGTTCTTGGGAACTCTGTCTCCACAGTGGCTGTGCTCTCTGTTAATTGTAAATACATTGAAAAGAGAAATCCCAAATCCTGGAAAACATGCATTGTTTTGCGAAGCTGATACACAGAGAATTGCTAGAATCACACACAAAGCCATTACCAAATGTTTGGCAGGGTCAGGACAGTTAATGAAAGAAGAGAAACTCAGCAAGGGGAGGTTATGGAAAGTGGTTTAAAAGAGTAAAATATTAAAGAATAAGAAAGATCTTCGGGGAAAATGATGGATACTTCAAATATATGTGCAGTGCTTTTGTAGAGGTCTTCATTATGATCGTGCTGCAATTCAAAGGAGGACACTATTGTGTTTATGCTATTGTATCAGTCACCTCCAAGGGCCAAGTCCCCATGCTCTTGGCCTCACCTTGACCACAGTCAAGGCTTCAGGATGGAAGAAGTTTCCCTGGGGCTTTTACCTGGATGGCTCATATTCTTCACTTTCTTCCCGGGCTTATCTGATGCTGTCAACACCACCAGTGCTGTGTTTCTAACAGACACAAGTGGTCCAGAGTGCTGGGAGCATCAATGTCCCCAGGAACAGCCCACAAGCAATGTGGAGCCTGGAGCTGATGCAGAAGTAGTCCTCCCAGTCTGTGCCCAGGTGGACAAGTCTGAGAAGCATTCTCTACCCTCCTCAGAAGGGTGCTGGTGAGATTACACCTCAGTTGCCCCAGAAATGACCTTGACAATGCACCCTACATTGCGTTCCTTTCTTCCCTTCCTCTTTATGGTTCCCCAGTTGCACAGGATCTCCTTCTGAGTCAAGTGGCAGCACACGGGTATTTGACTCAGGCTCCACTTTGGGGGGAACCAAGTCACTACCATATAGACTATCAGAAAGAGTATATGCAACCCTCCTTTCAGTTTGGGTTCCAAGAAATAAGTCTAAGTTTTAAATATAGCCTTTATAGTATTAAATATAAGAGAAAATAAAATCTTATAATTTTTATTTAGTTTCTCAAGATACAACTCTAATCAATCCTTTATTTGCTATTTTTCATAACACTTGTTTATGTTTTAAGTAGATTTACTTTAAGCGGCCTTTTCCCATCAGATAATGGGGGGGAAATATATATATATATTCCCCACACACACACTCCCAGAATTCTATAACTGAGTTTTTTTCACTTACATTATATATCCATACATCAAAGATTCTTCTAAAATGTACATTCTGCCACATGGCTGAACCACTATTTATATAGTAAACCCACTATTACTGTATTTTGAAGTTATTTCCGTTTTTTAAATATTAGGTTGGTGCAAAAATAATTGTGGTTTTTGCATTGTTGAAATTTGACGTTTGACATTGGAACACATTCTTAAATAAATGTTATGATATGCATAACATTTGATATGATAGACATAATTTTAATGCACATTTCTCACTTTGCTTTTTTTGTTAATGACTTATTACTTGCTATTTATTTTAGATTATGGAAATTATGTTAGACAAAAAGCAAATTCCAGTGCTTTTTTAATTTGAATTCAAAATGGGTGGCAGAGGAGACAACACGCAACATCAACAACATGTTTGGCCCAGGAACTGCTAACGAACGCACAGTGCAGTGGTGGTTCAAGAAGTTTGGCAAAGGAGATGAGGGACTTGAAGATGAGAAACATAGTGGCCGGTCATCAGAAGTTGACAATGACAAGTTGAGAGCAATCATTGAAGCTGATCCTCTTACAACTACAGGAGAAGTTACTGAAGAACTCAACGTCGACCATTCTATGGTCATTTGGCATTTGAAGCAAATTGGAAAGGTGAAAAAGCTCGATAAGTGGGTGCCTCATGAGCTGATCAAAAATAAAAAAAA
This sequence comes from Rhinolophus sinicus, assembly GCF_057876585.1. Taxonomy (NCBI): domain Eukaryota; kingdom Metazoa; phylum Chordata; class Mammalia; order Chiroptera; family Rhinolophidae; genus Rhinolophus; species Rhinolophus sinicus. Next base: position 33,821,773 of record NC_142506.1, read on the forward strand.
TCGTCGTTTTGAAGTGTTGTCTTCTCTTATTCTATGAACAACAACGAACCATTTCTTGATTGGATTGTGACGTGTGATGAAAAGTGGATTTTATACAACAACCAGCAATGACCAGCTCAGTGGTTGAACCGAGAAGAAGCTCCAAAGCACTTCCCAAAGCCAAACTTGCACCAAAAAAGGTCATGGTCACTGTTTGGTGGTCTGCTGCAGGTCTGATCCACTACAGCTTTCTGAATCCCAGTGAAACCATTACATCTGAGAAGTATACTCAGCAAATTGAGGAGATGCACCAAAAGCTGCAATGCCTGCAGCCAGCATTGGTCAACAGAAAGGGCCCAATTCTTCTCCACGACAACACCCGACCGCACATCGCACAACCAACACTTCAAAAGTTGAACAAATTGGGCTACGAAGTTTTGCCTCATCCATCATATTCACTTGATCTCTCACCAACCGACTATCACTTGTTCAAGCGTCTTGACAACTTTTTGCATGGAAAACGCTTCCACAACCAACAGGATGCAGAAAATGCTTTCCAAGAGTTTGTTGAATCCCAAAGCATGGATTTTTACGTTACAGGAATAAACAAACTTATTTATCATTGGCAAAAATGTGTTGATTGTAATGGTTCCTATTTTGATTAATAAAGATGTGTTTGAGCCTAGTTATAATGATTTAAAATTCACGGTCTGAAACCGCAATTACTTCACCATAAATAAAGGTGAAGAGAATTATCTCAATGTATGTCCCTTGGGCAGGTTTTCAGCTCTTGTGTATCAGCTTCCTTATCTGCCACAGAGGGCAAGACTACCTCATAGAGCTGTTTTGAGAATTAAATATATTTTGTAAAGTGCCAAGAACAATGCCTTCTGCATACTCAGTGATCTATAAAGGTTAGTGATGATGGTTATGGTGATAATGATTATGACTCTTATTTTAGTAAATAGTTTGTCTACCTAGTTACTCAGTCCAATCAATTCCCAAGATGTGTGAATTCTGACTATTTTGTTTTCTTTCTCCCTCCTGCTGCCAGTACATTATTCAGGCCATCTCCTCTCTGTCTATAGTCCTTCCCCCAAGTGGTCTCCTTGCCTTGAGTTCTGCTGCTTTCAATCCATTTTGCCTTTTGTGATCAAAGTGGTCTTCCCAAGACAAAACTTTGAATAGGTGAACCCATTTCTATTCTTACTGGCATTGTTGGGAGCACCTACTTTTCAAACCTTCACTAATATTCTCTATAATTATTTTTAAAATGTTCTTTAAAATGGTATCACTTTATGTATTTCATTTTCTTGCAAAGGTTGAACTTTAAAAAACACATGCTTGCCATTTTTATTACTCCCGTTTCATAATGCCTGCTAATGTCCTTTGCCCTAAAAAGCACATATATTATGACACAGTAAATGCTATCTGTGTTATGGAGCTCAATTTTGGAACCAGGCAACACTTGCCCTGACTGGCCTTGGCTCTGGGCTTGAGGCCATACAGAAAAGTCCCTTTTATTGTTGCCTCTCATGGTAGGATGTCATGTGCCCATCTGTTTTAATTTGGCACAGCCCATGAGGACTTGAGAACAGGACCTTTTGAAGCACATAATAATCATTTACTCTAAGTGGTCTGTTCCTCATCCTTGGATCACTTTCTACATTTAGCTCCTTCCGGATGGCCATTTTTAGTCCAGACGACCATTTTGAAGCCTACTGCTTCTGGGGGCTAAATATAATTTCTCTGGGAAAAGGGCCAACTGCAACAGTTTATTTCCTTTTGGCCTGTGTCTTGAGGCAAGACTGAATGTGAGAAGAAATATGGAGCCAGCATGAAGAAAGAGGGTGGCACCTCGGAGTGCCAACCACCACTGCACACAGACATTCTGGTGACACAGTGGGGGCCAGAGGACAGCTGGGGTTTCCCCATTTTTGAGCTCCCAGAGGGTATAGGCAACTTAGTCATGACATGTGACCATGTTCTTTTGGTCTGAAATGAGAGAGGTGTTTGGGTGTGTGTACCTGCTCAAATCTTATTGGATGGTTATACCTGAATTCCACTTCTCATTCTGATAATTCACGCTGCTTGGGATAACACAGAAAGCCTTCCATGATCTAATCCCTGATCTTATCAGTCTTGACATTCCCCCCCTAGACCACAGGGATCCCAATTACCATACTCACCTCTCTAGCCATGTTGAACAACTACAGCTCCTCAAGTGCATTATCCTATTTCATATCTCTATGCCTTTGCAGATAGTATTTTCTCTACTTGGGTTAGAACTGGAAAACTACTACTCATTTTCAAAATCCAGACCCAATACCCTTGACTCACCTAAATAGAAGTAATTACTCACTCTTTTGTTTCTGTATGGCTCTCATTTTATACCTTTGCTCTTCTAGCACTAAATTTTCCATGCTTGTGTCTCTATTAGAGTGTGAAAATGCTGAGGGCAGAGATTATCTTCATCCATCCATCCATCCATCCATCCATCCATCCATCCATCCATCCAATAAACATTTGTTGAGCACCTACATTATGCTACATGATACTCTTACTTATCTCTGCATACCTTCTGCTGAGAGTGGTGCCAGAAAATAGAAAGTGCTCAAGAATGGGTGTTAGAATTGAGTTACTGAGAATGACTACATAACCCATTCCCAGCGTTGGAGAATTGCCCTCAGGTGCAGCATATTTAATTATCCTGGGCATTCATTCATGACTCACAGGTGGGGTTCTTAATGTGGTCTTATATATTTTCATTTCTGGTTTTCCAGACTCTAGACCCCTGGCTCCTTCCTCCATCAAGTCCCTCTGCCCTCTGTCAGCTTGATCTGTTTTCCAGACAGCTCCAAAAAACCTCGCTGAAGGAAATTGCCCTCTACCTGGTCTGTGATTAGAGTCCACAATGGCCATTAGGCATAGACCAGCATTCTGTAGCCATTACTTTTAGCTAATTATTTGTCTTGTAGGTTTTTTTTTTTTTTTTTTTTTTTTTTTTTGTCTTTTTGGGTGTTTTTTGGATAATTGTGTTTGACATATATTTTGTGCTACTTCTTTAAAAAAAAAAAAGATTAAGCCCTTCCCTAAAACAGTATGTGGTTCTATACTTCATTTTTCCCAAAAGGAACATTTATTATGTAAATTCCATAGTAACTGTTTCATTTTCTTTACTCTTATTTTAATGACTGATTTTGGAGTTAGTATAGTTTGAAATAAAATCTGAGAAACAGATTACATTTTTCCTATTTTTATCGAAATAACATTTTATAACATTAAATATGCTGTTTCGTTTTTGCACTTCAAAATGTTAATATAATGTTTTGGAGCATTTGTACTAAAAGATGACTTTTAGTGTTTTTAAACAGAATTCTTAGAGGGATATTCTAAGGACCCAGAATCTTGCTTTAAATTGCTGTTTAAGAACAATAATTTTCTTTATAAAACTCAGTGTCTCATTTCAGATTCTTTATAGGAATATTGGGAGGATCCCTCTGCCCTCGCCTCTGGGCCCATTCATCTCCCACTCCAGGCTAGCTTCCCCGTTCTCAGGCAGGCAGAGCAGGGCCTGCTCCAACCGGACACCCAGATCAGCACTGCTTCCCACACAGTGCGATTGGTCTCTTAATACATCCTCTCATTTAATCAGAAATTCCCACATGGCAATCATATCTTGGTGATGCTTTTCACTGTGTGGTGGTATCTCTAGGGAAAAGTCTCATCACAGTCCAATGTATTGGAGGGTCACTGAACCACTCACTTTCAGGTTTGTTTCCAAATCCCGAGTGTGTGAGAAGTTAGACACCGGACATCTCAGGACATAGAGCACACACTGGTAGATGTGAAATAAAAGTCCATTTAAGTCATCTACCCTTTTAGGTGTGATTATCCAACTGCAATGAAGTTCCCACAGCAGTGGAACTTCTTCCCACTCCATACCTGTGGCAAAGCGAAGAACAGATGAGACTTCAGACTTTATCTAAAAATGCATGTTTTCCCCTCATTTCTTAGAATTAAATTCATATGTGAGGTAGTAGAATGTAATGGGTTGGATCAAGGACTCTTGAAATCAGAAAAACTCAATTTAAAATCTTAACTCCACACTTCTTAGCTGGGTGACCTTAGGCATATTTTTTAACCTCTCTCAACCTCAGATTATTCACCCCTAAGATGGAGATAATGATACTGACCTCATAGGTCTGTTGAGAAGATTCAAGGAGACAAGTGCATTTAAGTGATACTTAGTACATAGGACTCAACAAACAGTAGGGAGGTAAAGAAATGAAGTAGAACAGGCTTTTGAAAGATCTGGAATATCCAAGACAGATTTTCTAGTCTAATTTAGGCCTCGAGATTTCTTCTCTTGTTTGGTGCTTCCTCATGCTGTTCTCCTTATGTCCACAGCATGTGGAACTATATCCGTGTGCAGGGGGACATCAGTTCAAGGGTAGTAGGCTGCTGTATGCCAGCATCTGACTTTATTATTGACCTGGTTTTTTTCTGTAGATGGTTTTAGCTTTCTAAAAACTCCATTACCTAAGGTAACCTGAAGACATTCTTTAGAGTTATAATAGCTTAAATAAAATATTGATCTAGATCAGGGGTTAGAAAACGTTTTCTTTAAAGGGCTAGATAGAAAATATTTTAGGCTTTGTTTCCCATATTGTCTCTGCTGCAGTGACTTTACCTTTGTAGCATGAAAGCAGTCATCAACAATACATACATGAATGGGCTTGGCTGAATTCCAATAAAATTTTACTATGGACACTGACATTTGAATTTTATACAATTTTCATGTGTCACAAAATATCCTTCTTTTAATTTTTTTAAAATGTGGAAAAAAAACCCATAAAAAATAGGTAGTGGATTACATTTATCCCATAGGCCATTTTGCTGACCCCTGATCTAGAATGATATTTTGTTAAAGATAAAATCTGGATGTGTGCTGGTTTGCTTTAGCTTTTCTCCTGTTAAATGTGTGTGTTTATTGAATGTCGACTCTGTGCCTGCATGTGTTAGGTTCTCTATATACATTATCAGAACTTCAAGAAGTCGTAATGAAAGGTTTCAACACCACAGTCTTCCCCATAAGTAACCCATAAAGAAGATAACACTTTATCTCCTTTAATCTTCACTCAACACTGCAAGGTAGATTTTATTCCCTATTTTAAAGTTGAGGAAAGAGATTCAGAGTAGCTACTTAGCTTGTCTAGGGTCACATGCTGTGGGAGAACCAAGATATAACCTAGGATTATATGATTTCAAAGCCCAAACGTTTTGCATTGGCATTCGTGGTTTCCCATCACCGCCAATCTTGTAATCATTTAGAAACTCATGAGGTAGCCGAAAAGAAGACCTGGAAAAGTGGGGACTGTGTTGAACAGTGACCTTACTTTTTAAAACCCAGGTCAAAGGTATTTCCAGAAATTTGGGTTCTGTTGGGGTGACACTGAGAAAGTTTGATGAAATGACCAGCAACTGAAATAACTATATTTGGTTTTGGTTTTTTAATCACATGAGCAAACATTACTATTATACAGGTCAATGGCCACACACGGTGATAGACACCCAATAGTGGAGCAATAATTACTGAGGTCATAGATCACTTTGGGGCAAAGCTGACGCAGGGGTCTTGTCACCGCTGGAAATGACATGGAAGTCAATGAGGCTGAGCCAGCCTGGACATACTTCAAGGTTGTCTGCATTAAAACGATGTCAGTTAAATAGAAGAAACTCAATGACAAAGATAAATAATAACAGCTTTGGAAAGGGTGGATTCAGGAAGCCCAGTTTCCAATTTGACAGAGTTGCAGTGGTGGCAAGTGATGATGGAAGGTTCCCTAGGAGAGCCATCTGCCTGTATTTGGCTTGACAGTAGAGGAAGGAGGTCAAGTGATCAACTTGAACTGTTCTAGAGGTCAAAAACAGAGAGGGAGAGAATGGGGAGGGGGAATGGGTAAAAAATGAGAAACAAGCAAACTAGCAAGAAAAACCTGAGGTTTGCAATAAGGTGGCCTAGGAATAGACTCTGAAAGGAAGTATGTGCGAGTTTGTTGTGGGAGAAACTAACCTATGGTGTAAAAATGAGATAATAAGCAAGCAGGAGGATCAATATTTTCTGACAGAGAATAGTAAGGAAATGTGGACCTACATCCATTGTCAAAGGGACCAGATTTCAGGATGTGAATCTGTAATAGCATATAGGAAAGTTTGCTTCTCCAAGGCATCATACCCATGGGCATGTGGAGAGCACAGGCAGTCCTAAATTGATGACAGGGGGATGTCCTAGCTTGGGCTTCTCCCAGAAGCAGAATGTGACACAAGAATTTGAGTGCAAGTAGCTTTTTTGAGAGGTGACTACAGACTATAAGGAGCAATTAAGGGAGTGGGGAAATGAGACTAAGATGGGAAGGCAGCCAAGTAAAGGGACATCATCACTCAAGTTACCACTGTGAACAAGCTCACCAGGAATGCTGGGCGCCAGTGTAGAATGTGGGCCTTGGTGTTATCCTGCCCAAGGAGAGAGGGAGCTGGAGTGTTTGCCCACCACCTCTCACGGTTGATCAAGGGCCTTTTCCCATTGGCTTCTGGGGGCTTCCGTGGGCACAGTCGGTACAGGGGGCTTTAGCAGTCAGAGACAGCTCTTGGGCCACATGTCACAGGTGCTCACTGGAAGTCGGAGTTGAGCTGGCACTTATGACAATGGTGAATGTCTAGAGGATATGACCAGGGCACTGACAGCATCTATGGCAGTACAGCCTCTGAAGCGTCATCTTGGAAGTGAAGATCTAAGGGTTATGGTTATACATGAACACATGCCCTTGGCTAAACAAGAAGGGGTGGGGGGTGGGTGGGAGAGAAGAGAAAGAAAGATTAAAGCTGTAGAGAAGGAGAAGGACAACTATAGAGAAGTTCACGAGAGATGTAAGGTGTCAGTGTGAGGACCAGAGCAAGAAAGCTGAAGTCTGGAATTTTCTTGCCTGTTTGCCCATTTTCTTATAAAGGATATTCTCTGTTGGGCTCAATAATTCAAGTACTCCATGTTTTCATGCCAAATATCATGCTGGTAGATATGAAGATAGATGCTTTTCTCCTTCTTGAGAGTGGACCCAGACATGGGCGAAGTTTGCCGTGTCGAAAAAGTTAAGCTGCTTTTGTTGGCATGGAAAACTCCACAAATTAGGGGATAAAAAAAACAACCCTGAATCTTCCTCTTAAGTGGTCTAGTAGTGAGACTGTGTTTCCCAAATGAATTCCTGGGCCAGTATAAACTTCTGCTGGGGTCGACTGCATTCCTCTCTCCGTCCATTCCCTAGAAGAACGAGTCCAGACAAGAGTCAGTATTGTGCAGGGCTGGGTGTGTCTCCATTCAGCAAACACGCCCCACTCACCCACTGGGTCCTGGAGTGGGCTCTCTCAGGTACAACTTCTCTTCCTATCAGTGGGGCTCTGATTTTCACTGTTATCCAGGAAATGACGTAAAGTCAAGGCATCAGCCCAGCCCAGAAGAGTTGAGCTGTAAGAGGCCGAACAGTGACCCCTCAAAGATATCAATTAGGTCCTGATTCCCGGAACTCGTAAATGTTACTTTATTTGGAAAAAGGGTCGTTGTAGATGTAAGTTGCTCACATCCCCTGTACCTAGCATTCAATGGCTACTCAGTGCACATGTTTTGACTGACCATTGATGGGACTCTGAGAGCCTTTCCTTTTCTCATTGAGCACAAGCACAGAGAATCAAAGTGCCGGGTGGGCGTGCTTGGTTTTTGAGAAGAAAGCTGTGTTTTTATTCAGCTGTGGCTGTATCATTCAACTTTTCACAGAAAAAAGGCAGCAAGAATAGGAAGTTCCAGTGTGGTAGAAATAGAATCTGGGAGGACACATATCCCCATCTGGAGGTATCTGTGAGTAGAGAATTGGAGTTTACTGAACCAGGCAGAACTGGAAAGCCCAGCAGCCAGGAACCTGCCCATACACTCTCTCATCGTCCATTTCTCCTTTCAACCATGGTTTACAGCTTGCTGCCCTGATCCCACAGGGTCATTTTCACTCCCAAAGGAAAAGGAAGTGAAAGAGATTGACGGGGTGCTTTCATGTGCATGAGAATTGCTATGCTTTTTCTGTGAACTCTGTGGGAGTTGGCATTCTGAGAGCAGCTGCCATTATCCCAGAGAGAATCCCCATGGTCTGGTGTGTCCTCTCACTGAGAAGCTGCTCTTCCTCTCTCCTGGCAGAAAGTGAACAGAGTGATTCTTATCCTCAGAGATGTTAAGCTCTGAGAGTATGAATGTGACTGCCAGGTCTAACTGATGACAGGAGCTTGGGCTATCTCAGATTCGTATTAATCTTGTCCCTGGTAAATGCATTTAGCAGGCCTTGCACTTGTCCAAGAATCTGCGATTCACTTACCACTGACCCCCTACAGTATGACTGTGAGATGTCTGTAAAGCATATACTTAAAAAAAAAATCTTCAATGCGAGAGATATACAATGCATTTTGTCTTGTGTGTCTACTTTGATCGTTTATTGGTAGCTGCCTGGGGCATTATGTTGAGAAGGATTCTGAAGTGCTGTGTTCACTTAATTATGGGCACCAGAAGACTTATAAAACTGTTTTATAAGAAATAAGCTAAAAACCAGTCTCAATAATGTGCATTTCTAAGCTTTCCCAGGAAGAATTTTGCTGCTTCTCTAGAACGCTAAAGTGGGTATGGTCATTCCTCTCTTCTTTGTGTTAATAGCAAAATTTCCCTCCCCGTCATATTTGCTTATCACCAGACATGATATAGTTCATGGTATCATTGAATGTTAGAGTTGGATGATTCTTTAAATAGCATTTAGTCTAAGTGTCTTGTTTTACAGAAGGTGAAAATGAGGCCATGAGAATTTGATTTTCACAAGGTCAAACAGCTAGTTAATATAGGTCTTCTGTCTCCCATTTGTCTTCTTTTGGACCCTGTGCCTTCAAGGCAGAAAATCTGTCATTGCTTTGGTTCTCTGCTAGTAAAAACTGTGGGGTTGTGTAAGATTGGACCAGCTGGGTATCTTGAGCTATAATAGTACCAATCTCTGTACCACAGAGCCTGGCTCTCTCACTTGCTAGTTGAGTAACCACGAGTAAGTGGCTTAATCTTGTTAAGACTCAGTTTCTTCATCAGTAAATTGGGGATGAGAATTAAATGAGATAATGAGTATAGAGTACGTAGCCTGGACCTGGATCAATGAACTTTGGCTATTGTTATCATCCGTAGAACAATCTAGTTGGACTCAATGATTCCTTCCCTTTCTGAGAGCCTATGATTTGGAACATCAGCTGACAATACATGGGATTATCCTTGAACTACCTGTGATGAGTCCCATGTTTTAATCAGGACTGTTCTGTCACAGGAGGTAATATGTGTAGAGTGAGTTCTTTGCTGACTACAGAGCATTATTTATTGTTTATCTCAGATAACGTTTATCATTATCATTAATACTACTACTATTAATAACTTTCAAGGTATATTTTATAAATATGACTCCGATTCCAATGACAAGTTTCAAATCCATGAAGGACTTTGAATTCTTAACCCTTTAAAGTACCAACTCTTTTTGCCAACCTTTATATTCTGACTTGTGTCTTTGAACTGTTTCTTCATATTAAGGTGGTGTTTTTCAGCTGATCTTTTTTATCTTGCTACAGTTTTAATTAGTATCATATTTATATTTGCTTTTTATTGATATCTTATTCCTGGGCTTGCATCTGTCATTTCATACAGGGCACAATTGAAAAAAACCTAATAAATGGATTATAAGTGTGTGTGTATATATGGCTAGGCTTAAGTCAACACCGGCTTCTGAAGAGTGTCAGGTATTTGTGAAGGGGACTGGTGTCTTAAGGCAGAATCATCTCTTGTGCCTCAGGATGTTGTTTGGGCCCAAGTCCCAAAACGTGTCATTTCTCTGCTAAACACATTAAGAGTTTGGTCTCCATCCCAAACTTGTAATCCTGACCCACACCATGTGCACCAGGAAATTGGCTGGGAAGTTGCCATTGACATGAACATACCTGATTTCCCACCATAAGTTATCTGGAAGCTCCAGTGAGTGCCCTGGGCCTGCACATCATCCTGTTGGAGATATTATCCATGTTCAGAATCCAATGGAGGGGCCTGGCAAGACCTAGCAAATCTTGTGTCCTTCATGGCTGAAGTTTATGGATATTTTAGGAAAAACTCACTGAACTTTAGGTCTATTATTTTTTCATAAAAAGAAGGCATAAAGATGATGTGAAAAAGTGAAGGCTTTGTGATCAGAGCACTTGGGTTAGAATCCTGGTGGGCCCTGCCGTGGCATTAACCATCTGACCCTAGGACTAGCTCCTGAGTCTCCTCAGCGTCAGTCTTCCCATCTCTAAACTGGAGGAGGACTATACCACCACTGCTGACTTATGGGTTATTGAGAAGATCAAATGAAATAATAGATACAAAAGGGCTGGTACATTCTTAAGTCATTTTCAAAAATAAACTTCTTACAATAATTATAATCATCACAAAGAAGCAAAGAACGACCAGTCTTGCATTAAAGTCCCAAGGGCAGAGGGTATGAGCAGGAGAGATATAGCAACAATGAAAGACACACCCTGTGCTTTTGAAAAGCTGAGCATGTGGGTCCTAATGGCAAACCAGCAGTGAAGTGTGGAAGTCAGGGCTTGGTCAGCCATTAGTGACGGAGACCACATCAGCATGGCTTTGCAGACAGGAATTTATAGTCTCTCATCACAGACAAGATCACAGCTGGACCCAGAGGGTTAGTGTCATTAGGACCCAGTTTCTTTCATTAAATGCCTTGGCTCCACATTCCCCTTTGTTAGCTTTATTCTCAGGAAAAATAATCCATAGTTATTTTATTGATCCCAGCAATAAAAGAAATTCTTATTCCCAACAAAAGTCTTAGAACTTGAACGGCTTGGATCATGTTGGTCAAGTTTCCTAAAACAACCACCATGGCCAAGGGCACACAATACGCTGATTCATTCATTTGTTCAACACATATATATTGAGTACCTACTGTGTTACTAGGACTTTTCTGAGAGCTGATGATATAGCAGTGAACAAAACAGACAAAGAATTAAATATATAAATAAAAAGGTAATTTCAGACACAGATTCAAAGTCAGAGGTCCTGGGTGGGGACCAGGACTCTGCATTTTACGAAACTCCCCAGTGAGCTGGACACCAGTGGTCCACATTGCCACAGAGCAGCCTACCCGTCTGTCTTCTCGTACCTTCACCTAAAGAAAGGAGAGTCTGTGAGACATCCTTTCAGGGACTTTGCTTCACCTTTGTGCTTATACCCTATGTCTTCCTGTTTGGCCCCAAAATATGGCTGGCTAGTCAAAGACAGGTACAACTCCCTACGGCCGGGGGCAATCCAAGCCAGACACAGCCATGTGGGGACCATCTGGGGAACTCATGTGGTTGATAGAGGTGGGCACAGCCCCCCACCGTCCCCGGCTAAGGAGAGCCTCTACCTCTGTGGCTGCATTCCTTCCCACAACCTGCAGGGGAAGAGATTCAATGATGTGCTCTCCATCTATTCATATGCATAAAGGTTTTGTCCCGTGGGGAAGTACATACACCCTGAGACTTATGGTTCAGCTGCCTGCAGGCAAGGGTGATTGGCTTAAATCAGTTTCCTATTATAATGCATGGGATTCACAAATCTTGAGATTGACAAGCTTTACTTCTTTTACTTCCACACCTAACTAATAAAAGCGGAGCGTTGGCCTGATTCGGGGCTCAGTCCTTGAGGCTGCAGTCCCTTGGCCCCGCTTGCACTCTATTCTTGTCTACTGTCTTTCTTAGCCTTGTGCCGCCCTCCTCGCTTCCCACAACTCTTGTCACCTGGGACGTGACAGGACAGTATAAACACAGTGTAAAGAACATGCCCCAAAGAAGCAGGGAGCAGTGTTCAGCAGTGTTCAGGGAAGTTTGCAGACATGAGCAGAATGGACAGCAACACACCAGTCCTTGCTTCAGGCTGGACAGGAAAACAGTGTGCTTGTATGAAGGGCACGAGTGGGAAATAGAATTGTCCAACGCATCACTTCTCACCCTAGAAGTCTTCATCGCCAGCCCAAATTCAGATATTTCTTGCAAATATCAAAATGAAATTTGTTTGCTGCCTCCCTTTCCAGTTTAGCTATTTGTGAAGATTCAGTCTGTGTGGGAACTAATCATTTTGTGTTCTAGATGCAGGTCTACATGTGTAGGGCCCAATCCTCATTTATTGTGGTTGATTATTATTCTGCTAGCTGTCCCTCCTTCTCTCCACTCTTCCTTTCAGAAAAGCCTATTGTGTCTCATTTCCTTCCCTTTTACCCAGAAGGCAAATCTTTGTGGAAAATGTTTCTATGTATGGTAGTCTAGAGGCTTGTTTCTTGGAGGCAAAAAGTGACAGTTGCTTTGAAAGCTGGTTTTACAAGCCTCCTGGTTTTACCAGAGGTAAGAAACAAAAGCTGAGACAGAACAGAGCCAGACAGCGCTTCTGGAAGCTTTTTATGTAAAGCTGTCCTGAGGCTATTTCAGTGAGCTTCTCTGACCCCTTTCCTAGCACTTCCTGTTTGCTTCCCAGGGAAAATTCTTCGGTTGTGTGAGTTCATTTTCTTCTGAACTTTGTAGCTTGCATTCCAGCCTTTGGTCACTATCTTTCCCTTTTGTGAAGGTTGGAGACCAGGGCCTTGCCATGCCATGTTTGTGGAAGTGCTCAATGGAGGTTTATTAAGCAAATGAGTGATTACTACAGTTGCGTGTGGGGAGGAAAAGATAATTATAATGAGAGGCCCAAAAAGAAGGCAAGGCACAGTACCCAACTAGGGAACTAAGCAAGTAGCGAATCCTTAATGGATGCAACAGGTATTATATGTAGAGGAAGCAGCTGATGTGATGCCACTTCTGGAGAGAAGGGCAGGAGAGGGTCCAGAGGATTCCCTCCTCTGGATCAATCACAGATCAGTCACTTAAACAGAAACACATTAAAAGTGGGGGCTTAGAACTCTAAGAAGACAGAGTGGAGGGGCCTCAGAGCTGTCTGGCTACTTGTACAGAAGAGGGAAGTGAGGCTAGCAAAGTGGGATGACTTGCCTAAGGTCAGCCAGAACCTTTTAATGGCAAAGCTTTGCAAGTCACAGGCAGAAGCCAGGAGGCCAAGGGCAGCTGAGATTCAGCAGGAGCATAATTCTTAAAGTCTATCCAGTTATATAATGAAGAAAAAGTTGATATCATTTAGTCATTTATAGATAAAGGAATGGTATTAGTCAAATTTTGACTTTTCTCACAAATTCTTCTTTTTGTGGTAAGATACTTGGTAAAGTGTGGACAGCTCCATTTGTAGAGGAGAATATTTGGAAATGAAATGGCAGCTCCTGGTTTCTCTCAATAACTGAACAGCTTCCTGCCTGAAGACACCTGGTTTTTTGGGATCTGACAATTTCCTCTTTTTAAAGAGCATCATGGATAGAATTTAAATCCTAACTTTTAAAATAATAAGATGACGTATTAATTTAAATCACATGTCATTTCCTGCTTTCAGCCCTCCAATCCTCTTTCTTGGAAAGCTTTTGTCCTTAACCAGTCTGCCCAGCCACCCTCTCACTTCATCACCAGTCTCAGCTACTGGCTTCGTTTTTTCTAAGACTAAGTTATGCACTGAAATTTATCAAACCTGGGAAAGTAGGTTATCTGTTTCTGTATGTGAGAAATTATCTCCTTTTTAATAATTTATTTTAAAAAGTCAGATGAATTGTTAGCAATAACACTTGGACTATGAGCGTTGAGTCCAAATGAAATGGTTATGGAGGGGGGTGGGAGAGGAAAGAAGAAATATAGTTAGGCAGTCACTTAAAAAATATTAGCTTGACCTTGTGTATTAAGGTGATTGGGGTAGAAGTAAGTTCAGATGTGACATACGGGTCTGACAATTAAGTTCTCACACTCATCCTAGAAAAAATGCTACATACCTCATTGCTGAATATCACTACAGTCACCTTCGAAGTACTCCCCTTGGGAAGCTATGCACCAACGCCAGCACCTAGTCCACCCTTCAAAGCAATCTTGGGACTCTTTTTGTGGAATGGCCATCAGAGCTGTCATTGTATTACCCTTGATGTCCTGAATGTCATCAAAATATCTTCCTTTCAATATTTCCTTTATCTTCAGGTAAAGAAAGAAGTCACTGGGGGCCAGATCAGGTGAGTAGGGAGGGTGTTTCAGTACAGTTATTTGTTTACTGGCTAAAAACTCCCTCACAGACAGTGCCGTGTGAGCTGGTGCATTGTCATGATGCAAGAGCCATGAATTGTTGGTTCAGGTCATCTAACTTTCTCATGCAGCCTTTTCAGTGCTTCCAAATAGTAAAGTTGGTTAACTGTTTGTCCAGTTGGTACAAATTCATAATGAATAATCCCTCTGATATCACAAAAAGTTTAGCAACATCGTTGCAACAAGTTTGCAAACTCGTACTTTCCTAAAAGTTCCAATTAAGATCATGTATCACATCACCTCCCTGATTTGCATGTGATAAGGTACAGTTATGAACATAGCAGACTGTTTGCATGGCAAATTTTAAGGAGTAGCTTCTTTCTTCTGTTATCAAGACAGTATTTCAACCGTTTCTATATTAAATTTGTAGGCTGGAAAGCCTTTGTCGCCATTAATTATTATCTGTTCAAAACTAAAACTAGTGGCAATAGATTGGTAATAAAATGGGATGAGGCAGAAAATCTTGCAGAATACCTTAACAGCCAGAAGTGCTGGCAAAGAGCAGACTTGGAATTATCTGTGCTGAGAATATAGCCCACCACAGGGCAGGAGGAAGAAGCTGTCTTTCAAGGGTGGAAAGTACCTTTTAGATACCCTTGTCCTGTGTCCTCTCCGTGTCCTCTCCTCTCGCTCCCAGAGGGTCAAGCTCCTTCCATAGCTTTGGGGACCATGTTTTCCCTCCACATGTATCTGACATTAGTAGATACCCCCATCCCCACCCTGCCACTATCATCATATTTTCTTGGTTCAGTTTAGCTGACAATACATTCAAGTAGATCCATTCCAGCCAAGATAAATACTTTGGTTCTCAAACTATCTGTACACGAAAATCATCTAGGGAGATATTAAAAATACCGATATCCATAGCTTACCTTCTGGGAGCCTGATTTAAGTGGCTTGGGTGAAACCAGACCTTCAAGTTTTTGTTCTGTTCTGGGTTTTTTTGTTGTTTGTTTGTTTGTTTGTTTGTTTAGCTTTCTACACTGATTCTAATATATGGCTAGGGTAGACACTTCATGAATTGGAGAAAAGCAGAAACACTTCAGGAAAATGTGCTTGGTTCGCCTGGGAGCCCTCAAACCTGCCATTCCCCAGAAGACAAAAGTGTGTTGGACGGAGGAGGCCCCCACTGGCCAAGGGCCTCAACCTCACTGCACTCAGGGTCCTCACAGATGAAATCAGGAGGGTGGGCTGAGTCTTCATTTCCTCCAGGTATCTGGGAGGTGACACCACGACTCCTGCAGGATTTCCATTCCTCTGTCTGAGGTACAGTTAGAAAACCAGCCCTCTTCCTTCGTGGCTCCTTTAGCCCAGTTTGTAAAAGTGACCCCACTTTGCCCTTTCTTCCCTCAGATGTCAGTTTTGGCATAACTTTAAGTTGGTGAATCACATTCTATAATCACAACACTTTCTTACATTCAACCCCCATTGGCTTGAGATGGCCATCACAGTCAGAATGTTAGGTCCCAGATGACAAGCGAGCTCCCCCACTGCCAGAGGTAAAATGATGAAGCATAATACCTCAAAAGGTGCCTTGGACTTGAGGTCTCTAGCTTGGCAGCCCCAGTGCCCATGACACTTAGAAACTATGTAATTTTACTAACAATTGTCACCCCAATAAATTTAATGAAAAAAAAAAATCCCCACAAATCCTTGGTTTAAACACAAAAGACATAAACTCTACTTAGCCATAGAAGACTGAAGCAGTCATATGAGGTAACGAAGAAAAGATGGGTTAATAAATCTTAAGGGCAAAACTGAAGTGCAGGCAAATTAGAAAAATGCAGATTACATTTTCCCTGAAATGGAGCCCACTGTGAAAAATAAAATAAGACAGGAGTTTTGGGCTGAAATATGCTGAGGGCTCGCTGAACTCAAGCTGTGCATGAAAGCAGTTCAAGGTGCTTACGTGAGTGTGTGCATGGTTCTTTTTTTTCTGTCTCTGAACCTGCTGCTGAAATCCATCATCCTGTCCTTTTTCATAACCTTCTCTGCAGGGTAGATGTACTCTCCCAACTGGGGTTCCATTTGCCCTGCCAAGTCCCATTCTGAAAATCAACTTACGAAAGGGCAGTTTTAAGAAGACATGAATAAGGCTGAAAACTAGGGAGCAACCTAAAGGAAAGGCTTAAGTTTGGAAGTGAAAGAGCATCTGAGAAGCCCTGTGGAGTGAGCTCATATTTCCTGAGGATCCTGCTGGCTTGTGCCAGTTGAGATGACCGGTCTCTCCAGATGGGACATGCGACTTTGTGCACTGGACTGTAATTGACCATGACAATTGCAGTCTTCTTACTGCATCAAGAAAAGGAGATATTCCAATAAAAGCAGCAACCAGAGAACCACACGACTTGAGGCAAATGTCCTATTAAAACTGTAATTGTCTCTGTTAGAGAAATTCCTCCCTATGTTCCCATTCTTTGTTTCATGTACCTAATTTTCAATAGTTTTCCTCCACCTCCCTCCCTCAAATTTCCTGGTATCTCTTTTGTGGAAAAGAACCAAAGGTATTGCTAACTTCTCTTACTGTTTGGATATGTAAGAAAGTATTTCCTTTTAAGTTTCTCATCATCGAGCCCCTTGCCTTGGGTATTGCATTTTCACATCCATTCACCCACCCATCCGTCCACTCATCCAACTATCTATCCAATATTCACGCATTTGCTAAAACCTGTGAGAATATTGGTTTTTCCCAGAGTTGTTCCCTCTTGTTTTGGCAATAACCCCTTTTTACTTTTGGGGGAAAGCCCTTCATTCATTTTTAATCCATTTAGTTCAAGTGAGACTTGACCCCAGCAGCAAGGGTGGGTACGTGATCTAGGTGTGGTCACTGCCTCAGTGACTGGATTAATTGGGCAAATCAGAGTCAGTCTAACTCCTTGGTCTGTGGTTAGAACTCTTGGGACAGGGAATCTCTCACATAGCTGATATTGCCAAGTTATAGGTATGTCACCTTGGAGTGACAGCAATGATGGAAGAGTGAGGTCAGTAGAGAAGAAATGGAACTGAGAGGTGATGAGGGGGCAGCCAATTACCGGCAGCTTGGTTGAGCCCCTTAGTCCAGCTGTTTCAAATTCTATCCTCTGAAATTTCCAGGTGTGTGAGTGTATAAATTTCCCTCTTCACATAAGATATTTTGAGCTGGATTTCTGTCACTTGCAAATGAAATTATTCTGTCTACTCTGTGCCAGGCCCTGAGACCAAAACAAACCAATTTCAGAGCCCAAGCAGCCTAGTAGAGTGGTTAAGATTGTGAGCTCTGCCACCTGCTCTTGAATTCCGGCTCCACCACTGGTGCCTGACCCCACACAAGTTCCTTTGTGCCTCCTTTTACTTCTCTGAAAAATGGTGAAGATACACATAGTACCTCCTTCCAGGTTTGCTGGGACTCAGGAATCTGCTGTCTTATGTTTCCTCTCCTCTCTAGCCTACTGTATTCTTTCTCCTCCTCCCTATGACACTCATATACAATGTATTATTGTTCCTAATTCAGAACAAACCAGGGTGGTTGTAAGCATTGGTATTGTTTGCTCCTGTGACATATCTCTGCGGAAGCTGACAAGTGTGTCACCTCTCTCTACCCAGCACAACAAATGATGAAGGCAGGTCATGTCGGGTGGAACATTGTCTCCATGTACATGAAATGGTAGCCTCTAAATACACTATCAGGCAAGCTATTCCAGAAAGACTCATGCAGTGTCTTGGAAATAAGTGCTTCTTATGTGAGTGTGTTTTAAGGCACAGCTAAATGCAGAATCATCAGCAATGGATGAGAATAGGGAATAAGATCTGATAAAATGCTGTCTACACCTACTTTCTAATCCCAATGGATCAGGGAGCTGGCCCTGGGCAAAGTCTATTTGAGGTTTCACCAAGAGCCTAGTTTTATAGAATGAGAAATTTTGCTGACTCTCACCAGCTCATCTTGTTCCTGCTTCTTTCCCCTGTCACTAGTTAATGATCCCCACAGGCAATAATCCCCACAGCTAATGAACTCAAACACAAATAGGCCTCCCCACACAAGCCCAAACACTGCACAAGGTATCAGACTCCCCAGTAAGAGGAGGGGGTTGCCCGGGAGGGGCTGTGGCCACCAAACGTGGCCTTCTGATTAGCCCCCTCATGGTGAGTCACTACAACTTCCTCAGCTTAGGCCATGGATTTCTCCTCATAATTAACCTCTCTTTTTATAGCTAATGGTTCTTACAGCTAGGTCTCTAATGTAGGGCAGCCAGTAATTCATCCTGAGGGCATCTTTCCACGTATGAAAGCAAAGCAGTTTTTAAAGAGTCTTTCTGCGGCACAGCAGCAGTCTGAAAGTTGCTTGGAAAGCTAATGGGAAAGGCCTTATTACTCTGAAGGTAGTCCCACTGGACTTGTGTTTGATTTCCTCATTTTCTTCCCCTTTATTTATTTTAAACCAAAAGAATCAAGTTTATTCCCATTTAAGTGTATTCTGTAATTGTGCCCTCTTGTATTCCTGGGAATATCTGACTACAGGTTGCTGGAAGCTGGGATTTCAGAGAACTTCCAACCTGAGAGTGGTATTGTCTTTAGGAAGCTTTCAAAGATAGAGAAGCTATACTGCCCACCTGTGAATTCAGGGGCACATATATTGAGGCTAAGGTAAAAGGATTAGAACCTTCCAACAGAAAATCTGCTGAGAAATAATTTCCATAAGAATGTCAAATAAATAAATAAAAACAAAAACAAACTTACAAATGAACAAACAAAAATTCAAAGGTCCTGAAACAAGAAAGAAAATGAGTGTGACATCTTCCAACTCTATTTGTAAGAGTAATCAGTTTGGTGATAATCATAATAAGAAGAGCTAACATTTATTGTCAGTTGAGGCCATGCCAGCCACCATCCTAAGCAGTTGATAATTATACTCACATAATCCTTAGGTCAACCCTGTGAGGTAGATGCTATTAGTCCTGTTTAACTGATGAGGACACTGAGGCGAACACACGTGAAGCCAGGAACTGTTGGCATATAGCCATGAGCTGGCTCCTAGCCATGGTCCAGCCAAGATCATACAGCTGCCTGTGTAAGGATGTCCTCTGGAAGTGAGCTGTTGACCTTCCTGTCTGTATGTGGTAGCTCATGCTGCATTTTCTATTGTACAGCATTACAGCTCCAGGAAAGTTCTCCCTTCTAAGGCTATATCTCTAGGCTATTCTATCTGAGCCTCTCCTCAACCCAGTTGGTTTCTATATACAAATCCTGCAGCCATGTGAAACCAGTGGGTGAGTAAGAGAGCATCATTCACCAAGCATATACTGGATTCTTGTAATGTGTGGGGCTCTGAAACACACAGATGGAAAAGTCAAAGTCCTTGGATTCAAAGATTTCATAATCTGGTGGTGGAGATAGGTAAATAGACCCTTCCAATGCATGTAACACATGTTATTATAATAGGTACAAATAACACTTAATTTTTACCAGGCAATATTTTCAGCACTTTTCATGGGTTTTTCTCATTTAATCTTCATTACAATCCCTTGAGTAGTTGCGATTAACATTTTGCAGACAAGGAAATGGAGGCACCCAGAGGTTACATGGATTATCTGCAAGTAGAACAGACAGGATTCTGAGTCTAGGCAGCCTGGCCCTGACCCTGCACTTTTAACCAAGCTGCTCTGTGGCCTCTGTCCTGATGGAGGCAAACCCAGAAAACTGTGGGAGCACACTCCACCAGGCACGGAAGGGCCTTTCCAGATGAGGAGGCTCCCAAGTTGTGTGAGGTGATTCATAGAACCTGCTAGTCCATGATTGGACAAGACATGGGTTGGGGGAAAAGTAAAATGTGGTGCAGGCACATCATGGAGTATATGCTGTGGTCAGAAGTAATGGGCTAGCAACATGACAACATGGAGAGATCTTATGAACATAAGACTGAGTGGCAAAAGGAAGACAGAGGGGACCTGTAGTCCAATGTTATACATGTAAATTAAAAATGCATGAACACAAAACAATGTACATTATATAAGGACACATATAAAGAAAATAAAATGATTCCTGTCAAACAAAGTAGAATGGTTGGCTTTGGGGATGGGGAGGAGAATGGGAATGGAAAAGAGGAATAAGATAACATACAGAAAGCAAGAGATGCATAATGGTGATAGTGTGCTGTGAAATGCAGAGAATAATGAAGTCAACCTTGGACCCTGAGAAAGGAGGAGGGGGAAGAGGAAGATGACTTTTATGAGTGTCTGCCAAGTGCTTCTTTGCTAAGATTTGCCCCTTCCTCCCTCCTTCCACAGGGTGCAGCAGGAGGATCAAGTTGTTTTCTACAGTGTGATCCCACCCCCTTCTTATTGTTAATTGGTTCAGGATTGGGCACCTAACTAAGCCTGGCCAAGCAGTTCACTTCCTTTTACAGAGGGCTTTAGTGTCTAATAGAGGCACTATAGCTGAGGGTTAAGGGAAAACTGGAAGCAAAATAGATTCAAACCTTGTCTCCACCACCATCTACATCAACTTAGGTACACGGTTTAGCTTCTAAGTATTAACACCTAGGTTTTCTTGTCTGTAAACTGGGAAAATATAATACCTGCCTTATAGGATAGTGTGAAGATTTAATGAATGAATGAAATGCATGTACAGTGTTCAGAACAGTGCCTGCCACAAAACAGGGGTTCAATAAATATTGACCATGATTGTTTCCTAAGAACTTGGGAACTGGGAAACCAAAAGGCTGTATATGGGTGGCTGATCAGTATGCCAAGGAGTAAGTCACTTTCAATTGCATGGAGCAACCTCATTATTTTATCCCCATGGGCCATAGAAATATTATAACTTTTGTGAGGTTAAAAGGTTGGGAAGCACTGCTGAGCAAAAATCAGTCTCTGGTTCAATTCCAGAAGCCTTGCTATACCAGAGACCTTGAGTTCACATGATACCTCAGTATTTTTCCATTCCATCACTTTTTTTTTTTAACTGAAATCAGTTTAAATATATTTCTGTCACTTACCTATAGAATCTTGATTAAGACGGTCATAATGACAGTGAAGGCCCCAAAGCTCATCCTTGTAGCTCATCTCCACACGTGGTAACTCCCACAGTATCTTCCACACCATGAAGAGTGACAGTCAACCTCAGTCCTGATTACTAAGTTAGAAATTGTTGAAAAACAAGTACAAAGTCATATATCTCCTACCGGTATGATCAACCTCCATTTCACACAAATGATAATGTATCAGCCTCAGCACCCTGGATTTTACACAGAATTTTCTGGTGTAATAGCACATTTGGGATTTCATGAGCCTTACATATGTTAAGAGAATCAGTTCCTGCCCTTACTCATAGTTACCTCCATACTTGTAAGTTCTATTTACCATTTCTTAATAGAATGTTTATACAACTATTTCAAAAATAATCATTTTCAGTCTTTAAAAAAGTTGGCCAAATCGCTATTGGGATTCAAACTTGCATATCAAACCAATAAATGATGGATTTAAATTTCTTAGAGCAAAAGAACCTAGAAGAGAGTGTGAAAGCATCTCTGGAAGGATGAACAAACAGAAAACCTTCCCTGACCTTTGGAAGTCAGAGAATAGTCAACAAACCACTTTGAAGGGTTTCAAAGAAGACTGATAATTTCTGTTTGCTCAGCCACCATTTGGAAGTGCAAAGATCAGGAACATCAAAAGCTTTATCTGAGCTTTTGAATGTGTTTGTGAAATTGCTAGTATGTTATAGAGAAATTTCTCAGAGATCTGCATGTTGGTGGTTTTTATCTGTCAGTTTGGCATTTGCCATCTGATCAAGTGAGTGTCCTTTCCTGCATGCCAAACACCTTCTGAACGCCTTTCAAAGGCATCCAGAGAGAAAGGGAAAACAGCCATTTCCTGTGATTAGAAGGAGTCAGAGGCAGCCCAAGGGGTCTATAATGACTTCCTGAGGATGTTTAGTCAATCACTACTGTGGCTGAAAGTTTGTGCATGAAGCTTGTAGTCTGCACTCTATAAGTGGTAGTATTAAATCTTCAGAATCGTAAAGAAGTCCAGTTGCTCTTCAGTAGAAAGAATGACTTCAATACAGTTTATCCGAGGGAGTCAGTCCAGACTGATATGGTACTCCACAGTAACCGGAACCCATACTCTTTCCTGTTTGCTTCTCTACTGTGTGTGAGTTCCATTCCCAATTTGGCTTCATGGTCCAAGTCAGCTGTGGCTGTCTCAACCTTCCAATGGGAAAGAAGATAGGAGGAGTAGAGTGTGCGCATTCCCCTAGTTCCCCTTAAGGAGATATCCTGGGAGTTTCTCATCCCATTCCAGTTATAACCCGTTAGCCAGAACTTAGTCACATGGCTATACCTAATTACAAAATGGATGGGAGAACATAATCAAACTAAAATTTAGGGGCTCTGTTACCTTTAAAAAGGTAGAATGGATTTTGAAGGACAATCTATCTCTGCACCATCATCCCTCAGGACTCAGCTCAAATGTTCCCTCTTTAGAGAGACCATCTGAACCCATCCTGTCAATAGGAAGCCTCCGCTACCACTTTCTATCACAGAACCTGTTCATTCTACCATAGGAATTCTCTTGTTAGTTTGTTTTTTTGTTACTTTTTATGGTTTTGTTCCTCCACTAGAACAAATTTCCTAGAGTATAAGGACCTTATCTGTCTTACTGCTAACCAGTATACCCCTAGTGCCTTGCAGTGCCTAGCACATGGTAGAAATTTAATAAACATGTGGAATGAATGAAAAAATTATGAATGAGGGCCCTTAACAGAGAAAACCAATGTGTCATTGAGGCTAAATACATAGCATCTGGAGTTAGGTAGCCTTAATTAAAATCTTGGTTCCACCTCTTACTAATAACGTGTTTATGGGCAAGTGAATTAACTTGTCTAAATCTTGACTTCTTTATTTGTAAAAATGGAGGGAGAGCTTTTGAGAGCATGAAAAGAGTTAATACATGTACTTACCTCTCTACCTGTTGGAGAGCAAACAATAGATGCTAGTATTTATTCATGGCCATCAAAATAATGATTATTTTTGTTATTATTGGGATCTATCTAGTCCAAAGATTCAAAGGAGGCTTCCTGGAGGAATGGATTTAGGGGATGAGACCAATGGATAGGCAGAAGTTAACGAGACAAAGAAAAGGGTAAGCAAAGAACATTATAAGGAGAAGGAACCACATGTGCTTAGGTCTTAGGACAGGGTGGCGGGGGTGGAGGGAGGAATATGTTGGAAGAACTAGAACAATAGCCAATGTGGCTAGAATGAAGAGAGGAGGAATGTATATAAACAAAGACTAGAAAAGAAGACAGGCCTAGAACATGCAGAGCTTTGCATAGTATGAACTTCATCCCAAGTACAAAGAGAGGCTACCAAAGGGCTCCAGGTAGGGGAATACATGATCAGATTTATAATGTGTAAATATCATCCTGGCCGCAGAGTAGGAAGGGGTTATCTCATTAGAGTAACTTCTCTAGATGAGAAGTCTACTGGATTTGCACTTTAAAACCAATCTCTCCCTAATGTTTGTATAATTCTGGGCAGGGAGAGCATAGAGCTGCAGGCCAGCCTGAGTTGGCTATTCTGGGCTTCTTGATTGTCAGAGAGAACCTTGAAATATGCTGAAATATTTAAGTTATAAGGAAAAACTAACAGAATGTTGAACTAAATGTGTATTAGCATCCTGCTTTGACAAATATACATTCATAATGACTAAAAGTCAGAAAAAATATCAAAGATAGTTGAATTTAATTATTATTGACCATGCCTAGGTGTTCTACATTGGGGCAGTAATGTTTGGAAGCATAATAAAGACATATGTAATTCATAATTTATTATATATGTACTCTATAAACTTTATTTTTCTTGTCTTCAATTCAGGAAAATCATAAACGGTGTTCTTTTTTTTAATTTATTGGGGTGACAATTGTTAGTAAAATTACATAGATTTCAGGTGTACAAGTCTGTATTACATAATTTATAAATCCCATTGATAAATGGTGTTCGTATAGTCCAGATTTCCACATAATTTGTCTTCTGCTGATAGTAATCTTCTAAAGGACTAAAAAGTGCATTTGTATTCAAAGTATTGAAAATTTGAATATATTTAGTACAAGTGTAAATTAAACTAAATATAAACAATTGAAAATATTTTGTGTTTTCAAAAGAAGTTATTTTTCTTCTAAAATATTCAAAATTAACTGTTGAAGCCAGAGCAACCAGCCAAGAAAAAAAAACAGCTATCCAAATTGGAAAGGAAGAAGTAAAATTAACTGTTTACAGATGATATGATCTTATATGTAGAAAACCCTAAAGATTTCACAAATAAACTGTTAGAACTAATAAAGAAATTCAACAAAGTTGCAGGATACAGTCAACACATAAAAGTCAGCTGCATTTCTGTACACTAAGAATGAACAATTTGAAAAGGACATTAAGAAAAAAATTCCATTTACAATAGCATCAAAAATAATAAAATACTAAGGAATACACTTAATCAAGGAGGCAAAAAACTTGTATACTGAAAACTACAAACTGTTGCTGAAAGAAATTGAAGACATAAATAAATATAAACCTATCTGTTATGGGCTGAATGTTTGTGTTCCCCCAATTTATATATTGAAGCCCTAATCTCCAATGTGATGGTATTTGGAGGTGGGGCCTTTGGGAAATAAATAGGGTTAGGCTAGGTCATGAGGGTGAGGGCCTCAAAATGAAATTAGTGGTCCTATAAAAAGAGGAAGAGACACAATATCTCTTCATGAACACACATTAAGGAAAGACCATGCGAGCACACATCACAAAGGCATCTGTATACAAGGCAGGAAGAGGATCCTCACCAAGAACCAAATCTGCATCTGCCGTCACCTTGATCTTAGACTTCCCAGGACCCAGAACTGTGAGAAATAAATGCCTGTTTAAACTATCTAGTCTATGTTATTTTGTTATAGCAACCTGACATAAGATAACATCCCTTATTTGTGGACTGGAAGACTTAATATTGCGAAAATGTCAACACTATGGAAAGTGACTTACAGAGTCAATATAATCTCTCTCAAAATTCCAGTAGTGTTTTTCACATAAATAGAAAAATTCACCCTAAAATTCATATGAAATCTCAAGGGACCCAAAATAGTCAAAACAATAACGGGGGCGGGGGGTGGGGGGTGGGAGATGAGGGTAAGGGGGATCGAATATATGGTGATGGAAGGAGAACTGACTCTGGGTGGTGAACACACAATGGGATTTATAGATGATGTAATACAGAATTGTACACCTGAAATCTATGTAATTTTACTAACAATTGTCACCCCAATAAATTTAATTAAAAAAAAAAAAGTAAATTAAAATTAATGTAAAAATCCAAAAAAAAAAAAAGAAAAGAAAAAAGTTAAAGATCTTATACTTACTGATTTCAAAACTTATTATAATTTTATCATAAACAAAACAGTGTGGTACTATAATAAAGATAGACATATAGCTTAATGGAATAGAGAAGATAGAATAAACCTCCATTATATATGTTCAAATGATTTTTGACAAGGATGCCTGTCACAATCAGCACAACACAGGCAGTGAGAGAACGAGAAGGTGTGGTGAAGGGTTAAGAAAGAAACAGAAGTCAAGAGATTTATGCAGTAGGGGCCAATGGTCTCACAGCCTCAAAAGACTGAGAGCCCAGAATTGGGCCACCTTGCGGTTTTTATTGATGTACCCACAAGGAAGTAACATTGTTTTCTCCACGGTCTTTGAATTTCATACATTATACTAGGAAACTGATTCGAACCAACCACCCTTGCCTGCAAGCAGCTGCAACCGAAAGTCCCAGGATGTCTTACTAATTGTTGTATGTACCTCCCCAAGGGACAAAGACTTTATGCTGAAACTTACTGGTATGAATAGATGGAGAACTGATGTTATCACATCATTGAATCTCTTCCCAAGCAGGTTGTGGGAAGGAATATAGCCACAGAGGCAGAATGGACCCTATGCGACTGTGCCTGTCTTAGGTTGTTCCTCCCTTGAGGAATCTTACCTGTCATTGACTAACCAGCCATCCTTCGGGGCCAAACAGGGAAACATAGGGTGTAAGCACGAAGGTGAAGCAAAGTCCCTGAAAGGATCAGTCTCACAGACTCTCCTTTCTTTAGGAGTAGGTACGAGGGGACAGATGGGTAGGCTGCTGCGTGACAACAGATGCCAAGACTATGCAATGGAAGGAAAATCATCGATTTAACAAATGTAGTTAGAAAAATTGTATATCCACACTCAAAAGAATGAAGTTGGATCCTTACCTTATACTATTATATAAAAATTAATGATATAAAAGACCTACGTGTAAGAGCTAAACTCTTTAAAGAAAACATAGGGGGAAAGCTTAATGATTTGATTTGGCAATGATTTCTTGAATAAGACATGAGAGGAACAGGTAATAAAAGAAAACATAAACTGGGCTACATTAAAATATAAAAAGTATCTGCATCAAAGGACATAATCAACAGAGCAAAAAGGTAAGTCATGGAATGGGAGAAAGTATTTACAAATCATGCCTCTGATATGGGGCTGATATCCAGAATATATCAAAAAGAATTCTTACAACTAAACAACAAAAATCAAACAGCCCAATTCAAAAATGGGCAAAAAGCTTGAATAGATATTTATCCAAAGAAGATATAAAAATGACAAATAAACATGTGAAAAGATGCTCAGCCTCACTAATAATTAAGGAAATGCCAATTAAAATCACAATAAGATGGCTACTGGAAAAAAAAAAAAAAAAAAACAGCAAATAACAAGTGTTGATGAGGATGTGGAGAATCAAAACCCTTGTGCCCTGTTGGATGGAAACGTAAAATGCTGTGGTCACTGTGGAATATAGTAGAGCAGTTTCTCAAGAAAATTAAAAATAGAATTACCATATCATCCAGCAATCCACTTCTGGGTATAAACAGTGTTTGGAAGAGATATTTGTATTTCCATGTTCACAGCAGCATTATTCACGATAGTGAAGAGGTGGAAACAACCCAAGTGTCCATCAACATCGATGGATGAATGGATAAACAAAATGTAAAAATATACAATGAAGTATTATTGAGTTTTAAAAAGGAAGGAAATTCTGATATCCTACAGCACAGACAAACCTTGAGACCATTATACTAAGTGAAATGCCAGTCACAGGACAAATACTCTATGATTTCACTCATATAAAGTGCTTAGAATAGTCAGATTCACAGAGACAGAAAGTAGAAGGATGGTTGCCAAGGGCTGGGGGCAGAAGGTAATGTGGTGTTATTGCTTAATTAGGGTTTATTAATTAATTAGAGTTTTGGTTTTGCAAGATGAAAAGAGTTCTAGAGATGGATGGTGGTGATGGTTGCACAAAAATGTGGATGTACTTAATGTCACTGAACTGTTGTACACTTAAAAATGATTAAGATGGTAAATTTTATGTTATGTGCATTTTACAATTAAAAATAATTAACAATTAACTGTTGACTTAAAGAGAAATATAACAGAATTAATGAATACACAAGTTTTAAATAAAATATTTAATCAAAGTGAACATTTTGTATTTAAATTTTAAAATGTTTGTTAAATATTATTAATTTTACAAAGATAAAACTATTTGCAATTCTAGCATGAAATGCCATCTGGTTGCCAATTTAAGCTATGGATATTAAATTTCAAAGCTGCTATGCCTAGACCAACAGATACTTAAATCCATGAGGAATACAAATTGTTTAATATCACAAATATTAAGTAATGCAATATGCCACCATGTATGCTACAGCTGTTGTGAATACCACGCCTATTCACAAGTATCTTCAGAACCACAAAGTGGAACTTGATGAGAATTAAGAAAATAGATGCTCAACAATTCTGGGAAACAATACCTCATTATGCAAGAATCCATTGCATTCATGCTCTCTGAGAGGAAAGATTTGACAAGTTAATGAATTTTTCTTTTCTTTGAGTAGTTTTACTCTTCATATGTTCTTCGTGCTCCAAGGCAGTCTTCTCTCAAAGGCAGGACCTGAGGAGTGTTTCTTTGGAGCCTAAATAGCATTAGCCTGATCGTGCATGCTTCGAGTCTTGAACCACCTGTGCGAGTCCTGAACACCAGATTCCTGGTGACAGAAGCACCCATATATCCCTTAAGAAATTTATTTTTGGATTGTGTGATACATGGGAACCTCCAAGAGCACAAGGCCCCTCTTCCTTGGGCCAAAGCATGGCACTGTTCAAACTCCACTTTCTATTCCTTGAAATAAAAATGCACCAGTTAGACTGGATCTATCCACATGGTGAAGGCTAGTCAGAGACTTTATGTTTGTCTCAGGGGGACATTTGGGTTTGAATTTTCTAGATTCTAGTCATATTTTATCAGCTCTGTGAGCTTGGAAAAGTTGTGCATGAGCTGTATATCCAGGTTTCTTCATCTCTAAAATGGGGATTAAAATAGGACTTATCTCATTGCATCAGGTGAGGATTAAATGAAAAAATGCATAGTATAAAATTCGTAGCAGCATAATTGGTCCAGGATGGGTATTAGTGATAATGGTGATGATGCTTTAGATGGCCACTCAGAGCTCAGGATAATTCACGTTCCATTACAATCTCTGGATTGTCAGGTTGGTACTTATAATTAAGATAACTATTAATAATTGGACTAGGAAATGACTTTAAAATCAAGATCTAAGGCACAGGTAAATGTTCTTTAAACCTGGGAAACAGCACAAGTCTTTCTGAATAGCGTTTCCAGGTGGGAATTCCCGGCCGTTCTCTGGAAATTTTTTTGCTTTCTGTCCCCAAATCCTGAGATATAAACTGTTTTCTGTTCTCCACGATGAATCATTTCCACAAAGTGACGGCTGATACTACCAACTGGGTTCAAGGAGCCGATTTTCCCGATTTCCTGACCATCTTTTCTCAGGATTCGGGAATGGGAAAGCTAAAAACATTCCTGAGAACCAGCCTACTGGTTGGTAGTATCGGAAACCCTATTTCTGAGGTACCATCAAACTCATATGTAGTTGTATATTTGCCTGAGGAACCTATAATGGCCACCAATGATATTAAGGACTTGAGCACTCTTAGGATATGCTGCAAATACAAGAATGTTTATTTGTCAAGTTTCAGGGCCACAAGGAGGCCCTAATGACCAGGGAAAAGGTCTTTGTCTGAAGTTGAATAATTGATTTATTGGAAGACTTGATCAGAGGAGAGCTGAGTTCACCTACATCACTTTGTGTACGAAGCTCCATTACACCATTCCTTTGTTGAATTGTGAATCATTTAAGGTAGCGAAAAGAAAAGAAAACTTCAAAGGTAATTTCTCTGTTCCAAAAACAGTCTTGGGTTTTCTGGTTT
The DNA here is from genome assembly GCF_057876585.1 of Rhinolophus sinicus. Lineage (NCBI taxonomy): Eukaryota > Metazoa > Chordata > Mammalia > Chiroptera > Rhinolophidae > Rhinolophus > Rhinolophus sinicus. The sequence continues at coordinate 33,851,399 of NC_142506.1, forward strand.
AACAGAGAATTGAGAAGTAAGCATGCATCATTAATTTCTATGCAAAAAACATTCTTCACTTCAAATGGCAATTAGTGATAACATTTCTGTCTCATGTTGTGATGAGATTTTTATGCTAATCATCAAATAGCAGTAAATTAATCATTTGGGCACAGTTAGAGAGGATGTATATTTCATGAGACAGATATAGATATCAAGATCTGTTTGATATTTACTCAAGATAAATGGGAAGCATCGCAAATTATTATGAAGGGAGCATACTGAGCAAACAGGACTGCTTGGCCACAAATGCATGCAGTATAGAGGTGTGTGGATTGTCAAAACACTCTTGGTGTCATTTGTGTAATTATTGTGAAGAAGGTAGAACACTCAGGAAACTTAAAACTCCAGATCACTCACACACACACCAGAACCTTCAAAACCACATCTTAACAATGTGAAGGGCAAAATCAACAATCAACCTCCTTTCCCACAAATCCCCTCCTTGTTACAAAATTTACCCTTTACACATTATACAATATTTAAATGGGTTTCTCTTTTCCATTTGCACTTAATCTACTCAAGAAAATTAATCAGAAAAGGAACTTGACCTTACAGTCAAATTGGAAAGCTACTGCATGCACAGGAAATAGGTCACCACTCAAGTGATACATCATTTCTTAGCAGACAAACAGTTCCTTTTACAACGATTTGTGGAAAATAAGAGAATTGTGCTTAAAAATGCCGATAGCTATAGCATGTATGAGGCTCCAGAGGTGGCTGGTAGATTTAAGCAATTATGATGTGCACACAGAGTTGTCATGAGAAAAACTCTATAGATCCCTCTTTCTTCATATTCCTCCTTCTACCCTTCTATTTCCCCAACTCCCATGCACTTCTCCATATGTCCCCTACTCTTAGCGCTACTGATACGCTTGCTCACCAACACACTCCCTGACTTGTCATATTCACATTGTCTCCTGCCTCAGCTCCTCCTACTCCCCCAGCAAGGCAGCATTAAAAGGCCCAGTTAAGAAAAGGGTGCTTTCTGCTCAGATTTGACAACCCCCTCTCTATTTTTTTTTCCAGGGAAATAGACAACCTTATGGGGAAAGTCAAATAGATGAAGTAACATCCATTTCCTTAGAGCCCCTTCTAGGATATAGGCAAAGGGGGTACAATCCCAAACCCTGTGCAGAAGGTGGGGATGGAGGTTAAGATTTAGTTTCCTGGAAGGAACAGGCAGGTGCAGTGACTCAGAAGGCAGTTGGTTGGAGAGAAAAATGACTGCCAGGTGGTGGGAATTAGAATCTAGAACACAACCTTGTGACAAATTTTCTCTTTCAAAGTTGCTTTGAAGTTTAAAACTGGAGTGAGTGGGGAGGGTAGTGGTGGCAATGAGTGGAGAATACAAAATGGAACTGACTTTGGGCTCCACGATCTGTAGGGACGATCTAAAGATGTTGCTGAGGGCTGACAAGCAGAAAGCACCATAGCTCCAAGACGAAGGCAGGCAGAGGTCCTGAGTGTGGCTGTGGTCCTATTGAGGAAGCCTTCTGCACGGATCTTAAAGGAAATGGAAGAAACTGGTCCAATAGGACATAAATGTCCCATTTTACGAAAAAACAAAGATGTAACCAACCCACCCATGAGTTTTAAGAGCTAAATATAAAACATATATCCTTTGTTGAAAATAAGAATGATTACCAGATAAACAATAGATTATCCTTGGACTCTGATGATTCATAGATACCATCAATTTTAGCTTAGTCTTTGGACAGTTCATAAAATCCCTTAGAATCTACAGTCCCAGTTGGAATCAGGCAGTGTGAAAAGAATGATTCAAAGTGCACAAAATGTTAAAAGAATATGGGTGTATACTTTGGACAAAAATTAGTGATGACATACATTTCTGATCAAGTAGGAGTAACAGGGGTCAGATTTGTCTGTATGTATGAAACACTTAAAAATCCAAATAAAATGTATGAAACAACAGTTTCAAGAAATAAAGGACAATGGTGCCCAAGAAAAAGAAGACAAAGGAAGTAAGCCCTTTGATGGCCTTAGGTTGCTGCCTTGAGAGAGTTTCCAGTTGCAGTTCAGGGAAGGGAAACCTAGACAGAACCCAGTAACCACCATGAGTTGAAGAGAGGAATCTTAATGCCCAGGGAAGTCAAGGCAGCTAGAATTCATGGGACACAGTCTTAGAGAGGAGAGAGCTTCACAGAGCAAAAATGCCGGAGATCTGTAGAGGCTCCCTCCACCCCTAAGTCTTCAGCTGAGTCCTGATCAATGCATGTGTTGGAAGAAACAGTCAGAGGGCAGGAAAAGAACCAGCTGAAAAGACTAGGAGTAACAGTACTAAGAGCTCAAACAAGAAAAGAAATAGTTTGCCCCCAGTCAGAGGGGAAGACTGTATAATCATGGATTATCAAGTACTCAGAGGGGTTAGCCTCAGGAGGGGGGCAAAATTAACCCTAGACTAAATGCTGCTGTAGTTCTACCTCACAGAGCTTGTGTAAAGAATCTGAATGGGCTATGTTTCTCAACCCAGCATGAACTTGGTAGTGACTGGATTTTGGATTGAGTTGGAAGACATCCTCTGGTAAACAGCATGGCCAACCTGACTCAGTCTCTCCAGGGCCACTGTAGTAGGAATTGTTGCCTATGTGGGTTACTGTGTGGTGCCTTCCAATTCAAGCCCAGGGTGCTTGTCTCCTTTTGTGATGCTGGGATACAAATGGTACCACCTAAAGCACAACTTTGATGAAGACCTCCATCTTTGGCGGTGTCCATTTTTCCTGCTTACACCTGTTATCCTCTTTTGAGAGAATTCCAGGACTTTCCTGCTGGCACTCAGGTTAACGCTCTCTTGACAGGGCTCCATGCTGGGAATTTTCATCTTGTTTCTATCATTATGTCAAGGATGAGAAGAAGGGATAAATGGAAACTGAGAAACTCATTTGCTGAAAGATAGAAATAGCTTACATTCTCCAATCAGAGGACATTTATGATGGACCTACTATGTACTGGGCATTGTTCTTGGTGCCTTCAGATAGGTTTCAGGGAACTGTGCCCTCAAATTAGGGAAGTAATTCAATTATTTGTTTTCAAACTGTTTCCAACAAAAGACTTTACTATAGAGGACATATGAGTCCGATATCATTGTTTACTTACAGATAATTGTTCTAGTGTTTATTGAAATGTCTACTTTTTTTTCACTGATCTTCTATACCAACCTGGTCATAAATTAAGTCTTCGTGTGTGTGCAGGTCTGGATCTGGATTCTACTGTGTTCCACTGGTCTATTTATCTATCCTTGTACTAAAGCCATGCTATCTTAAATACTACAGGTTGATAATAAGTCAGTATCTGGCAAGGTAAGATAAAATCAGTCAGAATCGGCTGTGCTAACAAATCTCCCACAGAATTATCAATGGCTTAATACTAATTTATTTCTTGTTCATGCCTTGTGTGTACTATGCCTGGACTGGAAGTTTTGCCATGCCTGGTTATCACTCTGGATGTAGACTCCTGGAACAAGCAGTATCTGGAACACTGTCATTTGCCATGATAGGGAAAAGGAGAGAGTGTGGCATATCACACACTGGGCCTTAAAGTTTCCACCCAGAAGTAACCACTTATGCTCCTATTTCTTTGGCAAAAGCACATGGTATTACCAAATACAAAGTATCAAGTGCAATCTTGCCTGGAAAGAAAATAGAAACTATTTGGCAAACATATTACTGGTTAGTATGATCCCTACCTTAATTTCTCTTTTTAGAAATAGTTGGCTAGTGTTGTTAGTCCTTTCATTCAACTACATTTTAGAATCAGTTTGACGTATTAAACAAACTAAAATTGAGAATGCAAACACCAAAAATCCCATTGTGAAATTTTAATTGAGATTGTATTGATGCTACAGATAAATTTGGGGAGAATGGACATCTTTATTATTGAGTCTTCCAAAACATGAACATGACATATTTCTCCCATTATTTAGTTCTACCTTAATATAGTTCAATAAAGTTTGATAATTTTCTCCCTAAAAGAATCTTGCACATCTTACTGTAAAATTTATTTTTAGACATTTCATATTATTTGATGCTAATGTAAATGTTATCTTTTTGGTTGTATTTTCTAAGTATTTGTATAGAAATGCTTCTCACTATATTTATTGATTTCTTAAGCAACATTGCTAAGCTGTTTTTAATTCTGATTATTTTTATAGATTCTTTTGAATTTTCTACATAGGCAATCATATTTATCTACAAATAAAAGCAGTTTTCTTTTTTCCTTTTCACTTCTTATACTTCTCCCACCCGCACCTTTCTATAGTGGCTAAGACATCAAGGCACTATTGAGTAAAATTAGTTCCAGTGAGTACCCTTATCTTATTCCTTATCTTAAAGAAAACATTTTTAGTATTTCATGTATGACATTACTTTTTTGTACATTTTAAAAATCAGGTTAAAGATGTCCTCTTCAGTTTTTAACTTAAATGGATTTTGGATTTTATAAGACAGTTTTTCTGCATCTAGAGATGATGATAATTTTCCCCCTTTAATTTGTTAATGTGGTGAATTATATTAGTTGACATGTAATGACGAGCCAATCTTGCATATCTGGCATAAATTCAAATTTGTCATCATGTATTCTTCTTTTATTCAGCAATACAGTCGTTAATATTTTGCTTAAGTTATTTTCATCTATGATCCTGAGTGAAACTGGCCTATGATTTTTTTTTCCATACTGTCTTTAATCAGATTTTCAGAGTCAAGATTATACTAGTCTCACAAAATGAGTTGAGAATTAAGCCTTCTTCTATACTCTGGAATAATTTTGTAAAATTGAAATTATTTGTTTATGCAAAGTTTGGTAGAACTTGCTTATAAAACTGTCTGGGCCAAAGAATTGGGGAGAAAAGGACATTTTAAACTAGTGATTCAATTTCCTTAATGTTTCTAGGGTTATTAAAACATGCAGTTTATTCATCAGCTAACTTAGGTAATTTACATTTTTCTAGAAATTGGTCCATTTGTTCAAGGTTCCAAATTATTGGTGTAAAGTTTTTCATACATACTTTTATTAGTATTTTCAAAGAACCAACTCTTGGCTTTGTTATCCTAATAAATACTTATTGTTTATTTCACTGATTTGTACTCACATTTATTATTTATTTCCTAATTTTTTCTTTGGGTTTATTCCGTTATTCTTTTTTCCTCTGTAATTAGTTAACTAATTATTTTGCCTCTTTATTTTTAGCATTTTGAACTTTAAATTTGCCTCCTGAAGGAATTGCTTATCTTCATTCTGCAAGTCTTGATATAGATGTGGTCTTTGTTCATTGTGGGTTTTTTCTTTTAAAATGTATTATTATTCAGTTGTAGAAATGTTTTAATTTCAATTATAATTTCTTCTGCGATTCATGGGTTATATGGTGTCCATTTCTTCATTTTATTAAGTCATTTCTTATTTTCCAAACTTATGAGAGTTTTTAAAAAGTTATTTTTGCCATTGTGGTCACTGAACATAGTATTGAATTTGTTGAGCTTTTTTTTCATTCCATTATTTTTTTGGGTAGGGGTGTTTTATTGTCATACTCAGCTTCTATTTTTTAAGGCTACCTTAGAAAATTTAACATTCATATTTAACTTAGCAAAGCCTAAAGTTAGCAATAAAACTGAAAACAACAAAGGAACAAGACAAACAAATGAAGAAACAAAAACTCATAGACACAGACAATAGTTTTGTGGTTACCAGAGAGTAAAGGGGGAGAGGGAGTGGTAGATGAGGGTAAATGGGATCAAGTATACAGTGATGGAATGCAGATATATGTATGTCTAGTTGACCCAGAGGGCCTGAGTCTTTGACTGCAACTGCCTCTGGAAAACTATATTGTAACTGGCTGCTCAGCAAGCCTTGTGTGGGGAAGAGAGCTTTCCCTCATGAGGCCTGCCAGGCAAAGCCTTTGTAATTGCCTGTAGCTGGGCCTGAAAGGTCACACACAGATTTTTCCTAAAGCCAGACTCTTCATTTCTTCTTGTCTATTAGTCTTCACTCTAGGATCATTTAATTTTTTAATTAACATTTACAGATTTCCCTTAGTAAAGGTCTGCTAGTAGTAAACTCTCAGTTTATGTTTTTCTGAAAATATCATTTTTTTCTTGTTCTTGAAAGGCATTTTTGCTGAGTATGGAATTTTTAGGTTGATAATTGTCTTATCATGGTGAAGCTATCATTCCACTGTCTTCTGGCTTGCACTGCTGCTATTATTTAGAGTTAGCTGTTATTGTTGCTCCTTTTAAGATAACCCATCTCTTCTCTCTTGCTTCCAAGATCTTCTCTTTGTCTTTTGTGGCCTGTAGTTTCTCTATAATAAGTTGATGTAGATTTTCATTTATTCTGTTTGGAATTCACTGGGTTTCTTGATTCTGTGGATTGATATATTTTATTACTTCTGGAAAGTTTTCATTGATTATTTCTTTAGGTAATTTTTTGTTCCAATTTCTCTTTTTGGAATCCTGACTAAACCATATTAGATGATATAACTCTTTGATATTTCTTAATCTTTCATTCAGATTTTCCTTTTCGTGCTAAATGCTCATTAATTTCTTCACTATTATCTTTCAGTTCATGAATTCTCTCATCTGCAGTTAAACTGGTTCTCTAATTTTTATTTTTTTTTTATTTTTTTATTGGGGAAGGGAAACAGAACTTTATTGGGGAACAGTGTGTACTTCCAGGACTTTTTCCCAAGTCAAGTTGTTGTCCCCTCAATCTTAGTTGTGGAGGGTGCCGTTCAGCTTCAAGTTGTTGTCCTTTCAGTCTTAGTTGCGGAGGCGCAGCTCAGCTCCAAGTCCACTTGCCCTTGCCAGTTGCAGGGGGCGCAGCCCACCATCCCTTGCAGGAGTTGAACCGGCAACCTTGTGGTTGAGAGGACGCATTCCAACCAACTGAGCCATCCGGGAGCTCAGAGGCAGCTCAGCTCAAGGTGCCCTGTTCAATCTTAGTTGCAGGGGGCGGAGCCCACCATCCCTTGCGGGACTCGAGGAATTGAACCGGCAACCTTGTGGTTGAGAGCCCATTGGCCCATGTGAGAATTCAACCGGCAGCCTTCTGGGTTAGGAGCACAGAGCTCCAACCGCCTGAGCCACTGGGCTGGCCGCTGGTTCTCTAATTTTTAAATTTCACTTAATATAGTTTACATTTCTAGAATTTATATTTTGTTCTTTTTACAATACTCTTGTTCAATTTTTATAGTATTTTGCTCTCTATTTTTTTTTTTAAAAGATTTTATTGGGGAAGGGGAACAGGACTTTATTGGGGAACAGAGTGTACTTCCAGGACTTCTCCAAGTCAAGTTGTTGTCCTTTCAATCTTAGTTGTGGAGGGTGCCGTTCAGTTTCAAGTTGTTGTCCTTTCAGTCTTAGTTGTGGAGGGTGAAGCTAGCTCCAGGTCCAGTCGCTGTTGCCAGTTGCAGGGGGCGCAGCCCACCATCCTTTGCAGGACTCAAGGAATCAAACCAGCAACCTTGTGGTTGAGAGCCCACTGGCCCACGTGGGAATCGAACCTGCAGCCTTTGGAATTAGGAGCACGAGGCTCGAACTTCGAGCCACCGGGCTGCCCCTCTATTTTATTTTCAATTCCTTCTTTTAGTTTCTTAAACATCATGGACATTGTTTTAAAAAATTCTCGATCTAAAAATTCCAATATCAGAGGGCAATTGTGGGTTATTTCTGCTATTTTCTTGTTTGGTTTGCTCTAGCTCAGAATGCTACGGGTCCTGTTTTTGTTTTTTCACTTTTAACTGTGAGTATATATTTCTTGTAATGTTACCTGTGGGAATTTCTTTGAACCCTCCACTCAGCACTTATTCAATAATGGTAACTTCCCTGTGGTCCTCCAAGTTATTTTTCGTTCACCATTTATTGAGGTATAATTTTGGGGGCCCCAATTTTATTGGGGTTCTGTAGTATCCCTAATGTGGCAGGCTCTGAGATTTGTCTATAGTCCCCTGGGCCATAAAAGGCTGTGAAAATTGGATTTAAGTTTACATTCTGCAAATTTTTTCAAAGAGAAAGATGGTTTGATGTGCACACTCTTCATGCCTCCACTTAGCTTTTTCCTGTCTAATATTCTTTACCTTTTAACCCATTAATTCTTATGTTTAAGAAAGTGTTTCTCAGATGTTATTTAATATTTTTAGTTTGCAGTGTAGGGATCAGTCAGTATTAGTCTGCGGCCTTGCCTGAAATGAAAGACTTTACTGTGTCCTTCAACCCTTTTAATTATTACTATTAATAAAACTGATACTTATCTTTTTCTTCTGGGAATTCAATTACATGTATATTAGACCACTTGACATCTAGTTACATGTATATTAGACCACATATATGTTAGCTCACGACTCTTAGATGAGCCACTTTTGTGTTTGTTTTCCTTTGCTCTTTCTTTTCTTAGTGTTTTAATGTGGATAATTTTTATGGACCTGTTTCCAGCTTCACTGATTCTTTCCTCAACCTTTTTCTGTTCTGCTGATAAGCCAACAAGGAAGTTCCTCATCTCTGATGTGTTTTTATTTTAGCATTTGCATTTGACTCTAAAGTTTTCATCTCTCTATTAAAAATCTCCTTCTCTTCATGTATGTTGTCTACTTTTTCCAGTAGGTCTTTTAACATATTAATCATAATTACGTTAGAGTCCCAGCCTGATAGTTCCAACATCTAGGTTACCTCTCAGTCTAGCTCTCTGACTTGCTTTAATTCTTGACAATGAGTTTATTATTTATTTATTTATTGCATTTTTGGGTGTATCTTATAATTTCTTATTGAATACTGTACATTGAGTGTAGAAGAATAGTAGAGATTGTCCCCAGAGTGGATGGAGATCAATATTTTTGCTCTAAAGGAACTTGTGAAAATTATTTAGTTTCTCTGAGTCTCAATACTTTTATCAGCAAAATGTGAATAAGCCCCAACTTCATAAAATATTATATGAAATATACAAAACATAAATGTAAAATAGTATTATCATTTATCTGCTGATAAACCCTAGTACTCTTGTTTAATATAGCAATGGGATTATACATACTTGATTTTTTTTTTAAACTTTTATTTACTTAAGTGTGTTTTTCTAGGACTCATCAGCTCCAAGTCAAGTAGTTGTTTCAATCTAGTTGTGGAGGGTGCGGCTCACAGTGGCCCATATGGGGATCCAACCAGCAACATTGTTGTTAAGAGCACTGTGCTCTAATCAACTGAGCTGACCAGCTGACCCTTGATTGTTTTTCCCCCTAAATGGTGACATCTGTTTTTTCTTTTAATTGAAAATCCCAACTTAGTTTAAAAATCCTAGTAAAAGTACAAATTATAAAGCCAAATGCCTCCGTACATTCAACTAAGACTGTTCTACAATTGTGCATTCCTCTACTCTTTCAATAAATAACATAAACCAAAATTAGTGTCACTGTATTTGATTTAACGTTCATAAATATACACATAAAAATTGGAGATCTTCCAAAGATTTACCCAGTATTTACTTTCAAAATAGTTACAATATTTTTTATATAGGTGGTACAAAGAAACGCCCCCACTATGATTCATACTGTATATGGATTCTATGTGGGGATTGGAATCATTCCTTAATCTACAAAGAATTTTGAAACTATCGAGAAAGATGATAATAATAGATAGTGTGAAAAAGTATGTGCTTTGAAAATGCATCAGATGAAATTATTAGGTGAAGAAGGGTTTCCTGAAGCTGAAGAACCAGGATTTCTGGCCAGAAATGGCAAAAGTGCTTTCTTTCTTTTTCCTGCTAGGATCTGGGCAACATTTCTTCCATGTCGGCAACGACGTAAGAGACAACAGCCCAAACAGCGGCAGCAACATTCATCTGCTTTGGATCCATGACAGTAATGGTGTCTCCACGGGAGTGATGGAAGGAGAAATACTTATATAAGTCATCAAGTAGACTGGCTCCTGGGAAGAAAAGAGGAAGAATTCTTAATGAAGTATTTTGACAAACACTGCTGAATAGTTGCTCAGAAACCATTGCCAATCATTTCTACTTCATTCTTGCCTTCTCCTACTATATAGGCCACAAGGGCAGAAGAGTTACTGTCCCAGCCTCTCTTGCAGCAAGGAATGGCCATGTGACACCATTCTGACTACTAGGATATGAGTGGCAGACCATGAGAGAGTTCTATGTAAGTCTTTACTGACAAAAAACTCAGAATACCCTAATGACACATTAAAGATAGATGAAAAGTTTGAAGCTACATGGGACAAAAAGCCCACACACTAAAAATGGCAGAGTGGAAAGACAGAAGGAGCTTGGATTTTGAGAATATTGCTAACCCTATGAACAAGCTCTGCACCTCCTACTTCTGGACTTCCTGCTAAGAGAGTGAAAATAAACCTTTATTTGTTTAAGTAGCTGATACAAATGTCTTCATATTTATAAAACAAGACAATATCTTTCTTTGTATCTGCAAGAGTGCCAATTATGTACCTTCCTGTATACAAAGGGATGTCAGTACTCCTTTACTCATTTGCCCTCTCAAATTGTTCATTTACTTCCCATGAAATTCCCTGGCAACCTCCAAAGGCACCAGTAGAAGTCTCTGGTCCACTTAAAAGCTTTCTTCTCACTCTAGTGAAGCTTTTCTCTAAAATAATTTCAGTCATGGATCAGAGCCTCAGGGACTCTTCATTGTGTCACATCCATCCTTCAAAACCTGCTGGGCCCATTTTATGGATTCCACTGTAGTTGTTTAGTCTATTGCCTTATTTATTTGTTTGAATACTTACTGTTTTATTGTGAAATATACCATCATACATAAGACTGTAGAGAATATAAATGTATATTATCAAGGGTGACAATATAAAAACTATTCATATGTCTAGAATTCATTGCAAGAAAGATATTACCAGTCCCTCTGAAACCTATTTTTTGAGCTATGCCCACCACCCTTTCCACCACTTGTAGATACATTCCTCCCTTCAGGGGTCACCATCCTGTTGTGATTCTGTGTGACTTGCTTTTTGTACTCATATAACAATTTTCTGTTACATGCTGCTATCAGCATTCTCTAGGGTCTAAATGTAGGACTGAAATTGCTGGGTTATAGAGTATGAGTGTGTTTAATTTTATCAGGTAATTCCAAAATGTTTTCCTTTTCAATTTATATTTCTACTGTCACTATAAGAGACGTTCTCTTGCTTCACATTCTCTCTGGCACTGGGTATTGTCAAGCAAATTTTTGCTAATCTGGTGGGTGTGAAATAATGTCTCACTAGGCTTTAATTTTTAAAATTATTGATGGGATTGGACATGTTTTCATATACGTATTTTTCTGTCATTTGTGTTTTCTCTTTTGTGAAATGCTTACTTGTGCCTTTCGCCTATTTTTCAATTGATTTGTTTGTCTTGTTTTACTGTTTTGTAGTTCTTGATATATTTTAGATACTAATCTTTTGTTGGTAGTGTGTATACATCATATCCAAATTTGTGGCTCTCTATTCTGTTTATTATGTGTTTTGATGAATAGCCATTCTTACTTTGATACAGTTGAATTTATGAACTTTTCATGATTTTTACTTTTTACATCTTGTTTAAGAAATCCTTCCCTATTCTAATATCATAAAAATGCTCTCTGATGTACTAAAACTTTTAAAGTTGTGACTTTCATTTTTAAATTCTTCATCCACTTAGAATTGAAATTGATTTTTGTGTACAGTAGGCTTTATTTTTATTTGCCATTTGTCTCAGCAAAATTTATTGACTTAGTACATCCTCCTTTTCCACTGATCTGCAGTGTCAATTTTGCCATATATCAAGTTTCCTTACATGTGTGGGTGTATTTTGGAGATTTCTAATTCCGTTCCACTGGTCTATTTGTCTATTCCTGTGGCAATACCATAGTATTTTAATTACTGTTGCTTTCTAATCCTCGTTTTCTGGCAGGGCAAGTTCCCTTACTTTCTCCTCTTCCTTCTTCAGAAGAAGTATCTTATTATTCTTGACCACTTGCTCTTCTAGAAAGTTTACAATCATTTTAAAATATTACAAAAATATTTTTGGATTTTGATGGGAATTATGTTAATCTCAATTTGGGGAAAACTCACATTTAATTAGGATATTGTGTTCTTATTCATGAAAATGGTGTGTTGATAAGTATTTCTGTTTATTTAAATCTTCTGTAAAGTCTTTAAAGTTTTGTAATATAGTTTTGCATACCTTTTATTAGTTTTCTTGCCTCCATGGCTTATACTTTTTATTGCTAACTGTAATTATAAATTTTTTTTAAAAAGAGCATTTTCTGTTTGTAGCTATCCATTTTTAGCATTAAAGATATCTGATTCATAAAATGCCAAGTGTTCATTTATTTTCCTACACTCTGGAATAGTTTGTATAAAATTAGAATGATTCATTTACTGGTTATTTTGTAGAACTTACAAAACCATCTAAGTCTGATGCTTTCTTTATGGTAAAAATTTTAACTAATGATTCAATATCTTTCCTGGTTATTGGGCTAATCAAGTTTTGTATTTCTTCTTGAATTAAGGTTGGGAGTATATATTTCTAGGAATTTGTGTTCTGCTCAAATATTCAAAATAATCATCAAAAAGTGGTAAATAATAACTTGTTTTTGTCATTTTTTAACGTCTGCGGCATCTATAGGGATGCTCTTTTCATTCCCAATATTAGCTACTAGTGTCTTCTTTTTGTTCATCAATCTTGCCAGTAGTTTGTCAGGTGTATTAGTCTTTTGCACACAAAAAAAGAAGTCAATTTTTTTTTTTTTGATACTTTCTACTGTATAGTAGTTTTTCTCTCATTGATTTTTACTTGTATTTCTACTATTTCCCTCCTTCTTTCTTTGGGTTTATTCACTTTTCTAACTTCCTGAGGTGAATGCTCAGTCTATTACTTTGCAGACTTTCTTTATCTTTAGCATAAGAAATAAAGCTACAATCTTCCCCTTGATACAGTTTTACTATCAATATCCTGCCAGTTCTGATGAGTATTTTCACGATCATTCAGTTTTAAATATTTACTAATTCCTACTTTGATTGTTATCTTTGATTCATGTGTTAGAATGTTGTTGTTTTTTTAATGAATTTAGTGACAGGTCACTTTTCCAAATTATTAACATTTAGGTTAATTCTTTTTTTCTTTTTTTTTTTTTTTAAAGATTTTATTGGGGAAGGGGAACAGTTCTTTATTGGGGAACAGTGTGTAATTCCAGGACTTTTTTCCAAGTCAAGTTGTTGTCCTTTCAATCTTAGTTGTGGAGGGTGCCATTCAGTTTCAAGTTGTTGTCCTTTCAGTCTTAGTTGTGGAGGGTGCAGCTCAGTTCCAGGTCAGGTTGCCATTGCTAGTTGCAGGGGGCGCAGCCCACCGTCCCTTGCAGGAGTTGAACCGGCAACCTTGTGGTTGAGAGGACGCATTCCAACCAACTGAGCCATCTGGGAGCTCAGCGGCAGCTCAGCTCAAGGTGCCCTGTTCAATCTTAGTTGCAGGGGGCGCTGCCCACCATCTCTTGTGGGAGTCAAGGAATCGAACTGGCAACCTTGTGGTTGAGAGCTCACTGGCCCATGTGGGAATCGAACTGGCAGCCTTCAGAGTTAGGAGCATGGAGCTCCAACCGCCTGAGCCACCGGGCTGGCCCAGAATGTGTTTTTTAATTTTCAAAAGTATGGGGCTTCCCTAGTTATTTTTTCATTGTTGATTTCTAATTTAACCATTAGAGAATGTGGGCTGTATGATATAGATTCTTGGAATTTTGTTTGGGCTTTTGTATGATTTATTATTATAAATGTTCCATGTGTTGAAAAGAATGTGTTTTCAGTGTATTGCAGATGTCCATTAGATCAAGCTTGTTAATTGTGTCTTTAAATCTTTTAACTCCTTATAGATTTATTGTCTATTTGATCTATTAATTTTGAAAGAGATGTATGGAAATGTCCCTCCGTGATTTTGGATGTGTTTATTTTTCTTACAGTTCTGCCAATTTCTTTTTTACATATTTCAAAGTTATGCTATTAGGGGCACATACATTTAGAATTATATCTTCCTGGTAAATTGAACATCTTTATTAATATGTAGTCTTCCTCTTCATTTGTAGTAATGCTTTTTGTCTTGAAGCCCAGTTTTTCCTAATATTCAATACAGCAACTCCTGTTTAACCTAGTATGTCTTTACCTATCATTTTAGTTGCAGTCTTCCTCTGTCCTTATGTTTTTAGGGGTTTCTCTTATAAATAGTTTAAAATTGAAGTTTAAAAATCTAGTCTAAAAATTTTTGATTTTTAACTGGAGAATATACATACTTTATGTAGATAGTGATTATTATTAAATTCGATTCATTTATACGATCTTAGTTTTTGCTTTTGATTTGTTCATTTTGTTTTCTAGGTTTTTTTTTTTTTTTCTGTATTTCTTGCCTTTTTTTTATTTGATTCTTTTTTCCTCCTCTCATTTCTTCTTTTTCTGCCCCCACTCTACGAGTTTGAAAGTTACACACTTTGTTCTAATTCTACCAGTGGAGACTTTAGAAATCATAGCTCGTATATTTATCTTAATAAATCTAAAGTTAATCAATATCTGATATAAGGACACTAGGGCCCCACGTTTTGTCTCCTGTCCCACATGCACTCACTGCTCATTAAAACCTGCACTCTAGAAAAACAGGGACTGGCTGAGAACCTCAGACAAATTTTAGGTTCCAAAATTTTCTTTTCCTTATAGATTCTCATGTTACCATATTTCACCTCTAAGGAGTCCTCTTACTTTGCCTCCTGCTAAGCCATGGGATTAGTATATCTATGAATCTCTGGTCCACCAAATTGCCAGAGCACTCTTCTCCCAATCTTCTGCTTCCTGTTCTGTGCATTAGATACTTCACTGTTCCTGAGCCCTTTGCTGCCTCAGGATGCTGTCTAAATTTTCTCTACCCCAACCCAACTTTTAAAAACTTTGTGCCAAGGTTTTCCCTTATCTATCCCCCAAACTCCTTGCTCTGGAGCAGAATTTGGATTTACCTCCATTCATTCATATTTAACACTAAGTTCAGCCATAGTGCTATTAAACATAACACAGCCATTGAGGCAAAAAGGAAGTGTAATGCAAAGCTCAACTGTCAGCCATGACAATTAATGGCTCCAATGGCTGTCAGCAAATATCCAAAACAGGGTGTATTAAGCTACCAATACTGTCAAACCCTTCACATATGTTGAGGAGGGTTCTTGTTCTTCACTGATTTTTCTTTCTAAATAAGTAAAATATGTTTTCTGTTAGCCTAGTAGCTCAGAAAGGATGGGCTCTCACCATCACTCAGCCTGATAACATAAAACCTTCAGTATGTGGGCCCTCTAGAGCCAAGGTCCACAAATGTTCAGAAGGTTCAATCCAATTCAGTTGGATAAATACTTGAGTTCCTACAATAGTCTAGGCAGTAGGCTAAGGACTGAGGTGGATATAAAGGTGAAAAAGATACAGTCTCTACTCTCAGAAGCTTATTCTGCAGTAGAGGCAGAGAAAATGTGTCCACAGTAGTAATACCACAGTCAGAATATACTGAGTGCTATCAGGGAAGGCCAAAGAAAAAATGGTGCATAGCTCATGTAGTTAGACCCCTGGACTAGGTTTCCTTGCTGTGTGCTCTGCATACTTCTCTTATGATAATCTTCACCATCCTTTGGTATAATTGATTGTTTCAATTCTGGTTTTCTACTATGTTGTAAATTCCCTGAAGGCAAGGTTGGTGTTTTGTTCCCCATTTTGTCACCAATGCCTATAACATAGCACCAAATAGAAGATGAATGTATATTGTTGAGTGAATGAATGAAATCAGCAAATTTTATGAATAAATTGGTCCTTGAGGGTACTATATCAGTCAGAGTACTTATAGTAAACAGATGGGACACTACAGGAAAGTAACTTCGAGAATTTAATGAGAGAATTATTTACAAAGCGTAGTCAGGGTTAAATAAAAGCAGTAAGGGATGCTGAAGTGCCCCTGGCAAGCAACACGTACAGCCATTGTCACTGGCAGATCTAAAAGGCAAAGAAGAAAGCAGCTATAGCTGCAGTTAGAGCTGTGGGAGAGGGCCACCAGAAGACAAGTGTGTTTAAAAGAAGCTAGGGAATCATCAGTCCCCTGCTGTGCCTCCCATCTCCCACGGGGCCTCCCCTTGGCCAAACCCAATCATAATCCAGAGGTCAAGGCTGATTTGTTAATGCAGTCGATAACAGGTAGCCTCCAGGGCACTGTCTAGGGTAGGAAATGGGAAGGGATGATATGGAGTGGTAAAAGAAACTATCCAGCACAAGTACTTAGGATAGCAACAGACTGAGATGGGGCACAGACATTCCAGGTGAACTGTGTATGTGAGTATTCCAGTTTGGGTGATATAGGGGGTTACTTGGGTTAATTACTGGCAGATAAAGTTGGCAAACAACTGTGGAAAGTCCTAAATATAAGGCTGAAAACAGACTAAATGTAAATGGGGAGCTCTTGGGAGCCAGTAGGCAGGAAGGTGGGGAGACTGGAACAGCTCCTTAGGGAAAAGCTCCAGAAAAATGTGGAAGTGGATTTGTGTGAATGATCATGGATATGAGGAGACAGCTGGGGAAGACAGTGTGGGGTACAGGTGACAAAGACCAAGACCAGATGATGACATTCCAGCCTCTAAAATCTCTGGAAAGCATATGGATGACTATAACCAAACTTCCCAATGGAAAGGCCAAAAATCCTTTTTAAAACCAGAAGACTATACCATGAGCTCACAGCACTCAACCAGGGGAGACAAATCTATGTATTTACTTTTGGTAGTGGCTGGAAGCATTTAAACAGAAACCATGACATTTTAGAATTAGTTGAAGCTGGTGGGGAGCATACGCTTTCTGGATTGCAGAGAGTATCAGGTGGATGTCAAATTCATGTACAAATTAAAGATAAAATCAAGGAGTTCAAAGCATGGAAGTCACCAAGAGAGAATGGAAGATGAATCAGAATTGTGAATGTCAGAAACAGGAAAGGACATTTCATTCCAGCAGACAGAATGCATCTCGCTGTTTTCCTCCCATTCCAAGCTTCCTAAAGACACTGTCTGGTGACTGACAGAAAAGTCTCCAAATTCCATATTGAAAAAATAAAGGCAAGAAATATTTGTGCATGCTCTCTCCAGGCCTCTGAAATTTCCTTTCTGTCTTAGACTAAAAGAACTTGACTGCCAGATTGGTGGGAATTTGGCTGCTTCCCCTTAGAATTAGTGACTTAAGGAAGACATTTCCTCAGAGATCATCTAAATTCCTGTGAACATATTACAAAACTAAAACAACTCCAGAAAATTTGACATCACCAATGAGAATGCTGATAACTGCAGGAGATACAAGGGTGGGCCTATCGGCTGCTTTGCAGCTTTTTCTTTGTGATTCCTAGGAGACATTTTAGCAGTGACAGCTACTGATCTAAAAGACCAGCACTGAGGGACAGGCTGCATTTCAATTTCTGAGAGTACCTGACATCCAGAGTGGGGTAAATGTTAACTATCCCTAGGGATAAACTGAACAGGGTCTTTTGACAGGTTTATGAGCTCTGAACAGGGAATCATCAAATGCGTTTTAGAAATAGAAAGCTGGCAAAAAGAAGCCTGCTCTAAAGGCCCAAATTTACCCCCTGGAAACAAAACTACCACTTTATTAGAGCAGTTCACTGTTAGAAAATTATTTCTTAGGGAGGTTTAGAATTTAAGAATGTGAAGACATATCCTTAGCATGTCAACCAAGGAGAAGTTGGACCTAGGCAGGGAAATACAACTAAGAGAAGATAGAACTGGGTTCAAATTCAAACTCTCTTTCTAAATAACTAGGTGACTTTGGGCAAATTATAGAAGGCCACTTAGAGTTATTTTCCTCACTCATGAAATAGAGCTAATGTTACTCAACATTCAAGATGCTGGTGAGGATACACAGGTGCTCAATTAATACTTTATTATAGATGATATATAACCACAAGGATGACCCAACATATCCATAACAGCATGATCATTAATTTTGACTTGAAAAACTTAAAATTCTAATTTAACAAGTCAAAGTTCTGATGATTGTTCTTAAAGATGGGACAGTTGGATCAGGAGGTCTATTGTGTATGACCTCGTTTTGACCCAGGATTGGATTATTTTTCCTTCTCCTCCTTTCCTTCCCCCTTCTTCCCTCTCCTCTCTAAATCTTTTTTGTAAATATTCATTTCAGAAAATATTTTCCAGCTGTGTGACTGGGTGATGATGGTCCAATGAACATTGTGAGAAATATCCAACCTGCCCCATGCTGTTCTCAGCAGATTCTAGTCTTCACAGACAGATCCCAGCACTGACTGGTCGGTGTGGCACATGGGAACAAGACTGAACACCTGCTAATTCCTGGGGAGATGGATGGGTGCACACATGAGGGATTCTCATAGCCCCATTATTGAAGGCTGACTCTCATTCATGTGTAATTAGTGGGTTTTCCTGTACACAAATTAAGCAATTTGTATTATGTGACGTTTTTAGCAGATATTTGAAAGCTTTGAAAGTTTGAAGTCTGTTATTTCAGTGCATACATTGGCTGCTGCAGTGTTGCATGAAGAATGCACCCACAGGCAAACAGCTGTGGAAAAGCCATTTCTCCTTTATAAACAGATATTGAACAGTCTGAGGTATGCAATTTAATTGCAATGGGATGTTTTACAGATATTCCCCTGATCATAATAATTATGGCGTTACAAAAGAACATTATGGTCTTATACCCTGTAAGATAATTTAGTCTCCCTAGAATCTATAAAATCTAAAAAATACATTTAAAATTTAATTAAAATTATTATTTCTTTCAGCAAAATTATAAAATGAAAAAACATCATTACCAAAACAACTAGAAAATAAATTCATGATATTTGTAGATATTTAATCTCTCTTTTCAAAAGGGGCAGTTTTATCCCTACTGTATTAAATCTCATTGAAAATTAGAGTGAGAAGCAGCTAATTAATAGCTTCATAACTCATAGTTCTCCAGAAGAGAAATCAACTTTTAAGAGGGAAAGAAAAGAAATAGTAAAACAAAGGATAGGACAGGAAATGAAAAAAAATCCCTGATGAAAATTCCATGGAAAGTATTATAATTTTCGTTTCAAAACTCTCAACCTACCCAAGAATCTTCAAACCTGTGCTAAAAAGTTTCAGGTGTGTCACTAAGCCTCTGCACCTACTATCTCTTTGGAAAACTTGGAGTAGGATAATTTTCTGGGATAACTTTTACTACATAGCTTAGGTCAACACCAACATACCTGGAGGACCTCCAGTTCTCATGTACCTAAGCTCTGTGATAATGATTCATCTTTCCATAAAGTTGAAGAACTGTCTGGCAGTAGTAAGACTAATTCAGCACTGCTACTTGAAGATGGTACTACAGACTATCCAAATGTGGGAATAACAAGAAGAATACTATTTTGTTGAGTGCTTTCTGTGTGCCTATGACTTTCTGAAGATTATTTTATTCAATTCTCCCCATGACCCCATGGGAAAGTGATCACATGTTATTAGCAAATGGAAAATAGACTTAACTTGTCTAAAGTTGTAGAGACAGGAGTCCAACCCAGGTGTCTCTAATCTAAAAACCATACTCCTAACCGGTTTTCTGTACCTTCTCTCACTGCCCTATCCCAGGGAATCTGTAAGCACTTTATCCTCAATGGAAAACCATTTGCTGTTCTGGTCCTCTATCCCCTTTTCTACCTCATGACAAGGAGATGAAAATTTGAGTTGGAGGCATCTTCGGCCATGAAACAGAGTAAAGGCTTGGATTATGTTCATTGAGTGGGCTCAGCAAACCTGGGGCTATGTCTGAAAAGATGAACAGCAGAGCCCCACCGCTGCTCTGGCTAGGCAACACTCTGCAGGGTCTGTCAATCCTCCTGGGAGTTCATGGCCATTCTACCTAAAACCCCCTCCTTTTCTCTGACCACTTGTTGTCCCACTTATACTGCTTTTTGTTTCTTTTTCTTTGCAGTATCTACTACCTAAAATTATATTATTCTTGTAATGCTTTTATTATTTGCTGCCTGTCTTTCCCATTAGAATGTAAGCCCCATAAAGGCAAGGACTTTGTCTTTGTCACCCCAGTCCCCAATGCCTGTCACATAGTAGATGCTTAATAAATATCTGTGGAATCACTGAAGGAATAAATGAAAGAATTATTAAATATCTAATGGGACAAAAGCAAAGATGAACCCTGGCTTCATTCTCCTTCTCTACAGCAACTTTGGTAAGTGAATCCTACTGTCTGGGGATTCTACTCTATGCTCCTGCCTTGGAGAATGACAAGTAGGTTCTCTTTACCAAAAACATGGGATATTTCATATATAAGCTGAGATCGAAATGCTCTATTATGTACTATGCAATAACTTTCTGTACCTTTCACCACTGGTATGGAAATTATCCACAGCTTGAAATAAGGCAAAAAGGTTGGCAGCACATGTTTTCAATGTCATTCAGTTGTGAAGTCCACTCAATGATTTCTAGGAGAATGTACTTAGATTGACTCACAGCTTACTATTGATTAAAGTTCCCAGACTTAGTGATGTAACATGTCAGTCCATAGATTTTTGTTTAGTAGAGATGAAAGTGATTTCTGTCCCATAGAATAGATAATCCCAAAGGTTAGTTGGCCTCTAAGACATTAACCAGTTTCTATCTAACTAGCAATCTTATCCTAGTACTTCTTTATTAAACTTAGTTTCTCAATGCTCTGTAAGTTGGTGTTAATGTCTTACTGATTCTGTCATTAATTAATTGAATAAATTATGCAATGTGTTCATTTTATATTTGCATGAAAATCATGATTTTACCTTCTAGAAAATTATAATTTAATACCTCTCACCTACAAACTTTAAAGAACAATCACATTTATGTTTCCTCTCAAAAGTTAAGTGATTCACAAAGCCACACTCTATGATTTTATCCAGGATTACACAAATAAACAAGAACACTGAAAAAACTGGCCACCAACAGAGGGCTGGCCTTCTGCCTTCTGCCTTCTCCCTGTATGGGAGTGCATATTCTCCAAGTATGAGAAGGACTGGGAGGAGGATAAGTATAAATTTTATGCACATACATAGAGACACATATGTAAATATAAATATATATGTATAATATTGGGCTTGTTGTCCACACCTACCTGCCCCTGAATATCTTATTTCTCTCCTGACCTGACTCACACCTTTCACATGGGAGTCATGATTTTACGTTTTAGAAAATTATAATTTACTACCATCCAGCTACAAACCTTAAAAGAGCAATCACATTCATAGGCAGTACATGTGTGTACATGTGTATTCATAGCTTCATATAGAACTATAGACAAACACCCACACCACTCTCTCCTTCCACCTGGTTTTGCAACACAAACTGATATTGACACTTTTTCCGAGAGGGGTAATTTTGAATCTTACTCACGTTTATGTATCAGCCTCAATTTATTACTCTCCCTTTGTCCATACAGAACTAATTGCCTACTCTTCTTTTATGGCCTGATGTCAATACAGTTCCCACCTGTCTGAGCCGATGTGACTCCTTGTACATGCCTTTCTGCAGTTCTCACCACACCTGGGAGGCGATGCTCACTAAGAAAGCATCAGTACACATTGTGTCTGACTCCGCACACTGTGAGAATAGTCAATGCATATGGGTCTTTGACTTGAAAAGAGTGGGAAGATTGTTTTCAGTGTGGAAAGCCTTAAAGTCACCATGGTTTTTCTATAATTGTGTTCAAATTGACAGATTTTGATTTCTGCCTACAGATACAAAAAAAGTTACAAAACTGCTGTGCAGTAGAAGGCAGGTGTTAGCAGATATAAACCTTTGTATCTGCTCGCCAGCTCCCATTCTTCTGGCAAATACAGAGGATTGGACCAATTGGATGGATTACATGGACATGCTGTTCTAGCCCTACTTCCCATACTAAGTAGTGATAATTCTGCGAGGCTGTTTAGCAGAAGTATCGCAGGAATGCCTGGGCGACACGATAGAACTGGAGTCCCAATTTTGTCACACACTGTTAAATGATTCTGGTAGTGGAAGCCAACTGGTGTTATGTTCATTCATGAGAGAGGTCACAAGGCAGACTCTATGATCCTCTGACTAGTGATTCTTGCTTCCACATGGCCAGGCATTAATGGGTTATAAAATCTAAGGTTGGTTAGTAAGCACTTAAACACATACTTAATAAGGGAAAAGAGATCATGGCTTTTGTAAGAGGAAGCCTTGGCTTGTTTTTACAATCTTTAAAAAGATAAAAGAATGTTGTAAACAACAAGAAGGGAGGGGTTTTACCTATTCAAAGAAACTTTGATTAAACTATACTGACAGTCAAAAAGGTTGAGTTGCTGTAGGACTGAAGGGGAGGGAACTAACTGGCTATGAGACAAAGAACAGAAACAATAAATATTTCTGTATCAGGAGGTCCACCTGACGTCTGGTATCATTTGGATAATCTTAAGAACCTGCAAAGGCTCTCCCAGTTTCACGATGGAACTCCATGATCCCCCCACTCCCTCCATAAGTAGGACAGGTTAAAAATTGTCCATTTGAAGGGATCTAGTATAACTCACAGCTGATTAAGCCACACTGGGTTACAAAGAGAAATG
The DNA here is from genome assembly GCF_057876585.1 of Rhinolophus sinicus. Lineage (NCBI taxonomy): Eukaryota > Metazoa > Chordata > Mammalia > Chiroptera > Rhinolophidae > Rhinolophus > Rhinolophus sinicus. The sequence goes on from NC_142506.1 coordinate 33,874,067, forward strand.
AGACTATTTTGAGAGGGTGCACCCAATTGAAGATGGAGCAAAGTTAGACGTTGACAACGGTGAAAAATATAGTGAATTTGGCTCAATTATTCTAATATGCTTTCATTTTATTTATGCAAATAGCGTTTTTCTTTCTTAGTCACCTGGCAGGTTCCCACTTGGCAGCTAAATGCAGCCCCTCTAATTGACTATCTGCTAAAGGGATGTGTTTTTTTTTGTTTGTTTGTTTTTACACAAATTTTCTGAAATATGACCTTCTAAAAATCATTATGCAGCAATAGAAAAATAAGCTAAACATGAAAGGCTTTGTGAATTCCCAAACAAAGGAAACTAATGTATAAGAAAGAGCCTGGGAAATCAATACGCTTTTAATGCAAACACATTTCACTTAAACTAAAACATCAGTTCAAGGAATACCCACTAAATGCCAACGCTCATGAAAAGATCCTGGCCCATGACAATCCATTTATAGGGAATGGACAAGGCTGAGATGCAAATTTAACATTTAAATATAGCTAAATTCCCAATGCTATTATGGTTGACCCTCATTAATGTAATTTTTTGGACAATCCTTGTAATGAAGAAACAGTGATTATTCTCAGTCGTCACCCAAAATATAATTACAGTACATTTGATTAAAAGCTTTTGTGGTGAGATAAACTGCAATTTATACATTTCTGTGTATTCTTTAAAAAAAAAAATGCCTGATGATGATAAAAGAGCTAATGCTACTTTGTGGGGTAACATGTCATTAGCTGTTCCATCATTTATATTCAAACTACAGAATTATGGGGTAAAGTAAATGGTGCTTGAGATTTGCTGCTACATGCCCTGAAATAGTTTCCAGCACAGAGTTTATAAATAACACCAGGAGCTCTGCTGTTTCACTTCCTGAGTCATTTTTCTTAAAGCCTTTAGAATTTTTGACAAAAGGTGGAAAGGAAAGTAAACTGCCCTTTACTAACTAATTAAACCAGTAAGAAGACCTCAATATGAAGGACATGGAACATGAAGCATGAATTATTTCTTATTTATTTTCATACAGCTGAGAAATAATCTTCCAGTTGCTGTAAATAGGTTAAATGATTGCTCAGGATGATCACAGCTATGTTTGCAATGTATTAACCTTGCACTCATTGCTGCATAGCAACACAGCCACTAGAGATTCTGTCAAACACGACCTGTGTATAAGACTTTTGGAAAAGAGATCATATTCACTCACCTAAAATCTATTGAGCTCCTACTAAATGCTAAGTACCTAGCTAGGCCTTGGGCCTAACTTACAGGTGTCTGCTCTCATGGAATTTCATGGAACTTTCAACCTAGAGTACATTTCTGTGTAAATGAGGTTGACTGGAAAATAAAAAAATCACATACAAAACTCCTTGGGATTGCACAGATGAAGCTTAAAAAGGAAAAGCCCCATTCTCCTCAAGTTTCTGATTTTAATGCAGTAAAGATCATTTATATGAGCATGTTAGAGAACAGCACAGGTTGTTGGACACGGCATGGTACCGAGACTGTGAAATAGCACTCCTACTTACTGCCTCTGGAGTACTGGTTATGTACAAGGACATATCATTTAAGGATGGAAAAGGTAAAAAAAAATTATAATCATGATCATAGTTGGGATTTACTAAGCACTTTCTATGTGCCATGGCCTTAACTAAAAATTTGACGTGCATTGTCTTATCAAATCCTCACAGTGATCCTATAATTATCACCACCCTCATTTTGTAGATGAGTGAATTTAGGCTTAAAGGTCACAATGATGATTATATGCAAAAGAGTCTGGTGGGAGGATCTGTAGACCTTTTGACCTTGTACTAAATTCCTCCCTTCATCTTAAAGATGAAGGCCACAGGAGTGGGGAGTCTTGGCCTCACAGAGTGGAATGAAAGGGCAATTCTATGAATCTGCCATTCTCAGGTGACCCATGCCCACATTACCACCCATCTTTTCTTTTGAGGGGACTTCTTACATGAACCTTTGCTTTATGAAATTCCTTCTATTAGATTTTATAATAGAATGTCTGACTTGTATATTTTCAAAATTATATTCTTCCCTTGCTTCTAATTCAACCTCATATGCTTGGTAATAGACATCTAATCCCACTCTGCTGGTGAACCCCACTGTCTGTAGTCAGTGGATTGTCAGAATGGCTACTGTCCCTCCTAACTTTTTGGGTCATTTCTCTTTGGGGAGAAATGTCTTATCCCCTTGGAAGCTTTCCTTTCACAGAAATAAGAGCTGGGAAAGAACTTCTCTAGTCCAACCGTCATCTAACGTTCGAAACACTTTATAACATTCCTAATACAGGGCTGTTCAGTCTTCTCCTGAACATCTCTGTTGACAGGAAACTCAGGACTTCCCATCCCAATTGCTCTCCAGTAATGCATCATTTAACATGAGCTGAGAGGTAAGTTTTAAGTAAAGAACTGTGACAATTGTACCAAGCTCCTGCCCTTGAGGAGGCCCAACCTGGGGCACTAGGATGTGCACAACAAGAGATAGAACATGAGGTCCAAAGTTCTATAAGAGCTCAGGGGACAGAAAGGTCAATTGCAATTGTGATGCTCAATTAGACCACCCATGTTAGTCTCCAAATTCTTAGATTAACTAAAGGAATTCATAGTACTGTATAGCCATGGGAAAGAGCTAGATAACAGTAAGTGCAGATATTGCTATGTAAAAAACCATTACCTTTTATACATAATTCACATATTATAAAATACACCCATTTTAAGTGTACATCAATCAAGTTTTGACAAATGTACACATGTGTAACTACAGCAATCAAGATGTAGAACATTTTCATCATTCCTAAAAAAGTTCCCTTGTGCCCCATTTCAGTCCATTCCTTCCCATCCTCAGCCTTTGGCAACCACTGAGTTGCTTTTTGTCACTGTAGATTAGATTTGCCTTTCCTAGACTTTCACATGAATGGAATTACACAGTATGAATGTTTTTTTTTTTTAAATTAAATTTATTGGGGTGACAATTGTTAGTAAAATTACATAGATTTCAGGTGTACAATTCTGTATTACATCATCTATAAATCCCATTGTGTGTTCATCACCCAGAGTCAGTTCTTCCATCACCATATATTCGATCCCCCTTACCCTCACCTCCCCCCCCCCCACCCCCCTTACCCTCTGGCAACCACTAAACTATTGTCCGTGTCTATGAGTTTCTGTTTCTCATTTGTTTGTCTTGTTCTTTTGTTGTTTTTGGTTTATATACCACATAACAGTGAAATCACATGGTTCTCTGCTTTTTCTGTCTGACTTGTTTCGCTCAGCATTACTCTCTCAAGATCCATCCATGTTGTCACAAATGTTCCTATATCATCTTTTCTCACTGCCGAATAGTATTCCATTGTGTATATGTACCACAACTTCTTTATCCATTCATCTATCGAAGGACATTTTGGTTGTTTCCATGTCTTGGCCACCGTAAACAAAGCTGCAATGAACATTGGCGCACACGTGTCTTTATCTCTAAATGTTTTCAGATTTTTTGGGTAGATACCCAGGAGAGGGATTGCTGGGTCATACGGCAATTCTATTCGTAATTCTTTGAGGAACCTCCACACTGCCTTCCATAACGGCTGCACCAGTCTGCATTCCCACCAACAGTGTATGAGGGTTCCTTTTTCTCCACAGCCTCTCCAACATTTGTTACTATTTGTCTTGTTGATGATAGCCATTCTGACTGGGGTGAGGTGATATCTCATTGTGGTTTTGATTTGCATTTCTCTGATGATTAGTGATGTTGAGCATTTTTTCATATGTTTATTTGCCATTTGTATGTCCTCTTTGGAGAAATGTCCAGTATGAATGTTTTGTGCTGGGCTTCTTTCACTGAGCATAATGATTCTGGAACTCATTCATACTGCTGTATAGGTTCTTTTTTTTGTTGTTGCCATTTTAGTGAGTGTGTGACAATGTCTCATCTTTGTTTTGATTTGCATTTCCATTATGGCTAATAATGTCAAGCATCTTTTCATGTAATTATTGGACATTCATGTATCTTTGTCAATGTAGTGTTAGAATATTTTGCCCATTTTTATTGAATTACAATTCCTTTGTCAGATATGCGTATTATGAGCATTTTCTCATCTATGGCTTACCTTCTTCCTTTTCTTAATGATGTCTTCCAAAGACAGACATTTTTAATTTTGATGAAGTCCAATTTATCAATATTTTGTTTAGGGTTAATTTTTCTGTAATCTAAGAAATCTTTGCCTAACCTGAGGTCAAAGATTTTTCTCCTATATTTTCTTCTAGAATTACTGTAGTTTTAGATTTTACATTTAGGTTTATGATCCATTTTTAGTTAATTTTTATGTATGGTGGGAAGTAAGGGTTAAGATTTATTTTTCCCCCCTAAGGATACCTTTTCATTTCATCACTATTTGTCTTAAAGACTATCCTTTCTTCATTAAATAACCTCTCACTTTTGTAAAAATTATGTGACCATATATGTATAGATCTATTTTTGATTCCCTACTCTGTTCTATTGATCTATTTGTCTATTGTTATGCCAATATACCACACTGCTTTGACTGTAGATGTTTTAAAATCACATGGTTAAGTATTTTCAAAATTGTTCTGAATATTCTAGGCCCATCATGTTTCCAAATAGATTTTAGAATTAGTTTATCATTTTGTAAAGTTTCATGGACTTTTTTATTGCAATTGCATAGATACTATGAATCCACTTGGAGGAGAATTTTAGCATTATGTGCTGCTAAAGTGAGCAATTTGGGGAAGAATTAACATCTTAACAATATCGAGTCTTTTATTCATAACCAGTATATCTCTCCATTTATATAAACTCTCTGATAAATGTTTTGTAACTTTCAGCATATATATCTTACATGTATTTTGTTAAATCTATTCCTGAGTATTTCATGTTCTTTGCTGCTATTCTTTTACGTTTTATTTTCTAGTTCTTGTTAGTATATAGAAATACAATTGATTTTTGTATATTGTTACCTTGCTAAATTTACTGATACTTTTGTAATATTGTTAGGATTTTCTTTGTACAGAAATCATGTTATTTATTCATAACAATCATTTTGCTTCTTCCTTTCTAATCTGTAGCTTTTTATTTCTTTTTCTTGCCTAGTTGTACTAGGTGGAACCTGCAGTATGATGTGAAACAGAAGTAGTGAGAATGGGAATCCTTGCTTACTCCTCATCTTAGGAGGAAAGCATTCACTTTCATCATTAAATATTATGTTGGCTGTAGGTTTTTCATATCTGCCTTTGATTAGATTGAGGAAGTTCCCTACTATTCTTAATTTACCAAGAGATTTTTATTTATTTTTTAAAATCATGAATGGGTATTGAATTTTGTTCAATGCTCTTCGTGCATCTCCTGAAATTATTATAGTTTTCTTTTCTATTCTGTTAATGTAGTAAATTGTATTGATTGATTTTAAAATATTAAACCAACCTTAAATTCCTACAATAAATACCACTTAGACATAGTGTATTATGCTGTTTACATATTGCTGAATTAAATTTGTTAATGTTTTGTTAATCTATGCTCATTAAGGATTTCGATCCGTAGTTTTCTTACAATATCTTTATCTCGTTTTGGTTTCAGTGTTATATTGGCCACATAAAATAAACGGAGTATTTCCCTTCTCCTCTGTTTTGTTAAAGTTGGTATAATACTGATATTATTTATCCCTTAAAAAAAGCCTAGGAAACCACCTGGGCTTGGAGTTTACACTGAGTAAAGGTTTTAATTTATGAATTCAAATCATTTGATTTATAGGGCTATTTAGGTCTTTTAATTTCTTCTTGAATAAATTTTGGTAATTTGTGTCTTTCAAGGAATGTCTGTGTCATCTAAGTTGTCAAATGTATTGGCGTATGTTTGTTCATAATAGTCCCTTATTATCTTTTCAATGACATAATCTGTAGTTGTGTACTGTATTCAATCCTGATATTGACAATTTGCATCATCTCTTTTTTCTTGATCAATATGGTAGAAGTTTATCAATTTTATAATTGTTTTCATAAGTCCAGTTTTAAAATTCATTGGTTTTCTCCGTGGTTTGTTGTTTCTACTCTTTCTTATTTCCTTCCTTCTACTTACTTGGTTAATTTATTCCTTTTTTTAGCTTCTTAATTTGAAAGCTACCAGTAGATCATTGATTTTAGAGCTTCCTTTTTTTCTCATATAAGCATTTGAAACTCTAAATTTTCATCTAAGCATGACTTTAGCTTCATCCATACATTCTGACATGTTGCGTTTTTATTATCAAGAAGATTCAAAATAATTTCTAATTTTCTTTGCAATTTCTTCTTTGACTTATATGTGCTGTTTAATTTTCACATACTTGGCAATTTTCTAGATATCTTACTACTTTTGGCTTGTTTAACTCCATGGTGGTCAGCAAACATACTTCATATGATTTGAATCCTTTTAAATTCATTGAGAGTGCTTTTATAGCCAAGCATATGCAATAACATGCACTTAAAAAAATACTGTACATTCTGCTATTGTTGAACACAGTATTCTATACTATTAATTTGACAAATGGGTTGATTGCGTAGTCTGAGTCTTCCATATCCATAGTGACTTCCTATCTACTTGTTTTTACCAATTACTGGAAACGAATGTTAAAATCTCCAACCACAACTATGTATTTGTCTATTCTTTCAATTATGTCAGTTTCTCTTCAAGTATTTTTGAAGCTCTGTGATTGAGTGCATTCACATTTAAGATTTCTATGTCTTACTTATGAATAGACTATTTTATTATTATAAAATGTCCTTTCTTCTCTATAATAATATTCTTCATTTTGATGCCTACTTTTATAGATAGTATAGTTATTGTAGTTTTCATATGTTCATAACTTGCTGTATATCTTTTATCCATATATTCTAACCTACTTTTGTCTTTATAGTTAAAGTGTGTTTTGGCAAATAACATGTAATTGAGTCTCATTTTTTTATTCAGTTTGATCATCTCTGTCTTTTAATGGAGGGTTTAGTCCATTTATGCTTAAGGTAACTATTAAGATGCTTGAGTTTCAGTCTACCGTTTTGCTATTTGTTTCATTTATTGTTTTGTTCTGTTCCTCCTTTCTTTCCTTCCTCTTATATAATTGAATTTTTTAAAAGTCCATTTTATCCCAATGGCATTTTCTGATGAAATAACTGTCAGAGATTTGTATGGAATCACAAAAGACGCTGAATAGCCAACACAATCCTAAGAAAAAAGAACAAGGCTGGAGGTGTCATACTCCCTGACTTCAATTTATACTACAAAGTGACAATAATCAAAATAGCATGGTATCAACAATAAAAAAGACATATAGACCAATGGAACAGAATTGAGAAACCAGAAATAAACCCACATATATAGGGACAAATAACTTCGACAAAGGAGCTAAAACCATGCAGTGGAGAAAAGAAAGCCTCTTCAATAAATGGTGCTGGAAAAATTGGAAAGCCATGTGCAAAAAATATGAAGCTATACTGCTGTCACTGTATACCAAAACAAACTTAAAATGGATCAAAGTCCAAAACATTAGATTTGAAACAATGAAGTGCTTAGACGTAAGCATAGGTACTAAACTCAGTGACCATAGGTTCAGAGAAGATTTTATAATTTGATTTCAAAGGCAAGAAAAGTAAAAGCAAAAATAAATGAATGGGACTACAGCAAACTAAAAAGCTTCTGTACAGCAAAAGAAACCATCAACAAAACAAAGAGGCAACCAACTGAGTAGGAGAAGGTATTTGCAAACAACACTTCTGATAAGGGGCTAATATCCAAAATATATAAAGAACTCATACAAATCAACAACAAAAAAACAAACAATCCAATTAAAAAATAGGCAGAGCACCTAAACAAACACTTCTCCCAAGAAGACATACAAACAGCCAACAGATATATGAAAAAGTGCTCAACGTCACTAGCTGTTAGGGAAATTCAAATCAAAACCACAATAAGATACCACCTCACACCTGTTAGAATGATGATACATCAACAAGACAAATAATAACAAGTGTTGGAGACGCTATGGGGAAAAAGGAACCCTCATACACTGCTGGTAGGAATGTAAATTGGTACAAACACTATGGAAAACAACGTAGAAGTTAGAAGTTCCTCAAAAAATTAAGAACAGAAGTACCATATGACCCAGCAATACTTCTTCTGGGTATCTATCCCAAAAATCGGAAAACATTTATCCATAAAGATATATGTACCCCTATGTTCACCGCAGTATTGTTCATGGTGGCTAAGACATGGAAACAACAAAAGTGTCCTTCGATAAATGATTGGATAAAGAAGATGTGGTACATATACACAATGGAATATTACTTGACCATAAGAAAAGATGAAATACTGACATTTGTGACAACATGGATGGATCTTCAGATGATAATACTAAGTGAAATAAACCAGACAGAAAAAGTCGAGAACTATATGTCTTCACTCATATGTAGGATGTAAAATTGAAAGCAACAAATGAAGAAGACAAAGAAAGAAACAAAAACTCATAGACGCAAACAGCAGTTTAATGGTTACCAAAGGGGAAGCGGGGAGTGGTAGAAGAGGGCAAAGAGTGTCAAATATATGGTGACGGAAGGAGAACTGAGTATGGGTGGTGAACATACAATGCAATATATAGAGAATATATTATAGAATTGTACATTAGAAACCTATATAATTTTTTTTTTTATATTTGAAATACAACTTTATTCTGATTCTAAACGAAAAGGAATGGGAATGACAGTAACAAACAAGATCTCCCCACTGAATATTGTGATGTGACTGTAGCAGTCTTATATTTGAAAATCAATAAGGAACCAACTGTGTTCCAAAACAGCTAAATATGCAGATTCAAAAAAGGAAGGTATTTTTAACTGCCACACTCATTCTGAAGCCCAAAATCTCTTTCAGCATCCCAAAGATTAAGCAAACGTTCTGCTTCACTATGTAATAAAGTGGCAAACACGCTGCACCACTGACATTACAGGACAGTTGCCTATAAAACTAGACTTTTGATGCTGGGCCCCAGCTTGACTTTCACAGGTCGTCATCCTCATCCGGGAGAGCAGTTGTCTGAGCAACCTCTAGGTCATGCTCCTATTGTGCTGCCAATGCGGGATCCATGACAACCTTTGGTGCGGCAAGGGCAGGCATGGCAACAAACTCCAAATTAGGATCTCCGATGAATTTTCAAGCAGAAACATATATAATTTTACTAACCAATGTCAGCCCAATACATTTTTTAAAAAGTCAACTTTATCTCCTCTATGGTTTATTAGTTATACCTCCTTTTTATTTTTTAATGGTTGCTGTAGATTTTACAACATGCATTTTAACTTATTACAGTATTCATGCAGAGAGTACTTCATATATTCAAGAATCTTATAACAGTATTCTTATGTTTCTTCTTTCCTGTCCTTTGTGTTATTGCTTTCATACATTTTCCTTCCTCATATTGATAAGTGCCACAATATATCATTATTAGTTTTGCTTTAACAGTCAATTATTTTGTAAAGATAATTTTAAAACAGAAAGGACTTTTCTATTTACTCATACATTTACTATTTACAAACTCTTCTCTTTTGTGCAAATCAGAACTTCCATCTCGCATCATTTTATTTCAGTTTGATAAACTTTGTTTAACATTTCTTGTAGCACAGAATTTGCTAGGAAAGAATTTGCTTACCAATTTTTTCTGAAAATTTATTACTTCCATCCTCATTTTTGAAGGATTTATTTCTTATTATAGAGTTTTTTTCTTATTATAGAGTTCTAGGTTGGCAGGCTTTTGTTTGAGCACTTTAAAGATGTTATCCGATTCCAGTCATCAAAATGGCAGAGTGAGGTGAGCCTTTATAAAGCACCCCTGGAATTTACAACTAATCGAACAACAATAACTCCACAAAGGACTCCCTCCACAGCAGACAGGCAAGATGAAGAGGATAACTACCTAAAGATGGGCAAATCGAGCGAGTGGGGGAGGAGGGAAGGGAGAAGTGCGGAGACGGAGCCCCGCGGGCGCAGGACGCGACCTAGCTCAGTGCTCCGAGCTCCCTGCTTCCCGGAACTATCACAGCTGCGGGAGAGGGAAGAACTGCTAGGGCTCCGCTTATGGCCCACAGGGTTGAGAGGACAGCATATAACACGGCTGAACCCAATGCTCACGGCAGAGACCACGGAGAAAAGACTGAGGGAAGAAGGCTGAAAACGGTGGTTTAAGCCCTCACTGCCGAGAAGAAAACGGAGCCTTAGGCACTGAGACTAGCCGCCCTCTCCCTACATTCCCAGAGCTCGCCCCGCCCCCACCTGCCCGGTGCTAGAAGAAGAACAGTAGCAGTGTCAGAGCAAAAGAACAGAATATTTGCTGTTCTGAGAACCATCGACCGCAGACACAGATTTGCAGCCCAAATAGTTCTGGGAAAGGGGAGGGAGCTGTGGAAGCAGGACCGGCTGTGGTGGTGGTCACCGCCATTGCTCTGGGCCACCTCTCACAACTCACCCCGCCCCTGGCCCAACCTATCTGGGCGGATCCCTGCAGGAGTAAACAGAACTGCTGAAACATATGGGCTCTGAATCTGGTGCAGGAGGAGCTTTGGAACATCAAAAGCTCTCCCCATACCCACACGGATACTGCGCCATGTGAACCAGGTGAACTATTAACAGAGGAGAAGCCCATCTCCCAGGGAATCCCCCCATTGTGTGAGAAGCTGGAATAGTGCAGAGAAAACATAGCACTACCATGTGGGAGAGAAAAAAAAAAGGGCTGTAGTCGGGGAGAAAATAAAAAGTTCTACAAACAAGTACTGGAAAACAAAAGAAAGACCTCTTCCTATCAACCTGTTGCAGAACCCACTCCTGTAGATATCTAGGAAGAGAAATAATAAATCAGTAATTGCCATGAATAACCAAGGCAACAAGGCAGCTCAGAAAGAAAGTGAAAAGTCTCAAGAAAACGAACTTAGAGATATGGAAATATGTGACTTAAATGACAGAGAATTCAAGATTGCAGTTCTGAAAAAACTCAACGAGATGCAAGAAAACACAGAAAGGCAGTTTAATGAACTCAGAAACACAATCAAAGAACAACATGAGCATTTTACAAAAGAGATCGAAATTTTAAAAAGAACCAAATAGAATTTCTGGAGATTAAGAATTCAATAGAAGAAATTAAGAATGAAATAGGCAGCTTAGGTAGTAGAGTTGACCAGATAGAGGAAAGAATCAGTGACATCAAAAACAGAAACCTAGAAATTACACAGATGGAAGAAGAAAGAGACTTGAGACTTAAAAGAAATGAAAGAACTCTACAAGAACTTTCTGACTCCATCAGAAAGAGCAATATAAGAATAATGGGCATACCAGAAGGAGAAGAAAGAGACAAGGGAACAGAGAATATATTCAAACAAATTGTCGATGAGAACTTCCCAAACTTGTGGACAAAACTGGACCCTCGAATCCAAGAAGCAAATAGAACACCTAGTTACCTCAATCCCAACAGGCCTTCTCCAAGACAAATTGTATTGAAGCTATTTAAAATCAACGACAAAGAGAGATTCCTCAAGGCAGCCAGGGAAAAGAAGAGGGTAACTTACAAAGGAAAGCCCATTAGATTATCATCAGATTTTTCAGCAGAAACTCTACAAGCCAGGAGGGAGTGGAACCAAATATTCAAACTATTAAAAGAGAGAAATTATGAGCCAAGAATAATATATCCAGCAAATATATCCTTTAGATATAAAGAAGCAATAAAGACCTTTCCAGACATACAGAAGCTGAGGGAATTTTCTAATACACGACCTGCACTACAAGAAATACTAAAGGAGGCTATTCGACCACCATCAACAGGGACAATTTGTGGGAACCGAAACATAAAAAGGGGGAGAGTAAAGGCCTGAACCAGAATATGGGAATGGAGAAAGTAAGCGTGCTAAAGAAAATGGAATACTCTAAATATCAAACTTTCTTTTACATAAGCTTACGGGTAACCACTCAAAAAAATTCCAGAACTGAAATATATACTGTAATAAAACAAGAAACAGAGGGAAACATCATAGAATACCACCACACAGAAATAATAGACAACAACAAAAAGGCAAAGAAACAATGGAGACACAGCCTTACCAGAAAACTAAAGACAGAATGACAGGAAATCCTCACATATCAATAATCACCCTAAATGTAAATGGACTGAACTCACCAATAAAAAGGCACAGAGCAGCAGATTGGATCGAAAAACTAAACCCAACCATATGCTGTCTCCAAGAGACACATCTCAGCTACAAGGAAAATCATAGACTCAAAGTGAAAGGGAGGAAATTGACACTTCAAGCAAATGGTAACCAGAGAAAATCAGGTGTAGCCATAATGATATCAGATGAAACAGACTTCAGGGTGAAAAAAATAACAACTGACAAAGATGGACATTTAATAATGGTAAAGAGGACTACACAACAAGAAAACATAACAGTTATCAATATTTATGCCCCCAATCAGGGAGCACCGAAATATACCAAGCAACTACTAACAGAACTAAAGGGAGAAATTGACCAAATCACTATTATACTAGGGGACTCAAATACATCATTGACAGCTATGGATAGATCATCCAGACAGAAAATAAATAATGAAATAGCAGCCCTAAATGACACATTAGATGAAATGGACATAAATGACATATATAGAGCACTTCATCCTAAAACATCAGACTATACATTCTTTTGTAGTGTACATGGTACATTCTCAAGGATAGACCATATATTGGTACATAAAATCAGCCTCAGCAAATTTAAGAAGATTGAAATCATACCAAGCATAGTCTCTGATCACAAGGCTTTGAAATTGGATATCACCTGCAAAAACAAAGCAGGAAAAAACGCAAACACATGGAGATTAAACAACATACTTTTAAAGAACGACCGGGTCAAAGAAGAAATTAGAGGAGAGATCAAAAGATACATAGAAACAAAAGACAATGAAAATACATCCTACCAAAATTTTTGGGATGCAGTGAAAGCAGTTTTAAGAGGGAAATTTATCTCATTACAGGCCTATCTCAAGAAACAAGAAAAATCCCAAATAAATAACCTCATGTTACACCTTAAAGAACTAGAAAAAGAAGAAAAAGTGAAACCCAAGTTCATCAGAAGCAAGGAAATAACAAAAATCAGAGCAGAACTAAATGAAATAGAGAACAAAACGACAGAAAAAATTAATGTGACAAAGATCTGATTCTTTGAAAAGATTAACAAAATTCACAAACCCTTGGCTAGACTCACTAAGATAAAAAGAGAGAAGACACTAATTAACAAAAACGGAAATGAAAAAGGGGAAGTTATCACGGACACCACAGAAATACAAAGGATCATCCAAGAATACTACAAAGGACTATATGCCACCAAATTCAATAACCTAGAAGAAATGGACAAGTTCTTAGAAACATATAGCCTTCCAAGGCTGAACCATGAAGAACTGGAAAATCTAAAGAGACCGATCACCAGTAATGAAATTGAATCAGTCATCCAAAACCTTCCCAAAAGCAAAAGTCCGGGACCATATGGCTTCACTAGTGATTTTACCAAACCTTCAAAGAGGATCTAATACCAATCCTGCTCAAACTCTTCCAAAAATTTGAAGAAGAGACAGTACTCCCTAACTCATTTTATGAGGCCAACATTACCCTGATATCAAAACCTGGTAAGGACAACACAAAAAAAGAAAACTACAGACCAGTGACTCTGATGAATACAGATGCAAAAATCCTAAACAAAATTCTAGCAAATCGAATACAACAATGCATTAAAAAGATTATTCATCACGACCAAGTGGGGTTCACCCCCGGGGCACAAGGATGGTTCAACATCCTCAAATCCATCAATTTGATACATCACATAAACAAAATAAAGGACAAAATCATATGATTATATCAATTGATGCAGAAAAAGCATTTGACAAGATCCAACATCCATTTATGATTAAAACACTTAATAAAATAGGTATAGAAGGAAAATACCTTAACATAATAAAGGCCATATATGACAAGCCCTCTGCTAATCTCATAATTAATGGCGAAAAACTGAAGCCCTTTGCTCTCATTCAGAAATACGACAGGGCTGTCCCCTATCACCTCTGCTTTTCAACATAGTGTTGGAAGTCCTTGACAGAGCAGTCAGGCAAGAGAAAGAAATAAAAGGCATCCAAATTGGGAATGAAGAAGTTAAATTATCACTCTTTGCAGATGACATCGTGCTATATATAGAAAACCCTAAAGACTCCACCGAAAAGCTATTAGAAACAATCAACAAATACAGTAAAGTTGCTGGCTACAAAATCAACGTACAAAAGTCCATTGCATTCCTATATACTAACAATGAAATCTCAGAAAAAGAAATACAAAAAACAATTCCTTTTGCAATTGCAGCAAAAAGAATAAAATGCCTAGGAATAAACTTAACCAAGATGTGAAGGACCTATATGCTGAAAACTATAAGACATTTTGAAAGAAATTGAAGAAGACACAAAGAAATGGAAAGACATTCCATGCTCATGGATTGGTAGAATCAACATAGTTAAAATGGCCATATTACCCAAAGCAATATACAGAATTAATGCAATCCCCATCAAAATCCCAATGGCATTTTTTAAAGAAATAGAACAAAAAATCATCAGATTTGTTTGGAACCACAAAAGACCCCGAATAGCCAAAGCAATCTTAAGAAAAAAGAACAATACTGGAGGTATCACACTCCCTGACTTTGTCTTGTACTACAGGGCTACAATAACCAAAACAGCATGGGGTTGGCAGAAAAACAGACACTTAGACCAATGGAATAGAATTGAGAACCCAGAAATAAAACCACATAAATATGGACAGATAATTTTTGACAAAGAAGCTAAAAACATTCAATGGAGAAAAGACAGCCTCTTCAATAAATGGTGCTGGGAGAATTGGATGGCCACGTGTAAAGAAATGAAACTGGACTGCTATCTGTCACCATGTACCAAAGTTAATTCAAAATGGATCAAAGACTTAAGCATAAGACCTGACACAATAAACTGCATAGAAGAAAACATAGGTACTAAACTTATGGACCTTGGGTTCAAAGAGTATTTTATGAATTTGATTCCAAAGGCAAGGGAAGTAAAAGCTAAAATATACGAATAGGACTATATGAAAGTTAAAAACTTCTGCACAGCAAAAGAAACCATCGACAAAATAAAGAGGCAACCAACTGAGTGGGAGAAGATTTTTGCAAACAGTGCCTCCGATAAGGGGCTAATATCCAAAATATACAAGGAACTCATGAAACTCAACAACAAGAAAACAAACAACCCAATTGAAAAATGTGCAGAGGACCTGAGGAGACATGTCTCCAAGGAGGACATACAAATGGCAAATAAACATATGAAAAAATGCTCAACATCACTAATCATCAGAGAAATGCAAATCAAAACCACAATGAGATATCACCTCACCCCAGTCAGAATGGCTATCATCAACAAGACAAATAGTAACAAATGTTGGAGAGGCTGTGGAGAAAAAGGAACCCTCCATACACTGTTGGTGGGAATGCAGACTGGTGCAGGCGTTGTGGAAGGCAGTGTGGAGGTTCCTCAAAAAATTACGAATAGAATTACCATATGGACCCAGCAATCCCTCTCCTGGGTATCTACCCAAAAAATCTGAAAACATTTATCCATAAAGACACGTGTGGTCCAATGTTCGTTGCAGCTTTGTTTACGGTGGCCAAGACATGGAAACAACCAAAATGTCCTTCGATAGATGAATGGATATGAATTTGTGGTATATATACACAATGGAATACTATTTGGCGGTAAGAAAAGATGATATAGGAACATTTGTGACAACATGGATGGATCTTGAGAGTATAATGCTAAACGAAATAAGTCCGACAGAAAAAGCAGAGAACCATATGATTTCACTGATATGTCGTATATAAACCAAAAACAACAAAAGAACAAGACAAACAAATGAGAAACAAAAACTCATAGACACAGACAATAGTTTAGTGGTTACCAGAGGGTAAGGGGGGTGGGGGGTGGGAGATGAGGGTAAGGGGGATCAAATATATGGTGATGGAAGAACTGACTCTGGGTGGTGAACACACAATGGGATTTATAGATGATGTAATACAGAATTGTACACCTGAAATCTATGTAATTTTACTAACAATTGTCACCCCGATAAATGAAAAAAAATAAAATAAATAAATAAAATAAAAATTAAATTAGAAAAAGCAAAATTATGAATAAAATGGAAAGAGCTAGAAAAAAAATGTTATCCACTGTCTTCTCTGAGAAAATAAATTTACCCCCAAAATCAGTGATTATTCCTATTATTTTCCCTTTTATGTAATGTGTTTCTTCTCTCAGAAACTTTTAAGATTTTTTTTTAGCTGGTTGTCAGCAAATTGATTATAATGATTTTCTTCTTATTTATCCTGCTTGGGTTTTATTGAGCTTTTGGACATATGAGTTTGTAGTTATTGCATTTTGAAAAACTTTAGCCATTAATTCTTCTATTGTTTTCTTCAGCCATTACTCTGCCATTTTCTGGGACTTCATTTATACATGTTAGTCTGCTTGATATTATCGCATAGGTCACTGTCACTGAGACACTGTTCATTTTTATCAATCTTTTTTTTTTTTTTTTCTGTCTTCAGTTTGGATGGGCTCTATCACTATGTTTTCAAATTCACTGATTTTTTATTCGGCAGTATGCAATCTGCTGTGGAGCCGTTTTGTGAATTTTTTATTTCATATATTGTACTTTTCAGTTTTAGAATTCAATTTTTTTCATAGTTTCTGTTTCACCTCTCATTATGTTTTTGATTTCCTTTAAATTCTTGAATATATTCATAATAGCTGTTTATATTTCTTGTCTGCCAATTTCATCATCATTATCATTCCTGGGCCTGTTTCTCTTGACTGAATATTCTCCTTGTTATGGGTCACATTGTCTTGCTTCTTTATACGTCTAATAAATCTTTGATTGGTTGGTAGACCTTGTAAATTTTACACTGTTGTCTGGATTTTCTTGTCTTCCTTTAAAGAATGTTGAATATTGTTTTCACAGTTAGAAATGTGCTTGATCCTTTCA
The DNA here is from genome assembly GCF_057876585.1 of Rhinolophus sinicus. Lineage (NCBI taxonomy): Eukaryota > Metazoa > Chordata > Mammalia > Chiroptera > Rhinolophidae > Rhinolophus > Rhinolophus sinicus. The sequence continues at coordinate 33,891,207 of NC_142506.1, forward strand.
AGGCTTGTTTTTAAGTTTGCTCAGATGAGTCTAGTTTTCTTGATTCTAGGGCTAGTTTAGCCCTATGTTTAAAGTGAGCCCTATGTTTAAAGTTTCCATAAATGTACCACATACTCAACAAGTTTGTTCCATTTTGGTTCATCAGAATTCAAAATTTTCCTAGCCCTGTGGACTCTGGGAATTGTTCAGCCTCCAGCTCCCTGATAGCTGTTCTTTGCTGAGTCTTGTGGAATTTTACCCTATACATGCTCAGCTTAGTATGCAGCAAAAGACTTGAGGGTACCCTTATGCAGAGGTCTGGAGCTATTTTTCTGTGTCGCTCCCTCCTCTCTGTTACTTTGTCTTTCAAAACATAGCTGCATCAAACTCCCTGAACTCTAATCTGTGTTTCTGCAATTGGGTGAGACTACTATGCTATGCCATGGCCTGAAATATGCCTCTAGGCAGAAAACTGGGGCAATCATTGGGGTCATCTTTTGTTTTCTTTACCTCAGGGATCACAGTCCTCACGTTCCTGTTGCCCAATAGATGAATTAGTTGCTTGATATATGTTGTCTAGGTTCCTTTCCCCTCTCCTCTCCCCTCCCCTCCCCTCTCCTCCCTTCCCCTCCCCTCCCCTCCCCTCCCCTCCCCTCCCCTCCCCTCCCCTCCCCTCCCCTCCCCTCCCCTCCCCTCCCCTCCCCTCCCCTTCCCTTCCCTCCCTCCTCTCCTCGTAGGAAAAGACAAGTCTCACACCAGTTTCTTTCTTATGGCCTGAAGCAGATATTATTAGCTTCTACAAGGTAGAAAATATGTCATATGGTAGTCTTGGTACTACATTTCAGCACCTGACAGTTGCTTTACCTGTCAATATAGCACAGTGGTTAATAGCACAACTTATAGAGCCAGCCTCACTAAGTTTGAATCTTGACCGTGCATGTCTCAGCTTGTGATGTGGGGAAGGAATTTTACTTCTTTGTGTCTTAATTTTCCCATTTATAATATAGGAACGATCATAATTGTACCTAGCTTTTAGGTTTCTTTGATCTTCAATGAGCTAATGAGTTAGAATACTCTTGGTATCTGATAATGCTCAGTATGGTAGTTATTGTTAATGTTATTATGACTCATCATCAAAAGGCCAGTTAGCTTATTCCTGTATAACTGATCTTTCATTTTTTTGAAATCTCATGGAGATAATCAGACTGAGTTAGTCAATGAAATCACATAATAGTGTTTCATTGTTGTTATATTAAAGATATATCCCATCTCTCCCAGTCAATCATAAGTAACAAGTAACATTAGGCACCAAGCCTGAGAACAAAAAAACTTGACAAAAGCCACATCTTAAGATCTAAGGGGAGCATAAGTGCACCCTGCTCTTCATTTTTCTGTCCAGGTTAGCAATGAAAAAGCACATGTGTGCTGCATTTCTAACAATGAGATTTTATTGGAACTGCACTAGTGGCAATAGATCAGTAAAGGAGCATGGCAATGAATCTGCTTATAAAGTGAAGATTCCTTTTATAGAACAAATGATTGCTCACTAATTTATCTATGCCATAAATCTGGAGTTTCGTATGTAGGGTCTGTAAATGGGCTGCACCTAGGCCAATGTTACTTTCAAAGACAGGGCTTTGTCTCCTTAGATGGCTGCTTTCAAACATAAAAGAGATGTTCCTTTAGGAAGGATGTTCCTTTGAGGGAGTTCTGGGGAACCAGGAGGTTCCAACATTTACATGTGTTAGGCAAAGGTTTGTTAATCACTTGTACATGTGTGTAACCAGCCTGGATATCCGTCACGTGTCTAAGAACCAAATAACAACAAAAGTTTTAACATAAACAAATATCTTTGGCATTTGCTCTGCAAACGACCCCATGTGCTTCCACTACCACTGTTCTTCTGTATTGGGAGTAGTCCTCCCTTGTGGTCCTGAGGGTCCCTCTCTCTTGGTCCTGGATTAAAGTGGTCAGCTGTCAGGTGACCCCAGCAGAGTTGTTGGCATGATCTGAAGTTCATGTCTTAGAAATGTTTAATGATAATCTTCAGAGGATAAAGGGATAAATAAACAATTAAAACTCACTCTCCTGATTGGATACTGTAGTTAAATTCGATTCTGGTGTATTACTTTAACTTTTGATGTAGTACCATGGTGCAGGGGTCTATATGCTATTACTGATCTAAGTAACCCCCACTGAGGTACATGAGGAGCTAACATCACAGAATAATAACACATCAGCTATCATTTCTTAATCATCTAATGGAGTCCACCTCATGAGTAATTCTTTGAATTTAAGTCTTTCCTTCAGAAAAGGTCAATACTTTTGTTTTCTTAAGTATTTTAACACAATTTCTGTGTGGAAAGAAGCAGTCGTGCAGGGTTTTGTGGTGACAGAGTCCCAGAGAACAGTTTCCAGGCTCTCGGCCTCAGGTGGAAAGGTGCTGGCTCGGGTAGTAGATGGCCATCAGCTGTGGCTAATTGACCATCAGCTGTTACTAGTTAGCCAATGATATAACTAGTTAGCCCCTGATATAACTGCCGTGGCTGCATTGGTTGGTCAGTCGGTTGGGTGGCAGGCTGAGAAACGGACAGCAGGTTGCAGGTCGTGTGACTCCAGCCTCCAGTGAAACTATAATAGTATGACTCCCCAACCTACGGCTCCATGGGTGTTCCTTTTTGTCCTCACCATGTCCTGCGTTCTTATGTGGGGAGCGGGAGTAGAGGCCCTGCAGGCTCCCCCGCACGACACATGGCGCAGCGAGCAGGGTGTCCCGCATGACAGTGTCATGTGGGGTCTCTGGTCCCGCTCCCCACATAAGAACACAGGACATGGTGAGGCCAAAAAGGAACACCCACGGAGCCATAGATGGGGGAGCCATACCACTATATTCTTGCTGGCGGCATCCACCTCTCTGCAATCCACAATCCACCCTTGCTAGGCCCCATTTTCTGCTAGCATAGCCATGGCAGTTATATTAGTGGCCAATGGCTCACTGGTTACAGCTGACGGCCAACTAGCCACAGATGATGGCCATCCAATCACAGTTGCTGGCCGTTTACTACCTGAGCCAGCACCTTTCCACGTGAGGCCGAGAGCCTGGAAAGTGCACTCCTGAGTCTGTGCCCACAGAAGCCGTATTTCTATTTCCCTCTTATAAGAGTATAAGAACCAGAGAACCAGACAGAGTAAATCATTTGTTTGATACCATACAGTGACACAGAACCTAAGAGAATCGTGCACCTTAGAACACCAATCTTACAACTTTCTGTAGATCAGGGTCAGCGGAATATTTTGTAAGGGGCTCTAGAGACTAAATATCTTAGATTTGGTGGGCTACACAATCTCTGTGGCAACACAATTCTTCAACTTTACTGTTGTAGCATGAAAGCAATCGTAGTGTGTAAATGTAAATGAGCGAGCACAGCTGGTTATGGTGATTTTCTCTCTCTCTCTGACTTTACATTTTACATGAGGAACCTGAGAGGCTAACTCCCTTGTCCAAGGCCACGTGGCCGTAAATGAAGTGTGCAGACTGCAGCATGAGTCTGTTGGCTTCTAATATTTCTCCTCTGCTAACTGTTGTATCAGAAATTCTTACCCACACTTTCATTTTCAGATGAGGAAATGTTAGGACCTGGAGAGGTTGAATTACTTGTCTGGGGTCAATGGTATGTTAGTGACTGAGCCGGGACTAGAACCACCATCTGTTGACTTGCAGGCTGGCCATCTATCTCTTCACATTATTGTGAACACTTTCCAGAAAAAAAGGTGTAACTAGATAGAATAATATAACTAGATAGTATGTCCACTGTATTTAATTCCTTATACCTCCTGAAATGATACAATTTTATAAATGATCTCTTTATTGTACAAATAGTATCCAGATGCAGAATGATTTTTTATTCACTTTATGTTTTGACTACATAATTTTCAAATCCAAGTCTGGATTATGCAACTCTTATTGGTACATTGCAGTGCCTTTTGTTTAATTTTGTTCTTTAATACAGTCTGACGATTATATCTTCCATCATAGTACTTAATTGGAGGAGGAGATATCCTCCAATCCAGGGAATATGTGCATCAGAAGGAAAATAAATTGATAAAGAGGATTCCTTGGTTTTAACTAGCACTTTAAAATGAACTGGTAGGAACCATCCTGATTTTAAGGGTCTGTTGTAGTTCTATGAGAAAATGGTAGATGACAGGGTCACCAATTGTCCCGGTTTGCCTGAGACTCAGGGAATTTCTGGCATGTAGGCCTTTCAGTGCTGAGACCAGAAAAGGCCCAGGAAAACCAGGATGAGTCAATCACCAGAGTGCTGCATAATATGCGTTGAGTAAATTGGCCAATAACCATAACTCTGCATGCCTGGAGGTGGTGACCTCATCTGCAGCAGGTACTGGGGCCTGTGGACAAGACCAGGAGGGCTGGCCAGCTTCTTAGCAACACTTGAGGATGGTAGGGCCTTATGGTTTTGTAGAAAATCAAACCTAACTATGTCAAAACATCATAGTACATGCTATCATGCGAAAGAACAGCTCACTGACAAATACAAATCTGTCTGGATTATTATTGCTGCACTTCCCACTCATTGGTAAAAATAGTGTAACCTGTCACTTACCCTAAGAAACATGTAAACAAAGAGGGCTTTTAGCTCCAACTATAACAAAAGCCATCTGCTCAACATGGAAAACTCTCCACAAGCTACTGGTGATTATCAATTCCTAGACTCAACAGAGCATCCAGTTGCCAGCACAGGATCCACACCAAGCCCAGGAGGTGGTGCCAAGTTTCCAGACTCTGGATCTGAGGACATAGGCCAAATGACACCTTCCTGAGATTTCTTTTAGGCCTCCTGCCATTTCTACCTTCCTCTGACAACTCTGGTTTTCCAAGTTTGGTAGGCTAAGACCTGCTTTGGGTTTCCCAGCTTTGGGGAAAGGAGCTTCTGGTGGTCCCATTAGCACCCAAGCACCTCAAAGGTTCTTTTGTTACTAATAGAGTTAACGTTCTTCCAAGGGGCTTTGTCTCCACCACAGGTGTCAGCCATTCTCCCTGCCCTGCAGAATGTCAAAAGTAAATACTAGAAGGATTCACACTGTCCAGCTATGGAACACTTGTGAACACACGAACCAGGGTTAAAAACCGCAAATGAGTGAAATCTTTGGAAAAAGCAACGTGAACGGTTTTCAGATTTTTCCTATAGAAACACCACTGAAAGCCTTATTCTAATTTTCAGTTCCATCTGGTGACTGTTTATTTAAGACCTCGGTTAGAAAATTCACTTTAAATATGCATCAGTGAATCTGTTGCCATTGCAGGCTGGCCAGACCCAGTAATATGTCTGGCTGGCTCTTATTTCAGAGTCTTAATTAGGATATGCAGGGACGGTAGGTCTCCCTGACTGTCAGACTGTCCTAAGGAATTCAGATTGTAACTTCATTAGGGACGGAGCTAGCCCCTCTCTATGTCCTCCCAGGCCACAAATAACCTGCAATTCTTGAGCCCTGGTGTCATGCAGGGTCTCTGGTCCCACTTCCTGCATAAGAATGCAGGATATGGGGCCGGCCCGGTAGCTCAGGCGGTTAGAGCTCCATGCTCCTAACTCCGAAGGCTGCCAGTTCGATTCCCACATGGCCCAGTGGGCTCTCAACCACAAGGCTGCCAGTTCAATAACTCGAGTCCCACAAGGGATGGTGGGCAGCGACCCTGCAACTAAGATTGAACATGGCTCCTTGAGCTGAGCTGCTGCTGAGTTCCCAGATGACTCAGTTTGTTGGAGCGCGTCCTCTCAACCACAAGGTTGTGGGTTCGACTCCCGCAAGGGATGGTGGGCTGCACCCCCTGCAACTAGAAATGGCAACTGGACCTGGAGCTGAGCTGCGCCGTCCACAACTAAGACTGAAAGGACAACAACTTGAAGCTGAACGACACCCTCCACAATTAAGATTGAAAGGACAACTTGACTTGGAAAAAAGTCCTGGAAGTACACACTGTTCCCCAATAAAGTCCTGTTCCCCTTCCTCAATTTAAAAAAAAAAAAAAAAAAAAAGGATAGCATTAGCTTGTTAAAAAAAAAAATGCAGGATATGGTGAGGCCAAAACGGAACACCAACTGAGCCATAGATAGGGGAGTTGTACCACTATATTCTCACTGGCGACTGGTCAAGACACAAAAGCAAACATCCACCAGTACCCCAATGAGGGGTCTTCCTGCACCACCATCTCGCTGGCGGCCGGGCGAGACACAGGAAGCAGGATCAACATGATCCGCAGTCCACCATCCACACTTGCTAACCGCACTTGCTAGCCGCAATCCGCAGTCCACTTCTCTGTCAACCAACTGACCAGCCCCCTAGCGTAGCCATGGCAGTTACACTAGTGGCCAATGGCTAACCAGTAACAGTTGATGGCCAACTAGTCACAGCTGATGGCCATCTACTACCCGAGCCAGCACCTCCCCACAGGAGGCCAAGAGCCTGGAAACCTCTCTCTGGGACTCTGTCCCCACACCTGGATGTCTCCGATTTTTTTCTCCATGATTCTTACTTTGGCCTTCACTTCTTCTATTTCCTTCATTGAGCCATTACTCAAATCTGTATCATTTCTTTTCCTGTCTCCTTTTTCCCCTTCTGCTTCTTCCTTGACCTTTTCTCCCTTTCCAATTGATTTCCTGGCAACCTCATCTACTTTTCTTTGCTGTTTTACTCTCTTCTTTCAGTTGTCCGCGTCTTTATTCCCTAACTTCTCTTCCTGGTTTGCAACGTGTTCCTTGTTTTCCACTTGGAATTTCTTTAAGCTTTTAAAAAGCCAGTTATCACCATGTTGCTTAATTTTTAATAAACCTGATTTTTAAAATGGAAATTCCATTTTCTTAGTGTGCTATGGCAGAGAGGTAAAGGCATAAATTAACCAGAGCTGACTGAAATGGGGAAAAGAAAGCTAGTCTGTCGCTCTATGCCAGAATGAATATGAAACAGGCGGCGAGGGGTATGAATATGTACCTATATCCAGCTTAGAACACACTGTACTCACCAAATGTACACAGCCTGTGCATGCCAAAGAAAAATCAATTTCTCTTCATTGAGTGCCAAATGACGGCTGTGGAAGTCAGGTAATGATCAACTACTTAAAGAGAACAAATTCAAAAACAGCACAGAGCTTTTTGAAAGAGCTATGAAGTCCAGTTTCAAAACACAAATACCTGAGTTAGGTGAGGATATTCCTATAGGGTGACTGATGTCTGCGCATTGGTCAGAGTGTTCTGGTATATTCTCCAGATCCCCAAACACTCTAACATAAAATCAGAGCAACACAGGCCCACTAGCTAGAGTAAAATTGATTCAGGTTGAAAGCCTTCAGTTGCTTCTCTGAGTTATCAGCAGGCACACACTCACACCTACCAATATAGCTTTTGATTACAAAACACAACAGTTGGGCAGTGTAGGTAACAATAATTATCTTGGTAATTAGATTCGGCCATGCATTGTATCCTCAGGGCCTTGGGCTTTAATGGAAACAGAGGACGCACCGGAATATCTTTAGAGCACTTGGTCTCTTCTAGTGAACAGGTCGCTAATAAGCTCTTCCTAAAACAATGAGAAAGCAGATTGCCTCTCCTTTCATACCCTCTTTCTCTACTTTCTGGTTCAGCAAACTTCAGTTGGGTTGCAGGATGAGAAAGAGGGAGAAAGCTGTCAACAAGGAGCGGGGATGGAAACTGTCCAGGAAGAAATCCCATTTGTGTCTTGTGCTCTGTGCATTTCAAAATGGAAATGCTACACTCATTAAAGTGTCCATTAAGCAAACAATACAGGGAAACAAGATGGTGTTTGGGAGGCTGGGAAGGAGGAGAAGAGGCAGGTCAGAGAGAGGAAACAAGATGAGGGCATTGTTTTTAAAGGAGACTGCAAAATGTTCAACCAGGGAAAGAAAATACCTGCAGACGTTTCATTGAAGAATGAAGGAGTACATCATTTCAGTACTAACGACTGTTAATAACATCTCTATTGCAGCCACACAAACATCTGCTGGTGTCTATCAAGACAGTGGAGAGAGAGTAAATAACGATGTGACTTCCACGAGTGAGTTTAATGCATCAAGAGCAGGTGTGACTAAATACTTGGTATGTTGACTTGATATGAAAAGAAGAATATCAGATCTGTGAGAGTAAACATGGTTACCTAGTAGTAAAAATCAGGGACATAGAGAAAGGAGAAGAAAAAACACTGAATGCCTACTGTGTGCTAAGCACTACCACATATGTTGTCATTTAATCCCTAAAACATATGAATGCCATGGGTATTATCAGGCTTCATATACAGATGAGAAAAAAAGGCTCACGATGATACGTATGGGATTGCAGATTGGTGCAGCCACTATGGAAAACAGTACGGAGGTTCCTCAAGAAATTAAAAATAGAACTACTTTATGACCCAGCAATTCCACTTCTGGGTATTTATCCAAAAAAATCCAAAACACTAATTCAAAAAAATATGTGCACCCTTTTTTTTTTTTTATTGTAGAGCTACTCACAATAGCCAAGGTATGGACAAAACCGAGATGCCCATAAACAGACGATTGGATAAAGAAATTGTGGTACATTTATATAATGGAGTATTACTCTGCCATAAAAATGAATGAAATCTTACCAACAGGGATGGAGTAGAGGATATTATACTAAGTTAAATAGGTCAGACTGAGAAAGACAAATACCGTATGATCTCGCTTATATGTGAAATCTAAAGAACAGAATAAACAAACAAAACAGAACTAGACTCATACATACAGAGAACAAATTGATGGTTGCTAGATGGGAGGGAGATTGGGGGAATGGGTGAGAAAGGTGAAGGGATTAGGAAGTACAGATTGGTAGTCACAAAATAGTCATGGGGATGTGAAATAAAGTATGGGGAATACAGTCAATAATGTGAAAACTATGTATGGTATCAGATGGGTACTAGACTTATCAGGGGGATCAGTTCGTAAATTATATATATGCCTAACCACTGCTCTGTACACATGAAACTCATATAAAATAATACTGAATGTCAACTATAATTTATATAACATATATATAAACATATATATGTATATATATATATATATATAAACATATCTATATCTATATCTATATCTATATCTATATCTATATCTATATCTATATCTATATCTATATCTATCTATATATGTATAGTCACAGGATGTAACGTACAGCATAGGGAATATCATCAATGATACGTAATAGCTATGTATGGTGTCAGATGGGAAGTAGATTTGGGGTTGTCACTTTGTTAGGTATGTAAATGGGTAACCATTATGTTGTTTTGTACACCTGAAACTAGTAATAAAAAAAATATCAAATTGTAAAAAAAAAAAAAAAAAAAAAATTAGATATGTAAATTAGTCCAAGTTCCTACAGCTGCTAAACAAGAGAGCCAAAATTTGAGGGCAAATCCTGTAGGGCTTCCACCCTGTCATGCTGCCTTAGGAGGACACAATCTAGTCTCGGTATCTTCCAGAGGGCGACCTTTCAACACTTATGGATCACCGACCAGCTACTTTGAAACATACTCTCACATTCTTCATTTCCTACAATATCAGTTCCACAAACATGCAGATGATTTGACAGACAAACAGTATGGGGCCTCTTCAAAAGACAATTCAAATCCCCACCACTGCAATTACACAAATCAGGTGCCTGGGGTTAGGAGTATTATGAAATCCCCATCATTTGGCACCCCTCCTGAAAATGGAGAAATTTCACTAGAAAACCAGAGGAAAAGCTTTGGAAACAAACAGAGTAGGAACCCAAAAGAGACTTCTCTCAGCTATGTGCTCACTGATTTCGTGATGGACACTTCTGTTACCTCTGCAGCAGCTAAGCAATACAAACTTCAAGCGTTTCTGCAGACAGAATGGGTCCAGCTCTAGACAGTGGGTCTGATTTTCAACAATTTAGAAAACAAAGGTAAAAAGACATGTTTTTCAGTATATTTAGCAGCCTGGGTGGGAAGTGACAAGATAAGTTATTTTCTTGGAACTTTCAACTTCAGCAGATAATTATAGCTAACATCTATTAAGCACTTGCTACTGTGTGCCAGGCACTGGTCTGACAATTAAGTTCGTGAACTTTGTTGCAACGTTTGTTAACCTTTTTTGATATCAGAGGGATGATTCATTATGAATTTGTACCAACTGGACAAACAGTTAACCAAGTTTGCTATTTGGAAGTGCTAAAAAGGCTGCACGAAGAAGTTAGACGACCTGAACTTTTCGCCAACAATTCAAGGCTCTTGCATCACAACAATGCACCAGCTCACACGGCACTGTCTGTGAGGGAGTTTTTAGCCAGTAAACAAATAACTGTATTGGAATACCCTTCCTACTCACCTGATCTGGCCCCCGATGACTTCTTTCTTTCCCTGAAGATAAAGGAAATATTGAAAGGAAGACATTTTGATGACATTCAGGACATCAAGCGTAATATGAGGACAGCTCTGATGGCCATTCCAGAAAAAGAGAGTTCCAAAATTGCTTTGAAGGATGGACTAGGTGCTGACATCGGTGCATAGCTTCCCAAGGGGAGTACTTTGCAGGCGACTGTGGTGATATTCAGCAATGAGGTATGTAGCACTTTTTCTAGGATGAGTTTGTGAACTTCATTGTCCGTCCTTCATAAGGCTTATTAAATTGCAGAATAATCTAGAGGTGGGTGTGATTATGTTCACTTCGGGTAGAGAAATGAGGTTACTTGTCCAAGGCCACCCTCAGCTGGGAATGGATCTGCTTCTACCACAAGGAACTCAATTTACTAACTCTTTTGCAAATTGGGGATTCAGCCCACCATCAGAGAACTTTTTTGTTATCAAGAAAATACAGTGCTTATGTTCTCCCACCTGTTATTTGCTTTATTTCCTGCAACTGCTTCTCACCACAGATTTCATTTATTCACCTCTCTACCTCATTCTAAAATATACTAAAAAATTCTTTACCCTATACTCTTCTCTAGCTACTGTTCTGTCTCTTTAATTTAAAGCCAAATCTCTTGAGTAAGTTCCTTTTTTTGCCATCTTTATTTCCTCATTTCCCACTCACCTTTCAATCTATGTCACCTCCACTCTTCCCCTGAAATTGCACTTACCCTGCTCACCTTTCTGGTTGTAACATCCAATGAATATACAGTCACTTTCTGGGACATTGGACCTGGTTGATCATCTGTTCATGAAAGACTATTCTTGGCACCTGTCTCGGTGATTCCCTTCTCCTGGTTTGCCCCATTCCCTGGTGGCCCCCTTTCAGTCTTCTCTATATGTTTCTCTTAGTATCCTCAGTCCTCCACTTCTTCTAGGCTGTCTAACCTACTCTTGTGTGAGCATGACCATTGAGTTTTGATGATTTATACCCCCTCTAGCCCAGGCCACTTCTGAGGCCCAGATGCATATCAAACGACCTAAAGAATGTCTTGTCTCTGAACCCTAACCTGAAACTCTTGTGTTCTCTGCTTCTGTGAATGCACCATTATAATCCAAGCCTGAAACTTGGCCTCATCCTTTACCCTTCCCTCTTCCTCAACTCTCACATCTCATCACCAGGCCATGCCATCATTAGTCTTCTCCATCTTCTCCATCCATCCTGCCATGCCCCTTCTTGCGGCTGTCATCATCTCTTGTCTGGTCTTCCCCCGTGTTCCATCTTTGCCCTTCCAATCCATGCTATCATAGCTACTGCCAGAGTGACCTTTCCAAACACAAAAGGTGTCCTCTCACTTCCTTACCTAAGTTTTGGAATGGCTCCCCTTTGCTACAAGAAGTCCCTTCTGCTTATTAGAATTTACATGAAAGGCACATTATAATACTGCCCTTGCTTATCTTTCAGCTTAATTTTTCATCACTCTCTCTTGCATTCTGCTTTCCAAACACACCATACTTCTTTCTGTACCTTATTGTGCCACACTTCCAGTTTCTGGGTGTTCCCACATATGTCCTTTATGTGAAGCCCCCACCCTCAAATATTTGCACTGACTTCTGGTAACTCTTACTAGCTTAAATGCCACCTCTTCTTTGAAGCCTTCCCAGACTTCCTGAGACCAGACTCAGCGCTCCTCCCAAGAGTCCCTACAGCCCTCTGTACTTTTAATAATATGTACGGCAGTCAGGACACAGTTCTGTGGTTGTCTACTTGTGTATCTGTATCTCTTAGTAAATGTAAGCTCCAGAAGTAAGCACAGTTTCTATCTTGACCAATGCTGGACTTCTAACTTCTACCATAGTGTCTAGTGAAAAAATTCAAAAATTCAAAAAAGGAATTAAATATTTTTGAATGAGTAAACATATTTCGTAGGGACTAGGAGGTGAGGAGAAAAATGGAGTACCATAACCTGGTGAAGACACGACCAAAAGGGCAAATAAGGAAGTGTGGGAAGGTAACATCACTGCATACTCCAGCTCCCATTTCCTAGTAATAAGTAGGAAGGATTTCTTTGGAGCCCAGTGTAGACAATGTGAATTGAAGGAGAAGACTCTGGTTTCTAGGCTGCCTTTCAGGAGGCCACCTGGGATAACTAAATGCCTGGAGTGTGTGAGGGAACAGACGAGGTGGTTGTTTGTTTTGAGAGAGAGCAACAGAGAACAGAGCAAAGAAAACCTACAGGGTTGTTAGGCCCTCTCTCTTGCCTTGTTCAAGATATTTGCCAAATTTAAGCTGAGTATTTCTATGTCTCCTTTGGAAAATGAGCAGCCTGTATTGGAAACCTGAGGCAGAACCATATTACTCAGTGCTTTCCCACATACCCAGAAGACTGAATGCTTTACTATGTGATCTTGAATGCAACTCAAGCTCTCCACTGATTGGTGAGTGATGAAACATAGTCTGAAGCAATTTATTAGTTCAAGATGATGGCAGGAGGCAGACAGTGCTGGCTAGAAGTAGAGTGGCTTTTTGAGCAACGGATGTCAAAGGAGAGGTTCTGCATAGCAGCTGGCCCTTTGGAATATGGCCACAGACATCTGGGGTACACTTACCATTTAGGGAGCTCGCTTTTGCCCTGGGTTGCCTTTATTAACCCAGAAGCCCTGGAAACTAAGATGGGGGCCATCATCCTACCCTGGGAAGGTTAAAATTATTTATAGGAGAGAATAATTACTGAAGGATGAAGCAGCTGGGAAAGTTTCATGGAGATATTGGCATTTGTGCCAGACCTTGAAGATCTAGTTTCTAAGATGAAAAAAGGAACGGCAAGCCAAGTAAGAGTTTTCCCCATACTGTGGGAAAAGGCACAGAAGAGGATATAAACAGGGTATGCCCAGGGAATAATGATTAGACCAGCTGGGCTGGAGAGATGCACTTCCGTAAGAGAATATTGAAAGTTAAGACAGAACAAAAATACCCTGTAGTGTTCTACAGGTAAGATCAATGGCTCATTTACCCAGCTTCAAAAGGCTACAAATAGCTATTTTTTTTTATGTTGGGAAAGAAATCCAATAATTGGTATCACTTGCTGCTATGAATCTGGTAAAAAGCCTTTCCTAAAGACTGTAACAAATGGCCATATGAGCCCTGCATCGAGGCTGCAATATTGTAATACACTGCCGGGAGAGTTAGATCATATTGATTTTGTTGGGCCACTGGGCTGTCTGTACAAAATTCTCAGAGTCCCTAGCTCCTTCACTGGGCTCCATTTTGTTCTGTTTTGTATAGATTTAGAGAGAGCCAGCTCTGAAGAAGGCTAGACTGTGGCTGTGCAAAGATGACTGAGGCACAATTGAAATCTTGCTCTAGTAGAGATAAGACGCTCTAACAATGCAGGGCAACATGTCAAAGGAAAGCATGAATAAGGACACAAAAGTAAGGACACAAATTGATGTGGAGCAACTGGAACTCTCGTATACTGCTGGTGGGAATGTAAAACCAGTTTGGAAAACAATTTGGCAGCTTCTTACAAAGTTAAACATACATCTACCTCTGACCCAGTAATTCGACTCCTAGATGTTTCCCAAGAAAAGAAATAAAACATATATCCACATAAAATTTGAATAAGAATGTACATAGTAACTTTATGCATAAATGCCCAAAGAACTGAACAAAAGCTAAATGTAAATTTAATAAGAAAATGAATAAAGAAATTGTGGCATATTCATATAATGGAATGTACTCAGCAATCAGAAAGAATGAATTATTGACAAATGCAACAACATGGATGAATCTCAATAACAGGATGTAGTGCTAAAGAAATATGACACAGCACTCTGTGTGTTATTCCATTTATATGAAGTTCAAGCACGGACAAAACTAAACTGGTGATAGAAATCATCCCCTTTGGAGATGAGGGAAGGCTGGGGGTTGACTCGAAAGGAGGATGAGGACACTTGTCTGAGATGGAAATGTTATATCTTAATTTGGGTGGTGGTGACACAGGTGTAGATGATTATCAAAACTTATCAAGCTGGGTGCATTTTACTCTATGTCAATTACATTTCAGTAAAGAACTGAAAAAAAAAAAAAGAAATTGGGTAAAGGACAGCATGGCTTCATGGAAATGCCGTCTTGAGCAGACTTCAAAGTGACCTTTAACGAATGGCAGGGGAAAGGCAATTCAGGGGGATGAGACAGGAAGATAAAAGGTAGGGGGTTGGGAAAGTGCATTGTGGGTCTCAGGAAGGGCGATTGCGGGCGTGGGAGTTGAGGCCAGAAAGGTAGTCCAGGTCATCACAGTGGATGGGGTGGTAGGAGCCAAACCACTGACTATATATCCCATAAAATTCACCAAGAAAGAGAAGGGAAATAGAAAATTCATTTATAGGAATTAAAAAGCCTATGGAATTTTAGTTTGTTTGTAGCATGTTTGTAGGTCAAAAGGCAGAATCATTGAAGAGAGGCGATCATTTACAGAAGAAGGTTCTGGTAGACATGGATGGTTCACCCTTAGAAATGAGGAGGAACATGTGTCCTCTCTGTGAGAAGAGAAGATGGAGAACTGAGAGAAATTGTGAATGGTGGGAGGAAAGAAAATCATGAGAGCTCATGATGGATGTCCTCTAACATCTGAATGCAGAGAGAGGATAAACCTTCAATGAAAATGACAAAGAAGTCAGGCTGAGACTGGAGGAATTGCAAACAGTTCTGAACAGGGTGCTATAGAGAATTTGAAAGAGGGTTTTCCTGAGATGGATGGAAAAATTCTGAGAGTGAGATAGCATGGATTTATAATGGAAATAAAGGTATGGAGAATAAAAGCGTATAGTTGCTATTGAGAATGTACTTGAAATGGGTCATGGCTAGATGTGGGGAAGTAAAACGGCAGAACCAATGGAGATTATGAAAGGGTGAAGAATTTGGGAGTCAGGAGAAAAAGGGGCAGGTTCAGGAGGCATAAGAAATGTGCTACGTATAAGGCAGTGTTGATCAGTGAAGGTGGTTTTATGGATCCAGATGTTTGGAGGAGAGCAGTGCTTGAATGATGAGTGCCAAGGCTGATGGATGGGCTGGTTGAGTGGTGATGACCTTCAGCATTGGAAGCTGGAGTCACTAAGGATGAAGGCGGAAGATGTGTAGGGAGAGGATGCGGCAAAGGCTGAAGTCCTTGAGAAAATGGGGTGGAGTGTCACCACTCAAAAGTTTGACTCTTTCCCTAGGTGAACTAGAAGTTGACCTGAACTTTGGTTACAAAATACTATTTTAAATACTATGGTATTGGCTATATGTAACTTCTTTTAGTCTATTAAGTTGAAAATGCTTCAGGGTATGTTTTAAAGTTGATCTTAATCAATTCTCTATGAGTAACACAAAAGTGGATTTTATTCTCATTTTACAAATGAGGAGCCTTACTTCAGTTCTTCATTCTACTATCCCTCCCCAAATCCTTCCTTCCAATTGGGGTAAAACTGGGGTGGCACACAAGATATTGCTAAAATCACTTGACTATTCAGAAAGTTATTGCATTAGACAAAGTGCATAAGAGGTCATAGGTTTCAGTATCTGAAAAGAAGTCACACATTTTGACACTCAAAAAATAAAATTTATGAAAAGAAAGTAGCTTGTTTTTATTTATCTTTTTAGTTTTTTTATTGATTTCTTTATTGAAATAATTGCATTAAGCTTTTAAAATCAGAATTCTTATTAGAGAACTCCCAGACTCCTATACCAAGAAATATGAGGTTGGTCATCTACACCGTCCATGAAATGGACTCCCAAATAAGAGGGGGAGTGGGGTTATTACTTTGTGAGGGTGTAAATGTCTAACTATTACACTGTTTTGTACACCTGAAACTAATAGAAAAAAAAAAATGTGAAAAAAAAAGAAATATAAGGTTGAACAATTAAATTTCCAAACTCATCCTAGAAAAAGTGCTACATACCTCATTGCTGAATATCACTACAGTCACCTTCGAAGTACTCCCCTTGGGAAGCTATGCACCGATGCCAGCACCTAGTCCACCCTTCAAAGCAATTTTGGAACTCTTTTTCTGGAATGGCCATCAGAGTTGTCATTGTATTACCCTTGATTTCCTGAATGTCATCAAAATGTCTTCCTTTCAATATTTCCTTTATCTTCAGGTAGAGAAAGAAGTCATTGGGGGCCAGATCAGGTGAGTGGGCGGGTGTTCCAATACAGTTATTTGTTTACTGGCTAAAAACTCCCTCATAGACAGTGCTATGTGAGCTGGTGCATTGTCGTGATGCAAGAGCCATGAATTGTTGGTGAAAAGTTCAGGTCGTCAAACTTTTTCATGAAGCCTTTTCAGCACTTCCAAATAGCAAGCTTGGCTAACTGTTTGTTTGTCCAGTTGGTACAAATTCATAATGAATAATCCCTCTGACATCAAAAATGGTTAGCAACATGTTGCAACAAGTTCATGAACTTAATTGTCAGACCGCGTATATTCAAACATCTAGTGGGAGTTTCTTGGTATCATGAGTCAGAAGGAAATGGCAACAGAATTGTTTCTATCACTTACTGATTGTGTATTTCTTGACAATATATTGCCTCTCTGTGCCTTGATTTCTTCATGGAGAAATTGTGAAAGTGAAAGAGCTATACAATGTGGAATATAAGTATTGAATAGACTTTAAAAACTGAATCATCAATGAATCCTTAAATAGAAATTACATTAATCAAAAGAGTCAAGCTTGAGCTGAAAGAGCACTCTGGCAAGGCATTCGTATTCAGGGGTCCTCTGGAAATGAGCCTGATAAATGAGATGAGAACGTGCACACCCTCCGACCACCATGTCCTCCTCACCAACATCAGCACCCACAGACTCTGCCTTCCCACCTGTTACCATAGAATGTATCTGCTTAGCTAACATCCTCATTTGCTTCAAGTTTATTTAAATCTCACCTCTCAGAAACAGTTACCCTGAACACCATGTTAATACTACAACTGCTCTCCAACCACTTCCAGCTCTCCTAATTCCCCTTACACATTTATACTTTTCTCTTTTCCATAGCACTTACTACCTTCTATCACTCTATAGTTTACTTATTTATTATGTATTTCCTGTATCATCATCCCATAGAACTTTCTGTGATGATGGAATTGCTCTGTGTCTTCGTTGTCCAGTACAGTAGCCACCAGCCACAGGTGGATATTAAGTACTTCAAATGTGGCTAGTGCAACTGAAGAATTGAATTTTTAATTTTAATTTTAATTAATTTAAATATACATTTTACTTTGAATAGCCACAGGTGGCTAGGAGCTACCATATCAGGAACAGCTCTAGAATCTGAGCTCCACGAGAGCAAGAAACTTTGATTCACTCACCAAGTCTCCAAAGTCTCTGGCAGAGTGCCTGACAGAGTAGGTGCTCAATAAAAATGTGTTAATAAATGTACCATCAAAGTCCAAGGCTGACATTTCCAGGGCCTTGCAGTCTATCACTGGAAGCAACAGGGACAGGACGCAGGAACTCATCACTTAGGAAACACACCTCTTTCCCAGCATATCAAGGATAAACAGATTAATGGATAACAGGTCCAGAAGTCTAGTCAGATGTTTTCTGGCAGGCATCTCGTATAAGTAAGTACAGTACCTGGTCCTTGATTTTCCTGATTTTCAAACATATATGCTCACACAAACAATCCCTCCTGCACAGAATCCAAACCCTCCTATCTCTGCTAATATGTAAGCACTATGTTCATTTGTGGCCATCATCAGAATTCAGGGCAGACACTCTGTATAATCGTGGTCTTGCAGAGGGAGGTTAATATAAATCTATGAAGTAATGTACCATCCCAATGGTGTGGAAGGTGAGGGCACATTTCAGCATTCACTGATCAAAAGGCTGAGGTCACAGAATATAATATTTTATACTACTGCATCTGGAAACCACACAGAATTACCAAAGAGCTATGTAAATTTATGTGATTTTAGAATGAAAGTACTATGTAGGAAATTAAAAAACTACAGGATGGATATTTGAAAAGCTATTTTGGAGATGAAATATAAAATCAATCTTATGATAACAAATCAAGAGTTTTAAACTGTCTCCTTCCAAAATCTTATTTTGAAGATCTGTAAGAGCAGTGTTTTCAGTTGTACTAAGGTATCAAAGAAGGTACAAGTGCTTTTCTACACTGCAGTAACACTAAGGATTAGGCAATATTCTGCTTGTATTATCTGCTGAGTTCCTTAGATTCCTACTAAAACTACAAGATGGCTATGTCTGTAATTTACTTAAAAATACTTCAGCATATATTCGTGCACCAATGTTCACAGCAGCATTATTAACAGTAGCCAAAACATGGAACCAACTCAAATGCCCACTGATGGATAAACAAAATATGTTTTATACACACAATGGAATATAATTCAGCCTTAAAAAGAAATGAAATTCTGACACATGCTACAACATGAATGAACTTTGAAGACATTAGGCTAAGTAAAATAAGTCAGTCACAAAAGGAAAAATATTGTATGATTCCACTCACATGAGGGACCTAGAGAAGTCAAATTCATAGAGACAGAAAGTAGAATGGCTGGGGAGAGGGGAGAAGGGAAATTATTATTATTGTTTTATCGGTACAGAGTTCAGAGTTTCAGTTTGGGGAGCTAAAAAAGTTCTGGAGATGGATGGTGGTAACAGACAACAATATGAATGTACTTAATGCCTCAGAACAGTAAAAAATGGTTAAAAGGATGTTTTATGTTATGTACAATTTACAACAATTAAAAAAAGTGCACCGGCACGTGCGGCATGACACTATGCGGCCGTTACTTAGGTTAAGCTATAAACCTGGGTGCTGTCTGCATGCTAATCAAGAAAGCACAATGCAGGGGTGGTCTTTCCAATTAGCTACCACAGGTTTCTGTTTTCTGCATCTTAATTCACAAGCTATGCTTTGCCAATTAACATACTGAAAGTCAGAAATGTTTTCTTTTTTTATTGATGTAATTAGTAGTCTGTTTTGTAGCATGGTGAATGTTAGAAATGGGCTCTCATTAGTGAAATTGGAGGTATTCATTATATTTATATGTGGATTAGCAGAAATAGTTCAGAGACACTCCTCATGTTTGTTCCACAAGGGCAGAGGGATCCAGTTCGGCCTATGGCCGCCAGCCTCATTCATGATGCCAAAGCTCGGCTACATCCCTAAGTAGCCCCAGGCCCAGGCAGGATCACGGGGTGATCCTGGATCCCTGACGCTGGCCACAAGGGTGATGCCATCCTGCCCCTGGAGTCCTTATGATGACAGTCAGTGAATGTTTTGTGCAAGATGGGGGTTACAGCACCTAAAAATAGAGAGCTGGAACGTGATTAAGTGGATAGAACAGGTCACATGAATGGCATGTGTGTGTCTATTTGCTAATGACATGTCTAATGAAAGAATGCTTTATATGTGAGAGTACTGGCTTGAGATTTTTGTTCATTATAACTTAATAATGAAGTTGTCAGGTAAGTAAGAAACCCTTACCTCCAAACTTCTTCAGGAGCTACCATGATTTATCAAAAATAACCTAGGACACACACATGATCATATCAGCCCAAGTAAGTTCACAGTCACCAGCATAGAGACCAGAGGGAATTCTAGTGCCAAAGGACATGGGAAACCAAACTATGAAGAATCAGATTATTAGTCCTGGGAATATGCAATATGCAATGAGATGGTTTGGTTTGCCCTCATCACTGATTTTAGAGTTAAAAAAATGGGGGCTCAGAAATGTCAAGTGACCTTCCCAAGTGTAAACAAATTTCATAAGCAGAAACTAAAGGAAAATCTTTGATATCATTATTTAAGAGCTACCAGTTATCAAGCCAGTTATTATTTGCTTTTTACTAGGTGCTTTAATATGTGATCACTAATTTTCACAAAGTCCCTACAAAATGAATACTATTGTCCTTGGTTTTCAGAGGGACTGAAGTTCAGAGAGGTCATGCCAGCAGATGCTGTCAGTGCCCCACTCACAGCCAGCCCCATGGCACTCAACTGCCTCACTAGACATGGGCATCCTACTGCACTCTCCCAGACAGCAGAGCAGGCTGCGAATGCTGGAAATAATGTCCATGGGATCAGCCCTTGGCCAATGATGAAAGCTTCCTCTCCTCAGGTTGGGTACCTGAGGTGTGTTCTACACTGTCTTCCCGATTCCAGAGGTCACCTGGTGGCCCACAGGAGTAACCTGCTCAATTATATAGTGCTTCTTAGCCTCCTTCCATTCTCTGACTCATTTCCTCACTCCCCATCAGTGCTTCCTGGGATCACCTTTCAAATAAACTCCCTGCCTTAAATCCTTGTTTCAGGGAAAGCTTTGGGGGGAATACAACCTAAGGCAAGCAGGTAATTTTCCCAAGGTAACCCAGCCAGCCATCGGGTTACAGAGTAGAACTGTGAATTCATCCCTGCTGAACCCAAATCACTCTGGTCCTCACCTGATTTTCCTGTCACAGAACCTCTTCTCCAGTTCCCCTCTATGTTTCTGGAAAAGGGCGGCTTAATCCAAACAGTACTGTGGGTTGGATGGGAGTAATTTAGTAATTAGGTGTTTTGGTTTCTAAAGTCTTCTTAGCTTCTATTAGGTTGGTGCAAAAGTAATTGTGGTTTTTGCAATTATTTTTAACTTTTTAAACTGCAATAACTTTTGCACCAACCTAATAGCTTCTAGTATTATAATTAAGCCAACAAGAAATTCCCCCAAGAGCTTTCTTGAAATCAGGAATAAATGCATCCTTTTAACTTTTTTTTTCAGTTTGAGTGCGTTTTCATTTTTAAAACAAAGAAAAAGTTCAAATGATCACATTCATTTTCAAAAGCAGCAGGGTTTGACTGTTTGACTGGGTCATATAGCTAGATCTTACCTCCCTACTATGCCGTACTGTGTACTTGTCCAGAGCAGGAAGTAGATCTGATATATCTTTTTTTCTCCCATTAGCACCCAATGTAAGGTGAGAGACAGTAAAGAGAGAGAGAGAGAGAGAGAGAGAGAGAGAGAGAGAGAGAGAGAGATTTCACCAGTCAAATGAATCAATAACGAAGGGCCAAATAAATGAAGAAAGCAATACATGGGAAGGGGGATTGAGACATTACTTTCATATAAGTGCTGTATCTATGTATTTGAATTATATGCACTTACACATTGCAGGCCATAAACAGTGACAAAGGGTTTTCCTTGTTTGAACTTTGTAGAGACATCCATTAGGATAGTAGGCAGATTTTATTTTGCCTATGCCAACTCTGACCTACTGGTACTGGCTTCTAGAACTCTATATGGCAAAGAAAATGACTAGCTAAATGAATGTGTGATTGATTCGTAATGTCTGTTTTGGGCTCAGAATAGGGGAGTGGGTAGGAGTTCTGTTCATTTGCTGAAACCGTCTATGCAGTCTGATCAACTATGAGCAGACCATACTGTCTAAATTTGTTTTAAGACAATGCCGTCATCGCTGAAACTGTCTCTACTCCATGAATATGCAGTTTTCACTTTTGCTTCTTCAATAGTTTCTTTAACTGATACCCAGCAAATCTTACTTTTTGCTTTTAGGCATACTTAGAAATACTGACTTTAACTTGAGAATATAGTTGAAAAGAAGTTTAAATCAATGTTGTCAAGTTCTCTGAAGATAAGAAATATTATACTGGCCGAGAATCATTAAAAACAATAAAGCTTTGTCCAACATTATTAAACAATACAAATGTGGCTCGGTATTATTCTAATCAAGTTCTTTAACTGACTCAGTGAATGAATGAATCTTTACACATAATAACTTTGTGAAATGAATATGTATTCAATTCATAATAAATTAAATTAATTACACAAATTTAACTTCAATATCACTTATAACACTTACTTAGGAATCTTAAAAGAATTTTCTCGCTTATCCTGTTTTGAAATTATTCAATAAGCAATCATTAGATTTCATTTTTTAACTATTTCTTCCCAGACATACATCCTAGGGTCATTCTGTGAACCATTTTCCCACTCAGAAAACCAGTAGAAGCAAAAGGCCACCCAGAACGTTGTTTTCATCAATAATAGCAATAATAATACCATCTTCTAAGCAGCTAAAGTTTACAACTTTTTCATCACTCATATCTTCTTGATTTCTATTTAACAAATGTCCTGTAGTGTTATTCCCATAGAGATACTAAATGAGGCTAAAGTAGGTCATGACTACGTGGCAGAGTTAGGACACAAACCCAGATGTTATGCCTAAGTCCGTACTCCCACGCTGATCTGCCTGGTTTCTATTACACCCCCATGTGACTCCTCTGACTCGAGTGAAGCCCATTTCCTCACTGCACCATGGCAATTCCCTCCTCTATTCTGTCTCTCTTTTCCCTGTCTGGTCTGCCCACTTCTCTCTCCTCCACTTCTCTGAAGTCTGTAACTCTTCATGGCTCTGCTCTACTCTACCATCTTCCTCCATCTTCACTGTTGTTGCTGAACGCCTTCCACTCTTACATTTTTAGTACCTGATGATATATTCCTTTATGCTGTTTGATCTTCATTCATCCAACAAATAATTCTTGAGGGTCTATCATATGCCAAGAGCTATTCAGGCATTGGGGATACAGCAGTGGATACAGCAGTGAATACAGCTGTCTCTCATGGAGTTTACGTTACAGCTGGGGCTCCTGCTTCAAGTGTCCACATCTGGATTTTAAGCTCCTTTACAATAGTAACTATGCTTTTATATTCTCTGTTTATGAAGGAGAAATGTAATTTCAGTGCTGTGTACCTTATCACTAAATTAATAAAGTTGTTGTCCTGCTGGTTCAGTATAAGTACCTAATGTCAGCGGGCAAGGCAAGTAAACTTACTTGATATACCAGCTTACTCCATTCACCCATAATTTTCTAATTCTGGGAATCTACATTACTGTTGAGTAAGATACTTTAGGAGTTCTCTAGGAGGGAACCTGTAAAGGAATTATAAGGAGGAACTACCGGGAGACTGGTTTCCTGTGCATGCTAAAACAAGATCCAAAATATTGATTTCTCAGAGATAGGACCAGAAAGTCTCACCACACTTGGGAACAATTTAAGAGGTTTTGAATTATTGTGCGCATTAATATGTTTTTCCCTCCTTTGATGTTTTCCTTGAGGACAACTAAAGTTGCTCTTACAATACTTCAGGAATGGTGAGAATTTAGCACTAAGGGGAGAAACCACTTGCTCAGAAAAACACATTTTAAGACTTTTTACTACAACCAAAATGAACAACAGTGGAGTTGAACCCACCCAAACAAAACACCCTTCCCTCCCAAGTTTGATAGGAAGTGATCAGAGAGGGAGTTTAGGACTTCTTCCAGAGAACTCATCTTAGGAAATTTGGCATCTTGAATGTTAAAAAATACTTGGTTGCTGTGTTAAATTAAACTTAAATTAAACAGGCCTAAGGCAGTTTTCCCCACAAAATTTCTCCCTGAATTTTACACACACACACACACACACACACACACACACACACACACACACACTTTTTATATAATTTAATTCACATGTATGTCTCCCTTGAGAAATCATGGCATAACAGTAGTTGTTTCCGAGACCTGCTTTGCATAAATACCCCCTTTTCCTTATGGGAAGACTTGTGAAGGGGAACTTGGAACTATCTCCAATTCTTCTAGCTACCTAAGATCCCATGTCCTCTAGAGGCACGTGATGCAACACCTAGGACAGCTCGGTCACTCACATAGTATGAGAGCTCACCTTGGATCAGGGAACACAGTGAATTTGTGTCATGTCTTAGGACACAATCTAGAGAATCTTGGTTATCAGCAGGGGTATGACACTGAGTTATGCTATATAGACTTATCTCTCAAAATTAATTCTAGGGATGTTTGTAGAAGGTTTTTGTAGATGCAGAGTGTCCCTGGAGGAACGAGTCGGGCTTCTGTAGAGAGCTGTTGTCTAGAGCTGGTGTGGAGAGAGCAATATGCCTTCTTTCTGAAGGACCTACAAGCAGTCTGAGAAGGAGAAAGACATTGGAGAAAGCCTTTTAGAGTTGATGTTAGGACATAATACAGTAGGACTGGCCCCCACTAGACTGAGCATTTTGAGAGCGGAGACTGTCTTATTTGTCTTTAATTCCCCAGGATGTAGGATAGTGATTGGCTCATGGTAGGTCCTCAATTATGCTTTTTAACTGAACTAAATAGGAAGCAGCTGCAGAAAGCCATGATCAAGGAAAAAGTGGGTACTGCAATGTTGGGAAGACTGTATTATTTGTGTACTCCCAGCTCTCTCCACCAACCTATTACGAAGCTCCATTGATATCTGGGAGATAGGAGTGGGGTTGGGGGAGCTTTGAAACTTTCAAAATACTCAGAATAATTGGCATAATGAAGAAGATAAAGGCTATGATATAGACAATGCTATGTGTTTACCAAATCATTTCTTTTTTACCATCCATTTCTTTTCCCCCTAGATACACAGGAAGGTTATATTTCATAACTTCCTTGTACCTAGACGGGGCTATGTAACTTTTTATGGCCAATGGGATTTGGGCAGAGGTCAGGTTTGTTATGTCCAGGTCTGGCTCCAAAAAACTCTCTTATAACCTCTCATGTTCCCATTTCTCTCTCTCAATCCACCCTCCCCCCTCCTTCCCTCCCTCTATCTCCTTTCTTCTCTCTCCCTCTCTCTTTGTCTGTTTGACAAGATGCAGAGATTACAGCAGAAGACTTCAAGGGTATGAGGCCTTAGGACAGAGCAAGGCCAATAGAAGGAAGACGTCTGGGTACCTGAATAACTGTGTGGTGCACAACATCCCTTCCCAAACAGTGATCCCCAGTGGATGATGATATGAGTGAGTGAGAACTAAATGTTTATTTGTTAATACACTAAGAGGGGGTGTTTATTGCAGCTGCCAGCGTTACTTACTCTGACTAATACAGAGGCCATGAATTATGTGTCAGTCATTGGAACCTTGATTCCTCTCATTCCTGACAGAGAGTAGGACTAGAAAATGGGTGTTACAATCATGTATATGAGAATATATTTCTATATGTGTACACTGGATCACAAAACAATTTATGAAGCATTTTCCATAGGCAAGTCATCAAATAAAGAGTAAGCCAAGCATTTCAAAATGATTCTTTGTGTCATAAATTAAAAGAAGAGAGTCTAACGTTGACATGTTCATCAAGCAGTCACGTCAGAACTGGCCCTCACCAACTTCATGTGGCCTGTGATCATTAGCTATTTTCCCGAAGAAAATGCATCCAAAAAATAGTTATCTACTAAAAAAAGATAAAAAAAAATCATTGAATAAAAGTACTTGCAGGCTCCTGACAAATCCACAGAGTAGAAGAGCCAAGCTTACTGAGCTGCTTTCTGGGCAGGAGCAACATAAGTTGATAGAACTTTCTCCAGGCTAGAACCAAGCTGTTCAAATATGAGGCCTCAGGATAACTCAATTCTCTCCTGGGATATTAAACTACCATTAAAGAAAAAAATCTCTGCCCAGTGAAGTTGGTACAGATGAAAGGCACTAACTAATAGGGGAATTGACTGAGTTTTAGGGGAATTGACTGAGTTTTATGGTGAACTTCCATCATGCCTGCGTGGCAGCAGTCAAGGGATTCTGAGGTATGAGTGAGTACAATCCTCTATCCTGCCTCTTTTATATTTTTGCCATATAGCAAGGTAATAAAAGGTTGTTGTTGTATTCCCTACAACTACCCTTTAAATCCCATCCACTCTTCACCCTGTGACCATCTTCACCCATTAGGCTCAACTACTCAGGCACATATCAAATGACACCTCTTCCAAAAAGACTTTTTGAGTTTTTCTAAACCAGATTTTTTCTTTACTGTGTGTCTGCTTCCAGACTAGAAGTAAGCAGCCAAAGCGAATGCTTAGCACACTCTCAAGGCTGTCACCAGTGCCAGACACAACCAGAACAGTGACGGAGGCAACTGGAGGAAGAAGACAGGACATTACTCTCCCAGCAGTGTAACACCATCACAGGAATGGTTCTGTCCAGACAGCTGGCTACTGCTGGAGTCTTAACCAGATCTAACTTTCTTTTTTATCCCCCCTCTTCTGTCTCTCCCCCACCTCCGACCCCTCTGGTTCAAGTCATTGTTTCTCAGTCTAGTTGTGTAGGACACAGCTCCCTGGCCCATGATGGTATTATGAGCCTTGCACTCCCCCTGGCTGAGGCAGTCGGTTGCTGGTCAGCTGCTCACAGCAACTCATGGCAGCACTGGCTGGCTGCCGGCGGCTCACGCTGGCCATCGACCTCCTGAGCCACCGGGCCAGCCCTTAACTTTCTTTCTTTTCAAATTCAATAGCTCTTGTAAGTTCTACAAGTGCTATTTATAATATTTTGCCTAGTTATTGAGGTATGTTCCTATCTTATTTCCCTTTTTAGGTGGTAAACTTTAGGGAAGAACTGTATTTTATTCAAACACCCAATTCAATCACAAAGTAGGTATGTGATAAATATTTTGAATTGACTTTCTGGGCTCTCTTTCTCTCTCTCTTAGAGTTATAGGATGCACTAAGATTAGTATCAGGGTATGGAAAACATTTTCCCTGTCCTTTCTGTGCTCTGGACTACTACTGCATGTGGTCAGATCCGGACTCCACTACTTATAAGCTGCATGACTTGGCCAAGGTATTTACCTCTCTTATCTTTGGTTTTCTCACCCATTACATGAGATTTATAATAAGTTTTATAATAAGATTACATATGTAAAACATCTAGAAATTGCCTAGCATATAGTAAGAACTCAATAAATGTAATTACCACCATTACCAAGACCACCACAATACAATTTCATTATAAAATTGTTGATGATCTTTGTTACAGTGGTACCTTGGTTTTCTAGCGTAATTCGTTCCAGAATACCGTTTGAATTCTGAAATGTTCGAAAACTGAGGCTCGGTTTCCCCATAGAAAGTAATGCAAAGTGGATTAATCCGTTCCAGACCTTTAAAATCACCCCCAAAACTGCAAATTTAGCATGAATGTTACTATCTAATGATACCACAGATCCATAAAACTTACAGCATTCGTAAACTGAAATGTTCGTCAATGGAGACCTTTGAAAACCGAGGTACCACTGTATTTTAAACAGGGATAACAAACCCAAACAGCTTTGGGGTCCAAGCAAGTAATGTAAGTGAAGAATAAAGTAAAACGGTTGAAGTTCAGAACTAGGTGATGATAAAAACAAGGGGCCAATTACTAGATGTATGTAATAGTATGATCAATGCTGTGCTGTAGGTTTACTATGAGCCGGCAGAGGAGAGATACCAAACAGCCTTACACACTAAAAGAGGCATAATAACAAAAACAGAAATAATAATGATTACTAACACTTCCTTTGTAAGTGTTTGAAGATGTTATTATAACAGATGAGCCTTAAAAGATAAGTAGGAGGATTAGAATGGAAGAAGCATAAGGAAAACATAAAAGAAGAGGAATTTGGTGTTTTAAAGGAACTTCTAGTGGGATGTTATGAGCAGAGTGAAGATTCATGTAGAAAACTGGCTAAGAGACCAGGCTGGAGAGTTTGGCAGTTGTCAGGTCATGAAGTACCTTATATGTTGCTCAAGAGTTTGCCTAGAAAGAAATGGGAAGCTACATTTTAGAAAGGTAACTAGAAACAACATAGTAATGAGAAATTTTGAGTGCCTTAACTAAAGCAACAACATAATGAACAGAGAGGCTTCATTTAGAAGGTAGAATTGGCATATCTTTGGGCTTGGTTGAATTGAGAAGGCTGAATGAGGAAGAGAGGTCTAAGTCAATGCAAAGCTTTCAGGTTTGAATGACCACAATGATAATTTGCTGTTTCCACTGATGGGTTGAAGAGAGAATGAAATAAAAATTCAGGCATGTCGAGTTTAAGTACCTATAGGGCATCGAAGTACAGTAGTAATGTTGGCTACATGGATTTCAACACGTGGGGATTAGATTTAGGAACCTGTAGTTATCTTCTAGAAACAGTGAAATGAATAAGAAGAGTCCCAGGATGAGACTGTAGCACATACTAACTCTTAAGAGACCAGTATAAGGAGAGGAACCTGAAAAAGAATGGGGAAGGGGGAGGTGCAAAACCAGGGAAGAGACGTGCACAGAAGCTAAGGAGTAAAGAGTTTCAAAATGGGGGTGGTGGTCAACTGTGCCAATGTTCAGAAAAATCAAGTAAGGAAAGGGCTAGAACAGGCCCATTCAATTTGGCCAAAAGGAGGACGATTGAGTCCTTGGAAGTGTAGTCTTAGTGGATTGCTTCAGGTGAAATTCAGACTGCAGTGTGAAAAATGGGAAGAGACAAGAGTGGATGCAGGAGGGGGACGAATAGGAGGAGGAGGGAAAGAAGGAGGAAGAGGAAGAGGAGTAGAAGGAGAAAGACAAGAAGAAGAAGAGGAGGAGGAGAAGGAAGGAGAAGAAAAAGAAAGAGCTGGAGGGCCATGGAGTTGTGTGAAGGTGTTTATGTTTTTTTAAAAAAATGGAAAAGACTTGAGAATATTTTATATTCTGAAGGGAAAACATTGGAGAAGAGAGAAAATTGAAGCTAAAGGACAGAAATAATCATCAGTTTGAAGTGCCTGAGGGGTAGAAGTGTAAAAGATCCAAAACACAGCCTTGGATAAGAAAAGGGATGCAAATCCTATTGTATACAAAAGAACGAGTGGGAATGGATGGATAATGGACTGCCCTTTGCTGGGTGAGGGAGGAAATGGAGACTAGGAGAATGAGGTCAGTGGTGACAGTTTGGCAGAATAACTGACTGAAGACATGTAGCAGGAGTATGAGGCATCACTGAGGTTCTAGCTGTGGTTGCAAGTCATGAATTTGCAGTGGCACCCAGTTAGTGTAGATGTGATTTTCTCAAGTAGCTCTTGTTTGTCCAGTATAGATGAGGCAAAGAAGGCAGACGAATGACTTGATCCAAGATGTATAGACATCTGGGAAAAAAGCTCATGTTCGTGAACTGTTTAGCGATTTCCTCAGCCTGAGATTTCATTATGAGTCTGAACAATTTGCAAACCTGCAAATCATCTGAGATTTTCCCAAAACTGTGTTGAATATTAATTCATCTAGATAGACAGTATAACCTGCAAGGGAATTAGAGCCTTTAAACTTAATTCTCTCTTGACACTTGAGAAATGAATGGAAAACTATGTGTCCAATTCTTAAACCTTAGAGAGCCAAGCAAAAGAGTATTTTGTGAAAGTTATCAGAGAAGCGTTTTGTTCTTCTCAGAATGCTCATTCTGGGGGGGGGGGGGGGGAAGGAAAGAAAACAGAAAAAGGAGCAAGGAAGGTTTCACATACCCCTAACAGGAAAAGGAGGGGCTTACCAAGGGCATTCCCTACCTTTGTGTGTGAAGCCTCCTACCTTATGGTGGCAGAGACTCTGGTACTGGCTATGACAAGACTTTACGGCAAAGATATAGTGGTTAAATGGTTTCCTTTAAATACTTCATATTTTAATTGGTGGTTTAACCTCTCAGTAGGCTTAGTCCTTCCAAAGAATACAGAAAGTAAGAGGGGCCGCTGTCCTCTCTGCCCAGGTTAAGAAGCCTCAAGTATGAATCCAATCTCTACAGTTATCTGTGCCACTCATGTGGCACAGCTGGGTTCTTTCCCACACCTCTTAAGGAAGGATCTCTCACTACTGTTTCTACAGAAGTACCTGTTGAAAAAGGAAGGCATGCCCCCAACCCCCCGATTCCATTCTATATTTACATGAAAATGAATATTTCATAGGCTTTAAACCTTATGATTCTAAGAATAACCACAGTTGACAAGAGATTTCTGACAGATTTCAAAGGTAATGGGTTTAAAACTAAATGTTGCATATAGTTTTCTACCGAGTTTTCATCCTACCTATTATTTTCCCCTTAGTTATGAAGAAAACTTCCTGGAACATTTGCTGTTTTTCCCCATAATTTTAGCAGCCCATAATTGCAGTATTATGCGTCAATATCAGGTGCAATACATACATATGTATGAGTATGTACATACATGAATATATATACATACATATATAATAAAATAGTAGAAATCATGTGCTTTGTTGCTTATTGGTACTAGAGGTATTCAGGATCATTGCAGCTTATCTGGGGTGGTAAGAAATTCAGATGGGCCTGCCTGATATTTTATATCCATCCATCCATTCATCCATCCCTCACTTGAGTAGACTTTGGTAACCATTTCATTCACCTTGCTCTTCCCGATAATTTCCCTGCTGGCCCACTGCTTCATGTGGAGGAGCCTCTCTTCACTTTTCTCACAATTCCTACATGTCCCTAATGCGTAAGTTTCTAAATGCTAGGAAAATGCAACTCGAGATCAAATAAACTGATCATAGACAAACAATGGCAAAGCTGAAGATTAAAATAACAGCATCTACAAACAGAATCTGAAATGTTCATGACACACACAAAAATCATACTGCTCTAAAACAGATACTATAGTACCAGGACATTGATCTGAAAAAGAAGGCAGCCCCTGACACTTATAGATAGGCGTCAGGTATGTTAAAGAAGTCAGGCCATCTTGTTCTCCTGCTGACACATAATGAATCTCAGAGAACACTAGCATCAGACAAGGGCATTCTGTGACTGTGATGAAGTGAGCCAAAACAAGCCATTCATAATTTTGTGTAAGCCCAGACTAAAACAAAGTCACTGTGCAAACCATAAAATATTAAACATCCCCCTTTTCTGAGTAATATGAGTGGCTGCTGCTTCTTTACCCATTACAACTTTAGTCTTCATCTGGTGTGCCCTCCCTACAGATAAGATGTATTAAGATACCCAGTCATAGAATTGTCCCCCTTCCAGAAAGCACTGAATTTAGAGTAAACTTCTGCTTCCTTAGACCCTCCCCAAACCCTCCCCTAACCAAAACCCAAATCCTCCAGGTCCTTTCTAACATCCTTTGACTGAGATGCCTCATGATTCCTCATGGTGTGTGTCCTCCCTCACTGCAGTGCATAGTCAACCTGCCTTGTTCAACCCCAGGCATCTTCCTGGTCTTCGGTAAAGCAGAGGTTACAGGGACTCTTGCCATACTGCTCTGTTGGGAAGTCCACCTAGTGTTTGGAAAGGATGAGGTGGGTAACACAATGAGAGAGCTTTCTCTAATGAGGGTGGGCAAGGACGCATCCTTTCAACAATTCCAATTCCAAAGAACCACTTGAGAGCTTTCCCCCACTCAGCAACTTCTCTCTTGCTAGTAGTCTTATATAGAGGCACCCACACACTGACTCATGATTGGAAGGCTTTTGTGGTTGAACCTGACTTTTATCCCATACAATATCCCAGGCTAGTTCAGCAGCTGTTTGTTATTTTCAGTGAGTCAAATATGGTTGACCTTCTAGGTTCTGAGTGTGGGAACTGTAAGATTTCCAAGGGCACCACTTAGAAGGGGGTTTAGAAATGTGACATGTAACGTGGGATCTCAATATCTTTATGGAAATGAATTGAGACAGGATGAAGGTAAAGTAGAACATTATGGAGAAAGTCTCTGAGAAAGTGGTTTTATAAACCATCATCTAAAACTGAGGAAAATTATTATAAAACGTAAGGAAAATGCTGGGTATTCTCTGGGTGTTTGGTTTCTGGAAATCTGTTACTTATGTAACTACACTACAATGTAGAAATTAGTTTATTTTTACAAGTTGTGCCTCACCATTTGTCAGAGCATTGGTATTATGTGGGTAGAAGGCAAACATGATTATCTCCACTCATACACTAGGAAACTGAGTTGTGGTAATTCACTCAGCATTGCCAAAGCTTCATCAGCAGGGGCCTGGAACTCACCCAGGTCTTCCCACGCCAGCGCACTCTCAGTACCCACCAAACTGCTGTTCATGCCAAGTAGCCTAGCTGTGATCCCTTTGGTTCGGAACCTGATAACAGGGATAAACCTGGGAAAACACTGCCTAGAGATCATGCAGTTCTTCGGTGGTTACAATTGCTGTGTGAGCACAAGAGCAAAGACTCAGAATTCATCCTGTCCCTCAAAGGTCGTTCCCAGACAACCCGTATCTTAACCACCAGGGAAACTTAAGAAAAATGAAGATTCTGGGTCCCACCCCAGACTTACTTCATTACTGTTTCTGGGTATGGGCCTCAGGAATCGGCACTTTTAACAAGTTTTACAAGAGATTCTTAATTACATTGTTTGAATACCACTGGTCCAGGGTAAGTTAAGTGTTTCCAAAAGGCCACTCGAAGTTAAAGAAAGGATCAACCCCCTAACCCCCACCCTAAGTTGAGTTCAATGCACATAAGGGATAGTGTTGAGAAGGAAAAAGTGGCAAATGTTCTATTTAGGATCACCAAGCAAACATTTCAGAAGGGGCCCTCTTAGTTTGTATTGACCACAAAATAAACAGATCTCCGTAAGAAAAGGATTCAGAGTTTTTTTTAGATCATCTTGTAACAAAGCTGCTGTTCTGACGCTCATAAAAAGGGGGGAATCCTGTACTAATAGCAGATGAAAAGGAACTAGCAGACTATTCTTATGCTAGCAGAATCTGTGGCCTTAGGTCTGGTCTTGATTGAAGTGGAGACTGTGGACTATATTTGTCGTGCTGGAGACCCTGCTCGCTGCGCCATTTGTCATGCAGGAGACCCTGCTCGCTGCGCCATTTGTCATGCAGGAGACCCTGCTCGCTGCGCCATTTGTCATGCAGGGCGACCTGCGGGGTCTCTGCTCCCGCTCCCCATACAAGAACGCAGGATATGGTGAGGCCAAAAAGGAACACCCACGGAGCCATAGGTAGGGGAGTCATACCACTATATTCTCTCTGGCGGCACTATATTCTCACTGGAGGCTGGATCCACACTGTCCGCAAACCGCCATCCACACTTGCCAGCCCAGCTGCCATCTTCTTGCTAGCTCCCATTCTTCCTCCCTCTCCTTCCTCCTCCTCGTAGCCACAGCAGTTATATTGTGGCCAATGGCTCACTGGTTACAGCTGACGGCCAACTAGCCACAGCTGATGGCCATGCAATCACAGTTGGCCATTTACTACCTGAGCCAGCACCTGTTTATGTGAGGCCGAGAGCCTGGAAACTACTCTCTGGGGCTCCGCCCCCACACTCCACCCCTATAGGCTCTCGCCTCACAATCTACGCGACAAGCATCTTCTGCGAGGGGACCTGTGCGAGGAGCCTGGGGGTGAATGCAATATCCTGGACACAGCCAGGCTCTCTGGGCACAGCCAGGGTTTCTCAGGGCACCACCAGTGCTTCTGGGCACGGCCAGACTTCCTGGACTTCTTAGGGTACCACCTGTCTTCCCGGACACAGCCAGGGTTTCTCAGGGCACCACCAGTACTCCTGGGCACTGCCAGACTTCCTGGACTTCTTAGGGTACCACCTGTCTTCCCGGACACAGCCAGGGTTTCTCAGGGCACCACCAGTACTCCTGGGCACGGCCAGACTTCCTGGACTTCTTAGGGTACCACTAGTTTCCCCGGGCACAGCTAGGGTTTCTCAGGGCACTACCACTCTCTGTGGGCACAGCCACACTTCCTGGACACAGCCAGGGCTCTCAGGGCACTGCCACCCTCTGTGGGCACAGCCACACTTCCTGGACACAGCCAGGGCTCTCAGGGCACTGCCACCCTCTGTGGGCACAGCCACACTTCCTGGACACAGCCAGGGCTCTCAGGGCACTGCCACTCTCTCTGGGAACAGCCCGACTTCCTGGGCACAGCCAGGGTATCTTCAGGGCACAGCCAGACTTCCTGGACTCAGCCAGGGCTCTCAAGACACTGCCACTCTCTCTGTGCCTCTCGGGGTACCCTGCTGGAACAACAGTGACTCACAATCAAGGTGCTTACATATTCTCAATGGCGGCCAGTCAAGAGACAAAAGCAAATATCCCCCAGTTCCACTAACAACAGTTCCCAAACAAACAGTCAAGCGGTCCATTAAATTAGGGATGGAAGGCAATTCCCCATAGTCCATAGTCATTCACCAGGGCTGTCCTGGGGGTGAGGGACGACCTTGACCTCACCCTCATCTCCCACGGAGGACTCAGCAAGCGTTACCTCCTGGGACTACAAGTCCTGCATCCGGGCTGCCTGAGCAGGAACCTCCCGGCCCACAGGGCCGCAACGACCTTCGCTTTCTCTGGCCTGTGCTGGTTGGGGAACCGTCCACATCTTTCCACCTCTCCACGGGGCTCCATCTCTGCAGCAGCTGCATGGCTTTTCCTGTGCTGGTGGGAGAACCGTCCACGTCCTTCCACCCCTCCACGGGGGTCCAGCTCTCCGGCAGCTGCTCCTCCTGGTCATCCTCAGACTGAGTGTTTATACACACAAACTGCTCCACCATTCTTGGGAGAGCCTTGGCCGGCACCATACCCTGCTCGCTGCGCCATTTGTCATGCAGGAGACCCTGCTCGCTGCGCCATTTGTCATGCAGGGCGACCTGCGGGGTCTCTGCTCCCGCTCCCCATACAAGAACGCAGGATATGGTGAGGCCAAAAAGGAACACCCACGGAGCCATAGGTAGGGGAGTCATACCACTATATTCTCTCTGGCGGCACTATATTCTCACTGGAGGCTGGATCCACACTGTCCGCAAACCGCCATCCACACTTGCCAGCCCAGCCGCCATCTTCTTGCTAGCTCCCATTCTTCCTCCCTCTCCTTCCTCCTCCTCGTAGCCACAGCAGTTATATTGTGGCCAATGGCTCACTGGTTACAGCTGACGGCCAACTAGCCACAGCTGATGGCCATGCAATCACAGTTGGCCATTTACTACCTGAGCCAGCACCTGTCTATGTGAGGCCGAGAGCCTGGAAACTACTCTCTGGGGCTCCGCCCCCACAATATTCTAGAGCAGTAGAATAGCTTCTAGACCTCTGCTTTTAGGAAAAAAGGAAACACACAGTGGGGGAGATAGAAGCAATACAATTTTCTTAATAAAAATGGCTGTCGAGGTATTTGGGGAATGGTATTATAAATTATTATTAATTTTTAAATAGAAGGGTCATCTATAAAAGTTATTTCAAGCATAGCTTGGACTTTATATTTTATATTATAGCTGAACTATAGGCTATTTATTTCTTTTCTTCCTATTTGTAGTAGTTTAAATCACACTGTTCTTTTAAGCTATCCATAGCTAAAATTAATCAAGTTTGATAAAAACATAATGTTACAAATCAGTTTGTTACCCTAAAATAGCACTTTTTTTTTGTTTGTTTTTAACTAGGCCCTATGTTCTGAATGCAAAAATCGCTGACTGATAAAGACAACACAAGGAAGTAATGGGGTTCTCTGGTAACCGGACTAAGAGAAGCACTCAGCCTCTAGCATTTAACTTCAATTATTCTCATTTGACTTGAAACTGGTAAGTTTTAGTTCTTCAGCAATTGTATGACATCTGAAAACTCACAGTAAAATCACATTTTGGTCTTTTAGAAGCCATTCTAGGTTATACAGTTTATAATAAGGTAAGCAAATTGTGTAAAATTTCTCCTTATAAAAGGCTCATTTGGGATGTGAATGCAGTATATAGAATTAAACAATGGATATTAAAAGAAGCCATGAACCTTTTAGCTTCTCTGTTTCCAAATGATCATCTTGAACACAGATGTTTAAAATGTGCTACGGATGTATAAATCAAGGTATATAGCTGTTTATAAAATTAAAAGTCTAGTGATCAAAGATGCAGTATTTACATTTTTACCCCAGCTTGGCAACTAGTTTGGTGAAAATTAACTATACTTACATGAAATTTATTACTACTGATGAAATTTATTACCACTGCTTTCATCATTACCATTTTTTCTTAACCATTTTTTCTTAACCACCAATTATTTTTAAGGCAAACACAACTTGTGAAATATTGCCAGCGAAGTAAGTACTTCCTGTGTGTTTTTTTTCAGTACCCCGCCCCTCCGACTCCCGTTCAAGCCATTTTTCTCAGTCTAGTAGTGTAGGACACAGCTCCCTGGCCCATGTTATTATGAGCCTTGTGCTCCACCTGGCTGAGGCAGTCAGTCGTGGGCGGCAGCCCAGCTCCAGGTCCAGCCGTTGTTCACAACCTTAGCTGTAGAGGGCGCAGCTGGAAATTGTAGAGGGCCCATGTGGAAATTGAATCGGTGACCCTTGGCGTTAGGAGCACAGCACTCCAACCATCTGAGCCACCTGACCCCTGGGCCGGCCCAGTACTTCCTGTTTTGAAATCATATTATGAGGAAATGGGTACAAAAATAACTCATTTTCTCTCTTCTTCCTCTTTGCTTTTAAATTCTTCTTGGATGTAAAATGCTTAATAACTAGAAGTCAAATATCCTTTGATGACAAAAGAAGTTTCCAATGTTTTATAAACTGTGCTTGTATATCACTAGAACAAAATAATAACTGTTTAAAATAATAACAGTTTAAAATTTGATCAAGTGCTCTAATTGTATAACTTCTTCTTAAACCAGGTACTG
The DNA here is from genome assembly GCF_057876585.1 of Rhinolophus sinicus. Lineage (NCBI taxonomy): Eukaryota > Metazoa > Chordata > Mammalia > Chiroptera > Rhinolophidae > Rhinolophus > Rhinolophus sinicus. Next base: position 33,928,054 of record NC_142506.1, read on the forward strand.
CAAAAGGGCATTTTTAAAACCCGGTACAGACTATGAATATAAACTATCCCATGTTAGCAATAACCTTTTGTGTTTTTAGTGAGATCTTTTCAAATTAATCTTTCAACACTCATATTGAGAAATCCCAGTTCTTGTCATTTCTCAAATTAATGACAGCCGTTTGCTTTTGTGATGGTGGGGATTAGAATGAGGTAATGAATACACAAACGTGGCTAATTTAGTTTACCTTCAGTCCACAAAATTAACGCAGCTGGATTCCTAGTGGAAAAAGCTTTCTAAATTTAAAATTCTGTCTTGGATTTCTTAATTTACTATTCAAGATGTAATGCTAATACCATTATAACAAAAGATTAAAATAAAGAGAAGATCCCAGTACTCTTTGGGGTGGTGGGGACTTGCTGAGGAAGGGCTGCTCCTGGGAAGGGGTGCAAGAACGTGACCTCAGTGGTCAGGACCTGGGAGAGGAGTACTCAGCGAGGCAGCCGCCTGCCCAGCCAGGAGCCACAGGCTGTCTTGTTTCTCCTTCATTTTTTTTTTCACAGTGCAAGGCCATTTCTTCTGTCCTGTGTAATTTGCAGCCATTATCATAGATATTAGATGTGGAGAGACTTGGCAGGTCACCTAATTCCCCAGCCCTTCGCACAGAATGCCCCTGTTGAATATTTATGAGGCCGTTGTCAGCAGGAGCCTGTAGAAGCCAGCCTATTAGCAGTTATGGTCGTTTACAACCACCTGGGGGGTGAACAACATCAAAAGAGCTTTAAAACATAACCATAAGTGGAAAAATAAATAATAAAGGAATGCTGGATTCTAGACATTTGACTAATTGTCAAATAATGAGGTTTATTAAAAATTTCCATAGAAGCTAGATTCCTCTTATGTTTGGGGATTATTTAAAAGGGCTCTGAACAATACCTGGTGATAACTTTCTTTCCATTTGTGTAGGAGAATTTCCAAATGGGCTCTTCCCGGGGCAGAGGCAGAGCACACTTCAAAAGCCAATCTGAAGTATTCTTGATTTAAGTAGCATAAATTTAATTAATATGAGATAGCACAGCATATATTTGATTAACATAAGACAACATTCTTAGTATTCCTCTGGGACAACTCGAATTTTGAGACATTTTAAGCTGGCTACAAAGCAGAAACTGAAGAGAGGATCGAGCATTATTTGATATATGGGATAATTTAGACACAAATCCAGATAAATCAGGCCTCAAGTGGATTTGTGTGTGTCAGGCTGAGTGTGTGTCTTTGGTGGATTAGGCTGCACTGATTGCAGAGCCTATATGAACTAAGAAGCTGCCACTCTTCACTGTTTTCAACATAATCTTGGGGCGGTAAAGACAGCAGAGAAGGAGAACAGGCTTTGCAATCAGAGCTGCTTTTCAATGGCACTGCACCTCATACCAGTTTGGTAAGTGCTCCTAGCCGGTGTTAGCCTCAGTTTCCTCATGTGTATAGCAGAAACAGCAATATCTACTCACAAGGGATATTAAGAGGAATAGATGAAAGAATGAATGTAGTACATTTGGCACAATGTAGGCCTTCAATAAACATTAGCTTCCCTTTCCCCTCTGAGCATTCTATAGTTGCATTTAAATGACAAATTATTTGGGTGTACAGCAAAAATATATTACAGGTAAATTTGCATCGCTCAAAATGTAATTAGATTTTCAAAATATTTCTAACCCATTGAACAGTGAAGCAGGCTTTTTTTTTAAGTGCCAAGCAATTAAAATTGCTTCCTTCACATATCCTTGAGTTTAACATCAAATTGGTGCAAAATTCAATGCACAGAAGAGGCATGCTCATGAATCCTGTTTTCCCTGTTTGAAGGGCGTAGTAGCCTAGGACCTAACAGCTTCCTCTCTTCTGTAGAATTAATTCTCAAAACTCCTCAAGCTTCTCCTCTTCAATAAACACTAAAGAATTTGTAGGTCACTTCCCCTTTTCTCTTACATGGTGGTAATTCATTCAGATATTTTAACAATTGAAACACCATTAACTACCACATATGAAAGTACCGTTGAATTTAACTTTGGTCTCAACTTCTTTCCCTTCTAGTTCTTCTTTTGGCCAGTAAATAACTCCTTCACGTTGCTCTTCTACTAGAATTCATTTGATTGCTTGTAACATTAGTAAGAGATACTCACAATGTCCAAAAGCACTACCTCTCTTTTAAATGAAAAACAAATTGTTACTAGGGTTATTGATACCCAATGTTAAATATTTGAATGAGAGCACAAAATAAAGGTCAATATTTTGGATATTGCCAAAAATTCCAGGTGTTAAGATTAGAGAGACAAAATACCTGCATAGATGACTTTTAGATTCAGCTGTGCTTTTTTAGGTTCTGGGTACTTTCTGAATAATATTGTTTATAGAATGATGAACACACAATGGGATTTATAGATGATGTAATACAGAATTGTACACCTGAAATCTATGTAACTTTACTAACAATTGTCACCCCAATAAATTTAATTTAAAAAAAGAAAAAAAAAGAAAAACACTATATGCTTACAGGTTAGGAAGAGATCCAAAATAAAGAGGACGTAACTCCAGAGAGGGTCCCAGTGACTTATAATTACAGAGATCATATTAAAAAAAAATCTGACCCAAATCGTGACTAAGAACATGAGGAAATGAAATTAGAATTAAGTAGCATTGAAAAAACAGACAAAATCCATGAGAAGCCAAGAAATATGCTATTAACAAAAGAATGAATAAAAAGTAAAGCTGTAATTTACAAGACGAGTGAATAAAAAATAAAATCAGCAATTTACAAAGTTGATGGATATTTAAAAGAAAGTCTTTATGCTCATTACCTGGCATGGTTCTTCTTTGGTGGACACACACACACACAAACACACACACACACGTGCCACATAATAAGGGAAAGTAAAGGGAATGACTAGGTCCTTTATAAGGTACATAAACACATTCTCAGGAAAAATTAGACTCTTTAGTTCCAGGACAGTTAAAAAACATACATTTTGTAAATGTCTCTGAGGGCTTGTGAGCCAAGGCACAGGGAAGCACATGCCATGATATGAATGGCATCATATGTGCCTCTGTAATTGTCAACAGATGTGGCATGCTGACAGATTAGAAACACAGCTTCCACTTAACACATGCTTTTGGTGACTGACAGGATGGGAGTCTTAGAAAACTAAAGGTTTGATGAATGAGGCACCCTGCTTAAAAAATTGTGCTAAACTGTTTAGTTCAAATTTTAATAAATAGATTCAACAGTTGAGAAATAGAAAACATTTTTCTGATTCTCTCAAGAAAAAAATAGGAGAGGGGTAGGAAGGAAATGAAAGAGAGAAGCATAAGATCATGTTGCCATGGGATACTTAAACTGTATAAATCAGGCAGCTATGTGGTAGTATTAGCAGAAATTGAAATAAAATTGGTACCAAGATCAGATATTAAAAACAAAATTAAGAAAATATACTCTTTCAATACCAAGATATTCTCATCAATTTGCTTCCTATATTTTAGTGATGTTTAAGTACCAATCTTTTAAACAATTTAAAATCCATAGTTGACCTTTATTTGTGTTCATTTGATATAGAGAATTCTATGCTATTTCATCTCTTGCTCCTAAAAGGTTCATGAGGAGACTGCTTCTTCATTCAAAACACCCATTTTATATAAAAAGAAATTTTCACTTCTGGGAAAAGATGGGCTTTCAGTAGTAGAGTCTTAACACCAGAAGAGGCTTACAAAGGTAATTCCTCATTTTCAGGTCAGAGGAGATGCATACTATCTATATTTTTTATGCATACTATCTTAATATCACTGTCTGGGATGAGACTCCATGCCAAGAGAGAATACCTGGTCAGTCCATAACATATAATCTAGAACTTGATGTTGCCCATGGGAGTCAGCTAGAGTGCCACCTGTGTTCTTGGCCATAAGCCAGTTAGCTTTTACACATCCACTCATATAATCCTCCCACTAACTCTTATAAAGCTATAATCAGTTTACTGTGGGTGAATAAAAAATGCAAAGAGGCCTCAAAATCTCCAAAATCATCATTTGACATAGAAGTGCTAGTAAGGCTATTAATATTTGACTTTTTTCTTCATTGCTTCCTTCTCTGAAGTGTTGCACACTGTTATGGTGAAGTGAATCCGGTGCTTTCCTAAATAATGCCACTGAACTATTAAAGTGGCAGGGTGATGTGACGTGAATGGCAGCAGCTTCATCACTCATTTATGTAACCACAAAGTGCGTGTGTTAAGACCCAAAGGTCAGTGAATACCAAGAATACTTTTGCAGCATTTCCTAGTATATTCAAGTACATGCCCAGTCATCCTCTCTACTGGATCTAAATACATGAGTGCATATTATAGCAAAGTCCTCTTCAGTAATTTTTTAAATACAGAACTATTCCCCAAACCTTGCAAGCACTTATTGAAGGTCAATGGTGTAGAGTGTAATTGACTTTTGAATACATTATCACTTATCAAATATATTCAATTTCCACAACACTCCTGTGAAATACTATTGCCTTCATTGTACAGATCAGGACACTGAAGCTCCACAAGTTAAATGGCTTGTCTGAAGCACATGCTATAGAGCAATAAATCCTGTTCCTCTTTCACCTCTCTTGCCTTTCCACCACACGTGTTAGGTAAGTGGCTGTTAAAGGGTGTCTGGGCCTTTTGTGATTGTTTTTCCTTATTGCCTTATTCTATTATGTACTATGGACTGACCAGGTATTCTCTGTTGGCATGAAGCCTCATTCCAGACAGTGATATTAAAATAGTATGCATAAAAAATGTAGATAGTATGCATCTCCTCTGCATACATAGTAGAGATGCTGTAGAGTGTGTTCCCATAAATAACTCTGATAAGCTTTCCCACTTGTATAGATACAGAGAGACTGTGGGGTGGGAGTGGGTGATATTACATAAAGCAGATTAGATAATGCCAGTGGCTGGAAGTGTGACCTCAACTTACCCAACTCCTCATCTGCCTGTCCACCTGAGTGTCTCAGGTAAACTGGACCAGAGTGGGCAAGGAATGTTTTTGTTGTCTTAAACTCATCTTAGGGGTGATTATTATATGAGGTCTGCCAATTAAGTTGGAGAACTTGCCACCGTGCGCTTACATTGGCAGCACTGTACAAACAGCTGGGTAAGGTTTCATAATGTTGGTATATCAGTGTCTCACAGCTGTGTTCGTGTTAACATGTGGTGGAGTCTTGCTGAGTGGTGTTCATTATTGTTGTTGTATGTTTTTGTGTGCCATCGTGAGGCTGTCTGAGCTTGAATTAGAACAAACATTAAATTTCTTGTTAAACTGGCAAGAGTGGAAGTGAAATCAGGGACATGTTAGTCCAACTTTATGGGGATAATGCCATGAAGAAAATGGCAGTGTACAAATGGATTAAACACTTTTCTGAGGGGAGAGAACATGTCACTGATGAAGAGAGGTCAGGGTGGCCAATAACAAGCAGAACTGATGAAAACATTGCAAACATGTATCAAATTGTGCGTCAAAATCATCAGCTGACTATGAGAAGCATAGCAGACCAAGTAAACATCGAGAGAGAAACAGTTAGGAAAATCTTAACTGAAAATCTTGGTATGAGAAAGGTGTGTGTAAAAATGGTCCCAAAGGAGCTGTAAAAATGGTCCCAAAGGAGCTCACCGATGAACAAAAGCAAAGGAGAGTCGAAGTTTGCCAAGACCTTTTGGAGAGGCAAGATGATGTTTTGGGCGTGTTATCACTGTTGATGAAACATGGGTTTACCAATATGACCCTGAAACAAAGCGTTGAAGTGCACAATGGAAGTCAGCCAATTCTCCATGACCAAAAAAGTTCCATCAGTCCAAATCAAGAGTCAAAACAATATTGCTAGCCTTTCTTGATATCAGAGGAATTATTCATTATGAATTTGTACCAACTAGACAGTTAACCAAGTTTGCTATTTGGAAGTGCTGAAAAGGCTGTGTGAAAAAATTAGACGAAAACGACCTGAAATTTTCACCAACAATCCGTGGCTCTTGCATCATGACAATGCATCAGCTCACATGGCGCTGTCTGTAAGGGAGTTTTTAGCCAGTAAACAAATAACTGTATTGGAACACCCTTCCTACTCACCTGATCTGGCCCCCAATGACTTCTTTCTTTATCCAAAACTAAAGGAAATATTGAAAGGAAGACATTTTGATGACATTCAGGACATCAAGGGTAATATGACGACAGCTCTGATGGCCATTCCAGAAAAAGAAAGTTCCAAAATTGCTTTGAAGGGTGGACTAGGCACTGGCATCAGTGCATAGCTTCCCAAGGGGAGTACTTCGAAGGTGACCGTAGTGATATTCAGCAATGAGGTATGCAGCACATCTTTTAGGATGTGTTCACGAACTTAATTGTCAGACCTCATATACAGGTCATGAAGAACAGAGAAACTAGGTGTTTTAAATTCAGGGTATTTCTTTACTGCTTCCGGGACATTACCATTATACTTCTTTATCTGCTAATAGATCCTAGTATGGAAGGGGTTTTATGCATTTTATATGAATCAGGTCTCAAAAGTGAAAATAAAGGTGGTTACTATGTTCATCTGCACATTATTCTTTCTTCCCTATTTAAGGACTACACATCTTGACCACAGGGATGGACATAGGAGGCTGTGATTTTCCCAACTGAGTTGGATATGATGAATACTTGGCTCTTCTGTGTTTAGGAGGCTGTAAAGATGTAAGTCTTGAGCTGCCTACGGTCATAGTTTAGCATCTGAGGAGACAGCTGGCTTGAGAGAATGAAGGCACCATGAAGGAAGTTGGAATAAGCACCAGAGAGATAGAATATGTGTCATAATAGTATTCAAATGCCGGAATCCATGAGACCAAATCCAACCCTACCTTCTTATGGCTTGCTTAAATTCCCCATTTTTTCTTCAGGTCATCTGAGATGGATTTCTATCAGTACTGAAGGAGTCTGGACTAATACAGAAATCTTGCTTTAATATCTGAAATAATATGATGGCTTCTTGAGCATTAACTTTGTGCCAAGCATTTCACATATTATTATTTTGTCTTCAATATAATCACATGAGGTAGGTGTTATCCTTTTATTTATGAATAACTTGAGGATCCAAGAAGTTAAATGACTTTCCTAAGGTCACACAGCTAGAGAGTAGTAGAGTGAGACTTTGAATCCATTTCTCCATGGTTCCTAAATCTACACTCTTAATGTCCAAGTTATTTTATACAGGCATACTTTGTTTCATTGCACTTTGCTTTATTGTGCTTCACAGATGTTGGGTTTTTCACACCCTGGGAGAGGTAAGACCCTCCCCCAGCAAAAAGATTACAACTCACTTTATGGTGATCACTGCTGTATTGTGGTGGTCTGGAACTGAACCCGCAGTATCTCCAAAGTGTGCCTCTGCCTTAAAATGGCTGCATACTGGAATCACTTGGGGAGCTTCTGAAAACAGGTGTGCTTAGGCCCTCTCTCTAGGCCTCTAAATTTGCACAAGTACAGCAGGCATCATTCACATAGGATACAATGGACTTGCGCTCCAGGAGGTTGGGGTACTCAGTAAACGGCGCTACCTGGACGGTGCAACTGTTGTGGCCCTACAGCCAGATCAATTAAATCTGAATATTTGAGAATGGGGCCCCAGTGTGGATACATTTTCAAAACCTCCCCAGGTGATTTTAAAGTGCAGTCAAGGGTGTGAACCACAACTGTAATCTAAACTCATATCTTGGGTTTATATGGGCTTTGACTGGGTCTACACTAGCATAAAATGAAAAATTAAAACTTAAGGTGGGAAAATTGAAGCTAACTAACATGCCAAGTGACTACAATTATCATGGTATTTCAGATAAAATCTTCTGTCAGGAATAGTGAGTGTGGAATCACTGGCCCCTCTAGACAATGGCTCTATTTCTGTACTACACTTTGCAGTATAGCACTGATTAAATATATTAAAATGATATCCATGAGTGCCTTAATTCTTTAAATAGGACATCAACAATAATTAATGAACTATTTCTGCAAACAATGTGACTTTTGTGATGATGATGTGTCCAGCAAACATTTTCATCTAGGTTTAAACCTTCCATAACTGGATAGTTGGGGGTGTTGATGAAAGCCACGCTTTATCTCTATGTAAGATTCTGTTTTCTCACCTGCAAGGATACTATTTCCACCATTACCATGAAAAAAAAAGAAATAAAGGAAAGAAAGAATACTGAGAAAGCACTCAATAACTATTCCAATTATAGGCCACAGCTCCCTCAGATTTTGAAAGAGCCATAACTACCGTAACTAATAGATTTCATAGAGCTCTACCATATTTGATTTATGCATTGCATTATAAATTGGAAGGACAATTAAGACAGCAAATGTCGTATTATAAAGGAAAGTTTAGTTACCATGAGTTATGTGATCTCACACTGTCTTATGAAAATGGGATAATAGGGAGACTTAATTTACTGTGTTAGAAATCCCCATGAGGGGAATGTACAAGAAGATCAGGTTAAGTGGTCATTTTTAATTTTAATCCTGAGCAAAGGGAGGCTCTTAAGCCAATGAAATTACCCAAACTAAGGAGTCTATTGTATATAGTTGAGGTATAGCTAATTTCTATAGTTAAAAAGTCCTTACCCAATCCGAACTCAATTTTACCAAAATCTCCTGAATTGTGATTCTTTCCTGCAGTTTCCATAATCCCATACTTATTAATTAAATTCTTCTTTACAGGAAAAAAAATACCATTTCCTACTTCTATCCACTGAAAAGACCTAGAAACGATGACCAACCCAGTGTCAATGAGCATACTTAATATTCAGACTGTGGCCTCGTTATACCATGACCTAGTAGACGAAACTTGGCTCTTTAGAGAAATAGCTGATTCCATATCTGGGACAATAAATGTATAAGATGGCTTGGACATTTTGTCACATCAGAAAGCAAGGACACTATCAATGATTATGAGAGTCATATCAAAAGGACTTAGGAACCAGCTTAAAGGGGCTCTCAAAAGCTAATCATGGGACAATTTGAGCATTAATAAGAATAATTACTGCAACAGAATGAAGCACATCAAATATTTTTAAGTCCATCAGTAAATAATGATAGTAAAAAATAAGCAAGCCAATTAGTCAGTTTGGAGGGTACTGGGAACCAACTAATAAGTTTTAAAATAGGTAAACAAAGGGAAAGAATGAAACATTCCTTCTGCTTTTCTTCTGCAAAAGTACCCCATGATAACCAAATAGTCAATGAAGAGAAAGTTCTGTTTTATAGAATTATTTCAACTAATAAGCAAGGATACCATTTTGCAATCTCTATGGATCCAGGCAATAATTTTCAATGATTGCTAATATAAATAGAGAGACAATTAGATATTACTCCTAATGGTAATAAACAGTGACACTTAAGAAGTACTCTTACAAAAAAAAAAAAAAAGAGAAAGAAAGAGAAAAGAAAAATCAAACTTGAATCACACGAAGCCTCTAGATTTAACTATTAATTCACAGAAAATATAAGTGAGAGCAGGAACATGTTAAAATGATGCCATGGGAATTACCTAAATCTAGAATGTAGGAAATTCCACGGGACAATTTACTTGGTTTCTGTAACAAATAAGTGGCAAGAGAGAAGATGAGAGGAGAACCTAAGGATTAAAAGAGACTTAGACATCAACCAATTGCATTGTTTGAACTTAATTGGAATGCTGGTTTAAACAACAACAAAAAGAGGTGGGGGAAATTTGGAGACAATTGGAAACATTTGAGAACTGGCCATATATTGGATATGATATTAAGACATTATTGTAATATATTTTAGTAGGAATTATAGTATTATAGTTATATATATTTAAAAAGAGTCTTTACCTTTTAGAGACACAAATTAAAATATTTACTAGTGAAATTATATAAAGCTGGGCATTTGCTTCAAAATAACCTTAGTGTAGGAGAGTGATTGGCGTATGGATGGAAAAAGACTGCCCACAAATGAAAAATTCCTGAGGCTGAGTGATGAGTACAAGAGAGTTCATTAAACTATTCTCTCTACTTTTGTATAGGTTTGAAATTTTCTGTAGTAATTTCTTAAACTATACTCTAAAATCATATAACATAACACGCTATATTGAATTTACATTCTCTAATCACTTAAAGTAAGTATGGACAAAGTTCACATAGCTGACATGAGGAAACATAGTTTGAAATCCTGTTTCCATGCACTCTACTGGCTTTCAAGTAATTTTTAGATTTCTTTCTTAGAAATTTCAATATAGCTCTATTTAGTTTTCCATGATGAAGTTTTTCTTCTTGTTTTCATGATTAGTGTCGGGCGGGAGACCCTGCTCACTGTGCCATTTGTCGTGCACGGAGGCCTTCTCTCCGTGCCATCTTTCAGGCGGGGCGGCCTGCGGGGTCTCTGCTCCCGCTCCCCACACAAGAACGCAGGATATGGTGAGGCCGAAAAGGAACACCCACGGAGCCATAGGTAGGGGAGTCATACCACTATGGTCTCACTGGAGGCTGGGCCCACCGGACCCGTGACCTGCCGTCTGCCTTTCCGCCAACTGACCGACCGACGACTCTCCTCCACTCTCTCCTCTGTTCCTCTCTCTCGGCTCTCCTCTTCCGCTCTCTTCAGCTCTGCTCGGCTCCTCGGCAATCCTCGGCAATCCTTCGTAGCCGCAGCAGTTATACCAGCGGCCAATAGGCTAACCGGCCACAGCCGACGGCCAATCAGCCACAGCCGACAGCCATTCACCACCCGAGCCAGCACCCCTTCACATGAGGCCGAGAGCCTGTAAACCACTCTCCGGGGCTCTGTCCCCACAATTAGTAAGTAAACCAAATTACAGTCTTAGATTGTGAGCTCCTGGGGGAAAGAAGCCATATCTTATTTCTGTATCCTCCATAATTTATATATATTTGTAAAATATTAAGTGAAACTGATGGAAAGTCAAATGCGGAGAAAGGGGAACTAACCTTAAGATCCTGAAACGGGCAGTTAGAGAAGTGAAACTTTTCTAGGCTACATTGTTAGAAGGCATGGGAAATAGTAGATAGAGATATTAAGTCATAGATTTTGGGGGGTCCTTATAAGTGTAGAAAATAGAGCAATAATTTAGTGTTAGCCTTTGATTTTCTAAAATAATTGTTTCTAACGCTGTGCCACTTCCTCATGCTCCCTTTTCACTCTAGGTCCTCTTACTGTGAACCTCGTCCTTAAGTGTAATGGGATATCCCTTGGCAGGAGTTTCATGGACTCCCTCCCTAAAACACTGCTCTGATCAAGTTCTTCTGCTGAAGACTTCGGGTGACTTTGCATTAACTACAAGAGTTTTCTACCTGAAATTTGTGGCTCTTCTTCATCTGGCTGAAAGAAACTCAACTATTCTTCCCACCCACTATTCTCCAAGATGAGCCCTCAATCCAGTGAAGTCACTCTCCTAACCATCCCCAATGGGGACACCTGCCTTTGTTTATATTATTTCTGTCACCAAGAATGCCCTTCTCTACCCCTTTTCCCCATTCTGATATGATATCACGAAATCCCAGCTCAGGTTCATGTCTTCCATCTCTTCTGTCTTCCGTCCTATGAGCTCCAGCAGTTATTCTGCATGTGTTATTTATCCTGGTATTATACCGGAAACTTCCTTTATATTGTTACTTAACTTTTTTTGTGTTCATCTTCAAATCAATATTTGTTGTAATCAGCAAATATTTACTGGATACCTATTGTGTGCCAGGTAATAATGACAGTTGTGGGTATATAAGCATGAATAAAATAACTCTCTTAGTCCTCAATCCAATTAAGAAGATAAAATACAAAGTACATTAACTTTAAAAGTGTGTGCTTTAAATCACAGTGCAAGGAAACAATTGGAGAGACTTCATAAGGCAGTGCAAGACTTACTGCTCAATGGCACAAGCAATGCCCTTTCCTTCTGGGCTATAGTTACACTATAGGACCTGAGCCAGGGATGCTTTGCTAAAGATACCCAATGGCTTCTGTCCAGCTGAAGCAGGTCTACTGCAAGGGGGAAGAGCAGAAGCAGCTTATTAGCTGTTCTGATGAGCAATTTTCAGCAGTGTGATATTGATGTGGTTGTTATACATATCTACCTAGCACATAGCCGTCAAGGAATATTAAAGCAAGATTGCTGACTTACTCGAGTTAAAGAGGTAAGAGGCAGCCACCCGCTATAACTCCCGGGATAGACTTTATCACTCTCGAATGTTTTTCTCTATTCTTGATTTCTTTGTTACAGTCTGTCTCCTCCTACTGCTGTCTTTCCCTCCCCCACTACACTGTAAACTCCACCTGAGCAGAGACATGGCAAGTCTTTTTCATATTCTATTTTCACTGTCTAGAGTGCCTGGTTTATAGTAGGCACTCAAGATATGCTTGTTAGCTGAATGAAACTGTCTGCATATTTAAATGAGGGCTATGGTCACAAACCAGAGAGTGCCTTTTCCATGTTTCCAGTAGGGTGAGGTCTGCTCACTATGCAGCATCGATCTCTCCAAACATCACTGGCACAGAGTGCTTTCACCATAAAGGACTCACCTTTTTATTAGGGACAACAGAGAACATAGAACTCTGGGCTCCATCTCGTGATTGGAAAACGTATGAGTCCTGGGTCCAGAGGCTGAATGTTCAATTTACTTTGTATTTCCATTCCTACTTGTGTCCTGATGTTTTCTTTTTGGAATATTTTAGAAGGTCTTTGGAAATATAGAAATGGAAAGTTTTGATTTAGTTCTGCTTAATGCCATTAGGTATTGGACAGAAATAAGCAAGAAAGAAAATATGTGAAATTCTGAGTAATTTGTATATGTGGTACTTTTAATATAGAGTCTGAACTATTATAGAAAAGGTAAAAGAAATTAACATGTGATTTTAAAAACAATTCAATGTGTAAGGAAAGAGGAGAGTTCAATGAAGCCGTTACTACTAAGTAATCACAACTATGGTTATGGCATTACTGCTTACAAATCTCTCTTACATTAGCTTTTTAAAAAAAGTAAACTTATTGGGGTGACAATGGTTAGTAAAATTGCATAGGTTTCAAGTGTACATTTCTATAAATACAACATCTATACGTCACATTGTGTGCTCACCACTCACATTATCTTACTCTTCTTACAAACCTAGATCTTATTTAGCATTTGATTCATGGGCATTTTGTCAAGGGCCAGGCACTTCTTCTCAGGCACTGGGAATACTAAGGAATTCACAATCAATCACAATTATAAGAAAAGGGTAAGTGGTGAGCAGAAGAGGTGAGCACTGGGCGTTGTGGGCAGAGGCAATGGATAATTCTCTTACCCAGACTGGTAGAGATCAAAGATTTGTGAGAGGAGAAAAACAAAAGGCTGAATCATGGATAAGTAGGAATTACCTGGTGAAGAGCACAGAATAAGGTCTGATGGCAAGGAAGAGCGCAGGGTGTACCAGGGACTTCAACTAGATCTGTATGAATGAGAAATGGATAGAAAGGAGTGGAGGAGCCATGAGAGAAGGGGCTGCATATTAGCCAGAGGGTAGAACCAGAAGAGACTTGAATCCATGCTAAATAAAGGCATGACACTCTGAAGACAATGGGGAGAAAAACGAAGGATTTCAAATGAGGAAGATGATCAGTTATTGCAGCTACTCTTAGTTGCTTTCCCAGTGAAAATCCTCCTCCTCTTCCTAAAGAATCCCAATTTTTGCTCATACATCAGGAGGCTACATTTTTCAATGGCAACAGCCCTACCCTAGGGCAAGGAAGTACAATTTGACCAGTATAACCCAATCTTGGTAATTCCACTGCATTGTCACTGCCTGATTTAGCCACGGGCATGTGTCACAATTCTGGTCAATGAGACTGAGGGGCTTCTGGAAGAGATTCTCTCACTCTTAAAAGGGATGCCTATTATGGACATTCTTTCTTCTGCTATTGAGCAATGTGTGAAAATTTGTTGCTTAGAACAACTGCAGCCATCTTGGGATCATGAAGAAAAAAGCCTGAAGACGAAAGTCAACATGCTGAGGATAGAAAAGTGGAAAGATGTAAAGAACCAAGGGCCTTGATGTGGTGGATGACTAAATTAAGCATTCTGTAACCACCCACTCCAGAGTTCTTTTTTTGAAAAAAAATCCCCTTACTTCCATTCTGAGTTCGTTCTACTGTTTTATTTTGCATCCCAAAGCATCCCAATTGATAGACTGATTTTCATTTTGGAAAGTTCAGTGTGGTAGCAGTGAGCCAGTTAGGTGAAAGGGGACTAAGAATGTAGATTGGGATTGTTAGGCACGGCCAAAGGAATGAGATGTGGGAGACCAAGATTGGTCTATTAGAATTTATTTGGCGTATTTGAGCTGCGGGAGGTCAGGCTAGAAAAGACCATAACCTCCCCAAGCAAAGAAGGGTATGGAGTTTTATAGGAGGGGGTAAAGGAGGTTGCTCCCCCTTCAGTGCTTCAGGGGTTTTTCATTGACAAAGGGTTTCAGAGCATGACCAAGCCCTCCAGCTCCATACCCTGGCCCCAGGTCGCCTTCCAGACCATCCTGGCCCCTAGGAGATAAAACAAGACAGGATCAAGACAACATGGTTTTTAAGATAAGGTTTCTGCTCCTGGCCTAAATATGGCTTAACAGGGATGTTAGTAGGAGGCTGCTGTAGGAATCAGTGAGTACTAAGAAGACAAAGTCGGGGGTGGCAGGGGGTGAGGTGTGGGAGGTGGGGATAGGTTTAAGAAATAGAAGGGATTTTGAATAAACCGGATTTGGAGACAATCTTGTTGTATGTTGTAGATGATTATGCTGTTTCTGGATGGTGGTGGCAGTCAATGAGAAAAGGGACAGAAGAGGAGGAACACAAGTGGGGACTTTATGGAAATGATGCCATATAGGCTACCGTATCCATTTTGCAGATGAAATAACCAAGTGTCGCTCACTAAACTGTATAGTCTATGAAGATATGGATCCTGTCTATCCTCTGTACTACTGATTCCCTTTTGCCCTACAGTAGATGATTAATAAGGATGCTTAATACCTTGTTTCCCCGAAAATAAGACCTAGCCGGACAATCAGCTCTAATGCATATTTTGGAGCAAAAATTAATATAAGACCCAGTGTTATTTTACTGTAATATATGACCAGGTCTAGAATAGAATAGAATAGAATAGAATAGAATAGAATAGAATAGAATAGAATAGAATAGAATAGAATAGAATAGAATAGAATAGAATAGAATAGACCAGGTCTTTTATTAATTTTTGCTCCAAAAGACACATTAGAGCTGATTGTCTGGCTAGGTCTTATTTTCAGGGAAACACAGTAATAAATGATTGAGACCTAAAAAAAGATAGCACATGAAGTTAGAAGTTGTGAAGCTAGAACACACACTCAAGGCCTCTTAATTCTTTCCAGCACAGTGTCTATCATATGCCAACAATATCAGGAAAAGGTGGGCTCTCAGATTCTGAAGCAGAAGAGGTAACTCTTATTGGTAGATATGAATAGGGATGGACCCCATCCTGATAGGGATTAGGTCACATTAAGAGAGTATCTAATTTTTTCCCATTAATGTATATTTTATAGAAGAGTTTCTTAAAGATGTTCAAGAAAGTTGTATTTAAGGACATCTGAGAACCATGGATTTTATCTCATTACTGACATACTCAGAATGAAATAGACTCCTCTCATTCTAACCTGGAGCTCATAATTGGAAAATTAGGCAAAAATTTAAGACTTAAAGCCTCTCCACTATCTGAGTGAATAGAAACTAACCCAAATCACTCTGAGACTACTTTAAGCACGCTCTTGTATGGTCTTTGAAAGAGGCAGGGAACAACTGTTTACCGTTTTATGTACAAGAATCATTTCATTAAAGTACTAGAAGATTTTATTTAATATCTCTCGGTCTTTACTCCATTAAGAGAAATAATGCTAGTTGCTCTAACCTCCCTAATTTGTATCATTCTTTCAATATTTTTTCTATCTTTATGTCTCTTTTTTCAGCATCCTTTATTTTCTCTATACTCTTAAGCTGAGGGAGCCAAAGCTTTTTGAGAAAATAATTATTTCCATATTTTTGTTTCTTCTCTTATGTCAGATTTAAAAGAATGTAAATGTTTTCCAAAATCAAACTAAGAGATACAGATGAGGGAAAGAAGCAGAAACCATTGACCTTAATCTCAAAGAATTGATCACTGCTGGTGGAAATGTAAGTTGGTACAACCACTATGGAAAACAGTATGGAAGTTCCTCAAATATTAAGAATAGAATTACCATATGACACAGCAATTCCTCTTTTGTGTCTCTACCAAAAAAAAAAGAATCTGAAAAAAAATTATCCATAAAGATATATGCACCCCTTTATTCATCACAGCATTATTCACAGTGTCCAAGACCTGGAAACAACCCAAATGTCCTTCCATAGATGACTGGAAAAAGAAGATGTGGTACGTATATACAACGGAATGTTTGTCAGCCAGAAGAAAAGATGAAATAGTGCCATTTGCGACAACATGGATAAATCTTGAGATTATCATGCTAGGTGAATTAGACAGAAAAAGTCAAGAACCATATGACTTCACTCATATGTGGGATATAAAACTGAAAGCAACCAATGAATAAGGCAAACAAATAAACAAACAAACAAAAAATCATATTCACAGACAACAGTTTAGTGGTTACCAGAGGGTAAGGAGGGAGGGAGGTGGTAGAAGAGGGTAAAGGGGGTCAAATATATGGTGATGGGAGGAGAACTGACCTGGGGTGGTGACCACACAATGCAATATATAGGTGATGTATTATAGAATTGTACACTTGAAGCCTATATGATTTTACTTACCAATGTCACCTCAATAAATTTAATAAAAATGTAAAAAGAACAAAGAAAAAAAAAAGAATTGATCACTGGGTATTGGAAGCAGGATGCACATAAACTCCGAATAATCCAAGAAAAATGTTAGTGTATAATTACAAGGGCCAGATTGCACACTATAGAAGTGTTTTAGACATTTAGAGAAGCAATAGAATATCAGGGGCTGTTAAGAAAGAATTCATGGACACTAATAAACATAGAGTGAGACTTAAAGAGCATCTAGGATTTAGACGGGAAGAACAGGAAGGAGTATGAAAGGAGGTGAAAAGGAGAGGAGGCTGGAGCATAAAGACATCTGGAACAGAGGGTTTATGTGGAAAATACATCTGATATCTATTTTTTAAAAAGATTCCTCCCATAAAGCCTTATATTTATGTTGCTAGACATCCTGTCCATTGTGAACATCATCTATTAATAGATAGATAAAGGGCATCATATTTTCTCCTCAAAGATGATCCTTTCATAAAGTAATGTATTTAGCTTCGATAATGAATAAAAATCATGTTGACTTTTAATTCTATCTGTGCTCTTAATTAGCCTTTCAATATTGAGTATACATGGAACATTAAAATAATTGGGGCCTAGTCATCAGACTACAGAAATTTCATAGGCCAAGTACACGGTAGGGGCTTAATATTTATTTAATCAATGGAAAAAAAGGAAAGGAAAAGAGAAACAAGAAAGGAAATGAAAGATGGAGTTTGGAAATATTTCTCTTGAATTTTTCAAAAGTTAGGTGAGCAGTTATTTAAATCATAACTTAATTAGTATTTTGAATCCTATCTTTAGGTTTAATTCATTATAATTTGCCATATCGTCAAGAATACACGTTACATATTGGTATATGTGTATTTTCTTTTTTCAGATTAACTACGGTTCTTCATATTTTTCTAATGTTACTGAAATTTTCAATAGGTAACAAGAATTATAACACA
The DNA here is from genome assembly GCF_057876585.1 of Rhinolophus sinicus. Taxonomy (NCBI): domain Eukaryota; kingdom Metazoa; phylum Chordata; class Mammalia; order Chiroptera; family Rhinolophidae; genus Rhinolophus; species Rhinolophus sinicus. The sequence goes on from NC_142506.1 coordinate 33,945,871, forward strand.
AGCAGTTCCATTATTTCTTTAGGAATAGCCCAAACTTGAAATATCAAAAGACAGCTCAAGAGTAATAGGGAAAACAGCAATAATTTGGTTCAATCTTACAATACTTTAAAGAAAAGAAAAAAAGAATTCCAGGAAACTAGTTGCAGTATAAACGAACCACCGACTTTATTTTTATAAACCTTCCTGAGCGACAGAGGTAGAGGGGGGAGTAGAGCAAAGAATGTGAGAAGAAATAAGTAGTTATTTACAATAACAAACTCCTCTCCCCAGGGGTAAGTTATTCTGGAGCAGGAATGAACCGAAATCCTTTGCATAAGCAAGAACTGAGTAAGATAAACATTTCAGACACTGTCATAGATTTGGAGACTATCTCAGCATTCCAGACTTCCCTTTGTTGTATATTGTGGGAAAAGGGCCACCAGCCTTGAAACCAAAGGGGTCTGTTCTCAGGGTGACATCTGCATTTAAGAGCAAGATAGCCCTGGGCAAGTCATTTAGTCCTTCTGAGTCTGTTTCTTCATCTGCAAAATAGGGATAATCCTACCTACCTCTTAGGATGGTTGTACTGATAAAAAAAGACAGTGTCTGCAAAAAGCCTGAGTGTCTAGTAAATAGGAGCTCAATAAATGGTAATTTGTATTAATTCTTAAGTGACCATAATGGGGCTCAAACCCCCCTCTTCATTGTGGCAAGGGGGAAAGGCCTTACCTTAGTGAAAACAATCAAACCAACTTGTTAATTCCAAACAGAACCAAAAGCAAGACATACAGTAGTCCCCTTTTATCCACAGTTTTACTTTCTATGGTTTGAGTTACCCGAGGTCAACTGTGGTCCGAAAACATTAAATGAAAAATGTAAAGATCAGGAAAAATCTAAAATTCAAATAAATCATTCGCTACAACATAAGGGGCAAACTCTCTCCCCCTATACCTTGACCATGACATATGTAGAAAGTCTCAGATCTGTCCACATGCTGCACAGCAGTTTGAATGGAAATGTTGTTTTAAGATATTTCAAAACATGGTTAAAATATACACAAACCACTGGAGAGTTTGGTTCTTTGTATTAGAATAAAGGAAAGCTCCTTCTAGTTTTTAGTTAAATAAAATTATTATAAACCTTAAAATCTAAAATGTTTTAAAAATGTACACTATATCAAGAGTAAGATTTTCAAAAAAATCTCAAATCCACGTAGAATGCTATTGGTGAAATCTACTTTGCAGGCTGAAGATAGAAAAGCTAGAATTGGGGGTGGCCGGTTAGCTCAGTTGGTTAGAGCATGATGCTGGTAACAACACAGTAGCTGGTTCGATCCCCGCCTGGGCGACTGTGACCAGTGCCCTCCACAACTAGATTGAAACAACTAGAGACTTCGTTTTAAACCTGTGAAATGTTTTGTAGCCACAGAAATGGTTCTGTAAACAGTAATATTAAAACTTTTCGAAAGCTGAATATCCTATTTGCATAACACAAATACAGAACAATTTGCAAATGGGTCCTTTAACAATGTTTTTGGTTATGGATATAATGGTGTTGAGGGAACAACTTCAGGTCATAGATGCTGAATATCACCAACAACCCTTTCACATGCCCGGTCTAGGAGAAGTTTGTGAAGAAGTATAGTTTGTCTTTAAGATTGTTCCACTTTCTAACCTGTAACCTCCCCAGGCCTACTCCTATTACATGATTTCATCCCTTGTCTTAAAAATACTAACTTTATAAATCACTGATCAGGGTAAATTAGTTTATGTCCAAACTCTTACATGAGTCTTTGCATTAAAAAAAGTGATTATCAGGAAGTATCCTACCCTCAAAGAACAAATCTCTAATGGTAAAATTTCAGACATCGCCGTATTTAGGTAGGGGATTCTTTGAGTCAGAAAAGATTTCCTAGCACAGGACTAGAACTGGAATTATATTAGTAGTAATAATTGCCTTTTAATCTATTTCTCAAATTTTGATCGTGAGTTCACTTGTACTACAATCACCAAAGATACCCATTAAAAAAAAAAAAGAGAGAGAGAGATTTCTAGGCCTGGTTCCAGAATCATTAAATCAGAATCTTTGGGAATGAGACTTTAGAATTTAGAAAGAGAAGACAAATGGGTAATCAAATACAAATGAGTTTTATTATCCCAAGTTTGGAAATCATCAGAGTATACCTCATAGACAAAAGCTTAGGATTTCCATGCATTGATTGGCCTATCAGTATTCACTGTGGCATACATAAATAGAAATTTCATTTTAAATTGGTAGCAACATATAAGGAACCCAAATTTTATCTTTTGGTCTTACCAGGCACTCCAGCTTGGATCCAGAAGTTGATGTCTGTCCCTTCTCCGTCACTAAAGACCTGTGTGATGTTGATGGGCTGCAGCAGGTTCATGACCTCCTTCATGATGGCTCTGGCCTTTTCACTGCCAGTGAATTGCAGCCCAGAGGGTAAGAAGGTTCCTGAGTCAGATTCCATCACCAGGCTATATTTGGAAGTATTTGCCTAAACAAAAGAGAAAAGTGTTTGGTTTATTTCTGTTGCTTCTTTGCTTTCTCCTTGGGAACTATCAACAACAATAATCAAATACTTCATCTCTTCACCAGTTCTCGCCAAAACACATGTTGCTCTGACTGACTTAGGGTCTGGTCTGCCTATTACCTAATTGTTCTGAGATGCACAATTTTTCATCCTGGGATTTGCCAAATTCGAGTTGACTTGGGAGGATTAAAAAATGTAATGAAAAGAAATACAAAGCCCCATATAAAAAGTATTCAATTATTGCTACTAGCCATTAACAGTCTTTGAACCAATTTTCTTAAGTGCCTACTGCGTACCAGGGTGCAAATCCTTCTGTATGGTGGGGCATATCCAGATAGTATATCCAGATGTTAAAAAAAAAGAAGGTATGCTTTGTGGATTGATTTCTCTGTACCTCTTTCCTCTAAACAGATATTCTATCTTACTTTAATTGTGAGTTCTGCTCAGTCTTAAAGGCATCAAACTGACAGGTTTGTCCGGGTTTCTGATGTTGTTATTGTTCGATCTCCAGGGAGGGAGGTGACCAAACAACACATGAAACAGTGCTCTTTCTGGTGTGCAACACTAGCACTCCAAACCCTGGCAACTCTGCCAGACTGCTAGCTGGCAAACTGTTTCCAAATAAAGTCTGGTAAAAAAGCACACAGTGATTTCCGGTAGCCAGTATCATCACTGTAAGAGCTTAGAATATAAGAAACTCTCACCAGGTTGTACAGCTAAATTGTCACACTGACCTAAGACTTGCAAGTCTAAGGTCCTTCAAACTGGCTTGGCCATCTGCTTCTAAGGAGCCATCCACTTCTTCAATACTGACCAACTCCTATCAACAACTACTCGGTTAAGTTATTCCCAAGCTTCTTGGATGGTACTGTATTGGTTCCTCATTATTTACTTAGCAAAAATCAATAATAACATTTGTACAGTGTTTCCAGAGAGCTTTCACATTTGTAATCTCCTTTGATCTTCTTCCATAGCCCATAAAGTACACAAAGCAGCTTTATAGTTGATGCTATTTTATAGAAAAAGAACTGAGGATCAGAGAGGTCAAGTGATTTGCTCAAAGTCACACAGTTGGCAAATGGTAGAACTGGGTCTGAAATCCCATGCTTTCCAAAACTCCACACTGCCATCACTAGAATGAGGTAGAGTGACAATGATAAGTAACACTTGTTCTAAATTAGAATGACTTTTTCACTTACATAACAATTTGAGGGTTGCATTATTTTTTTTCTAAAACAGATTCTAATACAATGATTTCCTAACTATTCCCATGGAGTGTACTGTTGTCACAAGGGCAAAAGCAGTGCTGAGCTCCAGAGCAGGATGCTGTCAGTATTAACAGCACTGAACAGCATGGCCCTGAAATACCAATATTTTGCTGCTGTTAAAGATGAGGAAGTTAACAAAGCAGAAGTTTGCTTCTATTTCCACTTTCACATTTAAGGAATTTCTGTCTTCATGGTGATTTTCAGAGAAAGACCCAAGGCATTTATAATAAAAAGTGCCACCTCAGTTTGCCACTGTGGCTACTCCACAAGGGAAGCATCATTAATAATATGCAAAATTGAACAGCTGGATGGCACAGTTGGTTAGAGTGCGAGCTCTTAACAAGGTTGCTGGTTATATTCCCGCATGGGATGGTGGGCTGTGCCCCCTGCAACTAGACTGAAAATGGTGACAGGACTTGGAGCTGAGCTATGCCCACCACAACTAGACTGAAGGACAACGACTTGACTTGGAACTAATGGGTCCTTGAAAAAACACACTGTTACCCAATAAAATTAAAAAAAAAAGGAAAATATTTGCATTAATACCTTATATCCAGGACTCGTTTAACTAGCACCTTGATGCCAGGTCAGCAGGTTGACATGTCCTAACCCTTCCCCGACCCCAAGCTCTCTCTGTCCCCTGTAAAGAGGAGAATAGAAACATCACAACTGTGGGGACAGAGCCAAGAGTGCAGTTTCCAGGCTCTCAGCCTCACATGGAAAGGTGCTGGCTCAGGTAGTAAATGGCCATCAACTGTGATTGGATGGCCATCAGCTGTGGCTAGTTGGCCGTCAGCTGTAACCGGTGAGCCATTGGCCACTAATATAACTGCTGTGGCTATGCTAGCAGAAAATGGGGGCTAGCAAGAAGATGGTGGCTGAGCTAGCAAGCGGCGAAGTGTGGATTGCGGATAGCAGAGAGGCAGATTGCAGCTAGCAAGTTAGGTTGGTTGGCAGAGAGAAGTGGACGGCAGGTTGCGGATAGTGTGGCTCCTGCTTCCTGTGTCTCCAAACCAGCCGTCAGCAAGAATATAGTGGTATGACACCCCTATCTATGGCTCCGTGGGTGTTCCTTTTTGGCCTCACCATATCCTGCGTTCTTATGTGAGGAGCAGGGCTAGAGACCCGGCATGACACATGGCGCAGCGAGCAGGATGTGGTGCTGCCAAGGCCTACTGAAGGATGGTGGAGCAGTTTGTGCGTGTAAAAGCTCAGCTTCAGGAGGCCTGTGAGGAGCGACACCGGGAACGGGAGGCGTGGTTTGCCTGGGAGACTCAAACCTCTGGATGGCACGCCGCCCTGTTAGCCAGAGCAAGTGTCGTTTTCCTTTTGGTAGTCTGCTGCTGCCGTGGGCTCCTAGAGCTGTGGACATCTTACACGGAGGCCTCCACCCACTCAGACACCTGGCACGGCGAGCAAGATTCCGACCAGGTAGGAATGGCGTCTGACTCTGGGCAGGAGGACAGGTGGCCCCCACACAGTGTGTGGTGCCCGGTGGCCACTGTTCTCAGGAGTTGGACCCCCAAGGAAGGGTGGGAGGACATGGACGGCTCTCTGGCCAGTGTGGAGAGGGCCCTGCAGGCTCTGGCTGAGCGGTTGCCGGAGGAGGAGAAGGCTACAGCCATGTGGGCTGGATGTTCCTCACGGCCTTGAGTCTTAACACGGAAAGTGCACTTAATGAGATGGCCCAGGTGCCGGACCAGGTGAACCGGTAGGAGGTGCTGGAAGCTCGGGTCCGCCTGTTAGAAGAGGGGCCCCACAGTGGAGACTCTGAGGCAGAGGAGGAGGAAGCGAGTGGAGACAATGCAGCTCCCAATCTCCAAGCTCAGCCAATCTTGAAGCAAAGGGTAAAACATGACCAACCTTTGGGCCACGGGGGCGTTGCTGCCTGGAAACCCAGCTGTGACTGAGTTCACGACCTACACGCCATACACTCCCACTGAGTTGCAGGAGCTGGGGAGGCGGTACAGACAGCGCCCTGGAGAGCCAGTCTCGGCTTGGCTATCACGTTTATGGGATGAGGGAGCAGACAGCATTCTCTGCTCCCCAGGAGAGATAGAAAAGCTAGCCTTCGTGACAGTGCATCCGTCCCTGTGACAAAGGTTACAGAACTGCCAAAGGTTGGCCCAAAACCAGGGCAACCATTCTCTAATGGCGTGGCTCACTGCTGTGGTACGCACAGTATGGGGACAGGCTGGCGAGCTGCCAGACACTGTGAGTCAATGGCAGTCATATACGGAACTTACTGAAATTATCCGTGAAGTGGGTATGAGACATGCTATTTTCAACCCTAATATGCAGGGACTAGATGACGAGCTTTTTACAGCCAGCATAAGAGATCTGGTTTTGGATACTGCACCTGTGAGTGCTTTTGGACCCTTGGTTGCCATTCTTACACCGTATGTAGGGCGACGGATCCATGAAGTTACAACTGCCATGGCCACCCTAGGGGATGTAGAAAGCCGGAGGTGAAGGAAGTTAAGACAGGAGGTCTGAGCAGTTGAGACCCGGAAGCCAAAATCAAAAGTAAAGGGGCGAGGTCACGGGCCTCAGAGAGTAATAACACGTGCACAGATGTGGCGTGATCTCGTGGTAGCAGGGGTCAACTGGAAGAAAATAAACCGACAACCCAATGCACTCCTGCTGGAACTTTGGAAACAGTTGCGTCCGGACCAGAAACTCTGGAGAAGCCTAAAGGAAAAGTCTGGGAAAGCGCGACCCGTGTCCCTCCAGGACTTCATGCAGCTGCTTGAGGCCAACTCCTTGCAGCTTGATTAGGGGTGGGGCCAAGGTACCTGGTCAGAGGGGATGAGCAGGGACCAGAGGCCCCACGTCGAACTGTCCATACATTGGTCCCCTTCTAATGTGCAGAGGGTTTTGGCTCTAGTTGACACTGGCGCAGACTGCAGTCTTGTTTATGGGAATCCAGAACTGTTCCCTGGACCAGCAGTCTGCATTGATGGCTACGGGGGAAAAACTGTGACTGTGAAAGCCGTTTCCTTACCACTGGGTATAGGAAGGCTTCCTCCTTGTACCTACAAGGTTTATGTCTCCCCCGATCAGGAGTATATTCTAGGGGTGGACGTGCTACATGGCCTCAGCTTACAGACGTTGGTAGGAGAGTTCCGTCTCCGGATCCGGGTGGTGAAAGCGGTGACACGCGGGCATGCTCACCACCCTCCTCAAGTGTTGCCACAGCCCTGGCGCGTGGTTACAGTGCGACAGTACCGCCTGCCAGGAGGACAGAAGGAGATTGGTCGTACAATATTGGAATTGGAGAAGGCACATATTGTGAGGCCAACGCACAGTCCCTTTAACTCCCCAGTATGGCCTGTCAAGAAGCCAGATGGGACCTGGCGAATGACTGTGGACTATAGGGAGTTAAATAAGGTGATGCCACCTTTGCACGCTGCAGTGCCTTCAATTCACGGTTTGACGGATCGTCTGACTGTCCGCCTGGGAACGTATCATTATGTAGTGGACTCAGCTACATCCTGCGTTCTTATGTGGGGAGCAGGAGCTGAGGCCCTGCAGGCCGCCCTGCACGACACATGGCGCAGGGAGCAGGGTCCCCTGCATGACACAACCTATAGGCAAATGAAAACAGAATTAGGTAATCTTATATGTGAGAGTCCCTATACTGCAGGCAGAGCCCATCCTTCCAACAAGAAAATTAAGCAAAGTGCTCCTTATTACGTACTATTGAAAGTGGAGCAAGGTAGCAGTTTGGCTGTCAGACCCAACACTAATGAGCAGACTAGTGAGGTGGACATGTGCTAGGCCAGCTCGATTCTATTGCGGACTCAGCAACTGACATGCTGGCTCCTGAGGAGGATGACTTGCTTTCTCCCTCTGTGTCCATGTCATGTCACCTTGGCCTTTAGCTTCTTCCTCTGTAAGTTGGGACAAATGCTCTTTTCCAAAGCTTGAATAATGAGCCTGCGCATATGGAAGTTTGAGCGCTTTCAAAGAAAAGACTTTTGTAGGCCAAAATGAAAGTGATTGTGTGAATTGAACTTGCCAGTGTGCCTAATAAAATGTGCAGTAAGGGCTTCTTGGCCCTCTTCAACTGCAAATGAATGGATGTCCTAGGGACAGGGGACTCCACAGTTTGTGAATGCCCCGTGCAATGTCACAGGATGGTGATAGGAAGAGAGAATAACATAGATAAAGGAGCTTTGAAAAGTGCTGTATGCTCTATACTCGTATGCGGCAGCCAGTTTGGCAGAGAGATGAAAAGTTTGAGGTTTGGAATTATTCCCTGCATTTGACCCTCAGATTTACCAGTCATTGGCTTTGTGGCTTTGGCCAGTCTGCGTAACCTCTCAGTTCTTCCTCCATGAAGTGGTCGTGATAATGGTAGCCAGTTCATGGAGTGGTAAGAAAAATGCATTGTAAAGCCTGGCACATAATTAGCACTTGATAAACAGTTGTTTATCAAGTGGTCTTGATTAGGTGGTCTTACCACCAAATATCTGTACTTCTCAAATTTCCAAGGCTGGTCTCCATTTAAACCATTCTGTTAGTTGCTTGTAATGATGATAGGCAGCGTTTCTGTGGTGCTTCCTGCACACCAGATGCTGTGTGAAATGCTTTATAGCTTACCCCAAATATGCTCACATTCTGTAAGTGCTATTATATTTATCATTTTATGGGTGAAGCAACTGAGGTTTAGTCAGGTTAACCAGCTTTCCCAGGGTTACCTAGTTAGTAAATGGGGCAGCCAGAACTCAAATGCAGAGGTCTGGCCCCACCTGCCTGTGCTCTGTACCCCTCCCCACCACTGCCCTGTCTCTGGAAGCTTACTTCCATGTGTCAGACCACAAGTCCTCACTTTTAATGTAAAACACAGAGACTGTAGTTACACAAATATATAGAGTTGAAGCTTTTTTATGATCATAGCACAAGGTCTACTTGGACAGAATTTATTGCCTTTGCTAATTGTCATGCGTGGTCTCTGGTCCCGCTCCCCACATAAGAACGCAGGATATGGTGAAGCCAAAAAGGAACACCCACGGAGCCATAGGTAGGAGAGTCATACCACTATATTCTCGCTGGTGGCTGGGTTGGAGACACAGGAATCAGGAGCCATATGACACGCAACCTGCCGTTCGCTTCTCTGCCAACCAACAACAAACCCAGCGTAGTCATGGCAGTTATATTAGTGGCTAATGGCTAACCGGTAACAGCTGATGGCCACCCAGCCACAGTGGATGGCCATCTGATTACAGCTGATGGCCATCTAATAACTGAGCCAGCACCTTTCCACATGAGGCTGAGAGCCTGGAAACTGCTCTCCTGGCTTTGTCCCCACACTAATAAAGTAATTTAATTAAGCAAAGAGAAAAATTAAAAACAAAAACAAAAAGCTATTGCTCTATAATTTCCTTCCAACTAGGAATAATAAGCCTGAAATAATAAAACATCTTTTCAAGCCGAATTAGACAGGATATGCAGATGTCAGTAAACCAGAATTCTGGTGTAGGTAGAGACATGTTTGATTTCTATTCATGTAGAATTTTATTAGCTACTGCTAATGTGATGGCAGCATTCTATTATTTTCTATTTGTATGTAAACATCTCCGTATGTTTTCAATAAAGAACTAAGAAAACAAACCACCCACTGTCCATGACACTGCTTTTTCCTCTTCATTTATGGGTAGTCATTGTTTAATTATTACCACATGGCAAAGGAGTTGGGAAAATAAAATGTCCCTGAACAAAGAAACTGGAATAAATAACCTGGGTCACTGGGCTCCTGGACCTGCTGTGTCATGCAGGGTGGCATGCGGGGTCTCTAGTCCCGCTCCCTGCATAAGAACGCAGGATAGGGTGAAGCCAAAAAGGAACACCCATGGAGCCATAGATAGGGGAGTCATACCACTATATTCTCGCTGGCAGCTGGGTTGGAGATACAGGAAGCTAGAGTCACACGATCTGCAACCCACCATCCACTTGTCTCTGCCAACCAACCTCACTTACTAACTGTAATCTGCCTCTGCAATCTGCAATCCACACTCCTCCCCTTGCTAGCTTAGCCACGACAGTTATATCAGTGGCCAATGGCTAATCGGTAACAGTTGATGGCCAACTAGTCACAGCTGATGACCATCTACTACCCGAGCCAGCACCTTTCCACGTGAGGCTGAGAGCCTGGAAACTGCTCTCTCCAGCTCTGTACCCACAGCTGCTTCTCAGAAACATGTTGCCATAAAAATCTGTGTTCTTTACTATGCCATGCATTGTTGAGGACACACTCAGCGTTGCCTTGAAAAGCTGGTTATAGCTAGTGACTGTGGAGCAGACCCATGGTTGTTTCACTCAACCCATTTAGCACATAACAAGACATTCGTCCTCCTGTTCACAGGGTTTAGGAAGAAACCTCCTTCTAGAGAGTGAAGGCTTTATTGCCGAATAAGCAGCACCGGTTGAGACAAGCTGAGGCATATAGATGAGGAGGCTGAGCAGCTCAAAGATACCACCACTTTGCTCTCTCAATAAAGACACACATCGCTTTATTAGGAGCCATGGGAACTGTCTTTCATTGCCAAGTCATGTACATAATGCATTGTAGAGAAATGCTCCCAGGTAACCTCCTCCGTTGGGATCACTGGATTAGTTAATATCTGCTCAGAGTTGAGCATTCATACTGTTTTGTGCTAGAATCACATCCTATTACACTTCTTTACTTCTTTTAAAGGTCAGTTCACTTTGCCAAAGAACAATTTGTTAACCATTAGCATTCTTTGGACAAGATTAAAAAGAAGCAAAGTGTTTAAAATACATACTGCATGTTTTAAAATGCTTATTCCCTAGTATAAACACAAAGATGATGTTTGCGTTGCTTGCTTTTATAAAATTCCAGGCAATTCTTCTTCAGAAATATAGATCCAAATTGAACATCTCCTCTTCCTCCAAATTTGGCTTCCTCTTTGTTTTAAAGTTTTATTTTCTCATAACCTAGGTGACAGTCTTTGGTTTTGATCTAAATGACATTGCAGTCCCGAAATCAAAGGAAGAGAAAAAGAGACTCCTAATTATTTGAATTAATCAAGTAGCCTCCTCAATTCAACCTTCAAAGAAGTAAACTCTGCCTGACACTGGGCAATCAGTCTCAGGAACACAGTCCCGCCCCAGTAAATGTTAATATTTTACAGATGATGGTGGTAATGCTGTTTGGTCAGGTGGTGGACTCAAAACAAGTTCTCAGAAACAAATCATCTAATGGTACCATGGGATGAGTAGTTGCAGTTATTTCCTCCAGCTGTGCCAATGACCCTGGATTTCCTAGTTCAATGAGTGAAGCTGGGCGGAGCTTCACAGAGCTTCAGTGCAAACAGATATCACGATTAGGTGATAAGTGAAGAGGCATCTGCATGTTGTGCAAAGCTAAGAATAGGTTTTAGTTTCTGGTCAGGTCTACCCTGGACTTTTATTTCTGAAAGTCTCCTTCCTTCAGTTTTGAACAGCCTTGGGTCCCCACGGGAGAGCCAGGAAAGGGATGATGACAAAGTGGAGAGCCATAAGTTATTTTTATTTGACAGCTAAACTGGCTGCAGCTTGAGGAAATGGGCAGTCTTGGATAAGTTACTTCAGTACTAAAATTGCAGACACCTATTGTGGTGTAGCCACCATTCTGCCTGGAGATGAGAACAGAATAAATGACTTCTGGAGATCTCTTACCAGTCCTATCATTCTCTGAGTGTGTACAGAAGGATTCTGTTGTTAGATGAACCTGTGTTTTCAGGCAATCCAATTTTTACAGTGTTATCCAAAGCACTCTGAATCTCAGTGAATTCTCCCATTGAGCCCGGTAAAGTCCATAGATAGCTCTTAAACTTACTGAAAACACAAGATACCTCTATAAATGTCACTATGGAAACGCTAGTGAGCCAGAGGCTGACAATGTGGCATAAAAATATGTCATGCGGGAGACCCTGCTCACTGCGCCATTTGTCGTGCGGGAGACCCTGCTCGCTGCGCCATTTGTCGTGTGGGAGACTCTGCTCGCTGCGCCATTTGTCATGCGGGGCGGCCTGCGGGGTCTCTGGTCCAGCTCTCCACATAAGAACGCAGGACATGGTGAGGCCAAAAAGGAACACCCACGGAGCCATAGGTAGGGGAATCATACCACTATGGTCTCACTGGAGGCTGGGCCCACCGGACGCGCGACCCGCCGTCCGCCTTTCCGCCAACCGACCGACGACTCTCCTCCACTCTCCTCGACTCTGTTCCTCTGCTCTCTTCCGCTCTCCTCGGCTTTCCTCAGCTCCTCGGCACTCCTCGGCTCTCCTCCGTAGCCGCAGCAGTTATACTAGCGGCCAATCAGCTAACCGGCCACAGACGACGGACAATCAGCCACAGCTGACGGCCATCCACTACCCGAGCCAGCACCTTTCCATGTGAGGCCGAGAGCCTGTAAACTACTTTCTGGGGCTCTGTCCCCACACTCCACCCCTACAGGGTCTCGCCTCACAATCTACGCGACAAGTGTCTTCTGTGAGGGTCCCTGTGCCATATTAGCCTACTGAGACCTACGGACAAAAAGAAATGGTAGTCTTAGGAACCAACAATGGCAAATCCCTTCCATCTGGGAGGATACATGCTAGCTTTTTGTCCTGGGAAAAGAGGGTCACTGCCACTGGCACCTTTCCCGGTTTGTGGTACCAGACCTTTATGGCAGTACTTGGGGTCCCTTGCATAGTTTCAACATGTAACAGAACAGGGGACCCCATAATAGGCCATAGTGAGAGCACATAGTTTCCTCGCAAAATCATCCCGGTATCGGGACCTCTGTATACTACAGTCACTTGCGATGGCCACTCAGGCACCACCCCTGGCGTCACTTGCAAATCATGAGTAAAACCGGCCCCCCATGGGGCTCTCAGGCCCAACCACTGACAGTGGGGGCTTTTGACCTGCCAGGGCCAAGTCCACTGCTGCCGTTCCCCTGCTTTCAAGCATGTGGGTGCTGGCAGCAAAATGTTCCCATTTCTGCCGTAGCATGGCTTTAACAGAGTCTCACTTGTGGTAACTTGTAATTGAATGGGAGCGGCCGTTCGATGTAGCAGAGCTTCTACTGGTGCGGGCCCTCCCTTCCGTGGTCTCTCATTCAGGACTCTCAGGACATCCCATAGACAAGAGGCCCAGTCACGCATCGTCGGAGGGTGTTTTGACACCCGGAGACCTTGCTTCAAAAGGCCATTGTAGCGTTCAATCATGCCAGCTGCTTGTGGATTGTACGGGGTGTGAAACAACCATTGCATGTCCATCCTGGCAGCCCAGCTCTGCACTTCTTGCCCTGTAAAATGGGTACCCCTGTCACTTTGAATGACTTGGGGGCGCCCATACAGGGTGCACAGCCGTGTAAGGGCGACAACTGTATGCCGCTGATCCGCAGCTGGACAGGGCCAAGCAAACATCAACCCCGTAGCAGTGTCCACTGCTGTAAATGCATATATCGCGTTGCGGGCCTTAGGCAGGGGTCCAATGTAATCCACTTGCCAGTGAGTGAGGGGCACCCTCCCTCGCGTAATCTGCTGTGTCTCCCAGGGGAGCTCCTGCCTTTGGGGGCTGTCCTGGTCACAGACGGCACAGTCATAGCAGGCATCTGTTTCTCCTGCCATTTCAAAGACAGGCCCCAGCGTCTGCTCACCTGCCACATGGTTCGGCTTCCAGAGTGCTGCAATTTCCTATGCAGCCAGTGGGCCACATCACTGGCAGGAGCCCACTCTAACCATCGTACGCGTGCTAGGGCATCTACTTCATCATTACCTGGGGACACTAAGGGGGAGTGACCTGTGACATGCATTAAGGTCACCTCCTTTCTCTGCCCTAGGTCCCAAAGGTCCTGCCACATGGCTTGACCCCACAGTGGACGGTGTCCCACCAACCAGTTTTGGTGTTTCCATGTAGGGAGCCACAACGTTAGGCCCCGGAACACTGCCCAGCTGTCAGTGCAAATAACTAGGGGCCCAGGCTCGTGGCTGATTACCATCCACACAGCCCGTAATTCAGCCCACTGGCTACTCTGGCCCGTCCCAGTATCAAACCAAATGGTGTCTGTTTTGGGCTGCACACCAATAGCTGTCAAAACAGGTGAAGCCCCTCGGCTAGAACCATCAGTAAACCAGGCATCCTCAGGTACTGGGGACTCTCCTTCTTTGTAGGGCGAGGGCTCCAAGTCCTCCCCTCTAGGCAGAGCACTTGGCTCAGCCTGGCTACAAGCTCCACAGGCCCCAGGACCTGTTGTAGCTCTGTGCTCAAAGGGCTTGAACTAAGGGTGCTACGTTGCTCCAAGTAGGCACCCCACTTGGCGAGGGTGGTGGATGGCCATCAGCTATGGCTGATTGGCTGTCGGCTGTGGCCAGTTAGCTGATTGGCTGCTAGTATAACTGCTGCGGCTACGGAGGAGAGCCGAGGAGAGCCGAGGATTGCTGAGGAGAGCCGAGGATTGCCGAGGAGAGCCGAGGATTGCCGAGGAGCTGAGGAAAGCCGAGCAGAGCGGAAGAGAGCAGAGGAACAGAGTCGAGGAGAGTGGAGGAGAGTCGTCCGTCGGTTGTCGGAAAGGCGGAAGGCGGGTCGCGCGACCGGTGGGCCCAGCCTCCAGTGAGACCATAGTGGTATGACTCCCCTACCTATGGCTCCGTGGGTGTTCCTTTTTGGCCTCACCATATCCTGCGTTCTTATGTGGAGAGCGGGACCAGAGACCCCGCAGGCCGCCCCGCACGACAAATGGCGCAGCGAGCAGGGTCTCCTGCATGACAACATAGGCTAAACGAAGTAAGAATTGGGGAGACGTCATCAAAATGGTGACGTGAGGTGAGCCTCTATAAACATCCCCTGGAATTTATAACTAATTGAACAACTATAACTCCACAAAAGGACTCCCTGCATAGCAGACAGGCAAGATGAAGAGGCCCACTACTGAATTCACCTAAAGGTGGGCGAATCGCGCGAGTGGGGGAAGAGGGAAGGAAGCAGTGCGGAGACGGAGCTGCGCGGGCGCAGGACGCAGAACTAGCTCAGTGCTCTGAGCTCGCTGCATCCAGGAACAATCGCAGCTGTGGGAGAATGAAGAACTCGGACTGCTAGGGCTCCGTTTATGGCACACAGGACTGAGGGAGCAGCATATAACACGGCTGAACCCAATGCTCACGGCAGAGACCTCAGAGAAAAGACTGAGGGAAAAAGTCTGAAAACGGTGGTTTAAGCACTCACTACCAAGCAGAGAACGGAAGCCTTAGGCACTGAGACTAGCCTCTCCGTCCCTACCCTCCCAGAGCTCGCCCCGCCCCCACCTGCCCTGTGCTAGACATGGAACAGTAGCAGTGTCAGATCAAAAGAATAGAATATTTGCTGTTCTGAGAACTGTGGACTGCAGACACAGATTCGCAGCCCAACTAGTTCTGGGAAAGGGGAGGGAGCTGTGGAAGCAGGACCCGCTGTGGTGGTGGTCACTGCCATTGCTCTGGGCCACCACTCACAACTCGCCCCGCCCCTGACCCCACCTATCTGGGCATATCCCTGCAGGAGTAAAGAGAACTGCTGAAACATACGGGCTCTGAATCTGGTGCAGGAAGAGCTTTGGAACTTCAAAAGCTCTCCACATACCCACACAGACACTGCGCCCTGTGACCCAGGCGAACTATTAACAGAGGAGAAGCCCGTCTCCCAGAGAATCCCCCCATTGTGTGAGAAGCTGGAATAGTGTAGAGACAACATAGCACTGCTGTGTGAGGGAGGAAAAAAAGTCCGCAGTCGGAAAGAAAAGAAAACATTCTACCAACAAGTACTGGAAAACAAAAGAAAGACCTCTTCCCTTCAACTGTTGCAGAAGCCACTCCTGTAGATGTCTAGGAAGAGAAATAATAAATCAGTAATTGCCATGAATAACCAAGGCAACAAGACAGCTCAGAAAGAATGTGAAAAGTCTCCAAAAAAGGAACTTAAAGATATGGAAATATGTGACTTAAATGACAGAGAATTCAAGATTGCAGTTCTGAAAAAACTCAACGAGATGCAAGAAAACACAGAAAGGCAGTTTAATGAACTCAGAAACATGATTAAAGAACAACATGAGCATTTTACGAAAGAGATCGAAATTTTTAAAAAAGAACCAAATAGAATTTCTGGAAATTAAGAACTCAATAGAAGAAATTAAGAATGAAAATAACCAGCTTAAGTAGTAGAGTTGAACAGATAGAGGAAAGAATCAGTGACATCGAAGATAGAAACCTGGAAATGACACAGATGGAAGAAGAAAAAGACTTGAGACTTAAAAGAAATGAAAGAACTCTACAAGAACTTTCTGACTCCATCAGAAAGAGCAATGTAAGAATAACGGGCATACCAGAAGGAGAAGGAAGAGAGAAGAGACAGAGAATATACTCAAAAAATCATTGAAGAGAACTTCCCAAACTTGTGGACAGAACTGGATCCTCGAATCCAAGAAGCAAATAGAACACCTAGTTACCTCAATCCCAACAGGCCTTCTCCAAGGCACGTTGTATTGAAGCTGTCTAAAATCAATGACAAGGAAAGAATCTTTAAGGCAGCCAGGGAAAAGAAGACGGTAACCTACAAAAGAAAGCCCTTTAGATGGTCATCAGATTTTTCAGCAGAAACTCTACAAGCCAGGAGGGAGTGGAACCAAATATTCAAACTACTGAAAGAGAGAAATTATGACCCAAGAATAATATATCCAGCAAAGATATCCTTTAGATATGAAGGAGGAATAAAGACCTTTCCAGACATACAGAAGCTGAGGGAATTTTCTAATACATGAAATGCACTACAAGAAATACTAAAGGAGGCTATTCGACCACCAACAATAGGGACAATTTGTGGCAACCAAAATATGAAAAGGGGGAGAGTAAAGGCCTGAACCAGAATATGGGAATGGAGAAAGTAAGCGTGCCGAAGAAAATGGAATACTCTAAATATCAAACTTTCTTTTACATAAACTTAAGGGTAACCGCTCAAAAAAAATCCAGAACTGAAATACATACAGTAATAAAAGAAGAAACAGAGGGAAACATCATAGAATACCACCACACAGAAATAATAGACAACAACAGAAAGGCAAAGAAACAATGGAGACACAGCCTTACCAGAAAACTAAAGATAGAATGACAGGAAATCCTCACATATCAATAATCACCCTAAATGTAAATGGACTGAACTCACCAACAAAAAGGCACAGAGTAGCAGATTGGATCAAAAAACTAAACCCAACCATATGCTGTCTCCAAGAGACACATCTCAGCTACAAGGACAAGCATAGACTCAAAGTGAAAGGATGGAAATTGACACTCCAAGCAAATGGTATCCAGAGAAAATCAGGTGTAGCGCTACTGATATCAGATGAAACAGACTTCAGGGTGAAAAAGGTAACAAGAGAGAAAGATGGACATTTCATAATGATAAAGGGGACTATATAACAAGAAGACATAACAGTCCTCAATATTTATGCCCCCAATCAGGGAGCACTGAAATATACCAAGCAACTACTAACAGAACTAAAGGGATAAATTGACCAAAACACAATTATACTAGGGGACTTAAATACATCATTGACAGCTATGGATAGATCATCCAAACAGAAAACAAATAACTAAATAGCAGCCCTAAATGACACATTAGAGGAAATGGACATAACTGACATATATGAAGAACTTCATCCTAAAACATCAGATGATACATTCTTTTCTAGTGTACATGGAACATTCTCAAGGATAGACCATATATTGGGACATAAAATCAACCTCAGCAAATTTAAGAAGATTGAAATCATAGCAAGCATATTCTCTGATCACAAGGCTTTGCAATCGGATATCAACTGCAAAAAGAAAGCAGGAAAAAAAAATACATGGAGATTAAACAACATACTTTTAAAGAATGACTGGGTCAAAGAAGAAATTAGAGTAGAGATCAAAAGATACATAGAAACAAAAGACAATGAAAATACATCCTACCAAAATTTTTGGGATGTAGCGAAAGCAGTTTTAAGAGGGAAATTTATATAATTACAGGCCTATCTCAAGAAACAGGAAAAATCCCAAATAAATAACCCCATGTTACACCTTAAAGAACTAGAAAAAGAAGAACAAAGGAAACCCGAGGTCAGCAGAAGAAAGGAAATAACAAAAATGAGAGCAGAAATAGAGAACACAAAGACAATAGAAAAAATTAATGTGACAAAGAGCTGGTTCTTTGAAACAATTAACAAATTTGACAGACTCACTAAGATAAAAAGAGAGAAGACACTAATTAACAACATCAGAACTGAAAAAGGGGGAGTTATCACGGACACCACAGAAATACAAAGGATCATCCAAGAATACTATGAAGGACTATATGCCACCAAATTCAATAAACTAGAAGAAATGCACAAGTTCTTAGAAACATATAGCTTTCCTAGGCTGAACCATGAAAGACTGGAAAATCTAAACAGACTGATCACCAGTAATGAAATTGAACCAGTCATCCAAAACCTTCCCAAAAGCAAAAATCCTGGACCAGATGGTTTCACTAGTGAATTCTACCAAACCTTCAAAGAGGATCTAATACCAATCCTCCTCAACATCTTCCAAAAAATTGAAGAAGAGACAGTACTCCCTAACTCATTTTATGATGCCAACATTACCCTGATACCAAAACCTGGTAAGGACAGCACAAAAAAAGAAAACTACAGACCAGTATCTCTGATGAATACAGATGCAAAAATCCTAAACAAAATTCTAGCAAATCGCATACAACAATGCATTAAAAAGATTATTCATCACGACCAAGAGGGGTTCATCCCCGGGGCACAAGGATGGTTCAACATCCGCAAATCCATCAATGTGATACATCACATAAACAAAATAAAGGACAAAAATCATATGATTATGTCAATTGATGCAAAAAAAGCATTTGACAAGATGCAACATCCATTTATGATTAAAACACTTAATAAACTAGGTATAGAAGGAAAATACCTTAACATAATAAAGGCCATATATGACAAACCCTCAGCTAATCTCATCATTAATGGTGAAGAACTAAAGCCCTTTGCTCTACGTTCAGGAACACGACAGGGCTGTCCCTATCACGTCTGCTTTTCAGTATAGTGTTGGAAGTCCTTCTCAGAGCAATCAGGCAAGAGAAAGAAATAAAAGGCATCCAAAATGGGAATGAAGAAGTTAAATTGTCACTCTTTGCAGATGACATGATGCTATATATGGAAAATCCTAAAGACTCCACCAAAAAGCTATTAGAAACAATCAACGAATATAGTAAAGTTGCTGGCTACAAAATCAACGTACAAAAGTCCATTGCATTCCTGTATACTAACAATGAAGTCTCAGAAAATGAAATACAAAAACAATTCCTTTTGCTATTGCAGTGAAAGAATAAAATACCTAGGAATAAACTTAACCAAGGATGTGAAAGACCTATATGCTGAAAACTGTAAGACATTTTTAAAAGAAATTGAAGAAGACACAAAGAAATGGAAAGACATTCCATGCTCATGGATTGGAAGAATCAACATAGTTAAAATGGCCATATTACCCAAAGCAATATACAGATTTAATGTAATCCCCATCAAAATCCCAATGGCATATTTTAAAGAAATAGAACAAAAAATCATCAGATTTGTTTGGAATCACAAAAGACCCCGAATAGCCAAAACAATCTTAAGAAAAAAGAATAATACTGGAGGTATCACACTTCCCGACTTTGGCTTTTACTACAGGGCTACAATAATCAAAACAGCATGGTATTGGCAGAAAAACAGACATATAGACCAATGGAATAGAATTGAGAACCCAGAAATAAAACCACATAAATATGGACAGATAATTTTCGACAAAGAAGCTAAAAACATACAATGGAGGAAAGACAGCCTCTTCAATAAATGGTGCTGGCAGAATTGGATAACCACGTGCAAAAGAATGAAACTGGACTGCTATTTGTCACCATGTACCAAAATTAATTCAAAATGGAACAAAGAATTAAGCATAAGACCTGACACAATAAACTGCATAGAAGAAAACATAGGTACTAAACTTATGGACCTTGGGTTCAAAGAGCATTTCATGAATTTGACTCCAAAGGCATTGGAAGTGGAAGCTGAAATAAGTGAATGGGACTATATCAAACTTAAAGGCTTCTGCACAGCAAAGGAAACCATCGACAAAATAAAGAGGCAACCAACTGAATGGGAGAAGATTTTTGCAAACAGTGCCTCCGATAAGGGGCTAATATCCAAAATATACAAGGAACTCATGAAACTCAACAACAAAAAAACAACCCAATTGAAAAATGGGTAGAAGACCTGAAGAGACATTTCTCCAAAGAGGACATACAAATGGCAAATAGACATATGAAAAAATGCTCAACATCACTAATCATCAGAGAAATGCAAATCAAAACCACAATGAGATATCACCTCACCCCAGTCAGAATGGCTGTCATCAACATGACAAATAGTAACAAGTGTTGGAGAGGCTGTGGAGAAAAAGGAACCCTCATACACTGTTGGTCGGAATGTAGACTGGTGCAGCCTTTATGGAAGGCAGTGTGGAGGTTCCTCAAAAAATTACGAATAGAATTACCATATGACCCAGCAATCCCTCTCCTGGGTATCTACCCAAAAAATCTGAAAACATTTATCCATAAAGACACGTGTGGTCCAATGTTCATTGCAGCTTTGTTTACGGTGCCCAAGACACGGAAACAACCAAAATGTCCTCTGATAGATGAATGGATAAAGAAGTTGTGGTATATATACACAATGGAATACTATTCGGTGGTAAGAAAAGATGAAATAGGAACATTAGTGACAACATGGATGGATCTTGAGATTGTAATGCTATGCGAAATAAGTCAGACAGAAAAAGCAGAGAACCATATGATTTCACTGATATGTGGTATGTAAACCAAAGCAACAAAAGAACAAGACAAACAAATGAGAAGCAAAAACTCATAGACACAGACAATAGTTTAGTGGTTATCAGAGGGTAACGGGAGAGAGGGTGGGAGATGAGGGTAAAGGGGATCAAATACATGGTGATGGAAGGAGAACTGACTCTGGGTGGTGAACAGACAATGGGATTTATAGATGATTAATACAGAATTGTATACCTGAAATGTATGTAATTTAACTAACAATTTTCACCCCAATAAATTAAAAAAAAAAGAAATAAGAATTTTATTTGTATTATCTAAGAAATATGACTGCATTCACATTTCTTTTAGAAAAAAAGGAACACTGTATAAAAGGTATTTGGCAGATAAACTTTAAAAAGATTTACATGAGAAGTTAATGTCTGTTTTCATTTTATGCTCCCATGTTGAAGTAACATAATGAATAGTTTGAATCAGTGGGACTCAAGGGTTCCACAGTTAAATTTCGCTTTCTTCAATATAATTCATTGGTCAAATTTTCATGTTACTAGTTTCATATGCATTTCAATATTGCAGTTGTAGAAATCTGTAGCACAGCTAGCTTTGTGAAAGCAGCCTTTCCTGCCATTTTCATTCTCTATCATCTCAACCCTCTCCCTGTCATGCCAGTCTATGTTCTGCTTTGCCACTGTTACATGCTAAATAAGCATAAAGACGTGCTTCTTGTTTTTGGTGGGGCTGTTTTACCAGCCAAGACAGTGGCTTCCTTCTAATCCCGTTCTCGTGTCTAGGAAGACTACAGCAACTTCTTTAAGTCCCTTTCTAAGGTTATAACAGATGGCTGAGTTCATCTTATAAGTACAGTGGTCAGTTTATTTCTTTTAAAAATACAGTACTTATTTTCTTGTCCTGCAAAAATAGGCTACTCTATAGTTGAAAACTGAAATATTCACTCAATCCTAGGGCATATCATATTAAAATACAATAATTAATTCCTTTTCTTTAGAGCCTGCCTACAGACAAGCACTTACAGCATTTTTAGATTATGGCAATATCCTCATTTGCTTACTTGATCAAGTACTCTTTACTGATATTAGTAAAGATTCTAAGCACAGTTTTAGAAGTGATTTTATTTTCTTCAACATGTCTTTCCTTCTTCTCTCTCCGAAACAATAGTGGGTCTGAAACATCATGAAAAACAACAATACACATGTATGAGTTTCAAGGCTCTTGGTCTACTCAAGTGATTTCACGCTGTATTTCTCCCCATGTCTAACATGCCACACCCTTATTTAATATGCTAGGTTGTTGTACTTTATTCAATCTGTTTTTTTATCCCTACCTTGTGCTTGAAAGAATTCAAATCTTCCTGTAAGAAAAGATCTTTCATATCATATTTTAAAAGGATATAAACTCTGAAGAACCAAGAAAATGCTGTGAAGGCAGTCGTCAAATCTATGTGGCTCTCTATCATATCGCCAGCTTAAATAACAGAGCTCAGCACATAGTAGGTGATCAATAGATGTTTGAGGAAAAAGAAAGGCACACCAGGAAATTTGACATGATACCCCAACAGCAACTTGAGGATATAAGTTAGCTCCATCACAGGCTGTCAGGTAAGAGGAAAGATTGATGTATCACATAGCTCTCAATACCAAGGAAAAGAAAGCATACCATATGACCAGCTTCTTGAAAAAAAGCAACAATTCTCCCAGCATTCAATTTGAAGAGGAATTATTATGTGGTTCTTTATATGAGGAACATTGAACAAAATAATGGACAGTCTCCAATAACAAAAGAAGCAGAAACACCGACTTTTCCTAATACTATTTTCTACATATTGATCCTCAATGAAAGCAAAAAGCAAAATATTAAGTCATATTTCAGTAAATGTATTTGTTTCTTCAGGGAGTAAACTGTATTTGTTCAACAGTTATTGAGATAGAAACAGAGGAATAGGGTGAAAATTTATCCCTGTTTATCCTGGGCAGTGCTGGTTTATATCCTCGGTCTTGGTGTGGCCATTAAGAGTGCCTCCTTTCTCTCATAAATGTTTCTAGGTTTTGATAATGAACCATACTATTGGCCATCTATATGTCCTCTTTGGAGATGTCTATTCAGGTCCACGTATGGTACCAGGTGGGTACTAGACTAATCAGGGGGAATCACTTCATAAATTATATAAATGTCTAACCAGTGTGATGTACACCTGAACTAATATAAAATAATATTAAATGTCAACTGTGGTTGAAAAATAAAAAAACTACATAGTCTTCAAAAAAAAAAAGAATAAACCATACTGCCAACCTACCTATGATGGAATTTGTACATAAAGAGTATGAACATAGGACTGGTTCCTTGTGAAAGGGCAGAGTTTAACAGCAGAGATAGTAACTGGCTGTTGTATTAAATGTGATGCATTTTATGAAAGAGACATGTCAAAAGAAGGGGCGGGGGCAACTACTGGAAAAGTGGGGAGAGATTGATAGAGAGGTAATGTTTTGCCTGAGTAAATGTCCTCCATCTGAAGTTCTCCAATGAGAACAGAGATCTTGTTAGTTCATTAGTGTATCCCCAGGGCCTAGCCAAGAAGCATTTGCTCATACTTGTCAAATGAATCAATGATACTATTCTAAGCATCCTAATAATGTTGTCCAGATATGTAGCTTTCCAAGATAGGACCAGAGCTTAGGCAATCTCTAAAAGAATAAAAATAAACACGATCTATAGAGTATCCCACTCTTAAATATCAGTTGTCCCTCTCAGATTTTTGTAGGAGTTGGCAAAAAATTCAAGATTGAGATCTCTAATGAGCATTAAATGGCAAATATTTGATGGAGCTGCATTCTACACTTTCTTACCTTGGCTTCTGGGACCTCACACTGTTGGTTCTCCTCATGTCCCACTGGATACTCCTTCTCTTTTTCCATGGTTAGTGTTCTTATACACCGGATGTTGGGGTGGTCAAAACAATCTAAGCCTCTCCTTTACTCTATCCTCACTCTCTATTGGTGCTCTCATCTAGCCTGTGGTTTTGAATAAATCCGAGTTCCCATCCATATTTCCATGCCCCTCTCCTGAACTCCAGACTCACATCCAACAGCTACTCAGCATTTTCACTTAAATGTCTTATAGTGTATTAGTTTCTATTGCTGTGACAAATTACCACAAATTTAGTGGCTTAAAACAACACAAATGTATTCTTATAGTTCTGGAGGTCAGAAGACTGAAATGAGTCTTACAGGACTAACATCAAGGTGTTGGCAGAGCAAGTTCCTTCTGGAGGTTCTAAGAGAGAATCGGTTTCCTTGCCTTTCCTGGTTTCTAGAAGCTTCCCCCATTCTTTGGCTCATGCTCTTCGTCACAGTCCCTTTTCTCCTCCTGCTTCTGTCATCACATTGTCTTCTTCTACCTGAGGGTCTTATTCAGTAAATAGCAAATCCATCCTTATAGTTGCTGAGTCTAAACATTTTGGGAGCCCCAAATTCTTGACTCCTTTCTTGTTTGTACAACCACAATGCAATCTTTCAGCAAATCCTGTTGGCTTGACTTTCAAATAGACCTACTCTCCAACAGCTTCTCAGCAGCTCGTGTTCTCACCTGGCCCTAGCCACTGTCATCCCTTGCCTGCAGTACTGCGATAGCTTCCTAATTGTCTCCATTTCAGCCCTTGCCATACTTCAGCCTATTTTCTACACAGAGGCCCTAGTAATCCTGTTCAAAAATCTAAGTCAAATACTGCTGCTCCTCTTTTTGAACCCTCTACATGCTTTCATCTCATTCAGGCTAAACAGCAAAGTCCTTATATTCACCTGTGAGGCTGTAGATATAGGGCCTGACCTTCCATAGCTTCTCTGACCTCATTTCTTACTAATATCAACTTCACTTTCACTGTTCCGACTACCTTCAATTCCACAGTAATGCTTGGGTCCTGGAGGTTTTGCACTTGCTACTTCCTCTGTTACAGTCTTCCTCTGGATATCTCTCACTTCCTCAGGGCTCTGCTGAAATGTCCTCTTCTTAGGGTATTCTTCCTGATCACCTTAAATAAAAGAAGACTTCTCCCAAAACTCCGAATAGTACTCACTAGCCCCGTATTCTGTTTTATTTTTCTCCTGTGTATCAAAAATAAGTGTTTATTTTTATTGTCTGTCTCCCCTGGAAGAATATATTGTTCCTGACTGTAGGGACTTTTCTGTTGTGTTTATTACTTGTCATAGATAATTTCATGGCTATAAGCCCTCCCTTCCCTGTATGTATGCCCCTTTGCAATGTGAATTTGCCAATCCTTTCACCACAAGGTGCAATCTCTTTCCCCACCCTCTGAATTAGGCCCTGCCCTGTGACTTTCTTTAACCAAGAGACCCTGGAAAAAGTGACCACATGTGATATCAGAGCATGGGCCACAAGAAGCCCTAGAGCTGTCACCTTGATCTTTTACTGCTCTAAGACTGATATGTAAAGAAGCCTGCGCTAGCCTCCTTGAGGTTGGAGTACCACATGGGCAGAGCAGCCCAGCTGACTGCCAGCCCCAAATTGCATACATGTAAGTGCAACCATCTTTGACCATCCAGCCCAGACAACCTGCTAGATGACCACAGACTCAGTGACTAGATAACATGCAGGGTGCCCAGTTCAATTTGAAGTTTAGATCAATACTTTTTTATTTTAGCATAAGAATATCCTATGTGATATTTAGAACCATGTAGACTCCCTAATGACAGGGTGCCTGGAACACCACTGAGAATATGTAACAAGCACTCACTAAATATTTGTTGAATGAGTAAACATTCTATAAGATTGATTCAGAGGAAATTTATGCATTTATATATAACCCGGGTATGTGGGAAAGTTGGAATTTTATCATTAAAAAAGTTAAAGGGTCTGATTTGTCATCTCTCCTCTGCTGAAGTGGGTTCAGAAGCACATTCATGAGTAAAGCCAAAACTGTTTTCAACAAGCACCTTAGTATCTGCTAAAATGACATATTTGCTCAGTTGAATTCTTTACCAAAAGACTGGAAAAGGATATTCTTGGCCAGGAAGAATCTGGGGTCAGGAGTTACTAATTATTTGGTTTTATGATTAAAGAAAGCTCAAGTTATCTGTAGAATATTGAATTGAATCTAAAAGAAGGCTGAACAAGTTAGCTACAAAACCATCCCATCAAATAAAATCAATTGATTTGTTGAATGGATTAGTGATGCATTCAATGACATTTAGGGGCTGATGGCTACAATAGCCATAGGGGAAAGAAAGGTCAGAGAGAGACATCAGGAGCAGGGAGAAAACAGCTCAGAGATAAGGACTTTCAGTGAGGCACATGAGGTTGGGATGGAGGAGGCCTGTGGCCTCATCTTTCACTTGAGTTATTGCCAGTTCTAGTCTCCTTTCAGTCTATTCTCAAACCAACTTCCAATTTTAGATAGTTAATTCAGATCATGTTAGTCCTCTGCTCAAATGCTTCCAATAGTTCCAATAGTTCCAGCCTCACTCAGAGAAAATGGCCCATGAGGCCTGACTTGATCTGGGCTCTTTTATATTGATGACCTCTTGTCCTACTACTTTTCCTTCACTACCGCACTTCAGGCACATTGGCTCCCTTGCTATTTCCTGAATGCCAAGCACACTCACCTTCAGCACCTTCACAACAACTCTTGACTTTGTCTAGAATGCTCTCTTCCAGACATCCATGTAACTATCTTCTTCAGGTCTTTACTCAAACCTTATCACCCCAGTGAAGTCTTATTTGCCCCCCACCCAACCAAAATTCAAACCACTCCCTCCCCGCATACCCTATCTCTGTTCCCTGTCTTATTTTTCTCCTCAGATGCTCTCTTCATTCAATATACCATTTTACTTATTTATCTAATTTGTTATCAGTCTTGATGCACTAGAATGAAAGACGAGGGCAGAGTTTAAAAGAGTGCCTAGAACTTAGAAGACTCTCAAAGAACATACGTGGAGTGAATAAATATACATACATATATATATATATATATATATATATATATATATATATATATATATATATATATATATATATATCCATCCATCTGCAAGGATGTAACTAGGTACTATTTGAGATGACAGTGACAGTGGTGAAGATAATGATGATGATGATGTGGTAGCTGGTGTTGGTGATAAGAAAACATCAATTTTTCACAATCTTTTTTTTTAATCTTCTCAAGAAAGCATAGGGTTCAACAACTATATAAACTGAAACTTTAGTGCATATTTTATAAAGCTCTTAAAAATACACACATTATTACAACACCCATTATAAACACTAAAAACAAGTACTTCCAAGAAGGCTCTATAGAATGATAGCAATAAAAATGGCCTTTAATTATCTAAATATAAGTAAAACTTATAAGGTTCCTTCAATAATGGGATAATAAGATACTCTTATTCTGGAAGCTACAGCAAAGTTGTCTCCTTAGGTCAAAACAGAGCTGAATGCATCCTTGGCAGAGCCCATTGTCATTATTTTGCCATCAAATATGAGAACCCTCAACATGTGAGACTTGCCAAAATAAAATGGCCATCATTCACAGGGGAAGAGGTGAACAATAACAACTGAACTGCCATGTGGGCATTTTAAAAGAAGTATAAAATTGATTATTTTTTAAATTCTTTTTTTTTAATTTTTTAAATTAAAGTTTATTGGGGTGACAATTGTTAGCAAATTACATAGGTTTCAGGTTTTTTCAAAATAAAACCTAAAGGTTTGTTATGCAATAGTTAGTATATGAGGCCAATAATACATGGTGTAATCAATCAGTAAGACTCAATTACAGAAACTAATAAATTCATCCTGGGACTATTGAGAATTTTAATAACTGCTTCCCACACTTTGTAAATTTTAAAGTAATAAGACAAAATGAAGGACAATAATAAACAGAGGAGGCAATTTAGCTTTGAGAAGAGTTAAGATAACTTAATAGGTATAGTTTAGATAAAAGAAGGCTAAGGAATTTGGCGATTACAGAAAAAAACAAACAAACTGGTACCTGTATTGAGCTAAGGGATGTGTAGAAAAACAATTTCCCTCATCTGAGAATAATAATAAGCAGCAGTAATCACTGAAAGGTTGAAGAAGAAAATAACTACTGTAGAAAACAGCAAAAATGTTGGAAATGATGGTCATTCTGGGAAGCCACCTGAGGGCCACTTAGGAGAGACTGAACACTAGAAAGGCTCAACACAGTCAGGCACAAATTTCTCTCTGGACATCTGCATTCTTCATCAAGGGTTTCATTGGTGTGTGAAGGACATACAGGTGATTCGGGTAACAATTCTGAGGGGGTTGTCAGACTCAGAGTGGGGTGGATACTGCAATTCCCACTTTGATAGTGACTGCCACTGGGAGGTTAGAGGAGGTGATGTACAGAAGTGTGTCATTTGACACACTTCTTGGCTATTAGGTAAAAAATATTAGGAAAGTTACTTAATTACTCTGGGCCTCAGTTACTCATTAGGGGATGCTAATAGTTATTTTTCAGATTTACTCTAAGGCAGGAGTTCTTAATCTGGCATCCCTTAGGGGTTTATAGACTTGGAGGTGGTCTGCGAACTTGAATTGGAAAAAAATATGTCTTTATTTTCATTAACCTCTAAATGAAATTTAGAATTGCCTTCAGTTATGAATGTAAGTAACAAACCACTGTAACATTAGCAGAACCTGTCGCTTCATTGCCAATAGAAATCAGATATTTTTCACGTCACATTACATTTGTTGTAGAACTCTCAAAATCACCTTTATGTTAATGACTATTTTGAAATTACAGTAATAATTAGATAATACTACAGGATCTTATTATTTTATGAATTTCTTAAAAGCATACGATTATATCACATATTTAGTTTTAAAATTTTGAAACTATATTTTAATAAAATTCATATTCTCATAATACTATGCATTTTATTTTATGCATTCAGAAATACTATTTGAGAAGATGTCCATAGGCTTCACCAGACTGCAAAAGTGGTCCATCGCACAAATAACGGTTACAAACCCTTCCTGGGTAAGTGGTGGCTTCATTATTACGGTGATAATGGTGATGATCATGATAATCATCCTATTGTTATTATTACTAAACCCGCCAGAATAAGTATGCTCTGGAAATTTGGATTGGAGTCCTGATTCTGTCACATAATAGCTACATGACTTTAGCAGAACATTTAATCTTATTGAGTTTCAGGCCCAAAGGAAAGACTTATTAGTAGGGTTTTTCTGAGGATTATATGAAATTATTATATGTATTCAAAGGTACATTATATATCAAACTATTCAGTTCTCCTGTGACTTGATGTTATTATCACCAACAAGAGTGCCTAATAAGTAGAATGGCCATATAAATTATCACTCAAGCTAGGACACTTTTGAGAGTGAAAGATCAATAATTATGGCAGAACAATGTACAGAAACTGAACTACTGCAGGATAAATCAGGAACCAATAAGCTACTTAAATACTACTCTTCTGATTTTTTTAATTAATATCTCCTATTTCTGCCACTATAAAATTCAAAACACCAAATTTCCCTGATTATAAGAATCATATTTTTCTCCTACTTTAGCATTTTGGAAATCAGAATGCATCTTGCTATTGATATATTCCATAAGATACTTGTGAAATAGCAGGCAAAGGAAAAAATTGTGCCATATATGAGGTGTGATAAAAAATTATGGTGAATGTTTAAATTTAAAAAAAAATTACAGTAAAAGACACATTGTCATTAATCTCCCTCAAAATACCCCCTTGCTTCAAACACACTTATCCCATCATTCTTGCCATTTCCTGAAGCAGTTCTGGAAGTCCTCTTTCATGAGTGAGTGTCTTTATTTGCACCGTTGTGGCTGCCTTGATGTCCTGAATCGATTCAAAACGTTTTCCTTTCATGGTCATTTGCACTTTGGGGAAGAGCCAGAAGTCACATGGTGCCAAACCCAGTGAATAAGGTGGATGAGGACACACTGTAATGTTTTTATTTGACAGAAATTGCTGTACCAGAAGCCATGTGTGACAGGGAGTGGTGTCATGAAGGAGGATGAAGTAAAGACACTCACGAAAGAGGACTTCCAGAACTGCTTTAGAAAGTGGCAAGAATGATGGGACAAGTGTGTTTCAAGCAAGGAGGAGTATTTTGAGGGGGATTAATGACAATGTATCTCTTACTGTAATAACTTTTTTTAATTTAAAAATTTGCCGTATCTTTTGATCACACCTCGTATTAGTTGTCACTGCTTGTCCATGTGCAAACTTCATCACACAGAAAGTGCCTCTGGTAATCCATTTTACATCTCAGTTATTTGCATTAATATCAACACAGACCACTAATTTTTAAATTGGAGTCCCTAATTATTGATTAAAATTCTTCATAAAGTTTTGTTGCACACAGAAGGTGGATTTCCACAGGCGAGGCAAAAATTAAAGGCAGCAAATTAGCCAGATCTTCATAATAAATCCCCGAGTGTTCAAGGTTAGCAAAGACTACTGTAACCAAACATGCATCACGGAGGTCTCCATTCGGTACTGAACATTTGTCAAAAGCTTCCTTAGACTTGCAGGAAGAGAAGCTGTATGGCTTTTAGAAAAAGTAAAATTAAAAATAAAATGACAAAAAGAAACTTAGCCAAGTTGGAATGCAGAGGAGAACCTGTATTCAATATGCTTCATATTCAGGCTGTCAACACTAATGATGCCTCTTTAGCCCCTTGTCAAAACAAAGAGCATGGGTTACACAATGTGCCTTTTACCCTTTCACTGAGGCCTCACTACTAATGACCAGAAGGCATTCAGAGTGATCTTTAGACTCGATGGACTTTCATTCAAATGACCAAAACGTGAGGTGTTGTATGCTTAGTGTCAGTTTAAAAAGCTGTACATTTAATGTAGTTTTATTTTTCCTGAAAAGCTTTATTATATTTGATAATCCTTAAACGAAAAAAACAGAGATTGAATCTCTTCCAACCAATCTCACGAAGTCACTCTTTAGTTTCCTCTCCCCTCCCTCGGGCTTCACCATTATTTTCTAGCTTAAATTTGAGATTACAGTATTTGACATTCTGTTGTTCCAGCTGAAAAAGTGTGAATGGTTGTGTTTTTTAAAAGTAAAAGGAGGTTTCTTTCACCACTACTAACCCATCAACTGCTTGAACCATGTTTCAGAAAAGAGGTCTAGTTTAGACTGCTGGGGCTGCTGGCAGCCATGCCCCTTGCCATCCTTGGGTCTCCCTGTCAGTAATAACTTAGTCACACAAAGCTCACCACCCTACTTTAATGGCAAATATCTGCTAAAAGCAGGTGGTATTTTACACATAAATATAGAAGGCATTCTTCACTTAATCATCGTAGTCAAAAGAAAGGTGTACTTCCTTCCACTTGAAAATTTCAATGTGAAAGTCCACAATTGCTGGCTTTTATGATGACGATGCTAATTTATTACTTCACATGTGTCACTTCCATATAATGAAAATAATTGGCTGGGAAATTATATTTGCATTCTCAATATTTTTGTACAATGGGAGTGTCAGCATAATTAGGCATTAACTACAGTACAAGTCAATATTTTTTCCCCTCTTCGTTGGCTCCATCTTTTTCTTGATGATTCAGAAAAAGATATTTAAATCAAACCTTCCAATGGAAACATCACTATAGTGTGCCATTTAAGGTAATTGCTTAAAAGATGAGAAGGTAAAAATCACATATGTGGCCAAAGCCTTCCTGCCAAGCTCTTATGGAAGCCAATGGGTTTAGTGCTTTATGTTCCAACTATTTGTTACACTCTTGAATATGCCTTTCGTGTTCATTTTCCTTTCAATTTCTGTTGTATTAGACTTTGGCAGGCTGAACTACCCAAGAGGGGCAGCTCTTGATCACAGTCACTGATCATTGGAACAAGCAAACACCAATCCATTTTGGTAGACACAATTTTCCAACATTCAAAAAACAGTTTACCAATTAAAGTACTTACAAACTGAGCTCTCAATTATGAAGAAAAGAACATGTTAAAGGTTATAAATTGTTTTATCATCCCACCAAGGAATGACTAAATTAGAGTCCACTTTCTTAAAAACAAACAAAAAAGGAAAAAAACAAGTGTCAAATCATTTTTTCTTTGAGTTTATATGGCAAATAATGTTTAAATATCTCTTTGCAATTCACAGTTCACCCACCTGCTTTCACACAGAAAATACTACGGCAGGTAGGATTAAGGTACACTAATGTTTGGAAACCTCACCTTTTATAATTGTTCCTTCAGTATTCAAAGTTGCATGCTTAAAGTAAGACATTGCTAAGTGGACATGGCCTGGGATATTCCATTGTCTGATACTGTTAAAAAAAAATTTGACACAGGTGAAATCTCTGTCCTTGGAAATCTTTAAAAATAGCAAAAGCAGGTCTCCATTCTGGTGTATCCCTGTCCTTGGTATATCAGGCAGAGTTACTCTAGAAGAGGGAAATTGGACTCGATTTGTGACTGGTCCTGATATATTTTCCTAGGTGTCTAAGCTTCACACATGTAGAAAAAATGTAAACAGATAAATACATATACTATTCCCATCTCTCAAAGACTCGAGTTTTGTTCTCATTTTTCTTTTAAGATTAGAGGCAGGGGGGTATGCCCTAAAGTGCTACCTGGGAAGCCTCTGGTCTGAAGACAATCTTTTAAATAGTGGGATGATCTTAACATTTATTCGTGTGAGAAGGAGTTTCATATCACTAAAAGTTCTCTTCGAATGTTTTCCGATTTTATCTACTGTCCAGCTAAAACTTTACTTAGAAAATGCCTCAAAATAAGAGAAAATTACAGTGAAGATTTAAAATTTTTTTATTACTGTAGCAGGATTTAGAGTTAACTTCATAAACAAATATATATAATATATATATATATATATATATATATATATATATATATATATATATATATATATATACACACATATTTATACTCGCTAGAGAAAAATGCATCTATAAAACACTAAGAATTATTGGTGACAGCTGATGTCTACATGATTATACATTATCCCTTGTCCCTATCCTCCAAAATGTTGTAGAATATGATTCTGTGCTATATGTGTTTTAAACTAAGCACTTTGAAGTGACTTCTCCATTCATCCTTTCATGTGTTACTGCATATATTGGTGTCCACGTACTTCAGACTATGACAAGTGGCTAGATGTGTACCCAGTCAACCCTTAACATGCTTTGAGCTGTGTAGGACCACGTAGATATAATTTTTTTTCAATAAATACTTTAAATGTATTTTCTATTCTGTATAATTTTCTTAATAACATTTTCTATTCTCTAGCTCACTTTATTGTAGGAATAGAATATATAATACATGTAACATACAAAACATGTTTTAATTGACTGTTTATGTTATTGGTAAGGCTTCCAGCCAACAGTAGACTATTAGTAGATAAGTTTTGGCAGAGTCAAAGGTATATGTAGATTTTTGACTGAGTTGGGGTCAGTGCCCCTAACCCCTATATTGTTCAAGGGTCAACTGTACAAATACAGGCAAATTCTATATTTGAGATGAGTGGCAGAGAAGTACATGATCATAGACTTCATTATGGCTGAAGTCGGAGACAGAAAAGCTAGGTTCAAGCTCAGCCTCTGTACCTCTTAGCTATGCTGTGCAACCTTGGGTGCATTCTTTACCTCTCTGAGTCTCTTTTTTTAATATATGAAATAAGGGAAACAGTATGTGGCCTGACAATGACCAGGGCCATTACTATTATCAATGTCTATGAAAGAGTACTCTTATTTGTAAATGATCATATAGATGCAAGAGATTACAATGACATCCTATGAATAGTAAGAATTTGTTACGTATTTGTTTGGGGAAATGGGAACTTTCAAAAATTTTTTTCCTTTTTTTATTAAAATTTATTGGGGTTACAATAGTCAACAAAACTACATAGATTTCAAGTGTACAATTTTATAATACATCATCTATGTATCTCATTCTGTGCTCACCACCCAGAGTCAGTTCTCCTTCCATCACCATATATTTGGCCTCCTTTACCCTCTTCTACCACTACCCCCCTTCCCTCTGGTAACCACTAAATTGTTGTCTGTGTCTATGAGTTTTTGTTTCTTTATTTGCTTGTCTTGTTCCTTTGTTGCTTTTAGTTTTATATCCCACATATGAAAGAAGTCATATTGTTCTCGACTTTTTCTGTTTGACTTACTTTACTTAGCATTATAATCTCAAGATCCATCCATGTTGTCACAAATGGCAATATTTCATCTAATTCTTGATGGTTTCTTTTCCCTTTATAATTGTATACAAAATATTTCTAGTACTGGATTTTCACATCTATTAAAAAGAACAAGTTATTTTACCTTACATGGAAAAATGGACAATTTTTACAAAGCACTTTTCCCTCTATCTCCTATTACATTTTCTTCTGTTTGACCTTTCTTAATTCAAGTGACGAAATAGTTTGATTGCCTCCCATTTGGCTCTGTGGGGCATAATAAACTACTTTCCAGAGTTTTGGAGGGGGAAAATATCATCCAGTTATGTCAGTGAGCGGGGAAGGATGCATGCCATACATTCTCCCAGCCCTCAGTTAACACCTGGAGAGCTTCCTGAAACACATAAGTATTTACATAGTATTGCCTCTGTTTTCATGGAATGGTGCCTCTCATTGGATGAGTTTTATTAAATGAAGCTATAGAAATCTATAAAAGCAAATTATACTCCCATTTTAACTAGTAATGGGAATTCTGTATAATCTCAAAATAACTCACATTATAAAACCAGTTTAAACCTTTGTTGAAAGCCTTGTTAAGCTTTTAAAATTTGAATTGTTGTTTATATGTTTTGCTCTGTGGGGTATAAAACCTCTTTGGAAATTGATTCTGAGAACTCTCCATTAAGAGAACTCTGAAAGTTTAGAGGAACTACGGGTCACCTCAGCTTCTAGAATGAATAATTGTAAATGTAGGACAAGCATTTGATAAGAGCATATAAGAGTGAGCTTTTCTGATAGAAAATAAAGAGTAAAAGTTCCAATTTTTTGGTTAAGAAAAAAATATGCCTTTATGTTTTTCACACAAGTAGATGAGTCAAAAGGAATGTGTCCTAATTGATAAGGAAGTTAGAAAGCCAGACCAAGATCAACTCTATCAGGAAACAAGTGGCACATTTAAGACACTACAGGACTTGAGTTAATGCTTATAGGAATTGCCTATTAGGACGAGTTCCAGAGACAAAGACTGAAACGTACTCAAGTTGTACTCACAAATGAGTTCCACAATTCTGCTTTTCAGTTCCTTGGTTGATCTTCTGCCCTGAAAGTAATATAGTTTTAGTACTACCTATTCTGGCTTCTGGACACTGCTTCTCAGAGCACAAAGCAAGCTCACCACCCAGTAGCTGCTTTCTAGCATTGACCTTGTCGGACGACCGGCTAGTTTTATTCTGCCCCCTCATTCCTCAAGCCATCTTCAACAGATCATTCTTTATTTGATGGTTATGTATTAGTCTAGCAGAAATACACAAAAACCACAGCAGTCAGAAGTAGGAAACAATCTTCCAGCAGGGCTACCGATTATCAAAGGACATGATGTTCTTGGGGTTTCCTGAGAAAAGCCTCTCTCCCAGAAAATAATTCAGGTCTAAAAAAGAAATACTATAGGCAAATCTATGAATAAAACTAGAATGTGGTTAAACGGTGAATGACAATTATTAAGAATTTGTATGAAAGTTGCCAAGTTGTATTGGAGTGTTCATTACTTTAAAAGACCCTTCAATGTATAGACTTTAAAAATATATATGCTTTTTAAAATATATTTTTGAATATTATTACTGCTTTAAGAAATATTGGGAAAGGATGTTAACCCCTTCCTCCAAGCAGGTTACTATGCCTGTGAGGCAGGATAAGTAGCCTAGGAAATTGACCACCCCCTCCAGGATACAACTTGAGGTGCCTCAGTGGTTATACAAATAACAAGTGACTGTATCCAATACCTGCAGCTACTGGAGAAAAACAAACCAGCATCATACAGGTCAGCTAATCCCTATGATCAGGACCTGACCTTTAATTATAATGTCATTTACATTGCGGTTACTACAACTTCCATCATGCATCGGGAGCCACTGAGAGTCCTGGAGGAACCAAATAAGGAAGAAAAAGAGGGACGCTGAGGATCATACCTACTGGGACGAAACTGATGAGGCACATCAATGGGACGTCACCAATTCCAGCCCTGAAGGGGATAAATACCTATGCTAGGACTTTCTCAGCATGACTTACTCTCTGAGTTCACCCACACTCCCCTTTCAAGTGTGTATTATGTTCGTTTTGGTAAACTTCTTGTGCTTTCTTGCATCTGTCTTGCTCTTGAATTCTTTCTCATAGGGAGACAAGAATTTGGTCACCACTGCTCTGGGCTGAGTCCTCTGTTGGACATCCCTGTGAGCCTCTGGCTATGGCTGGGCTAAAATTAAGGCAACAGACTTACCTGGGGATAGTGTATTCTGTTGGCCAACACTTAAGACGAAACAACTATAATCTCTCGAGTGCTGAGTTTATTAACAACAGTCATATTAAAGCCTACTGAGACACAGCGAAATGTTTGATACAAGACAGTCTAAGTGATAGAATTCCACTATGTGCTACCAACCTCTCCCATCAAAAGGTGTGACTGTGAGATTGGAAAAGACTTCAGAAGACAGTTTTCTAAAGTTCTTCCCAATAAGGATTTGCAACAGGAGTCAGCAAACTATGGCCCGAGTGAAAAATCTGTCTAGTATTGTCTCTACTTTTGCACTACAATGACAGAGCTGAGAAGGAAGACCATATGGCCTGAAGGCCTAAAATATTTATTATTTTGAACTTAAAAAAAGTTTTCCAATCCCTCATTTAGAAGATGGAGGAAAAAAGCCAGTCTTAAGCAAATTAAAATAGTGCTGGTGATTCAAAAATGGTTTGCTGACTCTGTAATTTAGTAAGGCCCAAGTGC
Source organism: Rhinolophus sinicus (assembly GCF_057876585.1). Lineage (NCBI taxonomy): Eukaryota > Metazoa > Chordata > Mammalia > Chiroptera > Rhinolophidae > Rhinolophus > Rhinolophus sinicus. The sequence continues at coordinate 33,982,551 of NC_142506.1, forward strand.
ATGTGATGGGACAATTTTGCCCCAAAGGCTCTGACCCATGTAGGTCACTTGTAAGCCTAAGCTATGACACCTCAATTCAGATTTGTGTATCTTGGTATGCCAACCTGATTTCCTTAAAATGTTCATGCACTAAATATGCTATGGGTCCTTCCATGCCAGATCATGACCTGGTTAATAATAGGGAGGCACTGAGACAGAAATTATTTGTGCCTCATAGGTACCCTGTAGTAAGGTGGTAAAACAGGCTGTATATAAACTGAAGTCCTTCTTCCTGGGTTCAGGAATAGAGAATAAATGAGACAAGATGCTAACTACAATAATTCCCAATAAACCTCAGTGCTTTGGCACAATGTTCTCAGATCCCACCTTGAAAGGCAGTTGTCTTATTTGGATTAGTAATAGTAGAATAGAAGTTGGGACATTGTTCTTAACATGTATTGGGCTACAACCAACACTGAAGCCAAACATCACTATGATCTGAAACCATAAGGCATTATATAATAAATATTGCCCCACAACTGTAGGCAAGGTCTCACCATCTTAGGAACATGGAATATTCCATTCTACTTGTTACAGCCAGTCTTTTTCTTTTAAACGATTTACTTTCTCTTATGTGGAAAAATAATAATAAAACAAGTTAAGAAGGACCCCTTCTAAAGAGAGACAAAGGAAAGAGGTGAGTCAGAGCCTACTCATGTTCATTCACAAGGTGGCAGGATGTGATTGTCCTAATATCCAAGGGCTATCTCTGCTGAGGCTCATATATATAATGTATTCCCTACATACAGATGATTCTGAAGTCTGATGTTCATAATGGAATTCTACACAGGAGAAAGCAAACAAATGTAAAAGACAGCCCTTTCTTAAAAAAACAAAAACAACACAAAAACAAAAAAAACCAATAAACCCACAAGTTCTAATAAAACCCCAAAGAGCTCCCAGGTGTGCTGTAGAAATTATGTGAATGGTGGAACTACAAGGGGCTCCAGACCAAGAATACACTGAGATAAATAAAATTTAAACGAATTTTGTGATGTGCTTGACAGACTAATGCAAATATCTAGGCACTGACAGAAAAACACAGGATGCATAAAAGCCCAGCAGTGATGACTGAGACAATAACCTCTGATTAGTACATCTATACTGCAAGGAACATTAACAATATAAGGCCGCTCTGGAGACATAGTCCAGACACGATTATGCTGAATGAATATTTCAGGGCTATTATTTTTATAACTAGAGCTGCAGATGAGTACAAAACTGTTCTCACTCTAGCAGTGTCACCATAGCTAAATTAACATTATGAAGAGGCAATGGGTTGGTGAAATAAAAATGCCTAAGAAAACCATTTACCCCGATAACATAAAGAAGTTTCTCTCACATTTCTAAAATACTCCTTTTTTTCTTCCCTTCCCTTCCCTTCCCTTCCCTTCCCTTCCCTTCCCTTCCCTTCCCTTCCCTTCCCTTCCCTTCCCTTCCCTTCCCTTCCCTTCCCTTCCCTTCCCTTCCCTTCCCTTCCCTTCCCTTCCCTTCCCTTCCCTTCCCTTCCCTTCCCTTCCCTTCCCTTCCCTTCCCTTCTTTTCTTTTCTTTTCTTTTTTTTTCAGAGTGAAACATGAACCTAATGTGGGTTGGGGAGTTGGCAAGAACTTCACTACTAAAAGAAGCTAGAATTTTTTTATATTTACGTAAGTAAAGAGAAATTTTGTTCCTCGGCATGGCAACACAAGAAATTCTGACAAAATATCGTACATATTCATTTAAAATTCTTCTGTTTTAGAGTTGGCTAGAGTTAGGATAAACGGATGTATTTAGAGTGATCAGACATTCCATCCTTCATTTAATAAAGCCTATTTAAAATATTGCCTTTATTAATGGCTACCAGAACACAGCAGTGTTCATAATGCCTGTAATTCAATTGCCAGTAGTTTGTTCAATAAATCAGGAAAAGGTTAAAATATTTTTCATGCTAGATAGAACATATCAATCTATTTTATTTGATTACCTTGTGTAATGAGGCTTTCTCCAGGCCAGATTACCTTACTTATTATAATTATGCCAGATCATATTTTTGCTTAAAATGGAAAAGATGAAAAAATGCTAGCAATCCAGTTAAAACTATTCTAGGTTGTTTTTCTTCCTTTGTACATTTCAGGACATGAGAAATGACATCCTGCTCTCTTTCCAAGAGTAAAGAAAGTAACATTGTTCCCATGAAAAGCAGATTAGACAAATGGCATCTGGACAACACTTATTTTATTCACTGATTTGAAAATTGAATAAAATCATTTATAGTATTTTTTAAATTCCAAAGTTAAATTCCACTCAGATAAGTAAAATCTTAAAAATCACTAGAGCACAATAATATCCTCCTATATGTGGTGACATTTCCTTGTTAGTGAATGTAAGTTGAATTCAAGAACTCATAGTTTTATAAAATAATTTCATCAATAAAGAATAACACAAAGGCATTTTCTGTTACCTTCCCACCACCTCTCTTTCTAGAATAATCTATTCTCTGGTCATAAGAGAAATGTCCTTCTCCAAATCCTTCTGGGGATCACTCTCTACTTAGGCTAAGTTCCAATAGCCCCCGGCCTCCATGTGAAGTCTGCTCCAGGAAGTCAGCTGTGGTTATGAGCAGGATGGCATTTCTATATCCTGCTCTTCCAAGATGTTCCTCCAAATTGAAATAAGGTCAGTCTAACCATTAACAGCCCCACAAACCTCATGCAGGGTAAAATAGCCTTCAGTCTTCCTTAAATTATAAAGCAGAACACAGAATGAAGGTGGTAGTTTTAGGGCAATAAAGCAAGAAAGAGAAATGGTCATTCTAATGATGACCATTAGAAGTGGAGGCACAATTTTTGTGAGACTTCAAGACAGTACCTTGAAAAATATGAAGATATTGTTCCCACTGGAATGGCCAGAAATAAAAAGTCTAATAATACAATGTATTGGGAAAGATGGGGAGCAATGAGGACTCTGATATGTTGCTAGTGGGAATGTAAATTGGTACAATCTTATCACTGGGTTGTGCCACCATATTACTAGCTAATCCTTAGACTTCTATAAGCTTTCTTGTCGTCTCTCATTCTCCACTGCATCCCCTGATGAAAGAGGATGAACTTGTCAGGAAATGGCAAAAATTCCATAGTGAGCTAATCCTGCCAGCAAGGATCAGATAAGAGACTCAAGGACCACAGCTAAGAAACCACTTTGCACTGGAAGATCCATGATGGTGCCCTAATCCCCTTCCCAAGTGACCTTTTGATGAACTTTCCTCCATTAGCATACTAAAAATCATGTCCAGGGGTGGAGACTTAACACTAAAATGAGTCATGCAATGTATAGCCAGGCATATTCCAAGTAGAACATGTTCCAAGTTTAGAAACTACACATGTTCCATCACAACTCACAGAACTCTCTACCTTTTTCTTGGAAATCCCCACTCCTGAACCTACCTACCTTCCACCAATCCTTTAAGACTCTCCTAATTTCCTCAAATCAGAGAGAAAGTATCTGTAGAGTGGAAGTTAGTCCTTCTCCATTCTTTGATCAAAGAATTAAGTTTCTGCTTTGCTTTACCAAATATAGTCTCATTCTATTGGTGTGAACAACACTGGGCAAAAAGGACCTTATTTTGGGATCCCTGACCCATAAGCATTGGTGATAGTCTCCTACTTCATTGGTAGTTTCTAACAAACAATAAGCACAAACAATATACATATAAATAATTCTCAAGTTCATGTGCCAATGCGAAGAAAAAGAATCAGTGGAAAGAATTTTATAATTAGGAACGTTTTACAACTTGTCAAAATATGTGAAGTAGTATATTTTTAAACATGACAAAAATGAATATACTTCCTTTATGGGACTTTCTGGCCTGAATTGTTAAGGACATGATCGAACAACCCCAGGAATGACTTCTATTCTAGTTGATTCCAAAATATAGTGAAAAACTCAGTATTCCCTGTTTGAATTATTTTACTTTGTAACTGCAACCAAAATACTTATAGACCTTTTTAAGAAAAAGTTTCTTTTCTTGGAAAGAGTGTTTTAGACATAATAAAGATGCACACAAGTTGCGAAACTTATACAAAAACCACAAATAGCCTCATATTTCACAACAATTAAGGAAGGTGAACAATTATTGTAATAACATTTCATAATTATAAAGTCAGGGTTGCTGGTAATCTAAATAAAATTTTGAAAATTAGTTGGGAATATGTTTTATCATATAATTTTTAATCACTTTACTTTTATGTTTTTCTATGAATATATTAATAAAAGTAGACTGTAAATAAAGACATATTTACTAAGAAAAGGATAATAAATGCTAATGTTAATTTTATTTCCACAAAAGTTTAGCTATTTGAGTCCATCAAAATAGCCTTTATAGAACTTTCACTGTTGAATAGATTCTTAAAGGGAAGAAAGAATACACTCAGCACAACAAAAAGAAGGAATAATAATTTTCTACATAATGTTTTTCTCCATAACTTAAGCTATATAAGTATAACCAACTTTACTCTTAAACGCTACTAAATAAGAATGTACTGGAATTAAGGAAGGTCCAAGATGGCAGATTAGATAAATGCTTTGTCTGCTGCCTCCCAGGATCATATCAAAATTTCAACTAAATTGTAGAAAAATCAACTTACAATTTCTTCTAAATTGTAGAAGAATCATCTGAAAATTAGGTGAACAGAACTCCTATAACTAAGGATATAAAGAAGAGGCCATATCAAGACTGGTAGGGCGGGCAGAGACACAGAAAGGGCTGATCCCACACCTACACATGGTGGTTAAAAATCAGAAGAATATCCCTTTGAAGAGCAAGGAGTCCCAATCCAACACCAGACTCCCCATGGCAGGATTCCAGTGCCTGGAAGAGAAGTCCCCACAACTTATGTCTGTGAAAATCAGTGGAGATTGTGGTGGCTGAGTGAGATGGAGGGCTGCTGGCGTCCCAGGCATCCTTCTTAAAAAGCCCATGTACAGAGTTACAGGATGATGGACTCACTCACTCTGAGCTCCAGTGCTGGGGCAGCAGTTGGAAAGGTGCCAGGGATATACAGGGATGAACTGAACTGAATTGTCTGGCTTCAGTGAGAGGGCTGGAGGGACAGCTTTCTTCCAGACAGAAGCGCTGGCAGAAGCCACTGTCCTTGCATTGAGCCCTCCCCCAACCCAGTGAGCATTCACAGGCAGCCACCATATCTAAGTCTGCATCAACCTGACTAATACTGTTCGCGTCTTCCTAATGATTCCCTGAGACCCTGCCTCAACCAATTTTTGGGCCCTCCCAAGTTGCTTCCAGTGGCTTTTTGATACAAATGGCCTGTTTTGGCTCATGCTACAGACTTTCTTAAAACCTCTCAAAGATTCAGTAATCCCAAACCAGCAGCATCTACCTCTTGCTAAGGAACCCCAAACCTGGCACTGATTGCATCCGGCTTCAGTTCACAAGTCAGCATCTCCCAGGCACTTCCAAGCCCAGTACAGGTGGCAACCATCTGCAGATCATGTTGTATCTCATAGAAAGTGGCCCCTGGCAGGGCATAGGCAATGGCTGCACCAGAGACACTTCCAAACCCAGAAGCAACATAACCAGTAGCCAGCTTCAGACCACATCAGAGCACCACCAAACCACCTCCACAAACAACATATCCAGAGGGCAGACTGGGCAGGCACCAGAGACACTCAAGTGCATCCTGCTCTGTAGGGTCTGCCCCTGCACAACAGTTCCTCCACTGTAGTCACAGCCAGTCCTTACAACCAATTGGTCAATCCCTCCCATTGACATGGAAACAGCAACCAAGGGTCAACTACAACAGGAAGGCACACAATGCACACAAGGGACATACCTGGAGCACCCATCTCAGGTGACCAGGGAGACTGTGCCACTGGGCCTCACAGGATACCTACCACATAAGCCCACTCTGTCAAGACCGGGAGACATAGTCTATCTAATATATAGAAATAAACATAGAGAAGCAGCCAAAATGAACAGACAAAAAAAAAAAAAAAAAAAAGTTCCAAATGAGAGATAAGAACAAAGCTACAGAAAAGGTACTAAACAAAATGGAGATAAGCAATCTACCACATGCAGAGTTCAAAACACTGATGTTCAATGATCTCAGTGAGAATTTCAACAAAGAGATAGGAAACATAACAATGGAACAGAAAACATAAAAAAGAACCAGTCAGAAATGGAGAATACAATAACTGAAATAAAGAATGTGCTAGAAGGAATCAATAGATCAAGCAGAGGATTCACTCATTAATTTGGAAGACAGGTAGCAGAAAATACCCAACCAGAACATCAAAAAAAAAAAAAAAAAAAAAAAAATAAGAATTGAAAAAAACTGGGGATATTTTAAGGGGCTTCTGGAACAACATCAAATGTAACAACACTTGCATCATAGGGGTAGAGAAGGAGAAGACAGAGCAAGGAATTGCAAACCTATTTGAAGAAAATATGACAGAAAACTTCCCCCACCTGACAAAGAAAATAGACATAGAAGTCCAGGAAGTGCAGAGAGTCCCAAACAAGACTAACCCAAAGAAGCCCACACCAGGACACATCATAATTAATGGGCCATAATTAAAGACAAAGAGAGAATCTTAAAAACAGCAAGAGAAAAGCAGTTAGTTTCCTACAATGGAGCTCCCATAATACAGTCAGCTGATTTCTCAACAGAAACGTTGCAGACCAGAAGGGATTGGCATGGAATATACACAGTAATAAAAAGCAAGACCTACAACCAAGATTACTCCACCCAGCAAAGCTGTCATTTAGAATCAAAGGACATATAAAGAGCCTCTCAAACAGGGAAAAGCTAAAGAAGTTCATCACCACTAAACCAGTATTACAAGAACTGTTAAAGGGAATTCTTTAAGAAGAAAAAAAAGAGATAAGAAATATGAATGATAAAATGGCAATAACTTCATATCTATCAACAATTACTTTAAATGTAAATGGATTGAATGCTCCAATGACAGGACATAAGGTCGCTGAAAAGATAAGAAAAGAATACCCTTACATATGCTGTCTACAACAAACTCACTTCAGATCAAAAGACACACAGACTGAAAGTAAAGAGATAGAAAAAGATATTTCATGAAAAAAGGAAATTTTTTAAAAATCTGGAGTAGCAATACTTATCCTGGACAAAATAGACTTTAAAACAAAGGCTATAGCAAGAGACAAAGAAAGACCCAGTAATCCCACTTCTGGGTATTTACCCGAAGAAACCCCAAACACTGATTCAAACATATGTATCTATATGTTCATTGCAGCATTATTTATAGTAGCCAAGATATGGAAGCAACATAAATGTCCATCAATAGATGAACAGATAAAAAGAAGTGGTACATATATACAATGAAACATTACTCAGACATAAAAAAAGAATGAAATCTTGCCATCTGCAACAAAATGGATGGACCTAGAAGGTATTATGCTGAGTAAAGTGTCAGACTGAGCAAAACAAATACCATATGATTTCATCAATAAAGAAATTATTGTATGAAAATAACAATAAAAATATTTTATGATTTTTATCATATACATTAAGGATCAGCAAATTTTTTCTGCAAAGGGTCTGATATTTAATATTTTAGGTTTTGCAGGTGACATACAATCTTTGTCTCAAAGTCAGTTAAAAATGTAAAAATCATTCTTAGCTTGAGGTCTGTACATAAACAGGTAGCCAACTGGATTTGGTACACAGGCTATAACTTAATTATCCCTTGTATAGATAGCTAATAACCACAACAGTACCATAAAAATACTAGCAGAGTTTTCTTATTTATGTATTTCTTATTATATTAATTTCAGGTGTACAACATAATTTGACATCTGTATACACTGCAAAGTGATCATCCCCAGTCTAGTTATCATCCGTCACCATACAATGACTCCCCTCCACGCCTTTCACTTTTATTTTAAAAGTTCAAATATTTTATTTTTAAAATCACAAAAATAAGTCCACCCCAAGTAGAAGTTCTTTTACTGTGTGGTATCACCCATGCTGATGCAAAAGGCATACCTTGGGACTCAGTTCTCATCAATATGAAGGGGAGTATCTTTCCCTTTTCTCCCTTCCTGATTACTCTCTGAAGTCCACTAATCCCTCAAGGATTAGATCCTGAGCTTTCCTCATGACTAACATGTCATAGCCATTTATCCCTTTTCTAACTCCTTTACATTTACTGTATTAAGCATTTGCACTACTCTTATCCTGTCAATGATAGAGTCTTTCACAAAAGCAAGATACTTTTAGGAAATAATTTAGAACCTCATTATATATTGCTTGCTATACTAAATTTCTTATGTGTGTGTTTAAAGTTAAATTTTAAGTAAAATGCAAGGTCCTTATGGCCAAATACTGTAATTTCTTTTTTCCCCCAGCTTTCCTTCCTTCTTCCCTCTGCCCATCTTCCCTTCCCTTCACTCCCTCCATTCTTCCCCTCCATACCTCCTTTATTTCCCTCCCTTCCTCCTTCCTTCCTTCTTTCCTTCCTTTCTTCCTTCCTTCTTTCCTTCCTTCCTATAAATTAGAAAGTATTCCACATCCTTAGAAATGCCTAGATAAGTTATTACATTAGTTTCAAGGATAGGGAGATTATGTTTAATCAGGGTTTGGAGAGTTAATCAGAGAATGTTCTATGGGAAAGAAGGCATTTGATTTCATCCTTGAAGAACATGCAGAGATGGGAAGGAAGGGAATTCAAGGAAAAGAAACCGTATGATTAATGACACACAAAAATGGCTAGTGTGTGATGTGTAAAGTGCTCCTCACTTTTGTCAGACTAGAGGACATGGAGGAGAATAGTGAGAAATCATGGCATGGGGGACCATAAGGGCCAAGAAGCTAAGGAGTTTGAACTAGATTGTATTAGTGCTGGAAAACAACTGAATTCGCTTGGGGGCAGAGAGTGTATTGGATTTGAGCTGGGCTTCGGGAAGATTAACTTGATACGGTGGGTATCATGCAAAGCCTGAACTAGAGAAACAACAGAGAGCCTTGAGATGAAGGATGCATCTAAAGTGATAGAATATGGAATCAATAGCACTTTACTGTTTATTAGATGTGGGGCACAAAGAAGAGAATGAAGGGAAAATGTCAGCAACATTTTGATATATGGCGGTGGGGAGGATGATGATGTTATTAATAGAAATAATGACTAGAGAAGGAGGAACAAATGAACAAATGCAGTGAGCAGCCGACGGCAGCTCTTGGCTACCGGCCACTCACGATGGTTACCAGCCACTCACACTGGCTGCTGCCCACTGACTCTGGCCACTGGCTGCTCAAGACAGCACACAGCAGCCCACAGCAGCACACAACAGCCCGTGGCAGCCCACGGCAGCACACACCAACTTCCAGCTGCTCACGCAGTCCAGCTCCAGGGAGAGCTGTTTTTCACAATCTTAGCTGTAGAGGGCACAGCTCACTGGCTCATGTGGGAATCGAACCGGTGACCTCCGTGTTAGGAGCACGGCACTCCAATCACCCAAACTAGGGTCAGTTCTAGTTTCTTATTTGAAGAGAGTAGGGAAAATGAAGGCCTGAAAAACTCAGATGTGGTAACAATTCTATGCTTGTACTTTAAGTGTTTTGGTGAGTATTTGTTGGAGAGGGCAGGATATATGTCTTTGTGATTTATAAGATAGAACATTCTCTTTAAAATGAAATAAAAACTTTTGTCAAGTAAATGTTTACTGATGTTCCTGTTCTTTCAATTTTTCTTTTCATTATAAAAATAATATTTTTATTTCATGAAAATTAATACAATACAGTTATATAACTCACTGTATCCACCTAATCCTAGTTTTCTCTCAGAGATAACCATGGTTAATGGTAGATGAAGTTCCTTTCAGACTTCAGGTCAGCAAACATAAACTCTCTCTTTGTCTCTCCATGTCCTCCTCCAGAAGTGTCCCTTGAAAACCTCCCACTCTCTCCCTGACTGCCAGCTGCATATTGATGCTCAAGGCCATATTAAAAGCCATGTTGCTGAAAAGTCTATCAACCTGGATCTCTGAATGACTATGTGGAGCAGAGCCCTCCTGCAGACTAGATGTTAAGTGAACGAAAAAAATTTCTATTATGTTAAACCACTGAAATTTTACAGCTTATTTGTTTCAGCAGTTATCATACCTTATTTAGAACAGAGACTCTCTGTGTTGTGACTGTAGTAAATTGGATATTGACTATTTTCTAACTTTAAATAAATCTATAGAGAAGTCTAAGACAATCTGATTTGTCGTCCCTGGTTTGTGACTTGCTTGTTATATTCACTTAAAGTTAAACTCAGCCACCGCAGAAATAATTATGCTCATGACAATGCTTCTATCAATATGCTAATCATAAGAATACAGAATAAATCCTTTAAAACTATTCAATCTCTGGGAATTTTAAAATCAAGTCATCTCTGATTTCACCCATATATTTTAGTAGGCTACTATGAATTTCAAAAACTTATAGAGAAATAAACATTCTTTCTTTAGATGTATAAAAATTCAGTTGTTGACTAAATTTCAAGCCTGATCCATTGAAGTTTAATTGCAATGTATTTTTTCTTGGAGTACAGTAGATTATTGAGAATAAACATGCTGCAAAACAGTTCTTTGGGTATTTTGTTTTTATAGGGTCCAAGATGTATAGAATCTAAAAGTTCCTCCTTAAAAATAATCCAGTTATTCTTCTTGCATCAGGATGAAGTACAAACTTGTAAACATGATTTATATGTTCTTGTTCACCTCTCTACTCTATGCTCCTACCATGATGTATCTTATAGTTTATGCACCAGTCACTCCAGTGTCTTCAGTGTGCTGTGCTCTCTTCACCTCCAGCCTCTGCACATACAGTTCTTGCTATGAAGTGCTTACCACCTGCCGGCTAAATCCTCTTCCTTAGCTTACTTGTATTCAGTCTTCAAGTCTCCACTTAGATGTCATTTCTTCCATGAATCCTATGGTGATTGCTCCCCAAGGCCAGGTTAGGGGAGGTTCCTGTCTCTGCCATCATACTTTATTCTTTATCAGAACACTTTATAATCGAAGTTCAGTCATTGGTGTCCTTCTTTAGGTTGCAGCTTCCAAGAAGTCAGGGTTAATCATGTTAATGACACTAAACCTAATGCCTAACACTGTGCATGAGATATAGTAGGTGGTCAGAAATGTTAATTGAATGTTGCTGAATCTAGAATAACTCTTATCTGATGTTCTAGCCCACCACAACATATAGAGGCTGATGTTAGTGACCCACCAACCAAAGGACATTTATCTGGAATTATCTTATTTCCCAGGATCCGGTGAGACCAAAAGAACTGAAGTGGTGAAAGAATTGGACATAAAGTGTGGTTTTCCTTTGTACAGTAAACAACTATATTTAGTGACCAAATTCCTGACCCTGAACTCATTACTCTTCAGCTCTAACTGAAATTGGGTAGTAGAGACTCACTGAAAAATGATTCAAAAAGATATAAATACAATTCAGAAAACAAATAAACCTATTTGATTTTAATAATTTTAAAAATTTTATTTATTTTTTGTTTATTTATTTATTTATTTTATTAGTTTCAGGTGCACAAGACAAAGTAATACTTAGATGTTTATCATTTATATCCCTGACACTGTGTGAACCCCCCTCCCCCCATCCACTATCCCTCTGACATCGCACAGAGCCATTACATTTCCACTGTCTCTATTCCTAATGCTGTACTCCACTTCTTGTAAGTATATATATATATATATGTATATATATATATATATATATACATATATATATATATATATATATATATATATATATAAATAAATAATTATAGTTGGCATTCATTATTGTTCAGCTTCAGGTGTATAGTGCAGTGATCAGGCAGGTTTGAATAATTTAAGCTTGCAAGATCTTTTCCTTCTAATCTGGAGATGCAGCAGCTGACGAGACCCCACTCCTTGGCCCAACTACTGCTGCTCCGCAGCACAACCACTGACTTGGGAATCCTCCTTGAACAACCATTGGATTTGATGCAGAGTGTTTTTGAGCTTGTATACTTTCTCCTCTCTGAAAGGTTGTTGTTGACATTAATATCCCTGTCCCCATCTTAAATGTGGTCTCATATTTCTAATCATGATCTTCTACTATCACCTTCTTGCTTCAAGCTTCACTTTTGTCTTATTATAGTCATTGTCAAACCAAGCAATCCTCCACATACCCAGCTCTGAGACCTCTGGCTGCTGCCATTCCGGCCACTATTATCAATGCTCCTGGCTGACTCAAGGCCTCAGGCCTTGGCTCTTAAACACCAGTGCTCCCAGGAGGGCTTAAGGCATCGAAGTATGCAAGTAGACTCCGTGGGGAGAGGGAATGTTGACCTATTACTACTTCTCTAGCATACATGAGTGTACCAGAATGAGAGAGCCTTTAAGAAAGTGGCAGTGTGGCAGTGGGGCTTTTTCTAAGGCCACAGATGGATGCAGAAAGAGAGACGCCCTTGGCTCCACACCACAGCACTGTCAGCTCACCAGTGCATTCTCCTCTATGGGGCTGGATGAAGAAGACTTTTCCAAGGGGGGTTTGCTAGGGTCAGCCTACCACAAACCATTGTTGAGTGTCTTCAGGACAAAAGACAGAATTTACACTGACAGCACATGTGCAAATGCCCAGCAATCTATGGCTGTTTTCTCACCTTGTGTGACTGATAATACTGGAAAGCACCGATTCCACCTTGTTCCTCTGCAGTCCAGAGCACCAAACGTAGAGTCCTCTTTGGACGCAGCCCTGAGAAAAATAATAAAATAAAATAAGTAATTCTTCAGTTGATTTTAATTTTTTTTAAAAATGGCAAGGTCCCTCATCTGCATTTGGAGGCAGGAGGGAACCAGAGAAATACATATTCATCTCTTGCTGGTGTGGCTGCCTGATTCAGAGTGTGGCTGACACAGCAAAGGAACACCCTTAGCCTTGGTCTCCAGGGCAGGTTAATGTGGTTGTACAAATGCTGCCTGCAGGCCAGGAAGTGAGAGCCTCTAATCATAGGTCTAACTAGACAACCTGCCCCACAAGACCCAATGGATGGCCAAGTTCAGTGGGATGTTAGATCTTGTACAGAAGACGCAGTTAGGAGGAACCTAGGCAGTTCACAGGGCCTTTCAGTGATTAACTGAAACCAAATCATTTGGCTTTACTTTAAGGTAAGACGCATAGGACATGGCTTCTTACTCTAAATCCACAAGTATAGCCAGCTGCTCATGCTATCCTCAGTAGAATAAAGACTGAGAAGCAGATGCAACGTTTATGTTTACTCATGGTCAGTTTCTTCTACATAGAAATACAAGGTCAGTCGCTTAAGGTCAATGAAAATTAATGGAAAGAAGACGACATTTTATTCACCTTGTTGCTGTATAAACAGCTCGGTGGCAATTTCATTGACTTGGGAAGTACAAATTTCTATCATGGAGTTATTAAAGTTACTGGTAGAGATGACATAGGTAGAAACATTTTTGAGAGACAATGTCTGCTTGGTAAAAGTAACTACAACGAAGCTGTGTTTTCCAAACTTTAAAAAATGGGACCACAATACACGAAAAGTCCCACTTCGTGACCAAGAGTTAAAACCTGTTCTGATTTGGACCTCATAATGTTGTTTCAGAGGAATAACACACAGAAATAACACAGGCAGAAAAACATAAAGCTGGGCCTACACCTTATTAAGAGGATCTATCCTCCTACCTCACCCCACGGGAGCGAAAGGGAAAGGCTTTGAGTAGCTCTGAGATGGACACACTGCAAATCGCAAGTATCATCACACAGGTGCTGCCACACAAGCAAGTGGCCTTCGAGGGAGCAGGCTGATCGACAGCAGCCTGGAGAATAAATGCGCCTGGAAAATGGAGCTCTGTCTTGCCTCCTTTGGCACCAACAAGTATTCTCATTTCATTAGCCTAGTGCTAAGGAGCTGAAAAGGATCTGTTTTCCATTAAATTGGATATTGTTGTGAAGCCACTTTATACTTGAGCATTTTAACATAATTAAAAAAGCACAGGTTTAAGATGCAGGCTGACTTGAATTCCAATTAAAGCCTGGATGAGCCATTTCCACATCCAGTTGCTCAGTAAATCCCATTGGTGTTTTCTTCTAAGTCTATCTAGAATCCGGCTTCTCCCGGCTGTGACTCTCGTCCAAGCCCCAACACTCTTTGGTCTGGATTGTTGCAGTCCTCCTGATTGCTCTCCCTGCTACAGTCCTCACCCCTCTGCAGGTGATGCTCCACACTGCAGCCAGTAGGACCCTAGTTGAACTTAAACCATGCCATTTCTCTGCTCAAAACCTTCAATAGCCAGAATGTAAGCTTCTGGAAGGCAGGGGGTCTGTGCTTTTTGACTTGCTGTGGTGCCCCCAGTGCGTAGACTGTTCAGCATACATTAGAAGCCCAATCAATAGGTACTGAATGAATAAATGAATCCAAAGCTTGGTGTCTCACTTAGAATAAAATTGAAAGCTCCCCACGACTTTCCTAGTCTCACCTCCTAAAACTCTTCAGCTAGTTCACTCCCAGGCAAGCTGTTCTAAGTTGAAAAAGGCAGACAGATCTGGCGAACCCTGCTTTCTTCAGGCACCTGCTGTGTAACCACTGGGAAATTGATCTACCTGAACTTCAGCCTTCAATTCTGAGAGGTGGAAAGAATACGGTATGCCTATTCCATAACTATTTCACAGGGTGGCTGTGAGGATTCAACGAGATGTGATAATGTATGCAAGACAATCCTGTGCTTAGCATGTAATAGACATTTGATGAATGAACTATAAAACTACATAATAAACTTCTAGGCACAGAGCACACACTTTTACTCCTAGAGAGAAGGGGCATCTGAGGACTCAGAGAGGAAGTTTTTCCAAAGGTATTCAAGTAAATATATTCATTTTCCATATAAATGCAATAGTTCATAAATCCACTTATTGCCCAGCTCTCTTTTATCAACAGTTCAGAAGAGAGTACCTACACTTAGAGATTTCTATTCCTGCAATAAATTTGATGAATATAAGTGTAGTAGCTGAGTTATAGAATAAATAATAACATATTAGCATATAAACTGAATGAGACGAGGCAGTAAGCATAGTGGTTAACACATGGATTTGGGGATTGAGAACTATTTCCACCTTGGTCAAGTTACATAATTTGTCGTTTGATATATAAGCACATTTTCATACTTTTTAAAAATAGGGGGCATGGTTAGACAAACATTAATTATTTTACAGAATTAATTGCTACTTATTTTTATAGGCAGAAACAGAAAATTACTTTGAAGAAAATTGTCCTTAGAAGAATCACCTAGTAGCTTTCTTTTTTATTTTTTATATATATTTTTATTGAATGTATTCTCTATGCTGTACTTTACATCCCCATGAGTATTTTTTAACTACCAATTTGTGTGTTTTTTTAAAGATTTTTATTAAAATATAGCTAACATACAATATTATATTAGTCTCCAGTGTACACCGTAGTCAATCAACACTTACAATTTATATACCTAAAGATGTGATCACCATGATAAGTCCAGCAACCATCGGACATGATACCAGGCTATCACAATATTATTGGCTATATTCCTTATGTTCTATATTACATCTCCCAGACTTAATTGTTTTATACCTGGAAAATCAAACCTCTTATTGCTCATCACTTTTCCCCACCCCCCCATTTTTAACTTTTCAATTACAGTTGACATTTGATACTGTTTTATATTAACTTCAGGTGTACAGCATAGTGGTTAGACAATAATATTATCTAAGAAGTGATCCGCCTGAGTAGTCTAGTACCCACCTTGTACTATATGTATAGTTATTACCGTATTACTGACTATATTCCCTATGCTTTACTTTACATCCCCATCACTATTTTGTAACTACCAATTTGTATTTCTTAATCTGTTCACCTTTCTCACCCTGTTCCCAACACCCCTTCCATCTATCACCCTGATTAATCTAGTACCATCTGCCACCATACGTAGTTATTACAATATTATTGACTATATTCCTTATGCTATACCCTACATCCCCATGACTACTGTATAACAACCAATTTGTACTTCTTAATCCCTTCTCCTTTTTCACCCACTTCCCAAGCCCCATCCCATCTGGCAACAATCAAAATATTCTTTGCATCCATAAGTTTCTTTCTGTTTCATTACTTCATTTTGTTCTTTAGATCCCACTTATAAGTGAACTTATGTGACATTTGTCTTTCTATGTCTGACTTACTACACTTAGCAATATCCATTAAACTTTTTTACTCAGCCAATCAACCCCTCCCCGCAGGCAACCATTAGTTTCTTCTCTGTGTCTATGAGTCTGTTTCTGTTTTGTTTGTTCATTTATTTTATTCTTTAGATTTCGCATGTAAGTGAGATCATAGGGTATTTGTTTTTCTCAGTCTGACTTATTTCACTTAGCATAATACCCTCTAGTCCGATCCATGTTGTTGCAAATGCTAAGATTCCATTCTTTTTTATGGCCAAGTAATATTCTATTGTGCATATATACTGCCTCTTCTTTATTCAGTTGTCTACTGATAGACACTTGGGTTGCTTCCAAATCTTGGCTATTGTAAATAGTGTTACAATAAACGTAGGGGGTCATACAAGGTCGAACAGTTATGTTCGTGAACTTGTTGCAGCGATGTTGCTAAACTTTTTTTGATATCAGAGGGATTAATTATTATGAATTTGTGCCCACTGGACAAACGGTTAACCAAGTTTACTATTTGGAAGTGCTGAAAACGCTGCATGAAAAAGTTAGATGACCTGAACTTTTTGCCAACAATTCATGGCTCTTGCATCACGACAATGCACCAGCTCACACGACACTGTCTGTGAGGGAGTTTTTAAGCCAGTAAACAAATATCTGTATTGGGATACCCTCCATACTCACCTGATGTGGCCCCTGATTACTTCTTTCTTTACCCAAAGATAAAGGAAATATTGAAAGGAAGACATTTTGATGACATTCAGGACATCAAGGGTAATATGAAGACAGCTCTGATGGCCATTCCAGAAAAAAGAGTTCCAGAATTGCTTTGAAGTGTGGATTAGGTGCTGGTGGTGGTGCATAGCTACCCAAGGGGAGTATTTGGAAGGTGACTATAGTGATTTTCAGCAATGAGGTGTGTAGCACTTTTTCTAGGATGAGTTTGTGAACTTAATTGTCCTACCTTGTATATATTTTTGAATTAGTGTTTTGGATTTCTTCAGATAAATACCCAGAAGTGGAATTGCTGGGTTATAAAGTAATCCTTAATTTTGTGAGGAACCTCCAAGCCGTTTTCCATAGTAGCTGCACTAATTTGCAATCCCACAACCATGCCCCTTTCTCCACATCCTCATCAACACTTGTTGTTTGCTGATTTATTGATGATAGACATCCTGACAGGTGTGAAGTGATTTTAATTTGCATTTCTCTGATGATTAGTGACATTGAGCATCATTTCATATGTCTATTGTGTATGTCCTTTTTGAGGAAATGTCTATTCAGGTTCTCTGCCCTTTTTTTAAATTGGGTTTTTCGTGTGTTTTTTTTTGGTGTTGAGTTGTGTGATTTCTTTATAAATTTTGGATATTAACTCCTTATCAGATGTATCATTGGCGAATGTCTTCTCCCATTCAATAGGCTGTCTTTTTGTTTTGTTAGTGGTTTCCTTTGCTGTGCAAAACCTTTTTAGTTTGATGTAGTTTCATTTGTTTATTTTTTCTTTTATTTCCAAAAGAGATACATCAGAAAAAATATTACCAAGAACAGGGTCAAGGAGTTTACTGCCAATGTTTTCTTCTAGGAGTTTTATGGTTTGGGGTCATATATTTAAGTCTTTAATCCATTTTGAGTTTATTCTTATATATGGTGTAAGAAGGTGGTTCAGTTTCATTTTATTCCATGTATTTGTCCAGTTTTTCCAACATCATTTTTTGAATAAACTGTCTTTACCCTACTATATATTCTTGCCTCTTTGGTCAAGATTAAATGACCATATAGGCGTGGGTTTATTTCTGGGTTCTCTATCCTGTTCATTCACCTATATGTCAGTTTTTATGCCAGTACCATGGTGTTCTGATTACTATGGCCTCATAGTATAGTTTGATATCAAGCAGCATGATACATCCAATTTTGTTCATTCTCAAGATGGATGTTTCTATTTGGGACTTTTGTAATTTCATATAAATTTAAAGATTATTTATTCAAGTTCTGTGATAAATTCCATTGGTATTTTTATAGGGCAGCACTGAATCTATAGATTGCTTTGGGCAGTATTGAGATTTTAATGATGTTAATTCTTCCTATTTATGAGTGTGGTATATACTTCCATTTATTTGTATCTTCTTCAATTTCTTTCTTCAGTGTCTTACAGTTTTCTGAGTACAGGTCTTTTACCGTCTTGGTTAAATTTATTCCTAGGGTGTTTTTTTTTTTTCCATACAATTGTAAATGGGATTGTTCTCTTAATTTCTTTCTGACAATTCATTATTGGTGTATAAAAATTCAACCAATTTCTGAATGTTAACTTTGTATCCTGCTACTTTACTTAATTCATTTATCAGTTCTAATAGTTTTTTGTGGAATCTTTTGGGTTCTCTCTATATAGTATCATGTCATCTGCAAATAATGAGAGTTTTACTTATTTTCCAATTTGAATGTTTTTTTAATTTTTATTTTTCTTGTCTGATTTCTGTGGCTAGGGCTTCCAATACTATGTTGAATAAAAGTGGTGGAAGTGGACATCCTTGTCTTCTTCCTGATCTTAAGGAGAATGCTTTTAGCTTTTCCAGGTTGAGTATGATGTTAGTTGTGGGTTTGTTATACATGGCCTTTATTATGTTAAGATATGTTTCCTCTATTATGACTTTGCTGAGAGTTTTTATCATAAATCTATGCTGGATTTTGTCAAATGCTTTTTCTGCATCTATTGATATGATCATATGATTTTTATCTTTCATTTTCTTTAACGTGGTGTATAACGTTAACTGATTTTCAGATATTGAACCAACCCTTTCTTTCATCCCAGGAATAAATCCCACTTGATCATGGTGTATGATCCTTTTAATGTATTGCTGAATATGGTTTGTTAACATTTTGTTGAGGATTTTTGTATCTATGTTCATCAGGGATATTGGCCTATAATTTTCATTTTTTGTAGTGTCTTTGTATGGTTTGGGAATCAGGGTAAGTGTGGCATCGTAAAATGAGTTTGGGAGCTTTCCCTTCTCTTGAATATTTTGAATAGTTTGAGAAGAATAGGTGTTAATTCTTCTTTGACTGTTTGGTAAAATTCACCTATGAAACCATACAGTACAGGACTTTTGTTTGCTGGGAGTTTTTTGATTATTGATTCAATTTCATTAGTAGTAATTAGTTTGTCCAGATTTTCTGTTTCTTCTTGATTCTGTCTTGGAAGTTTTTATGTTTCTAGGAATTCATCAATTTCTTCCAGATTGTCCAACTTTTTCACATATAATTGTTTGTAATATTTTCTCATAATCCATTGTATTTCTGTGGTGTCAGTTGCCACTTTTCCTCTTAAATTTCTGATTTTATTTATTTGGTTCCTCTCTCTTTTTTTCTTGATGAGTCTGGTTAAAGGAGTGTCAATTTTTTGAAAAATATCTTTTCAAATAATCAGCTCTTGGTTTCATTGATCTTTTGTGTTGTTTTCTTAGACTCTATTTCACTTATTTCTGCTCTGATCTTTATTATTTTTTTTCTTCTACTCACTTTGGGCTTTGTTTGCTGTTCTTTTTCTAGTTCCTTTAGGTGTAAAGTTAGATTATTAATTAGGGATTCGTCTTGTTTCTTGAAGTAGGCCTGTATTGCTATGAATTTCCTTCTTAGACTACTTTTGCTGTATCCCAAGATTTTTGCTCATAATGTTTTCATTTTTATTTGTCTCAAGGTATCTTTCGATTTTTCCTTGTTCTCATTGCTAGCCCATTAATTATTTAGTAGCGTGTTATTTAGCTTAATTTGTATGTTTTTCAATTTTTTTCTTGTAATTGATATTTAGCTTCATACTATTGTGGTCAGAAAAGACACTTGATATTATTTTAATCTTCTTAATTTTATTGAGACTTGCTTTGTTGCCTACCATATAGAGTATCTTGGAAAATGTTCCATATACACTTGAAAAGAGTGTATGTTCTGATGTTTTGGTGTGAAATACTCTAAAAATATCAATTAAGTCCATCTTGTCTAGTGTGTCATAAGGGCACTGTTTCCTTGTTGATTTCTGTCTGGAAGATTGCTCTATTGCTGTCAATGAGATGTTAAAGTCCCCTACTATGATTGTATTACTGTCAATCTATCCCTTTTTGTTGGTAAATGTTTGCTTTATATATTTAGGTGCTCCTATGTTTGGTGCATAAGTGTTTACAAGGTTTATATCCTCATGCTGTACTGATCACTTTATCAGTATGTAATATCCCTCTTTGTCTCTTATTATAGCTATTGTTTTAAAGTCTATTTTGTCTGTTATAAGTATTACTACCCTACTTTTAAATTTTATTTTCATTCACGTGAAATATCTTTTTCTACCCCTTTACTTTCAGTCGATGTGCATCTTTCTATCTGAATTGGGTCTCTTGTAGACAGCATATGCATGAGTCTTGTTTTCTTATTCATTCAGCTACCCTATGTCTTTTGATTGCAGCATTTAACCCATTTACATTTAAAGTAATTGTTGATAGATACATAGTTATTGCCATTTTGTTATTCATCTTTATGTCCTCTCCCCCCGCCCCCTTCTTCTTAAAGAAGTCCCTTTAACATTTCTTTATTTGGTGGTATAAACTCATTTTGCTTTTTCTTTGTTTGGTGGTATGAAGAAGTCCCTTTAACATTTGTTTGGTGGTGTGAACTCATTTTGCTTTTTCTTATCTGGGAAGCTATTTATCTCTCTCTCAATTTTAAATGAAAGCCTTGCTGGGTAGAGTAGTATTGGTTGTAGATGTTTGCTTTTCATCACTTTGAATAATTCATGCCAATCCCTTCATGCCTGTAAAGTTTCTGCTGAGAAATCAGATGACAATCTTATGAAATCTCCCTTGTAAGTAACTAGTTGCCTTTCTCTTGTTGCTTTCAGGACTGTCTCTTTGTTCTTAACCTTTGTCATTTTAATTATAATGTGTCTTGATGTGGGACCTTTTAGTTTCATCTTTTTTGGGACTCTCTGCACTTCCTGGGTTTGTATGTCTATTTCCTTCTCTAGATTAGGAAAGTTTTCAGTCATTATTTCTTCAAGTAGGTTCTCAATCCTTTGCTTTCTTTTTTCTCCTTCTGGTACCCTATGATGCACTTGTGTTACACTTGATGTTGTCCAAGAGATCTCTTAAACTGTCCTCATTTTTTTGGATTCTTTTTTCTTTTTGCTGTTTTGATTGGGTGTTTCCTGCTACCTTGTCTTCCAAGTCACTGATTAGATCCTCTGTTTCATCTGTTCTGCTGTTTTTTCTTAATAGTGCATCCTTCATTTCAGTTATTGTAAGAATTCTTTGTTTCCTAATTTTGGCTGCCTCTCAGTATTTGTTTCTATGTAATAGTTGATCTGCTACATCTCCCAGTCTTGACCAGGTGGACTTATGTAGTATGTCCCCTGTAGGGCTCAGTGGGGTACTCTCCCTGGTTTCCTGTGCTGGGTGCTACAGGAGTGGCCCTAGTGTGGGCTGTGTATGCCCTCCTGTTATAGTTGAGCCTTGATTGTCAGGTACTAGGCCAGGATTATGACTGTGACTAGCAGTGTGTGAAGGCCATTTCTGGTCCTAACCTAGTTTTCTATTCTTATGTCCTGCTTCTGCTTCCCATCCTAAGCTCCCGCCATATTACATTTCCTACCAGTCCCTGAACATGCTATGCTACCTCAGTGTTTTGGTCCTTTGTATATGCTCTTCTTCCTATTTAGAATGTCCCTTCACCTTTTCCACCTAGCAAACTTCTATTCACTCAACAAAGCCCATCTTTAACATCACTTTCTCTGGGAAGGTTTTCCCAACTTTATGGTGAAGTTGGCTACCCTTTTCTCAGTGTTACTCTAGAACTTCATACATACCTCTATTTTCATTTTCAACCACACTTAAATGTTGATCTCCCCACTAGACCATTAATTTTCTGAGACTTACTCATTTCTCTTTTTCATAATCCTGGCCTAGTACCTGACATTTTATAAGTGCTCAGTAAATGTTTATTGATGTCTGACTGACTGACTGAATATATTCACATAAGTATAAATAAAAGTTATGGCCTTTCATTTACTCTAAAACATATTAGTGCCTTATCAGTTCAGAAGTTGGCAAGATATGCTCTTTTGTGAAACTAAAGCCCAAATAACACAGGTGAAACATTCCAATAGCCTAGATAATTAGATGTGCTTTAACTTCAGCATTTTGCTTCAGTTGCTATTATATGTACCTACTTTTGTAGCATAGATGGGTCTAGTCAAAGTTGAGTACATCAACAGCTCTTGTTGATCAAGTCATTAAATAAATATATTATGCTCACAGAAATCTTTCCATCAGCTAATTGTATTAAGTATAGGTATTTGCATTTTAAACTCTGACTGCTCTCTATAATTTTTTACTTTGATATTTTTTCTGACTATGAAAATAATATATATCATTAAAAAATTGAAAACTGTGGAAAACTATACAAAATTAGGAAGCAAAAACAACCTATAAGCATATTATTATACTTCCTTATAATTTTTGCATGCATATATTTGTGTGTGTATATATACACACACAGTGATATTTTATGTATAGTTTTATACTGTTGTTTTTTTTTCCACTTAAAATCATGGTATAGATAGCCTTTATCTATTATAATCAATACTATTCAAGAAAATGATTTTTTGTTTTTGCCATTCCCTTATTATTGGACATTTAAGATTTTTAAATAGTATAAACATGGGTAGCTGGTTGGCTCAGTTGGTTAGAGTGTAGTGCTCATAACACCAAGGTCGCAGGTTTGATCCCCACGTGGGCCAGTGAGCTGCACCCTCCGCAACTAGATTGAAAACAATGAGTTGACTTGGATCTGATGGGTCCTGGAAAAACACACTGTTCCCCAATATTCTCCAATATAAATTTTAAAAAATTCCTAATATAATAAAAACAAAAACAAACTTGTCCTTTAAAAAAATAGTATAAACATTTTTCAGGCTCTTGAAACATGTTATTTATGCCCTAAAGAAAGGTTACCAACTTATATTCCCAACAGCAATTTTTGAGAATATTCACTTCTACTTAATGTGGAACTTTTAATCTTATTCTTTTTTTTTGATGTGTGCCAATATCCTATATCTATTTTTCTACATTACTCTACTCATTTTCAGTCAAAATAAATACACACATACACATGCACTCTCAATCTGTAATCTTTTTTTAGCTTGCTTGAGACAAATGTTAAGTTTATATTTGATGCCTGACTAGAGTTAAAATATTTTAATTTGTTTTTCTTATTTAAATTGCCTGATAGTAGGGCTCTTTCATCAATACATTTTGAAGATAATGTTAGTTTCATGTAGGGATCAGAAGCTTGATCTAGTTGGCATTTTAAAACATACTATTTCTTCTTCCCTATCATTATTTAGAGTGTTTTTTATCTGCAAGGAGAAATTGAGAAGCCTGGTTAATGATAGATTTGAACTCTGAATCACACTTTCATTGTGAGTTCTAAGTTGCAAAAACATTAAATGGGGAGAGTTAAACCGTACAATTTTTAACAAAATGATACTAAATCAAGTACAAGTACCAAGGCTTCTCATACAAATTCACATTCACCAATATGGTTCTTTAAATTTTATTTCTTGTGAAGATCACATTGTGTGAGGAAGAATGAATGTATTTGTACTTGAATCAATGGTTATCAGAAAGTAATACATCTCCAACAAGCAACTGAGATGAGAAAATTTCTGGGCTCCCTTTTCAACGCCAAAAAGCAGACACGAAGCATAAATTGTGTTATAATTCAGGGGGCATCATTACACTGCTCCATTAATTCTTTCAAGGGCTCCCTTTTAGGGTTATGATGGAGAAGCTGTTTTCGACATTTTAAAAATATTTTTCTTGTGTATAAAATTAATTATGAAGTTATCTAAACTTGTTTTTGACCAATAATTAATCGTAATTTTTATTCTTGGTTCCATTTAAGTTTAGGATTTCAGACCATGACTCATTTGGCAGCACCAATAAAGTTTTGCTAACAGTTTTGAACAAAAAACTCCTCTTCTTGAACATTGCTCCATTCTCAGCTCCAAAGCAATTGCTGAATGCGCTTGCCAAGGGAAAATCTCATCATGAAAAGGAGAAGATCATCAAAATGTCTCTGGTAATTTCCCCCTCCTTTCCATTCCCACTGTGGCTACCATAATTTAAGCCCTTTGAACTGCTACAGTTGACAAGTAACTGCTTCTTCCAATCCTTTCTGTATAACTGTTGCCAGATTCATCTTCTTAAAATACTGCTTTGAAAATGTCACTGGCTATGTGAAAATCTTTAATCACTCCTTTTTGTCTATAGCACTAGTCTGCCTCTGAACTTTATTGAACATGCATTTCTATCAGTAAAGCTATTTTGTGCATGCATCACCACATATTTATATTTATGTATAAATAACATACATATAATATTGCCAATACACATAATATTAGTTGTATACATATATATGTATGTGTATATATATATATGTATGTGTATATATATATATATTTTATAAAGAACTTTGAAAAGAATAAATATTTTCTTGTATCCAAATGATGTTCCTAAGGGCCTGGCTTTGGAGGCCACTGGTCTATAGCATAAAGTCCATCCTCCTTAGTATGTCATTTGAGGCCCTTTGCAGACTGGTTCCAATCTGCTCCTCCAGACTTGCCTCCAACTACACCCCTGCTCAAAGCCTCATTTCCAGGTAAATTGGTCTGTTCATTTTCTTTCTAACTCTGTGCTTTTCCTCACACCATTCATGCCATACCACTTGCCCTCCATTTTTCTCTTGACTTACCCATATCCCAACCATTTTATAAAACCAAATTCCAATTCCTCCTGCTCCACTCTCTCCTTCCTCTGAACTTCAAAGATGTTATTTTGTGTTCTACCCATTTGGTAATTACTCAAGAATAATGTACTTTCTGCTTTTGGTTTCAACATGCAGCTCCTGGTAAATCAAAGAGCTCTATACATATTTGTTGATGAATGGATTAGCACAATGAATAGAAATTATTTTAAGCTGCAACAAAACAGATATAGATTTCTAAAAAGAACTTTTGGGCAGAGGATATTTTTAAATATGAAATCAATTATCAGTTATATTTGTCTAAGGAGAATAAAGCCTGGAAATAAGGCTGGGCTTGGGTAGGTGGGGAACATGGAAATAGACTGGCATCTTCAAATCTCTGTTAGATCTAGAGTATTATAATTGATGACTCTTCAAATACTGAACCCTATGCATATGACTATGGAAGAGGCATTTTCTCAAAAGAAGTTTTTGGCCTTCCAGGAAGAGTACTGTTTATCTCCAACATTTTCATTCTTCAATTATAGAAAGTGTGTGACACATTTGTATCCTCCAGATAATTTCAATGCTTCAAAATGTATAAACCTTACATTGCCAAGGTAATGGATTATCTGACCTTACGAAGCTTTTGCTTTTTCAGGTTATTATGTCACATTTTGCTTTTTCAGATTATTATGTCACATCTTATTTATAAAAGCTGTTAGGGTAAGGGAGAAAATTTACATGGTTTGTTAAAAGTATTAATAGGAGCTTGTAAAAATTTACCTCAGACCTCAGGGGATTGTCATCTGAGAAAGACTCCCCAAGTTCATCTGCTGCCCTCCTAGGGTCTAACTTAGAGGGGTGTGTTCAGAGTCTGTGAACACTTCGCTTTTGAAATGAAACCAAACCCATGCAGAGTTATGTGCTTAGTGTGGGAAGGAATGTGATGCCTCCATTCTCAGAACTTTTCCCAGGACCCCTGTCCTCAAATCTTAAAATCAACCTACTAGATTTTTTTCCTTCTATGTAAATGCTAACATTTCAAGAACATTATTTCCTGTCCTGTTCTAACTTATTTATGTTCAATTGCCACATTTAATGCTGATTAAAATACAACATCATTGTCCATCTTTGGATATACAAGCATAGATTTAAGAATTCTATTCCATAAAAAGAAACTAAAATTCTGTAATAAGAGGAGTGAACATATAAATCACAAATACTGATTTGTACTAACTGTGCAGAAACCCTAAAGATAATGGCCCAATCGGAGGTACTTGAAATATCAGACTCTTTCATTCAACAACTATTCCTAGTCTACGGACTGCAGGATTTATGGTTGAAGAAGACAGTCATGCTTTTTGGACTTATGGAAATTATATCTAAAAGACAAAAAGAGTAAGAAATTTGTTGATTAAAGCTACTGTATATGTCCCTATTACTCAGAGGTCCACATTAGCACCTTCAAATTCCATCTAAAATTATCCAATTTCAAAGAGACAAAGTGACAAGTATATGGCCTATAGACGGTTGAGTAAATGTGTTGGGCAGTAGGGGTGAGATCTGGAACCAATGCAAAGAAGGACCTTTTCTAAGCGGATGGAGATAAGCAATCAGATCATAAGGCATCTAGAAGCTGAACAACACTGGAATGTCCAGATTTATAGCAACAGGAATGACAAAAGTCTTGAACTACTGGGCCTGAAAATCATCACTAACTTGAAATAAGTAGGAGACAGAAGGGTTGCTAAAGACTCACTGTATTCTCAGAACCCGAGCTCCAGAAATTTTCAAATAATCGAAAAAATTATAAGCCTTGCATCCACTTGGACAAATCAACAAAATACATTCTCTGTACACAAAAATCAGGAAAATATTACTGTCAAGATTATTGAGAAAAATAAGCTCCAAACATAAATACATTCATTTTTGTGTTAACAATAAATCCTCTTGTAAAATAAAAATTCACGAAAACATTGTAGGGGTTTTAAGTTTTTTATGGAAAAACGATGTTTTAAACATCAAGTTTTCACTGTTTTCTACAGAGAGGGAGATTATACCAGAGGGAGAGTCATAACTGAGTTTAGGAATAACTCGGGAGGGAGGACAGAAAGGAGATCAAGCAGCAGATTAGTGGAGGGCAATTACATAATAATGAAAGTATTTACAGTCCCACTGATGCTGTGTTAGAGACAGCTGGCCAACTGGTTGGGAGGTGAGGCTGAGGGAGAGAAGGAAGCAGTATTTACTGGGTACTTATCACTATGCCAGACACTATGCTAAGTTCTTGCTAGACATTAGATCACTTAATTTTTACAATAATCCCATAATACTGGGAGTATTGTAATACCTGCGGGTATTATCCCCAAGGTACAGATAAGGAAAGAATGGGTTAAAAAATGTAAGTGATTATTCACACAATGTTACAAAGCTAGTAAGTGATAGAGGCTAGATATAAATCCAGATTTTTTTTTACCCCCGTGTCCATGCCTTTTCAACTGTACTGCCCTGACTCAGGCCCCTTTATGTTGAGAACATTCTCTGACACATAAAAGACAAAAATTAAGTTAGGACATGCACTAAGACACCTAGGTAGACAGTAGAGGCTAGGCTTCAATAACAGTAAAAAAGTAACTGAGCTGCTTTCTAAAGTATGCTTAAGTCGGCCATGTATGGAGTCATCCATATTAAGTCACCAGGCATCATCACAGTGGAGGACAGGGCCTGTTTTCAAATGTTTCTATTCATTTCCACTAGGACCTCACCTTCTAACTCCTCCTCAGATTTCCAGTGCAATCTTCCCCAGGAAAACGAGGACTGAGACAGACACAAAGTGTGGGGAAGAAGAGTAATACAAAGGCAGATACAAAGTATAACACAATAAATCAAATACCACCAGCCAGCTACTTGCAGAAATCACAGAAATTATACAAATCACACTGTGAACTGCAGACCCGGAGGAACCACCATCCCCATGCTCCCATTACATGCCGTGCACAGCACTCAGATAAAAGTCTCACCCTTCTGTTATAATTCAGCAGGGCTTATTCCCTCATCTAGCTTAATGAATCGATGAGTGATGGAAGGAAGGAAGGAAGGAAAGAAGGGAAGAAGGAAAGAAGGAAGAAAGGAAATTAATTGAGAATTAAGAAAATCCTGAGAGCAAAATTACTAGAATATAGATGATACAGATATTTTAAATACAGATATTTCCCATTTTAAATGGTGAAAGCCAGATGGTAACCTGTGCTTCCTATTAAAGAATATACAGAATAAACACTTTTTTTTCCCAGTAGATAAATTATTCATTAAATGAAAATGGGTGACCATAAATTGCACTGTTATATATTCAAGAAAAGATGTGGACACCTTACTCTGTTTCTTCCTGCACCTCCTCCCAACACCACTCTGGTGGGGGCAGCTGTCAGCAAACCACACTCATGACTTAGGGCCTGCACCTACCCTCTGCGATATGGGAAAAATCAGATGTGACATGGAGGAAATGATGTGGAAAGTGTCTAGAACAAAGTAGAAGGAAGGCTGGAATCTGTCAAACATAGAATCCAAGAATCCGGAGATGAAGGTGTCCGTCTGGCCTGGCTCTCTAAGACATCAGAATGTGCACTGCAGTTGCTAGAGACTAGCACAGGGCTGGCACAAATGCAGAGCAAGTGGCCAGGGGCTGATCTGCCAGGACCTATGCGATCGGCTGTGCAGAGACGGCCAATGCAGAGTAAGTGGGAGGGTTCCACTTTGGACGGTAAACACGTGTTGTGCATAGGACCAGATGATCTCCACAGCCAGGGGACAGGAAAAGGACAGTATGCAGCCCAGACCTCAGAGCCAAACAGATGAGCATGTGAAGAAGGAGTCATGTGAGAAATACAAAACAGACTTCCGTGGAGTCATGCTGACTTGACAATTGATGTGAACAGAACACTAATTAGAGAACAGAGGTGTTTGCTCACGAGGTTAAGTAAAAAGGAAGCCAGTATTTACTGAGTACCTATTATGGGCTAAGGCAACACATTAAACACTTTATGTACATTCGTTCCTTTAATTTTTCGCAACTGCTCCTCACTGAAACACAAGGATGTAGGTATTATTATTTTTCATATTTTACAGATCAGAGAACTGAGGCTTAGGACAGTGAAGCAACTCATTCATGGTCACATATATAATATGAGCAGAAGCAAAACTTGAACCCAGATTCATTTGATCCAGAAACCCATGGTTGAAGCCTATACTCCTGCACATGGGTCCCCTCGGTCAGCCCCGCAGGCTGGGGCTGACTCACTTGGGGATTAGTCCCGTGGGAGGCAGGCACAGGAATCTGATGAAGATGATAACATGATACCGACATATACAAACTCATAAGACTCCAATAAGAAAAGTACATTCTTGGCCAGTCATAAAACTGAAAAGTGAGGAACCCAGTCTGATGGAAGAGCTATTCTCTTCGTACTGGATACGTCTTGGCCACAGGTGAGGCACATTTTTACATACAGCCTAAAGTGTCCAAGCGTAAATCGACACATTATTGTAGAGTTTACTGGGCTACCAATCCCAGCTTCTCGACAATCCTTGGCTTGACTCACCACCATGTTGCTTAAATATATTTCTGTGTACAGGGGGGGTCAGTAAAACAAAATATCAAATTGTTCTGAGCAAATAATTTTGTCTTAAATTCTTCAAATCACAATTGGTATTAAAGAGGTTTTTTTCTTTCTTTTTCTTTTTCTTTTTTTTTTAAGATGTTAGGCCATTTCCTCAAGGTTTGAACGTCACAAGGACTTAAAGAGAGAGTATGGTTCACTACCCCACCTCCTCAGCCATGCATATGAGTATGTTCAAATGTTCTGTATGGTAACAATGCTGATTTATTCCTTTTTGAGCCTTAAACCTGAGGTATTTTGAGTCAACTGCCTAATTTAATCTTAGCTGGACTATTTTACTGTTCCAGCATTAAATAACAGCACCAGAGTGAATCTCTTCATGCCTAACAGACCAGGGGCATTAAATGTTGAATAAATAAGACTTATCCCAGTGTTTCACAGCCCACTCCTTTATAGTATTAAAACTATTGTTTCGCCCCCGGAGATTCTCATATAAGAAAAACAGCCTGTTCTTTATTATAAGCAATAACAATTTCCCCTCCTATTTAGAAAATGAATGCCACTGCTCAGAATAAAGTTTATTTCAAGAATTAGATTACCTTAGACTGTAAAGCATAACTGTGTTCTGGCTGCCTGTGTTTTTCGGAGAAATCACAATCCACTTTGAAAATTTACACACACTTGTCATTTTAGAAATAGTTCTTTGTCTTTTGAGTAAGCAAAGGATTTTTCTAAGGGCAATGTCAAAAAGCCCCCATAATTACTCCCATTTGGTATATTAATCATTATTGCCCATTACCAGGCTACAGACATGGTCAGTTTTGAAAACAGTCTATTATGAAAAATATGATTCAGGAGGCAAACAAGTTCTCAGTGGCATTTGCATGTGTGTGTCATTTTATTGTAGGCAGTACCTTGTGGTATTTCTGCAGGGTGGGCCTGCTTTCATCAGCTGCCAAGGGCATCATGGGAAGATACCAGCACTCAAAGATCTGGCTCAAGAAACACCACACAGCTTCTGTTAAAACAGTCTGATGCCAAAAATTAAGCCACACAGAAAACTGTTGTGTAAAACTCCAAATGAAATGGAAGATTGTCTCTCTTAATAGAAGCCCCTCTCATTCTAGAACCAGCTGTTAAAGACATTGGTATACTTGGGGCCTGTGTGGAGTTTTACAGAAGAAACTCTTCAAACAAGTAAATTTTGGCAGGGGAGAGGCAGGATTGGGAGCAGGAGTGTGCTTTTTAATGACTGGGGCTGGATATGCTTTCCTCTGGTTTTTTTTTTTTTTTTTTTTTTTTTTTTTATGTTTCTTCATAAAGAATTTTTCATTCTTTCCTGATATTTTGCAGTGGCTTTTTTTCCCTAATAAACTTAGGTTGCTAAACCAAAATAAATAAATAAATAAACAAACAAACAAATAAATAAATCTCTGTGCCCCCCATGTACTCTATTCAGTAGAACAAGTTTCAACTATTGCACACAGGAGAATGAGCCAGCAACCTTTTATAGAAGGCAGGGAACAAAAGGCTCCCTCAGAGCCTGTCAATTTTTCAGTCCCTGCCGCTCTGTGACCAGATGAGTCTGTTCCCTGTGCACCTGGGTCCTCCTGGGCTGCCAGGTTGTTGACATAAGACATCAGTGATCCAGCTGCTGTATTTGTACTTTTGTTTTGTTTTTATTCCTTTTTCTTGTTTGTTCCTAGGGATTCTAAGAAAGGGAGATGCACAGTAATAACCAACTTATATAGTAGGATAGAATTAGCTGAACTGAAATTTGGACTAAGAAATCAGAGCTGGAATTTTTCAAATAGAACAAATATTTAGAAGGTGACAAATGTGCTTTGCGTCAGTTTTATTTCTCTTGCACTTTTTGTATACAGAGCTATTCCCTGCCATCCTATTTACTCACCATAACAGGTGTAGTGGCATAACAGGCCCCTATGAAAGTGTCTGCTGGATTCAAGCTCCAGACACATTTTTGGGGGGATCACGTTTGGGTAATCCAAGGAATAGCAAAACAGGTACACGGGAAGGAATTCAGAAAAGGCAATTCAGTTTTTACATTCTTTCATCCATATTCAATCCCACTTCTATCCCTTATGCAAAGTGCAATGGTCTTCTTTGCTTCAAAACTGCTTCCTTGCTTTTATTGAAATTCTGAGTCGTTTTTATGACAACCACAAATAATCTCTCAAAAAACCACAAATACAAGATTTCAGACCAGTTGACAGACTCAGCTGCCTGAAACTAAAAGTCCTCTGTTAGGGCATTGTCAGACTTATTCATATTTAGATTTTGCTTCCCTCACCGTACATTTTTCGGGAAAGTATTCAAGACTCTAAACTGTGGAGGGTACCTGGGATACTGGTGGTTATTGTCAACACATTTTATGGACTGTGTGAAACAGGCAAAGATATTTTTTATTTTAACTTCCCCATTGCTCAGTGCAGCAATGTATGCACACATGGGGTATATATACCTCTGGAATGGGGAGATTAGTCCTGAAGGACTACAAACTAACATTTAATATTTCGAACAAAAAAACTGAAAGCACAACTCTGTATGTTCACACTCACACATTTAGATTTCACTCCATTAAACTGATAACCTCTTCAATGAAGAGGTAAGTTTCCTTTATAATGAGTATAATTTAACTGTATCATGTTAACTGTATATAAATGATACTAATTACAAAGTACAGTTAACATGTCAAAGACCATGAAAAAGCTACTTAGCAGAGTTCAGGATCTAAGCTATGATAAAACTCTTCTTGACATCTACTTCACACTCTTGAATGTTAGTTTAGGAGAAGTTGCCTTTGCTGGCTATTCAAACAGATTTTAAATCAATCCATACAAAATGATCAAAAATACAATACAGAGGTCCAAGATGGCAGATTAGGTAAATGCTGTCTACTGCACCCCAGGATCACACCAAAATTATGAATAAATTATAGAACAATTAACCTCAAGAATCATCTGAAGACTAGCTGAACAGAACTCTTAAAACTAAGTCTATAAAGAAGAGGCCATATCAAGACTGGTAGGAGAGACAGAAATGTGAAATGGGCTGACCTTAAACCCACAGATGGTGGTTTAACGCCAGGAGGGACACCTGGGTGGCAGAGGTCCCACCCTGAAGAGGAAGGGGTCCCAGCCCCATGCTGGGATCCCCAGCCCAGGTATCCTGTGCCCAAAAGAGAAGTTCCCATGACATCTGGTGGTAAAAATCAGTGAGGACTCTGTCTGCCCTTCCCAATCGGGCAGAAAGTGACTAGAAACCCAGACGCTGTCTTGTAGAATTGGCACATGGACCCACTTGCTTGTGGGCATTCACCTGGTTTCTGGTGGAGAGGCAGCAGTTCCCAAGGCCCAGGGACGTGTAGGAAAGAACTGAGTTGTGTGCTTCGGTGTGGGAGCTGGATGGACAGGAGCCATTTTGTCCTTGTGAGGAGCCTGACACATGTGCGACCTACATGAGGGCACCATCTTTTAGTGTAAATCCCTCCCACAAAGGGACCACATTGGTCTGGTGGAATCCATGTGTGTGCACTGCCTTGGTGATGTCCTGGGTCTTTGCCCTCCTCCCCGCCCCCACACACACAGCTGGTGCTACATACGAGGAAACTCTTGACTTCTAGACTGCTGGCCTTACTCCACAGGCTGCAGAAATCTGTTTGAAGTGGGCAGAGGGCCTGCAGAGGCCCAGGAAACATTTGCTGGTGGGGGGTAACCCAAGACCTGTGCTGCAGCATCTTTTGGGCAGCTCTCAGGAACCTGAGGGCCTGAGATGGGCGGTGGCTGACCATAGTTTTCTTGGGGCAGTTTTGTAGGACAGTCACAGGCCTAGCATTGGTGTGGGAACTGAGACTACATTGACTTTGTAGAAACCACTGACCACACCCCTTAGCTCCTTGGAACCATGTCCCACCCACCAGGAGCTGCATTGCCAGGGGCATCTGGGCTCCTAGGAGGCTGGCCCCACACCAAAGCTGCAGAGGCATTTTACAGCAGTGGGCAATCCACAATCACCCTGAGAGATTTTGGTGGTGGACAGTGACCTAAAACCTGCACGGCAGCCACTCTGGGGCAGCTCTCAGGAATTTGCAAGCCTGAGGTAGTGGCTGGCTGCAGTGTTCTTGGGGGCACTGTGCAAAGGATGGGCACTGGCGTAAGAACTGAATATGCAGTAACTTCATAAAAACCACCAGCCGCTTCTCAGAGACTCCCTTGAACTCTACCCCACAAACTAATGCTGCATCATGGACGGCACTCTCAACACTGGGTCAACCCGCCTGGCACCCACTCTTAAGGAGCCTCTTTCAATGGCTGGACCTTACGGGCAGCTGGTGGGTGGCAATAGGCCTAGGGGGCCCTCGGCCATTTGTTAAGCTACCTCTGGCCCATTATTGGTGGCAGCCAGCCAACCTCAGTTCACAGTGAAGCCACCCACACATGCCTCCAGGTCCAGCACAGTCAACCATGTATAGCTTTGTGGCTCTTATCAGGTAGCTGTGGGCTGTGGGCAAGGCTGAAATTGCCCTGCACAGGAGTCCCTCCCAAGAGACAAGAAACAACACACCTAGAGGCCAACTTCAGACCATACCAGAGCATTAGCTGATTAGCCCCACAAGTGGCACACCCAAAGGGGGGGGGGTCTCAAAATGCACAAGAGCCTGCAGTAGTGAATCCTCCTTTGAGGAGTCAGCCCTCACACAGAAGCACATACACTGTGGGCATAGCCAACTCTCACATTTAGTCAGCCTGGGAGTCAATCCCACCCACTGACACTCCAAAAGCAATCAAGGCTCAACTACAAAATCACAACACACACAATACACAAGGGGCATTCCTAGAACACACACGCAAGAGATTAGGGAGACTGTGTAATTGGACTACATAGTACACATACTACATAAGACCACCAAGCAAAGACTGAGAGACATAGGAGATCTACCTAATAATACATAGAAGCAAACACAGAGCAGCAGCCAGAAAGAAGAAACACAAAAACATGTCCCAAGTAAAAGAACAGGGCAAACCTCCAGAATTGGAAGTAAATAAAATAGAGGCAGCCAACCTATCAGAGACAGAGTTTAAAACACTGATTATAAGATTCTTAAGGAGCTTGATGAGAATTTCAACAAAGAGACAGCAAGCATAAAGAAGGACATAAGAACCATAAAAAAGAACAAGTTGGAAAAGATTCGTTTATATTACATTTATAATAACTGAAATGAAGACTACACTAGAAGGAATGACCAGCAGATTAGATAAAGGAGAGGGTTGAATCAGCGATTTAGAAGAAAATATGGCAGAATACACCCAATTGGAACAACAAAAAGAAAAAAGAATAAAAAACAATGAAGTCAGTTTAAGGGACCTATGGGACAACATCAAGCATAATAACATTTGTATCATAAAAGTACCAGAAGGAAAAGAGAGGACACAAGGGATCAAGAACCTATTTGAAGAAATAATGACCAAAAACTTCCCTAACTTGGTGAAGGAAATAGACATACAAGCCCAGGAAGCGCAGAGAGTCCCAAACAAGATGAACCCAAACAGACCCACAAGACACATCATAATTAAAATGGCAAAGGTTAAAAACAAAGAGAGAATCCTAAGCAGCAAAAGAAAGACAACTAGAACTTACAAAAGAGCTCCCATAAGACTATCAGTGGATTTCTCAACAGAAAATTTGCAGGCCAGAAGGGAGCGGCAGGAAATATTCAAAGTGATAAAAAACAAGGGCCTACAACCAAAGACTACGCTACCCAGCAATGCTGTCATTTAAAATTGAAGGAGAGCTAGAGCTTCCCAGATAAGAAAAAACTAAAGGAATTCATTACCACAAAGCCAGTATTACAGGAAATGTTAAAAGGACTTCTTGAAGTGGAAGAAAGGAGAATACAAACAAACTAACTAACAAAGATAAAAAATATGAATAATAAAATGGCAATACCTATGTACCTATCAATAATCACTTTAAATGTAAAAGGATTAAATGCTCCAATCAAAAGACATAGGACAGCTGAGTAGATAAGAAAACAAGACCCATACATATGCTGTCTTCAATAGACTCACCTCAGATTGAAAGAAACACAAAGACTGAAAGTAAAGGGGTAGAAAAAGATATTTCATGAAAATAGAAATGAGAAAAATTCTGGGGTAGCAATACTTACATCACACAAAATAGACTTTAAAATGAAGACTCTAATAAGAGACAATGAAGGTCATTATGTAATAATAAAGGTATCAATCCAACAAGAGGACATAACCCTAGTAAACATCTATACATCCAATGTAGGTGCACCAAAATATATAAAACAAATATTGACAGACATAAAGACCGAGATGAACAGTAATACAATCATAGTGGGGGACTTTAACACTCTACATACACCAATGGAGAGATTTTCTAGACAGAAAAGCAACGGAAGCATTAGAATGGGTGGATTTCATTGATATTTTTAGAGTATTTCACCCCAAAGCTGCAGAATATACACTGTTTTCAAGTGCACATGGAACATTTTCCAAGATAGACAACATGTTAGGCCACAAAACAAGTCTCAGTAAATTTCAGAAGATTGAAATCATATCAAGCATCTTCTCTGACCACAATGGTAAGAAACTAGAAATCAGTTACAAGAAAAAAACTGAAAAACACACAAAAACATGGATACTAAATAATGAATGGGTCAAAAATGAGATCAAGGAAGAAATCAAAAGATACACTGAGACACATGAATATGAAAACACAATGACCCAAAATCTATAGAGTCCTAAGATTTTGACTCAGTTCTAAGAGAGAAATTCATAGCAATGCAGCCTACCTGTAAAAACAGTCCTAAGAGAGAAATTCATAGCAATGCAGGCCGACCTGAACAAACAAGAAAAATCTAAAATCAACAGCCTATCTTTATACCTAAGGGAACTGGAAAAAGAATGCAAAATAAGCACAGAATAAAAGGAAGGAAATAATAAAGATCAGAGCAGAAATAAGCAAAATAGAAACAAAAGCAAACAAACAAACAAGATACATCAATACAAAAGATCAATGAAACCAAGAACTGTTTCTTTAAAAGATAAAAAAAAAATTCAAAACTTTAAGAAGACTCATCAAGAAAAAAGAGAGGATCCAAATAAATAAAATCAGAAATGAAAGAGAAGTGACAACTGACACCACAGAAATACAACAAAACTTAAGAAATTACTACAAGCAA
This sequence comes from Rhinolophus sinicus, assembly GCF_057876585.1. Lineage (NCBI taxonomy): Eukaryota > Metazoa > Chordata > Mammalia > Chiroptera > Rhinolophidae > Rhinolophus > Rhinolophus sinicus. Next base: position 34,019,433 of record NC_142506.1, read on the forward strand.
CCATACACCAACAGATTAGGTAATCTAGAATAAATGGATACATTCCTAGAAGCATACAATCTTCCAAAGCTGAATAAAGAAGAAACAGATAATCTGAACAGACTGATTACTACCAACAAAATTGAATCAGAAATCAACAAGCTCCTCCACCAGATGACTTCAAAGGTGAATTTTACCAAACATTCAAAAAGGAATTAACACCTATTCTCCTCAAACTATTCCAAAAAACCCAGGAGGAGGGAAGGCTCTCAAGCTCATTTTACAAGGCCGCCATTACTCTGAGTCCAAAACCAGACAAAGACATTAGGAAACAAACAAACAAACAAACAAACAAACAAACAAACAGCATAGGCTGAAACACTATAGGCTGATATCCCTAAAGAACATAGATGCAAGACTCCTCAACAAAATATTAGGAAATCGAATTTAGCTATACATTAAAAAGATCATATACCACGATCAAGTGGGATTCATTTCTGGTAAGCAAGTTTGGTTCAATACCCGCAAATCAATTAACATGATCACCACATAAACAAAATGAAATATAAAAACCATATGGTCATATCAAAAGCACCTGACAAAGTCCAACATCCACTCATAATAAAAATTCTCAAGAAAGTGGGAATAGAGGAACACATCACAACATAATAAAGACCATATGAGGTCTGACAATTAAGTTAGCGAACTTGTTGCAATGATGTTGCTAACCTTTTTGATATCAGAGGGATTATTCATTATGAATTCGTACCAACTGAACAAACAGTTAACCAAGTTTACTATTTGGAAGTGCTGAAAAGGCTGCGTGAAAAAGTTAGACCAAAACGACTTGAACTTTTCACCAACAATTCATGTGTCTTGCATCACGACAATGCACCAACTCACACGGCACTGCCTGTGAGGGAGTTTTTAGCCAGTAAACAAATAACTGTATTGGAACACCCTCCCTACTAACCTGATCTGGCCCCCAATGACTTCTTTCTTTACCAGAAGATAAAGGAAATATTGGAAGGAAAACATTTTGATGACATTCAGGATATCAAGGGTAATATAACAGCTCTGATAACCATTCCAGAAAAAGAGTTCCAAAATTGCTTTGAAGGGTGGCCTAGGCGCTGGCATCAATGCATAGCTTCCCATGGGGAGTACTTTGAAGGTGACTGTAGTGATACTCAGCAATGAGATATGTAGCACTTTTTCTAGGATGAGTTCGCCAACATAATTGTCTGAACTTATGTATGACAAAGTCACAGCTAACATCATACTCAACGGGGAAAAGCTAAAAGCATTCCCCGTAAGATCAGGAACAAGACAAGGATGCCCATTTTCACACTTTTATTCAACATAGTACTAGAAGTCCTACCCACAGAAATTAGACAAGAAAATATTATATAGAATGCATTCAAATTGGAAAGGAAGAAGTAAAACTGTCATTACTTGCTGAGGACATGATACTACATATAAAGAAGCCCCAAATATTCCACCAAAATCTATTAGAACTGATGAATAAATTCAGTAAAGTAGCAGGATACAAAATTAATATTCAGAAATTGGTTGCATTATACACCAATAACAAACTATTAGAAAGATAAATTAAGAAAATAATCCCTTTTACAGTTGCATTAAAAAAAAATACCTAGGAATAAATTTAACCAAAGAAGTGAAAGACCTATACTCAGAAAATTATAAGACATTGAAGAGAGAAATTAAAGAAGATACAAATAAATAGAAGCATATATCATGCTCATGGATAGGAAGAATTCAGGTAATTAAAATGTCCATACTACCCAAAGCAATCTATAATTCAGTACAGTCCCTATCAAAATACCAATGGCATTTTTCACATAACTAGAAAAAACAATCTTAAAATTTATATGGAACCATAAAAGATCTTGAATAGCCACAGCAATCTTAAGAAAGAACAAAGCTGGAGCTATCACACTACTTGTCAAACTATACTACAAGGCCATAGTAATCAAAACAGCATGGTATTGGCATAAAAACAGACACATAACTCAATGGAACAGAATAGAGAGCTCAGAAATAAATCCATTCCCATATAGTCACTTAATCTATGACAAAGGAAGCAAGAATATACATTGGGGTAAAGATAGTCTATTTAATAAATGGTGCTGGAAAAACTGGACAGATAGATGCAAAAAATGAAACTGGAACACCTTCTTACACCATATACAAGAAACAAAACTCAAAATGGGTTAAAGACTTAAATTTTGGACCAGAAACCATAAAACTCCTAGAAGAACACATAAGAAGTAAAATCTTAGACATTACCCTTTGTAATATTTTTACTAATATAGCTCCTTGGACAAGGGGAACAAAAGAAAAAATAAACAAATGCAACTACATCAAACTGTAAAGATTTTTCACAGCAAAGGAAACCATTAACAAAACAAAGACATCCTACTGATGGGAGAAGATACTTGCCAATGATACATGTGATAAGGGGTTAATATTCAAAATTTGTAAAAAAACTCATACAACTCAACACCAAAAAAACAAACAATCCAATTAAAAATTGGCAGAGGGCATGAATAAACATTTCTCCAAAGAGGACATACAGATGGCCAACAGACATACAAAAAGATGCTCAATGTCACTAATCATCAGAGAAATGCAAATAAAAACCACAATAAGATACCACTTCACTCCTGTCAGAACGGCTATCATAAATAAATCAACAAACAACAGATTATGGAGAAAAGGGAACCCCCATGCACTGTTGGTGGGATTGCAAATTGGTACGGTCGCTATAGGAAACATTATGGAGGTTTCTCAAAAAAATTAAAAATAGAACTGTCTTATGACCCAGCAATTCCACTCCTGGGTATTTATTCAAAGAAATCCAAACACTAATTCGAAAAAAATATATGCACGCTATGATTACGGCAGCACTACTCACAATAGCCAAGATATGGAAACAACTGAAATGCCCATCAATAGATGATTGGATAAAGAAATTGTGATACATTTACAATTGCAACAACATGGATGGACCTAGAGGATATTATGTTAAGCGAAATAAATCAGAGTGAGAAAGACAAATACCATATGATCTCACTTATACGTGGAATTTAAAGAAAAGAACAAACGAGCAAACAAAACAGAAATAGACTCATAGTTACAGAGAATAAACTGATGGTTGCTAGATAGGAGAGGGGTTGGAGGATGGGAGAGAAAGTGAAGGGATTAGAAAGTACAAATTGGTAGTCACAAAATAGTCATGGAAATGTGAAATACAGTATGGGGAATATAATAAAAAATGTTGTAAAGACTATGTAGGGTGTCAGATGGACACTGGACTTATTGGGAGAATCACTTCATAGATTACATAAATGCCTAACCACTGCACTGTACACCTGAAACTAAAATAAAATAATATTGAATGTCAACTATAATTTAAAATTATATAGCATATATATATATTCCCCCCACAAGAGATGTAAAGTACAGCATAGGGAATATAGTCAATGATATTGTAATAGCTATGTACAAGTATCTCAGAGGGGTAGTAGATTTGGGGGGGTTATCACTTTGTGAAGGACATGAATGTCTAATCATTATGTTGTTTTGTACACCTGAAAGTAATTTTAAAATGATCATTAATACCCAGTTGCTAGAGAAAAAATTCACAAGCTTTCCCGTTCAAGCCACGTTTGTGGAGGCCCTTTCCCAGCCCCATGAGAAACTGTTTTGAAAACAATAGTCACAGTTCTATTAACAAAAGATAGTATTTGTTAGCATATTGGTATTTTCTTTCAATTTTTTTACCATGCTTTTAAATTTCTTTAATTTGATCCATTACATACTTGTATGTACATTTTTAATTACAATCTAAATATTTATCTGTGTTATTTTACAGTCTTCCTAAATTTCTGCAGAATATCCCATTATAAAGACGAAGTATAATTGAACTGTTCTTCATTTGTTATACTTTTCATTTATGTCCAACTTTTAATATTACAAATAACATTGTAATGGCTAGCTATGAGCATAAAACTTTTTCATATATCTGAATTTTTGGAGGATAGATTATGAGACGTAGAATTAGTCAAAGGGAATTTTAAGGCCCTTGATATATATATACTATCAAATTGCTTTCCAAATAGTTGATATCAAATTATATTCCCACATACAGGGTATGAAAATGCCTTTGTTTTTGGTAATTTTACCAGTATTCTAAGAATGTTTGAATCACCAATTTAAAGGAAAAAAAAAGTCATTTCATTGTTTTGAATTATATGTATTTGATTGCTACTGGGATTCAATGTTTCAAAATTTTTTGAAAATTATGTATTTTGGGTCTTTGCTCATTTATTTATTGCAGTCCTGGAGCTTTTTTATTATTGATTTGTTTGAATGTTTTATGTTTTTAAGGATGCTATTGGTCATAATTTCATTGGAATTCCTTCATGTATTTTGAATTAAATTCTGTGACTTCACTATTTGTCCTTTTTAATCCTCAGTCTTTCTGCTAACATTTCAAAGGATGGCCTTGAATTTCACAAAATGAATTAGGAGAATTAAAGGAGATGTCAGGAGAGTTAAATCCAAAATGTAATTCCATCTTTAATGTTATAAATTCAATATTGCTGTTTCTCAACACATACCAAAATTCCTTGAGTAATAAAGACAGGTGCACATCCCAGATAATAGTGATAAAGATCATCAGCAAAATAATTTCCAATTGTATCTAGCAGAGTGATGAAGTTCAAAGTTGATGTCCCGTAAATGTGCCCCCTAACAATGAGAATTATTTTTCCCAACTTGGTTTAGCATAAAGACCAACAGTGCATTTTTAAAGGTCCCTTCTCAACAGAGGTTGTCAAGATGCATTCAGGCCTTTCTCAGGTCATTACAGAATCCTTCATTCATCAGATTCACTTGGCAAAGCATGCAGATAACTGTACATTGAGTTAGGTAGCACTAGGCCAACAGGGGAATGGAACAAAGGTAACCCTACAGTGGGAATCCAGTAATAGAAACTGAAAGTGCAGCAAAGCTGGTTAAAGCTAAAGAAGGGGCCAAGACTCTCAAGTTTCAAGAGATATACATCAGTGTATATAAGTATACATAGTATGTGGAGTCCTAGGAAGTATATTCAAAGAATCGCAGACCAATAGTATTCATCTAAAACAAAAACTTCAGGTGGGTAACAACTAAACTGTACACTGTGCTTTGAGTAGCTTAAAAGGTTTTGACATTTTTTCAGTTGATCCTCCAAAAAATTGTGTGTATGGTTATATTAATTTTATTGATACACTAGCTAAGGTAAGAAAGTTTCATAAAGGTCTCCACAATCATAGAGCTTTTCATTTGTGGATCAGGGAATCTAAGTCATACCTATAGACTGCAAGACCAGTCAGCCCTGTGACCTCGGCAATGATTGCTAGGCTGACTACTGCTCTACTTCTCTGGTTGAATTACTACTGATTTTCAACTTCTCTAGAAATTCTGCCATATCTAAAATCTTGATTCATACAGAGTTAAGAGAAGATTATCTTTCCCTCCAAGTGCTCAGTTGGAAATTTGGGAACACATAGTTTCTATTTTGTGGATAGGATTCCTCATTCTGTCCTTCACTATGACCTTAACCGTCATCTCCTGCCATAGGGAAACCTCCATGGAGGATTTCATGGGGTAACTACAATCAAGGAAGTTCATCTATAGTCTGAAGGACTTGCCTGAAGACCCAGGAAGTCTGACCTTCTTTAGATGACTCTTCTGCAACCTCAATAGAGAACACAACCTGTCTGTCTTCTTGCTCCAACCTTACATAATTCTAAAGTAGAGCCAGCATCTGCTTTCAAGAGAAAGACACGAAAATAGAGAGGACATGCCCTTCTGTTAGAATCTACTGGGAAGCTTGGAAAGGCCTTCAAGTTCTGGCAACAGAAAATTCTTAGTATTTTATTAAAGGCAGGTAAGTTCTATGCCTCAGGAGCCTAAAGGGTATTGGATCCCCAGAAATACATCATAGGGGTAATTAGACTAGCGGAGAGAGTACTTATGATTATGCAGCTGGATGATCTTGCCCACATGTGGACCTGAAAAATGAAACATCTATAAAACAACCTGTCTAAAGATTAGAATTCCATCAATGTCAGTGTTCTAGACTACAACCCCACAAAAGAAAGGCTGCTGAAAGTCCTAGTAACTTTCCTAAAGGCTTCTCTTTTTTAGAAAAGAAGGTATCATAGAATAGTCATTAAGAATCTGGGTTAAAATTAGATTGACTTTGTTAAAATCTAAGAAACACCATTGACCATACTAGCTAAAGCTGTGCAATTTTGGGCACGTGACTCAGCTTCTCTAGGCCTCATGGTCCTCTTCTGGAAAATGGGGATGATACAGTAATACTAGCCTCATGGGGGATATTGTGAAGATTAAATGAGAAGAACCTTATGAAAGTGTATAGTAGATAGTAAACATCTTACAAGTAATAAATACGAATAGTCTATGGAATAAAGGATTGGCTGTAAAGCAGCACATAATAATACTGACATAACAATACCTTATATTTATAAGATGTTTACTATCTACTATACACTTTCATAAGGTTTTTCTCATGTAATCTTCACAATAAAAATTTTCCTGATAAATACAGTTTTTGGATTTTCCAATAAACAACAAAGAATAGCAGCAAGCTAAAATGAGCTGGAGAAGAGTACAATGACTACATGACAAGTGTCAGCAGGAAAACAACTAAATCAATATAGAAGAAAGCTTCATCACAACAAAATGCAAGAACAAATCTCTAGTAATTAGGAAAGTGTCAGTTTTAGTTCATGTCTCCCCACTCAAAAAAAGCAAACATTTGATATTGATGTTCTTTAGCTTCACTATAATGCAAACAGAAGTTTCTAAAATTTAATCTTGCTTGGAATTCTTTGAATGTTTTTGAATGTGAATACTCATATTTTGCCTTAGTCCCAGAAAATATTTAGCATTTTTCCTCTAAGTTCTCTTCCACTGGAACAATTTACTGATGTATAATAGAACTTCTTACATTTAAAAATCTTTCATATTTTTAATTATTTTTCTCTTTTACACAATTTGTTAATTTTCTAATTTACATGTTCCAATTCATAAAATCTCTCATTGACAGCATTCAGTCTGCTGAGATTTTTTAAAAAATCTAAATGACTATATATTTTTATTTCCAATAATTTTAATTGGTTCTCCTTGTATCTGTACATTCTGATTTCATTACCACTCAGTTATTTCATAAATTCCTGTTCTTTTTTTGTAATGGATGCTATTCATTCTTTTATTTTTTTGGGAAAATGTTTTAAATATACTTTTTTCTTATTTTTAAGTGTCTCCCACCATAATCATCCCACCCTATGATGACTGGGGTAGCATAGCGTGCTATAATAGATATAAACTCAGCTTGCTATATAGTGTAAAGGAATATAAGATTGAGGGGACAGTATAAGCAGAAGAATGGAGGAGATGAAGATTATGTGCAAAATCCACCATATAATTTCCATTTTTCTCAAGTTGGGTTTTAAAATATTGAGAGAAAAACGTTAAGTCCTTTTAAGAAATATGCTATATTAAAACATATGCTAAATGGCATATTCAAAATGCTGACTATGGCCAGGTAGCCTTCACTGGCCATTGCTTGGCAAGAGCTTAAGACTGAATACTGTTCTTAATAACTGTAGGTTGAATGGATGAATGAAGAATAGACAGAAAAATATTAAGTAATGATGAATTCCACAAATGGAAAGACTCAGTTAAATGAAATGATCATTATTATCATCTCTTTAATTCCAAAAGCATATTTTTTATATTTAATGTTTTTAAAATTAGAATAGTCTTATGATCAATCTATACATTTGAGATTTTTATTTCTCTTGAAAATCTCTAATATCAAAAGTGCATCTTTCAATTCAGTTATTTGCAATTAGAGCAATAGAATATTTTAATATCATAATTATGAAAAGGCTTTACACACATGAATGGAAACAAATAAAATGACAGCAATAATTTGGAAATTTCAAATTAAATGGGAACAACAAAGACAAATCCCTAAGTGAAATAAATAGGATATGTTATACTATAAAGTCAGCAAAAATATGAGCTTGGTCAAAACCAGAGGAAAATTAAATTATAGATTCAACTCTTTGGAGGAAAATAACTTTTTCTTAGCTCCCTTGGGTGTGTCCTTATGAGCAACTTTGACCCTCGTAGCTTAAGTGAGTTTTCTAATAAGCCAGTATAACCATACTTATGAGTTCATTCTACCCAGCTAAGAGGACCTTAATTGGTAGAGAAGAAACTGAAAGGGAATTTGTGAATGCTTTTGATCAAAACTGAGGTATCTCTTGGAGAAATTTTTCCCTTGAGGCTAAGAAAACATTTGAAAAGGCTTTCCAAACAGAAGATCTCAGATAAAAGGCTGCAGTCCAGAGTTGTAAAGCGTCATAAATTCTGATTCTCTTATGCCCTAGCAAGATTGGAGGTGACTGTTAAGAGACCTGGCATCTTTAAAAAACAAGGCCATTGGTTCCTCCTGGTAGAACATTTCCGGATGCTTAGCTTACCTTATTCTATTAGTAGCAAACAACCTGCTTTGCTCTAGTCAATAAACCAACCAAGGCTCTGGGGGGTAAATGTTAGTCTTTGAAAAGGATTATCTCCAGTAAACCTCATCTAATATTATGACCTAATGATTTGATAATTATTGTTTGTGAAAAGCTGGAAACACAGGCATGAAAAAAATGATCAAAAAGATACATCGAGTATGAGATAACAATTGGTTGAAAAGAGGAACCATTAAAGAATAAACTGTAAAGGAACTGAATATATGTGACACTAAAATATTAAAACTCTATTTATAAATATACTATGTATGGATGTATGTTTAAACCCTAAGATATATTTCCCTAAAAACTTGTAAGATCAGCTTAAATTCTGACTTACATTTGTTAGGATAAGACAGATTTCATGCCTTTTGTACAGGTATCACCCTGTGAAAACAAAAGTTGAACCTGGGAAATTATCAAGTAGAGAATCACTGAATAATAAATACTTCAAGAGGGAAAGGGCCTTGAAGTCATGTAATCTAAAACCTTTCCTGGTCGGCAAGGCCCTTGTGCAACTCTGAGGCCAAATGATCCTTGTAGGCTCTGCTTTGTAAAGAGACTTCAGTCACTAGCTGTCCCTTTCTTTTCCCTCACAGTCAAGTGCCCTGAAGAAAAGATTAATGCTTCATTATCTCTTCTCATTTTCTTCTCATTTTCACCTCAACTCTCTGTGACCAGACTTCCACTTTCCCCATTCTATTGAATCTATTCTTATTAAAAATCACTTATAGCCCCTACTTGCTGAAATCATGGAACTCATTTCTGTTCTTACATATCTTCTTGATTTGGGTTTGGTACTTAACTCTGTTTCCACCCTGTTCTTCCTTCACATTCCCTGACTGGTTCTCTTCTACCGGTACTTCCCTGACTATTACTTCTTGTCTTTTTCAAGGATTTCTTTTCCTCTGCCCTTTAAATACTGTCCTATCTCAGATACCTGGTAATGGCCCTTTCTTTTCTCACTCTCAACTCTCTAATTGACCTCCCACATTTCCTTGGTTCCGACACTATCTGGATTCTAAAGATTCACAAATCGAGATTTCAGCTCAGAACTCTGAGCCCCATATTTAGATATTCAGCTGCCTATTGTCATTTGGATACCCCACAGGTCCCTCAAACTCACCATAATCAAACCAAATGCATTATTTCCCCCACCTAAATGGGCTTTTCCTGTATTTACTCTTTTAGTAATATATCTAAACTGTATGCATTATCCCCCCCCCCCCCACATACATTAGCTTCTTCTTCTGCATTTACTATTTTATACAACTATGAAGACATCGAGTCAGAAACCTGGGAGTTTTCTTAAATACTTTTCTCCTGATCAGCCCTTACAAAAGAGAATCTCCTCCTCCTCCTCGCCTCCTCTTTTTCATTATTGTGATCATAACAAATACTTATTTAGTGTTTACTATATTTTAGGCACTCTTTAAGCTTTATAAGTTTATTTAAGTCTCATTTAATTTTTACAACAATTATTATTATCCCCATTTTAAAGATTAGTAAATTGAGGCAGAGGTTAGTTGGTAACTGCCCAAGTTAAAATAGCTAATAAGTGGTGAAGCTGGTATACAATCCCAGACAATCTGACTCAAGAGCCTAAGAGTCTTAACCACTGTTCTGATTAGTTATCAAGACCTGTATAGTTTAATTCCTCGACATTTTTCAAATATGTCTCCTCTGCTCCATCCTTACAGCTATTGCTGTGTTTATACCCTTATCACTCACTAAACCAGACTCTAAGTTCCATGAAGGCCCAGATCGCGTGTGCCTTTATCAATGTCCCCAGTGCTTGCACAGTGATTAGCACTTTGTATATTCTTATTAAGTGTCTGCTGAAGAAATAAATAAAGTATTTCACCATGTTAATCATAGGTAGACGGCCATATACTTTACTCTCCAAAAGGGAAAGTTTTGAGATTGAAACAGGGGATTACAAATAATTACTCTGGGTCAACAGGAATACATTGGGACTGTTCCAGACAAATTGAGACATAGCATCACCTTAATAATTGGGAAATCTATATATGCGTGACTGGTGGTTTTGTTTTTGTTTTAGTTTTTTTGTGTGTGTTTGCTTTGGCAGCCCAGCACCATTTTCTCCTTCCATACTCTCCCTGTATTATAGGGATTGGAAGCCTGGGAATCATATTTCCTGGAACCTATGCCAGCCTGGTTATGGGGTTAGATAAAAATAATGAGCCTCATTCACGCGAGATTTCAAAGACAAACGATAAATAGAAACCAACATTACTCCTTGAAGTGAATAGATTAATAGTCACATGGGCTTTGATAGACAGCATATATGTGAGTTTTTGCCAGTACCTTCCACGTATCTTCCTACAAATCACTCACTTTGGTGCTTTGGGCTGAAATCATTTGGGACAGTTTTTTATAGTTCCTATGCTTCATGATTTTCTGAATACTAATATCTGCATCCCTGGTTTTCCCTATCCCAGCCTTCTGACATTTTTATAGGTCCATTTACTTGCAAGGTAATTAATTCTGGCTGCCTCAACAGACAAAACTCTCAAATCTCAGTTTTCTTGTTCAATAAAAGCTGACTTTTTGCTCATGCAAAGTCCAATGTAGGTTGGTGACAGCTCTCCTGCACCTGGTGATTCAAACAACCAGGATTCCTCTATCCTTTTATTTCCATCTTTTCATAGCTTCCAGGGTTGCTTCCAGGGGAAGTGAGGGGTTGGAAAAGTCATACAAACTCTTAACCATGTTAACCCTGGGAAATTAATACTTTACAACCTTTCACAGTCCTTTCGCCATGACCATCATGAGTTCCAAACCCAACAGCAAGAGAGGATGCAAGAACAATACAATGTTTGGTAAACATTAACTCTTTCTGCCATAGGCTCTGATTCCCTAAATTAAATCCCTTCCTCCTTGAAATATTTAGTTTCTTTTCTCCTTATTGACATACTATGAAACAATACATAACTATACAATCTAAATATGTTAATTTTATGAAAAGGCACTAATCATTTGTTTCCATACCTGAATGTGCAAATATTGATTTTACTGTGTATGTATACAAGAATACTATCTTATATAAAAATTTACATACATGCTTACTGTTTAGCCTATATACCTGATAGATATTATTTGTATTAATAGATTCAATAGCAAAGAATAAAGTAAGATTAATGTCTAAATGAGGAGAACAAAACAAAAATTTGTTGGTAGGTAATCTATTTATACATATATCTATCATTGCTTTGAATTAAAATGATACATATTTTTTAGTAAGTGATAATATTTTTGACATTTATAAAGATATAGGACTGTCATCCACTAGACCTATAATGGCCAGGGCTCACCTCATTATTTTCTTACACCAACATTCCTGATGATCCATAGGTTGTACTAAAGTGAGTAAGGGTGGATATGAAACAGGATGTTGACTCCTGAATTTGGTAATCATTATATTTTCAGATCAAACTATTAGCTCTGTTTAGCTCTTATCCAAGACACAAATAATATGTACAAAAACTCAGTCCTTCAACAACATCTTAGAACATTTACATTAACATGATTATAGATGTGGATGCACTATATATACTTTGCTAGACCATCATCCTTTCTATTTGAAGATAATGTTAAATGGACAGGCACTTGTTTCCATCTCAATGACTATGGTGAAATGGGCTAATTTCCAGAGATGATGTATTGTCAATGCAGGTGGCAGAGCCACCCATAGGCAACACTTAATTCCTGCCTGAATTCAAATATTCATCACTGTGTTCTGCCTATTCATGTCTTTGTCAACGAATGAAGGTCAAGTTACTCCAATTTGTGTTAACAGGAAATGTGAGTACAAGAAGCAGTCTGGGGGTGGCTGGATGGCTCAGTTGGTTAGAGCGCGAGCTCTCAGCAGCAAGGTTGCTGGTTCAATTCCCACATGGGATGGTGGGCTGTGCCCCCTGCAACTAAAGACTGAAAATGGCAACTGGACTTGGAGCTGAGCTGCGCCCTCCACAACTAGATTGAAGTAGCTGATGGGCCCTGGAGAAAAACACTGTTCCCAAATATTCCCCAATTAAAAAACACACAAAAAACAAGAAGCAGTCTGAAAGATAAATATGAATTGAGAGGAAGTACTTCAGGTGAGCCAGTATAGGACTGAAGTCTAATTCTGCCACTTTTCATTCAGGTTAACTTATGGAAAAAAGAATGAGGATAAAGAAAGTGAGTGGACACTCACTCATTATTGAATACGTACTTACTCTGGACCAGATTCTGTGAGCAATAATTTCACATATATTTCCTTACTAATTCATCACAACATCTCTTAAACAAGACACTATTGTTTTCCTTATTATATAACGAGGCCTGACTGTGTCACTTATTGTCACAAAAACTTCGAGCAAAGCTTCTTGCCTTTCTCAGCCTCAGTTTTCTCATCTGCTAAATGAGAATAATAATACCTGCCCTACAAGCTAGGCATTCTACACACATATAATTATTTCTTTAAGGTTTTCCTTCCCTAATAGACTATCAGCTACATGAAGCTTTGAAAAGCAGACCTGTCTGGTGCTAATGGTCCTCCTCCCTCCATGACTCAAGAGCCTACCTGTAGGAGGAACTTTAAAATAAGAGTTCACCTGGACAACTTCGCTCATCCTCAGACATGTGCACATCCTCAGGCAGAGGCCACATTAAGCACAGTACCATTAGAAGCTTATCTTTGCCACTAAAAATACTCATACATCAAAGACCAAAGAAGAAAATTGTAGAAGAAAAGTGGCCAGTGATGATAAGCAGAGAAGGTCACCTTCCTCTTGATGATTGCTGGCACACATGCAGCAAGTGACACAGAACAGACCTGAATAAAGGTACTGAGACTGCCACGTACGAAGACTAGGGAAGAATCCAGAAAGAAATACTTTCGAAGTTACTCACTTATGGGCAAGAGTCAGTTGTTGGTTTCTGTGCATTCACTGTGGGTCTTTTGGTTCAGCTCCTTCTCAATCATGAAGAATAAAAAATAGAAAACTAAAAACTACCACCCTCTACAGAGAACAATGTCATCAAAGACAATGAGAATCATCCTTGACTATTTTGTAACTATCAATTTGTACTTCTTAATCCCTTCACCTGTTTCACCCAGCGCCCCTCCCTCAACCCCCCTCCCATCTGGTAATTAAATACTGTAATAACTATATATAGAGCCAGATGTACACTACACTTGTCTGGGGGATCACTTCATAAATTATGTAAATATTTAACCACTATGCTGTACACCTGAAATTAATATAATATTGAATGTCAACTGTAATTGTAAAAAATTGAAAAAAGATAACGAGAATCATAATGTCTACTTATAATTACTTTAAACTTTTCCCCGTCACTAGGTCAACTGATCAATGAATACAGTACATACCCTACTATGGGCCAAGTTCTGGAGATATTGTAGTAAACAAGACACATACACACCCTATATTCTTGTAGCTGACAATCCAGCAGTGGAGGAAATGTTAAAGAAATACTTATATGGATGAAGAACACCTAGATATAGACTAGGGATTATTCACATTTAAGATGAGAAGACTGAAGCTGGGATTAGTAAGAGGCTTTGAACACTGTTTTCGAAATAGTAAGTGGCACAGTAAGGCATCAAACCTGGGTTTTTATTCTTCTAGGCAAGGACTCTTTCTATATTGCTACACCGCCTGGCTGCCTTTCTACCAATTGAGGGGTGAATATGGTGAATATAAATGAGAACAGGAAAAGATGAAATAGATTACAATTGATTCTGGAAGTGACTTTGAGTCGTTCCCTTTCTTGATTTAAACCAATGGAGCTATTGTTTTAGGGGGGTTTTAAAAAGGAGATACAAAGCATGTCTATACATCAAACTATGATTTACAGAAGCTCCTTTGCTTAGGATAACTATGGTCTTTATTAGTTTCTAGTAAAAATCTATCAGGACACCTGCGACTTTCCTAGGATGTTACCCAGTCAATAGATGTCTGTTACCCAGTCAACAGATGTCTATGTTAAGTATTTACTATGATACCCGTCCTATGGTTCCCATCCCTCCTAAAATGGAAGCTTTAGATGAAACTGTGAATCTCAAAATTATAACATTTGCAAGGCCTCGGGAGATCTATCCCCACAATGCTAGGAATGCTATCTTGTGCTTGAACTGTCTTTGAAGATAAGGAAAAAATAGAAATGGCTGCTGATGCAGGTGCTGGAAATGTCTGACCATGGAGACTGATTCTGAGGAGGACCCAGACATCTGTGCACTTGAGTTCTGTGCGCCTGGGCCCTCTCTCTTCCATCTTCTACCTGCCTGACAGAAAACTGTTCAACATGCTCACCAACAGGTTGGGAGCCCACTATGTGCTCAGCCTGGAAGTAGGTGTTGGGAGGACTACAGTGAAGAAGACAGAAACGTAGACATTGGAGACCACAGTCTGGCCAGGAAATTGAGATCAAGCATGAAACAGACAATAAAAGTGGGCCTGAAGGAGTCTAGAGAGAGGAGAGGTTAATCTGGGCCGGAAGACTGCAGAGCCTTCAGTTTGGAAATGGGCTTAGACTGAGCATTGTGTGATGTGATGGGTTTGAGTAGAGGAATTGGAGGAGAGCAGCATGCTGAGCAGGCCACGCGGCATCAGCAAAGGTGCGCAGGTGGGAGTGAGGAGGGTTCGTAGAGGTCACAGTGAGGACACCCATCTGGTAAAGTAGAAGACGTTTTTTGGAGAGAACAGCATTCAGCTGGTGTGGTGTACTACCATGTTTCCCCGAAAATAAGACTTAGCCAGACAATCAGCTCTAATGCTTTCTTTTGGAGCAAAAATTAATGTAAGACCCGGCCTTATTTTACTATGATTTATATTAATTTTTGCTCCAAAAGATGCATTAGAACTGATTGTCCAGCTAGGTATTATTTTGGGGGAAACAGGGTATAGAGTGTCCTGGGCCACAAGTCAGAAAACTGGGGTTCTGACACAAACTGTGGTCCATGTTCTTGCATAAGCCACATTCTCCTTGGGCTTTACTTTTTTCACATGAACAATCGTATTGTTCCACTAGATGATCTCTGCGAGTCCCTTCCAGCTCTAGCAATTTAAATCCTTCGATCCTCAAATTTATTGGGAAAGAAAGGGTATATTTCCACTTCGAGCTTAAGGTCCCAGGGTAAACAGAGAACCAATGCGATGAAAAACATAGACAAGTGTCCTATTATTTTTAGCAGTTGGGACCTCTGTAATTCCTTTAACCAGAAGGAAGAAGTCTGGGTGGTTTAATGTTAGATGCTGACATTCACTATTATTTTTCTCCCAGAACTCACTATCCAGGGTTGGTGGGGTTCAAGGAAATCCAGCTCACATGCCCATTTCTTTTCTCTTCCACTGCTTTTGATAGGAAGACGTGCTTCACCCGTCACAGCCTGTAAAACTGGTCATGCACATTTTCTTTCTTCAGATTCATTTTCTCTTGAAGATGCTTCCTCACAATCAAGGTGCTTGCTGGTCACTGTGGCGGCCTTCATTTAGTGCCTCAGAGCCGGGCCCTGCAGAGGGCCTGCCTTCTACAGCCAGTGCTCAGAATGAGAGGACTCGCCTCTGTCTCCTGGCGAGTGAGTAGGGCCAATTTGCAGGAGGAATGGCGACAGCCTATCTTCACAGATGTAATTCGCACAGCAGATAATCTTGTCTGAGTCTCAACATAGCCAGGGCAAACATGACATCTTAAACAGGCTTTTATATAGAACAAGTATTTTGCAAAAAATGCTATTTTGATCTAGATGTATTTCCCTCAAAGAGAATAAATACATAAGAAACTTGATTTTTGAAGGCCAAATAAAAATAAGCACATACACATGCACTCATCAAGGGAAAGCTTCTAAGACTTTGATTTTATTTATTACTATATGCAGCGTCCTCAGTTCATGTGTAGACTGAAGGAGGAGGCATTTCTGTTTGATCATTTTTATCTCCTCCCCCTTAGCAAGTGTCTGCTTTTTAAATTGCCAGCTGTTCTTAACAAGAAGCAGAATGACCACGGTTTCCTTTTCCTGATAGTGTCTTATTAGGTTTTAATTGCTAATATTATTGCTTCCACCATTGAGTCACATGAAATAAATCTTCCAAAGTTTGTGAGGTCAACAACCAAGGTTTTGTCAAAGCTGGAAAACAGCATCTTATATTTGGATGTTTCTCACGGTTTCAAGCAATAAATCATAGGGAGAGAAATAAAAAGGCATTTATTGAAATTAAATCATCTGCTTACAAGTAGTACATTTTTCCCCCCATCTGGAAGATTTGAAAAGAAAACAAAAACCCTAGATGTATATGTAATAGGGGAAAATGCTGGTCAGTCTTAAGTAATACATATCAAAATTTTTAGAAATAAGACTTGTGTAGCTAGTAAGAATATGACTTATTTAAAAAATTGAATGTAATGAGAAAAGATAAAAGATTAATTTTCTTCTCTAGCCTTCTCTCAGTAAGTGAAGGGGAAAAAACAATATGTAAAAACTATATCTGAATATAAAATTTCAGGACAGCTAAACATAACAAAATTACTTCACAATTGAACTAGTGAACCGTAATCAGATCCAAAAAAGCAAAACCCAAAATTTTGAATCACTTGGACATAGATCAACTCACCTCACACATTTTTTAATCTAAAACAAACTCTACATAGTTGCTGACAGACAGTGTGGAAAGAAACATCACTTCAAAAAAGCTCACAGCAATTCACAATGACAGGACAACTTCCATCATGGGAATTCACTTCATGCCATTAAGTTACTTTTTATGGCACTTAGAGAATTATGATAAATTTTCTGTTGAGACCACAACTAACCTCCCCACTTGAAAAATTATTAAATAAAATCTGTCTTCTTTCATAAGTGAAAATAACTGGCATTTTAAATGTGTGTCTATCAAAAGGGACTGAGAGTAGCACATCTGAGAGACTGCTGAGGTTAAAAGAAGTTTTCTAAGTTAATAACAATATGGCGTTTAAGATGGAGCTAGGAAAGGCAAAATAAAAGATTAAATGATTAAACGAAGGGTAATTGATTAACAAAAATGCTACACCCCAAAGGCAGGGTAATGATGGTGACCAGATAAATAGACATAGATGTGGCCTTCCCATCTGACTTTATGGTCTGTGCCCCGAGCGTCACTCCTCCACTTGACTGTGCTTCTGCTTCCACCTGGCCACGTCTCTTTACTTTCTTCCTCTCTCTTCTCTCCTGTCCCTTGTAGTCATAGTTATGCTTCCTTACCAGTTTCTGTAAGAGACCTACGGCCTCTGTGGATTGACTCCTCCACTCCCCAAAGCAAAGTTTCCCTCTGGCCTGACACACCTGAGTGGGGTCACTTCTGCTAAATCTGACAGACACTATTATTGGTATTATTTTGTGTTGGGGGCTGGAATTGCAAAGAGTAAAAGTCATGCTTACGGTGCTCAACTCTGACAATGGAAACAATGAGTACACATATGGAGACAGAGTGAATGAGGAGAGGTGCCACTGCATGGCGTGTTTAAGGATCTGCAAGTAGATGCAACATACAATACATGAATATACAGCAGGCAGCCTCTGCAGAAACACCCGGAGGATGCACACCTGCCACATGCCTCCTACCTGTGCCCACTCAGAAACCTACCCCTACCTCTTCCGGGTCACTGGCTAGCAGCACCAAACAACATCACTCCCCATTCCATTCTCTCTACCCATGTGCTCCAGATTTAAATGTAGTGACCCTAAGTATGTTCAGCAATATACCCATCCTGCACTCAACGACATTTCTTCATTATGAAAATTGAAACAGTAGATAGGGGTGAATCAGGTAAGTTACAAGGCTAGACACATTATTCCAAAGTCTGGATAATAGAACTGTATTGTTTATCTGTCTAGCAGAGTCCGTTCTGAAAATATGCTCTCTCTACTTCCGTAAAGCAACAAAGAAATGACTGCTTCTCCTGATGGCTTCCTGATTCACCTTCGCTGACTCTTCAGGCTCCCCAGTGACTAGTGCTTTGCCTGCTGTCTTTCAATGACAGGCTGACTTCACTGGAAGCCTGGCGTTGAGTGTTGTGAACGGCTAAGATTTGGAATTAGGGATTTCTTTCTTCTTCAATAGTTGGTGCTGGGGGCTGGGAAATGGGGGATGAGGGAAACCAGTTAATTGCCAAGAATAATCAGTAAAATTTTTGAAAAGCCCTATTCTGAAAGAATAATAAACAAAGACCCACAGTGAAAATCCTTTTTTTTTTCTTTTCAGGTAATCATTTTTTAAAAAATTAAACTTAATTGGGATGCAAATTGTTAGTAAAGTTACATAGATTTCAGGTGTACAATTCTGTAACACATTATCTATATTTCACATTGTGTGTTCACCACGCAGAGTCAGTTCTCTTTCCATCACCATATATTAGACCCCGTTTATCCTCTTCTAGAGCCCCCCTCCCCCCTTATCCTCTGGTAACCACTAAACTATTTTCTGTCTATGAGTTTTGTTTCTTCATTGGTTTGTCTTGTTCTTTTGTTGTTTTCAGTTTTATGTACCACATATCAGTGAAATCATATGGTTCTCGACTTTTTCTGTTTCACTTATTTCGCTTAGCCTTATAGTCTCAAGATCTGCCCACGTTGTCACAAATGTCCTATTTCATCTTTTCTTACCATCGAGTAGTATTCCATTGTGTATATATACCACAACTTCTTCATTCATTCATCTATCGAAGGACGTTTTGGTTGTTTTCATGTCTTGGCCACTGTAAATAAAGCTGCCATGAATATTGGAACACACATGTCTTTATGTATAAATGTTTTCAGATTTTTGGGGTAGACCCAAGAGAGGGATTGCTGGGTCATATGGTAATTCTATTCTTAAATTTTTGAGGAACCCCCACACTGCCTTCCATAGCGGCTGCACCAATCTGCATTCCCACCAACAGTGTCTGAGGGTCCCTTTTTCTCCATAGTCTCTCCAACATTTGTTATTATTTGTCTTGTTGATGATAACCATTCTAATTAGGGTGAGGTGATATCTCCTTGTGGTTTTGATTTGCATTTCTCTGATGATTAGTGATGTTGAGCATTTTTTCATATGTCTATTTGCCATTTGTATGTCCTCTTTGGAGAAATGTCTCTTCAGGTCCTCTGCCCATTTTTCAATTGGGTTGTGTGCTTTTCAGTTTTGAGTTGTATGAGTTCCTTGTATATTTTGGATATGAACCCCTATCGGAGACATTGTTTGCAAAAATCTTCTTCTATTCAGTTGGTTGCCTCTTTATTTTGTTGATGGTTTCTTTTGCCCTGTAGAAGCTTTTAAGTTTGATATAGTCCCATTCATTTATTTTAGCTTTTACTTCTCTTGCCTTTGGACTCAAATTCATAAAATGCTCTTTGAACCCAAGGTCCATATGTTTAGTACCTATGCTTTCTTCTATGCAATTTATTGTTTCAGGTCTTATGCTTAGGTCTTTGATCCATTTTGAATTAATTTTGGTACATGGTGACAGATAGCAGTCCAATTTCATTCTTTGGCACGTGGCTTTCCAATTCTGCCAGCACCATTTATTGAAGAGGCTGTCTTTTCTCCATTGTATGCATTTTGCTTCTTTGTCAAAAATTATCTGTCCATATTTATGTGGGTTTTTTTCTGGGTTCTCAATTCTATTCCATTGGTCTGCATGTCTATTTTTCTGCCAATAACATGCTGTTTTGATTATTGTTGCCCTGTAATACAAGCTAAAGTCAGGGAGTGTGATACTTCCAGTATTGTTCTTTTTTCTTAGGATTGCTTTGGCTATTTGGGGTCCTTTGTGGTTCCATACAAATCTGATTTTTTTTGTTCTATTTCTTTATAAAATGGAATTGGGATTTTTATGGAGATTGCATTAAATCTGTATATTGTCTGGGTAATACGGTCATTTTAACTATGTTGATTCTTCCAATCCATGAGCATGGAATGTCTGTCCATTTGTTTGTGTCTTCTTCAATTACTTTTAAAAATGTCTTATAGTTTTCAGCATATAGGTCTTTCACATCTTGGTTAAGTTTATTCCTAGGTATTTTATTCTTTTTTGCTACAATTGCAGAAGGCATTGTTTTTTTTTATTTCTTTTTCTGAAATTTCATTGTTAGTATATAGGAATGCAATGGACTTTTGTACGTTAATTTTGTAGTCGGCAACTTTACTGTATTTATTTATTGTTTCTAATAGCTTTTTGGTGGTATCTTTAGGGTTTTCTATGTATAGCATCATGTCATCTGTAAAGAGTGACAATGTAACTTCTTCATTCCCAATTTGGATGGCTTTTATTTATTTCTCTTGCCTGTTTGCTCTGGCGGGGACTTCCAACACTATACTGAAAAGCAGCGGTAATAGGAGACAGCCCTGTCGTGTTCCTGAACGTAGAGCAAAGGGCTTCAGTTTTTCACCATTAATTATGAGATTAGCTGAGGGTTTGTCATATATGGCCTTTATTATATTAAGGTATTTTCCTCTATACCTATTTTATTAAGTGTTTTAATCATAAATGGATGTTGTATCTTGTCAAACTCTTATTCTGCATCCATTGGTATAATCATAGGATTTTTGTCCTTTATTTTGTTTATGTGATGTATCACATTGATGGATTTGCATATGTTGAACCATCTTTGTGGCCCTGGGATGAACACCACTTGGTTGTGATGAATAATCTTTTTAATGAATTGTTGCATTTGATTTGCTAGAATTTTGTTTTGGATTTTTGCATCTGTATTCATCAGAGATATTGGTCTATAATTTTCTTTTATTGTGTTATTTTTACCAGGTTTTGGTATCAGGGTAATGTTGGCCTCATAAAATGAGTTAGGGAGTATTGTCTCTTCTTCAATTGTTTGGAAGAGTTTGAGCAGGATTGGTATTAGATCTTCTTTGACGGTTTGGTGGAATTCACTAGTGAAACCATCTGGTCCCTGACTTTTGCTTTTGTGAAGGTTTCGGATGACAGATTCAATTTCCTTACTGGTGATTGGTCTATGTAGAGTTCCAATTCTTCGTGATTCAACCTAGGAAGGCTATGTATTTCTAAGAACTTGTCCATTTCTTCTAAGTTATTGAATTTGGTGGCATATAATCCTTCATAGTATTCTTGGATGATCCTTTGGAAAATCTTTAAATGAGGGCTAATAAGTTGCATTTACTAAACCTGGGCAGAATCACCGGTAAGAACACATTTGCTTGGATGGCCTATGACCTTATAATCTGATAGGAAAATTGGGATCATTTGTCAAGGATAGAAATGAGCTGATTTAGGGTGATAGTCTTCGTGCTCATCCACATAATATCCTGTAACAGCTGATAAAGACCTGTCGATGCTGTGATGGGTCGAGAAGGGGATTAGTAGTTACTGCAGGTGCAGTCCCTGCACCAGCCAGCAGTAGCTAAACCTTGAGAGAAGGAGGTAGACAAGAATGACTTTTTCTAATTCTCTAATCTGTACTTTTATGTCAGTGTTTCCAAACTATGGTCATGAAAGAGATTCCATAAGTCAATTTCTAAAAATCATAGGAAAGCTTATACCTTTATTGGTAAAATGGTTCCCTGAGTAAATTAAATTGGTAATTTAATTTCTCTGCTTTTGGTTAGAAGAATATCAACTTCATACAATAACACTGATCATCTGTTATGTGTGATGTTATAAAATTTTGTGATTAACAAAATTTGAAAATAAATCATTGCTAATTAACAGATCTACCTGTTTATACATTTTTCTCAAAATCTTACAAAGCACACAAATAAAGATGCAAATACAAAGGAAACTTGCTGGCATAATGATTGGGGACCACTGGCTTTGAACATTCACAGCTCTCCTCATCCTTTCCTCATTATTCCTCCATGACAACGGAGGTCACAGGTAGACCACTGTTCTGACTGTCTAGTTCTTATCTTCTCCACATGCCAAGCATGAGGCTGAATGAAAGATGTTTTGTTTTTTAGAAAAGAACTAGAAGGACTTCCAGCTCCTCATGCTGATGCAGAAGGGATCCCCTTCTCATAAAACAAGTAGAAATGCTTAGAAAATATGAATTTTAAAAACTATGGTTTAATGTATAGCATAACTCACCAAATAGATAAAGGAAGGCAAGAAGAGAGAAAGAAAGGAAGGAAAGTAGGAAGTAAGAGAGGGAGGGAGGGAGGAGAAAGGGAAAGAGGAAGAAAAAGAAAGAGAAAGAGACAGAAATCCCCAGATACCAGAAACAATTAGGGAATTTAAACTAGAGCAGAAAGTAAAAGCTAATGCTTCAGTAATCCATGTCCTCTGAAAACCCTAAGCTGAGAAAGCAACTGGGAGACCATTTAAGATCTTGGAAACCCAGAGAAATCAAGCCAAAGTAAATATGGGTTTGCTGTGTAGGCACCTCCATACTTCACTCTCTCAGGAAAGAAAGGACCTGGTGAAGATAGGCCATAATGGAAATCTACATGCCAAAACTTTATGTAATGATATATGACTTAAACCATATGTAGTTTAAGTTAAAAAGTCATTGGAAAGGCAGAAGATAGAGTGGTGGTTGACAGGAGCAGAGAGGAGAAGAGAATATGGAGTTACTGTTTAATGGGTACATAGCTTCAGTTTTGCAAGCTGAAAAAAGTTCTGGAGATGGATGGTGGTGAAGGTAGCACAACAATGTGAATGCACTTAATTGAAAACCTAAAAATGATTTAGATAATAAATTTTATGTTATGTTTATATTTTATCACAACAAAAATATTATATAAATATGCGAATAAATCCAAGTAAATACTGGCTTATAAAATAATAAAATTTATGTACATATTTTATGTAAAACATATAAATAGACAGATGTCAATGTTCTGACTGCCTTCTCAAGAGTACAGAATGTGGGGGGAGGTTATAATGGAGAAACCTGTTAATCACATCTCAGTTAAGTGATCAAAGTCAGCACCAACAATGATAAGTTATGTTGATAGCATGTACATGACAGCATTACATCATGATATGATGTAATGAAAATGGCATTTTACCTTTGTGATCTTCCTCCCTAAAACCCATAACCTCAGTCTAACCCTGAAAAAAAAATCAGACAAATCACAATGAAGGGACATCTACAAAATAACTGACCAGAACTCCTCAAAATTGTCAAGGTTAGAAAAAAACAAGGAAAGCCTCAGAAACTGTCACAGTCAGTCAGGAGGAGCCTAGGGAGCCATGACAACTAAATGTAATGTGGTATCCTGGATGAACTCTTAGGACAAAAAAAAAAAAAGTATATTAGGTAAAAACTAGGGAAATCTGAATAAACTACGAGCTTTTAGTTAATAACCATGTATCAATATTGGTTAATTAATTATAACAAATGTCCCATATTAATGTAAAGTGTTAAGAGGAAACTGGGTGTGTGGTATAAGGGAACTCTCTGACCTATCTTTGTAATTTTTTGTAAATTTAAAACTTTTCTAAAATAAAACATTTATTAACAAAAACCTCAATGGAAAGGGATAAACTGAGTTACAAACACAACTGAAGAGAAATACTATGAACTGAATGATTGGATTGGAATAAATCATTCAGAAAGCTGCAAATAGAGATGAAGAGATGGAAAGTATCAAAGTGAGATTGAGAGATACGGGATACAGAATGAGATATTTGTCTTACGAGGATTGCAGAAGGAAAGAATAGAATGAGAGAGAGAGCAGTATTTCAGGAGACAATAGTTTATGACATTACAGAATTCAAAAAAGAAATAAAATAGTAAGAGTTCTCAGACTGAAGAAGCAAAATGACTCAGAGCAGGGAAAAATAAAAGCAAAGATGCCCCGAAACAAATCATAGTAAAAAATGCAGATCATCATAGATACAATTAGATTTCCCAAGAGCAACCATAGGAGCTAAAAGAAAATAGAGTAATATCTTCCAAATTCTGAAAGAAAATAACTGCCACTTAGGAGTATAATTCCACACACAACTAAACATCATTCAAAGGTAACTAAATAAAGGCATTTTCAAATAAAACAGAGTTTATTACACACAGAACTGTATTAAAAGTACTACTGTGGGTTCTACTTCAGGAAGAAGGTAACTAAATAAGAAGAAAGAAATAATAGTTAATAAAAATGTCGATAAACATGTTGGCAATCGAATAAGTACTGATTATAAATAATAATAACAGTAAAATTAACTGAGCAGTTATGTGACAGGAACTAAACTAGATCATTTAATTACCATAATAAGCCTATAGGTAGATACTACTAAAATCCCCATTATGTATATGTGGAAACTGAGGCACAACACTTAAACAGTTTGAAAGGCAACACAGCCAGTAAGTGGCAAAGCCAAAAAATAAGAAAAACCAAATAATAACAAATTCAGGGGTTTAGAAATAAGGCATAATTAAACCCTAGTTCACAATAATATTATGATAATATATATGATGGGAAGGGATATTTTGGAGAAATTTATGCTTGCTATATTATTTAATTAAGACAATTACACCTAGGACGTTTTCATAGTAACCACTAAAAGAACAGGAAAAAAATATATAAGTAGCTAAATAGTGGAGGAAAAATAGAGTGAAGGAAAAGCCAATGAATCCAACAGAAAGGAAAAAAAGGAGGAAAAACAGAAAACAAAAATAGCAACTTTAATAGAAAAAACTGTTAGAAAATTACTGAAATATAAGTATTTACAGTAAAGATAAAGATCCATGTTAACCATGGTAATACTGTGAGACTGATTATTTAAAAACCTACTATATGCTGTTTACAATAAAATAAAGTAAAAAGCATATAGTTAGATTTTTAGTTTCTTTACTCTTAGATAAGTGAGGAGTAAAGAAATAGAAAAAAGAAAAAGTAACCAAAAGAGAGTTGGCTTCATGATATTAATAAAAGGTAAAATAGACTTGCAAGCAAAAATCATTACTAAGGATAAAGGACTTTAGGTGTAACTATAACGCAACAAAGCCTCAAAGTATATAAAGCTAAGCTGATAGAAATTCAAGGAGAAACTTACAAAATCACAATCCTAGTGGGAGATTTTAATATACTTCTCTCAAAAACAGATGGATCAGATAAAAAAACTAGTGATGATATAGTAGTTTTGGACAGCACAATTAATAAGATTGCTTTAATGAACATATGTAAAGCCTTGTTCCTGGGACAGTGAGGCTAAGCATTCTTTTCAAGCCAACACAACACATTTAAAAAAACTGACCATGTAATAATCCAAATTATGTCTCAATGAATACCAAAGACGTGGTATTGTATAAACCATGTTTAACAATCACTATGTAACAAAGTTGGAAGTCAATAACTTAAAAATAACTACGTATTTTTCAACACTTAAAGAAAACTATGATAACGGCGAAACCATAATGAAAACTCAAACGTATTTAACTGGATGGCACCATTTCAAAACTTGTGGAAAGCAGCTAAACAAGTGCTTAGAGAGAGATGTATGGCCTTAAAAGTAATGTTAGAAAATAAGAAAGACTGAAAGTTAATGGATTAAACACTTCTAAAAGATAAAAGAAGTAAAACAGAATAAACCCAAATACAGAAGAAAATAATACTATTTGTGTAATTCAAAATCACAAAAATTATATGATACTGTTTTTGGATATATACACTTACCGAATAATGTTAAAACAATGAGAACACTCATAACATTTATGAAGCATCTATTAAGTTTACAACTGCAGAAGGAGATGGGGATGGACTGTGAAAAGGTACAAAATAGGTTTCAACTATATTAGTAATTTTTATTTCTTGGAAACTAATGATCTGAAACAGATATTTGAAATTATTAACATTTATGAAATCTGGGTGGAGGCTATGTCAGAGTTTATTAGTCTATATCTCTTTCCAAAAATTTGAAGTATTTCCCCTAAAAAAGGGGGCAAAGAAAAACTTAAAGGGAAAACAGTAAGGATAAAGAAATGAGATGTTCTACTTTTGTCAGTTGTAAGTAGCATCAGGAAAAGGAATAATAGTAATGTGGAACTTCTAGACTCAGTGAAAATGGCATATCTAGCACTTAGCTCAGACCTTGGTACAGAGTGCTCTAGAATGCTAACTGCCATTGTTATTTCATCCTGAAGTCCCAAAGTGTCTACTCTTACCTGTACATCAATCTAACAAGACTTGGATGAGAAATCTTGTTTGATCCTATTTTATTTAAGTCCTAAAGCAAGAGTATTCACTGCTACTGTCAATTGTTTTTTAAAAAAATAAAACTTTATACATTTGTAATTAGTAAAATGAGGTTACTACTATTGGACATTACTAAAGTTTCTTCTTACTGTAACCACGTTAAGGTTGCCCCATCTCCCTATATTCCAAATCACTTCTCCAACAACAAAGATGTCCATTTGAACTCCAAGTCAGTGAGATGATCAACATAATCATGGCACATTATGTTGAAGGAAACTGTAGCAGCATGGCCACGACAGTTTCCTTCAGCATAATGTGCCATGGATTTTTTATCTTTGCAACTCTAACCGATGCTAGCCTACTTTATATTTGATTCATATAACAGCCCTGCAAGCATATCGTCATGTATTTTACTGATAAGGAACTAAAACCCAGATAGGTCTGGTGACCTGCCAGAGATAAGACATACCTCAGAGGGTTATCCTGAGAATTAAAACAGGTCATGTACCTGTAAAGTAACCGGCTCATAGGAAATATCCGATAAATATTGTTTCTCTACTCCTTTCTCTCAGGTGTCAATTAATGTTTGTTGATGTATGGTTGAATTAATATCTGTTTATTATATTAAATGAAAATATAGGATACAGGGTTCTTTTGGTATATATTTTGCATTTTTATAAAAAATCTCTGCTTTGTAAGTTCAACCACTGTTTTTTGCAGCAACATATAGTAAAGTTCCAGAAAGGCAATCAGTTCAAAAATTCCTCTCACTCCTCATTTGTGCCCAATAATGACATTTGAATGATTTCATATAAAAGTATTCAACTATAAAAGAAATTTACACTTTCCTCCTTCAGTAAAGGAGTAATTCCAGTATGAAGCACTTCATAAAGTATTTCTTTGTTCTAACATGCTGCTGGCAACGAGTGAATATGGGATGGCTAAATGGATATATAGTTGAGGGTGATGAGAACAGAAATATAGCCTTTGAAATACTTCCTGACTTATATTTGCCCACACACATTAATCAAAGCAATAACTTACAAAGTTTCAATTACATATTAAATATATTCCTTTTAAAAGATGCCATTATTACAGAGAAAGAACAATAATATGAGCATCAGTGGTCATCATCCTCAGTTTCACATGCATGAGGATCTTCTGAGAATGCTGGAAATTGTGGTGTTTTGACTATATTAAGAAATACAAAGATTACTTGAGAATTCACTCAGCAGGGTAAATTGTAACCAGAGAGCACTAAATTTGATTATTTGTTTTCTCTCCCTTGTTGTTTTTCAATATTACAAGTAATTTACTTTATAGTAAATTACGTTGCCGTCAACAACTATTTCCTGTTTTCACTATTTTGTTTCTTTAGGCGTATTATAAATCTTTATATATTCAGTGCCACTAGGTTAATGGCACTGGCAGAGAAAGCAAAATGGACAGAAAGACAACTGAACTCTTTCCATCCCCATGTCCTGTGACTGTTATTTTAATTCTGCACAACTTTTTTTTTTTTAATTTTTTTTATTGGGGAATATTGGGGAACAGTGTGCGTCTCCAGGGTCCATAACCTTCAAGTCATTGTCCTTCAGTCTAGTCGTGGAGGGTGCAGCTCAACTCCAAGTCCAGTCACTGTTTTCAATCTTTAGTTGCAGGGGGCGCAGCCCACCATCCCATGCAGGAATTGAACCGTCAACCTTGTTGTTGAGAGCTCGCACTCTAACCAACTGAGCCATCCGGCCGCCCCACTGCATAACTTTTATGAAGCATCTATTAAGTGCCCTTCTTTACAACTGTGAGGAGAGAATCATAAATATACTCATGCATGGTGTCTAAACTGAGGTGATGGTTTGTGAGTTTGGTTCATTAGAACCGGCCACAGTTCTTTTATTATGGGGGCTTCTCTGCTGTGGGAACGGCCCTGACCAAGCTGAATTGTGCAATGGGATAGAGATAAAGTCAGTCCTGAGAGTATATCCTCTGCTGGAATATCCCTACCCTTTTTTTGGCAGTTGGCTATAATAATAATTGTTACTATTGATGGTTTAGTGGGGGTCCAGATACTGTCTAAATTATTTCAAGTTATCCTATCAACTATTCATGATACATTTTTCACATTGTAAAGAAGATGACACTGAGGCTTAAATGGTTAATTTGTCCAACATAATACAGCTATTAAGCAGCATAGAAGGATTTGAATCCAAAGTACTCTAATACAGAACATGTGCTTACTCTATTATCTGTATTGCTTCTCATTCACCTGCTGATTTTGAGTTATTTAAGGGTTAAGGAAGAAGGATTTAAAGGGTTGAAAAATTCATGAGACCTGGGTCACATTATATAGTTTGAAGATGCTGGTGTCCAGAGAGAACATGGGCTGAGCATCAGCTCATCAATGATGGTTATTCAGCATAAGGAGGGTGTTAGCAGGATCATGAACAAGTGATTTTATAATAGTCAACTTCTCTCATTACTTTATTTGCCCTGTTGTTTCCATCACATGCCTAGAAGACACTCTGTTCCTAGTGCTTGATTTTGGATGTTCACAGGGTTGAAGGGGCCTAAAAATGAACTAAACTAAACTTTTATCTTCCAACATAACTTTTAAAATCCAGTTAACCACAAAGGTCCAATCGGCTCTTCATAGTACATTTTCTTATTTGTTTGCAGACCTCTGTTTTAAGCAAGTTTACTGGAAAAGAATCTATTTTAAGCTGGTAAACCACAGCTTTTGCAAAATGCAGCATTAGCATGATACAGAGAAGTGTACAGTGAGAAACTTAGCATCCCTGGAAACCCCATCTCTTTCTCTTTGTTATTTTAACATAGAGAGATGGAAGCTGGCTTGTCAGCCACACAGCAAATAAAATTTGCCTAGTAACTCCAAAGTTGTGGTTTTCCAGGCTCAGTATAGCTGGCATTGTCCCACTAAATTTTCCTGTGTCTCCATTCTACTCATCACACTTCTTTGCAGGTTAAAAGGATAATCTGCCCAGTTATCTTTATTTTAAAAAGAAGTCCAATCATGCAATCCCATGCTTTAAATCTTCAGTGCCTCCCACTGCCTATAGCACCAACTCCGAACTTTCAGCTTTGCATTCAATGCCCTTTACAAAATGACCTTCACCTTTCATTTGACTCAGGTCCCACCCCTCCTCACAAAAAACATCCTCCACTCTCCAAACTATGTACTTTCATGAACTCCAATTCTATTCTTTTCTTCTCCCACCTCCCACTCTTTCAAGGCTTAGCTCAAATGTTTCTGTTGATAGGAAGCTGCTTGACTTTGAGCTCCTTGATGGTAGGACTTGTGTCCTATTCCTTTTTTTTGCCTGAAAATAAGTGTGTGTTCAATATTTATTATTGAAATAAGAAAGCTCCTTGTGAGTCAAGTTGTGAAATACCATGATGATACTGTTTTAGTGAGTTAGCCTACATTTTCCAGACATTCTTCGGACTTACATGAATCCCATTCTGCGGTGGGAGGAAATCCACTGGGGCTGTAAGGCTATCATTATTAAGTTTCCCCATATCCCTTCTTCTCCAGGATAAATAATACCATTTTTTTTAAGCTTGTTTTCTT
Organism: Rhinolophus sinicus; assembly: GCF_057876585.1. Taxonomy (NCBI): domain Eukaryota; kingdom Metazoa; phylum Chordata; class Mammalia; order Chiroptera; family Rhinolophidae; genus Rhinolophus; species Rhinolophus sinicus. Next base: position 34,049,777 of record NC_142506.1, read on the forward strand.
TACCAACACTGCATGTCTTAACTTTCTAAGGCACATAGGCCAAATCAAAGCAGATGTGGGGGAGGAAGCTGAGCATGCCATGGATGAAGGGGCCCCATGAGACTCTTCCTCTGATAGCATTCATTTGCCACCCCTCCAGACTCTGTCAGCTAGGAAGGAACTGGTCATGATGCCGTTTGCCACTAGGCCTGAGTCTTGTCCACTTTTACACAGAAATAGTATATTCTAACTAACTGGTAAAATAACAGCAATATTCATGCAGTATAAGGTTCTAAAATGACTATGGAATCTCCTATGCCACATCCAAACTAAAAGGTACAAGTGATTCATTTTGAACAAATCTTATTTTATCTCATGGACCTACTTGAAAGATCAATCTACCTACAGTTAGTCGTTTTACACATGCCATTGGAAATGCCTGTTAGCTGACTGAGATACAAAGGGACTAAGTGTTTTTGTAAAACTTACAAATGTGTTCAAGCCTCAGGAATGGTTCTCAGCAATTTCGAGCTGAAAAAATATGTATCTGCCACAGGTCTTATGGTAAAGTCAGATGCTACATAACTTGCCACTAGAGGAAATAACACATCTGGAAAAAAATGAGAAGATCATCCTCAAAAGACCATGAGAAGGAGCCACAAATGCCTCATGACCAGAAACTTACTTTTGGAAGTAACAGAAAAAAAAAGAAAGAAAGAAAGAAAAGTGTAAGTAAATTCTTGAAGTTTCTAATTCCTCTATTGTTCTAGGTATCTGCTTCACTAAATACAATTAGAAAAAGTCAAGACCAAAATTTGTTCAGAAAAACTAAAAGCATACAGCCATCTACACATTAAAATTCAAATTAATAAAAATGAAATTTAATGTTGGGGAAATTTTTTTTCTAAGCTTTAAAACAAGTTAATTTCTTGGACAGTTCCACAAGCAGATATATTATTCCCTAAAGGTATTGAGGACCAGTGATTTTAGTAGGATACCTTTCCCAGGAATATCAATCGCCCTTCCCATGTTCACAAAATACTTGCGGAAGAAGAGCATCCAAAATGGGAGTAGGGAGAATTTGTGGAATGTTTTAAGATAAAAATTCCTTCTAGAAGAGAAATTCTACCAAATTCTGATTATTTGGGGCCATAGAAAAACATGGCAGAGAGAGCCCATATGTCAAACATTTCCAATAATACTACATTCATTCTAATAAAATAGGCTCATATAATGTGGATAACAAGATAATTGTTGGGTAGAGTTTACCCTTGGGTAGGTACTAATGCTCTTCAAGAAGAAATACAAGAATAAGCTCTACCATGACAATTAAGGAGCAATTGCGTGGTTCTATCTTGTCAATATTCTCGCAACTGCAAGATCCCAAAGACAGAGTACAAAACCTGGAATGAAAACAAATCTAAGGCCATTTGTGCTCAGTTCCGTGAAGTATATTTGAGCGAGTATTCTTGGATTCTTCTTCAGTTCTGCCAATACCAATAATGCCCTGGGGAAGTGTTTCCCAAAGTACACATCTATCTGTGGAAGACTCTCCACCCAGAACGTTTTCTTTGAATAAAGAAATTACCAAGAGGGAGTTTCCAAAACTTATTTGATGATAGGACACTTTTTTTGTTCTTCTGAGGATGAGTGTTACTAGAAACAGATTGGGAGTGCTGTTCCAGTAAAAAGCATTATAAAGTACGTAAGAATATTGGGCCAAGAGTCAGGCTGCCGGGATTTAAATTTTTACATAATAGCTGTGTGACCTTGGGCAGGGTACTTAGCTTTTCTTTCTTCAGTTTCCTCCTCTGTAAAATGGACATAACAAGTATATCTACTGTTTGTGTTATTGTCTGGAAGAAAAGAGGACCTGTACATAATGGAGTGCTTAGCAAAATGTCTAGAGCATAGTAACAGTCAGTAAATGTTAGCTTTTGGAACTGTTATTATACCCAGAGGTATGGCTAAGCTGGGGACGGGAAGGGGGGTTCCTTTCTAAGTGGGATCTCCTTTTTAGGTCTGGGCTAGTCCCAAGTTGGCTTCAGGGCTATGCTGTCTCTAGCTCTACCCTTTAGGTTTCCATTTACTGGAAACTGTTCATTTCTCTTGCTCAGTTATTCTGGAGTGGACTTCCTGGGACTTTTACAAGGGAGTCTTGGCCAGGGCCTTGGAGGAAACCCTCTTTCTGGATGGATCCCCACCTCTAGGAGAGAACCCACTGCAGTAGAAATGACTGCATAAAGCTCTAGCTTCACCAAAGCCTTGGGCCATGTTCCCTAGTGTACTCTGGCCTGGAAGGCTTGGTAACTTCTGCATGACTCTTCCTACTTTCTATCTCTGCCCTGCTATTCCTGTTAACAGAATATTTATAGTAATAGCAATGCTCAGAATCTTTCTTTTCTTTATTTCTTTTTTGTTTTTTGGCTTAAAGATTTAATTGACATTTTTTAAGTGTAGTATTAACACTGGGAAAAAGTAATTGGAGCAAGAAAATAGGTTCTGCACACAATTATAATCTTAAATTTAATTTTTTTTGTAACATACAACCTAGATAAATAAAATTCCAAAACATTGTCCCTAAAAATTATGGATTCAAAGGACACAGAAATTTTTGCAAGCTGAGAGGTCAATGGAATTATTTGATAAGGATTAAATAAAGAGCCACAGAAGTTGCTTTAGGAGATTTTACTGACTACAATAGCAAGATTTCTTTTGTGCAAATGCCAAGTTTTAAATCTCATTCAGGTACGTTTTAGCAGAATTCCACTTGCATTTTCCAGTAGGTTTCTTTCTCTTAGACCCTCTATTGGAAAGCAGTCAATTTTAGTATTGCTCAATCTAATGATATGTCCAGAAAAAGTTTAAGCATGAGGCAAGAAAAAAAAAAAAAAAATCTCTGCAAATGTCTCAATCTTCACCCCAAATTGGCATTGTTTTCTCATGGTGTGCATCTGCACATAACTATCCTTATTTAAAAATCAATTTTAATGTTCTGGTTTCTCCCCAGAATACCATAACTGTACGTTAGTATAAACCTAGTTATATCGTTACTGGCTTTGCCATTCCAAGTAGTTAACAGTCTTTGAAAAATGGTTTTTAGTTATGAAATATGGAATGATTATACTCAAATATATCTGGTAGCTATACCTAAAAACTAATGATTTAAAGTATAGCATTAAAACTATTTTCCCATTTTATAATATTGTTCCACAACATAATTACCATGATATTCCTCAAATTAGACTTGCATTTTTGGGTAGTCACTGTACCTGTTTTTAAGTGGGATAATTATGATTCAGTTATTGCAACTCACTATGCCCAAAGCAGCACTGGCATTACCTAGAGAGCTGAAAGAGGGTAAATGGGTCCTTCAGGAGACATTTCTTTTCTTGAGGATTTTTTTCTTGATTACTTAAGTAATACATGATTATTGTATCAAAATCTAATGTTACATAAATATATGAGGTAAAAAATGAGCATATCCTGCAATTTTGTAAACCTTCTCCCCCTACAATCCCAAGACTGTTACTGTCAACAGCCTTCTCCTCATTTTTAATGATGTGCAGGACTGTAAGCTCTAAACTCTGCTGGGAATTCTTCATTGCTCCCCTACTGCTTCTATTTCTCTTTATAAAAGAAAGCTCAAATGTCACCTTTGTGAAGGTGCACTGACCCGCCAAGCCATGCTGGTCCCTCCTTCACCAGGTGCCCAAAGTAATTTGTACATATTTCAATGAAAGGACTTATAACAATTTCATTGTAATTTTTGAATTAAATGTCTCTCCCACTTTAAGGACTTTGAGGATGATTTCTCATTCCTCTTTGGTACAAGGCATCTGGCACACTGACATGCAGCCAATGCACAATAAGTATTTGTTGAGTGAATGAGTGAAGGCGTATATAAATAAAATATTTTTCTAACATATAGACTTTCAAGCTCTGTAATAATCACAATCGGGATGCTCACCGTTAAATTTTTCTAGAAAGGTGTTTCAAATATATTCCACATTTCAACAACCAGGTCGTACTGTTAATTCTAATTTTTTTGTTTTGTTGAAGGTCTGAAAACTCAAATTCTAACTTCACAGAAAATGGTAAAGTTGGAAGAATTTTGGGATGGATGGTGGTTTATTTTTTAATGCCAAATGAACATTTTGAAGCATAACATCTTTAGCTATGGGCTTTGTCCACTGATACCAGAACATTCCAGGAAATGACAGTTCAAATAAACAGTTTCAGGTCCAGTAAACCACAAATACAAAAACAGTATTGAATAGCATTTCACAGCAAATAGCCTTCCGTTGACAGTCATTCAGTAATGACTGATTATATTTGCAAAGTATAAAACATCTCTTCTGTTAGATTAATTGAATATGGTTTTAGCTGATGGCTTAGGCAAAAGAATGAATCTATAAGAACAGTGGAAGAAAAGAACAAAGGAGAAGAAACAAGAGGATGAATTTTAGAACAACATTCCAAAATATCAGAAAGCCCCACTGGACCAACACTTCAAATTAACAAGCCCCACTGAGGGACTTTGACATGCATGCTGTATGACATGTCATCCAAGGAAGAGCAGCCAAAGGGAGTCTCATTTTGTTGGAAAAAGAGTTGCCACAGAGCTTTCCTATTTCACCAGTTAAACAGGTTAGGATCCATGTAATTAAGTAATAGAATTATGAACCCATTTCTTGGCCTATAGCCCTAGGTCCTATTTCTTATGTAAGTATGTCAGTAATTGTCATATAGAACTAATATGTCACTTGTTGGACCCAGTTCTTCATAACACATATGCAATCTATAAATAGAAATCCACAATGTAATTTAAAATTTAAAATTAAAGAGTAAGACTCAATAGGTGCAATCATAGGAAATGAGGTGAACAGTGGGGACTGGGTGTTCAAACCTAAGCAAGAAGTGGAAGCAGGAAGTGACCAGGAGCAATTCAGACTCTTGAAAATGGAAAAAAGTGAAGGAGTCACTAGATTTCCTTCATACCAGGGATGGTGAATTAAATAGTAAAGGGAAAGGCTATTTAGGGATTAGCTAGCCCTGCAGTCACATCAGTACAACTAATACATTAAGTTCAGAGGCAAAGTAAACACTAATGGGGGTGGGGTTAAAAAATTATCATCCTTCCTTACATAAAAAATATGGTATTGTCAGAGTCATGCTTTTTAAATAATAAAAGTTAACATTTATTGAGTACTTGGGTTGGGTCAGGCACTGTTCTAATTACATTATATGAATATATTAGTTAATTTCCAAAGCAACCCTATGAGATAGGAACTATTATTATCCCATGTCACAGATGAAAAAACTGAGGCACAGACAGGCAAAATAACTTGCTTAAGGCCACAACTAGCTAGCAAGCTGTCTAGCTGGGATTTGAACCCAGACAGTCTGGCTCCAGATTCTGTGCTTTTTAAACAGTATGTCATGCATGCTGCCTCTTAACACCTAGCTCAAAGAAATATTACTCTTTATTTTAGAGTTTTATTCATATGTTTACACAGTTTTTCAGAAATCTCTAAGAGAATTAAGTCCTGAATTGAAGGAAACTGATTACTAGCTATGAAAAGCAAGTAAGTCAGTGTATTTTCAGAGCTGGAAAAAATACATGGTGTTTGACATTTATCCATGCAATTGAATTCAACTCAATTAATAGTGATTTAGAGGTCCATGCTGAGTACTGAAGAAGTAAGATACAAAGCCTAGGGAAGACACAATTTTTATTCCCACTTAAAGCAGATAAAACACTCTAGAAGCTTACAGTTGAATACTGATGAAGAAAACGAAGCTCAGAGAGTTCAAATGACCTGTCTGAGGCCAAAGAAAAAAAAAAAAAGAAAAGAAAAAAAAAAAGAAAGTCGTTTGTGGCACACGGTGTCCTAAAATCAGTTCAGACAGGTTCCGTTTTCTTTGCACTCTACAACTACGCTTCCAATCAAGCTTATTGAACAAACTGAAATAAAATGAACTTCCGAAATAATTATTGTGTATCTTATAGTGAGGGAAATGCTTTAGTATCTGCCTGCCTCATCTCTATAACCCAATTCATTCCAGAATGAATAATTAAATACAGAACAGATATCCAAGGGGATATTTTTTAAGGTTAGGAGAAGGAGAGAATTCACGTATAGAGTCTCCCAGATCTTCTCTGAAGGAATGTATGTTTTTCAGTTTTATGTTCTGGACAATTTATCTCTCTCAAACCTTACCCAATTCTAAAAGAAGACTTTGAAATGGTCTATATTGATAACTATGTGTATAGGTACATGTCTACGTCTCCCACTCTATTCTAAGCAACTTAAGAACAGAGGACCAGCTTTAAATCTCCTGTATGCTCAGCCTTTACAAACTGCTTTCGCATAGTAGGTGCTCAGTGTGGTAATGATGTTAAAGGTTTAAGATATACAATGTAAGGTTTCCAGTTATATCTTTCAAAAATAAGACCCTGTATCTAGGTCTCACAGATAATTATTTTTATTAGTTTATTTTATTGGGGCAATTTTATGCCCCCCTTCACCCCTGATTTGCCAGAGGACATTTGGCAATGTCTAGAGACATTTTTGGTTGTCACAACTTGGGGGGAGATGGTACAATAGGTATCTAGTAGGTAGGGGCCAGAGATGCTGCTAAACATCATACAATGCACAGACCCTATGACAAAAAATTATCTGGCTTAAATGTTAATATTGACAAGGTTGGAAGACACTGGCCTATTTTAGAAAAAAGAAAGGAGGGAAGGAAGGGAGGGAGGGAGGGAGGGAGGGAGGGAGGGAGGGAGGGAGGGAGGAAGGAAGGAAGGAAGGAAGGAAGGAAGGAAGGAAGGAAGGAAGGAAAAAGAAAGAAAGAAAAAGCACAACCACCTTTCCATTTCTCCATTTTTAAAACACAAGTAAGACATAAATCAAAATTGCAGACCAAAAATTTTTCCCAAGCAAGACAATTTCAGCAACCTACTTTAAGATAAACAATTATTTAATGGGTTGATTTGCAAGATTAGAAGGGTTCATTAAAAGCTGAAGGAAAAACAAATTTAAACACATATGTACTTAAATAAGTAATGGAAAACCTTCACAAAAGGGATTATTCTAACCTTTATTACATCTGAAACTCAGATTATTCCACAGTTATCATATGAAACATTCTGCTGATGAGACATTTTAAAACCACCACTTGTCTTCTGATTCAGACATAGAGCTCTCACTTCAGATTGTTTCATTATTTCTAACCTCACTCAAAACCCACCTCTTGGACAAGTACGTGACGAGGAATTGTATGTTATTTTGTTTGCTAATAAGGTCATCATACTGCTTTCACTATTAGCTCTGCCTTTTTATGCCTGCCTATTTTCCCCTTGTCTAGATTTACCTGGAAAGTACAGTATTTAAACCTGGATTCCTTATTGTGGCTAAAGGAATCATTCCTTCAGTCCTATGTTGCTCTTCTGTCATGAAAAGACAACTGTAGTAATGTCTTTAAGATGAACAAGGAACTCAAAAAATTGAACAGGAAGCAACACTTCCAAACTTATTCTATGAAGCCATCATCACCCTGATACCAAAACTAGACAAAGGTATTACCGAAAAAGAAAATTACAGGCTAATATCCTTGATGGACATAGATGCAAAAGTTCTCAACAAAATATTATAAAACTGGATTTAACAATACCTTAAAAGGATTATACACCATGACCAAGTTGGATTCATCCCAGGGTGGCAAAGATGGTTCAACATCCATAAATCAATCAATGTGATACATCACATTAACAGAATAAAGGATAAAAACCATATGATCATCTCAATAGATAAAGAAAGAACATGTGATGAAATTCAATATCTTTATATAATAGAAACTGTCAATAAAGCGGGTATAGAAGGACCATATCTCAACATAATAAAAGCCATATATGACAAACCCAGACAATATCATACTTAATTGTGAAAAACTGAAAGCATTTCCTCTAAGATCAGGAACGAGGATGCCCACTGTTGCCACTTCTATTCAACATATTATTGGAAGTCTTAGCCACAGCAATCAGACAAAAAAAATAAATAGAAGGCATCCAAATTGGAAGAAGTAAAACTGTCATTATTTGCTGACAATATTATACTATATATACATATACATATATACATATATATGTGTGTGTATATATATACACACACATATATATGTATATATGTATATAATCCTAAAGACTCCACCAAAAAGCTATTAAAACTGATAAATGAATTCGGTAAAGTAGCAAAATACAAAGTTAATATTCAAAAATTGGTTGCATTTTTATATACTAGTAACAAACTATCAGAAAGAGAAATTAGGAAAACAATTCCATTTACAACTGCATCAAACAAAATAAAACAGAAACAGAACTGTAAATATAGAGAACAATTTGATAGTTGCCAATGTGGAAGAGGGTGGGGGGGATAAAAAATGCAATTTAAAAAAAAAGGTGAACAAGGAAAAGGAAGTAGGCGGAGCTGCTGATTTTTCTTTGCATTTGGTCACAGTTTCCTTATATAGTCGCTAGCTGCCGTGGTTGCAGTTGCTATGGTTTTATTTGCTTGTTTGTTTTCCCCACTGGCTGATCATATTGGATACTCTGGCCGTCTGGCAGACATTTGAATAAAAATTTCTTTCTATAAGGGGACAAATTAGCTCTTTTCTGGGAATTAACTGACAAAAAGCATAAACCTCAGGAGAATCTTTGAACATACAACAGTAACTAATCAGTTGAGTATTTTGTGTTGAGTTAAACATGTCAGTACTGGGACCCTCATACATTGGTTAACAACTTTCTAAATATTTACCAAGATCTTTGATAAGTGAGAGTGCTTCCCATGATATAAAGGCTCCACCACCATCATCCATGGCACCCTGCCCAACATCCCAGCTGTCCAGATGTCCACTGACCAGTACAACCTAGAACAAATAAAAAAAGAGAAAATAAATAAAACTAAGTAGAAACAACATCAAAGAGAAGATTCATAGGCATTCGAAATACAGAAACGAAACTTCAGTATTTTCTTTTCTATTTTTATGCCTTAAAAGATCTGTGTCATTATTAATAAAAAACTTAGTATAGAGGCTTTACACATAAGGGTGTAAGGTCATCCTAATAGTAATAAAAGTTCTCACTGTATACTTTTCTTTATTAATATAATTTTGAATAATAAAAAATTGGTTTATTACTGACAGATGTTTCACAACTTTATTATGACACATAAATGAAGCTCAAAACGTCAACCATATTGTAAACTGTCCCAAATTCTAGCAAACACATAATAAACATTATGTTGAATTGAATTCAAGTGAAAAAGTAAAAATGATTTATTTTTTAAAAATATGATGTGCTTTGTGCATTATAAATTACTCTGGTATTGAATAAGTAAATTGCTGGAGTTACAAACTAGATTGTAATTGACAGAACTTATAAGAAATCTTTCAATTTACATTAGTCTGAAATAAATCTATAGATTATATAAGTTTTAAATCATAATAGATTTAAATATTTTTCAAAAATCATTAGAAGTCTCTCCAGGAAAATGTGAAAAATATTTCAACAGAACTAAATTTTATGGACATATTTTAAGCAAGCTTAAAACTACGTAAAATGATGTTGGGTTAGTAGGATATCCACATGGAAGAATGTATCCTCGTCTCTGAATCATACAATATATTAATATCAAGTCAGATGAATTATAAATCTAAAGATGTTAGAGGAACGCAGAGAAGAGCTTTGTCAACTTAGAGTAGACAAATATTTCTTAAACTGAACACAAAAGGTACAAACCATGAAAGAAAATAATAAATTGTACTTTTAAAATATTAAGAATACTTGTTCATCAAAAGACCCTATTGCAAGAGTGAAAAGGTAACCTACAGAGGAGGAGAAAATATTTCCAATACATATATGCATATCCAGATTATATAGAATTACTATGAAACAGTAACCAAAAGAGAGTAAACTGATAGAAAATGGACAAAATACTTGAACAGACAATTCACAAAAGTAAACATACAAATTACTAATAATCATACGAAAAGGTGCTCAGATTCAGTATCATCAAGGAAATATAAATTAAACCACATTCCATACAAGAAAAAGGCAGAAAATGTCAAATATTGGAGAGGAAGTAGCACAACTGGAACCCTCGTACATTGCTGGTGTAAGTACTTACAACCACACTGCAAAAGTAGCTTATCTACTAAATCCGAACATACGCACCATGTGACCTAGCAATTTCACTCCTAGTTATATATCCAACAGAAATGTACATGTGTATGTATATTTCACCAAAAGAGATGGACTAGGATATTCTTAGAATATTCATAATAGCCCCCATCCCCCTCCCAAAAAGGAAATTTTAAATGCCTGTTAATAGCAGAATGAATAAATTGTGTTGTATCGATCAATGCAACATTGCACAGCAGTAAGAATGAACAAACACATGATAAATGGAGATGAATCTCATAAACGTAATGAAGAATGAAAGAAGCCAGATCCAAAACAATATATAGTGTATAATTCCATTTGTATAAAATATGAAAACAAGCAAAACAGGAGAGAGGTTACCCATGATGAGGAGGCTTAGTGACAGGAAGGGGACGCAAGGAGAACTTCTGGGGTGCTGGTCATGTTCTGGTTCCTGATCTAGGTACTGGTTGCACAGGAGTGCTCAGTTTGTAAAAGTTAAACTTGTACACTTAAGATTTGTATACTTTCTCTTAGAATATTACACTTTAATAAAAAGGTTTTAAAAAAGTTCAACAGATTAATGTCGATGTACAACATGTAGTAAGCAAATGAAAGTTAAACAAATCTTCTTTATGTCTAAAATGAAAATACCCATGACTTTGGGAAAGCAGGATTTTGGTTTGAAATATCAAAGTGACCCCTTGCACTGCCTGCTTCCCTGAGCAGCTGCAGCATCTCCCATTGACTCTGTATCACAGACAGACCCAGCCTGCTGTGACTTCATTGTATTCACAAACAAGTACAATGTCCCAGACTAACAAATCGCCCTGTAATGAACCCAAATGGATTGTTTCTAAGGAAAATAAGAAAAAAAGAAAGAAAACATATTGCAATAGCAGGAAACTGATTCAGAAAGTGGTGTAATGCCATGTGGAATGAACAAGCCAATTAGTGAACATTCTCACCACCCTCAGAACCATTTTCCCAATGAAGTTAACGCTCCAGTGGATAAAACATGTTAAAATATGTTTTAATGAACTTTTTCTCAGATAACAAATAAGAGTGACTAAATCAAGGCATCTATTATTTAATCTTTCGGACTTCCTTCAGAATACTGACGTTGTTTTACAATCATATTTCTTTATGTTGTAGGAAACGTCTCTATTCTCCAATCCAGAATTATTACTTAAACTAATATTTAAAAGCTGGGGAAATGGTTTTGAATAATAGGAAATTAAAGGATATCCCACAGGACAAGGTTTTTAGCACAGTGCTATGGAAGAATGATTACAAACCACTTGGATTATAAGAGCTTGTTTTAATGCATTTTTTTAATTAGAAAAAAATTGGGTGCTGCCATGAGATAGTAGTTTAAATTTCAATATTAATTGATTTAAAAACTAAGTAATGACAAAAAGCTGCTTCTAATTCAGTAAAATTTTTAATGAAGTTGAATTTTCCTAACCATAAGGGCTTCTACATATACTTAAGAAATATTAGCGCACGAGGTTTCCTTCAACATGATATCTGGCTGCCATGCCTTAATGCAGCCTCACAAAGGGTAACATAACATACAAACTCACTATGTCTTAGGTCAGGGTCAGGCAGAAAAGAACATTAATTATAATACATTTGGATCTGATTTAAACAATCAAAACAACAAAAGACTACCCAAAGATACAGTAAACTCAAGTTCATGAAAAAGAATCACCTGATAAAACACAGGAAAATGCACAGTCCCTTCACTGCCTCTCTTGCCAGATGTGGAGCCCCTAGAGCAATAATATGGCCTAGAACCAATAGAGAAGTGGTGCACCCACTCATCTACCTGCCTCATCTACCAACCTACCTACCTCATTTCTCCTGCGCCTGAGGCAGGAGAGCACTGACCAGTTTCACAGGAAGTGCGTTCTTATGAAAACAAGCTAACGCAAGACCCTGGAGAAAACTTCATGATCTTTGGCATTCGTGCATGCATTTATTCAACAATTTTTACTGAGTTCCTACTATGTGCTAGAGATACAGAAACGAACGAAACAAGCACATATTTTGCCTTAATGAAATTTACATTCTGGTGAGAGAGATGGACAATAAATAAATACAATGTAATGATAGTTTTAAGCGACGTTAAAAAAAAAGGCAGAGAAAGAGGATAGAGAGTGGTGGTAGCAGAGAGAGAAAAAAATCAGTCTGTTCTCTTTCTCTTAAAATATAGATAGCCATAGGAGAATTTTGTCCCCACTATATTAATGAGAGAAACCTGGATAATCTGTATAATCATAACTTCCATTCGACCCGTCAGAGATCTGAGATTGTAATTCAGCCAGCCACAGGAACTGAATTCCAGAAGATAACAAGCTCATCTAACAAGAGATGGAACACATGAACTAGTTTGCCTTTAGCAGTGACAATGAAGTAATAGTTATAAAAGCAGGAATGAAGAAGACAACTAAAATGTTAACAAATTCTTAAACAGTGAAAGCGATTTCACATGAGAGTTTAGAATCCCTGGGAAGTTCCCACATAGGTACCCATTTTCGAGATCTTTTCCACAGGCCTCCATTAAGTGCACACAAGAAATATCAGGAGCAGGGCATCAGCCCTGCAAGAGCCTGCCTCAGTGGTGCAGGAGTGCAGATGGTGACCAGTACTGTTGGGAGGCAGGCAGCACACGGACCCTTCTCTCACAGGAAGCAGAAGCCATTTGCCCCTGGAGGAGGAGCAGAAAACTGTACCACAAGGCAGTCCCAGCAAAGGTCAATGAATACAGGGAAATGGGTAAAAAATGGTACTTCCACCCTGCACCGACAATAGGAAAAACACATGTGCTTCTGGGGAGAGCTCTGCTCACACCCCAGATCCTGCACCAATGTAAAGCAGAGTTCTGCTGCCACTGGGTGAAGGGTGGAATACTCAACCCCATGATACATGACAGAATTTGGCTTCCACAGGAGGAGGTGCAGAAATGTCAAGAAAGCCCCACCCTTGAGCTCAGCACACAGAGTCTGACTAAGACTAAGGGGCAGGAGAATCAAGAAACAACCTTGTGCCCACCAGGAGCTTCCAATGATAACAAGCAGAGCAGTAACCTCTAAGGATGACACACCCAAAGGGCAGACTGGGCAGGCACCAGAGACCCGCTAAAGAGAACACTGTTCTTTAGGGTCAGCCCCTGCACAACAGCTCCTCCACTGTAGTTACAGACAGTCATCAGAACCAATAAGCATGAAGGTCAATCCCTCATTGATGTGCAAAGAGTAACCAGGCTTAAACATAAAAATATAACAGAAACGCACATATAACCCACACAAGGGTCATACAGGGTGCACCTAGTTCTGATGACAAGAGAGACTGCACCACTGGGCCCCACATGACACCTACTACATAACAACCCTACTAATACATAGAAAAAAACACAGGTTGGCAGCAAAATAGAGAGACAAAGAAACATTTCCCAAATAAAAGAACAGAATAAAGCTCCAGGAAAAAAAAGTAAACAAAATAGAGACAAGCAATCTATCAGATGCCGAGTTCAGAACATTGGTTATAAGGATGCTCAGTGATCTCAGGAAGAATTTCAACAAAGGAATGGAAAACATAAAAATGGAGATGGAAACCATAAAAATGGATATAGAAAACACAAGAAAGAACCAGACAGAAATATAGAATACAATAACTGAAATGATGAATATATTAGATGGAATCAACACTAGATTAGATGAAGCAGAGGACTGAATCTGGAAAATAAGGTAGCAGAAAACACCCAAGGAGAACAGCATAAAAAAAAGAATTAAAAAAATTAAGATATTTTAAGGGGACTCTGGGACAACATCAAGCATACCAACATCCACATCATAGTGATACCAGAAAGAAAAGAGGGAGCGCAAGGTATTGAAAATTTATTTGAAGAAACAATGACAGAAAACTTCACTAACCTGGCAAAGAAAATAGATATACAAGCTCAGGAAGTGCAGAAAGTCCCAAACAAGATGAACACAAAGAGGCCAACACCAAGACACATCATAATTTAAATGTGAAAGGTTACAGACAAAGAGAGAATCCTAAAAGAAGCAAGAGAAAAGCAGTTAATTACCTACACGGGAGCCCCCATAAGACTGTCAGCTGACTTCTCAACAGAAACTTTGCAGGCCAGAAGGGATTGGCAGGAAATATTCAAAATGAGGAAAAACAAGGAACTACAACCAAGATTACTCTACCCAGCAAAGCTATTGTTTAGAATTGAAGGAAAGATAAAGAGCTTCACAGACAAAAGGCTAAAGGAGTTCATCACCACCAAACCAGTATTACAAGGAATCTTAGAGCGGCTTCTTTAAGACAAAAAGAAAAAGATAAAAAATATGAATAATAAAATGGCAATAACTACATATCTATCAACAATTACTTGGTTTTTAAAATATTTTTATTAAAAAATATAGCTAACATACAACATTTTATCAGTTTCAGGTATACACCATAGTTGTTCAACACCTATATATCTAAAGACATGATCACTATTAGTCCAGCCACCATCTGACACCATACTATGCTATCACAATATTATTGACCCTATTCCCCATGCTGTACATTACATCCCCATGACTTATTTGTTTCATACCTGGAAAGTTGAACCTCTTATTCCCCTTCACCTCTTCCTCCCTTTAAAAATTTTTCAATTACAGTTAACATCCAATATTATTTTATATTAATTTCAGGTGTAAAGCATAGTGGTTAGACATTTGTAAAATTTAAGAAGTGTTTTCCGACTAGTCTAGTACTCACCTGGCCCTATACATAGTTGTTACCATACTATTGACTATTCCCTATGTTTTACTTTCATCCACATGACTATTTTGTAACTACCAATTTGTACTTTTAATCCCTTTACCTCTTTTATCCTGTCCTCAACTCCCCCCTCATCAATCATCCTGATAAATGTAGTATCCATCTGACATCATACATAGTTATTACAATATTATTGACTATATTCCTTATGCTATACCTTACATCCCCATTATTACTTTGTAACACCCAATTTGTACTTCTTTGTCCCTTCCCCATTTTCATCCATCTTGCAACCCCACTCCCATCTGGCAGCCATCAAAATGTTCTCTGTATCTGTGAGAGTGTTTCTGTTTTGTTTCTTTGCTTGTTTGTTTTGTTCTTTAGATTCCACATGTAAGCAAAATCACATTGCATCTGTCTTTTTCTGTCTGACATACTCCACTCAGCACAATACCCTCCAGATCCATTCATGCCACCACAGATGGCAAAAGCCCATTTCCTTCCATAACTGAGAAATATTCCATTGTTTATATGTGCCAGATCCTCTTTATTAATTCATCCATCAATGGACACCTATGCTGCCTGCACATCTTGGCTATTGTAAACAATGCTGCAATGAACATATGCATGCACACATCTCCTCGAATTAGCATTTTGGGTTTGTTCAGATAAATACCCAAAAGTTGGATTATCAGGTCCTTCCTTATCTTTTGTTATATCCTTTGTTTTAAAGTCTATTTTCTCTGGGAAAATTATTGCTACCCCAGTTTTTCTTTTTTCTTTTTTTCCCATTTTCACGAAGTAACTTTTTCTATCCCTTTACTTTCAGTCTTGTGTGTCTTTCAATCTAAAGTGAGTCTCTTGTAGGCAGCATATGTAAGCGTCTTGTTTTCTTATTCAGTCAGCCACCCTATATTTTTTATTGGAATATTTAATCCATTTACAATTAAAGGAATTGATATCTATATAGTTATTGCCACTTTATTATTCATATTTTTTTATGTTAAAAAGTCCCTCTAAGATTCCTTGTAGTACTGGTTAGGTGGTGATGAATACCTTTAGGTTTTTTGTTTGTTTGTTTGTCTGGGAAGCTCTTTATCTGTCCTTCAATTTTAAATGATAGCTTTGCTGGATAGAGTAATCTTGGTTGTAGAGCCTGACTTTTCATCACTTTGAATATTTCCTGCAATCCCTCTGTCCTGAAAAGTTTCTGTTGAGAAGTTAGCTGACAATCTTATGGGAGGTCCCTTATAAGTTACTAGTTACCTTCCTCTTGCAGCTTTTAGGATTCTCTCTTTGTCTTTAATCTTTGCCATTTTAATTATAATGTGTCTTGGTGTGGGACTGTTTGTGTTCATCTTGTTTGGGACTCTCTGTACTTCCTGGGCTTGTGTGTCTCTTTCCTTCACCAGGTTAGGAAAGTTTTCTGTCATTATTTCTTCAAATAAGTTCTCAATCTCTTGCTTTCTCTCTTATCTTGGTACCCCTATGATGTGAATATTATAACGCTTGATATTGTCACAAAGGTCTCTTAAACTATCACCATTTTTTCCTTTTTTTCCTTTTGCTGTTCCAACTGGGTGATTCCTTCTACTTTGTCTTCCAAATTACTGGTTTAATCCTCTACTTCATCTCGTCTGCTGGTGATTCCTTCTACTGTATTCTTCATTTCTGTTATTGTATTCTTCACTTCAGACTAGTTCTTTTTTTATGGTTTCTATGTTTTTTTTGTTTGTTTGTTTTGTTTTTAAATCAGCTTGCTATATCTTTGTTTAACTTCTCACTAAGTTCCTTGAGCATCCTTATAACCAGTATTTGGAACTCGGTCTCTGGTAGGTTGCTTGCCTCCCTCTCATTTAGTTCTCTTTCTGGAGTGTTCTCCTGTTCCTTCATTTAGGATGTATTTCTGTGTTTCCTCCATTTTGGCTGCTACTCTGTGTTTGTTTTTATGTATTAGGTAGGGCTGCTATGCCTCCCAGTTTTAGTAGAATGGCTTTATGTAGTAGGTGTCCTGTGGGGCCCAGTGGTACAGTCGCTTGTGTCACCTGCACTGGGTGCTCCAGGAGCATTCCTTGTGTGGGTTGTGTGTGCCCTCCTGTTACAGTTGAGCCTTCAAATTGCTATTGGCATATCAGAGGGTGATATTGACCCTCAGGATGACTGGCTGTGGTGTTTGGCCACATCCCCAGCTTATGGCTGTAGTATAGGGGACTACCACATGAAGTGGGATTTGCCCCTGGGGGCTCCAGTGCTTGTTGAGACGTGTGGGGGCTAATTGGGTGGTTCTCTACTGTGGTCTGAAGCCAATCATCAATTATTGTGGTTCTGGGGACTCTTGGGAGGGCCTCTGGTACAGACCCAGGGGAGTCACTGCCTGTAACTGGCCAGGGACTACCTGGTGGGAGCTACAAACTGATCCATGGTTGGTTGTTGCCTTTGCTGGACCTGGAGGTGCATGGGAGAGACCATGCTGTGAATGAAGGATGGCTGCCACCAGTGCCAGTTCTGGGGTACTTCTGCAAAAAAGCCAGGACACTCCAAGGCCTGCTGCCAGCTGCTGGCTCCCATATGGTTGCTGCTGATAAAGCCTCTTGTGGTAGGGAGTTGGTTGTGCTGGGGTCTCAGTGAGTCTCCAGGGTGGAGCAAGTGGAGCTCACCAGACAAATTCAAATTCAGATTTGGCCATGGGTGTGTGGGAGGGGCTCAACACAAGAAAGAAGACCTCTGCCTGCTGGCTGCACAGGAGAAGGGCCCCACACAGGTAAAATGGCAACTGTCTCTCCAGTCCTCATTCTGAAGCCACAAACTCAGTCTTTCCCCATAAGCCTCTGATGCCTCTCGAGTCACTGTCCTGCTGCTGGAGACCCGGGTGAGTGCCTGTGTGTGCCCTTTAAGAGGACTTCTGGGTTTCCCACAGCCTTCCATCCCACCCAGACGGTCAGATTTCCCACCGTTTTTCACAGTTAGATGTTGTGGGGGCTCCTCTTCCTGATACAAGTACTCCTGGCTGGTAAGCCTGGTGTGAGGCTGGAGTCCCTTGCTCTTCTGTGGGCAACCTCTGTAGCTGATATATCCTTCTCAATTTTCATCCACCATGCGTGAAGGTTTGAGGCCAGTCCATTTTGAGTCTCCACCCCTTCTACCAGTCATGATATGGCTTCTTATTTATGTCCTTGGTTATAAAACTTCTGTTCAGCTAGACTTAAGATGGTTTTCTAGGTTGATTGTTCTATAATTTAGCTGTAATTTTGATGTATTCACAAGATGAGGGAAGCCAATGTTTATCTATTCCACCATCTTGGATCCCCCTATCACCAATTAGTTTCAATGTAAATGGATTAAATACTCCATTTGAAAGACATTAAGAAGGGCTGAATAGATAAGAAAAACAAGACCCTTACATCTGCTGAAGTGTGCCTACAAGAGACTCACTTCAGATCTAAAAGCCCACACAGACTGAAAGTAAAGAGATGGGAAAAAGACATTTCATGAAAATGGAAACAAACAAACAAAAAAGTAGAGGTAGCAATACTTATACCAGAAAAAACAGACTATTCAAACAAAGGTTATAACAAGAGATAAAGGAGGACTCAGTAATCCCACTTCTGGGAATTTATCTGAAGAAACCCAAAATGCTACATCAAGGGGACAAATGCATCCATATATTCATTGCAGCATTGTTTACAATAGCCAAGATGCGGAGACAGCCTGGGTATCTGTCAATGGATGAATGGATAAAGAGGAAGTAACAGGAATTCTTATCCACTGCTGGTAGGAGCAAAACATTTTGAAATTATTTACGAAAACAATTGGGCATATCCTTTTAATTTGAACTCCTGTGCATCTCACAATCCAACAATTCCTCTTTAGATCTATATATAGAGAGAGGAATTATAGCACTTGAGTCCTTGGAGACATGTATCAAAAAGGGCATATGGAAGCAATGATATGACCTCAAACTAGGCCTGACCCTAGCAATCATAAGATCTCAAACTAGGCCTGACCCATCAGCAGTACAATGCATCAATATATTGTAGTGTAGTCATACAATGGAATGTTATAAAATAGTGAAAATGACCTACAGCTACATATATCAATATAAATGAATGTCAAAACAAAAATATGGAAGAAAAAGCAAAAACAAAGAAAAGAAAATCAAAAGAAACAGAAGAGTATGGTAATATAATATAAATTTCAAAATTCAGTTGAACGAATACAATCTTTAGCAATGCATACAAATATGGTAAAGTAATGAAGAAAAGCAAAGTAATGGTAAACCCAAATTAGGACAGTGTTTATATCAGATGGAGGATAGTGTTTATATCAGATGGGGCAGAAAGGAGGAGATAACGAGAGAGAGGCACACAGTGCACTTCCAAGGCACAGGTAGTATTCTACCTGTGTAACTGAACGGTGAGAATATGTGTAATCCTTTCATTGTTGCTCTTTAGATTTTATATACATGTAAAATAAAGTATTTTGCATGAGTGCTATATTAAACAAAACCAAGAGTTATCAAAGACATCTTTGAAAGACATGGGGCTCAGATAGTTTTATAAGTGAGTTCAAACAAACATTAAAGGTCAGATTTATCTCATCTTATTTCAACTGTTGCAAAGCAAAGAAAAAATATGCAGAATGTCTACATTTACTTCCAATCATAATCTTGTTACCTGAAAACCTGAAAAAGATTTTACCCCCCTTAAAAACCAACTAGAGATGAATCTAATTGTAAAATCTGAAATAGTTGTATCTAGCAGCATTTTGAAAGCTATTGCTATAATGGTTCAGTGGTTTCTAAAGGCCCAAGGTAACTAGAAGTCACACACACACACAGGCACACACACACACACACACACACACACACATTTTTGGGTCATACTTAGGTTCTTTGCATGCCTAGTTTTAACATTCTGCATTTTAAATTGTGAGTTGTACAACTATTTATCTCAATGTGAAAAAGTACTTGCTGATCCATCCTTAATAAATGAGTTGCCCACTCAACTTTGAAGCATGTTTCATTTTATAAATGCTTTGCTTTATTAAAAATAAAAACCAGAAAGACAAGTACCCAGTGGTTTTATCTATCTATCTATCTATCTATCTATCTATCTAGCTAGCTAGCTATCTATCTAGCTATCTAGCTATCTATCTATCTTTGCTTTTGAGATGTTTTGTTTTGCCTGCAGCTGCTTCGTTCTCTTAGTCTCATTTTATCTTTGGTACTTTAAGAGACAGTAGGAGGAGCATTAGAACTATAAAGTTCAAGACCTAATGTGTTTCCAGACACAGGAAATCCCCAATCAAATTTTCAGCAACAAAAATAATTAAATAGTTGAAAAATATGACCTACAAAAAGAGGAGGGGAAAGCCTTTCATTATTTAACCTCAGAGAAGAAGCCACGAAGTGATGTAATAATGGGCTTTAGCTATGATGAGCCCCTCTGTAGCAGGTTTGAAAAACAGATGCTGAAGCAAAGGAACCAGGTTTTGGCTGCAGCAGTGAGCATTAAGGTCATAGAAATAACTGAGAATTTTCTGATGGAAGGCTTTTATAGAAGTTAAAAAAAGGGCTAACAAGAGAAAGGTTATGGAAAATTCTGTTCCAGAGGGTTTCTAAAATAGGATACATTCTTAGGTCTTAGATGGAAAGCTAACATAGATGGGATAAACAAAATCTTTCAAGGTTCCATCTAGTCCAATATTCCGTGATTGTTTTCAAGAATTCTTCTTCTATTCTAACCACTTTAAAGGGAGAAACTGTCCTTTGAAAAGTCTCCCCACCTCAGAAGACTTTTCTCTGAGCATCTCCCAGATACTTTGGCTGCCAAGATGTTCCCACAATTTAGATTCTAAACACAGGTGGGAAGGAACTTCTCAAGAAATTCATGCTTTTGTAATAATCCCTGTCGAAGACAAAGCCTTTGCTTTCAGACGACAGTTACTGAATGTATTGTGCTGTTGCCCAGCACAGACAAAAAGGACTAAGTTTGAACAAATATTGTCCTCCCCAGTGAATACACTAGGTGTTCTACAGAATAAAGCTAGGCTCCTGACACACACAATGTGTTCAGAGACAACACAGCAAAAATCTGAGCTCCTCTTGACTTCTTATGATCAAGCTTTGATTAGTGAAACTGTTGGGTATGGACAGCTTGTGGGAGACAGACTTCTTTCACAAGAAAATGGGCCACCTGTCCAAATGCTCACACATCACCACAGCTGCTCCTGAAAGGAGCTGTTTCCACTTCCAGACTGTCCCCTCTTACTTGTGCAGGGCACTCAGACTGGCTTCGCAAAAGGAAGGTCATCTTGTTTCTGACTGAATTTTCTGAGTATATTATTGGACAGATATCTAAGGATAAAACAAGAAGGGTCTACTTTGTGACTCACAAAAACCAAATGTTAGATAGATTTATAAAATATGATTACAGTGTATTTCGCAGAAATGGTTGAAATTTATTAAACATTGATTTGTGGATAGGGGCATAGCAGAAAATGTCTATGGAAGGAAATCATTCTGAATATCTAGAGGCATTTGGGTTTAATCCAGAAGTCATGAGTGGTTGCAACTAGAGATGATATTATTATAAGGGAAAGAACCATGCTCCTGAATTCCTTCTCCTTTGGCCTAAACAACCACAGAGTAAGTTGTCTCACTTGAGAGGATGGAAGAAACAGAAGAGTTGAATTACAACATTGTATTTTAACTTCCTCAGGGGAGGAAAGAGAGACAGAGAGCTTAGGGAACTTCTGTCTCAATAATGATCATCTTTCCTATGGTTAAGTCCAACGATGGTACAGTACACAGCTGCAACTTCTCTTTTCTTACGACCATTCACTCACCACTATGTTCCAGGCTTTTGTTATGTATAATGTGTAGGATTAAAACACACGCAGAAAAGAAGCATTTGGTACTCTACAGGCTTTTTCATGGTTCAATTTAAACAAGACAATAGAGGTACATTAATCTTTCATTATAGAAAATGGGGGTCAAGGTGCTTTCTACCTAAAGAAATTTTTAAAAATTTATTTTTATGACATTTAGGTTTATAAGCTAAAGAATTCTTCTTGGCCCCTAACGGTTTCTAAAATCCCAGGAGCCTACACAGCTTAGAGTACTTCTTTTGATACTTGTTTGTGTATTCATTGTGTAAACTTTCTCAATTATTTAACCTTCTCTGATCTTCTGAATGTTCTCTGTAGAAGTCACTCAGCAAGATCAGCTGAAAGCTCCTGCCTACATTATTCTGCAGCCTCCAAAGGCTGTCATGAGAAAAAGCTAAACAACAGACCAGTGTTTACCTATTCAAATGAGTGTTGTCACTTAGAAAAGCACAGTCCCTGGGAAACTGTATGATAATTCCTCCTCTACCACCCATTCCCACAAAGAGAAAGTCAAATTAGCAGGGATTAGTATATAGATTTACCTCTCTATAGCTTTCCCTTAATAGAAAGAAATTTGTTTTGATGATGGGGGATTTTTAGTTACTTAGATTGTGAATGATTAAGAAAGGAAGGGAGGGAGGGAGAGATGGAAGGAAGCAGAGAGAGATGGAAGCAAAATGATGACTAGCACAAAAAGAGAAGGCGAAGTAGAAGGCAGAGTAGAAGAGAGGAGGGTTGCAAAGCACCTTTGGAAAAGGCAGAGGAAGGAAAGAGAAAGTAAACCCAGGTCAAGGTGTGAATCCAGGCTTCTGTCATGTTCTGATGTGCACTAGTTTGATGTCATCATGGACGTTGCTGAGACTAAGTAAACGGAGACGTGGGAAGGAGTCTTTGAGAATTACTACCCAGCCATGATAGCCTGTGTCGTTTAAATGAAAGTTACCTAAAGCACTTCTAACTCAAACATCCAGGTGATTCTGTTGTATACTGCCTGCCATCTCCCTGGACCACAGTGGTAATGGGAGTCAGAATTCAAGCATCCCAGTTCCCAAGGCTTGGCAACGAGCTTTGGGGTAACTGCATGGCTTCCTACGATGGCAACACTTGAAGACAACTTTAATTTTGATGCATAAATTATAGCTTAAACAAAAGACAGTCAAATAATATTCAGACAACCCTCATAGGGAATTTTCACTGATCTAATTTTCAGCTTCAGGACAATGTCAAGAAGTCAAGCTTCCTTTGAAAGGCTCCATGTCTGCACAAGAGGCAGGCTTGCTAGCGAAGCACAGTACTTCCTGGTCTTTAATCTTCTCCTCATACTTGACAACACATACTATCAGCCAGTTCATTTCAGTTATTAATTTCTGTGTTCAGACTCTAGGAACATGTCAAATTTCCACTGGTATATTTTGATTTAGAAAGGGGGTATAGCAAATAGTGAACATTTCATTTTCCTGAATCCATTACAAAATAATACCATTTTGCCCCTAAACCCTGATTCTATCTTATTTTTAATGAGAATTTAAGTGTTTTAGAAAATAAAATGCCAGAATAGACATCTTAACTGATATCGTACCTAACATAAATGCTACAAGAGCCAGGGAAAGAGGGGATATTATGTATATATACCCCAAATGAAAAACTCTTCCTTAACATTGAAAGTATATTAAATTGAAGCTTAACTTCAATATTCACAGTCAAATAATACATCTGCATGAAACAGAAGTAACAATTTTAGTCTCATGAGACTCAGTAGCTAAAAGTCTGATTAACCTTATAATATTTGTGCAGCACAACTCAAAAAGAATAGTCTGAAAGTGATTTCTTCTAAGTCCAAAGCAAACCTGAAGCATGCTCATGTTTTGCACAGAACAGAAAACTTATCTTCTTCCTCTTAAAAGTGAACTTTAAGTATAATGTCATAATGTTTGGTAAAGGCAGACCTTTTGGACAGAAAGGAATAAAAATTGGCCCAAGAGACTGAGAGCCCATGAGGAATAACTGTTAAAAAAAGAACATAATGAAAATACAAGGTAATTTTCAAAAGTTAACAGAGACCACAAAGGAGAATGAATAGTTTAGCTTTCCTCTCTCCAAAATGCAATTAATTAAAATAAAAGAACATCATGAAGAAAGAGTGCTCACTTTCTCCATCAATGGATACTGTGACATTATTGTCACATTGTGTGCTTCTAGTTTTTAATGTCAACACTCATGAGGTTCCCCTAAGTATTTTGACTTGTCATGAGATTATAGTCTCATCAGTTAAATGTTGGTTGTAGGCATGTGCTTTGAATAGTTAATCACACACCTTGAGAAACCTGAGGGAGGGAGAGAGAGAGAAAGAAAGAGAAACAGAGAGAGACAGAGAGAGAGACAGAGAGAGAGAGACAGAGAGAGAGAGAGAAAGGAAGGAAGGAAGGAAGGAAGGGAGGAAGGAGGGAGGAAAGGAGGGAAGGAAGAAGGAAGACTATTTCCTCCCTAATAGTGCATTTTCTGGAGAACCAAAACTGCTAAGAAAAACAAATGTTTATTAATTTAACTTGCATCATTAACGTAAACAGTATATTTAACAGGCTATAGAATTAGAGCAAGATTAAAGAAGTACAAGCATCAAAGTACAATTCTCACTAAATTCTCAATGTAAGTACTTGCTTAACTTATCACTGATTCAATCTTGTTCAACATTTCCATTACCTTGGAGACATGCTTATGAATTTTAAGATGATAAAAATATAAGATGAATCATTAATATGTTGGACCAAATAATCAAGGTTCCAAAATATCCTGAAGCAGAAATAATAGCCAACAAGATAATTCAGCAGGGATAATTCAGAAGGTGCACACTACACTATGAGATGGTGGGTTGATAGCAGTTCATCTGGGGGCAACAGAAAACTCAGGTGGGCCTAAGCATATTGAACTAACAGCATGTTTTAGTTATGGGAAAAGTTAAGAAAATTTTAGGGTTTGTTGATAGAAATATGAGATTCTGATTATGTGAAGTAATACTTCCACTTTAATTAATCAAACACTTTTTTCCTTCTTTTTTTTCCATCCAGATACCTAAGGAGACCTTCTGGAAAATAGGCTATGATCAAAGAAGAGCTGTCAGGATTTTAGAGTCTGGAAATAGCATTGTTTGAAGAGCAACTGCATATGTAACCCTGGAGAAGAGAGGGCTGCAAAGGGCTAGATGTTTTGTATACAAGAGGCGTAAACTTGCCCTTGGGTATCACCAGGCCAGTGAGTGGAGGGTAGATGCAGGTAGATTTCAGCTCAGCACAAAAATAAATCTTGAGGTCCAGCAAGGGAACAGTATTCCTCAGAGAAGTAAGCTGCCAAATACTGGCAGGATTCAAGTAGAAATGGAAGGAACATCTGTCAGGTAAAGAATGGGGATCTGACCTGATCTGGGGAGTACGAGCTGGGCACTGAGCTTGATAACCTCCAAGGGCATGGTTGACTCTAAGATTCTGTGATTCTAAAAGGGAATGTAGGCTTATTTTGGCCATTATTCAGTGAGAATGAACTGTTAATGTTTTCCTGGGATGCTAATATAATTTTTTACTATTAATTTCTATTATCATGTATTTTTCTTTAACTGGACCCCCCGAAAAATTAATTATTTTACTAGTAATTTATTCTTCAGGAAATCTGTCACACTAAGCAGAACTTCTCATGACTTAAAATTGGCCTTCTTGAATTGAAGCCATGCTACATCAACTTCCATTGGAACCCAAGGGCGTACTGTGGGAGGGCATGACAATTATGATCACTGTTAATATACTCCCTTCAGAGGTGAACTCCACACCTATTGTTTCCTTTGATAATTCATGATGGACCGTCATTTCTGTATTTGCTTAAGTGTTCTCAAAGTTATTTTTATTTTTTGCATCCAAAGGTAAAAAATTCCACAGTTATTATCCACCACATGGTACCTCCCTCTATCTGCCCCAAGAGAATCTTCTTGAGTACATAATTGTCGGGCGGGGCGGCCTGCGGAGTCTCTGCTCCCTCTCCCCACACAAGAACGCAGGATATGGTGAGGCCAAAAAGGAACACTCATGGAGCCATAGGTAGGGGAGTCATACCACTATGGTCTCACTGGAGGCTGGGTTCACTGGACGTGCAACTTGCTGTCCGTTTTTCTGCCAACCGACCGACGACTCTCCTCTACTCTCCTTGGCAATCCTCCGCTCTCCTCAGCTCTCCTCGACTCTCCTCCGTAGCTGCAGCAGTTATATTAGTGGCCAATTGGCCAACCGGCCACAGCTGACGGCCAATCAGCCACAGCTGACGGCCATCTACCACCGGAGCCAGCACCTCTCCACGTGAGGCCAAGAGCCTGTAAACTACCCCCTGGGGCTCTGTCCCCACAATAATACATAAAAACCATGACTTTGTAGACATTTCTAAATGAGGCTTTTTATCCCTTTAACCCTCTAGGGTGAAGATTGTTACACTCATTATAATAGTCTCACCATACTATTTTGATGATTTCTTCTGAACTTTCTCCAATTCCACTAGATTTTGGAGAAGTAGCAATAAAACTTGTAATGTATAGATACTATAATGTTTTTATGTATTATATAGAAACTATAACAACTTTCAAGACAGTTCCCAGAATTTACTTGATCTCTTTAATTGTACAGGATTACATACATTAAGAAATCTCCAATGCCTCTGGAATCCTTTTCAGGCACCTACATTCACACCCAACTAAAACCATAATTAGAGATTATGGCCAACACTCTTCTTTTACACAGAGAAGTTATTTGCCCAAATGGCAGGGCCTGAAAATAGACCCTCGAGCTTCTGACCCAGAGCCAAGGATTCTTTCTGTCATATCCCTCTGCCTGCTTCATAAAACACGGTGCACAGCCTGCTTTTGGTCACTTTTCTCTAAAGCATTACGTTTTACTTGACTATGCTAACAAACTGCTACTTTTTGCCTACATACATAGTCTAATGAGTTTTTTCAACAATTTATCTCTGTCTGTTTGACATGGACAAGTTATTTGGCTTCTCTAAACTTTGTTTCCCTATCTTTAAAGGAATAATAATACAAACCTGCTTTTAAAGAGTGTTGTGAGAATTAAATGAGATGACATGACATATTCATCACTGTCATAAACCCTGGCACCGAGCACGAACTCCTCAAGTGTTTGCTGTTATTGATTACATCATAACTAGTTTAATATGACCTCAAACATTACAAACAACTCTTTTTAGGAAAGACTTACTTAGGAAGTTGGAGAGTGTAAGTAGACTTCACAGACGACTTCAACAGGCATAGGCTCAGGGTACCACGCACTCACTGCCAGTGTGAATTAGAGGCAGAATTAAGCACAAGCACTTGCCATTTAGAAACATGACAAATATTTTTAAAATGTTGTTTGGTGAGCCAAACTTAAAACAGCATGAACTTATTCCATTTGAAAACATCCATGTGCCATGAAATAATAGCTAAGTTACGTTTTCAATAATGGGTTGCAAAGGGGAAAAAAAATAAGTAATCACAAACATGCAGCCCTCTAAATAACTCGGCAGTTACTAAGTAACTAGGTAGTGCTGGGTAAAAATGAATTCAGGTGTTTGAGCTGAAGCTTCCCATGCACCTGAGGTGAGTTTAGTCCTGATAAATGCTAACCTAATGAAGGATTTCACCGCCAACTGCATTTACAGGGTTGGCAAGACTGGCCACAGAATGACTCACTCCTTAGGAGTGCCACAAATATAGGGAGCTAGGCCAGAATAGAGCCTTGGAGAAAGCATCAAAAGTCCAGCATATTTCAAAGAAATGAGAAGCTTAAATCAGGCACAAAATGAAGATCCTGACATCACATTTGAGCAAAATCTCTGTAGAGAAGATATATAAAGATTTCCAAGAATGGGGAGTTAGATGATAAAGGGCAGATATCAATTTTTTTTCATGCTATTGTAGGCACATTTAAGTGTATCATTATTTAATGATCAAAGGAAAAACGAAATGGCCTATCAAAGGAGCATTTTTTCATCTCTTTCAACTCTAACAACTTAGGAATTTTGATCTCCATATGTTCCTAAAATAAACTGCAATAGGGTAGGGTATGTTTCAAGCTTGTCTTTGTCCTTCATCTTGCAACAGAGTGGTTAACACCATGGACTTTAGAGGCAGACAGGCCAGGATTTGAACTCTATTCCTTCCATTCACCAGGAATCTTCAGCAAGCTGCTTGGGCTCTTTGAGCTCCCATTTCCATGTATCAAAAATGGACATTAACACTGTCCACAATGGTGATGTACAGCAATTGCAAGGAAAGGGTCTAACACAATTGCCTGGCATCCAGAGTCGGCTCAGTCAGTCCATCTAGTTTCCTAATCCATTTTGGCATTTAATAACATGTCTGATTGTTATCAGAATGCCCAGTGGACATAGTATATGTTCTTAGTAGACGTGGCTTTCTCTGTGTGTAATTCTCAAACAGTTGGGGGGCAAAGAATATACTCCCCTGGTGGTACGGGGCTGAGGAGAGATCGTTTGCAGAGTTTGAAAATACAAAGCCTCCCATCCCTATTTTGATGCACTTCTATTAGGGAGAGAGGAGGAGTATGCTTTCCGTCCCTGACCCTCATCTAGAAACACTAGACTGGAAGATTCCTAATGGCGGAGACATTTTTATTACCTTCAGATGTATTTCTCACAAGACTTGAAATACAGTGTGGGGACAGAGCCAGGAGTGCAGTTTCCAGGCTCCCGCCCTCACATGGAAAGGTGCTCACTCTGGTAGTAAATGGCCATCAACTGTGATGGATAGCCATCAGCTGTGGCTAGTTGGCCGTCAGCTGTAACCAGTGAGCCATTGGCCACTAATCTAACTGCTGTGGCTATGGTAGCAGAAAATGGGGGCTAGCAAGAAGATGGTGGCTGAGCTAGCAAGAACGGATTGCAGTTAGCAGGGCGGATGGCAACTAGCAAGTGAGGTTGTTTGGCAGAAAGAAGTGGCTTCTGCTTCCTGTGTCTCCAACCCAGCCACCAGCAAGACTATAGTGGTATGACTCCCCTATCTATGGCTCCGTGGGTGTTCCTTTTTGGCCTCACCATATCTTGCGTTCTTATGTGGGGAGTGGGACCAGAGACCCCGCATGACACCCTGCATGACATACAGTCACGAGTCAACAAATTAAGTTGATTTGTTTCTGTTTAGCTCTTTCACTGTGTTGATTGATTTCAAGTTTTTTTTTCAAAATGTGTCAAAACTCCACAAAAAATAAAAAGTTGATATTTTGACTGTTTTATGCATTTAATAACATTTTGAGCTGCTTTGTACATAAATGACATTATTTTTATTTTAAACCTTTTTTATGTGGTAATAAATTTACCATTATATTGAATTTTAGCAAGAAAGACTCAAAACATACTAAGTGGCAATAATTAGATTTAAGTATAGATAAATTAGAATCTAATGGCATTGATGACATAAAAAATTTATTACAAAATGTTATAAAATATGGCATACAAAACATCTTTGTTGTTGATAATGCAAGCCACAGGAAAACATATCCGAATGTCGCAGCAAAACAGTTAGTAATAAGATGTGACTTAGAATCAAGATAGTTTAGTCCCTTAAACAAAACGACATTACTTTTTGTGATCAATGCACAATTAAAACAAATTCCCATTAATTTCTTTGACCTTTAAAATTGTAGTCAATAAACCCATTAAAGAAGTTTATTCTCGACTACTGTATAATGTAACTCTCTCAGTCAGTAATGAGCATAAACAAGGAGTACCTTTAAAAAAGATTAACCTTTTAATGTGTTCTTCAAAGGTTAGAACATATAGAGCTATGGACAAGAAATTGGGACCAGAAATGAAATAATGCTTAGAAGTTAATAATGAGATTTCTGATCAACATGGTACAGCAAATTCACACCTTTATGAGCCTCCTCTGTTCCAAACATGTGGCGATTGCAGATGAAATATAAAAAGTGAAAGTGAAATGGTTTGGCTCCAAAAGCCAGACAAACATCTCTGTGGCCTAGAAATGTATTTGAATAACAAATCAGTGAGGGGACCTGAAGCCATGGGACCTGCAAGACTCCAGATCTACAAGCCAGCACTGACTTCTGGGCATCCTGTTCTACAGGTAAAAGAATCTACAGGTAAAAGAATCAAGATTCTAAAGAATCTTGATATGGAGACTCAAGCCAGGTTAACTGTGTGAAAGTAAGCAAGGGAGTTGGGCTCATGAGAGGAGGCTGAAAACGAAAACACATGCCAAGAGGTACAGCTTGACAAAAATTTTGAGCCTGTAGAGGAGAAATGGACAGACGTGAATCAACACCAGGCACTAAAGCAAGCCACCCCACTGGCTTTGTAGGAGAATATGTGAACCTCGTTTTCACCATTGGCAAGGGTGTCTGATACAACATAAAAAACCTGGTTCTGGAATGGCAGTGTTGCAGGCCAGGTGGAAGCAATCACAAAATCTCTAGAGAGAGAAGAGTGAGCCCAGAGGGAGAGAAAAAATACATACAATAACACAAACTTAATTTTAAAACATCCTACTCAAAATGAGTCAGCAAACCAAAATTCCAAAACACATTAAAATATAACGTGCTAAAAATGTCAACAAAATCAACAACTTCAATAAAAACTCCACTCCAGATTAAATTAATATTATGGAGAAACGATACCATTTTTTAAAATTATGCTTAGGGTGATCAAAGGAATAATTTTATAGGAAAGGAAAAATTACCAAAATTGACTTAAGAAGAAATAGAAAACTTGGAAAATCAATAAAGATTATGAAATTCGATAAAAAAATAAGAAAGTACTCTCTCTCCTTCTGACAGACACAAAAACGAAGCTACTAGACTCAAAAGGTTTTACAAGTCAGTTTTATCCAGTTTAAAGGAATTCTCAAACTAAGCCAACTTGTTTATCAAGGTATTACTTCGAGACCAAAACAAGACAAGGACAGTAAATTTTAGACCAATTTTATTTATGCATACAAAGCAGAATTATTAAACAAATAATTTAAAATGTGGCAAAAACTTCTCTAATTTTAATAGATAAAATTAGAAAACAAAGAGACAATAAAGGTAAAAAGTGGGCTTATGATTGCAGTTAATCTATATAATCTATGATCATAAGGTGAATTTGTCATTCTTAAAAATGCAAACATAACAACAAACAATATCTTATGTTTGGCTCAAAATTTGAACTATCGGTTACTGATTCTCTATGAAAAAATAAAATCCACAACAATTCTGACTATACACAAGAGGGTTCTGCAGATTGTTTATGTAGACATGGCACTTTGAATGATTAACTCCAGCTTACGGACTAAATATTAAAGAATTATGCTCAGCATAAAATAAACACATTCATTTACTCCTACTTCATTACGCATATCTATAAAGCCTAATGGCACTGCACCCTAGCACCACAATTTACTTATTTTTAATATATATATTTATATATCTATATATAGATTCTATTGCACTATCAGCGAAACATTCGACAATCTTAAAAACAAAAACAACAATAAAACAGAATAGAGGACTCTGTTCCACTATGCCTTCTGTACCACACAGGTGCCTGAAGCAGTAAGTGCCTGTCTTGCTCACAAGCTTCTCCTGAGGAAAGCAGCCTCAGGAATTCTTCCTGTATAGAGCGGTTGGGGCTCATGCCACATATGTCAAGAGAAAGCAACTCTGCTACCAATGTTACAAATAACTATACCAAAATCATCTCCTAAATCAAACTAACATAGATAATCAGACATGAGAGAAGCTTACCTTTGACCTGGTTTGGTTCCAAAACCTACTCAAGAGAGGTGAGTTGCACTGGATAGTGATAAATATGGGATACACAGAACAGGGGACAGGGAAGGGAGGGGTCTCCTCCACCCTCTGGAGTTCATCTTGGTTCTTCCTTAAGCCTACTCTATAATGCAGTCTTAAAAGTATAAGGACCATTAATTAATATAAGTCTGAAAATATTATGTACCTGTCACCTGTTATCACCCATGCCCTTGTATGCTTGCAGTAACTCACTATATCCTAGGTTAATTTGGGCATATCCCAGCTCTTCTATACTCCAATACACACTCTCTCTCTTTCTCTCTCTCTCTCTCTCTCTCTCTCTCTCTCTCTCTCTCTCTCTCTCTCCCCCCCCACCACACACACACACACACACACACACACACACACACACACGAGGTCAATTAAGTTCGGGAACTTGTTGCAACAATGTTGCTAATCTGTTTTGATATCAGAGGGATTATTCATTACGAATTTGTACCAACTGGACAAACAGTTAACTAAGTTTACTATTTGGAGGTACTGAAAAGGCTGCACGAAAAAGTTAGACACCTTGAACTTTTGCCAATAATTCATGGTTCTTGCATCACGACAATGCACCAGCTC
Source organism: Rhinolophus sinicus (assembly GCF_057876585.1). Classification (NCBI taxonomy): domain Eukaryota; kingdom Metazoa; phylum Chordata; class Mammalia; order Chiroptera; family Rhinolophidae; genus Rhinolophus; species Rhinolophus sinicus. The sequence goes on from NC_142506.1 coordinate 34,082,057, forward strand.
ACACGGCACTGTCTGTGAGGGAGTTTTTAGCCAGTAAACAAATAACTGTATTGGAACACCCTCCCTACTCATCTGATCTGGTCCCCAATGACTTCTTTATCCAAAGATAAAGGAAATATTGAAAGAAAGACATTTTGATGACATTCAGGACATCAAGGGTAATACGACAACAGCTCTGGTGGCCATTCCAGAAAAAGAGTTCCAAAATTGCTTTGAAGGGTGGACTAGGTGCTGGAGTCGGTCCATAGGTTTCCAAAAGGAGTACTTTGAAGATGACTGTAGTGATATTCAGTAATGAGGTATGTAGCATTTTTTCTAGGATGAGTTCGCGAACTTAATTGTCCTACTATGCATAGAGAGTAAATTATATATATATATATATAATATATATATATATATATATTTTATATATAAATATTATATATATGTATTTAGAGAAATATATTTGGAAAGTGTTATACTAATATAGCCTACTTTAGAGAAAGCTGTCTAACCTTACTTTACCCAGAATTTACAAAATGTTTTATCCACGCATTCAGCGAGCATTTCAAGCCTTTATCAAACCACTGTGTGCCAGACACCATACTGTGTATGTGTTGGGAACAGAACATTGATCTTAATGCACACGGCCTCTTTTCTTCTGAACTTACATTCTGGTTGGAGGACAGTTAATGAGCAAGTGAACAAAGAGAACTCCAGACACATGCTATGAAAAAATCAAATCAAATGACGTGACAGAATGGTGAAAGAGGCTCAGTAGCCAGAAAAAGGGCCTCTTCAAGAAAGTAAAGTTTGAGACCTGACTGACAAGAGCTGGCATGTGAAGATTTGGGAAAGAGAAATCCAGCCAAAGGGAACAACAGCTGGTGCAAAGGCCCATGGTTTTCTTCACAACAATCTGTTAGTATTAAGCAGAACAGTGAATCAGGTAACCTCATTTAGGAAATATTTGAAGTACCAGAAATACTGGTTTCATTTGAATTTAAAAATTATGATGGCATGCTAATTTAGGAAACTAAAAAAATTACTAAACGCTGACAAATAGATCTATTTGGAAATGCTGATAATAATTCCCTTTCAAGAGGTGAAATGCACTAAGTTAGATTTAGAAGTCCCAAGAAAGAGTCAATATAGCAAACTAAGATGTGATTTTCTAGAATTATTTTTCTAATAATAGACAATCATCAAATAATTTTGTTTTGGAAATGAAAGTAATGCAAATATCTAATTGTCAGAGAAGTCCTGTAGAAAAGAACCAAAGGGGAAAGATCATTTTTTGGAAAAACTCTACTAGGGAAAATCAGGGAAGGGATCAGCGCTGAAGATAGGATCAAACAGAGGAGAAGGTGGATAACCAAGGGGTAGATCTTTTCACAAAGTAAATCGGAAAGCCAACATCACGGAAAGAAGCCCTGATGGGAGCAGCGTGTGGCACTAGTAGCATCAGCTGGCCAGCATGCCCCCAGGACTGCAGTGCATGAAATGAGCAGCCACTGCTCAAGGCAAGTCACCGGGGAGTCACCTGACTGACTACAATTCACAGGTCATGAGGGATGGGCAGAGAGCACACTCGGGAAAATCCATGTGGAAACCTTCAAGAAGAGGTCACAGTTTAGGAGCATGTGGAAACAAGTTAAAGGAAGAAGTCACATAGGACAAATAGGATGAAATGGGAACAAGATAATGGGAACAAGATAATGAGGGGTGTGTTTTGTGCGTTAGTAAAAAAATGGAATATCGTACCATTATAACAGAGAGTGTCTTATAGAAATGTATGGTAAGTTCCTCCAATTTCAAATCTAACTTGAAAGAGGTGCTAAATTGGATATAAGTGCAAAAAATAACCATGCTTCTGGGTACTCTTTCATCTTGAGTAAAAAAAAAAAAAAGAAAAAAAAAAAACGTGCTCAAGCAAACAGACCGTTCTGATTAAATCAATTTCCTGATTAGATAGATTAGATTTTTAAACTATAGTTGTCAATCTTTCTTACAGATATCAGCTAAGATCACTGGAACAGAGCAGAGTGTCCTGAAGCAGAATCTGTGTATGTGTACAAAATAATAAAGTCTATTACCAAAAAATGCTTCAGAACACCAACATGAAACATTCACAAAAATAGAAATTTAAAATGAGGCAAACCTCAGTTTTATATTATTCCCAACATCCTCATGGATCTCCCCATATCCACTTGGGAGATGTTTATAACTCTTTGCCCAAACTGACCTTTGGTAGACTGCAACCATGACCTCTAGGAGGGCATGGGCCATGGTAGCCTTGCTCATTTATCCAGTTTCCAGTGTCTTAGAGTACTCAACCAACATCCATTCTCCCTTGAGCCCTGTCCTGGGGCTGACACTGGACATAAGAGATGTAGGCTTCCCCATCAGCTTTAAGCAATTTAATTCTATGCTAACCTCTGGGGGGCATTGAAGAGAACTTCTCTACCCTGTGACAGAATGACAAGCATTGGGGTATCAAGTGCGTCTCTTAGCCTAAAACTACTGCTGAAAGTGAAGGAGAATATTTTTATACCTTTAAAAAAATGCAAACCATTAAAAAGAGGAATTCGAGGTATTTCTCCACTACCCATGCCACTAGATGAATTTTTAAAGTTGAAGAGGAAATATGCAAACACTGTAGCCTTTTAGAAGTACAACTGTTTAAAAAGAGTATACTGGCAAGCTGGTAAAATATTCTCAAACAACGAGCAGCTTGACATTTTTCAAACAAATATTTTAAAACTCAGGTCCACATGTGCACTGGAAATTAATGCCATTTGTTCAACAATAATAGACGATTCATATCCACTCGTGTACATTGGACTGTACTTGCCAATTTCATTAAACCTTCAAAAGGTTACAGCTGGGTGACATATGAAAAATTCCACACCTTTAAAAGAGGAAACTTTGTACTTGTTCTTTTTTTTTTCATATAACCACTTCTCAGAAAAAAAAATGTAAAGCATGGTCTGTGTTCCTTAATATCACTAATTATATATTCAAGCTTTTATTATCTAAGGATATATTAATAAGGAGAAAGAACAAACTTAGGACTGAGAACAGGATTGACTCCACTGGGAAATCTGAGAACTGCCTAGGGGAACTTTGTAGGGATGCCTGGAAACCTGAGCTCTTCGAGCAAGGGCCATAGGATACAAAAAGTGGGCATAAACGTTAATCAGACTACCTTTGCACTCTTGGCTAGTGGGGCCAGAGGTCATTTATAACATAGACAGGATTCTGGAATTCAGCAATAAGCAATGTCACTTGTCTTCTTATCTTTTCTTTCTAGAACACTGAAAAAAATCCTCAAAAAGGATTCTGTCAGGACTAACATAACAGAAGAGCTCTATAACTCCAGAGAAATTGAAGCCAGTCTTTCAGTATTCTTTATAAAGTTACTTGAATCCAGAAAAACTTCTTGACCATGCCAGAAACATATTATGATCAATGTCAGTTAAATTAGAACTTCCATAATTGTGACAGTAATTTCTGCAATAAGATCATTAACAGCTACTAATGTATAAAACCTTCTAGCCTAAAACGTTTAGTGACACAAATAACTATTACACTGTCAAATCCTGAGTGACAATAAAAGTCCTGGAATTAACCCCAATATGCATTAAAGGCTGTAGCAACTGTGCCTAGCTACATTTCTGAAAAATTTTTAACAAAAAACCTAAACACTTATCACAAGTGGTTGTGCTACACCCCTAAAATGAATGACCTTCACGTCTTTATTTCTTTCCTCGTTTAAAGTCGTCTGCAGATTTCTAGTTCCTTCAATGGTTTCTCTTAATTTATACAAACCAAGATGTCCAGACTATTATTTTCTAGTTGTACAAGTTACTTAACTTTCCTATATCTTGGTTTCTTACCTATAGAAGTAGAATACTAATAATTATGTAAATCAGATAGGACAAGGCCTGGTCAAATTATAAATTATTTGTATTATTTCAGTTTATGCAGATTTATGAAAATAGATCCCACCATCATATAGAGGAACCTTTCAAATTCTTGATAATTTACTTCCAAGTTGTTCAGCTCCCCTATCTAAAATTCCAGCTTAACTATATCTACTGTACTTTGGAGTGCTAGAAAGTGTATCAAAGGAAGAGGATTTGAGTAGGTCTGGAAGGCTAGTGGCTAACTCCAGCTTTCTATCATTCAAGCCACTGGACATTAAATGTGTCCCGTGGGAGCATTCCAGAAAGCCAGATCTCCGGTAAGTAATATACCTTTCAGGTAGAGTTCAACCAGGTTAGATTAAAGTACAACACCGGAATCTGTGGTTCCAGCTCCAAGTGGTGACATTAAAAGTTATATTCAAAGTCACTTTCTGGAGCAGAGGCAAAGCGCCAAAGAAAAAAGATGACCAGTTGGTGTTTTCTCAAGTGTGGTCCACAGACGACTAGCATCGGAATCATCTGCAACATCTGTACAAATGCACATTTCTGGATCCCACCCCAGATCTATTGAATCTGAATCTCAGCATGGGTCCCAGGAATCTACATTTTTATTAACCACCCAGATGATTTCTACGCATGCTGAATTTTGAGAACCTCTCTGGGAAATTCACCTCAAGGTATGGGGCTGTGTTTTTGGTCATGGATCTTTTGTGTCAGATACAAGAGCCATGGGTTGGTTGATCTCTGGCTTACCTCTCCTACAGTCCACGGGTCCCTTTCATTTGCTTCAGCCCTGCACCCTACCCCAGCCTCAAATGCAGAATCCAACTCTATAAATCATGCTGGGGCCAAAGGAAGCAACTGGGCAGAGCTGGCCACCCTGAGAACTCAGCTCCAAGAATACTGCCTTTATAGGATTCCTTCTTTAACGTGGCTCTGGAAAGATTATCAAATTTCCATTTGAAAATTTGATAATTTAAAATTTTTTTAATTAAAAATTTAAATTTTTAAATGGAATTTAAATTCTTTTAAGTGAAAATTCAAAATTTTTTAAATGGAAATTTAAAAATTTCCATTTTTAACTATAGAGGTTTAGGCTAAAACAGTAGGTTTGCAAAACACCAACTTAATCCCTGCCTTATGAGGATGAAAAAAGAGAACAGCATATAGAAAATGTACCAGATAATTGCTTTTCATTGTTTACTTGTGAAATCAAGTTAGGCTGTCATTGAATGACAATGTTATTTCAGGCTCTGCTAACAAGATTAGCCAAATTGTTTCTCTAAATTATAAATCAGTATATACCCCTCTCAGTTATTTAGACATTGCAGAATATGTTAATCTTCTCCAGAGAAAGGAAAAGGGAGAAAGGATAAGGATAATGATAATAAAGCATTGTAGCACATACATCACCATTAAAGAAATTCAATATTTCAACTGTAGCTTGAATGACTAAACAGCTTCCTCTTTCAATGTTACCTGCCTTATTTTCTCCTTTTATCAGTTCAGTTTTCTTGCATTTCTATATGTAAAAAAATAAAAATTATTGCATTTGATGCATAGGCCTGCGAAGAGGACTACTGATGCACACCATATGTAAAGATGTGAAAGTGTGCTTACCCCGTTACTGTCAGGGGTACAGAATAGTATTACAAACTTTCACTCCAGTAGTTTCAGAATCATCGTTCTCAGTTATGCTTGTAATGTCCCTAGTAGGGAAAGGAAAACATCACCTCTGGCAAGAGTAGAACAGAGGACCTGGAGTCGCTTGGAAAATTCTCGAGTGTCCCACAGCATGCTAGCTAGCGGGAAATCCTCAGATCTGAGTCATCTCAATTGCTCCATCTACTCAGCCTCATCTTGATGCTCAATAACGATTCACTACTAACAGCAACTATATCATCCATGCTTCGGACAGAAGCCTACAAAGAAAGAGCTCTTTACAGAGTATGAACTAGGGCAATATATGAGCAGCTGAATGGCTGAAACTGATTTACATGCAAGCAAGCCAGACAAAAGATTAAAGAAATGAGGGACCCAGGCAAATTCAGCTGAGCTCTGGAATGCAAATAAAGTGTACAAATGAGAAAGATATCAAGGTTATAATAGTAAAAGTGCAAGGCCAGCACAAGTTCAGCCAATCCCGGCAGCTCGTTAAAAGCAGTTCTTCCCTACCCACTGAGTGTGCTTCCTGATTTCAGTTACATAACCCTATCTGCAGCAGCATCACACTCCATCCATTACTCACATTTCATCCAGCTAATTACCAAGTGCCAGCCATGCTTCTATGAGAGAAGGCTGAGAGCAATTTTGTAAGTCCCTGTGTTTTCATTAATGTGAATTTCTCAGCTTTTCTAGGTCAGAGAAACACTGGGTGATAACAAGCTCTTACTTGTATGGAACGGGAAAAGCATGCTGGCTCATTATAAGCAGCTAATGCCAGTTCCCATGATTTGGGAAAGAAGATGAAGTACTTGAAAGAATGCAAAAAGTATTTTTAAGTAAAATAAATTGATAGAATGTTTTACATCTACTGAAGGAATCAATCAAGAGATCATATAAGGGGCTCTGAGTATTACTTTATCAAAGAAAACCAATAATAAAGGAAGTCCAAATATAGTCCAAATATAAAAGAAGTTCAATAATAAAATGTGAATTAGTTAAGGGGAATTCAACTCTGTATACTCTTCCTACTAAATAAGTGAAGGACTGAAAACTTTATATAATATTCATTCATTCATTCATCAAATATTAGGTTGGTGCAAAAGTAATTGTGGTTTTTGTAATTATTTTTAACCTGTTAAACGGCAATTACTTTTGGACCAACCTATACTCAGTAGAGCCTGCCCCATCCCAGGAACTGAGGTGAACTCAAGAAATACAGAGGTCAAGTTTTCTCCTCTGCTTTCCATTCTGCATCATCCCATTTTCAAGCTATACAGTAATAATTCATTTGTCTTCTCCACTAGCTTTTTAGCTAGTCAGTGAATGAATACATTTAAACAGAAAGAAAAGAAAGATGGATGGGAGGAGAGATGAAGGGCGACACAATTCCCTCCAAAAAGCACATAATCCAGTGGTCTGGAGTTTGGTAGAAAGGGGCCATGGAGACCTGTTGGTTTTCTCTTCCTTCTTTGTAAGCTAGCTCCTCCATAAGGGACCAGCCCTAACCTTCTCCTTGATGAACCGCAATTCACAAGTGGAGCCCTATCAGAATCACATTCATTTTAGAATTGGAAAGAATTTAAAGACCCATTTGGGAGATTTGGATTCCATGTACTAACTACCTTTAAATATATTTAAAATAGGTCACAGTCAGGGAACAATGAGGCAAATCAAATAGGGCAGGAAAGGAAAAACAATTTTTACAGAGGAAAGTCAAATTTATTTTCTAGGATAGCCTGGTTAAAAATATTTATTATGATAATAGAGTCAGACTCTCATTAAGCTTTCACTTGACATCCCTGAAGAGAATATTAGTGGTAAAAAATTAAGACATCTGAAAATACCAAGCATTGAGGAAGACAGAGAACAACTAGAGCCCTTACATACTTCTGGTGGGAATGTAACTTGGCACAACCCCGTTGAAAACAATTTGATATTACCTAGCAAAGCCAAATATGTGTAAACCCTATGACCCAGAAATTCTACTGCTAGGTATATGCCCTAGAGCAACTCTTGCATGCGTGTGCCAGAACACATGGACAAAAAAATGTTCATAAGCAGCACTGTTTGAAGCAAAAATTGGAAACAACCCAAAAGTCCATCAACAGTCATATACGTAGGTAAGTTGTGGCAGAGTCATACAATGGTGTATTATAAAATGTGAAAATAAGTGAAACACAGCTGCACACAGCAGAATGGATGCTATGTTTTTTAAAAAAGCAAATTATAGAAGATTATACACTATTAAAATAGCAGTTTTATGAAACTTTCAAAAAAGCAATACTATATAATACATTGTTTAGTGATACATAGATATGTTGAAAAACTTTTTAAAAAATAAAGGGATTAACACAAAAAATTCAGAGTAGCAATGCAGGATGAGGGGACACAGGGAGATTGCATAGGAGAGGACCCCAAGTTAGAGTCATGAGATCAGTGATCTTAGGTTGAGAGGTGAATTTACACAATACTGTTTCATTATTAGGCTTCATAATTTACATAGATGGTATATATTTTGCTGTACATATCAATGGATAAATATACAAAAACATTTAAATTCTGATATATCATATGATGAAACTCTACAAATTCATTAAAATAATTAGATCCATATGTACTGATAGGAAAAGCTCTCAGGACAAATTGTTTAGGTTAACAAAAACTCAAGACACAGAACACCATACTATATGAGTAATCCCATTCTTGCAACAAGTAATCAAAGAAACTAAAAGCTCATCAAACTGTATGATAAATATATATTTGTACTGGATACCTTCTGTTTGCCGGTCCAATCCACCCTCCATCCTGCTCTCTGGCCAAGGAGGCTGATCTATAAGGATTGCATCAAAAAGTTTTTCTGCCCCCTGGCTTCCCATAGGGTTCAATCAATAAGGAGTCTCAGCAGGAGAGTGGAGGGAGGGAAAAGAGGGACGTCAGTGTGCTTATTCCCAGCTACCTTGCTGTGGTCCCTGAGGACTAGCTGCACCCTCCAGCAAAGGTCTCAGTGCCATTAAATTTTTTCAAGTACTCTTAAATTTGTTTGTTCCAAATAATACGTGAATACTTGCCTCTTAGAAAGAAGTTATATAGTACATAAAGTTATACAATACAGACACATAAAAGCCAAAACATTAGTGTTCCCTTTCCCCCCTAATCCTAGCACCTTCACTGTGTCCAGATCCCTGTGATCACTCCCTCTCCATGCCCTCTCAGGTAGAGGGGTAGTAAACATTATCTCCTGTGCTTGTCTTCCGTCCACCCCACACCTTGTAACTAGTCCTTTTATTAAACTCAACTTAAATGATCTTAATTTGAATGCACCACCTGTTTCCTGCGGGGACCCCAACTCATACAATTATAGATGGATATACAAGCATAGCAAAAGGACTAGAAATATGCACAAGAAAGGTTACCACTGGTTGACGCTAATGAAAGAAGCGAGTATTAGGGGATAAAGGAAACACTAATGTTTTGGCTTTTATGTGTCTGTATTGTATAACTTCTTTATAAAAGGCAAGTATTCGTGTATTATTTGGGCAAAACAACTTTAAAAGTACTTGAAAAAATAATTTAAAATGTAAAGCTGGGGCAGTTTATTTAAAGGTACAAACCAGATCATTTTATTGGTTGATGCAAAAGTAATTGTGGGTTTTGCAATTAGTTTTAACGTTTTATACCACAATTATTTTTTTACCAACCTAATACTTCTCTTTCCTCATGTCTAGCACAATGCCAGCTACACAGTAGGTGCTGAGAAGGAATGCGGACACTGTAATCTAGTGAACCTTAGACTTACAGCATTTCTCAGAAGCAAGGTTAGCTTCCATGGAGTTACATAATAAGAGGGAAAGAATGAAGACCTTCTAGAAGAGCTCAATAGAGGCTTCCTCAAGGTGTGAGTAAAGATAGCCCCCCTCCCCCCACTACAGATGCAGGTAACAACTGGGCTGTCAGCCTTCTTCCTGGTTCGCACCTTTTCTGGGCATGGCTCTGCCCCTGCTCACACAGGTATCTCTCCTAAGGTGTGGCAGACTTCCAGTACTACTATCTCCCCTCTTGATACCCAGGGTCTAGATGCTTCTCTGGACTAAGTACTCCATGATCAAACCCTTTGGTACCAGGCTATGACTGCTGAACTCGTCTCTGCCTGAGCTTGTGAAGCTGAAGATGGACATCTCTCACCCCAGTAGGGAGATTAAACCAGGTCTGGCTAATTCAAGTTGTCATTCAAAACTCAGAGTAGATGTCACTTTCTCTGAGAAGCCTTTCCTGATTCCCTGAATTTTTCTTAAGTGCTCTTCTTCTTAAATGACCCACAGACACTGTGTACCTCCTCTATCATAATGCTTTTCATGCCACATTGACATCTCTCATTTAATTGTGTGATACTAAACTGTAAGCTCACTTAACTGTAAGCTCTTTGAGGGCAGGGGTTAAGGCTAAATCTGTATCATAAGAAACCTTGACATAGAGTAGGGGTTCATTAAATACTGGAAAAAAACAAAGAAAGGAAGAAGGAAGAGACAAAGTGAAGAAGGAAGGAAGGAAGGAAACCACAAGCTGCTGGGTCTATAGATATGACAATACAAAATAAATCACCCTGTTTTGTCTGCTCTAATGACCTCTAAAGCCATGGGTATTCAAGAACCCGTGTAGAGGTGAAGTCACTGTGCATCAGGTACTTACTGGGAAACTCCTCTCCACCAGCCACTGTGTTAGCAGCCAGTGATATAATGGTGAGAACACAAAAGCAAACAAGTAAACAAAAAAACAGACCATAGCCCATTCACGCTCCCTGTGCTTATATGTAGGAATATTTTGTTTCTCAAACTTCTGATATTTCTAAATGTTTTAAAATACTTTCCCAAGGTTTCTCTGAAATCTTTGGAGTATGTACATATTTCTGTATATTTCTACTAATTGTTGTCAGGCAAGGGATTTTGTGAGTGAGTTAATTAGCATTAGGTACAGCTATCAGAGACTAGCACTGATTGCTCTGTGCCGAAATATTTCAAGAATTCTTTGCCAAAATAACGAAAATGAATGTCTAATGTTGGCCCCCTCTCTCTTTCTGATGGCTTTACAGAATTCGGTGGTATTTGAAAAGCATCAGGGAAAGTAAATAATGAAAGTTTGGTGTTGTTCTTTTTTTTCAACACAATGAAACCATTAAGCAAATGAGTCAGTAATCATATAAGAGAACACTGTGAATTAACAGAGACTTGAAATGATTTCTAAAAAAACTTAGGCAAAAATTCCATTCAATTCAGTCCAGAAATAACTGCATTAGTCTCACCACATTGAATAATGCTACCTTCAAATTGGCCCTCAACACCCTTGCCTCCTTCTAACACATACCCACTGCACCCCATCGCCACATTGCATCAAGGTGAGAGAATGCAAGCACTTCAGTCTTAAACAAGCCCAGAGTTTTCTCCAACCACATGAGAACTACACAAAGAAGCCATGAAAAGGAGAGAAAGAATACAACCAACACACAAAATTGTAATTTCTTATCTGATGTTCACTACTTGACTTGGGCTCATAAGACATTGATTATGCTCATGAGTGAGGTAAGCAATAAGTGATTTTTTAAAAAAAAGGTGGAAAAATTGGGATGCACAGTTGTGAAGACAGTCAATTAGCATTAACTTTCAATTATCTATATGTGGTTAACCATTGGCAACCTTTACATCAGAAGTACATTGATTTTCTGTGCTACGATAAGGATAAGATTTATAAATGGACAGAGTAGACGATTACTTTGTGCTATGATTTGGGAGAGTGTGAAAAATCCTAAAATCCTAAATTTCTACTCTCTCTAAGCGCCTTACTGGCCTTACCATGGTATACAAAATTCCCATATTATATACTTTAAAACGTACCTTCACTAGAGGCAAACATTATGAGAGATAAAATATCTTAAACTGTTATCAGCTTGTGGTTGGTTGTGTGAAGGTGATTTGTGGGTAGGTGCATACGTACTAGCTCAGCCTCCATTTCTCCTTCTTTTGAAAACAGAAACCTGGTTTCCTCTTGGGAACCACTTCTTCTCCACTCTCAGTTATGTTTTGAGTGAGAATGACCATGATCCCTGGTTCTGGTAGTGGGCACCCTACCTAGTCCTGGATAATCACAGAACTACCCCCGGATCCTCGTACCCATACACACACACACACACACACACACACACACACACACACACCCCACAAGCAAAGTAGGTAAATGACTCAAGTCAAACTAATGAAAGTCCTATCTAGGACTTTGGCCAGAACAATTTCTTCATTTCTCTTGGGATGCTAAGATGGTAAGATAGAAGCCTGGGGCTACTAAGGCCTTTTGGACATCGTTTGTAGGCAGTTTGTCTGAGAATAGAGTCATAGTGAGAAAAGTAGAAACTTGTGAAGAAGTAAACACCTGACATCTTCTAGAAACCTGGTCAGTCTTACTGAAACTTTTCAGTTACATTGCCAAGACATTTCATCCCTTATTAAACCAGTTTTACTAAGTTTCTGAAAATTAAAACTCTAAGAGTTTGATCAATACACAGGTATTGGTGCCCTAATCAGAATGCACGGTGGAGAAAAATGTAAGATGCAAAGTGGAAGAAAAAAATATAACTATAGATCACAAGGGTCTGACTCTGTCCCTAAATGCTTAACCGCGGGCATGACCCTTCCTAATAAAATAAAGGGGGAGAGGGGTTATAATAATGAACTCCGGGCTCCCTTTAAGCTTTGACATACTATGAATAGAGATATGCTTTTGAGAGTGGGGAGAACTACAAAAAGTATGCTATAAAAGGCATATATTTTGCAGGCTTGCAAAGTGGGGTGGGAGTGGGGGCCTTGTTTAGATGGGCTGACAGAAATGCACAGGCAAAGGAAGGTGGATTGGTGACAGGAAAATAAATAATTATGTAGTTGAATGTCAGTGACTTGATAATTTTTCCAGAACCAGCCCTATCAAAGAAACAAACTTCTGAGCCAAAGTCAAGACCTTTGTATTATCCATTCTCCTCCAGGAGCAAGTCTGCCCCAGAGGTGAGGAGATGAAGGAAGTGGCTGACACACTTGATGTGTCACTTGCTTGACCCTGCTTGGAATGTCCTCTTCACTTAGCTCTTTCTGTGTAAGCCTATCTGACCTTCAGCACCCAGTCAGTAGCCCTTCTCCTCCACGAGACCTTTCCATGTCACTGCATTACACAGTGATCTCTGTTGTCCTTAATCCTCAGTCATTTGTTATGTGTTCCTCTCACTTAAAAATTACCTAATTCATGGATGGGCCTCTCTACAATAATGGGAGATCCCAGTGGATGTTAGAAAGAACATGGCCCAAGCTCCTCACTGACAGAGTTGAGTGAGAACTTAGGTCCCCGGACTCCACATCCAGAATTCTTCCCTCCATAACCACTAGTGACACTTGCTGCAACCTTCTCTTTATGCTCCTGTTGCCTTTTTACTTAATGTTCATTTCAATACCCCTCCCCAACTTTGCATTGAGTGCCTCCTATGTGTAGGCACTCTGTTAGGTTCCTTATGAACATGTTCTATAATCATTACAGCCCTTGTGAAGTACACATCACCAATCCCATTTTATAATGAGTCACAGAGAGGCTGAGTCAGGTTCACAGAGCTAAGAACAGGAAGAGCTAGGATTTGAAACTAGGGCTATCTAGTTGTGAAGTCATTTTTTTCCTTCACCATCATCATCAGTGACACCAATACCACATCATTATCACTGTTACTAAGGATAGTAATTTTAGCAAGGAGCAGGCAATTTGAAGACATTACCTTAAATTCTCTCAACCTTGCAATGGGGTATCAATCTCACTTTACAGATGAGGCCACTGGAAACCTTTGCTGACCACTCTTCCCCAGAATAGGTTAGTGCTCTCCTAAGTGCTCCCTGCTTTAGCATTTAGCTACCTTTTGAAAACCCCAGCTTTCTGTCTCCTCCACTGAATTAGAAGCAAGGAGGGGGCAGGGACAATTTCTTGTCAATTGCTTATTCAGGAAAGAATTGTTGAATGCATGAGGTTGACAAAAGCCCACAAGAAGCCTTTGCTGATGTTACAGAAGCACTTTCCATTTTAACCTGGCCCCTCCAACTATTCATTACAGGAGGGCGCATCCACTTCCAGGCAGAGCCGGAACAAACTGGCCCTGGGTTGCCAAGAACAGCAGGGGAAAATTGTCTCCCTTTGATTGCAGCTACACACTTGGCTTTTTCTCACCAAATCTGGTATTTATGACCTTGCTAGGAACTAATCAACGCCAAATCAAAGCTACTCCAAGAGATAGATGGCAAAAGAGTGTAACATCTGCTAGGCCTTTTTCCTTTTTTTATTCAATTTGTTGGGGTGACAATGGTTAGTATAATTACATAGGCTTCAAGTGTACAATTCTATAATACATCATCTATATATCGCATTGCACAGGACCTTTCAAATCACCAATTCCCAATGGTAAGAGCTTTTGGTACCTCTTTGGAAATATCCAGTGGTCCTCCCTGAGCCATGCAAAGTGGTCTACAATCTGAAAGAGTTGGCAAAAATGATCTCTAAACTCATAGTAATTCTTGAAGAATAAACGAACTAGCAATAGTTGCTAAAGGATGAAGTGAACATTTTAGGAAAGGTCTTAATTTCTTTCTACATGCATTCTGAATAACAGCATTAAACCCTTATTCCACAGACATCAATTTCACACACACACATCAATTTCAAGTATTTATTACATATCTATTAAGAATCAAGCTCTCTCCTAGATACTAGAAAGATAATGGTGAACAAATAAAACCTGATATCTCAAATGAACTCCCTGACCTGGAAGAGGTTGCTCATAAGGCCATTTGTATCATGAAGGAAAGTCAAAGCACAATCAGTTTATCACATAAACCAATGGTTCTTTTGAAAATCAGGACCAATAGGGAACTGGACCAAGACAGAAATTCATGATGACTGGAAAGGCAGTTTGGGACCAGGTTGTGAAGAGTAGGGAAAGAACATAATCATCTTTGCATAATAAGGTGGTATTTAGTGGAACAATGACATTTAGCAAACTCTTGTTGGTTCATATAGTTAAAATTGATGAACTAGAGTTAGATACATCAACATGAATAAGTCTTTTAAAATGAACTAAAAATCTTGAGTAAAATCAATCAAGTTGCAAAATGATGCACTTTTATGATACTACAGGTTTAAAGCTTTAGTACTAAAAATCAATAATGAAACTTGCAGATGAGACCATGCATATGTAATAAAATAATCAAAATACACATCGGAATAATATACACAAAATTCAAGAAGTGAATTCTATGGGGAAGAAAAAGAAGATACAAAGGAGATACGAGTAGAACTTTAACTATATCTATATGCTTAAAATTTATTTTCAATTACAGTTGACATTCAATATTATTTTACATAAGTTCCAGCTGTACAGTATAGTGATTACAGATTTATATAATTTGTGAAGTGATCCCCCCATTAGTCTAGTACCCATATTCCACTATACATATTTATTACAATATTATTGACTATATTCTCCATGCTGTACCTTACATTTCCCTGAAGATTTCTTAATTACCAATTTGTACTACTTAATCCCTTCTCTTTTTTCACAGATCCCCCCAACTGCCTTTCTATCTGGCAATCATCAAAATGTTCTCTGTATCTATGAGTTTGTTTCTGTTTTGTTTGCTTGTTTATTTTGTTCTTTAGAGTCCACATATAAGTGAGATCATATGGTATTTGTCTTTCTCTGACTTATTTCACTGAGCATAATAAGGCCCAGGTCCATTCATGTTATTGCAAATGGTAAGATTTCTTTTTTTTTTTTTTTTTTTTTTATGGCCAAGTGATATTGCATTGTATTTATGTACCACTTCTTTATCCAATCATCTATTGATGGGTACTAGGTGGCTTACAAATCTTGGCTATTGTAAATAATGCTGCAACAAACACAGCGGTGCATATATCTTTTCAAATTAGTGTTTTGATTTCTTCGGACAAATACCCAGAAGTGGAATTGCTGGGTCATAAGGTAGTTCTATTTTTAACTTTTTGAGGAACCTCCATACTATTTTCCATTGTGGCTGCACCAATTTGCAATCCCACCAACACTGCAGGAAGGTTCACTTTTCTCCACATCCTCACCAACACTTACTATTTATTGATATGTTGATGACAGCCATTCTGACAGTTGTGAGGTGACATCTCATTGTGGTTTTAATTTGCGTTTCTCTGATGATTAGTGACATTGAGCATCTTTTCCTATATCTACTGGCCATCTGTATGTCCCTTTTGGAGAAATGTCTATTCAGGTCCTCTGCCCATTTTTAAATTGAATTGTTTGGGTTTTTTGTTTTTTCTGTTGAGTTGAATGAGTTATTTATAAATTTTGGAGATTAACCCCTTGTCATATGTATCATTGGTAAATATCTTCTCCCATTTAATAGGTTATCTTTTCTTTTTCTTGGTGGTTTCCTTTGCTGTAAAAAGGTTTTTAGCTTGATGTAGTCCCATTTTTAAATTTTTTCTTTGGTTTCCCTTGACTGAGGAGATATATCAGAAAAAAATATTGCTAAGAGCAATGTCAGAGAGTTCACTGCCTACGTTTTCTTCTAGGAATTTTACGGTTCTGTTGAGGTATGTTCCCTCTATTCCTACTTTGTTGAGAGTTTTTATCATAAATGGGTGCTGGATTTTGTCAAATGCTTTTCTGCATCTACTGATATGATCATATGCTATTTGTTGCTCATTTTCTTTATATGGTGTATCACATTAATTGATTTGCGAATATTGAACCAACCCCAAATCCCAGGAATAAATCTCACTCGATCATGGTGTATGATCAATGTATTGCTGAATTCAGTTTGCCAATATCTCTTTCAGCATTTTTCTATCTGTGTTTATCAGGGATATCAACCTATAATATTCTTTTTTTGTAATATCTTTGGCTTGGAATCAGGGAAATTGTAAAATGAGTTGGGAGTCTTCCATCCTCTTCAATTTTTTGGAATATTTTGAGAAAGATAGGTGTTCATTCTTCTTTGATTGTTTGGAATAATTCACCTGTGAAGCCATCTGGTCCAGGACTTTTGTTTGTTGAGAGTTTTTTTCATTATTGATTGAATTTTGTTAGTAGTATTTGGTCTGTCCATGTTTTCTTTTTCTTCTTAATTCAATCTTGGAAAATTGTGTTTCTAGGAATTTATCCATTTCTTTCAGACTGTCCAATTTGTTGGCATATAATTGTTCATAGTATTTTCTTATAATCCGTTGTGTTTCTGTGGTGTCAGTTGTCACTTCTACTCTTTCATTTCTGATTTTATTTATTGGCGTTCTCTCTCTCTTTTTCTTGATGAGTCTGGTTAAAGGTTTATCAATGTTTTTTATCTTCTCAAAGAACCAGCTCTTGATTTGACTGATCTTTTGTATTTTTTAAACACTATTTCATTTATTTCTGCTCCGATCTTTATTATTTCCTTTTCTCTACTCATTTTGGACTTCGTTTGCTGTTCTTTTTCTAGTTCCTTTAGATGTACGGTTAGATTGTTGATTTGGGATATTTCTTGCTTTTTTGAGGTAGGCCTGCATTGCTATGAATTTCTCTCTTAGTAGTGCTTTCGCTGTGTCCCACAGATCTGGGGTCATGATGTTTTCATTCAAAAGGTATCTTTTGACTTATCCTTTGATCTTATTGTTAACCCATTCACCATTTAGTAGCATGCTCTTTAGCTTCCATGTGTTTGTATGCTTTTCAGTTTTTTTTTTCTTGTAATTGATTTCTAGTTTCATACAACTATTGTCAGAGATGTTTGATATGATTTCAGTCTTCTTAAATTTACTGAGACTTGTTTTCTGGCCTCACATGTGGTCTATCACAGAAAATGTTCCATGTGGGCTGGACAGGAATGTATATTCTGCTGCTTTGGAGTGAAATGCTCTAAAAATATCAATTACATCCATTTGATTTAATGTGTGATTTAAAGCCTCTGTTTCTTTGTTAATTTTCTGTCTAGAAGATTTATCCATTGGTGTCAAGGAGGTGTTAAAGTCCCCTACTATGGCTGTATTACTGTCAGTCTCTCCCTTATGTTTGTTAACATTTGCTTTATGCATGTAGGTGCTGCTATGTTGGGTACATAAATGGTTACAATGATTATATCCTCTTGTTGGATTGGTCCCTTTGATGTTATGATGTCCTTTTTCTCTTATTATTGCCTTTGTCTAAAAGTCTATTTTGTCTGATACAAGTACTGCTACCCCAGCTTTTTTTCATTTCCATTCACATGAAATATCTTTTTATATCCCTTTACTTTCAGTCTATGTATGTCTTTCAATCGGAATTGGGTCTCTTGTAGACAGCATATGTATGGGTCTTGTTTTCTTATCCATTCTGTTACCCTGTGTCTTTTTATTGGAGCATTTAATACATTTACATTTAAAGTGATTATTGATAAGTACATAATTATTGCCATTTTATTATTCACATTTTCCCCTCAGCTTCTTAAGGCAGGTGCTTTAACATTTCTTATAATACTGGTTTGGTGGTGATGAACTCCTTTAGCTTTTTCTTGTCTGAGAAGCTCTTTATCTCCCCTTCAATTTTAAATGATAGCTGTGCTGGGTAGAGTAGTATTGGCGGTAGGTCCTTGCTTTTCATCACATTGAATATTTTGTGCCAATCCCTGCTGGCCTACAAAGTTTCTGTTGAGAAATCAGCTGACAGTATTATGGGAGCTCTCTTGTAGGTAACTAACTGCCTTTCTCTTGCTGTTTTTAAGATTCTCTTTTTGTCTTTAAGATTTGTCATTTTAATTTTGATGTGTCTTGGTGTGGTCCTGTTTGGGTTTATCTTTTCTGGGACTCTCTGAGCTTTCTGTGCTTGTATGTCTATTTCCTTCAACGTGTTATGGAAGTTGTTGGTCAGTATTTTTTCAAATAGGTTTCTCTCTCTTCTACTTCTGGAACACTTATGATGTAAATGTTGTTATGTTTGATGTTGTCCCAGAGGTTCCTTAACTATGCTCATTTTTTTAAAATTCTTTTTCTTTTTTGCTATTTCAATTGGGTGTTTTCTGCTACATTGCCTTCCAAATCAATGATTGGTTCCTCTGCTTCATCTAATCTGCTTTTGATTTCTTCTAGTATAGTCTTCATTTCAGTTATTGTATTCTTCATTTCTGACCTTTTTTATGTTTGTATGTATTTTTTATGCTTACTGTCTCTTTGTTGAAGTTCTCACTAAGTTACTTAAGCATCCTTATAACCATTGTTTTGAACTCTGTATCTGATAGATTTCTTGCCTCCATTTCATTTAGTTCTTTTTCTCGAGTTTTTTCCTGTTCCTTCATTTGGGACATGCATCTTTGTTTCCTCATTTTGGCTGCCTCTGTGTTTGTTTCTATGTATTAGGTGGATGTGCTACATCTCCCAGTTTTTGCAGCATGGCCTTATCTAGTAGGTGTCCTATGGAGCCCAGTGGCATAGTTACCTTAGCTGGAGGCTCCAGGGATGTCCCTTGTGTGGGTACTATATGCCCTACTGTTGTAGATGAGCCTTGATTGCTGTTGGCACATCAGTGGGTGAGATTAACCCTCAGGCTTACTGGTTGTGATGATTGCCTATGACCACAGCATATGAGCTGCTGTGCGGGGACGAATACATGGAGCAGTGGTTTGCCCCAGCAGACTCTGGGGCCAGCTGAGACCACCCTTTTCGTGTTCTGCTTGTGGGGCTAATCAGGTGGTGCTTTGTTATGGCCTGAAGCCAGCCACTGGCTGTGTTGGTTTTGGGACATCTTGGGGAGAGCTACTGTATAGGCTAAGGTCAACCACTGCCTGTGACCAGCCCAGGGCTACCTGGTAGGAGCTACAGCGCGATCTGAGGTTAGTCGCTGACTGTGGTGGACCTGGAGCCATGTGGGAGGGACCACACTGCAATCCAAAGCCAGTTGCCACATATACCGTGTCTGGGGCAGCTCAGCAAAACTCCCAGGGCACCCAGAGGCTTGCTGCTGCCTGCTGGCTGCCCATAAGGCTCAGCCACTGAAAGAGCCTCGGATGGTACCTGAGTTGAATGAGGTGGGTTCTCAGGACATCACCAGGCAGGCGTGAGTCATGCTCACCAGGTTAATGCAGATTCAAATTTACTCAGTAGAAGGCTCCTGGCACTGAGGCTAGCTTCCCCTGTCTGGGGCCCAAGAAAGTCTGCAGCATGGGCTAACACTGGCTGCCCACCAACCTCTGAAAAAGCCTCCAGTAGTGCATGAGTTGGGATAACCAGAGTCTCAGGGAGTCATCAAGGTAGGACGATTGGTGTTCGCCAGGTTAGTGTAGATTCAGATTTAGTACCAGTGCTGAGCCCAGTGACATTCAAAATGCTCAGAGCACACTGAGGCCAGTCACCACCCGCCTGGGGCCTGTAGACCCCTGAGAGCTGTCCAAGTAAGTCTGTAGCAAGGGCTAACTCCAGCTTCCTGCCTGCCACTGAAAAGCTCCAGCAATGAATGATTTTGGTTTGGTGGAGTCCCAGGGAGTCAGCAGGGTGGAGCCAGGGTGGATTTCACCAGGCCAATAAAGATTCAGATTTGGCTGTGTGGGGGAGGGCTCAACAAAGGAAAGATGGTGTCTTCCCATAGTTTACACAGGAGGAGAGCTCAACCCAGGGAAAATGGTGAATGTCCCTCTAGGCCTTGCCCTCAAGCCACTCAACTCAGTCTCTCCCTGTATGTCTCTGTCTCCTTCCAAGCCACTGTCCTTCTGCCAGAGCCCAGGGAGAGTGCCTGGGAGTGAGAGTCAGTGTATGGGCCCTTTAAGAGGAATGCCTGAGTTTCCCACAGCCTTCTATCTCACACAGACTGACAGAATCTCCCCTGATTTTTCATAGCCAGATTTCATGGGGGCTCCTCTTTCTGGCATTGGTACTCTAGGCTGGAAGCCTGTTGTGGGGCTTGGACCCCTCGCTCTTCGGGAGGGACCTCTGCAGCTGAAATATACCTCCTGATTCTTGACCACCAAACAAGGGTGTGGGACTTGCCCATTTTGCACCTCCAGACCTCCTCCCAGTCTCCACGTGGCTTCTTCTATATATTCTTAGTTATAGGACTTCTGTTCAGCTAGTCTTCAGATGGTTCTCCAGGTTGACTTTTCTATAATTTAGCTGTAATTTTAATGTGGTCATGTGAGGAGGTGAGCACAGCATTTACCTACTCTAACATCTCGAGTAGAATCCTCCTTATATGTCTGTATTTTATTGTTTGCCTTCTTTCCTTTTTTTCTTTTTTCCTTCCTTCTTTTACTAAGTATGTATCTGAAGCAAATATAGCTAAGAGTAAATATCTGTTCAATTTAGGTAGTGAATGTATACATGCTTTTTCTGTGTGTGTGTTTTTTGTTTTTTGGGTTTTTTTGTGTGTGTGTGTGGTTTTCTAGTACGTTTAAAACAGTTTTAATTAAAAAATAACAAGGCAAGAAAAATTGAGATAAGTTAGGGATTGCTAGAAAATCTAGAATAAAAGATGTCAAGTTTTCCCTAGGACAGTTACTGATTGGCTAGAGGGAAAGTGTCCACAGAGATGCATAACTATCATTCAAGACAATAGGACTAAACTAACACCAGGAAGACCTTGGTCTGCTCAAACCTGTCACCTTATCAAATGCAATCTGGTACCTCTTCTCAGTGCTACCTAATGAGCTCCTACTATTTGGAGCAATTTTGCTCACAGAACTCTTTTTGGAGTTAGGAGAAATGGGGTGTGTGGGGTCAGGGTGGAGAGGAAAGAAGTTGGCCCAAAGTTTAAGATACCCAGACCACTGTCTTGTTACTCAACTATGCCAAGCTATGGGAAAGTTGTAGATGCCTAAGGTAGGGACTCCAGGAAAAGAAAGGGAGAACATAAAGAAGTAATCTAAGCTTGTGACAGCCTCATATGCACCCTTCCTGCTATGTCTACTGCTTCTCTGAAGGCCAACCTTCACCCAGCCTAGGAAAATCACAGGCGCTGTATAGAGCACAGAAGAGTTTGCTTCCCAGGTTGGTAAATAAAACAGAAGAAAAAGAAAGAGTGGGGACATAATAAAAACAAACATGGGTGAGTGGAAACAGTATGGAAATTTCTCTAGGGCTACCATAAAACTAAAGGACTAAAATTTCATTTTCGTCAAAGCTTCTTTAGATAAGCAGAAAACATACTTGTCCTTTCAGGCACAATAGAAAAGTTAAAGAGAAGTAAAAAGAATGGAAGCTGGAAATGAAACCATTTTATTTATTTTAGGTTTGAATCTAGCATGGCTTTAATGCAAAAAGGTCAGAACATCTCTGCTGAACTTTATCTATCTATCTATCTATCTATCTATCTATCTATCTATCTATCTATCTATCTATCTATCTATCTATCTATTCTTTTATTTCTGCTGACCTTTAGTGAGTAGCCTTGATCCATGGAATACTACATAACTGAAAGCCAGTTACCTCTTCAATAAATCATTTATGGATAAGAGGGAAAGAGTGGCCAGAGGCCTGTATGTGTGTCTGATGAAAGGTCAGTGTGGCCTTTGGTGTGTATACAGCCACTGACGGAAGAGTGAGAGAAGAACACTCTTGGGTTTCATCTTGTCCCTCTGCCTGCATGTTTAGCACCTGCTTGGGAACCACCTGCCAAGGGGCTGATACAAAGGAAAGTTGTAAGACTTAGCACATTGATGCCCATCTTTGCTCTGAATATGTAGGACAAACAACTCTCTCCTCCTGGCAGTGTTGACAAACCCAAGTCCAAGGAGATATAAATCTGTCTGACATTTCAATTTCCCAGCAGAATTATTTCCATATCTTAGAGTCCAGTCAGTTATAACTATCTCCATTTCTACCCTTTTGCCAGGCAGGCAAATGCCACTTCTACTGGTGCTCTTGTGAAGAGAACTGGCATTGTCCTCTGCATTTTACAGACCAGGAAAGTTATTACTGGGAGAACCAGGAGGGCAGTGAAGGTTTTCCATCTAGCCACTGGGAAATAGGTGAGTGCAATTTATGTCTCCAGTAAAACAGGTGGTTTAAAACAACAACAAAAAAATCTCCAAAGAATATCTCTGGCATCCTCAATGCCAGAGATAGAACTTTTTGGTAATAGTGTTTGTGAGGGGTTGACTTATACTTTAGAAATAGATAGCAAAAGAATCCAACTTCTAAACAATTCTATGGTCTTCATTCTCGAGGGGAGATGGTAAGTGAGATAAATTCTCTATTTCAAACAATCTCTGCACAGATGAATAAGATTAACATTTCAATATCTCTAAAAAATTGCTCTAGAAAAAAAGAAATGTAACAGTTTTCAATTCCTCATCCAGTGAAGATCTAAGGCGTTCCAGTTGCTAGCCATCTGCTAGGCTAAAAGACACACGTGTCCCTCTTTGCTCTGTGACTTTCTCTTTAGTATTTGATTCCTTGATCTTGGGCTCATGTGAAACTGAGGAATCTTAAGGCAAGAAGATGGCACCATATTTTCCATGTTTATTTCTGTTGTCATAGAAACCCTTATAGTTTCTGAATACGTCTCAGGAAACCTATATCTCCCTCTTGATCTCCTAACAGTGAAGTTCAGAAAGGAGACGCTTCTACCCTGTTGGTTTTTGACTGCTACATCTGGGGGTATTTCTCGATAAACCTCCTGACCTGAATGCAGTTCCCCTTGAGTTCTCAGCACACAAAAAAGGTTACTTTCAAAGCATAACAGTTTGTAAAGAAACTGTGCCTCTGAGACACATATCTACTGAATTTTCTACCTAAATTTTTCAGTGGATGCTTCTAGTTGGAAGCAAGTAACTATGTCTGTTACTTGCTTCCAACTAGAAGCATTACTCGTTAATTGTACGAGTAACTGTATCTGAGTATAACTTATTTGTGTGGTTACATACACACTCCTGAAAATAAGCGAGT
This sequence comes from Rhinolophus sinicus, assembly GCF_057876585.1. NCBI lineage: Eukaryota > Metazoa > Chordata > Mammalia > Chiroptera > Rhinolophidae > Rhinolophus > Rhinolophus sinicus. Next base: position 34,105,570 of record NC_142506.1, read on the forward strand.
ATAGTGAAAGGACATTGTCAACCCAAACTCTATGGTGTAAGGAGAGATATAGGAAAAATTAAGCATGCTTCAGAGGGGCAGTCAGAATTAGTCAGAAGCCATGATTTGAATTATGCTTAAGGAAACTGTAGAAATATCCAATCGGATATCTGAAATTAAGTCAAAAAGGAGTTACAAGAGAGGGGACAACATTCTAACTCTCCAGGATCGGAACTGAGAAACTTGTATTTGGGGAAGCATACAAGAAAGCACAGAAAGATGAGCGTTTTTTGTTTAATTTCATAAAGTAAGTCAAATTCATGAGCATAACCTCGTTACAATATAGCATGGCTAAATACACAGTCAAACTGAGCAAAATATCTGGGATTTTAAACTATTATTCATTTAAATCAGAATGATTTTCCATCACTCAAAAGCCTGTACAAACTCTTAATATAAATGCTTGCTAACAGTTCATTAGGAAGTCATATGCAAAAATGAGGTTGCAGGGGAGAGCATCTTCTCAGTGGAAATAAATTATGATAAAAGTACAAGTTTTAAATACTTTACAATCTCTTCAAAGTGACCTGGGTGGAGGCGTTCAGGTTTTGCTGTTTTCAGACTCAGCAGAAAGCCTTCAGGCCCTGGCCCTCCTCATGTTAAAATCAGACCCAAATTCAAGCAAATTGTTTCTTCTGATTTTCCTTCCTCATATTTGGAGTATAATGTCCCTTTGTCAGGCTCTGAACTTCGGAAGCTCAGCTTGCACACAGCTTTTAGTCCATGAACAAAGTGAAAAGACCTCTGCTGTTCATCGGGAGAGTCAGTGGTGTCGAGAATCTGGCGGCTCTTCAGAGCGCAGCCCGGGTGGGTGGGTGCAGTCTAAACATTAGGCTGTTTGCTTTCTGTTCTGGAACTGCTGAGCACAAAGGTAAACCGCTTAATCATGTTTTCCTGTTCAGAATACTATGGGTAGCAGAATTTGATTAAAAGGCCTGTGGCCGGCAAGAAGACAAACATCTGATAAACGTGTATCCCAACAAATCACAAGGCTGCCTATCTGCTGCTCAACACAAGGTCGGTATCTCTCTACCTCAACTCTCTTGCAATCTTCTCTTATACTAAGGCCTAATTTTTGGCTTATTCTTAATTCAAAGTAGACAGACACCAGATAGCTCATAAGAAAGGAACAATAACCCCTTAATATTGACTTTCCTTACATTTGATTTATGCTATCATGTCAACGTTAACTTCATTTAATTTAATTGCTTTGGTTTACATACTCCTGAAAAACACAAAAGAGGAAGGTTGTTAGTGCATAAATGCCCCAGGGTTTGAAATGGAAGGAGCACTTTCCCCTCACTCTCTGTCCTATGATATTAGAAAATGTTTCCTGCGGGTAAGAGATGGGCATAGTCAGCCCATAAAATGAAGTGAGTAATTGGTTGGTTGTAAAACACCATGATGAACTTGAGCTGTACAGGATTTGCTGGCCTGGCCCTGCATATTTTCAGTGATCACGCCAGCTTTAAGGCTGATGCAACTGGGAGAAAGCACAATCGCTTCCCAGCATAATGTGTACCACGGGCTAATGCATGGAAGGGTGGAAGAATAAACCAGAATTAATCACCAAAGTGCAAATTTCGCTGCACTGATAAACAGATTAGAACTAGGAATTCTGATCTTCTCAGGGCTGGGTTTATTGAAAGGAAAGTAGAATGTGGGGTATAAGCAGACAAGAGAGGATGGGAGAAACATCTTAGTTAGCTTGGTTTCTGGAGTATAAAATGACTGATGAGTTTCACAGTGGGAGTACATTCTAGTTCCCAGGAAAGAGTCCCTAGGACCCCTTACTTTCCCTCTGATATGACAGTATAGAGTATTCGGCACGTTCCTTTATAAGCTGCTCATCTCCTTGTGCCCTGGGGCCAGGGCGACCTCATCGCACTACTCAGGGGTCACCATTCTTAGTGAAATGTGTGAAGTCTATGAATGCAAACCCTCAGGAGCCAACAACAAATGGAGCTCCTGACGCTCTGCAGTTGGTTCTGCAGCCCTGCTTTCCCTCTCCTTGAAGAAGCCTTAGAAAGCTAAATAAGGCCCAGGTGACCCAGATCTGCCCTTACTTTGCTTTGTTTCCCAGCAAAACCTTCAATTTTAGGGAACTGACATGATCAAGCATGGCTGGACCAAGATCCTCCTGAAAGACCCCGCTGGCTGCTTGTGGAGTGGGGAACAACAGGAGGGGAAGCAACTTTTTTATCTCCCCCCCCCACCCCACCCCAAATTATCAGGAAGTCAAACAAGTTATCTTAATCATTCACTCTGACTTCCCCAGGGCCTTACAGATTCCAAAGTCTGGGAAGTAACTCAGGACATTGTGCTTTTCCCTCAAGGCAGTATATACATGGAGTCATATGAGAAATGTCATATTTAAAGTTTCAAGGAAAGATTCCACAACTTTATTCAGAAAACTGTTCCCAAAATTTTATAGTAATGACTCTGCTACATAAATTTCTCATGTTGTAGCTTAAGCCCATTTGTTTGGTCTTTTACTGTTCCAGCCTAGGTAATCTTTTATGTAAAAAATGTGGCAGTTTAAAAAAAAAAATACAAAAAAAACAAGATAATTTATTTTTATAGAGATGAGGACTGACTTTCAAACCCTCTTAGGAATCTGTACGTTTATTCCCAATGAAGTGGTCCAGTGCTCAATACATAGTAGGCATTCCTTAACTTTTTTTTTTTTAAATGAACGAATGGATTATTCAAACATTAAAAAAAAAAAATTCTTGGGAGGTCTTTCCCCCTAAAGTGGTAGAAGTAGGAAGAATTGGTTGAAGCTACAAAGAGCCATCTTGGATCTAAACTATTCAGAAGTTCCCACAGCTGGACTAGCCTGCACTGGGGAATGAGTTCCACGTCACTGGGGATATTCAAGGAGGACAACCAGAATATTTTAAGAGGTATCTGGGAACTGGAAGGGTGATTGGGCTACTCAATCTTCAGAGTACGTGACTAGAGTACAAGGCCAATTATAACTGTCTTTAAGAGATGTAATCAAGTTTCTCTGGGTCTTCGGAGAAGGGAGCAATCCCAACCAGGTAGGGTTGTGGTTCTCAACCTTGGCTGCATGTTGTAACATCTGAACTTTTACAAATGCAGAAGCCTGAATTCCATCCCCAGAGGCTCCAATTTAAATGATCTGGGGTGCAGGCTGGGCAAAAATATTTGTAACAGGTCCCCAACTGTAGCCAAATATAAGAAGCACTGAATTGGAAGAAATTGGGGAAACTTCATTTAAGAAGGAGAAATTATGCCTGAGCCTGAAAGACTGGACAAGATTTGAACAGAGAGAAAGAGAGACATTCTTGTCATAGCCTGGTATGTTTGATAAATACATATTATAGAACATCCATAAATGAACCCCAAAATAAAATTAATTTACTGATTTTTGTTACAGTTTAGGGACATTTGTTCTTAGATATACATCCCAATTTATTCCATGCATTCAATAAATATTTCCCATATATTTGTGACTCACAGACACTTTTGTCCTTGTTCTAGCGATGTGTAGAGTAGAAGGGGTTACACAAAAGGGTGGGTGGCTGATTTTTAAAAAAGAAAAAGTTCAATTCAATTATAAGGGTTAGTAAAAATCTTTTCAAAGGACCCAACATAGATGACATTCAAATTTTGACACTTTAAAGTATTAATCGCTACAGAAGTTTCTTTATTTTTTAATCAATTTAATAATGTAAATTAAGTCCACCAAATCAAGCACTCAATAATCAGTCACTGTATCCAGTCTGGTTTTATACCCATTTGCTCTTGTCTGAAAGATGGGCTAAATCAAATATTTTTCTCCCAACTTTCCATGTATATAGTGTCTGCTTACTAACACATTATAATTAGGGAGAGAATGGGTGATAAAGCAAACTGCATTAGCCATTAGAAGAGTTATGCTACATGGAAGTAATCATTCTTTGTAAAAAAAAATAAAAAAAAAAATCATTGCACAAGAGTTGCAAAATATTCTTTTCAAATGATAGCTAATAAGTCAAATGAGCATGATTAATGTCAGTACAGGGAAATTTGCAGTGGTGCTTTTGGTTGCAATATTTTTCTTGTCTGCATAAATCTGCCGAAAAGGGATTGTAGAGAAAATGGAAGCTATATATATTCAGGAACTAAGTCCAATTCTAAACATAGTGCTGTTTCCACACATGAAATAGAATAAATGCCCACTCTGGTAAAGTTTACTGGAAAATGGAAAACTCATGCATTTCCATTTAAGGCAGTTGGGATGGCCACAGAAGTTGAAGCACAAGCTGTGGGTACCCCACCCTCACAGCCTCTGGGCCCACCCCTGAGTTTACCTGCAGCCTTGGTGAAAGGATCCTATCTGTGCCCCTGTCCTCTGCTTTCCTGCCTGAGAGCTTTCTCTAGCACTAAAAGCCTGCTAGGAGGGAATCTGGAAAATTCCAGGAATGTAATGCTCCCAGGGTAATTTTCAAACAATGAGGACAAGAATCAATGGATAAACATCTCAGCTTTCCCGTCCTTCAGTGGGACAGTTCTGAAGCATATTCTACAAAGTTTCTCAAAAAATCCCCAACAGGACTGAGCCTAATTGCCTGTAGTAATTACCCACATCTTAATGCATCCTTTATTGTGTATTTTTCCCCTTCCTTCTACCTCTTTACTTCACTTTGGCTTCCTGAAATCACCTATCAAATAAGCTGCCTGCAACTAGCTCTTTATTATAGGGTCTACTTTACTTTTGAAGAATCAAACTAGGAACAGAGCATCTAATCTTTCATTATCTTTCTAGTTTGGCCAGGGAAATAACGATGCTTTGAGAATATGCCTTGCACACACATAGCAGTTGCTCAATAAATGATGGATGGATCAATGGATAGATAGATGAGTGGATGGACAGATAAACGAGAGTCTGTTACTGGGGACAATAGATAAAATAATAAGATTAATATTGGAACCATGGGAAATAATAATACTTGAGGAAAAGCAAGAAACAGGAGTTGAAGGAGACTGAATTGTTCCCATTGGTCAGATTCTAGGATCCAATTGAGTGATTCTGATGGAAGAGCCACGCCCATATAGGAATGAAAAGGAGGTATTTTATGGAGAACAAGCAGTTCAAAAGGTACTCTCTTTGAATGCTCAAACGGTGTTTAACTGTATAGACACTGATGATTCAAGTTCATATATTATGCTGTTTACTGTAATACTTCTTTGCATCAAAATCTTAACAATTTCAGTTCAATGTATTACTTTTTAATCTCCAGGTTAGAATTCTGATTTCCAGAGAGATGATGTAAAAAATATCAAGCAAGGATAGTATAGAAGCCGAGGGAAGAAAGAGTATCAGAAGGTCAACCTGGTTAAGTGTGCCCCATGCCACTAATGGGCCTCATGTGATCTTGACTGAGAAGTCCTTAACCCAGCCACTGAGTCCAGGCTAAGATGGCTTCAGCACCCAGTGGCAAAGGCTCATGGAGGTAATGCTCAAACAATTGGCAGCCTACTACCTACTACTTACTTCAGGCACAAGGAAAGAGGAACTCTTCTGTTAGAGGCTCATTCTCAGACATATAGAAATGGACTGAGGGGCGTGGTATATGTCAAGGAATGGTCTTAACTGCATAATCCTGTCACTAACTCAGTTTTGAAGGTCAGCTAATCTTAGGGGATACACCACCCAATCGAGCACCAGAGGACTGTTCTGAGCCTGCCTTGGACATGGCCCTTTGCACACCGTGGTGGTCTAATCAAACCCAACCATGGATGCCCTCATCAGAAAAAACTAGCTTTTCAAGCAGATTATGATCTGTGTTAAGTATTCACTTAAGAAGAGTTTCTGTATTGGAGATAGAGATAACTATACGGAATTTGATTAAAATTGTTACAAATAAGTAGCATCGTTCTACTCCATCAGAAAAGGATCAAATATTTAAAAGCCTTTGGGGTTCAGAGAGACATTGATTTGAAAGTTACATTTTTGCTTCTTTTTTAAAAAACAAAACTCTGTTACATAGGTCATGAAGAACAGAAAGACAATGAATTAGCCCAGCCTCATGTTTTGACCACCAGTTAAAGAGTTTCCAATCCCATTTGGCAGCTCAGGCTGAGTACATGGAATTCATAGCAGTCTATCCCCTTCCAAAAGGAAAAAGAGAAACAAATTAGTGGGTTAATCCTTGCTGTCTGATGAACTCCCACCGTCCGAATCACATGCTGTTAAACAAACAGGTTTAAAGACTCTGTTTGCAAAAAGTATGTTGGTTATCATACAAACTTTCCCCACCCAAACCCTCTATTTATGTCATCTTGTAGAACAGACAGTTGGGAAACTATTAGGGTTTGCGCCTGGTTAGGAAGAATGGGTTGTCATAGTTACTGTTTATAAATATTGGCTCTAGACCAATTCCAATGTTGATCATAGTTAGGAAACATCTTTCTGGTTAGATGGCCAGAGAATCAAAGTTACATACTCTGAGCTGTCACACAAGAATAACAAAGGTTTAAAAGTTTCTGAAATTCAAAAATCTAATTTTATTTAAAAAGATGAGTTAAAACAATTTTTGATTATATATATATAAAATACACATAAACATCTTTAAAGCATAGTCTAAAAGTATTAGGGAAGAAATCCCAAATCAAAGTTGTTACTTAAATGTCCCCTCCCTGCCTATATACTTTCTTCCCCCAAACACTTCCTCGTATTAACAAATATAACTTTAATTATGACTATAACAATAAACTAAGGTTATATAGGACTAGTAATATCAGACTGCTTACACATTATTTTGAGATAAGATTTTTCAAATTTATATAGAAATATTTCTGGGAATGAAGGAGAACATTAGAAGTTTAATTTGGGGTCAGGGAAGGTACATTTTCAATACAGCAAAGAAGCTACAGTATAATCTCATGAAAAGGAGAGGCCTCCCTCTCACAAGAGCAAACAGTTTCTGTTCAGCCACATCTCTCCATGCTGAACTTGTTAATTCTAAACTCAAAAACTGATATCCAAACTCAAAAGTCTGGATATAACAGGTGCTCAGTACATATTTGTGGAATGAATGAACAACTAAATGTTGATCTGACCACATAGACTGGCTTAAAAGCAGAAAAACAACAACAGGTATATCAATATTTCATTCTTCACTTTCAGTGGAACAATGACAGAAATTGGGAGGCATTAGATTCTGGAAGTTGAATAATAAATAAAAATACTCTCGTTTAAGATTTGGCAAGTTTGGCCGGCCTGGTGGCTCAGGTGGTTGGAGCTCCGTGCTCCTAACTCCGAAGACTGCCGGTTGGATTCCCACATGGGCCAGTGGGCTCTCAACCACAAGGTTGCCGGTTCGACTCCTGCAAGGGATGGTGGGCTGTGCCCCCTGCAACTAACAACAGCAACTGGACCTGGAGCTAAGCTGCACCCTCCACAACTAAGACTTGAAAGGACAACAACTTGACTTGGAAAAAAGTCCTGGAAGTACGCGCTATTCCCCAATAAAGTCCTGTTCCCCTTCCCCAATAAAATCTTAAAAAAAAAAAAAAAAAAAAAAAAAAAAAAATCCCATTAAAAAAAAAAAAAAAAAGATTTGGCAAGTTTGCTGTTTTCTTCATCCCAGTATTAGGCAGAAGTCCAGTCACCAGTGGTAACCTGTCAAAATTATCTTACAATAAATCAAGTGCAGAAACTACACTAGGAAAAAACAGGTTCATATTCCACATTCATGGTAATGAGGAGAGATAAGTAGAAGACACATTGGTAAAGTGAACAGAAAAGGAGGTTTAAATCCAATAGCCTGGCTTCAAATTCTACCTGCCTCCTGAGCAGCTATGTGTTTGTATAGACTCTGAGAGCTTAGTTGCTTCATCTGTAAAATGGAGTTAATATTTACTTTCCAGGGCTGGGTGAGATGCAAATGATGTGTGTGATAAGTGCTTCATAGGCTAAAATAAAACAAAACCAGAAATTCCAGAGTGAATTTTGCTCCTCAATGCCAACTGTATTAGTTTGCTCAGACTGCCGTCAAAAACAAAAATAACACAGACTAGGTGGCTTAAATAACAGAAATGTATTATCTCATAATTCTGGAGGCTGCAAGATTAAGATCAAGATGCCAGCAGGTTTGGTTTCTCCTGAGGCCAATCTCCTTGGCTTGAAGATGGTCCATCACCTCCTCTCTGTTTCCTCACATGGTTGTTCCCCTGTGCACGTTCACCCCTGGTATCTCTCTATGTGCCCAAATTTCTTCTTCTTATAAGGACATTAGTCATATTAGATTAGGGCTCACCCTAAGGGTCTCATTTTAACTTAATCACATCTTTAATGGCCTTATCTCCAAATACAGTCACCTTCTGAGGTACTGGGAGTTAGGGCTTCAATGTATCCTTTTGAGGGGAACAGAATTCAGCCCATAACACAAACTAAATGTAAATTTTAATATAAAAATGTGGTGAGAGAATGAGATATTGAAACAATGCTGAAGGCTGATCTGCTGACTAATTAGCAGAATGCCAGAGCTAAATTATAGCATTTGGAGAGAACGATATATTATAATTGTTAAGAAAACAAGTCCATTACCAAATAACACATTTATTTACACCAATGGCCTCACAACATTAACAGCTAAATGGAGTAGCTAATGGACTTTAGATCATAAGAAATGATTTCTATAGCTGCTCTTTTCCTTGGCAGCCAGAACACAATTTTTCAATTTAATAGGACTCAGTGAAAAAAGTATCACTGCTTCCTTATATTGCTAAATTTTCTATGCCCAATTCCCAACCCCCACCCTGAATTGTTAAACTTTTCCAAGTTATTTTAGATAACTATCAAATACTTGAATGGCATTATGTTAACTGTCATGATAGATTATAATAAATGCAGATAATGTTTACTGAAAGCTTACCACATCCCAGGCATTATGCTATGTGTTACATATATATTATCTTGTTTTATCCTCATACAATCCAATAATGTATATATTGTTCTTATCCCAACTTTAATGTAGAGATGCTGAGGCTCAGGTGACTTACCCATTTGGTCAATAACCCTGAACCACATTAAGTGAAGGTGCAAAACAGATATAGGTATTCTTACTGCCTTGGCAGAGTAAAGCAAGAGGAACCTATGTGCATGTAGTCAGTATGCCTAAGACAAACAAGCTAGCTGCATTGCAGCAGAGAACCTAAGGAAGGTACAGGAATTAGAGTTACCAGGCTCCTCTGAAGCAAGGGTGAGACATAGGGTTGAAAGCAGAAAGTTTGCTTGAAACTTTGTTTGCTTGAAACTACAGAGGGTGCCAAAGAAATGTATAAACATTTTAAGAAACAAAAACTGTATTAAAATTGTAATACTCAATATAAGCTGAGAATAAAAGATGAATACAAGTCACGTTTGACTTCTCCAATTACAAGAGATGGTCAAAGTGGTTACCGTCAGCGTCCAGACACTTCTGATTATGGCAAACTACTGCTTGAGCAATGTTGACCAAAGTGTCCACTTGTATACATTTGTTTGGCACCCCCGGTATTTATGAAAAGCACATACACGCCAGGGTCCTCCTTCCTTCATGCCCACTCAAGGACTGCAACCCACATTCTCCCAGCAAATAAGAAGATAGTCTCATAGAAGGTGACTCAGAAAAGCTTGGGACTCAGTGACCTGGGCACCGTGGAAGGTGAGGTAAGGCACCAGTCTGAGAACAGGGAGATTAGGTGAAAGCCTGCATATAAAACAATGACACCCTGTCTCCTTTTCCATCCAGTTCCCAGAGATCAACAGCCTTATTCCTGGCTCTGTATACTTATCCTTAATGAAGTACCCCAGAAAAGAGGCTCCTAGGTGAGAATGAGAGGTAAGAGAATTGAAAATTATCTAATAAGTTTGATCATGTGGGAAAAAATGTTGTAGGATGAGAGATAGCAACAGGTACAAAGAATAAAGTAATTATTCATTCCAGGATTTTAAAAAATTAACAAGAAAATAAATAATGTAAACACTGAATACTAATTTAATTTAAAAACGGTGATATAACTATGTTGGAAAGAAATGAGTCAGGAGAAAGAGGTGAAATAAAGCTAAATCCTTATCTACAATAATAGGAAATCAATGGATAATGTTTAGAATTGATGTCTCAAGAGATAGTTACAAAGTACATTATTTAGATACCTAGATATAAACAGCTCACAGTTAAAAGTGTTGCTCTTGGGAAACAGGGCAGGATGGAATGAGAGTAAGAGGAGGGGACTTCTATCTTTTAATGTAAGTCTTTCAGCACTATTTGACCCCTTTAGCTCTGTTTTTATCCCATGGATATACATTAAACATAATTTTTAAAAGATAATGGTATGAAGCAATCCCACTGCAGAAGGTAGGGGAATAAAGTGCTCATCTAAGTAACTGTGGAAATGAGAGGAACTATAAAGCTAAAGGTAAAATTAACTGTACTGTAAGCACTGTACTCTAGATGATAAAAAGTTTTTTTCCCACAGGAATATGAGTTAACAATGCTGCAACAGCAATAAATGTATACTGGAACTGTACACTTAAGTAAATGGATGGTGGGTTGCAGAAGGCAGGTTTCTCGTTGTCAGGGTGAGAAGTTACAGACTAGCAAGAGGACAAGGCTAGAATGTGATGAAGGATTAGAGCTGGAGACATCAGTATGAATTCATGTTTACCTTAATATAGATACATATGGTTGCATATAGCAATATTTACAGATATGTGTATACAAATGGGTTAGTATACAAACATATAGCTCATTGCTTTCAGCAGGGAGGCCCTAGAAGAAATGACACCCAGTAGTAACAAGCATACTTAGTGCCAGATCTTGGTTTTTAATGCCATTATCCAGTAAAAAGAACTAGGGCTCTGTGGAAAAATGCTGATACTAGAACTGGAACAGGAAATATGCAAGATAAGCCTAGAACATCTTGCAATGCTGGAAAGCAAGTTAGTGCACACACACACACACACACACACACACACACACACACACACGGCAGTATATTAAAGGGACACAGGAACCAACTGAAAGAGCTCCCAATGGCCAAAGCTAGAATTTGAGGAACAATATAAAGCAGTATTAGATTACAACCCAAAGTATAGAGTAAATATCCATGTATCCATATTAATATAAATAAATTATTTAATAGATGGATAGATAATAGGGGAAATAGTCAAATGTCCTGTGCAGAAAAATTGCAAATGATTTATATAGGTACTGCACCCTAAAGGAGATGGAGCATAACTCCCTACTCTTTAAGCGTGGGCTGCACATAGTGACTTCCTTCCAAAGAATACAGTATATAAAGGGAGGGAAAAAAACAACTTTAAAGTGAAGAAAACTAACAAACACTACCTGAACCAGTTTTTCATGGTCAACATCAATAGTGATGTCATGTTGTTGGTAGGTACCCTTGAAATGATGTGATGAGAGGGGCACTTTGCCTCTGAGGTCTTCCTCCCCAAAACACAGCATCACAGTCTAAACCTTATAAAAATATCAGACAAATTCCAATTGAAGGACAGTCTATAAAATACCTGATCATTACTCATTAAAACTGTAAAGGATATCAAAAACAAGGAAAGTCTAAAAAGCCATCACATCAAGAGGAGTCTAAGAGATGAGACTTCCAAATGTAGTGTGGAGAGGGCTCTGGTCAGCCATGGGGAGTGGCGGGCTGGGGATTTGCCACTGTCCTCATTGGAGCTGACTGCTGTGTCCAGGAAGTTCCCAGCAAATCTGTTTTCAATTAAAGCATGGAATACAGAAATCAACAAAGAACTTCAGCTAGTGCTTTAGTCTCATCTGAAATCCTACAGTTTTCCTAGTTTCTCTGGACCTGGCCATCCTGTTGCCTCTTCCCACAGGCTGCTCTGTCATGGTGCTCTCTCAGGCGTGCCTCCCCTGCCCCCCCCACCCCGCCCCCCGCAGTGCAGAGAAATTTCAAGCATAATTTTGGACTGCTCCTTACTACTGAATGTTCAACTGGTAAAACTGAACATCTTTCATTCACTCAGAAGAAATAAATCAAGAAGGAGGACCTGAGCCTCACATGCTTCTGAGATGCTATGGATGGCTCTGGCTCTCCGACCACCCTCCTAAGTAGGATGTCACTGAGGTCCCTCAAATGGAGCCTCCTGCTGCTGTCCATCTTGAGTCTCCTCCTGATGTGGCACCTCAGCCTGTGGCACGACGATGTGATAGAACATATAAACTGGATGTACTTCTATGAGTATGAGCCAATTGACAGACCATTTTGCTTCACACTTTGAGAGCATTCAAACTGCTCTCATAAAAACCCATTTCTTGTCATCCTGGTGATCTCACACCCCAGATATGAAAGGCAGACAGGCCTTTAGAGTTATTTGGGGTGGAAAAAAGTCTTGGGGGAGATATGAGGTTCTTACATATTTATTATTAGGCCAACAAGTTGAAAGGGAAGACAAAGTGTTGGCATTGTCTTTAGAAGATGAATACCTCCTATACGGTGACATAATATAATATGACAAGATTTTTTAGACACATATAATAACCTGACCTTTAAAACAATTATGGCATTCAGGTGGGTGACTCCCCACACCAAGTACATCATGAAGACAGACACTGATGTTTTCATCAATACTGGCACTTTAATGAAGTATCTTTTTTTTTTTTAAATAATTGCGGTTTTTGCAATTATTTTAACCTTTTATTTATTAATTAATTTAATTAATTATTTTTTTTTAAATATTTTATTGGGGAAGGGGGACAGGACTTTATTGGGGAACAGTGACTTCCATGACTTTTTCCAAGTCAAGTTGTTGTCCTTTCAATCTTAGTTGTGGAGGGCGCAGCTCAGCTCCAGGTCCAGTTGCCGTTGCTAGTTGCAGGGGGCGCAACCCACCATCCCTTGGGGGAGTCGAACTGGCAACCTTGTGGTTGAGAGGACACGGTCCAACCAACTGAGCCATCCGGGAGCTCAGCGGCAGCTCAGCTCAAGGTGCCCTGTTCAATCTTAGTTGCAGGGGGCGCAGGCCACCACCCCTTGCAAGAGTCGAGGAATTGAACTTGCAACCTTGTGGTTGAGAGCCCACTGGCCCATATGGGAATCGAACCAGCAGCCTTTGGAGTTAGGAGCATGGAGCTCTAACCGCCTGAGCCACCGGGCCGGCCCCTAATGCAGTATCTTTTAAACTTAAACCACTCAGAGAAGTTTTTCACAGGTTATCCTCTAATTGGTAATTATTTTTACAGAGGATTTTACCAAAATACCCATGTTTCATACCAGGAGTATCTCTTCAAGGTGTTTCCTCTCTACTGCAGTGGATTGGATTATATATGATGTGTGATCAAACAACATGGTGATTGTTTAAATAAAAAAAATATATTATTACAGTAAAAGACACATTGCCATTAATCCCTCTAAAAATACTCCCCCTCACTTTGAACACACTTATCCTGGTGTTTCTGCCACCTTCTCAAGCAGTTCTGAAAGTCTTCCTTTGTGAGTATCTTTAGTTGTGCTGTCATGGCTGCCTCCATGTCCTCAAACATTTTGACTTTGGGGAAGAGCCAGAAGTCACAGGTTGCCAGATCTGGTGACTAAGGTGGATGAGGGTACATCATAATATTTTTATTTGACAGAAATTGCTGTATACCAGAATGGGCACTAGAAGCCATGTGTGACATGGAGCGTTGTCATGATGGAGGATGAAGTACAGCACACTTTAAAACACACTTTCTCTCAACAATAGTTCACACCTGACTGACTCCACCAAAAAAGTTGAAACGTGTCACACACTTTTACTAAGGTTCAACGTGCAGCTTCCCGTATTGAAGATCCCTGCCTTTTCCGTTGGATGGCACTGGACAGCAGCATTCATCATATTTTCTGATCATGTTGGAAAGGCTCTGTGTCACACATCGCTTCTGGTACAGCAATTTCTGTCAAATAAAAACATTATGGTGTGTCCTCATCCACCTTCTTCACAGGATCTGGCACCGAGTGACTTCTGGCTTTTCCCCAAAGTCAAAATGATTCAGGACATTGAAGCAGCCACCATAATACAACTAAAGACACGCACATAAGAGGACTTCCAGAACTGCTTCAGAAAGTGGCAATAATGATGGGATAAGCGTGTTCGAAGTGAGGGGGAGTATTTTGAAGGGAATTAATAGCAATGTGTTTTTTATTGTAATAAATTTCTTTTATTTAAATAGTCACCATATTTTTTTATCACACCTCATAATGTCCAGAGACTTGGTGCCAAAATCTTATGAAATGATAAGCCACGTAAAACCCATCAGATTTGAAGATATTTATGTTGGGGTGTGTTTGAATTTATTAAAAGTAGACATTCATATTCCAGAAGACACAATCCTTTTCTTTTTATAAAGGATCCATTTGGATGTCTGTCAACTCACACATGTGATTGCAGCCATGGCTTTTCTTCCAAGGAAATTAGCACATTTTGGCAGTTTATGTTAGGAAACACCACATGCCATTATTAATTTGACATTCTACTAAAAACCTAGAGGACAGGATACTTTGTAGAAAGTACTGGAGTTGGTACTGTAAAATCTCATGAAGAACTCGTGGGAAGGTCACTGTACTGGCTTACCCTGAACTGAAACTCACGAAGAACCCATAGACTAGAGACCGCAGGGTTGTACTTTACTTGTGAAATATTCTGACAGAAATCAAATCAGGCCCTTTAAAGATGATATTCAGAGGAATTAACATCTTATAAAGGAATCGGAGGGTTTTGTTAATAATAGGAACAAACAATTTGAACATGTCATTCTTTAGACTAGAACTTCTTAGAAGGGTTTATTGAATTATAAGCTCATTAGTCCATAACAACAAAGCAGTGTGGCGCTATCTCTATTTATTGAACAGTCTAGTCAGTTAAGGGTTTTGTGTATCTCTTACATGGATTAACAATTTTAAAAAATATATGGTCCTGTGCAAACAAACAAACAAACAAAAAACCTAAACTAGAGTTATACTAAAAAAATTTCATCTGATTTCATCTGTTTTTGGTCATTCAGAGGGTACTTCAAGATGTTGCAGTATTTCAGAGTTATCAATTATTATTTAATATTACTTAGAACTCTCCGGGTGTTTGAATGTGATGGTTGTTTCAATATTGTATAAACAGAATAGTGAATCACCCTTTATATTTGAACTTTTTTCCAGTTACTTCACTGATGAGTTTATTATTGATAGCTCCATTAATGCAAAGTCAATGGTCATTATTGCATATCAGTAATCTCTGACTTTGATAAATATTTTGTCATGGTAATATAATAGAGAAGAATTAAAGAAAGGTCTGAATTATTGTCTTGTTTGTAAAAATGTTCATACTCTCCAATGTTCATAGATGTCACTTCATCATCTCATTTTCCACCTGGGAATTAGAAATAATATAGAATGCCAGGAGTATGTTTCCTTTTAGAAAGGACTCTAAAGTCAAAAAAGAAAGGAGAGAGAGAATCTGATGGCCAGAATATAATGAAACAAGTGTCATATTCCAGTACTTGAGTTGGAAAGAGAAGACGAAAGATTGGAGTTACATTATTAATCTGCTCCACGTATTTTCTCATTAACAATCAGTTTGAGAATAAAGAGGAAAAAAACAAACAAAAAATAATAAAATAAATGTAGTGTGGATTCCTGGATCAGATCTTAGAACAGAAAAGGGGTATTAGGGAAAAACTGAAGAAATCTAAATAATGCATAGATCAATACTGACTGATCAACTGTGACAAATGTACCACACTAATGTAAAATGCTAATAATAGGGAAACTGGCTGTAGGCTATATGGGAAGTGCACACTATTTTCATAATAATTCTGAAAATTTAAAACTGTTCTGAAATTTTAAACAGCTTACTTTAAAAAAAGATAATGGTCATAAATTTCCATAATTTCTGCTCCAATTCTCCATTTTAAACTCACAAGTTTCTAAAACTCTTGGGAGAAATGAAGTGGTGTAAGGGAGAATATTCTTTGGTTTATTTCACATCCATGATCCCTTTGAATTCTAGGACTTTCTGAGCTGTAGGCAACAACCTTCACTATGTTTTCAACATGCTGTGTACCATCATGACATATAAATGGGCACTAGAAGATCGAGTCTGTATTAAGATATTTTATCAGCAAACAACAACCAATTTTGGCCAGCTGGGACAAAATAAAGGGCTTTATTGGAAATATATGGGGCAGCTCATGGAATCCAGTGAGCTGCTGCATGTCTTTCCAATAAAGAGCTACCCAATGAGGCTTCATAAAGGATGGGAAGCAGGCAGCTAAAGGCAGGCATGAGGATTTCCTGCCTTCTCTTCAGAGAGCTCCGTTGAGAGCAATCAGCTCTAGCACTTTTCCATTCTTGAGGGACTCTGTTCAAAGCTCAAACTCTCAGCACAGAGACAGAAAGCTTGGGTGTCCTCATTTGAATCATGTGACCACCTCCAGGCAGAATAGAGCAGAATAACTTAGTTGTACGCTACTTAGCCTGTGACAAAATGGGAGAGTAAGTTCACCCTAGTAACTAAGGTGTTATTTGCAGAAGAGGAAGCAGACGCTGGACAAGCTAAAACATCAGCTGTCAACATAGCTGTCCCTTCAAGGAACTTACAGTTAATCCAAAGGGAAGGTTGAGACAAGCAAGATATTTGGACCCAAGCATCCAGAAATAGAGGACTGAGGTGGCAAGTTACAAAGCAGAGAAGTGGGAACCTCAAGAACGAATCTTCAAGACCTGTCCTCAATAGTATGAGCTCCACAATGGAGGACAATTGAGTTCCTCAGGGAGAGGAGCAGTCAATGAGAAATAAGTATGGAGAAACTCAAATGACACAATGCATTAATGAAGAGAGTAGTCCATTTGGTCTTCGTGGATGGTGTGTTTTTTTCTTATTTCTTCTTTGGCAAATCTTATTTTTAGAGTACTTTTTTTTTTTTTTTAGAATATGCACAAATCCATGAACAAAAAACAAAAAAAAAATGCATTCAGTTGTAGGCATGCTTCCAATGATTAGCTATAGTTCCCCTGGTGTTCAGCATTGCTGCTGCAGACTTCTAGGTATACATCAT
This sequence comes from Rhinolophus sinicus, assembly GCF_057876585.1. Lineage (NCBI taxonomy): Eukaryota > Metazoa > Chordata > Mammalia > Chiroptera > Rhinolophidae > Rhinolophus > Rhinolophus sinicus. The sequence continues at coordinate 34,122,675 of NC_142506.1, forward strand.
GCATGCTCCTAGAAGAGGAAGGTATAGACACTTCAGGGAGACTGTCTCCACAGGACAGATACTGAAAAAGAGCCTTCTTAAGGCCCCAACTCTTTAAAAAAAAAGTAGGCCCTTGCAGTGGCAGGATGGAAAGAGCTTTTGCAGGCATCAGTTGTCACTGAGAACGTGAGTGCTAAGGACCACTCAGTAGTTCCCTGGCTCTCTAGTGCCTCTCCTCTTTCATGTCAAGTGAGGCAGGCAAAGCAGATAACACAAGAAACCACCATCCTGTGTCACAATCCATCATTTCTTATAACTTAGAAGATTTCCTTCTGATTATTCCATCAGTGATTTCAATGCCAAAGAGCCAACTGCAGTAAGTACTTTTTCCCATTTTTGATGGCACAATGGGCCATAACTGGCAGAAATGCATGGCACAAGTCAGTCTCTAACCTACGATTGAGGTTTACATCAACAAATTCCTTCAAACTGCCAAGTGTTAGTCTATCCAAGCAATCGCCTTATTCCTGGCATATTAGCGTGCCACTTCCTGTTCTACATACTGGGGACCATGTATGGCAGTTGGAGTCAGCAAACCCAGTTTGAAATTAGCTGGTGGAACGGTGGAATTCTGACAAAAAATTCCTCACTATAATTTTAAGATAAATCATCCCAAAATGACACATCAGGACCAGGGCTATATTCTCCTCACTGAAAACTAAGAAGTTTAATGGAAAGGAAAATACCCAAGCTTCAGGGAAAATTACTATTAAGAATACTGTATTTCAGATTTCTGAGCACAGATCAATTGTATTTCCTAAATCTGTTCAAAGGATAGATATGAAAACCTCACAGTGTTCATATCTATTAAGTTCCTACCACCAATACTTGCTAAAAGTGCCACAGGAGGATTCCCACAGCTCTGCACAGGGCCTTGTTCTTGTCCTTTCACAATCTTGCTAACATTGCTATAAATGCCTCTGTGATGGAGGCATTCAAGGAATGAATCAAAACTATTTTTTTATCATATCTAGGTTGTTGTAACTGTCGCTGCCTTTGTATATCTGTAAAGTCCTTGGGATGATGTCTCCTTTCAAAAAACGAATCAAAACAAAAAACAAAAACCTCAAGCCCAAAGAGAGGTGAAGTTTCCTTATGACATAAAGGTACTCAATAAATGTTCATAAAATTAATTTATAAATGAAAGTATAAGTAGTGCTCATATAATTTGTCTATTGAAAAACAACTAACTTTGTTTTGGCTATGTACCCCAAATTACCACCACTATCCCCCAACACACACGTGGCACAATAACGTAGAAAAGCTTGAACACAATGAGTGGACAGGAATTATTCTCTGTAAAAGTCATTTATAAACCACTTGTAAACCTAACATGTGATTAGGAAACATAATTTTGCAATTTCTTTTCAGTTGTGTTTCAGGGAATCATGTGGGTATATAAACAGCAAAGTAATAGTTGAGAAGTAAATGACCATAATACTGTTTCTTTTTTTGTAAAACTTTCAGCAATCAGCAAGACTTTGGACTGATAACAATAATTTATAAATAGCTAGACAACCGAAACAACTTCCCTAAATTGCCTCTTTGAAATTTCAGCTGGTGAGGAATTCTCCTGAGAGATGAGAAATAGAACATCTACAAAATACAAACAATTTACTCTCCATCCCGAAATCACAACTTGGAGTCTTGGCTAGAAAAGGAATGGGAAAGTATCATCCCATAAAGCTTGAAAGCTTCTAATGGATGGTGTTCCAAAACACTGAACTGAGAGAGGAGAGTCTAATCTATTAACTTTATCTTCAAACACCTCACACACGCCCCTTCGCCTTGCAAGAGCAGGGTTACCGCAAAGCTCCCTGCCCCTTATTTTTATTTGGAATCGACTGCCCACCACCTTGTGCTGGGGAAGCACGTGGAGTTCACAACGTGAGAGCAGACAGATATATGCTTTCCTGGAAACATCATAAGGATGCTGTGATTGGATCAGCAAGACTTCGGGAGCAAAAAGCAAGGGACCATATGTGTTCTGTGGACAGCCGCCCACATACATGTAAGGTCATCTGGCGCTCCATGTGGTGCCTGACTGCCTCGCTCAATGCTTCCGCATATTTAGTAGAATCAAAGGGTTTAATACAGAAGCCTCTTCATATCAAAGAGTAACGGTTCTTTTTCCCTAAGCTTATCATTTCTGAAGCCTCTCATTTCTAAGAGAAGTAGGGTATATGCTTATCAGTGCACAGGGGCTTGAGGTGTGGTGGGAGGACAGGAGCATAGAAAGCACAGGAGCAACACTCGGTCCCCGCCTCGCGTCCGGGATGTGAGCATCGGCTGAGGTGTCTGTGTGGCCCCTCCGGCACGGCACGTGGCCTTCATCAAAGTGCTCCTGTTCCTCTGCTTTCCCTCACACTGGGTTCACGACAGCCCCATTTACAGATAAAAAGAGACGATTTCAAAGGAGAGCATGTGGAAGCATTCTATGCAGCTAGCGCAGATTTGATCTTTGAGACTATTTAAAGATTCTAAGCCTGCAGCAATATAACTGGGTTGTTTCTCTTAATACTCCTTAGATGTAGGTCAGATTCTACTGTTTCCTTCAAAGAACTGGCAAGAGAGATTCACATTCCTTTATTTTAGCATTATGCCTGTAAAACTCTAAAAAAAAACCTATATAAAGTCATGCATTTAGTCTAGCGCAGGCCTGATTTAATACAATTATGAAAAAAATAACCTGTTTATATGCCCCCGAGTCCTCAAAAATTGCCTTATCTTTTAATGCACTTTTTAATAAGCATTTTTGGTCATTATTATTATGCTGAAACTTTGAGAGTCTTCTGACATTAAAAGGCCAGATTAAAACAAACAACATGCTCACAGAGATGCACTTGGCACAGAGGGTATCTTCACATTCATATAAAGGATAACAGAAAGAATGCCTTTCTGGCTGCCTTGTTCTCAGTGAAAGGGTAAGAAATGAAAGTAACCTGAAGTGGAAACCCACTGATCTTACAAGACTGGACTTCTAAGTACAAAGCTTTAAAAATACTGTTTTTTTCTCTTTCCATAAAATGAATGCATTTCATATGTTAAAAGAATCCTGAAAGACCTTTGTCTAACAAAAGCTTCCTAATGAGGAAAAAATATCAAAGAAGAATCGCTCATCTTGTTCTGGGGAGCGAGACCAGGCAAACGATGCTCTTGAATCATATAGCACTTTGCATACAGCAGCGTACTTGTTCTTCACAGCACCAGCGGCTGGGTGGGTACCATTATTGTCACTTTACAGATGGGGAAAGTGAGGCTCCGAGTACTGATATGAGGTCACACCATTCAGCAGCAGAGTCAGGACTCAACCCCAGAGTCCTGACTATACAGCACATGCTGTTACCTTCTGAATAACGCTGCCCTGTGCAGCTTTCTAAACCTGCATTCAGTAGAATTCCCACAGAAACAGCAGAAATCATGGGAAAATCAGACTAAATCAGGTTACGTAGGAAAACCTCAGAATGCCAATATTTACATTTTTTAAATGTACATGGTTCTACACATGGTGAATAGGAGGATTTCTGAGATTAAAAGATTTCATTTTATTGCCGTTTGAAAGGACTGCTTTTCAGTAAGCCTGCTTATTACATTGTGGGCCTGGATGTCTCAGTGACAGCATGACAGGAAGAGCATGGGCATTACACAGGAGAGACCGGATATAAGTGAAATGCATCGTGACACTATTATCACCAAGATTTGTTAACTATACTATAAGGCACTGACAAAACACATGGGCTAGAGTCTGGCCAAGTGCTAAAGAGGGCTCGTCATTTGGATAGGGCACTGGGACAAAAAGGCAAGCACAAGGCCCACAGACTTTTCTCTCACTGAGCCCTCAGACGCCTATTGAGAACATGTACCGGCTTAACCCCTACTGGCCTGAACTTGAACTTGGCAGGAAGAAATGACTTAGATGATCTCATCTATGAACTGCAATTTTGAAGTAGTAAACTAGTCATTCACAGCTGGAGCAAGGGCTGTTTTCTGGTGTTGTCTTGTACGTTTTGTTTTAGTTTGGTTTGGTTTTGTAACTATTTCCAGTGGGAACCTTTGTCTCTTGTTCTACCTGTTTACTTGCCCAGAGGGTCCTTCCGGTGGCTAGAAGGCACATGGCTCACTAAAATATGACTATAATTCAAGGAAACTGTTTTGTTCTTCTTGGAGCATCCTCATTCTAAAAAGCCCTAAATATACCTACTAATTTACAGATAATAATACTAATTCCTATTTGTTTCATCTCTCAGTCCTCTCCTACATGTGCTAGTGTAACAGAGAGTCTACTTAGAATAAAAGGAAGCCCACACATTGAGTCTCTCAGACCCAGGTTCAAGCGCTCACTCAACCTTCAGTGTAACCTCAACAAGATACTTGGCCTTTCCAAGTTTCAGTTTCCCAAACTGTAAAATAGGAGTAATGATACGATTATAACACGATTTCACCAACTCCATATTAAATGAGAATATACATTTTAAAAAGTACTTTACAGATAAAAAGAATTATACAAATGTACAATGGGTGAAAAGGATAGAAAAAGGGAGCAATCGGTCTAGATATACCTTAGTAAGAAAAAGTCTTGGGATATACTGGTCTTAGAAAATACTATGACTTTCAGTTCCAAGTCTGTCATTAACTAGATGTACAATATTGGGCAACATATTTAACCTCTTTGGACCAATATGTTTTCATCTATCATAAACGTGAATGGAAAGAAGGCAAGAAAACCATTGGCCGCCCAATGGGCTAACATTTACATGTCCTCTCTCATTTAATCCGAACAGTAGGCTCCACAAGAAGCATTATGATATCCACTGTGACAGATGGGGAAAGCTAAGACACTAAGAACCCAAACACACAGCACACACTGGTGGCTCAAAATTCAAACCCTGTTCTGCTGACTCCAAAGCTTATGCTCAACCTGGTTAAGTACCACACAAAGGAAGAAGAGTGACCACGCCTTTGCGCTAGATGATTTCTGAGGATTTCTTTTAATTCTAAAATACGAGTCTAAAATTTGGTATTTTTTTTCAACTTAATGAAAAATAAAAGCCTAAGTAATGCATTGTTTAATATCTTTATTTTCTACATACCTCCCTCCACAAATGTTCCTTTGTTTTTCAGAGACAGGTAGACTAGCTTCTAGTGGGCTGATCAAAGTTCCTTTGATTTTCACTCCCAACTCTTCTCTGGGGGATGGACCTGACTCATGTCACTGGGCTATTGCAATTCATCTCTCTTCTCACAAAAACACAGGCCAAAACAGCAAGACAATCACAACTGGCTTCCAAAACTTTGAGAAAAATCTGCCCACATCCTGCTCCACTGACAGAAAAACCCAGCTCTCTCTCTCTCTCTCTCTCTCTCTTTCTCTCTCTCTCTCTCAAAACTGCTGAATCTATAGCATGATACTCTCATGGTAAGTACATGGAAAAGAGAGGGAGGAAACCACTGAGGAATTCTCCTTTCTGACCAGTGCTTGTGACAGAAGGAAAGCATTAAAGGAAGGCTGCCTTGTATTAAGTACAAGGTCTCTAACTCCATTTTATTTCCATTGTTACTGATGTAATTGTGAATTCCTGCTGCATTTATAATTAAGAAACAGATGGTAATGCTTAGTATTAAGCAATGAGGAGTGGCCATTAAAACTATCTAGAATGCCAGCAGTTGCACATGACATCAGAGGTTTAGTTTACCATAACAAAGTTTCATATCCATGAGAAAAGAGGAAGAGAAATAAAGGCCATTTTTTCTCACAAATCCATTCACATCACAGCTGTCCCCTCACTGAGGGCACACTGCATGTTACCGGCAGGCCCCAGACACATTCCTAGCTGGACACAAAATGGGGCACATGTTGGTTTTATTATAAATTGTCATCACAAGTGGCAAAACGTGAAATCCAAGATAGAACATTCACCACACTATAGAAATGCGGTGAGGCACTAGAGAATCACTAAAACTGCTTGGGTGATGGGGCAGGCTAAGGGTAAAGGGAAGAATTCCAGAATACTGTGGGAACATGGCCGGCAGCCTAGATCTCCTGGAGAATGTAAGAGGCTATTAAATAGTGACATAAACACAAAACAAAACACCCCTCCCCCAAAATACATGTATACATGTGGTATGTGTATGTATAAAACTGAAAATAAATGGCTGTATAATTTTCCCAGTAAGACAAACTTTAATGACAATTTCAACTAGCTGTTAAGAAAGTAATCTGTCTCCTATTCCCCCACTTGTACACATGAATGTTTTTGCCTTTAGTAATCTGAGCTTCCTGAACAATGTCTCACTCCTCAATCTGCCTTCAGATTCTTTTCTGAAGTAATTTCATCTCACTGGAGTCACACTGCAGTCTCATAGGGATCCAGTTCCCACGGTGGGGAGGTCACTCTCTAAACCAATGTGCCCATCCAGACACTAGCTCTCACTCATATCAGTTTGCTTCCATCCTCCTTAACAGTGCCTGTCACCTGCCAACATCCCAACATCCTTTCTAAGTCACTAGTCTTTCAGAAGCGTGGAAGCAGAGTGGCTTCACCTTTAGAGCATGCTAAGGCAGATAATTATAAGACTTTTCCATTATAAACAGTAATATACATCCCAAAATAATGAGGAAAAAGCTTTAAGAATTCAGAAATACATTGTGGTGGAACACTCTCTCCCCAACTTGAGAGAGAGAGAGAGAGAGCGAGAGAGAGAGAGATTAAATAAGGAGGTAGTATAAAACAAAGAGAGTGCAGGGACAGGTAGAGCCCTTAGAACCATTAGTAAAAATGTTGAAAGTCTGTGAAGTCATTTTCTGCCTGGATGATCCTTAAGAAAATGTACTTAATTTTCAAAGCCTCCCATTATGTGACAATAGTCACACTTTAGAGTCATTATGTCACACCTGTCAGAAAAGCAAATGAAAGGCAATTCATACAAACGCTTTTGCCAACATTTTCCAACCAACAGCACATTTATTAACTGTAGGACAGGATTCAACAAGTCCTTCCTCATGACCTGCACAGGATACAGGAGAAGAACCCTATAACTGAGAAAGGAGAATGCCCATCCACATTGCCCAGAATAACGCACAGGCTTAGCTGCATACTAGGAATGAGCCTTTAGACAGACTGGCAACAGCACATCAAAGGAAACAGGATACTCCACAACACAGTAGTATGGCTATGCTCTGGCTAATTAGTGAAGCCACGAAAACAAGTGATTGGCTTTGCTTTCGAAATTCTGTATACCTTTCCTGTGGTGGAGACTGCTAGTTAGTCACCAATTCTGTTCTCCTCTTCTTTCATGACATTATTAATAGAGGCATAGCTGGGCTTATTGATACTCAGCTAGGCTACTTTCCCAGCCTCCCTTTTACTTAGGCATGGTGGTGGTTTTCAGCTCATCAGTGGCTTAGGAATGGAAGAGATATGTGCTACTTCCAGGTCTGAGACTCAAGATGTTTCATATTCTCCTCTTTACCAAGCCAGCTTCTGTAATGCAGATGATGACAGTACCCTGGGTAATAACAGAGCAACAAGATAGAAGGAAACTGTACCCTGAATGTCCATGGGGAGCTGAGCCACTCAACAAATATGGAGCATTCATAGCAGGCCTGCTACATAAGCAATGAATAAGCTTCTTTGTTATTTGAGCCACTATATTGTTGAGTCTCTTTGTTATAGCAGCTAGATTTTAACTAATACATTCCCCAAATAGGAACAAAATATACTATGAATATAATTCATTGGCCAGTATTTGTTTTCCTCATCTACTAAGCTCCCTCTATCAATCTGCCTTGGCAAATTCTCCTTCTTCATTACTTTGGCAGATCCTATTTTCTGGTAGGCACAGAAACATAACTAATAGAAGTTCTGCCATTTTGATATACTAGAAATCTTTCAAAGGTTCCTGAACAAACTTAGTCAGATATATATCATACCTTTTATATGCATATTCCTATGCTAAATGCTGAGGGTAGGGGTGGGTCTACACAAGCACATGACATAGACTCTTAGTCACACAGATTTCTATTCTAAGTAATTAGCACCATCTCTCTTATCCACAGTTTATTTTGAAATGTTTTGCTAAGACTTATGATTTTGGTAAGGGAAAGTATCACTATTCATATTACATGAAGGGAAACAAAGGCTCAGAAGAGTTAATATAACTCCCAAGGAATGCCAGGCTCTGTTCTGGGACAGAGCTCACCACCCTGCCTCGCGTTGTCAAGAACAGCATTGTCACAGTCTGATCCCTGGATGCCCGGGTGAAATACTGAGCCCGGCTGTCCCCCTCACACCCAGGGAATCAGAACTCGCTAGGCGCCTGGCAGGAATCTGTATTTTTGACAAATGCCTCAGCTGATTCTCATGAAAATTAAGCAAAGTACTGTCCTAGACAATGGGCATACCTCAAGCCAGCTCAGCAACAAATCATTAACTTACGAGAAAAATCATTTATAAATTTTAATCTAATCACAACTGCCTCCCAACTCTCTTACCCCAGAATTTTAACCTTTTATCTGCCCTGGTGCCCCCAATTCTTTTCCTAGCCTTTTACCAACAAAATCTGGCTTCTGGAAGCTACTGTGATATTTCTATACAGGCTTTAGCATGAAAACAAATTTTTTTTCTTTCCTTTGATTTGGTTTTGAAAAGGCTAGATTATTTTTTTCAAAAGAAGATTCACAATGTATAAAGAGAAAACAAAGCCAAAGAATTCCCAAAGCAGAGCAACTGGTTGGCAACTACAAGCTTGTCTTGGTTGGAAGAAAGTCCTGCTTTTCTTCCTCAACCAACACTGCCTGGGGAACCCTGACCGAAGGCCCACCTTTTAGGCCAAGCCACCTTTGATGTTCTGCTTTCTTCACAGACCATTGCTCTTCTCAGATGGGCACCAGCTGTAATCTGGGAGACAATCTGACAGCCAGCTTCTGTGAGTCAAAGTTCATTAGCTGTTCTTAAGCTGCCTTCCAGGTTCCTGACCTATGGTCACAGCTATTGTGCCTGCACCCTCTGGGCCACTGTCCACTCAGCACCTCACCTCACAGTACTGTCCTAAAATGAAAGAATATGCATATTTGGAAACGACTCTGCAGAAATCAGCTCACACAGGGTTGCTGTGTTGCACAGCTCCAAGAGGCACAAGTCATATTCCACTCCAAATGAACAGTACCCATGGAGTTCACACAATGCAAATGGTACCACGGACTTGTGTACTGGCAGTACTGCATAAAATGCTTCCTAAACTGTGCATCAGAATGACCTGGGGAGTTTATCACAATTATGGATTCTGGGCCTCTCGGCTCCTTTGCCACCCTCCTTTCTCTTTCCTTTACCTGAATTGTGGTTAATAGGTCTAAGATGAGTCCCTTCTAAAAAAGCATCTGTGGTAATTTAATAGTCAGTGTGGTTTGGGAAGAGATAATATCACCAACTCTCCCATTTTGCAGGTGAATGAACTGACTCCCCAAAGGACTACGTGACAGGTTAAAGTCACACCCAGCTGGTAAGTCAAAGCTGCAGTCAGGTCCCAGATCTCATGACTTTCAACAAGGGTCTTTTGTCTCCATTATTTAAACAACAATAACAGAAACAAAGGAAAACTGAACAACAACAACAGAAACATTACTAGGAGGGCAAAAAGCTCTATGCAACATCTCAAAGTCAAACATGAAATGCTAATTATATTCTCCTTTGCGTGGGTCACCTGGACCACAGCTTCCTTCCATGGCAAATATGGTCCCATTTATGCATGAACACAAAACTCTGGATGATGTAACGAGAAGGGACAGTTAGGAGATTAGTGTTAGATTGAAATAAATAATTTTAAAGAAAAATTGGGTCCTCTAAGGATATCTATCAAGGACGATATTGAGTAGGAAGTCTGCAGGCTGCTGTGGATTATGTGACCTCCACGAGATCACCACGTGCAGCGTTTGGCTATGTCGGTCAGACTCAGAGGACTGATTCATGCCAATCCAACACATAAAAGCATGATCAAGGAGCCAGAGGGCCCATTTACCATTTTATAGTGGGAAGTATTTCTGCCTTGAGAAGTATCCAAAGTCTGCTACCCAGAAACGAACACTTCTTGCAATGAGGCAAGGACACTTTATTATTTTTTAATTTTTAAAATTTTTTTATGATTAGTTTCAGGTGTATAAAACAATGTAATCATTAGACATTTACACCCCTCACAAAGTGATAACCCTCCTTCCCCAATCTACTGTCCCTCTGACATCGTATACAGCTGTTACAGTTCCATTGACTCTATTCCCTATGCTGTACTCCACATCCTGTGACTACATATATTTTAAATTATAGTTGACATTCATTATTATTCAGCTTCAGCTTCAGGTGTACACTGCAGTGGTCAGGCACCTACATCATCCATGAAATGGTCTCCCTAATAAGACAAGTGTCCATCGAATACTTGTCTTACACAATCGAACCTACAAAATCTTTACAACATTGATTATATTCCCCAAACGGTCTTTCATATCCCTGTGGCAATCTTGTGGTAACCGATTGTGCTTTCTAATCCCCTCACCTTCTCCCTCAACCCCTCCCATCTAGCAACCCTCAGTTTTTCCTCTATATCTCTGAGACTGTTTCTGATTAGTTTCTTCATTTATCCTATTCTTTAGATTCCACATATAAGTGAGATCATATGGTATTTGTCTTTCTCTGTCTGACTCATTTCACTTAGCATAATGTTCTCTAGGTCCATCCATATCATTGCAAATGGAAAGATTTCATTCTTCCTTATGGCCAAGTAATACTCCATTGTATGAATGTACCACAGTTTCTTAATCCAGTCATCTACCAATGGGCATTTCGGTTGTTTCCATGTCCTGGTTATTGTGAATAGCGCTGCAATAAACATAGGGGTGCATGCATTTTTTCGAATTAGCATTTTGGATTTCTCTGGATAGACACCTAAGAGTGGAATTGCTGGGTCATAAGGTAGTTCCATTTCCAGTTTTTTGAGATACCTCCATACTGTTTTCCACAGTGGCTGCACCAATCTGTAATCCCACCAACAGTGCACGAGGGATCCCTTTTCTCCACATCCTCACCTGCACTTGTTGTTTGTTGATTTAGTGATGATAGCCATTCTGACCTTAGTGAGTGATATCTCATTGTGGTTTTTATTTGCATTTCTCTGATTATTGAGGTTGAACATTTTTTCATATGTCTGTTTGCCATCTCTATGTCCTCTTTAGAAAAATGTCTCTTCATGACCTCTGCCCATTTTTTAATTGGGTTGGTTTTTTGGTGTTGAGTTGAATGACTTTTTTATACATTTTGTATATTAACACCTTATCAGATGTATCATTGACAAATATCTTCTCCCATTTAGTAGGATGCGTTTTTGTTTTATGAATGGTATCCTTTGCTGTGAAAAAACTTTTTAGTTTGATATAATCCCATGTTTATTTTTTCTCTTACTCCCCTTGCCCTAGGGGAAATATCAGTAAAAATATTACTAAGGATAATGTCTGCAAATTTACTTCCTATATTTTCTTCTAGGAGTTTTATGGTTTCAGGTCTTACATATAAGTCTTTAAGCCATTTTGAATTTATTCTTGCATATGGTGTAAGGAGGTGGTCCAGCTTCATTTTTTTGCATGTGTCTGTCCAGATTTCCCAGCACCATTTATTGAACAGACTGCCTTTACCCCACCATACATTCTTGCTTCCATTGTCGTAAATTAAATGGTCACATAGGCATGGATTTATTTCTAGGCTCCCTATTCTGTTCCATTGATCTATGTGTCTGTTTTTATGCCAGTACATGCTGTTTTGATTACTGTAGCCTTGTAGTATAATTTGAAGTCAGGTATTGTTATACCTCCCACTTTGTTCTTATTTCTCAAGACTGCCGAGGCTATCCGGGGTCTTTTATGGTTCCATATACATTTTAGGATTATACGTTTTATTTCTGTGAAAATTGTCTTTGGTAGTTTGTTAGGAATTGTGTTGAATCTATATATTGCCTTAGGTAGTATGGACATTTTAATTATATTATTTCTTCTTATCCATGAGCATGGTATGTGTTTCCATTTATTTGTATCTTCTTTAATTTCTCTCTTCAGTGTCTTTTAATTTTCTGAGTACAGGTCTTTTACTTCTTTGGTAAATTTATTCCTAAATATTTTATAGTTTTTGAAGCAATTGTAACTGGGACTGTTTTCTTAATTTCTCCTTCTGATGTTTTATTATTGGTATATACAAATGTAACTGATTTCTGAATATTAATTTTGTATCCTGCTACTTTACTAAATTCATCTATCAGCTCTAATAGTTTCTTGGTGGAGTCTTTAGGGTTTTCTATATATAGTATCATGTCATCAGCATATAATGACAATTTTACTTCCTCCTTACCGATTTGGATGCCTTTTATTTCTTTTTCTTGTCTGATTGCTGTGGCTAGAACTTCCGGCACTATGTTGAATAGAAGTGGAGAAAGTGGGCAACCTTGCCTTGTTCCTGATCTTAAGGGGAATGGTTTTTGCTTTTCCCCATTGAGTATGATGTTAGCTGTGGGTTTATTTTATATGGCCTTTATTATGTTGAGATATGATCCCGCTATTCCCACTTTCTTAAGGGTTTTTATCATAAATTGCTGCTGTATTTTGTCAAATGCTTTTTCTTTATCTATTGATATGACCATATGATTTTTATGTTTTCATTTTGTTAATGTGGCGTATCACATTAATTGATCGGGGCAAGGACACTTTAAACACCAGTAGCTTACTCCATCAGAAGTTACTTTTGGAGCAAATCAGATCCAAGGGAATGTGATGTTTTTGTGCCATATTTTCTCTCTATGAGACTTTTCCCTGCTCCAGATAAGTTCTGTGATAAGAAACTTTGCAGAAGACGGCAGAAGCTGTCAGTCATGAGTACAGAATTCACAGTTTGGCAGACCTGGGTTTAAATTCTGGCTCTAGCACTCATTAGCTGTTCAACAGTCATTTCTGAGTCTCAGTTTTCTACCTCAAAGGAGCAGATGAGAAATTATATACCATTTAGTGTGGCGTCAGGCAAATACTTAGGTATTTAGAAAATGGTGGCTATTTTTGCTATTGCTGACATGAAGAGGAGGAGACAGGCGTAACAGCCAGTGATGCAAACATGATCCCAACAAACCTAATCAGGGAGAAAGTACCCTGGCAATGTTCTTCACTCCTAAAATTCCCTCATCATCTCTAAGTGCTCACACTGTGGTAAAAGTAAGTTCTTATTCAGTACTGAAATTTACTTGTTAGTCATAATATCAGCTTCCACTATATTCTAAATGTGTTTTTCGAAAAAACCAGTGTCCTTTTTATCACTGAACACTGAAGTATTGCTGAGAGGTTTCCCTCTCCTCTCTTTGTTTCCACTTTTAGCCCAGGCCCATTTTCTTAGCTTGGCTTTAATGATTTGGGATGGGTGGGGGTCGGAGGGACCTAGAGGAGCAAGGGTTAGAAAGAAGGAAAGGGGGATTAAGAAGGACATCAAGGAAGTGAAGTCATATCAAGTGAAATATGACTATGCTGCCTTCAAGATAAACCACAGAATGACACAACAGGTCATTGAGCAGGTGAATTCACTTGACACAAGAGACTTTTCTGGATGTGCTAGAAGTAAAACTTATGCCTTAGAGTTGTTGATGGGACAGAAGAAGTTGAGGGAATTTATCTGGCTACTTCCCTCCTGTCCCCTGCTTTCCTCTGGCTGAATTTTACCCCACAGGGAGCTCACTCTCCTGCATTTCCATATTGTATCATCCAGCTTTTTCCAATGGTCATGGGGGCCTCATCCTAGGCCCCAGGTTTGGTATCTCATCCAAGTTCTAAAGTAGCAGCATGAGAAACTGCAAGCAGGGGACTGACTGGCCAACAGCACAGTGACCAGCAAGGGCAATTGCCTAGCTCTCTGAGGGCAGGGGACCAAGTGGGTTCCTGGGCAGTGTGCAAGATGCAGTTACCCAAATGGATCTGAAGAGGCATATAAAATGTATGCCTGATACACCCATCTCCCTCCCTCCCCCCACATATGCTGAACCAGTCTTGGCCTCTCATCAAGGAAATTTATAACATATAAGAAACTTCTGCTCAGAGGCAGGTATGTAAGTGATAACCAATATTCAGAAGAGCATGAACTTTGGAAAAAGGCTACCTGGGGTGAAGGCCAAGCTCAACCCCTTAAGAACTATGTGACATTGGACAAGTTATCTGACCTCTTATGCTTCAGTTACCTCGTTTGCTAAATAAGTTTGATAACCGCACCTACCTCACAGACTATTGAGAAAGTGAAATTACTTGTACACACAAAATGATTAGAACAGCACCTGACATGTAGTAAGTGACGTAATACATATTTGCCATTACTAGACATCTGTTCTACACTCTGACATCTGATTTCCTAGGTTCTCTGGTTTGGGCCCCACCTCTTCCTTTCTACACAGTCTCCTAATTAGCTTCCTGAGTCTGAGATGAACTTCATGAACTTAACCCAGTCTATCCCTCTTTGCCTTAACTGACCTTCCTCTTTCCATATCCTGAATATCTCATCTTGTTGCTATATAGCTCTCACTAGCCCACTCCTTTGTCACCAACCTCTCAATCCTGGTCTGCTGATTCCCATTACTGCCAAATTCCTGGGATGACAAGTATGGAGTTATTAATATGTTTTGTAAGACAGTGCAAGTGCTACCGGGACAATCTGAGGCTGGTCTTGGGACTCCAAAGCTCTCCCAAAGTAAATAAAAATGCTAATTATCTGTCTGACTATGTATCTCAAATCTCTTCAAGAAAGTTCATAGCTCTGTCACTTGCCACCCCAAAGATGAGTTCATTAGGAAGCTGCCAATGAAAAATTATGGCTATGAAGCGATGGAGATTACTATGCTTAACAATTTCAGAGCGGAGTCACTAGGAGCTAATTCACACATAGGAACAGTAATACCTATACAGGATATGGTGCTAAAACAGTGCCTTAATCTGTACAATGAAAGCTCATCTTTCATTTGCGTTCCAAGCTACCTCCCAATTCCCTTACTCCTTACCCTAATTTCAAAATAAATGGTTAAATTTATTGCTACATGGTTTAAAACCATCAGAGTCAAATCTCTGTGACATTCAAAATGCAGTGGACACAGAGCAGCTAAATCAAAGACATTAAAGGAACTCTTAAACAAATCATTATCAAAATACTTGGCAGTAAGTTTCCACTATTGGTAGAAAAGCACGAGTATGTGCCGTTATCTAGTGTTTTCTTCAATTTCTTTCTGTGATATTTTACTGTCGATTAGTCTAACTACCCAAGATAAGTATTTTATTCAGGAGTGGGCATACTACTTCACTACTTCCAACTCATCACAAAGTTTCTCTACCTCTTATGATCAGAAAAGAGAAGGCTGGTAATAGTTCTATGGATTTGTTAGGAGAAAATCCAGTCCAATGACCTCTGTCCTTCATAAAATCCACACACAAATGAAGTCTCAAAAACACAATGCGATAGTTTGTGGCTATCACCCTGTAATGGTTCCCTCTTGTGCCCTGTCCCACATCTCCTTGGTCCAATATTTTAGTTTCACAATTGCTGCAGCAATCAGTTGTGCACAGGTATAACTTGATAGCATCGTGTCTCAGATGCATCTGGCATCTCTCACTTTCTGCACGGAGCTTTCTGTGCCGGCTCATGGGTAGGTGGCAGGTACTCACTCAACTGTTCTGAGGCACACACATACCTGGAAGTGCATGGGAGTTAACACCTCCTGGGGCAAGTCTTCACCAATGGAATCAGGAGCTGGTATATAAATACTCTCCTCTTTAATTTTCTGCCATACAACTCTATCTGGCTCCTCAGTGGGTTGCAGTGGGAGTTCACTCTAGTTGCCCACAGTGGTGAGTAGCTCAATATTGAGCCCTTGGATTGGCTTTCCATCCTTTGTTGTTTTCAGTCTTCCACTTCTGTTCCTTGGGATAATTTCTCAAAATAAACTACTTACAGGTAATCTCTGCTTCAGGTTCTGCTTTTCAGGGGGAACCTAATCTAAGATGCCTCCACTGAAAAAGTTCTCTATTACATCAGCTTTACACATTAAATTAATAGCAATGAATCTTAATTTAAAACATTCTTCAAAGCCAAATGTATTCTGATCATATAGGAGATTATCCCTAGGCATCCATCTACTCCAGAAGCCCTACCAAAGTGTATAAGTCCATATACAAATTGGAATGGTTCATGTGAAGACTTGAAGCCATGCATTAGAGATTGGGCTGCACAGAAAAGCATATTCACCAGAGTTTCACATGCAGAAGGTTTATGCCCTTGGGATGAACTCCTGAGAAAGGGAAGAGAAGGACACAAGAAGGAACAGAAAGAGAAGTCAAGTTGTAATGCAGTCCAACAATGTCCGCAGATGACCTACTGGCAGCTCTACAATTAAAATGGCTTGTCAGAGTTGTCACATTTTAGACTGGACTAACTGGGCTTTTATACCCCCATATCAATCAGTCATTGGATGTGTTCCACACTGAGACAGGGTGTGACTTTGGATTAGTGGTCCTCTGCCAGTGAAACAATCCCGGAAGGAAATGACACTGGAGGCCATCTGCTGAGCACATTTCCAGAACCTGGGCCAACAAGTCCTTCCCTGAAGGAATATGTCCCTTAAAAAAAAAAAAACACTGAAGAGATGGAGGAGAAATTCAGCTCCGTAAAGAAAACATTAAGTGAAACATGGAGGCTATTTACAAAAGTGAGATGAGCGCTCATGTGGAAGAGATAATTGGATTTGTCTTCTATGGGTAGAACTAGGAACAATTGGTAAGTATCCACTTCAGGTAGGGATATTTTATCACAAAATATTTCATATAGGGAGGCTATCTAAAGGACAGAGATGTGTCAGTAAGTATCTCATGAAGGTGTAAAACAAATTCTAAATATAGAGCAAATCCAAGAGAGAATATTAAGTTCTCATCCAACTTGAGATTCTACGATTTCAAGAGACAGAGCAATACTCATAATACAATTGTCACTTATGCATCATTCATAGGCAGCATGATCAGCCCTTAGGCACAAAAATAAATACGAAAGTTCTATTTGTCATAGCTACATGAGGAAATAAAGTTGCTATGCAATAGGAAAACTGACTAATGACTGCAGACATTTCCCAACTTCTGAACACACAGCTTACCATCAAACATCTGTCTTCTTACCTACTTACCTACCTACCTAGCTTATTAGCTGCCTCTATCTGTCTATGTATCCACCTATTTATCTTCCACTATTCTTTGCTGCAAATGAAACATTCCAAGTGTACCATCTCCACCACTGGGCAAAAAACCAAGATTCCTCTTGTGACCAGAAAGCAGGACATGGCTCTCTCCCAAGGCAGCTCAAAACCAACATATCAAAACCAAGCTCACCTTTCCTTTGTCTACACCCCACTCCAACCCCTACTCTATATTCCTTTATTTTGTTAGTGGTGGCACTATTAACTCAGATGTTGCAACCCAAAAATGTTGGAGTTCATAAGTATTAGAGACAGACATACTTGATCATGAAACTGACTTTTCCCATTTACTTATTATATGGACATGAGCAAGTTACACAAACCTCTCTGAGCCTCATTTTTCTCAGTTATGTTATTGGGATAACACCTATCTCATCAGGTTGTTTTGCAGTAAGAGGATTCTCTTAGGGAGCAAGGGCATCAGGAACTGAAAGAAGAGGACAAAAAAGGGGGCCATCAGAGACAACATCATCTTTTTTATTCCTTTTTCTTGCCAAGAGTTGGCTCAAAGTCTCAAGATGATAGAGGAGAGTCTCTTCCTCCATCACCATGTGGCCCTCATACTGACTTTTCCTTACCCTCATACCTTATTTTGGGACAGCTAAAGCTAGAAGATAACTTAAACAGTTATTTTCAGCCTCATATCTAATGGAAATACATTCCAAATTCCATATGACCTACTTTTTGTACAATTGCTGGTAAATTAGCAATTGTTTGAACTTGAAATAATAGAACAAAAAGTCACATTTTAAGTAGGTATCTAGCTCTACCTATGGCTTCTAACACTCTCTCCAAGCCCTTATATGAAACATGAAAAATACATACTTGGTCAAAATCCCCCCATCACGTCACATCAGTGTCCTACCAGTCAGCAGGATCCATTCTTTTCCTACCACAGCATCTCAGTTTTGCCCACAACCTTTCATTGGCTGATACATAGAAAGTCTTGATCCTAGGTTTCCTTAACACAGCTGCCTCCTGGACATCTCATTTCTAATTCTCTATATTCTTATTATCAAATCCAATATGTGCTATTTCGCTTTTGAAGTTCTCACCACCCACAATAGAACATTTATTAAAATGCTGGAGCTGCACCGTAACTCTACTCATTAAAAGAGGCATTAGCCACTGGATGGCTGAATGGCTACTCATTCATAGACTACTATCCTTCTTACTCCCTCTATGCCCCCCTCCAAAACTCTACCCCCACGTGGCCTGAGTTTCTTTCATATCATTGAATTTTTAAAGAATGAAGTATTGTGAGTTTAAAAGCAGCATTATAACAAAGCAACAGTGCATCATCCCACAGTTCGCAATCACCCTGATTGTCTTTTGCTACTTCATCCTTTGAATGGTTGGATGTTCTTCTCAAGTACCATAAATAGTTCTGTATTTGTTGCCTCCTCAGTAGAAAGAGTCATTTTTTGCCTTCCCTTCTTTCTGGGGGAAAAAAGAATTGTTCCCCAATACTACTAATCTGAAAGCATGATTTAATTTTCATTCATTGAATAACAACTCTGTGCCAAAGTGTTCATGGACAATATCTCACTGAATCCTCAAACAACTCAGGTAGATGAACCCCATTTTGCTGAAGGGAAAACTGAGGCTCAGAGATCCTTAACTGCGCAGGGCAACATCATGGATGACGCAGCCCCAACATCCTCTGTCCATGTGTGTCCCTGCTCAAGATTCTAGTTCTTAGTAGTGGGAGTTGGCAGTCCACCAGAAGCACAAATATTGGGAAAGGGACCATTCCCAAAGGATGGGATCCTGGGATTCTTGAGTACCTACTAATATACATCAGTGGTGTACAGATTTGTGACAAAAGAGAAGCATAAAAAAGACCAATGGAAGCTCTGAAGAGAGAAAAAATACATACGGCTGAGGTGGTTAGCAAAGACTCCTTGGAAGAGGTGGCATTTGATCAGCATCTGGCATGCAACTGATGCTGAGTAAATATTTAGTAAACAAATCATGTTATTTAATCATTCAATTACACAGTGAATAAATGAACAAAGAATGAGTAGGTAAGATTTCAGCAGACGGATACAGAAAGGGATTGGTATGGGGAAAACAGAGACAGGGAAGTAGAACAAAGAATATTCTGGGTTTCTAGAATACAGATGACCTGTGGGAAAAGGTATGATTTGTATAATATCTTGTAGATGCAGGGCTTTAAGGGCCAGATTTAAGGAGTATTGATTATTATCTTATAGGAAGTGGGGAGCCATTGACTGTTTTTAAATAGAGGCTTGATAGAGGCATAATTCTACATAGAAGTTTACTTAAGGAATATTGGTCGGGTAGTGGTATATCAGACAAATGGGGAGAGGAAAGATTGGAACGGAGATGTTAAGATGGCATCTCTATTGTCCATACAATATCCCCTGAAAAATAAAGGACTGGATCCAGTACCCTGATTTGTACTGAATCTTGTGCTCTCACATCCAGGCCCATTTTTTAGATGCCTATTATGAAAATAGGCAAATGGTGGTTTATAGTATAAACTCAAAAGCTTTCTGATATAAACACTGAGAGAAAAGAGCAAAAAGTGCTACTTACAAATCTGATCAGAATAAATTTGGAATGAAATATTGTAATTTTGCAAAGAGATGAGGCATAACTAAGAAAGAACATGCATTAACTGGCCATAACTGCTGCTAAAAATTCACATGACATTAATTTAAGTTAGTTTAACCTTAAATTAAGAGTCAAGAATGTGCACAGAATAATAATGTTCTTCATCCAATCATTCATGTTTAATTTAACTAAGAGCATAACAATGACGGCACGTTCGGCATGTGGCCACACAATCATTTTAGAACTTTCCAAAGTCAGTTCTGTTGCCAGGGAGAGAAACCATGTTAACCTCTTTCCTGAGCTTCCCTTTGATTATTATTTGAAATTACCCCATCTTAGCAAAGCCCATAAACAGTTCAAAAGACAACTTGAAAATTCCCTAGCTGAATGTTTATTTATACATAACAACATTTTACTGAAAGATTCATGTATAATCCAAAGATCTAATAAAGGTTAAGTAAATTATAGAATATCCACTTGTAAGAATAACTTAAAGATTTCAAATTTATATTCCAAAGCCTATTTTTC
Organism: Rhinolophus sinicus; assembly: GCF_057876585.1. Classification (NCBI taxonomy): domain Eukaryota; kingdom Metazoa; phylum Chordata; class Mammalia; order Chiroptera; family Rhinolophidae; genus Rhinolophus; species Rhinolophus sinicus. The sequence continues at coordinate 34,143,108 of NC_142506.1, forward strand.
CTGATGTTAAACAAAAATTAGATCTGACACTACCTTCAAAATATATTAAAATATTCATAGAAGAAAATGCAGGGAAGGAAATGCAGCAAGATGTTAACAGCAATTGTCTTGAGTTAAAGTATTTCTGAGTAAAAATTCTTTTCATTTTTTTTTTTTTTATTTTCCAGATGGGTAAGTATTAATTTTATATTAAAACCCAACTTAAACAATAAATGTAGTCTTTCTACCAGGAGCTGCTATTAACTCTAGAGACCAGTGGAGCTGGACCTGGGATGCAGAAAGATTTTTGCAACGCAAATAGGAAGGTTTGTTTTATGGGCCTGTCACAGTGGGTAACACATGGGTAGCACTCAATAAATAGTCAGTGAATGAGATATGGCATAGACTAACAAGTCAATTTGGGCAATTCTCTTTTTAAAAAATTCAGTCGGTTAGCATGATGCCAAGCAAAACACATAATTGGTTATAAAATGTTAATTTCTACCTGATTGTTGTAGCAGAACGGGGAGAGTGAAATCCTGGAGAAAATCCAGATGTTCTTCATTAGCTATTTCTTGGCCCTACATTTAAGCTTAAAGTTTTCAAAACACAGACCCAGACCGTTTAGTGAAGTAACAACATAAGAAGGTGGCTATTTTGGACAGCCTGGACTTCCCTTTCAGTAGGCTTTATACAGTACATTTCTGTTTTAATTTTTAAACTATATATTTCAATATTTTAATTGCTTTCCTATCTTCTTAAATAATCCCTATGGAACTTAACGTCTTGCAGCCCCAAGTCACTCTTAGGATCATTAGTTACTACATTGTCATATAATATAGTAAGTTCTTAGTGAGATTCTCATACCCTAAATGCTATGGTTTTTGACTTGTGAGTTGTCTTGTCCTTTATTTACAGTTTCTAAAATGTACCTTGCTGTTGCACAATTTTGTACTTTTTCGCACACAGTTTTCTCTTTGCCCAAAATACCTCCTAATAAATTCTTTGTCCATCTACTAAAGTCCAACTCATTTCTCCCATCTGTCAGTAGCCAGCTTTCCTGAGAGTTCAGATATAGTTATTCCTCATTGTGTATCTTCTACTCCTTGATTGCTGTATTAGTTTACTCCAAAACTTAGTGGCTCAAAACAATACATATTTATTACCTCACATAGTTTTTGTGGGTAGAGAATTTGGAAGCAGTTTAGTTGAATGGTTCTGGCTCAAGATCTCTTATAAGGCTGTGGTCACGATGTTGGCTAGGGTTGCAGTCATCTGAAGACTCGACTGGAGTTATTGGTCCACTTACGGGCTGATAACAGAAGGCCTCAGTCCCTCACCATGTGGACCTCTCCATAGGGCTGCTTGAGGGTCCTCACAATATGGCAGCCTGCTTTTCCCAGAGTGAGTAATCCAAGAGAAAGAGCAAGGAGGAAGCCACATTGCTCTTTATGTTCTAATCTCAGGTATCACATACCATCATTTTTGCCGCATTCTAATCATTAGAAGTAAATCACTAAGTATAGGTTACATGTAGGAAAGGAGATTCAGCCCCATCTTTTAAAAGGAGATCAAAGAATTTGTGGACACAATTGCTCTTATTGCATTATATTGTGATTATTTAAGTTAACAATTTCATGTTTAGATTGTTTTTTATGGCATTCATAAAGCATTTACTATATGCCATATTAAACTGCAGATTCTGGGCAGTGACTATAGCAAGTTACAGAGGAATCAAACTTTGAATTTTATCTCCCATTTATTAGATGTGTGGAGGGTTTAGTCATTTACTCTAAATCTCAGCTTCCTCAACTTTAAATAGAAATTGTAATAACCAGCCTTGCTGTCAGGATTAAATGGGATAATATAGGTGAGAGTACACTGCAAACTGAAAGTACTATGCGATATGTCAGCACTGAGTCAGCCAGCAAACAGTGCTACGGGCCTTGCTACAAGGCTACAGAGCCTGAGTTCCAGAATTCACTGCCTGCTTTATTTAGCCACCATGCCAGAGCCCCTTTGTCATCTCTCCTCTTTGCCTCAGAATATTTCCCAAGCTAGTAACAGAGTTCTACACATAGTAGATATTCAATAAGTACTTGTTGCTGTTGATTATGACACTGACAGTTGTCCTGGTTTCCTTTCCATTTAGGGTAAAACAGGAAACTCTTCAGGAAGTAGTATTTCAATAACTAGACTAGAAAGGGACTAAGAAGTACAGGATAATGAATTGGTATAGAGTACAGGCCCTGGGACAGGACAAACTTGAGTTTAACTCCTAGATCTTCCACCTAGAAGCTTTGAGAAATTTGTGATACAAGCCTTAGTTTCTTCATCTGTAACATGGGGATGACAGCACTACTTATTTGACAAGGTCAAAGTAAAGATTAAAGGAGAAAATGTATGATAAGCATCTAGAATACTTCCCGTCACATAGTAAGCACTCCATAAATGTGGATTATTATTCATCTTATGATTGTGATTAGCATAAAGTAACTCCATTATTAATAAGGGGAAGGTGTTCAAACCTATGAAAGATGGCAGCCTCCTGCTTGCAAGTCCAGTTTTGGCACACTATCATTACTTATTGAGCAGAGTAGAGAGCGCTCTCCAAGGTTTGCCTTGCCTACCTGGGTGGCTATCTATCTAAAACAGCCCGTCTGGCTTGAGCTATTTCCATTTTTTGTCTTTATGAGCCCAGAGCTATAAGCACATTTCAGAAATTTGAAAAATAAACAATGAAATGTCTCATACTTGCCACACATGTATTTTTCTTTCCATGATTTAGACTGGCTGGTTCTAAGCCATAAAAAGTTTATAATAAGAAAGAAAAAAGAATAAAATTTGCCAGCTTAAAACTCTTTAATCCAACCCTCCCAAATTTTCCAACTCAAGGTTAAGATGTGAACAAATGTTCCAACCAATATGTCCATGAAAGATTTAATAATTACTTTGCTTATGAAAGTTTAAACAGCTGCTTACGTTAGTAAAAAGTCTCCCACCCAGGCAGAATAATTTGCTGTACCCATTAAGAAGGTTTTACACATCATATTCAAATGAAAGGCAAAGCTGCATTTGTTGCACAACCTCTGACTATTCAATTATGTGTGGAATGAATTTGTCCACCAGGTCAACCAGGTTTTGTTCATTCCTTCAACAAGGGTCTCAACAGCACCAACATTAAAGTCATTTCCAAAGGGATTGCTGAGCTTTTCAATAATTTATTTTTAAAAACACATATACATGAAATAGATGTCCTTTTTTAAGATTATTTTACAGCATAACTCCATGAAAACAGGGTGCACTGGATTCAGTAATTATAGGTTACATCACATTCCTTAAAAAAACATGTAACACTGGTCTTTGGGCTTTCATATATACTTCTGCATCTGCTTGGATAATTTCCCATACCAACCCCATCTCCATAACCTTCAGCAGGGTTAACTCTTCATGGGTAACTACTCAGGCTGGAGGAATAAGTTGGATTGGTCCCTACAGCCTTCCCTGGGGTCCTTGATCAGGACGGTGCCCCTGAAATGAGCCCCCTTCACACCATGTAGCTGCCATGTTATGGCACTTACCATCTTCTACTGCAGTTACATATCTGTAATACTTTTCCATCTCTATCCCAAATACTGTGAGGGCAATTTGATATATCCCAAGTATAGTAGAAGCTCAATAAATTCCTGTAGAATTAATGAATGAGTTTTCCTACTCACCCAAACTGCACTTTTCCTTCTTTTTCTCCTATACCCCCAACTTTAACAACTCCTGCCAATTTTATTTCCTAAATATTTCCTGAACCCTTGTCCTCTTTTCCACCTAACTATTTCAATTATCTCAGTTCAAGTCCTTTTATCTCCTGACAGGATTTCAGTCTCTAGCAAATCTACTGCTGAAATCCTTCAGTGACTCCCTACTGCCAGCAGAACAGAGCAGCAAGCCTTCACATGGCCTGCCAGGCCCTCCATAGTCTGTCCTTCCTGATGTTCTCCGTCTCATTCTCACTTCCTTGCTTTTTTGCATAAACTCTCCCATTCCAGAGAAGGCTGATATTTAATGAGGGTCAGAGAGGAAAAATAACCTACCAACAAAATGTAAGAGGTGGAATTTGAATTATATAGGCCATGTTTCTAACTCAGTACAATGCTATACTGATCACCCAAGGCTATTGCTACAACTCTCATGCCTGACACATACCAGATACTCAATAAATGTTTGTTGAATAAATGAATAGTTGAAAAAAAATAAATATAAAAACCATCCAAACATAGGCTACCCAATGGATCTTATGCCTCTAGCCTACTGTTTCTCAAAAAGCTTGGGGAATATTGCAAAACTACCTCTTAAAAATTCCCAGCGCACATTAGCATATTCAAAACTAAGAAGTACCACCAAAAAAAAAAGGAATTTATTTAACTTTTTCAATAGAAGAGCTCCTAATTGTATCTGCACAAAGAATATGAAAACAAACAAAAACAAACACAAACATCTACCAACACTTCCTATTCTCTGAAATAATGAAAGAGTTCCCACTAAGTCTTGATACGCTCTAACAGCATATACACAGTGTGTGTACCACCCGTCTGATGATAATCTTCAAGCACTTTTTTTTAAATAATGGAATTTTGGGGCTGGAAATCACCTTCCAGCTTTTTCAGACAAAGTCCCCCATTCTATAATTGAAGGATTAAGTGGCCCAAGGTCACTCGGCTTATTTGTGACAGAAATAAAACTAGCATCAAGGCCTGGCAAAACCCATCCAGTGTTCTTTCCACTACTCCACACCAGTGACTCTCAATCTGGGGTGACTTTTGTCACAGACATTTGGCAATGTCTGGAGATATTTTTTGTAGGGGATGAGGGAGTATGCTGCTAAATATTCTACAATACAAAGGACTGATCCCCACTATAATTATTTGACCCAAATGTCAATAGTGATGATGTTGAGAAACCCTGCCCCACACTAAAAAAAAAGAAAGAAGTAGAAAAAGAAAAACTGAACTGTTCAGTTAACAAACTAGAGCTTTCATTTCAATGTTTCCCACTAGCCTGTATAAGAGCTGCATTATATTTGAAATAATACTGGCATATAAAACTGAAATTGTTTCTTAAATCCATGAGAATAACTGCAGTAGGAAAAAAGGCATGTATAAAAAAACAATTCCACTCATCAGGGCTTTATCAAAATGGGTATGGATATTACCAACCCAAAGACAAAATCCAAAACAATTTTCTTTTCCACACAAATCCCTCATAAGAATTCTTGAATATGTTAAGATTTTTTAAATCTTGCATTTACTAAGGAAGTCTCAGAATAAGGTATAGGAAATCACTGAGGAGCAAATGAAATGAGCCAGCCCCAAGAGTCAACATTGGGGAATCTGCTATCACGAGAGATCTCATTAGTACATCTCTCCCACAGGTGTACTAAACCTCCAATTTCAGATAATTTGCCGTTTGTCAGGTCAATTTTATCACAACCCTCCTGTGTTTATTTGTTTGTTTGAGTGGAATATGCTGAAAGCATCATAAACTAAGCCTTGAAAAGGACTATTTGGGGTAATGTCAGGACAAGGTCCTCCCTACAATGGTGCTACATAGAGGATGTCTGCAAGGCAGCTCCTGCTTCACGAGAAAGCAATGCACTCTCAGGAGTATCTTCTCACCAGTTTCCTCTTCAGGAAATAATAACACCATGGTTATATAAGATGTTATTATTGCAGAATCTGGTCAAAGGGTACACCCAAACTCTCGGCACTGTTTTTGCAACTTCTTGTGAGTCTACAATTATTTCAAAATAAAAAGGTTTTGATTTATTTTAATGATGTGATTGGTAGTAGATCTATTTTGGCTTTGTCAATGATTCTCTGCTAAAACAAAAGTAGCTGATTACCCGATCTGTGAGACTGAGAGTATGAACAGGGCCACAGGGGAATAAGGCATTATAAAGAGTCATTCGTACCACAAAAGTGTTTCATCCGTCAGATCCTCTTCCAAAGTGACAAAAAGCTGAAAAAGAATGAGACTTGAGAAAGACTTGACTGAGGATGCGTAGAAGAAACAGACCAAGGCACAGGTGGGTTTCTCAGGTGACGATTTTTAAGGGAAATCTAAGGGAAATCTGACACAATGAGAGCTCTTTGTGCCTAAGAAAGAGATGTCAAGAGAAAAAGCATGAAAGTAAGACAAGTTTCTCCTATGTAATGACTTGGTAGGGATGGCACTGCCTTTGTCCTGAATTAACTGACATCCCTCAGATTTAGACACTATCCAGCTAAGGTGTGCCCAGGCATAATGCAATACCTTTGCGGTAGAAAAAAAAATTGGAGTCACATTTTAGATATGTTACTCTCATGCATTTATTGTGCCCCCTGGGATAAGTCAGTCATGGATTCAGTTTCCTCATCTGAAGGTCAGGGAATTGGTACTGGACTGCTAAGACCTTTACCTCTCTGTCTCTGCCTCTGTTTAAGACTATTTTAAGTGTTAAGCTAACTTCTATTGATTTAATACAAAATAAAACCTATTCATGGATGGCAACATGTTTCCTATGAATTTTCCAATGCAAATTAGTTCCTTCATAAATGGGGGTAGAAATAATATTGCTATTTTAGCACCAGGGACCATCAGCTCAGAAGTCAAAGAGCTCTCCTTCTCACGCTCTCAGACTCATCCTCAACCATGGATGGGCCTCAAAGATGTGATGGTTTCCTAGGGAGAAGGCTGAGAGAAAGTTTAGAGGTCTAATCTCAGAGCAACCAGAGGACTGCTTTCTCACAATGAAATGCATCCCCTCAAAGTGTTCAAGGTCTGGTGAACCCTCTAGAACATGACCAAATCACAAAGGAGCAGTTTCCGAAGAGGTCAAAGTGGAGAATTGAGGCTTAGAGGAGCCAAAACATGCCACTGTGGGTTCTTTAGGAAAAGCGTAGGATAAATGTGCATCATACCCCTTACTCTACCATTTTCACATATTGAAACCCAATAAAGTTTTTGTATTATTGGCATTTCTAAAGTGGTTAACTCAGTCCAGGCTTATGGCTTGATTGTGCAGTAGGGTTTTGAAATGTGTTAATGCTTCATCAATCACATATACGCTTTTCCAGAGCTGAAATTCACCACACCTTGTCCACGGTTCTTAGACTAAATCAAAAGGATTCTTTCTGTGCTAATTGCTTTCCTTTCATTAAGGTGTTTGCATGAATAATTAATGAGCTGCAATGGGTGGTGCTGGGTGTTAGTGTGGAATAGTGTTGATCAGACACTGTATTAGCCCACCTTCAAGTCACCTAGGATGTTCGACTTGCAGGCAGAATAATGATAATTTCAATATAACCTCTTCATTTTCAGAGATGGTTTCCACTGCAACTAATTTGCTCAGCATTATTTAGCACTATTCTTCAGTACGTATGGAGCAAGGTAGAAAGGATGTGTCAGGGTAAGTTAGTCAACCTAAACTATCAAAACCAATGTTACGTCACTGTCAGCATTACTGATAATTAAAAATAAAGTTGAATGATTTTTAAAAAGTTTGTCAGAATTTAGGAGAGTTGAACTCCTTTATCAGCGAATGAAAGATTGGTTCTTAGTTGGTATCTGAATCTCCATCAGACATTTCCTTTCCCTCTTTCTTCACTCTCATTTTCTGCTTATTTATTAATTAATGAATCCCATTTAACCCTCCCAAACTCCACTCTCTCTTCCTCTGTATTTTGCTTATTTCTTATAACTTACCCCAACATTTATCTTTATCATAACCTTTTTTTAATTAAAATTTATTGGGGTGACAATGGTTAGTAAAATTACATAGGTTTCAAGTGTACAATTTTGTAATATATCATCTATATATCACATTGTATGTTTATCACCCAAAGTCAGTTCTTCTTTTATCACCATATATAATGTTTAACCCCCTTTACCCTCATCAAACATCCACCCTCCCCCCCTTACCCTCTGGTAACCAATGAACTATTGTCTGTGTCTATGAGTTCTTGTTTCTTAATTTGTCTTGTTCCTTTGTTGCTTTCAATTTTATATACCACATAGCAGTGAAGTCATATGGTTCTCGACTTTTTCTTACTCTATCATAACCTTTATCCTGTAGGAAACAGGAGAAGGGGCTTGACAGCAGGGGAACACTATGTGGAGATCAGTGTTTTAAAAGATAACTCTGAGATGCACTGCAAAAATACAGAAGCAGGGGAGATCAGAAGAAAAATAATCAGGAGGGAAATAGCAAGGGCCCGAATTAGGACAATAATAGCAGTAAAGGCAAGGCTGTAACGGATTTTGTTTTTTAATATATGTGTTGTTTTTTCTTAGTCCAGCTGTAAGTGGACTAAATAGGATGTAGTACCTGGCTGTAGGACAGTGATTAAAGAGGACAGAATGAAATACAATTAGAAGTTTCCTAACTGTGCTGATAGGTAGTTGTGGTTCCCTTAACAGAGACTAGTAACTAAGGTGAGGAGTCAGGTAGGAAGGAGTTTAGCTGTTCCGTGTTGGACATACAGAGCTGCATTTAGGGGCCATGTCCAACATGCCAATGGACAATCAGTGTTCTAAACGGGCAGGAAAACTTCTAGACTTAAAGAGAACCCAGATAAAGAAAATCCTACAACCATCCTCTCCTTTACTTCCTCTCTTCATTTTACTGAACAAAATGTGTTCAGAAGCTTCTGCATGCCAAGCCCTGGGACAGGAATTACTGAAAAAAGAAAAAGAACAAAAATAAACAGAGCATCTGCTCAGGGTATTTGCAAGGTCTGGTGGGAGATGACACCATAATAATGGCATAAAGTGTTGGGATGAGGGGAGGGTTACTAGAGGGGGCTGCACAGGAGACACGGCATTTATGAGGGATGGAGTGTGCTTACTCAGTTCACTAAGTCACCTAACATCTAGAGGGGGGGAACACATGCTTGCCACATCTCTTCACCGTATGGAACTACGTTGTGGTTCCAGGCAGGCTGTAAGACAGAGTCCCCCAAAACACAGCCACACAGACTTCATTTCACTGCACTCATCTATATTCCTTCTCTGGACGCAATGCTGTCACTTCATTGTGAGAGAACTTTCGTTAATCTTCTACTGTTTACATCTTGGTAACAAGGTATTTATGCCCAACTTTTGTAATGCTATGTAACACTATGGTAGAGGTAAAAGTTTAATCCTCAGTCCTAGGACCCCTCTGGACTCTCTCAACCTCAAGAAGGTGCTACTACCACAGAATAGAGATTGAAGCATCTTGACAGAGATCAAAGTGTTTAAAATTCACTATAGCCCAGCAATTTCATTACTAGTCATTTGTCCAAAGAGAAATGAACACATATGTCCACAGAGAGGCTTGCACAAGAATATTCACTGAGTTTTATTCATAATAGTCAAAAACTAGAAACCACCCAAATGTCCAACAACTGTCGAATAAATAAATTGTGGTGTATCCATACAGTGAAATATTACTTAGCACTATAAGGAATGAACAACTGACACAACATGGATAAACCTCAAAAAAGCATTACACCGAGTCAAAAAGCCAAACACAGAAGTCTACACATTCTATGATTCCAGTTATATTAAATTCTAGAGAAGAAAAAACTATAGCTCCAGAAAGCAGATCAGCAGTTACCAGGGGGTTGGGGAGTGAAGGAAGAGCTAGACTGCAAAGGGGCTCAAGGGAATGTCTGGGGTGATGGAAACAGTGTAGATTATGATTGCGGTAAGTGGTGACATAACTGTACATTTTTCAAAACTCATCAAATTGTACACTTAAATTTGGTAAGTTTACGTTATGTAGATTATACCTCAGTAAAGCTAACTAGTTTTTAATAATCATGTTGGCTAAGGAGCAGACCCACGGGTTCCCAGCAAGAAGACACCAGTAGCCCTCCGAAACTGTCTGAGCCCTCTGGCTGCTGCAGTCCTGAGAGTGCCTCTGCCTCAGTGCTTTAGCCTCAGACCACGATACCTCCCACTGCCTCTGACTAAGGCTCCCAGTGACTCACACTCACCCTGCCACACACCCTCGGGGTGAGAAACTGCCTGCTCACCCAGACAACGGATAATATATAATCCCAACCCCTCCCATCCTGGACTAGCAACCCAAAGACGGCAACACTTTATCCTGGAACTACTGCCTGAAGAAGATTACACTTCAAGGTGTCTGACTATTCAGTACCTGGAATATAGACTCTTAGCTCCTCTGTTCTTATCAGTTTCCTAAAGGGGCAGGAGCCTGGGCTTGTTTGTTTGTTTTCTCAATATCTGAAGCTATCTGATTCCCTATGGACCTATTGACATCTTGCTTTTCCATTATCCCTGTAACTATCACCCCAAGGTTGATGCATGCATGCCCAGGTCCTGGAAGCAGGTAATTTGGAAAAGGAGAAAAGGGCCTTAAACATAAAACAAGTATTGGAGAGGTCCTCAGTCAAAACATGTGCAAAAGGTTTGTTTCTCCATCACCAAACTCCATCACTACTTGCTTTTATCTCCCTCTCATTGATCTCCATAGACAAATATAAGTCTGAAATTCCTGAATAACTTTATTTTAACTTATTAAAATAAGCTATTTTATGTAATAAGTTTAAAATAATATTAAGCTATTTTCAGAATTTCAATAACTACTTATAATGTAAATTTTCACCAGAAACCTTATAAAAACTGTTTTTTGTGGACTTAATGTCATATGAAGTAAACTCACATTCAGTGAGCGCCTGTGATGTGTCACCAGTATACTAGGCTATTTGATTTGCATTATCTAATGTACTCCCCATAATTACCCTGTTAGTTATAAATACCATCTCTTTTCTTGCAGATATGTTCTCTCTGAGACTCAGAAAATAAGTAACTTGCCAAAATTATTTAACCTTCAGCTAGACCTGCCTCTAGGACTATTTGATTTTCAAACTTGTGTAAAAAACAACAAAAAAAGTCTCTGGAAATTGCACATAAACTGTGGTTTAAAGCTCAGTTTACTATTCATAAGGTCCTGGGTTTGGGTCCCTTCTCAGCCACTTACTGGTTGTGTGGACCTTAGGCAAGTGAGTTTCGCTCTATGCTAGTTTTCTCACCTACAAAAGAAAATAGATCCTACTTCACTGAGCTTTGAAAGGATCAAATAAGATAATTCACATAATAAGCACAATAACGATTAGTACAATCTTAGCTATTCGTATAATCTTAAATGCCGAGCTGGCTCCAAATGGAATAAATACAGCACATATACACAAATATTGTCCTCAGCTCTTCAGAGGTTGAATTTCTACACCATGGAACCCCATTCCACACTTGAATTAGTCCCACTTTTCTTCAATCAATATACTCAAACTTTTGATGGGAAAAAATATATTTGGAGTGTCTGCCATTGTTGAGTCCACAAGGACCATCTCTGCAGACGCACGTTCTCTCTTGACCACACTCCCTATTCCTAGACAACCTATCGCCTCGTTCACTCACCTGCTCCGGATACTTGCTACCAATGATCTCTGCTACAGTGTTGAAGGAGTCAACATCTGGGTAGTTCTTTGCCCCCATCTTCAGCTGAATGACAATTCGGCTCCCACGAGAAACCATTCTTGATAGCATTTCTGCATCTTCCACTGTAACACAGGCTGTTGGGATCTTTAGCACACCGTCCTGGTATTTCTGAATACCTGTGTGAGGACTTGAGAAAATAAGCCACCAGGTTACCTTAAAAGTAGAAATAAACCACAAGTGTTTATTGAAGTGTCTGTATTTGACATTTGACTTCCACTGAACTTGTTCACGTATGAGGAATAGGACAAGCAGGCAATACTGTTTTATTTGCTTTTGACATGAACATAACTTTTCTTTTTGGTAAAAACAACTTGGAAAGTTCAATTAATAATCATTATATGACAACATGGATGGATTTTGAGATTATAATGCGAAGCGAAATAAGTCGGACAGAAAAAGCAGAGAACCATATGATTTCCCTGACATGTGGTATATAAACCAAAAACAACAAAAGAACAAGACAAACAAATGAGAAACAAAAACTCATAGACACAGACAATAGTTTAGTGGTTACCAGAGGGTAAGGGGGCTGGGGGTGGTAAATGAGGGTAAAGGGGATCAAATATATGGTGATGGAAGAACTGACTCTGGGTGATGAACACACAATGTGATTTATAGATGATGTAATACAGAATTGTACACCTGAAATCTATGTAACTTTACTAACAATTGTCACCCCAATGAACTTTAATTTAAAAAAATAATCATCATATTGAAAATATTGCATGAAATCTATTTTGATAATTTGAATGATCCTTTAAAGTTGCCTCAAACTTGGAAGAACATTAAGAGTGCATTTATGACCAAGAGGTGAACACGTTGGTTCGAGAAGACAAAGGGTGCTCTGAAGTCCGTCAAGGCTGCAGATCAGAAGCATACACATCTGGAAGAAAGCTGGCCCAGATGGACCCAGCTCTCTGGTCCCTAACTGGTTCTGGGTATACTCTCTTCCCACCCAAACACAGAGGTCCAAATATGTAGCCTTGAAATGGTGGTAGAACACTCTGTAGGAAAACTGTAGGACAATGGAAAATGTTTGTGTTCCCATAAAGAAAAGTGCTGAATAAATCCAGGTCCCTCATTGTACTACTATAAGAAAAAGAAAGTTATAAAAATGTTGGCATTAAAGGAGAAATATTACCCCAACTTGTCAACTCTTTTCCTACTACTTTCCAGATGCTTCTCACATTACTAGAAACATTTATAATTGAAGTTTATATTAATCTACTGCTGATTCAACCTCCATGTGCTAATTGAGTTTATCAAACTCATCTTCTAAAACTGCTCTTTGAAACTGTCCCTTTTAACCCTTTTGGTGCAACTCCGAACCCTCAGCTCCCTCAGAAACATGCAGGCACAGCTTCTGATTGCACACACATCCTATCGGTCTCGTCCCATCTTCTGCCAAGACATAAGCTAATAGCTTCCCTTTTAAAATTAATTTTGCTTTTCATATTTCCATATTTGTTTCAAATTGTCTCATATTTACAGGAAAGTTTTTCTCCTTTCAGCCACTACACATTTCTCTTCTATAGAAGTGAGTCCAACCTCCACATGCATAAACACAACGACCATTATTATTATTGCTTGCTTGTTGTGACTATATTGTTGTGACCATATGTCAGGTGAGTCCTTAGTAGAGAAACTGCAGAGCGAAATGATTATGAACAGACTCAGGAGCAAAATCATCTGGGTTCAAATCTGGGCTCTGCCACTTATTGCTAATTGATGTTGGACAAGTTATACATCTTTGCTTCAGCGGCTTCGCCTGTACATTGAGGTGATAATAACAGTAATAACTATCCCATAGAGTCATTTTACAGATTCAATTAATTTATACAAGTAAATCCCTTACCCTGGAACACAGTAAGCACTCAATAAGTGCTAAAACTTTATTTTATTAACTTGCTTATTACATAAACCTGCAGAGACTATCTAATCTCAAGTCCTTAGTACCATCTGAGTACACCTTTCATGAATATTTATTAAATGTTTACTGAACATGTCATTCTTCATGAAGAGAGAGACAAATGACTTATAAACTCAAAATTTGTAATACGGAAACCCTGAATCTAAACCCCTGCTAAGGCACATGCCTAATCTAACTTTTGGTTCAGGGCAGGCTATGGAGTCACTTAACCTAGGTCAAATCCTGGCTCTACCATTCGCTATCTGTATGACACCAAGCAACTTAGATTACTTCTCTGTTTCTGAGTTTCCACATCTGTAAAGTAGAGAATAATATTAGTATTGACCTCATATGACAACTATGAGGAATAAAAGAGATAGTATATGTAAAGGATTTAACAGTGTTTGGCACATAGTAATTATTTAGTAAACATTAGTTGTTATTATTTCTTCAGTGCTAATTTTCCCACTGAGTTGGTTGAGTGATTAATGACCAAAAATACTTTAAAACATGTAGAAAGACAATCTAAATATTTATTATTCATATTACCTTACGTGATGTCTAAGCTTCAACAAGCTCTCCTTGTTCCCAGACTCTCTTACTCAAGAGGAGGTAAGTATAACACGTCGTAATAGTCTCTTTAAATAATTTTTCTAAACAAGTATATACTGATAAGTTACAGGCAAGAGTTCTTAAAGTGAGGACAGTGAGCCAGGCATGTACCCACGGCTCCAATGAGGAAAATGTTATTGAAAGGCATCTTCCAACTGTGATTCTGAATTCAAGATATAAAAGCCTTATAATTTGTTTCTGCAATTAAGCATGTTCCCCAGTGGTGCAGTATCCAGCACTGTTTAGTAGAAGTGGGCAGAATGAAGATTTGACAGTTTTATTTGGAGTCTTGCACTTTCACTGTCAATTGTCCTACAGGGAATGAATGATTAGCACAAATGCTACCTTCCTGCCACCACTGACAAGCCCAACCTGCATTTTAACAATAGCAAAGGGTAAACTATAAAGGAAGCCACAAATAATCAAAATAAGCACACTTAAAGATTAATATCAATTCTTCAGAAAGTCTTCCACAAACAGAAGAGGAGGGAACACTTGCCAACTCATTCTACAAGGCCACTATTGCTGATATCAAAACCAGACAAAAGACATCACAAGAAAACAATAGACCAACATCTCTTATGAATAAAAATACAAAAAATCCTTAACAAAATACAAGCAAACTGAAACCTGCAACATATGAACATATGAAAAGGGTTATACACCATGACAAAGTGAGATTTATCCCAGAAATGCAACGTTTGACATGCAAAAATCAATCAAAAACAAAGTTGGCTGACTCACACTTCCAAATATCAAAACTTATTACAATTCTATAGTAATCAACAGACGGTGATACGGGTATAAGGATAGCCATATTGATCAATAGAATAAAACTGAGAGTGCAGAAATAAACCTTTATACGAATGATCAATTCATTTCAACAAAAGTGTCAATAAAGTTCAATGGGCTAGAAAAATACTTTCAACACATGTTGCTGGGGCCAACCAGATATCCACATGCAAAAGAATAAAGGTTTACTCCTATATTACAGCATATACAAAAATTAATTCAAAATGAACCTAAGTAATTCATAGGCCTAAATATAAGAGTTAAACTATAAAACTTCATGACCTTGGATAAAGAAATTCCTTCCTAGATATATCGCCAAAATCATATTCAACAAAAGAATAAAATAGATAAATTGAAACATCAAAACTGTAAACTTTTGTATTTCAAAGGACACCACCAAAGTGAAAAGACAATCCATAGAAGGGGAAAAAATATTTGCAAATCATTTATCTGGAGGTGGGAATTATTGTAAGAATTGTGAGTTTTTGAAGTTATAGTCTTATTTCTATGAGGATTTTTTTTCTTAACTTCTTTATTAGTAAGGTTAAAAGACCACTTATCCTGTTTATTAGAAAGGTTTGTTTGATTTAAAAATCAGTTTGAAAATAACTCCCAGAAAAATTAAAATTGACTTTAATTCTTTTAGATCTGCCTCCTTAAGAGTAAATTTATCGCACACATTTATATTGTCATTAACAAAACAAAAGCAAAACGATTCATTTACATCATAATTTCACAAAAGGAAAACACTCAGATATTTCCAACTCCCAAAGGTGAAAAAAAAAACCTGATCAAGAGAGAAAATGTAGGACTAAATTTCATTCCCAATTTCTATGATTCAGTTGAAATAGCAGAGGAGACAGGAAAAAGTCAAATTCTTGAATTCTATTCCATAATGAAAGACTCTACGCGAACAAAACTCAGCCAACATATTTAAACCTTACCTTCACCTACAGATCTCAGTAAGCAGACTATTACAAGCATAGTATCAGATATGCCTTCTTCCAAAATAGAGGGACACAGCCATCTCCACAAGAGTGTGAGAAAGAAGGAAGACGGTCAAAATGCTTAGAGGAATAAAACTCTGTGATTTTTAACATCCACAGCATACAGGAAGGACTTTTGGCTTTTTTTCTCTAAAACACAATAGTGTGAAGAAGGTTGAAAGATATAAAGAGGCAACTGTCTGTGAAGTAAATATAAAAAAAGAATTAAAATAGCTAAACAAATTTTATACTTAGTATTTTCTCATCTAAAAAAATACTACATAAATATCAGTTTTTGTTATTATTATATATTTTGTAACCTAAAGTAAACATCACAAAATATATTTGGTCTCTTTAGCCCTTTTTGATTTCGCTCTTCTGTATAAGTTACAATGTCTGCTAGCTTATACTTATTTTATTTTAATTTGTTTTTTTTCCCTTATTTTCTCCTCTAATCTTTACAATTTTTAAAAGAAAGATGTGTTTATGTATTAAGCAAGATGAAAACTTAACTTGGGATACAAATTTTTTAAATGGATAATTTATCTAATAAAGATGATAATAGAGATATGGAACATTAAAATCATTTTTCAAATGAAGATGGTAACATTAACCACTGAATATTTTTCTCAGTTTAAGCCCCAGTGCAAAACAATTCTCATTAATTGGACTGAAAGGTATTTAAATATCATGTAACCCCATCACTGTCTTTCCACTGAAAAATATACTAAATTTCTATTATTAACTCTGTTCAATTATGCCATTTCTCATTAACTTCAGAGCCCCAACATCCTTCTGTTAGAACAGAACTGAACATATAAAACATGGCACTAGGTATAGATTGAATGTGTATGTTCACTGCACCGCTATCACCCGCTGCCCCCCAACCCAATTCATATGTTGGAGTCCTAACCCCTAAGGTGAGGGTAGGAGGTGGGGCCTTCAGAAAGGGATTAGGTCATGAAAGCAGAGCCCTCTTGAGTAGGATTGGTGCCTTTATAAAAAAGCCCCAGAGAGATCCCTCACACTTCCACCATGTGGGGTTACCATGAAAAGACAGCAGTTTACAAAACAAGTTCTCAACAGACATCAAATCTGCCAGCACCTTGATCTTGGACTTCCCAGCTTCCAGAACTGTGAGAAATAACTGTTTGTTGTTTATAAGTCACCCAGGCTATGGTATTTTTATTGTAACAGCCTAAATGAACTAGACAGGATACTTTATCTGAGGGGAAACAAAATAAAGACACATGAATGATTAAAATTCTGTAAAAACTATGGTTTTCTTCCTTGACATGAAGAAAATATTTTTAAAAAGAAGCAATAGCTAAGTACTGAAAGAGAATCAATAGAACCATGTTTTCAATGTGTGTTCCACAGAATATTAGGCTTCAGAAGCCTTGTAAAGAGGGGAGAAAATGCCATGGTTAAATGAAGTTGTGAAACATTGGGCACTATTTTGCCATTTTGAGAAGTCATGAGCACATTAGCCTGTGGTAAGCTCTGATAAGTAATATAGTTAAGAAACATGCTTGACTAAGCATTTCCCAAACTTAATTGACCATAGAACTCTTTTTCACATAACATTTTTATCTTCTCATAGACTTATCTGAGAAATACATTTTGTAAAATGTTGATTCACTCTCCTTTAAGGACCAAGATAAGAATACAGTTTGTAACTGTCCCAATATAGCTTATTAGAACAATGCTAGCAATAGCATTTCCAGCCCATCCAATACAGAGATCTTTCTACAGCAAGAAAGTTTCAAATCCAAGTACAGTACATAAAAATCTTTGTAAATTAATTTTTTAAATTATTTTTCATCTCCTACCACTCCCCCCACATAAACCCAAATATACTCCACCCACGCTGACTTCTTACCATCCTTAGAAGATGCCTTTCCCTTTACTAACATAGAACCTTGAAACATGCTGCTGTCTCTGTCTAAACTAAAAAGAATAGTTAGTCTCTGTCTAAAAGCTAAAAAGAATAAAGAAAACAGCAAAATAACAGAAGTACATCCTTACTTAACAATAATTACTTTAAATGTAAATGGATTAAACCCTCTAATCAAAAGACAGAGTGTTTTTTTTAAATGATCCAAGTGTGTACTATCTGCAAGAGATTCATTTTAAAGCCAAAGACACAAACATATTGAAAGTGAAAGAATGGAAAAAGATATTCCATGCAAATAGTAACCATAAGAGAACCAGTGGTGACTATACTAGTGTCAGGTAAAATAGACTTTAAATAAAAAAAGGTTACAAGATACAGAAAAGAACATGATTTAAAAAAAGTATTGATACAGCAAGATACAACAATAAACATTTATATACCTAATGACAGACCTTCAATATATGAAGCAAAAAATGACAGAATTGAATGCAGAAACAGTTCTACAGTAATAAGTTGAGACTTCAATAGTTAACTCTCAATAATGAATAGAAGAATCAGACAGAAGAAGATAAGCAAGGAAACAGAGGACTTCACACAATAACCCAACTAGATCTAACAGACATATATAGACCACTCTATTCAATAACAATATACACATTCTTCTCAAGTGCACATGGAATGTTTTCCAGGACAGACAATATGTTAGGCCACGAAGTAAATCTCAATAGGTTTTTAAAAATATGTGTCACACAAAATATCTTCCCTGGCTACAACAAAACAAAGTTAGAAATAAATAGCAGAAGGCAAACTTGAAAATTCACAAATTTATGGAAATTAAACAGCAAACTCTCAACCAACCATTGGATCAAAAAAGAAATCACAGGGGAAATTATAACATATGTAGAGAGGAATAAAGACAAAAACACAACATACCAAAACTTATGAAACACAGCAAAAGAAGTGCTAAGGCGGAAATTTATAGCTATAAATGCTTACATTAAAAAACAGGGAATATCTCAAATCAACTGTCTAACTTTACAACTTAAGGCACTAGAAACAGAAAAACAAACTAACCTGGAAGGAAGGAAATAATTATTACAGCAAAGTTAACTGAAACAGAGAATAGAAAAGCAACAGAGAAAGTTAATGAAACCAAAAGTTTGTTCCTTGAAAAGATCAACAGAATTGACAAACTTTTAACTAGATGGACTAAGATATAAACAGAGAAGATTTAAATTACTGAAGTCAGAATGTGGGGATTTTACCGATGCCACAGAAATAAAAGGAATCATAAGAGAGTATTATGAACATAATATGCTAACAAACTGGATAATCTAGAAAAAAATGAAAAATTTTCTCGAAGCGTAAAACCTAATAAGACTAAACAATGAAGAAATAGAAAATCTGAATACATCTATAACTAGCTGGGAAATTGAATCAGTAATCAAAAATCTCCCAATGAATAAAAACTCTGGAGTTAATGGCTTTAATGGTGAACTCTACCAAACATTTAAAGAAGAATACCATTCTCAAACTTTTTACAACTGAAGAGGAGGGAATACTTTCTAACTCATTCTATGAAGTCAGCATTACCCTGACACCAAAGCCAGGGAAAGACACTACAAGAAAAGAAAACTACAGATCACTATACTTTATGAACATTGATGAAAAAAATTAATACTAGCAAAAAACAAAAAAACAAAAAACTCAGTAGTGCATTAAAAGGATTATATAGAATGACCAAGTTAGGTTTATTCCTCAGATTCAAGAATGGTTCAGCATACAAAAATTAATCAATGTAATATACCACATGAACAGAATGAAGGGAAAAAAACCATGTGATCAATTTAACTACTGAAGAAAAATATGTGAAAAATTTCAAGACCCTTTCATGACAAAAACAAAGTAGGAATACAAGTAAACTACCTCAACATAAATAAGGCCATATATGAAAAAAACACGCCACATATGAAAAACCCAAACATCATACAGCAAACATTATTTTCACTGGTGAAAAAGTAAAAGCTTTTCCTCTAAGATCAGGAACAAGCCAAGGATGCTCAGTTTTGCAGCTTTTATTCAACATAGCACTGGAAGTTCTAGCCAGAACAATCAGGCAAGGAAAAGAAATAAAAGGCATCTGAGTTAGAAAGGAAGAAGTAAAATCATCTCTGTTCATAGGTGATAGGATATTATATATAGAAAATCCTAAGATTTTACACACACACACACACACACACACACACACACACACACACTGTTAGAACTAATAAATGAATTCAGAGAAGTAGCGGGACATAAAGCAAAAAAAAAATCAGTTGCATTTCTATACACAGTGAACAATCTAAAAGGAAATTACAAAAACAACTCCACTTGGCAATAACGTCAAAAAGAATAAAACTCTTAGGACTTACCAAAGGAGGTGAAAGAATTCTACAATGAAAACTACAAAACATTGTTAAAAGCAATTAAAGAAAACATAAATAAGTGGAAACACATTCCATGTTCACGGATTAGAAGACTTTACTATTGTTAAGATGTCAATACTATTACCCAAAGAGATCTGCAGATTGAATGCAATACCTATTAAAATTCCAAGGATATCCTTTGCAAAAATAGAGAAGCCCATCCTAAAATTTATATGGCATCTCTAGAGACTCTGAATAGCCAAAACTATCTTGAAGAAGAAAAACAAAGTTGGAAGACTCACATTTCCTGATTTGAAAATTTACTGCAACGCTACCACAACCAAAGCACTGTTACACTTGCATAAAGACAGACATATAGACAAATGGAATAGAATAGAGAGCCCAGAAATAAACCCTCACATATGTGGGATTTTTGATAAGAGTGCAAAGACCATTAAATGGGTAAAGAGCAGACTTTTTAACAAATGGTGCTAGGAAAACTAGATTTCCACATGCAAAGAATGAAGTTACCTAATATCACACATAAAAATTAACTCAAATTGATCCACGACTTAAATCTAAGACCTAAAACTATAAAACTTTTAGAAGAAAACAGAGAAAAACTTCATGACATTGAATTTGGAAATGCTTTCTTAGATATGATACCAGAGATATAGACAACAAAAGAAAAAAAGACAAATTAGACTTCATGAATATTAGAAAATTGTCATTTGTGACAACATGGATGGATCTTGAGAGTATACTGCTAAGCGAAATAAGTCAGACAGAAAAAGCAGAGAACCATATGACTTCACTGATATGTGGTATATAAACCAAAAACAACAAAAGAACAAGACAAACAAATGGGAAACAAAAACTCATAGATACAGACAATAGTTTAGTGGTTACCAGGGGGTAAGGGGGGTGGGGGATGGGAGATGAGGGTAAGGGGGATCAAATATATGGTGATGGAAGGAGAACTGACTCTGGGCGGTGAACACACAATGGGATTTATAGATGATGTAATACAGAATTGTACACCTGAAATCTATGCAATTTTACTAACAATTGTCACCCCAATAAATTTAAAAAAAAGAAAGTTGTGTGCATAAAAAGATAACACCAACAGTCAAAACGGCAATAGGAAGAATAGAAGAAAATGTTTGCAAATTATATCTGATAAGAGATTAATATCCAGAATAGAGAACTACAAAAATGCCACAAACCAAACAACCCATTCAAAGATGGGCAAAGGACTTCAATAGACATTTCAACAAAGATATACAAATGGTTAATAAGCACATGAAAAGATGCTCAGTATCACTAATTATTAGGAAAATGCCAACCAATTACAATGAGGTACCACTTCACACCAATTAGAATGTCTACTATCAAAAATCAGAACATAACAAGTATTGGCAAAGACATGGAAAAATTGCAACACTAGTGCACAGTTGCTGGGAACATAGAGTGGTACAGCCTCTTTGGAAAACAGTATGGTGGTTCCTCAGAAACTTAAAAATAGAATTACCATATATCTGGCAATTTTATTTCAGGGCACATAGCCCAAATAATTAAAACAGGATCTCTAAGAGGTATTATTCACAATAGCTAAAATGTGTTCATCATTCATCTTAGTGTTTGTTAATAGATGAATGGATAAGCAAAATGTGATATACAAATACAATGTAATATTATTTAGCCTAAAAAGAAAGGAAATTCTGACACATGCTACAACATGGATGAACATTAAGAGTGTTAAGCTAAGTGAAATAAGGCAATCACAAAATCAAATACCGTGTGATTCCACTTATATAAGTAGTCAAAATCATAGATATAAAAAGTAGAATGGTGGTTTTCAGGGGTCGGGGGAGGGGGAAATAAGGAGATATTATTTAATGGATATAGTGTTTCAGTTTTACAAGATGAAGAGTTATGGAGATGGATGGTTCTGATGGCTGCATAATGTTATGAATGAATTTAATATCACCGAACTGTACACTTCAAATGGTTAAGATGGTAAATTTGATGCTATTTGTATTTTGGAAAGCCATTACATACATAAACTAAAGAAAATCCAATATTGTGTAAACTGTGGGGGAAAGTATGCATGAATCCCCCGCTGATGGTACTATAAATTAGTTTGTATTTCTAGAGTGTGATCTCTCAATATGTAGCAAGAACTATAAGAAATCTTACTTTGGTTATTCTCCTTTGGAGAACAAACTCCTTAGCAATATTACAAAATACAAAAAAAAAACACAACAATTTAAGATGTTCCCTGCATCTCTGGGTATAAATATGAAATTCTAGAAACAATCCAGCAGAGGACTCTGGGAGAGTTAGCAAGAAAATTAAATACTTGCGTGACAAGTAAATGGCCAACAGCAACATATATGGAAACATGGAGATGAAATAATGTTAAGTTAAAATAAAATAATGTTAAGTTAAAATAACACTATGCACATGGTAAAGACTGAACATGAATTTGGAGTAATGTAAATTGAGCTAATATTCATTTGATTCTTTGAGAAACTATAGTCATCCTGTAAGACTATAATCATGTGACCTGCAGCATTACCAATAAACAGAATTAAATTCTTAAAAGTCAGTGCCACAGCATGTAAAATAACCTGGAAGCAAAGCCTGAAGCTATAACAGTAGCAATTTGAATCCTTGAAATTCTAGGTCATGGGCATTTGAGCACCTGTGGCAAATTAATTGAAAAATATCTGTTGAAACTTTTTTTCCACCATCAATTACATGAAATACTTACAGCTGAATCTTTCTGTAGTGCCAGTCCATCAATGTGCCATGTAGGCAGAATTACAAAGCTAATATTTTCTTGATGTCAATTTCATTTGTGTCCAAGGACTCTTCCTGTACATCTGGCAGTGTTTTAACTGTTTATTCACATTTGTGTACACCTTCTCAGCCTCTGACGCAACATGTGCATGTTTTAGTCTTCTGACCTTCAGAAAAGTCATATATGAGATCTCTGTCCCACAACGATATAGAAGGGCACAGAATTAATTCTGAAAAGACTGCTGGCACAGCTAGGAAATCAGCATTCAGTTGCCTCAGAGGAGGACAATAATGTCTAGAAACAGCATCTGTGCATTATTATCAGTAAGTTTGCTTAAATAATACATTTCCATGAAATAAAAGTGGATGCCCTACACTTTGATTTAAAATTTTCCTCTCTTTGGCTTTTTTAAGCTTTACCTTGATAACAGCTTTTTCCCTTTATTTTTAGGCACCATGGAAAGGCCTTTTAGGCCTACAGATTTGAGGAAAAGTGATATTCTTGTTCCATGGACTCCGAAAGCATAAACCCTTCCATCAGAATCACAACACACCAGAAAGAGAGGTTAAACCCTGACAGAGGGCTCCATGTAACATTCCAAAGAAATTAATGATAATACTAGCTTGACTTACTGAGCATTTGTCACAGGGCTGGCAATGTTCTGAGTATTTTACATGCATTAATTTCTTTGCCAGATTCTTATTGTCCCTGCTTTACAGATGAGGAAATTGAAACAGAGAGAGGCTAAACCCATGGTCTAACAGCTAGAAGCTGACAAAGCTAGAATTAACCACTGGAAGTCTCACGTCAGTCCATTCTCTTAACCTGTATACAATCTATATTATATTGCCACTCACCACGCTAGTAACAATGAAGATGATCTTGATAATGGAGGTGATGATGATTACTGATAATAGCAACAAATGTAAGTACTAATTTGTTTAATATTAAGACTGAGCTAAGCAATTTTATACATTACTTTATTTAATCTGTGTATCACTTCGGAAATAGATGCCCGTATACCCATTTCTGTAGTGAACTAACAAACACAGAGTTCGTAAATAGCTCCAGTGCTCTGGGAAAGAAATAGTGAGCTCTGAGACAAAGCTTTCATTCTTGCCAGGCTCAAGGGAACAAATTCAAGCCATACAGCATCTTTTAATCTTTTATTAATATATTCCTTCTGATGCGCAGATTGAACGAAATGATATACTGTAATGGAAAGCACTTGTACTATGCCTGACAGATAACGTGTGGCTTACAAGGTCTGACAATTAGGTTCGCGAACTTGTTGCAATGATGTTGCTAACCATTTTTGATATCACAGGGATTATTCATGAATTTGTAACAACTGGATAAACAGTTAACCAAGATTACTATTTGGAAGTGCTCAAAAAGCTGCGTGAAAAAGTTAGATGACCTGAACTTTTCGCCAACAATTCATGGCTCTTGCATCATGACAAAGCACCAGCTCACATGGCATTGTCTGTGAGGGAGTTTTTAGCCAGTAAACAAATAACTATATTGGAACACCCTCCCTACTCACCTGATCTGGCCCCCAATGATTTCTATCTTTACCCGATGATAAAAGAAATATTGAAAGGAAGACATTTTGACATTCAGGACATCAAGAGTAATACAACGACAGCTCTGATGGCCATTCAGAAAAGAGTTCCAAATTTGCTTTGAAGGGTGGACTAGGCACTGGTGTCAGTGCATAGCTTCCCAAGGGGGGTACTTCAAAGGTGACTGTAGTGATATTCAGCAATGAGGTATGTAGCACTTTTTCTAGGATGAGTTTGCAAACTTAATTGTCAGACCTCATATAAATGGTAATTACCATCATCACCACCCATATTTTGCATGTACTTCTACATTGAAGTTTCACAGAGCATTGCATTTATTTACACATTTTAGGCCCAGTGCACATCTTTATCTCTTCTAGACCGTCAGCTCCATGAGAACAAAGACATCACCTTTTTTGCTTTTCTGTACCCAGTGTTACAATTTCTGATCCATAATACGTGGTCAGAAAATATTTCTTGAGTTTTACTAATCTGTGTCTCTGAGACCAAATTTCTCTCATCATAGTATTTCCTTGAACTTTATTTTTAGTTTTTCCCCAGACAAACTTTACTATTTATTGATTATGTATTATGTGTCAGAATCACACGAGGGCTTGCTGAAACACAGATCTCTGAACCCAATATCCAGAATTTCTGATTCAGTAGGTTCAGGATGGGACCAGGGAATACATGTTTTTAGCAAATTCTCAGATGATGTAGATATTGTTGGTCTCGAGTTTTGGAGAGTTCAAGCCTTCACCAGAAGAAAGGGTTTACTCAAAGATAGGTCAATGGAAGAATTGCATTCTTAACACAGTATTCATTTCTAGAGACTCAATCACAAATAAACACAGTTATGTGTTATGTGCAGATATAAGTAGAGCTGCTGTGAAAGAATCAGTTCCTGCTCTCAAGGAACCAACATTTACTTGGAACACTATTAGTCTTATGCAAAGCATGACTATAGACGTATAGATTTAATGAATATAGTAACAAACCTATTCAAACTCATACAACAAAAGGAGTGTTATCCCTCCAAAGTTGTCACTGTGGGAGGCTGCAGAGTTATAGCAGTAATTGCCCATTGCGCTAAACATTTTTGGAACTTTTTTCTCTACAATTGCCTTCTGAGCATTTGGCAGTCTTCCAAATGGTCTAAATGGAGGCAAAATTTGGCAATTTAAAATTAGAACTGATTTTGGGAAATAGCCAAAATATTATGAACAAAATAAATTAATGGTTTCGGGTCCAAAACAAGATATGTTGTAAAATAATAATTCTGCTTTTTAATGTGTGCCTAATCAATTGGATTTAAAGACAATTTCAAAAGAGAAGTATCAGACATGTTTGCATCAATGGTTCCTGTGCTAGAATATGTGTTTATACTTGGAATGTATTAACACAATAATGGTGATTAGATGTGTATGTTCTAGCATATTTGTTTAAAATTATTTATTCACAAAGAATTTCTTTTTAAAAATAGCATCAACCCAAAAACTCAGTAATAAGGAAATTGCAATATAAATTATGGTGTTCAATTTCAATGGAATATTTTGCAGTCATTAAAATGTTAATTATGAAGTCTATAAAACAACATGAAAATTTTTGATATAGAGAAAACGCCAAGTTCTATGTAGACTGTGATAAGTAATATAAAGTTTCATGAACAAGGAATAGAAGGAAATATACAATAATATAAATACATTTAGATGGCAGGGGAAATGACAGAATTTTTACTTTTGACCTTTCTCATTCAATTACAAAATTTAGACTTAAAAAAATATTTACCTGAAAGTTGTTAGTGATATTTTCCAGAGCAACATAAAAATACGGACAAGGCTAATCAAATATTGTGAGAATGAAGGTATGAATGTTAATATTTATATGTGATCTGAATTATTGAACACATATGCCTGAAGTCAGCTAAAGTAACACTTTGAAAACAGATGTACGGGAAAATGTTCCCCAATTGTTTGACAATCTGAAGGTGTGTACACTGACCTGCACATAATTCATAAAAATGAAGGTAAGCATGAACCCTTCTGATGATCACCAGGTCTAAACCAGATTCCCAATCTAAACACATGATCAGTGTATTAGTCAAGATTGGCTAAGTTATATTGTGATAACAAATAGCCCCTAAAATTCCATTCATTAAAAAATAAAGGTTTCTTTAATGTCAACTTTATTGAGATATAATTGACATGAAATTTTAAGATATTTAAGGTGTACATTGAGATGATTTGATATGCTCGTACATTGTGAAAGGATTCCACCATCTATTTAATCCACACCTTATATTTATCTTTTTCTTTCTTTCTTTATTTTGGTGAGAATATTTAAGTTCTACTCTCAGCTGAACATTTATTTGAAAACTTTACCAATCTCTCCTTATTCCCAAACACCCTCACCCATCCAGACCCTGACAATCACTTTCTCTTATCAATTAAGCTTTTTCTTTTCTTTAAGATTGTATATGTAAGTGATACCATGTAGTATTTATCTTTCTCTCTCTGGCTTATTTCGCTTAGCATAATGCCCTCAAGGTCCATTAATGTTGTTGTAAATGGCATGATTTCCTTCTTTCTCATGGCTGAATAAAAGTCCTGTGTGTGCGTGTGTGTGTGTACCTAAATATTTTTATTCATTCATCTGTTGACAGACACACAGTTCGTTTCCATGTTTTGGTTTTTGTGAATAATTCTGCAATGAGCATGGGAGTGCAGATATCTCTTCAATATACTGTTTTCATTTCCTTTGGATATATAACTAGAAGTGGGATTGCTGGGTCATATGAAAGGTATTTTAATTTTTTGAGGAACCTCCATACTGTTATCCATAGTGGCTGCACCAATTTATGTTCCCACCAACAGTGAATAAGGATTCCCTTTCTCCACATCCTCACCAATGCTTATCTCTTCTCTGTCTGATGATAGCCATTCTACCAGGTGTGAAGTGGCATCTCATTGAGATTTTGATGTGTACTTCCCTGATGATTAGTGCTTTTCATGTACCTGTTGGCACCTTTTCATGTACCTATTTCTCCTTATTAACAAATAAGGATTGTTAATATTTGCTCTATCTATGTATGTGCTTCTATGTTGTGTGCATAAATATTTACAAATGTTATATCTTCTTGCTGGATTGGTCCCTTTATGATTATATAATGACTCTCTTTGTCTCTTATTATAGTCTTTGGCTTAAAGTCTATTTTGTCTGATATTAGTAGTGCTACGTCTCGTTTCTTTTGGTTTCCATTTATGTGGAATATGTTTTTCTACCCCTTAACTTTCAGTCTGTGCTTGTCCTTAAAGCTAAAGTGAGTCTGTTGTAGGCAGTATATAGTTTGGTCTTATTTTTCATTTTTTTTCTTTTTTCTTTTTTTAATCCATTCAGCTACTTTATGTCTTTTGATTGGAGAATTTAGTCCATTTACATTTAAAGTAATTATTGATAGGTACAGACTTCTTATGGCCATTTTGTGGATTATTTTCTGGCTGTTTTGTAATTCCTTTGTTCCTTTCTTCCCTTATAATTTGATGATTTTCAGTAGTGGTATGCTTAGAATCCTTGCTGTATTTTGTGTAACCACTGTAAGTTTTTGTTTTCTGGTTACCATGAGGCTTACATAAAACATATTATATTGGTAACACTCTATTTTAATCTAATAATAGCTTAACTTCAAGAACATACTAAAGCTCTACATTTCCCAGTCCCCATTTTGTTTTTGATGTCACAATTCACATCTTTTTACCTGTGTATCCATTAACCAATTATTGTACTGATAGTTATTTTTACTACTTTTTGTCTTTTAAACTTTATTTAACTAGACTTGTAAGTGATTTGCCCACCACTATTATAACACTGAAGTCTTCTAAATTTAATATATTTATCTTTACCAGTGAGATTTATACTTTCATATGTTTTCCTGTAACTAATTGGCATCTTTTCATTTTGGCTTGAAGAATTCCCTTTAATATTTCTTGTCAGGCTGATCTTGTGGTGATGAATTCCTTGAGCTTTTGCTTCTCTAGTAAACTTCAATCCTGAAGGACAATTTTGCCAGGTAGAGTATTCTTGGCTGACAGTTTTTCTTTCTTTCTACACTTCGAATACATCATGCTACTCCCTTCTGGCCTGCAAAGTTTCTGCTGAAAAATTTGTTGTTAGTCTTATGGGGGTTCCCTTGTACATAACAAGTTGTTTTTCTCTTGCTGCTTTCAAGATTCTCTCTTTGTCTTTAATTTTTTACAGTTTAATCATAATGTGTTCTAGTGTGGGTCTCTTTGAATTTACCTTCTACAGAGCAACTCTCTGGGCTTCCAGGATCTGGATGTCTGTTTCTTTCCCCAAGTTTGGGAAATGTTTAGCCATTATTTTTCCAAATGAGCTTTCTGCCCTTTTCTTTCTTTCCTCTCCTTCTGGGACCCTGTAAGGTGACTATTAGTCCTCTTGATAGTGTCTCATAAGTCCCTGAAGCTATGTTCACTCTTTTTCACTCTTTCTTCTTTTTGCTGCTCTGATTGGATAAATTCTACTTCTCTGTCTTCAAGATCGCTGATCCTTTCTTCTGCGTGATCCACTTCTCTCTGTTGAGCCCCTCTTGAAAATTTAAGTGCAGTTATTGTATTCTTCAGTTCCATGATATCTGTTTTATACTTTCTTATATTCTCTATTTCTTGAAATTCTTCCTGTTCATGGATTGTTCTCTTGACCTTGGAGTACATCTTCATGACCACTGCTTACATCTCTTGATCAGGTAAATCACTTATCTCCATTTCATTAAGGCCTGTTTCTGGGGTTTTATCTTGTTTGTTTGGAATATATTCCTCTGGTTATTCATTTTCCTTGACTTTCTTTGTAGGTCTCTGTGCATCCACCTCTCCCAGTCTTCAAAGAGTTCTCATGTAGGTGATGAGCCTTATCATTGAGCCTGGCACAAGCTCTTGGTCGTCTCTCAAAGTTTTGTGAATGTTCAAGCTGCCATCTTTGCTCATAGTGGCTCCCAGTAATTGAAGCTGTACCCAGACCTGTTATTTTCCCAAAGGAATGATCTCAGCCTTCACCAACATGAAGGCTGATTGAAATTCAGGCCCTCAGACAGTAGCTTTTGAAGTGTGCAAATAGACTCCTTTCAGGGAAAGACTGGTAGATGGATGTTTGTGTCTGCTCCTTCTGGACTCAGCCCTGGGGAAATCACTGGTTAAGAACTATTTCTTTGTTTTCCACAGTTCTGTGGAACCAGAAAAAGCAAGCCCTCCTGGCCATCAAGCAATGAGGGGGTTTTTCCTCTGGGTGGCAGCTGCCCAGAATGTGCCTCAGCCTTTCTTATCCATTTCAGAGTGGGTATTTACTTGTTTGTTTGATATGTAGGTGTTGCTGAACTATGAGATTTCTTTCAGAGAGAACTGCACCATGTGTAGCTGTTGATTTGATGTATATGTGGGAGGAGGTGAATTTAGGAGCCTATGTTGCCATCTTTGACCAAAACTCCTCAAATAATAAAATTTATTTTCTGCTCATGTTACCTATGCATTCAAGATTTTCTGAGTGTTCACCTTGGCCTCACCCTCTCTCTGGGATCCAGGCTAATGGAGCAGCCACTCTGGAAAACTGCCAGTTACTGTGGAAGAGTAAAAAGTGTTCTGGCAGATCTTTTTCATCAATAATTAAATGCTCAGTTCACATTTCATTGGCTAGAGAAAGTAACATGGTCTCACCAAAACCCAATGGGGCCAGGAAGTACAGTGCTATTTCACGTGAAGAAGGTGAAGAGACAGAACTATCTGGTGAGCAGCACTAATGAACACCATAGAGAGCCAAGAGGGACTCAGGAAAGACAAAGGGTGGATGCAAATCACCATGAGATTGAGACTTGGCATCATAAAGAGAGGAAAAACCAAATAAAGGATGGCAAAGTCATCACAAATAACTCAGCAGCCACTAAACACCATATTTTGAAGGATATTTAAAGACACAAGTATATGGTTAAAACATGCTTCAAATTGTACATACAAGGTGTGATAAAAAAATAACATGCATGTTTAAATTTAAAAAATGTATTACAGTAAATGATACATTGCCATTAACCCTCCTCAAAACAATCTCCCTTGCTTCAAACACACTTATCCCATCATTCTTGCCACTTTCTGAAGCAGTTCTGGAAGTCCTCTTTTGTGAGTGTCCTTAGTTGCACTGTCATGGCTGCCTTGGTGTCTTGAATAAATTCAAAACATTTTTCTTTCATGGTCATTTTGACTTAGGGGAAGAGTCAGAAGTTTCACAGTGCCAGATCCAGTGAATAAGGTAGATGAGGATACACCATAATGTTTTTATTTGACAGAAATTGCCATACCAGAAGCGATGTGTGACACAGAACATTGTTATGATGGAGGATGAAGTAAGGACACTCACAAAAGAGGACTTCCTGAGCTGCTTCAGAAAGTGACAAGAACAATGGAATAAGTGTGTTTGAAGCAAGGGGGAGTATTTCAAGGGGGGTTAATGGCAATGTGTCTTTAACTGTAATAATTTTTTTTAATTTAAACATTCACTGTATTAGTTGATCATACCTCATATTCTCCAACCCCAATAGTATACGTGTAAATTTATTCAATAAAAAATGACTCAAAAATAGATGAAAAGGTAAAAGTGATTTTTTTACTCTCCGAACCTGAATATAAAATATCAGCTTTAATATTTCCTTATTCAACTCTTTTTTTTTTTTTTATCTCTTTCTCCCAATATACCTTTCCAAGTCATCTTAAACTGATTAATAGTGAGGAGTTAAGCAGACAGATTTCTCCAAGGAATAGATTCTGCTCTGAGTTTTGGGGAATTAGTGAGTGTTCCTTCATTCACTTTTCATAGTTTCAATTAATAATCTGGTTAAGAAATTTTAAAAATTAAACTTTTCTTTCAAAGAGAGAATACATTTTAGGGAAAATAGTACAGCTAGTTGAGGTATAAGAAGCATTACCAAGGACTTAATGTTCACACAAAATTCCACAAAACAGGCTGGTTTCTTGTTGTATGCCATGGGGAAAATAAGTGATGATAGGAATAGGTCCCTTTAAGGCAGAAGGGGTAGGAATGAAGGGCTGTTGAGCAGCTCAAGTATAATAGTTAGTTGCTGTAAAACACTTTCATCTGGTACTTTGAAGTAGGCAAATGTATTTTTTTTTATCACAAAGTCAAAGTATAAACAGGACATTAGTAAAATGGCATTTCATAAACATCTGGATAATGTGTTCATAAGGCCTATGCTTAAAGAGTCAGGAATCAGCTGGCAATAATTCCAAATTCATCACTGATTAAAATACTTTTCAAACATAAAACCTCTGGTACTTGCTGTGGTTTCAGATTGCACTGGAACATTCCATTGGATTTAATTCATTTCATAAACACTATGTTGAAGTATAGCCTTAAATATAGAGTTTGAATTTTCAAAGGGAGGGGTAACTAAAATGGTCAAAAAATAGATGCAAGTCAACTATAAAAAAATTAGTAAACAAATAGAAACTATTATTTCTGCTTTTAGAAAGAACTATGTGAGAAATTAACATCTATTACCCTTTTGAATCATAAAAGAAATGCCATCAAATATCTAATCCATTCCTCATAATCTGATCCCTTTTCAGGTAATTTATGTTTTTAAATAACAAAATAGATATATGTTTTAAAGTTATTTTCCTACTCACTTTGCAAGAATATGATATAATCTAATAGGTCTCATTTGCTGGGAAATATTCCTAAGCAACCTGCCATAATGCCTTAAAACTGTCGACAAATTTGCTGAGTTTCTCATGAGCCTTCTGCTTTTATTAAAAGTGAATCATTCATCAAACCTGTGATTAAGCGCAATCATTAATTACCAGAATTTAAACATTTGGTTAGCAGGTTGACTTTGGCAACCAAAAATTTCTAGCTCACTAAAGGGAGTAAAAAGTACTCATGAGTTAAATTAACTTATTCTGGCCACTAGATCATGTAATTAGAAATATTCGTAACATAATGTCACACTATAATAATACAATATTAGAAATATTAAGTCAATTCACAAAATGTCTTGAGCACTTAGCTAAGCCAGATTCTGTGCTAAGGCAATGGAGGTAGTTTACATTTGTGAACAAAACAAATGCAATTCTTGTCCTCTAAGAAAAAAGAAATTCACATTTTTGCAAAAGCTCGTTGAGCATTTATGTCCCAGAGTAACCTGAATGCCACCCTCAGGCTCTCCATTCCGCTCTCTAGGACAGGCATTGTTTATACATGTATCTCTATATGGTTAGCACGAAGTATGCAACCTAACACACAGTAGGGCTTTTAATAAATGTTTGATAGATGAATGAATGAATGAATGAATGAGATTTAGATTATTTTTCCATGATTTCTGCTTCATTATTAGGGTTAATGAGTTTAATAATGACGGTTTGAGTTTAGGAAAAAATTTAACCTCTCCTTCTCATCTGTGCTCTCTCTAACTATTCTCAAACCCCATAGGTCTATTTAAAATCAATATCATCTGAGTTTCTAACAAAGTCTGACAAAGAATAAGTCACATAGCAACTCTAGAGAAAGCTCAGTTTAAGAGGCAAGGGCATGTTGCAACCCCCCCAAAGTCAAATGAACTGAAGTTGAGTGGAATAGGAATTCAACAAATGGTCACCTTCCAAAAGGTAACATATCGACCACAGACACCAGGAAGGGTCCTGCTGAGCTCCTCTTGCATGCACTTGTCAAGACTAGTGATACCTAGGTATCTCAGCACATCATTTCTGTGCTACTCAAAGCTAAGTCAGACCTAGCAAAGCCTCCATCTCTGTTCTTCTGCTCCAAGACAGAGCCAGCTCACCATGGTAGCTTACTTTCAACACGAGCCTCTCTACTCCAAACTCACAGGGTCTTGTTGAGTAAGAGAGCCAGCCATTTGAAGTATTCAAACTGGATGGAGAGCAGCTGTCATTCAGGGAACTGTTGATTCTACGTTGAATCCCGGAGAGGCAGTGTCATCATATGAGCCAGAAACGAGGGATCAAATCCAGTTTGACATTAACAAAGAATACCCTAGAGCAGCATTTATAATCAGGCTTAGCCTCAAATTTCTCGTCTGTAAAATGGAGATCACAGCTAGCTAAGACTGTTGGTGAGTCTTCGGAATACCTTACAGAAAATGTGTGACACACTGTAATTGTAAAAATGGCCATCATTATCATTCTACTTTTTGGAGCCTTCCTATATACCCAGAGGCCCAAAGCCCATACATTCTACACAAACATTCCACTCATGAATTCCTCCACAGATTTCACTTCTTAACAGTACTGCAATGTTATTATTTAATTACTATCACTATTAGTATCAATAATAGCATTATACATTTGAATTGTCACTTAGAATTTACTAAGCAGGTTCTCATAAATTTTATTTACTTTTCACACAATTATATGAGGTAGATATTATTACCCGGATTTAAAAAATTAAGACACGCTGACTCAAATTTAAGTAATTTGTGCAATGTCATACAACTGGTGATTAAAGAAACTGAAATTTGAACCAAGATTTTGCCAATACCTACAATGAATAGTTTACAGGAGAGACATGCTTTCTCTCCCTCTTCTCACTGTCGTATCCCTCCAATTTGCTATTGGTGCTCATTTCTTTATGTTTGAAAATACAGAGGACAAGCAGATTTAGGATGCAGGTTTAAATATTCCTGAAATAAAAATATTCACTCAAAATTCATTTAACAAAAATTTATTGAGGCATTCTTCTGGGTTTGGAAGATATGGCAGCAAATGTGATATTTTTTACCATGGTTTGTGACCCTTTGGGTTCCTCATAGTCCTGCATTCTGCATTGTTTCATCTTTGAAAACATGAAACATGTAGCTTTCTTGTATACTGCTGCTTAACAGCTTGTGCAAGATTCCTGTATCTTTATGAACACAGACCTGCCCCTTTACGCTCCTGATTAGTGCAGACAATCATAATTTCTGAAGTTTCTATAGTCTGCAGTCTCCTTCTCTCCTGATGGGGAGGCAGAAAAGCTTTGGGTGGGGCCATGCGTAAAGTCTTGAAGAACTTTCAGGAAATCAGGGAACCTCTGATGACAATATCTTTCACTTTCTCCAACTGAGAGAATTGGCAGATTTGCTGGCCCTGGAGAGTAGGGACTAATGCAGGTAGACACACTAGGCCCTTAGGTTGGCTTGAGTGGGGGCAAGGCACTCTTGGCCTCTAGCACCAGAACAAGCTAGTTAGGAAGTGGAAGAGGAACAGTGTCCACCTCCTGCCAACCTTCCCTTTGGCACCAATAATCCTTTCCCTTATATTTTTCAATATCTTCCTTAAAGCTATGCCACAAATGTCTACTATGTGTCCAGGTAAAAGTAATACTGGCTATTACCAGTTATAGCCAGTTACTACATGACCTGTTATCATGAAGATCAATAATAAGTATGTATACTTTTATAACATTACGATTACAAATCCAGTTTGTTATTAGTTTTATTTGATGCCAACAGCAAAACTGTTCATGAGTTCTCAGTCTTCGCAGTTTGCTGCTTAAGCAGCATGATCACCTGCTCACAGTTTTATAAGCCATTAAATGACTTTCCAACTACACTTGTCATTCTCTGCAGAAAACCTTGGCAGTTCTGTCACTGAGACAGTGTGATATGCAGTAGCTCACCTGAGAAGAGCCTAACAATGCTGCAACTAAGTATTAAAAGCAGGAACAATTCTATAAGCTGGAATCAAAGCCCTCCCAGAAACATTCAACAAAATAGAATTTATTCATCAACACATATAATCACCCAGAAACCTGGGAATTCCCTTTCCTCTCCCACACTTTCTGCCATGCACAAAAGAAATTAGCTTTACCATTTCAGTTTCAACTCTTTGTCCCTTTAGCCCTTCCCATCGCCATGCATCTCTTCCTACCCAACTTCGCTGTCTCTGTTGCCTCCTCCCCCTCTATGAACAGAGAGTTTCCCCAAGGTCAGGCTTTAGTTTTTTTGCAGTTATTTTACCCTCTTTCTACACTCTTCTCCCATGGAAATTTCATCCCTTCCCATATAGTCAATTATCAGAGCTCTTGAGAGGTCTGCTTCCCATTCCAAGTCTATTTCTCCAACTCTGACCTCTATTCCAGGCTCCTAACTTTGGTTTCAATGATCTGACATCTCCACCTGGACTGGATCCCAAACCAAAGGTATCATCCTTCCCCTGTTCCAAACATGTTTCCTTTACATTCCTATAATTGTTATTGGCTTGAAACACTAGAAACTAAACTATTCATTTTATTCCCTCCATCTGAGTTGGCTAGGATTAGATTCTACTGCAAATAACAGAATCTAAAAATCTCAGTGGCTTCAGCAAGGTCATTTAATCCTCCCTCATGTGTAAGCCTCGTGGAATTTAGTCTTGGTCTGATAAAACAGTTATCGGTCTGTTTTATCAGACGGAAACTAAAGAACTGTCTGCTCCACGAAGTCTTCTGGGACTCAGGCTTCTCCTAGTTCACCCTTCCACTATTCCCAGGATCCAAATGAGTGGCTAGAACTAGACCAAGATGACCATTATCTCCGTAGCAAGATAGAAGAAGGCATGGAGGAAAAGGATGTGTGCCAGCCGTCTTTCAGACATGCTACTGCATGATGCTTCTGGTCATAGCACAGTC
This sequence comes from Rhinolophus sinicus, assembly GCF_057876585.1. Classification (NCBI taxonomy): domain Eukaryota; kingdom Metazoa; phylum Chordata; class Mammalia; order Chiroptera; family Rhinolophidae; genus Rhinolophus; species Rhinolophus sinicus. The sequence continues at coordinate 34,179,282 of NC_142506.1, forward strand.
AAATAGCCGTACCTCACTACAAAGAAAGTTGAGAAATATAATCTTTATTTTAGATGGCCATGTTAACAGCTAAAAATCAGGGTTTTTATTACTGTGAAAGGGGAAAGAACAGACACTCAGGTGAGACTAGCAATGACTATTCTCTATGTCTAATTGTTCTAACCTTTTATATTTTATCTCTACAATAAATCAAGCATCAGCACTAGATTTCCAATTCTAAATAAAATTTCCAATTCTAAATTTTAATCACATCACTCCCTAGTCAAAAACTTTCAGTAGTTTTCTAATACCTATATATAAACTAGTTCCTTAAGACCAACCAAAATTTGACTGTTTTTCTGGTTTTAACTGATACTGTTGCCCAACACTGAGACAGCCTAACTACTTACCATAATATGTGTAAGTAGCCCTGAGTGCCAGGCATTCTGAGTAATCTTTAAATTTTTGTTAGTGAAAAAATGTGAATTTAAACATATCGAGTTTGCCTAAGAAAAAGCACACCTCTTTAAGATGTATCTCCGTACACTGCTGAGCAAGTTCTTTGTAACAACTCTGATGCCACAATTAGCAAAGGGAAGTGAGAATATGAAGAATTTATCACACCCAGTGATATCCTCGTCATATCCTTATGTCTTCAGTGTCACAACATACTGATTGGGAAATACAACATCTTATAAGTTTAGTGACCTAAATAACCTTCCTCAACCCTTGTTGCTTTTCCTCCTCCTGTTCAAATTCTGTCCTCTCAGCTCTGTCACCATTCCATTAACTTCTTGTCCCTTTCATTGTTCTTCCCAATTTTCTGCTTAGTCTTAGTCATAAGGTTCTAAATTACTGGTAAAAAGCCTAGCACTTTCTTACACAACTGGCCATACAGTTTTGCTCCTAACTGGAGTATTTTTATTTGGTTCCCGTTTTCTATATCCAAAAGTGCTCATGCTGGCTTAGAATTAAAGCTAGATGATTTTTATGACATGGCACCAACAAAAGTATCACAGTCTTATTCATTTTTCTATCACCAACGCAAAGCCCAATGTCTGATGCTCAGTAGTGACTTAACAACTGCCTAATAAAGAGTGAATAAATGAATGAGTCCAGAATAGAGATTGCTTTATTTCTGACCCTCCCACATTATATTTCAAAGAATTAAACTGATATCACTAAATTACAATTCAGAATAAATCAACATTTATTACCAGGAAACTTACATTGAAAATCCATTTACTAGTTTTGAAACTAAGCAGCACAGCTTCTTGTTTCAGTACAAGAGAGTATATGAATGCTGCTTAAAGCTAAGGTATGGCAAAGGGGAAAAAAAATGAATTTTCCTTTAGAATTTTAGCTTAAGTATCCAGAGGCCAGAGACTACCCTACCTCCTACCTATTTAGCCAAAAGCTTAATTCTACCCTGGAGTGAAAGGAAACCCAAGATATCTATACTAGCAGATCTACCCCATGAACTGGAGGCGTTTCCTATAGGTGGAACACATTTGCACATCCCCATGTTCACCAGTTCCAACTCTTCCCACTGCTTGATACCAACAAATGCCTAGAAAAAGCTACCTTCTCACTCCCCATGCCCTGGCAAGGAAAGGGACTGCTACTGAGCCAAGGTACTTGAGGGAATCTGAAAAACTATTCAAATACACTGAGGAACTACTTAAAAGATTGATTTTATGGCAAGCACATGGGACAATCACTGTTATGAATAAAGAGGAGTCCCCACAGCTTTGAAGCAGTGGCCAGCATTCTCTCAGTATAATAATAGCTAAGCTTTCAACTGGGAAATTGTCTCGATTGAAAATATGCTATGCTAGGTGATTTGTCTTTTTCTACTGAATGTTTCCGCAGTGCTTATGTCACTCCCCTGGTGTCTTAGAGAATGTGTTGAACTTTTGTAAACCACTGCATGATCCCCTAACACATTGTAAAAATACTGAATTACCCTCAGGAGAGTGTCAGGGTCAGAGTGGCATGGGCAACTCAGACCTCAGTGTGTTCAGTGTCTCTGAAACAGTCAATAGGCCTCTCCATGTTCCTAATAGAACTATTTGGTACTAGGTCCAAGCTACTAGATCAGACATGGACCTAAAAAGCATTGCTTCAAGTAAAAGGAAGCCTCAACACCAAGATTCAAATTTTAATCATTTTGGAGAACAATTTAGCAATCTCTACTAAAATTAAAAGTCCATATTTTTCAACCCAGAAATTCCAGACATTAGTAAATGTCATAAATAAATAAGTACACAAAGATGCATTCACTTGAATTTTAATTGTAAGCTGGTAACAATGAAAAATTGGAAATACCAACATGTCCATAAATAGGGAGATGGCTAAATCAACTATAGGAGATAGCATGTCATGCAATGAAATAATCTGCAGGAGATAAAAAAAGGGGGAGAATTTCTACTTCTGAGAATAATGAGTTGTTCTTGTCAGGCCAACATTCCCACTATAAACAACAAAAATCAAATAAATTATAAAATTCATATTTTTAAAAATATTACAGAGCTACTGAAGCAAGGAGGACTAAACAAAGGAAAATCCAGAAAGAAAAGATTTCAGAGGTGACCTAAGTATATGCAGGGAGACATTTGCCACCTCTAAGCTTGTTCGCTCTAGAGGATCTAGAGTATAGAATGAGGATTGGCCCAGTAGAGGACAGCTGCTAGGGCCGAGAAACAAGCAGATCCTCTGGCAGCCATTTGGACTTCAGGGACAAAAGTGGAAATGTGAGGCGCCTTGACCTCAGTTGGTCTCTCTGTCAAGTAATTTGTCAAGTTCTGAAGCTGCACACGGCAGAAAACTAAAGAGCTAAGCCAAAATCTATCAAAAGCAAACCAGATGTTCTGTATGCACTCAGTGCTAAGGATTCAAAGATCTACCCGTCTTTTAACTGAAAGCCCTGAAGGGCCATGTTCCAGAAATAGGGAGAAACAGACGTAGTCTAAGTCTTACCAAAATTGTAACCTGTCCTGATGCTACCTAGTGTGTGGTTGAACTAAGGTGATCAGTCCTTCAACTTGATTTGTCTAGCAAAGGAAAGGTAAACCTTTTAATCCTCTATAGCTTTTTAAACAACGTCTGACCGGCAAACAAAAATTATTAAGCATACAAAGAGTTAGAAAAACATAAATGACAAAAACCAAAAATAAAACAAGTGAATTAGTGCTATACGGTACTGATATAAAAATATTTCTGAACTGAGCTTTTAGGGAAAAAAACTACACACTTATATAGCATACATACGTATATCAATGGATGGAGAGAAAATCTGGAAGAATATGTATACATTAAACTCACATTGGTGAGTATATCTAAGGATACGGAATGGAATACACGGGTATGGGTAATCAAGGGAAACATTTATCTGTATTGTTCAACTCATCTTAATTTTTAAAGTAATTAATTCTCAAAACTAGCTAATAAATTCAGTCACCTTGGAAGCAGAGAGATACACATAGCTTTCTGCATCACAGGAAAGAAGGCACTGGGAAATTCGTGAGCTAGTGACCTACTTGCCTTGACAAGATAGCAGAAAAGAGCTGGTAGGAGTAAAGGGAATGGGAGCTTTCATCTTATTAACCCAGCAGTGGTGATTTCAGTCATATTCATTTTGTTAATACAATTTTGCATTAGTGATTTTCATTTGGGTAGAAAAAGGAGTAACATTCAGGATATCTGACACTGCTATGCAAAGAACTCAGAAGTTAAGCAAGGAATTGGAAACAAAGGTTAAACTCAAAAGTAGATAGAAGATTATCTGATAAAAGCAAACACATAAACAGACCCATAGATACAGAGAATAAACTGATGGTTACTAGATGGGAGGAGGTTTGGGGTGCTGAGTGAAAAGGCGAAGGGATTAAGAAGTACAAATTGGTAGGTACAAAATAGTCATGGGAATGTGAAGTATAGTATGAGGAATAAAGTCAATAATATTGTAAAAACTATATATAGTGTCAGATGGGTAATAGACTTATCAGGGGGATCACTTCATAAATCATGCAAATGTATAACCACTATACTGTACACCTGAAACTAATATAAAATTATACTGAAGGTCAACTATAATTTAAAAAATAGTCATGGAGACATAAAGTACAGCATAGGGAATATAGTCAATAATACTATAATAACCATGTACAGTGTCAGATGGGTAATAAACTTCTTGGGGTTATCAGTTTGTCAGGTAAATACATGTCTAATGACTATTATTTTGTACATCTGAAAACTAAAAAAAAATAAAAATATAAAAAGCAAACACAGAGGTACATATGATGAGGCCTGATACAAGCTAGAGAAAACTAATAGTCCAAGGGTATACTTAAAATTCAAAACTGAAGAGAAGTGTGTAGAAGGAACCCCAGTAAGGCCTGGATTCCCCCGAGAAGTATTCATAGCTCCCTCCCCTGTGTTCTCACAAGTCTTCCTATTTTTTTTATTAACCTTAGCACATTCTTCCTTGAAATACAGTCTTCATGTCCACATCTCATCTGCACTCAACACCAAGGCCTCAGAGGACAAACAGTGTCAAGTGGATCTCAGCATCCTGCCTCACTCCTAACAGAGTGTCCACACATGGTTTGTGCTCTACACTTGTTTATGATCTAAGCCAAAATCAAGCGATTTCTGACTGTAGTGCTTATCAGCAAGAAAACAGACATTCACATTGTAGGGCATCATTCATTGAAAAAAATCGGTTCTGAATTATGAATTGAGTATCTACTGTCTGCTTAGCATTATGCGAAACTCTGTTTTCCACAGCATGACTCATCTCTTCCCTGTCTGCCTTTCTGATCAGCCTTGCTTTCCCTTTCCATCTAAAGGTGCTAAATGGGTCCGCAATCTTGAGTTATGGGGAACACAGGGACAAGAAAAGTAACTAGCAGACAAGAAAAGTAAGTAGCAGGCAAGTCTTGAGGAACAGTTCCCGGGGGAAGACCAGCATACAGGAAGCATATAATAAGCAATTATTCACTACCGGACAACCCAAAAGTCTGCTCTGGCTAAAATGTGTACAATAGTTTACAAAAGGACACCTGAAAAATGCTGTGCTACCAGAGCATTCCACACTTACTCCAGTTAGGGAAGATTTTTCATTTTTCATTTTGATAGCTGACCAACAACCCAGTGAAAAATTTCCCCTGATTGTGCATTCTTATCTGAGGAAAAGACTACTTAAGGGCAAACAAAGGCCTTTTGAAAATCTTCTGTTTGGAGCAGATGCCACAGAAGAAATGACATTGTAAGATGAGGTCTAAATATGTTCCTTAAGCAGAGGAGGAGGAGGTGTTTTTTGTTTTTTGTTTTTTAATAAACATGCAGATGCTCCTCAGATCGCTCTGGGCGCAGCTTTCTGGAACTCCATGTTTATTGGCCTAAGTTTATCTTATTTATTTATTTTTTACAGTTTTGTAACCCATTTCTTTTTTTTTTCTTTTTTTTAATTTTTCAATTATAGTTGACATCCAATATTACACTACTTTTACAGATTTATTCCTTCCCTAGTGATCTTCAAGCACTATTTGCTGATAAAATTTCAGCAAGGCTGTGTGCAGCTGGGCAAATCCATAGGTGGACTGCCCATGACTATTAACAAAGCCAGGGGAGCAGCTAAATTACAGGCCTATCCAGGCAGAAGTCAAGGGGTCTAGGCAATTCTAACCTACGTGAGAAAGGAGGGGCTTAGCCAATTTCCCTAGCCAGTCACCTTGCACAGATTACAAACCAGGTGCCTAAGACTCACCAGAAACCAAAAATGGCTTCTGGGTAAGACCAATCCTTTTGTATTTCCTGGGTACATACCATCATCTGCTTAGCACTACACAAAAAATATAGGACCTATTCCTTGCTTTCATGGCCGTTATGACCTAGTGAACACATGTAGAACAACAGAACAACTAGAGAAAAGATGTTTCCTTAACCACTCTATTTTTTTTTCAACACAACAATTATCAAAATCTGAAACAATTTGGTTTATGTGTGAGGTCTGATAATTAAATTCGTAAACGTGCAACAGTGCGTTTATAGGCAGCACTGTACAAACGGCTCAGTAAGGTTTCATAACTTTGGTATATCAGTGTCTCACAGCTGTGTTCATGTCGACGTATGGCGGTGTCTTGCTGAGTGGCGTTCATCACTGTTGCATCTTTTTGTGTGCCATCGTGAGAATGTCTGAGCTTGAATTAGAGCAACAAACAAACATTAAATTTCTTGTTAAACTTGGCAAGAGTGGAAGTGAAATCAGGTATGTATTAGTTCAAGTTTATGGAGATAATGCCATGAATAAAATGTCAGTGTAGAAATGGATTAAATGTTTTCCTCAGAGGAGAAAACGGGTCAATGATGAAGAGAGGTTAGGGCGGCCAGTAACAAGCAGAACTGATGAAAACATTGCAAAAAGTCATCGAATCATGCATCAAAATCGTCGGCCAGCTGTGAGAAGCATACAGACCAAGTAAACATTGATAGAGAAACAGGAAAATCTTAACTAAAAATCTTGACATGAGAAAGGTGTGTGCAAAAATGGTCCTGAAGGAGCTCACAGATGAACAAAAACAAAGGAGAGTCAAAGTTTGCGAAGACCTTTTGGAGAGGCAAGATAATGTTTTAGGCCATGTTATCACTGGTGATGAAATGTGGGTGTACTCATATGACCCTGAAACAAAGCACCAAAGTGCACAATGGAAGTCACCCAATTCTCCACGACCAAAAAAGTTCCGTCAATCCAAATCAAGAGTCAAATTGATGTTGCTAAACTCTTTTGATATCAGAGGGATTATTCACTATGAATTTGTACCAACTGGACAAACAGTTAACCAAGCTTACTATTTGGAAGTACTGAAAAGGCTGAGTGAAAAAGTTAGATGAAAATGATCTGAACTTTTCGCCAACAATTCATGACTCTTGCATCACAACAATGCACCAGCTTACATGGCACTGTCTGTGAGTGAGTTTTTAGCCAGTAAACAAATAACTGTACTTGAACACCCTCCCTACTCACCTGATCTGGCCCCCAATGACTTCTTTCTTTACCTGAAGGTAAAGGAAATATTGAAATGAAGGCATTTTGATGACATTCAGGACATCAAGGGTAATACAATGACAGCTCTGATGGCCATTCCAGAAAAAGAGTTCCAAAATTGCTTTGAAGGGTGGACTAGGTGCTGACATCCATGCATAGCTTCCCACGCATTCCCCTTGGGGAATACTTCGAAGGTGATGGTTGTGGTATTCAGCAGTGAGGTATGTAGCACTTTTTCTAGAATGAGTTCGCAAACTTAATTGTCAGACCTCATATTTATTATCCATATCCTCCACCAGAATGCAGGTTGCATGTCAGTAGTGGTTGTTTCTGTCTTGTTCTCCTCTGTATCTCAGCCTTAGAATAGACCTGGTCCATACCAAGTACTCCATAAATATTTATATATGCATGCATTCAAGTTACCAACCTCTGTTTTAGGCACTGAGGAATGGCCTTATCCTCAGTGTCTGATAAGATAAACACGGTTCCTTTTCTTGCTGTGCCTATAACATGACGAGAGAAAATGGACAGCAAAGAACTATACAAATAAATAAGCAAGATAGTATCAAATAAAAATAAGTGCAATTAAAATAAATCCTAAGGCAGCTCCGCAAGAATGGCGGCAGTGGAGCGCACTTTTTGTGTACTCCTCCGGATCTTATCACAAACGGGAACATCTATAACACATCAAAGGACTCTCTCTGCTCATCACACAAAACAGCTAGGAGACTCGTGCAAGGATTACTTGAAGGTGGGCAAATTGGGCGAGCAGGGGAAGAGGGAAGGCAGTAAAGTGGACACACGGCCCGCATCTACGGCTGTGGAAATGCGGCCCGTACCTGTGGCTGTGGAAACACAGTCCGCATTATGGCGGTGGAAACACGGCCGTCATCCGCAGCTGCAGAGACGCAGGGGATCCCAGGACGGAACAGAGGACACAAAAGCCAGGAGGTGGGCTCTTTCCCTGCATCCCACAGCTTATCACTCCTGCCGAGGGGGCAGCATATCCAGCATTTGAGGCAGTAACCTCCACTGAGACCTCCAGTTGGGCCCTAAGTCAGACAAAGCACACAAACTCCACACCTGGGCCCCTCCACCCCTCTTCAAATCCTACCCCTCCCTTTCAGAGACTTAAAATGGCCCCTGAACTGAGGAGTAGTGTCAGATTACAGAGGAGCCTTAGTGCTCAGGCTCTGGAAAGGCCAGTGTGCAGCTATGACCCAGGGAAGAGGCTGGGAAGAGTGTGATTTTTTTGCTGGGCCGAGAGAGAGAAGACCCCTCCATCCCCAGCCCCCACCCTTTCTGGCCTGCCTAGGACAGGGCAATTACAACTTCGGAGGCACTCCCAGGGATCAGCAGTAGGGAGCAGACGCAGCTCTGGGCTTTCAGAAGCTCAGAAATCTCCTGCCCGCCACACACACACACACACACACACACAAACACACACACACACACACACACACATGGAAGAAGTGCCATAAGACTCAGGAGAACTGGAGACAGGGCTGGTGGTGCTACTCTCAGTGCGCATAAGTGCAGGCAAGGGCAGAAACTGCACTGACTTTGTAAAAACTACCATCCAGACCCCTCAGCCCCACGCATCTAAATCTGCAGTCCCAATGTCATTGTGGGCACCAGGTGACCACTTCTGCCTGCATAATACACAGAGGACTATTTGGTACAGCAGAGAACAACCTGGAGATTACTTGGTGGGCTTAAGCCAAAACTGGTGCTGCTTTTTTTTGTTAGTTTTGTTTTGTTTTGTCTTTATATCTTTGATATCTTTGCCTGTGTTGAGTGGGGGTTGTTGGGTGTTTTCAATGTGCATGTGTTTGATTTTTTTCTTTGCTGTTGTTGTTGTGTGTGGTGTTTTGCTTTGTTCTTAGACTGCCCTACCAGGACCCAGCTTAAGAGGCACAAGATTCAAAACACCCAGAGGCTAAATCCAGACCAAACCAGAGTACTACCGGGTTTGACCTACAAGTGACACACCCAGCTGGAATTCTCTACAGGCACAAGAGCCCATAGAGGCCAAACCACGTTTAAGTGGTCAACCCTCACGCAGCAGAACACCCTGCGGTGGGCAGAGCCAAGTCTCACAACTAGTCTGCCTAGGAGTTAACCCCACCTACTCACAAGCGAAAAGCAATTAAAGATCTTGTTTAACAGAACAATAGACACAACACAAGAGTCAACTTTGGAGCACACGTACAGGAGTAGAATGAAGTAGTGCAAATCAAATATGAAGGACGCATACTACATAAGATAACCCAGCAAGAACTAAGAACTCCAGGGGATCTACCTAATACATCGAAGCAAACACAGAGAGTCAGCCAGAATGGGGAAACAAAGCAACATGTCCCAATTAAAAGAACAGAAGAAACCTCCAGAAATAGAACCAAATGAAACAGAGGTACCAACCTATCAGAGACAGAGTTCAGAACACTGATGATAAGAATGTTTAAGGAGCTTAGAGACGACATAAAGAAGGATGTAGAAATCATAATGAACAACCAGCTAGAACTAAAGAACACAATAACCGAAATAAAGAACTCACTTGAAGGAATTAACAGCAGGTTAGATGAAGCAGAGGATCGAATCAGTGACTTAGAAGACAAGTTAGCAGAGATCACCCAAACAGAACAACAGAAAGAAAAAAGAATAAAAAACAATGAAGATGGTTTAAGAGACCTCTGGGATAACATCAAGCGCAACAACATGCGCATCATAGGAATACCAGAAGGTGAAGAGAGGAAGCAAGGGATTGAGAACATATTTGAGGTAATAATGTCCGAAAACTTCCCTAACATGCTGAAGGAAACCAACATACAAGCTCAGGAAGTGCAGAGAGTTCCAACCAGGATAAACCCAAACAGGTCCACACCAAGACACATTATAGTTAAAATGGCAAAGCTTAACGACAAAGAGAGAATCCTAAAATCAGAAAGAGAAAGACAGAGGGTTACATACAACAGGACTCCCATAAGTCTATCAAATGACTTTTCTACAGAAACATTGAAGGCCAGGAGGGAGGGGCAGGAGATACTCAAAGTGATGGAAAACAAAGGCCTACAACCTAGGTTGCTTTCTCCAGCAAGGCTATCATTTAGGGTTGATGGAGAGATAAAGAGCTTCCCAGAAAAGAATAAGCTAAAGGAATTTGTTACCACCAAGCCAGCATTGCAAGAAATACTAAAAGGACTTCTGTAAATAGAAGAAAGATGAAAACATTCCAACTACAATTTTTAAAATGGAAACAACTATGTACTTATCAATAATCACTTTAAAGGTAAACGGATTAAATGCTCTAATCAGAGACATAGGGTGGCTGAGTGGATAAGAAAGCAAGACCCTGGAATATGCTGTATACAAGAGACTCACCTCAGATCAAAAGACACACACAGGTTGAAAGTGAAGGGTTGGAGTAAGATATTTCATGCAAATGGAAATGAGAAAAAAGCTGGAGTTGCAATACTTATATCTGACAAAATAGACTTTAAAATGAAGAACATATTAAAAGACAAAAATGGGCACTATATAATAACAAAGGGATCGATACGACAAGAGTACATAACTCTAGTAAACATCTATGCCCCCTATATAGGAGCACATAAATATGTAAAACAGATATTTACTGACATAAAGACAGAGATCAACAGTAACACTATCATAGTAGGGGACTTCAACACACCTCTGACAACAAGGGACAGGTCTTCCAGACAGAAAATCAATATAGAAACAACAGCCTTAAATGATACATTGGACCACTTGGATTTAATCGATATTTTCAGAGCATTTCACCCCAAAGCTGCAGAATACATGTTCTTCTCAAGCGCACATGGAACATTTTACAAGATAGAGCATATGTTAGGCTACAAAACAAATCTTGAAAAATTTAAGAAAATTGAAATCATACCAATTATCTTCTCTGACCACAGTGCTATGAAATTAGAAATGAACTGCAGGAAAAAAACTGGAAGACACAACAATTCATGGAGGCTAAATAACATGTTACTAAATAATGAATGGGTCAACCAGAAGATCAAGGAAGAAATCAAAAGATATCTTGAGACAAGCAAAAATGAAAACACGATGACCCAAAATCTATGGGATGCTGTGAAAGCAGTCCTAAGAGGGAAATTCATAGCATTGCAGGCCTACCTAAAGAAACAAGAAACAGCACTAATCAACAGTTTATCTTCACACTTAAGGGATATGGAAAAAGAACAGCAAAATAAGCCTAAAGGGAGTACAAGGAAGGAGATAATAAAGATCAGAGCGGAAATAAATGAAATAGAAACCAGAAAAACAATACAAAAGATCGATAAATCCAAGAGTTGGTTCTTAGAGAAGATAAACAAAATCGACAAACCTTTAGCCAGACTCATTAAAAAAAAGAGAGAGAGGACCCAAATTAATAAAATCAGAAATGAAAGAGAAAAAGTGACAACAGACATCGCAGAAATACGAAAAATTTTAAGAAATTACTATGAGCAACTATATGCCAACAAATTTGACAATCTGGAAGAAATGGACAATTTTCTAGAAGCATACCACCTTCCAGGGCTAACTCAAGAAGAAACAGAAAACCTGAATAGACTGATTACCACCAGGGAAATTGAATCCATAATCAACAATCTCCCAACAAACAAAAGCCCTGGACCAGATGGGTTTACAGGTGAATTTTACAAAACGTTCAAAAAAGAATTATCACCTAATCTCCTCAAGCTCTTCCAAAAAATGCAGAAGGAGGGAAGGCTCCCAAACACTTTTTACAAAGCCACTATCACCCTGGTCCCAAAATTAGACAGGGACACCACACAAAAAAGCAAACTACAGGCCGATATCTCTAATGAACATAGATGCAAAAATCCTCAACAAACTATTAGTGAACGGAATTCAGCAATACATTAAAAAGATCATAAACCATGATCAAGTGGGATTCATCCCTGGTATGCAACGGTGGTTCAACATCCACAAAACAATTAATGTGATACACCACATTAACAAACTGAAAAATAAAAATCACATGATCATATCAATAGACGGAGAAGAAGCATTTGATAAAATCCAGCAGCCATTTATGATAAAAACCCTTAAGAAAGTGGGAAAAGAGGGATCATAGTTCAACATAACAAAGGCCATATAAAATAAACCCACAGCTAACACCATACTCATGGGGAGAAGCTAAAACCATTACCCTTAAGATCAGCAACAAGGCAAGGTTCCTGATCTCAAGATTCCTGGTCCACTTTCTCCACTTCTATTCAAAATAGTGCTGGAAGTTCTAGCCACAGCAATCAGACAAGAAAAAGAAATAAAAGGCATCCAAATCGGTAAGGAGGAAGTAAAATTGTCATTATATGCAGATGACATGATACTATATATAGAGAACCCTAAAGACTCCACCAAGAAACTATTAGAGCTTATAGATGAATTTAGTAAAGTAGCAGGATACAAAATTAATACTCAGAAATCAGTTGCACTTGTATACACCAATAATAAAACATCAGAAGGAGAAATTAAAAAAAAAAAAAATCCCATTTACAATTGCTTTAAAGACTATAAAATACCTGGGAATAAATTTAACCAAAGAAGTTAAAGATCTGTACTCAGAAAATTGTAAGACACTGAAGAAAGAATGAAAGAAGACACAAATAGATGGAAACACATACCATGTTCATGGATAGGAAGAATTAATATAGTTAAAATGTTCATACTGCCTAAGGCAATATACATATTCAACGCAATTCCTATCAAACTACCAATGACGTTTTTCACAGAAACAGAACATATAATCCTAAAATTTATATGGGACCATTAAAGACCCCGGATAGCCTCAGCAATCTTGAGAAATAAGAACAAAGTGGGAGGTATAACAATACCTGACATCAAATTATACTACAAGGCTACAGTAATCAAAACAGCATGTACTGGCATAAAAACAGACACATAGATCAATGGAACAGAATAGAGAGTTCAGAAACAAATCCATGCCTATATAGCCATTTAATCTACGACAATGGAAGCAAGAATGTACGGTGGGGTAAAGACAGTCTATTCAATAAATGTTGCTGCGAAACCTGGACAGACACATGCAAAAATATGAAGCTGGACCACCTACTTACACCATATACAAAAATAAATTCAAAATGGCTTAAAGACTTAAATTTAAGATCTGAAACCATAAATTTCCTAGAAGAAAATATAGGAAGAAACTGCACAGACATTACCAGGAGTAAGATTTTTACTGACATATCCCTTGCACGAAGGAAGTAAGAGAAAAAATATACATGTGGGATTACATCAAACTAAAAAGTTTTTTCACAGTAAAGGAAACCATCAATAAAACAAAAAGGAACCCTACTGAATGGGAAAAGATATTTGCCAATGATATATCTGATAAGGGGTTAATATCACAAATTTATAAAAAACTCACTCAACTCAACTCCAAAAAAACAAACAACCTAATTAAAAAATGGGCAGAGGACATGAAGAGACATTTTTCTAAAAAGGACATACAGATGGCAAACAGACGTATGAAAAAATTCTCAACCTCACTAACCATCAGAGAAACGCAAATAAAAACCACAATGAGATACCACCTCACCCCAGTCAAAATGGCTATCATCAATAAATCAACAAACAACAAGTGCTGGCGTGGATGTGGAGAAAAGGAAATGCTTGTGCACTGTTGGTGGGATTGCAGATTGGTGCAGCCACTATGGAAAACAGTATGGAGGTATCTCAAAAATCTGAAAATGGAACTACCTTATGATTCAGCAATTCCACTCCTAGGTATCTATCCAGAGAAATCCAAAACTCTATTCAAAAACTTTATGCACTCCTATGTTTATTGCAGCACTATACACAATAGCCAAGACATGGAAACAATCGAAATGTCCATCGGTAGATGACTGGATTAAGAAATGGTGGTACAGTTATACAATGGAGTATTACGCAGCCATAAAGAAGAAAGAAATATTACCATTTGCAACAACATGGATGGACCTAGGGAACATTATGTTAAGTGAAATAAGTCAGACAGAAAAGACAAATACCATTGATCTCACTTATATGTGGAATCTAAAGAAAAGAATAAGTGAATGAACTGATCAGAAACAGTTTTGGAGACATTGAGGAAAAACGGAGCGTTGCTAGATGGGAGGGCGGTTGGGGGAAGGTGAGGGGATTAGAAAACAGTCAATAACCACAAGATGGCCACGGGGTTTTGGAAATTAATTTGGGGAATGTAATCAATAATGTTGTAAAGATTTTGTAGGGTATCCGATGGACACTTATCCCATTTGGGAGACTACCTCAGGGATGATGTAGATGCCTGATCACTGCACTGTACACGTGAAGCTGAAGCTGAACAATAATAAATGCCAACTATAATTATATATATATATATATATATATATACATTTCCACTGTCTCTATTCCTAATGCTGTACTCTGCTTCTTGTAAATGCATATATATATATATATATATATATATATATATATATATATATATATACCACTGTCTCTATTCCTAATGCTGTACTCCGCTTCTTGTAAATGCATATATATATATATATATATATATACAAGAAGCGGAGTACAGCATTAGGAATAGAGACAGTGGAAATGTAATGGCTCTGTGTGATGTCAGAGGGTTAGTGGATGGGGGAGGGGGGTTCACATAGTGTGAGAGATATAAATGATAAACGTATTACTTTGTTTTGTGCACCTGCAACCAATAAAAAAAATAAAAATAAATAAATCCTAGCAGTCACCCTTGAATCTTTTTTATCCCCTCACCTCCCATATCCACTCCATTAGCAAGTCCTAAAGGCTTTGTCTATAAAACAGCCAAATCTTACCATTGCATACAATCTCCACTGCTATGCCCATACTCCAGCTATCATGAATTCTCACTTGGATTCTTGCAACAGCCTTCTAAATGTCTGGTCTTAATTCCATTCCTGTATCCCACAATCTATGCCTCACACAGTGGTCAGTGGTTTCTTAAAGCACACATCAGATGTTATCACCCTTCTGCTTAAAACCCATTTCTTCCAGGGTAAAACACAAGCTCCAAACCAGAGATTATATGACCTTTCATGAAGATGTGGCCCTATTGACCTCTCTACCAGACATTTCCTATCTCTCTTTCCTTTGTTCCCTCTGTTCTAGCCACATTGGCTTCTGTTCAGTGTCTAAAAGAGGCTAAATGGCTTTTCCTGCTGAGTTTTTGCACTAGTTGTTACCTCTACTCAAAAGCCTCTTTCCCCAGAACTCTCATACATTGTCATCAATTTATTTTGTGCCAACTATGAGACTCCTAATACGAAGCACATGTATTACTTAGTATAAAATTAAATAATAAAGAAAAATGTATATTGTCACTATTTGGTACATTATTTATTCATGCATAATAAGCTTTTTTTCATGAATAAGTTTCATCAATGAATTACCAATATCAAATGTTCCAAAACATGTAAATTCAGAGGCAAAGCTTACAGTCTGGAAAACTAAAGGTTCTCATGTGAACCAAATATTGACCAAAAATAATAATAATCGATGCCCAGCATTAAAACCATCTGCTCTGTTTATGTACCTAAAAGGTCAACTTGTATTGCTCTTTCAGAGGTCTATTAAGTGACCAGTAACAGCAGAGTGAAAGCCTGAAAGAAAGAATTTCACTGCAAACATAAGTAAACAGCAAATGTCACATGAATTACCAGTGTTCAGAGGAGAAATTCTGCCTGTGTCTCTAAAAGTTGACCTCTCTCTTCCTGTTCTCAGGGAATTTTAAGAATATAATGATTCATAGATTACAGCCTGCCATAGTGCCTTGGCCTTGAATTTTAGAATGTTTTACATGGATCAAAAATAATCTCACCTTCCATTAAATACCTTCCCATGACATTTACTGCAATAGATTCTCTTTCCAGCAAGTGAGAGTCAACAAAATTAATGGTAGTGTGTGGCAAATGGGGAAGACTGTTTAAGGACATTTTACTCACATCTTGGCAAAAATAGCTAAAGTTTAGCCAGGACTGGGGATTGTCCAAAATGTAAAAATGTTTGCAGCTTAGGTAACAGAATTGTTTATTAAATAACTAGCAAGGCTCAACATGGAGGTTTCCTCAAATATGAGCCCAAAAGGGTCTGGGGAGCATCAGTGATAAGCATAAATAATGGTAAGTAAGTAATGGCTATATTTTTGGGAGGATGTAGGCATATTATGCTGAGTCACTATCAACTATTTTTCTTGACAACTTCCAAGAAAAATTTCATTTGTATTTCAAGGTTTCCATTTGGGTCAACCATGAACAAATAAGAACAGGGGAGAGAGAGAGACAGACAGCCCACCTGGAACGTGAGCTGGGTGTCTGATAAGAGTTTCTCTAGTCATGCCATCTGGTGTGTCCTGGCACTTGTCATCCAAATTGCTGTTCTCCTGAACAAATTTAGTTTTCCCCAGACAACTCAGCTTAAATGAGCTCATATTGTCTATCTGACACCTGTCAAAAGAAGAGTGAAAGATTTCTCTAAGCTCTAAATTGAAAGAGGGAGGCAGGCAGAGAGAGAGACAAGGAATGAGAGGTAAGCAGGAACAAGGAAAAGGCAAGAAGATGGGGTATGTGCAAAGCAGAAGGAACTCTTTCCTGGGGGTCAGTGTATTTTTATCTTCACCTATGAATGTAATGCCAGAAGGTGAGAAAAGCAGGAGAAGCACTACTTCCAATCATATTTGCTGAGACAAATATGATTGAATGCATGAAATACGAAAATAGTACAAACTACCTTCACTTTAACCTGTGTCATGTTTGTCTGTTTGTTGTGTGTGGTCTGTTTTTAGTTAAGAAAGAAAGAAATAGCAGTTGAGAAATCTGATCCACTTTTGACAGCATGACCAATGCTTTTTCCATCCCCGCTGGAACAGGATGCAGTGTCAGGCAAGGGCAAGTGGAGGAGTGATTTCATTAACTAAGTCTTGATTTTGCTGTTAGCATATCTGCAGATCTGTATTTTCCACTCAAAGTCTTGGGGAGCTGCCAACATGGGCACAAAACATGATGATAATGGATTAAAGCTGCCACAGGGCAAATCTCTGGAAGGAGAGATATCATAAAGAGTTGCCAGGAGGGTACTACCTATGCCTTTGCCTTTCAAGTTGGAAGGTATCAAGAAATCTAATTTGTTAACTGTTATTAGTAAGGTACTGAATAAAGAGAAGGGGACAAGAGGGAAGGATAAGAAACAAGTGGGCCTCACAGAAAAATAATTAAAGATGTCCTTCAAAATCCATCTTCCTAAGCCAAGGGCTCAAGATTGCAGAGGTCTCCTCAAATGTGTCCAATGTTGGTAATACTGGGGTTAGTGTGTTTGTTGGCAGTTTTCGTCCTTTCATTCTCTAAACCTGGTCTGCTCAATTGGAATACGGTGCTTTGGTCTTACAACATTTATTAAAATGACTTTATGAAAACCCTTTTCTGGGAATCTTATTCTTTATTTCAAGTTTAGTTATCAAAAAACCTGTTCCAAAATGTCCTAGGATACAATCTTGATCAGGTTATAAATTGTAAAATGTGTTTAAAGCTCCCTGCCTCCCAAGGCTCTTGTAAAGATTCAATTGAGATGATATTTATAAAGCACCCAATACTTAAAAGCTGCTGAATATATGTTGGCTCTTTTCACTTTCCCTCTTTGAATTAAGAGATTCCTAGAACTTACAGCAGAAAAATCTAGATCAGTAATGGGCAGTATTTAGGATATATCCATAAACAAGTTTTCTCAGGGAAATAAATCCAATTAAAGATAAATTGATATAACATCACAATATTATTTGGGGTATTCATGAGCATCCCTTTAAAAAATTATTCCAACAGAATAGTATTTTAAATATACCAGGTGTTATGGATATAGCTGGTGCTAAGAAATGTGAGTCGGGTAAGCAATGAAGATCTAGTTTGCAGCTTCTTTCCTTAGCAGGAGAAAAGATGGCATTTCATCAGCCTTGCCTCCCTGGAGATTAAAAACTAAGCCTCAGAAGAAGGCCAGGCAGCTGACATATAGACTTGTTCCCTGATGACGAAAGAAAAACACAACGCCTGTGGAAAATCTACCTTTTAACAAGACGAGTTTCCATTTCCTGTGAGAGTGTTCATGACATGGCTCACTGTGCTAAAAGTCCTACCAAAATGAGCAAAGCAACGCTATTATGTGGCATTGTGGAAGTGCATTGAGGATTCTAACTCTTAAAAACAGCAATTTTTAGAGGGGAGGGGTCCACAGAGATTAAATCAATGCATACCTATTTTATTTTACAATTAATATTGGGAGGCTGAGTATAGTCTGATAGAGATCTACCCATGAGACTTGAGAGAAAAGAATCATGGTATTAGGAGGTGAAAGATATGTGTCCTTGTTCAGCTATTAGCTAGCTAAGTGACCTTCAGGCCCAACTTCTACATTTGTAAAATGAAGGGGTGAAACTATATTCTCTCAGGGTTCATCCAGCTCTAAGCTTTTGAAATCTAGGTTCTAAAAGGGAAAGGAAGTAGAAATAGGAAGAAGTTGCTTACAAAAAATTCCAAGTGCCAAACTACCAAAAACTGAAAAGTCCACTAAAATATATATAGTGATGATGGGGAGAATGAGGATGGTGTTATCAGTTAAAATCTAAAAACGCCTAATGAGCCCAGCACTCATCCATGCACTTTACAGGTGTTAACTCTTAACCCACTCTGACTTCCTTTCTGTCATACTTCCCACCATACTGGACAACACCGGGAATGAATACAAGCGATCTGAGGATCCAGCTAAGAGGAAGTTGATTTGCACACATATTACTATGAATTTACCCAGATGTTTTTAGATGATCCACAGCCCTCTTTTCATCCTGGTATAGGAATGGCTCGCAGGAATACTAGTGTCATAACACAAGGAGACATAGCAAGAGGTCATACTGGCTAAGAATGAATCCTACCACACCGGGCAATGAAAATATGGTGATAGTGGTAAATATTCAGGAGCAATTCATTAGAAAAATATCTTCCAATTATCACATGTGTAAAATTACAGAATTCAGCAGACATCATAAAAATGGTGGTGTGAGGTGAGCCTCTTGAAATCTCCCCTGGAATTTACAACAAATTGAACAACTATAACTCTAAAAAGGACTCCCTGTGCAGCAGACAGGTAAGACGAAGAGGCTCACTACTGAAATTATCTAAAGATGGGCAAATTGTACAAGCAGGGTAGGAGGGAAGGGAGAAGTGTGGAGGTGGGGCCGAGGGGGCGCAGGATGCAGACCTAGCTCAGTGCGCCGAGCTCGCTGCATCCCTCAACTACCACAGCTGCGAAAGAGGGAAGAACTCGGACTGCTAGGGCTCCGCTTATGGCCCACAGGGCTGAGGGGGCAGCATATAACACGGCTGAATCCAACGCTCACAGCAGAGACCTCGGAGCAAAGACTGAGGGAAGAAGGCTAAAAAGAGTGCTTTCAGCTCTCACTGCCGAACAGAGAATGGAAGGCTTAGGCACTGAGACTAGCTGCCCCCTCCCAACTCTCGCAGTGCTTGCCCCACCCCCACCTGACCAGTGCTAGAAGCGGAACAGTAGCAGTGTCAGATGAAAAGAACAAATTATTTACAGTTCTGAGAACTGTGGTCCGCAGAAACAGATTCGCAGCCCAACTAGTTCCGGCAAAGGGTAGGGAGCTGTGGAAGCAGGATTGGCTGTGGTGGTGGTCACTGCCATTGCTCTGGCCACCTCTCACAACCCACCCTGCCCCTGTCCCGACCTATGAAGACGGATCCCTGCAGGAGTGAACAGAGCTGCTAAAACACACAGTTCTGAATCTGGTGCAAGAAGAGCTTTGGAAATTCAGAAGCTCTCCACATCCCCCCATGGAGGAGGCGCCCTACTACCTAGGAGAACTATTCACAGAGGAGAAGCCCGCCTTCCAGGGAATGACTCCATTGTGTGAGAATCCGGAGTAGTGCCAAGAAAACATAACACTACAGTGTGAGAGAAAATAAAAGCCTGCGTTAGGAGAGAAAATAAAACATTCTACCAACACCTCTTGGAAAACAAAAGAAAGACCTCTTCCTATCAACCTGTTGCAGAAGCCACTCCTATAGATGCCTAGGAAGAGAAATAATAAACCATTAATTGCCATGAATAACCAAGGCAACAAGACAGCTCAGAAAGAAAATGAAAAGTCTCCAGAAAAGAACTTAAAATTATGAAAATATATGACTTAAATAACAGAGACCCCAGATTGCAGTTCTTATACAACTCAATGAGATGCAAGAAAACACAGAAAGGAAGTTTAATGAACTAAGAAACACAATCAAAGAACAAAATTAATATTTTACCAAAGAGATTGAAATTTAAGAAAAGTACCAAATAGGATTTCTGGAGATTAAGAACTTAATAAAAGAAATGAAGAATGAAATAGCCAGCTTAGGTAGTCGAGTTGACCAGATGGAGGAAAGACTCAGTAACGTTGAAGATAGAAATCTGGAAATGATCTGGGTGGAAGAAGATAGAGACTAAAAAGAAATGAAAAAACTCTACAAGAACTTTCCACTTCCATCAGAAAGAGCAATATAAGAATAGTGGGCATACCAGAAGGAGAAGAAAGAGAGAAGGGAACAGAGAGTATATTCAAACAAATAGTCGATGAGAACTTCCCACACTTGTGGAAAGAACTGGAACCTCAAATCCAAGAATCAAAAAGAAAACCTAATTACCTCAACCCCAATGGGCCTTCTCCAAGGCACATTGTATTGTCAAAAATCTACTACAAAGAAAGAATCCTCAAGGCAGCCAGGAAAAAGAAGATGGTAACCTACAATGGAAAGCCCATTAGAATATCATCAGGTTTTTCAGCAGAAACTCTACAGGCCAGGATGGAGGGGAACAAAATATTCAAACTATTGAAAGAGAGAAATTATGAGACAAGAATAACAAATCCAGCAAAGATATCCTTCAAATATGAAGGAGGAATACAGACCTTTCCAGATATACAGAAGCTGAGGGAATTTTGTAACACATGACCTGCACTACAAGAAGTACTAAAGGAGCCTATTCGACCACCATCAACAGGGATAATTTGTGGCAACCAAAACATAAAAGGGGGAGAGTAAAGGCCTGAACTGGAATATGGGAATGGAGAAAGTAAGCATGCAGAAGAGAACAGAATACTCTAAATATCAAACTTTCTTTTACAAAAACTTAATGATAACCACTCAAAAAAATCCAGAACTGAAACATGCACTGTAATAAAAGAAGAAATAGAGGGAAATATCATAGAATACCACCACACAGAAATAATAGACAACAACAAAAAGGCAAAAAAACAATGGGGACACAGTCTTACCAGAAAACTAAAGATAGACAAATAGGAAATCCTCACATATCAATAATCACCCTAAATGTAAATGGACTGAACTCACCAATAAAAAGGCAAAGAGTAGCACATTGGATAAAAAAACTAAATCCCATTATATGCTGCCTCTCAGACACACATCTCATCTAAAAGGACAAACATAGACTCAAAATGAAAGGGTGGAAATTGACACTCCAAGCAAAAGGTATCCAGAGAAAATTAGGTGTAGCCCTACAGACCTCAGAGGAAACAGACTTCAGGGTGTAAAAGGTAACAAGAGACAAAGATGCACATTTCATAATGGTAAAGGGGACTATACAACAAGAAGACATAACAGTCATCAATATTTATGCCCCCAATCAGGAAGCACAGAATTATACCAAGAAATATACAAAGCAACCACTAGAGGAAGAATTTGACCAAAACACAATTATACTAGTGGACCTAAATACATCATTGACAGCTATGGATAGAATATCCAAACAGAAAGTAAAGAAATAGCAGACCTAAATGACACATTAGATGAAATGGACATAACTGACATTTATAGAGCACTTTATCCTAAAACATCAGACTATACATTTTTTTCTAGTGTACATGGAACATTCTCAAGGATAGACCATATATTGGGACATAAAATTAGCCTCAGCAAATTTAAGAAGATTGAAATCATACCAAGCATATTCTCTAATCACAAGGCTTTGAAATTTGATATCAACGACAAAAAGAAAGCAGGAGAAATCTCAAACATGTGGAAATTAAACAACATACTTTTAAAGAACGACCGGGTGAAAGAAGAAATAAGAGGAGAGATCAAAAGACACATAAAAACAAATGACAATGAAAATACATCCTACCAAAATTTTTGAATGCAGCGAAAGCAGTTTTAAGAGGAAAAATTATATCATTAAAGGCGTTTCTCAAAAAAACAAGAAAAATCTCAAATAAATAACCTCACATTACAGCTTAACGAACTAGAAAAAGAACAAATGAAACCCAAGGTCAGCAGAAGACAGGGAATAATAAAAATCAGAGCAGAACTAAATGAAATAGAGAACAAAAAGACAACATTAAAAATTCATGTGATAAAGAGCTGGTTCTTTGAAAAAATTAACAAAATTGACAAACTCTTGGCTAGACTCACTAAGATAAAAAGAAAGAAGACACTAATTAAAAATATCACAAATGAAAAAGAGGAAGTTATCATCGATGCCACAGAAATGCAACGGATCTTCCAAGAATACTATGAAGAACTATATGCCACCAAATTCAATAATCTAGAAGAAATGCACAAGTTCTTAGAAACTTGAAGCCTTCCTGGGCTGAATCATGAAGAATTGGAAAATCTAAATAGACCAATCACCAGAAAGAAAATTGAATCAGTCATCCGAAACCATCCCTAAAGCAAAAGTCCAGGACCAGATTGCTTCACTAGTGAATTCTACCAAACCTTCAAAGAGGATCTTGTCCCGCTCAAACTCTTCCAAAAAACTGAAGAAGAGACAGTATTCCCTAACTCATTTTATGAGGCCAACATTACCCTGATACCAAAACCTGGTAAGGATAACGCAAAAAAAAGAAAACTACATACCAATATATCTGATGAATACAGATGCAAAAATTCTAAACAAAATTCTAGCAAATCCAATGCAACAAAGCATTAAAAAGATTTTTCATCACGACCAAATGGGGTTCATCCCAGGGGCATAAGGATGGTTCAACATACACAATACCATCAATGTGTTACATCACATAAACAAAATAAAAGGCAAAAATCATATGATTATATCAATGATGAAGAAAAAGCATTTGACAAGATACAACATCCATTTATGATTAAAACACTTAATAAAATAGGTATAGAAGGAAAAAACCTTAACATAATAAAGGCCATATATGACAAACCCTTAGTTAATCTCATAATTAATTGTGAAAAACTGAAGCCCTTTGCTCTATGTTTGGAACACGAAAGGGCTGTCCCCTATCACCTCTGTTTTTCCACAGTGTTGGAAGTACTCCCCAGAGCAATACGGCAAGAGAAAGAAATAAAAGGCATCAAAATTGGGAATGAAGAAGTTAAATTGTCACTCTTTGCAGATGACATGATGCTATATGTAGAAAACCCTAAAGACTTCACCAAAAAGCTATTAGAAACAATTAATGAACACAGTAAAGTTGCTGGCTACAAAATCAACATACAAAAGTCCTATATACTAACAAGCATTCCTGTATACTAACAATGAAATCTCAGAAAAAGAAAGAAGAAAAAAAAAGTTCCTTTTGCAATTGCTACAAAAAGAATAAAATACCTAGGAATAAACTTAACCAAGGATGTGAAAGACCTATATGCTGAAAACTATAAGACATTTTTAAAAGAAATTGAAGAAGACACAAAGAAGTGGAAACACATTCCATGCTCATGGATTGGAAGAATCAACATAGTTAAAATGGCCGTATTACCCAGACAATACACAGATTTAATGCAATCCCCATCAAAATCCCTATGGCATTTTTTAAATAAATTGAACAAATATCATCAGATTTGTTTGGAACCACAAAAGTTTCCGACTAGCCAAACCAATCCTAAGAAAAAAGAACAATGCTGGAGGTATCACACTCCCTGACTTCAGCTTGTACTATAAGGCAACAATAATCAAAACAGCACAGTATTGGCAGAAAAACAGACATATAGACCAATGGAATAGAATTGAGAATCCAGAAATAAAACCACATAAATATGGACAGAGAATTTTTGATAAAGAAGCAAAAAACACACAATGGAGAAAAGACAGCCTCTTCAATAAATGGTGCTTGCAGAATTGGATAGCCACGTGCAAAAGAATGAAACTGGACTGCTATCTATCACCATCTGCTATCTGTACCAAAATTAATTCAAAATGGATGACAAACTTAAGCATAAGACCAGAAACAATAAACTGCGTAGAAGAAAACATAGGTACTAAACATATGGACGTTGGGTTCAAAGAGCATTTTATGAATTTGACTCCAAAGGCAAGGGAAGTCAAAGCTAAAATGAACGGGAGTTTATCAAGCTTAAAAGCTTCTGCACAGCAAAAGAAACCATCGACACAGAGGCAACCAATTGAATGGGAAAAGATTTTTGCAAACAGCAACCCCAATAAGGGGCTAATATCCAATATATACACAGAACTCATACAACTCAACAACAACAACAACAAAAAATAACAACCCAATTGAAAAATGGGCAGAGAACCTGGAGAGACATATCTCCAAAGAGGACATATAAATGACAAATAGACATATGAAAAAATGCTCAAAATCACTAATCACCAGAGAAATGCAAATAAAAACCACAATGAGATATCACCTCACCCCAGTCAGAATGGCTATCATCAACAAGACAAATAATAAGAAGTGTTGGAGAGGCTGTGGAGAAAAAGGAACCCTCCATACATTGTTGGTGGGAATGCAGATTGGTGCAGCCGCTATGGAAGGCATTGTGGGTGTTCCTCAAAAAATTACGAATAGAATTACCACATGACCCAGCAATCACTCTCCTGGGTATCTACCCAAAAAATCTGAAAACATTTATACATAACGACACGTGTGCTCCAATGTTCATTGCAGCTTTGTTTACGGTGGCCAAGACATGGAAACAACCAAAATGTCCTTCGATAGATGAATGGATAAAGAAGTTGTGGTATATATACACAATGGAATACTATTTGGCAGTAAAAAAAGATGATATAGGAACATTTGTGACAACATGGATTGCTCTTGAGAGTATAATGCTAAGCGAAATAAGTCAGACAGAAAAAGCAGAGAACCATATGATTTCACTAATATGTGGTATATAAACCAAAAACAACAAAAGAACAAGACAAACAAATGAGAAACAAAAACTCATAGACACAGACAATAGTTTAGGGGTGGTAGATGAGGGTAAAGGGGATCAAATATATGGTGATATAAGGAGAACTAACTCTGGGTGGTGAACACACAATGTGATTTATAGAGGATGTAATACAGAATTATACACCTGAAATTTTTGTAACTTTATTAACAATTTTCACCCCAATAAACTTTAATAAAAATGAAAAAAAGAATTCAACTCTCATAAATGTCTACTTAAAATGAAAGTTCTCTTTTGTCAAGATTATACTCAAATATTCAGAGCATTCCATTATGAACACACCTTCTAATTTTGTATTTTATTTGTCTTTCTTGAGGAAGTCATACAAAATGAATTTTATCAGAAACCCTGTGTTTTTAGGACACAAACCTGTAGTACTCCAAATAGCAAGTGCACATAGTATGGAGTCACATGTTTTATTTGTGTCAACATATTGGATCACATGTTGACATATATAACATATATTGCCCTAACCAATCTGGTAACAGCAGAAAAAAAAAAAAATACATGACCACAATTTATGGAGAGAATAAGATGTGCTTGGAGTATTCATAATGAATAGCATCTTAATTATTTAATAATACAAATAATAAAGAGTAAATTACCTTGGAAAAAGATTGAAATTTCTTATTGATTTAACACAAAATACTAACATATATGAAGGTAACAGAGTCACGATGTGCCACTGAAGAGAATATAGGCAACATGTTCAAATGTTATCAATTCATTGTCATTGTACAAGAAAATTCATAATATCCTAAAATCATATAATTCCTATGTGAAAGGAACTTGATAGCATCTTTCCAAAATTTAGCAGTCCTAAAAATATATATTGATATTACCAACAAAATGCTGTAAAGCTGAAATAAACTGTCCCAAATCATCAATAATAAAACCTAAATTTCCATCAACAGCAAGCAAAAAAAAAAATGTAGAAAAAAATATAGGATTTTCTGGTCAAGATGGCAGAGTAGTTAAAAACTGTGGTTGCTTCTTCTCATTACCACATCAAAATTACAAATAAACTATAGAACAACTATCATTGTAAATCACGTGAAGTCTAGATGAGCCAAAGCTCTACAACTAAGGACATACAGAAGAAGCCACCTAAACACTGGTAGGAGGAACAGAAACACACAATGGACTGATCCTACACCTGTATGTAAACGTTAAAATTTGGGAGATATATCTCAGCTGCAGAGGTCCCCTGCAGAGGACTGAGGTGTCCCGGCCCCACATCAGGCTCCCCAGCCTGGAGTTCTTGTGATGGGAAAATAAAAAAGTCCCCATAACTTCTGGCTGTGAAAATCAGTGGAGATTGTGGCTGAGTGAGACCAAGAGCAGACAGAATCCCAGGCATTTCTCTTAAAGGGCCCAGACACAAATTTACTCAATGACGGACTTACTCGTTCGAGCCCTAACACTAGGACAGCAGCTCAAAAGACTCCAGAGAAATATGGAGAGGAACTGAGTTCTCTGGCTTCAAAGCGAGGGCTAGAGGGACAGCTTTCTCTCAGACAGAAGTGCTGGCAAAACCCACTGTTGCTCTGTGGAGCCCACCGCCTGCTGATGTGCAGATGCAAGTGGCTGCCATATCTGGGTCTCCATCCACCTGTCTAACATTGATTGCCTGGCTCTAGTGATTCCCTGAGACCCTGCCCAACCGAACATTTGGGCACACCCAAAAAAAAAAAACCACTTCCAGTGACTTCTCCATACATATGGCCTGTCTTGGCTCATGCTACAGAGTTTTCCTAAAATCTCTCAAAGGTTCATAAAATTAAAACAAGCAGGACCTGGCTTCAACGTGTCCCAAACCTCTAGTTGAGCAAACCCAAGCCTAGCACTAGTGGTGGTGGGCCTCGGTTCAGCTTGGCCCCTTGAGGCACCTCCAAGCTCAATAAGGGTGGTGGCCATCTGTGGATTGCTTTACAGCTCATGCCAGGTGATCTATAGCAGGTTACAGGCTGCTGCTGAACTTGGCATGTGGCAGGGTCCTTCCCAGGAGGCAACAGGGGCTGGCTCTCCTGATGGCCAGCTTCAGACCAAGCCAGAGCAACACCTGGCCACCTCCAAGGAAGACACACCCAAAGAGTAGACTGGGCAGAGCCCTCCTAAAGCAAATTCTGCTCCATAGAGCCATTCCTACACAATAGCTCCTCCACTGTAGTCATGGCCAGTCTTCACAACCAGTTTGCCAGAGTGTTCATCTGTTCTACTGATGTGCAAACAGCAACAAAGGCTCATCTACAAACAAGAGGGTACACGCAACACACATAAGGGACACACCTGGAACACCTGGATCAAGTGACCAGGGAAACTGTGCCATTCAGCCCCATAGGGCATCAGCTACATAAGGCCACTCCACCAACACTGGGAAACATAGCAGCCTACCTAATACATAGAAACAAACACAGAGAGTCAGCCAAAATGAGGAAACAAAGAAACATGCCTCAAATGAAAGATCAGAACAAAGCTCCAGAAAAAGAACTAAACAAAATGGAGACAAGCAATCTACTGGATACAGAGTTCAGAACACTGCTTATAAGGATGCTCAATGATCTCAGGGATAACTACAACAAAGAGATAGGAAACATCACAATGGAAATAGAAAACAGAAAAGAGAACCAGTCAGAAGGAAAAGAATACAATAAATGAAATGAAAAATATATTAGAGGGAATCAATAGATTAGATGAAGCAGAGGATCAAATCAGCCATCTGGAAGTAAAGGTAGCAGAAAACACCCAATCAGAAGAGCAAAAAGAAAAAAATAATCCAAAAACCTGAGGACAGTTTAAGGGGCCTCAGGGACAACATCAAGCATACCAATGAATGTTTGAATCAGAGGAGTACCAGGAAGAGAAAGGAGAGAGAAAGAATTGAAAATGTAGATGAAATAATGACAGAAAACTTCCCTAACCTGGTGAAGGAAACAGACATACAAGCCCAGGAAGCAAAGACAGTTACAAACAAGATGAACCCAAAGAGGTCCACACCAAGACACATCATAATTAAAATGCCAAAGATTAAAGATAAAGGGAGAATGTTAAAAGCAGCAAGAGAAAAGAAGTTCATCACCCACAAGGGAGCTCTCACAACTGTCAGCTGATTTCTCAACAGAAACTTTGCAGGCCAGAAGGGATTGGCAGGAAATATTCAAAGTGATGAAAGGAAGAACCTACAACCAAGATTACTCTACCCAGCAAAGTTATCATTTAGCATCAAGGGACAGATAAAGAGCTTCCCAGACAAGAAAAAGCTAAAGGAGTTCATCAACACCAAACCGTATTACAAGGAATGTTAGAGGGACTTCTTTAACAACAACAACAACAAAGATAAAATAGATAAATAATAAAA
Organism: Rhinolophus sinicus; assembly: GCF_057876585.1. Taxonomy (NCBI): domain Eukaryota; kingdom Metazoa; phylum Chordata; class Mammalia; order Chiroptera; family Rhinolophidae; genus Rhinolophus; species Rhinolophus sinicus. The sequence goes on from NC_142506.1 coordinate 34,207,954, forward strand.
TGGCAATACTACATATCTATCACTTTCAATATAAACAGATTAAATCAAAAGACAAAGTGGCTCAATGGATACCAAAACAAGACACTTACATATGCTGCCTAAAAGAGATTCACTTCAGATTGAAGACACACAGCCTAAAAAAAAGGGATGGAAAAAGATATTTTATGAAAATGGAAACAACAATAAAAAGTTGGGGTAGCAATACTTACACCAGACAAAACAAACTTTAAAACAAAGGTTATAACAAGAGACAAAGAGAATGCCAGTAATCCCACTTTTAGGTATTTATCTGAAGATACCCAAAACACTGCTTCAGGGAGATTTGTGCATTCAGATCGTTCATTGCAACATTGTTTACAATGACCAAGATGTACAGACAGCCTGAGAGTCTGTTGATGGATGAATGACGAAAAGGTGGTACATATATACAATGGAATATTGCTCAGCCACGGGAGGAAATGGGTTCTTGCCATCTGTGGTGGCATGGATGGAAATGGAGGGTATTGTGCTGAGTGGAGTATGTCACACAGAGAAAGACGGAGGCAATGTGATTTCACTTAAATGTAGAATCTAAATAACAAAATAAATGAACAGAACAGAAATAAACTCATAGATACAGAAATCTTTTTTAATGGTTGTCAGATGGAAGCAGGGTTGGGAAGTGGGTGAAAAAGGGAAAGGGATTAGAAAGTACAAATTGGTTGTTTCACAGTAGTCATGGGAATGTGGGGTGTAGCATAAAAAATATAGTCAATAATGTTTTGGGTGGCCAGATGGCTCAGTTGGTTGGAGTGCGGGCTCTCAACCACAAGGTTGCCAGTTCGACTCCCACAAGGGATAGTGGGCTGCGCCCTCCACATCTAAGACTGAAAGGACAACAACTTGACTTGGAAAAAGTCCTGGAAGAACACACTGTTCCCCAATAAAGTCCTGTTCCCCTTCCCCAATAAAAAAAAATAAAAATAAATAAAAAAAACTTGGGGTGCCTGGTTGGTTCAGTTGGTTAGAGAACAGTGCTCATAACACCAAGGTTGCCAGTTCGATCCCCCACATGGGTCAGTGAGCTGCGCCCTCCACAACTAGATTGAAAATAATGACTTGACGACTTGACTTGGAGCTGGTGGGTCCTGGAAAAACACACTGTTCCCCAATATTCCCCAATAAAAATTTAAAAAAAATAATGTTTTAATAATTATGCATGGTACCCAACCATGCATAATTGCTTAGTAGTAGATTTATCAAGGTGATAGATGAGAAGGGTGGTTGGGAGCAGGGTGAAAAAAGTTGAAAGGATTAAGAATTACAAACTGGTAGTTACAAAATAGTCATGGGGATACAAGGTATAGGGAATATAGTCAGTAATATGGTAATAACTATGCATAGTGCCAGGTGTGTACTAGACTAGTCAGAGGGATCACTTCTTAAAATTATATAAATGTCTAACCACTATGCTGTACACCTAAAAGTAATATAAAATAATATTGAATGTCAACTTGTAATTTAAAATGTCTTAAAGGAGGGAAAAAAGGTGAAGGGAAATAAGAGGTTCAATTTTCCAGGTATAAAACAAGTAAGTCATGGAGATGTAATGTACAGCATGGGGAATATAGTCAATAATATTGTGATAGCATAGTATGGTGTCAGATGGTTGCTGGACTTATTATGGTGATCACTTCTTTAGGTATATAAATCTTGAATAACTATGGTGTACACCTGAAACTAATATAATACTATATGTTAGCTATATTTTAATAAAAATCTTTAAATAAGAAAATAGAAGTTTGCCAGGTAATTATTTAATGAAAACATTATGATATTTCTGTGTATTTTATAATGTTCATAGTATTTGGCAACTTAAAATTTTAATTTGTTATAATTTCTTTTCTAAGAAAATGTTGATTTTATATCTATATTTGTGATTGCAACTTTGTAGTCATTTTGTTAAAGCGGCCCCAAAATTATATACGTGCCTAGTCCTACAGAACTTGGGTCCTCCCCTGGCCTGGAATATAAGACACTTAATAAATGTTTACTGAATGAATAAAGCTTGAATATGTTCAAAAAGTTAGGTTCAGTCAAATATATGGTGATGGAAAGAGAACTGACTCTGTTTGGTGAACACATAATACAATATATAGATGATGTATTATATTACAGAATTGTACACTTGAAACCTATATAGTTTTATTTACCATTGTCATCCCAATATATTTTAATTAAAAGCCTTTAGATTCTTCTCCTAAATGTCAAATATTTAATTTATAGAGCAGCAACCAGGATAGCAACTGATATTCACTGAACTATTAAACTACTACCACTGACTCACTAACCAAGGCTGGTTACTCCTTCACAATCACTGATGATGTGGGATAGTTGGAGTAGGTGGATAATTTATAGTTTCCTATACTACACCATAGATACTAGGTAAACTTTCCGTGCTCCACCCAACAGAAACATGCTTGTAGGCCTCTGCAAACCCACAGAGAGACACTTATTTCTCCTGGAAAGGGCTCTTTGAAACTACACTCCTCAACATAGCAATGGATAGAAGAAAAAAAAAAAAAGCAGAAAATGAAAAAAAAAAAACCAAGAAATTCAGAAGCAATTGCTGGATTTGAGATTTTTGCTCATTTATATTAAAAATTAATAGCAATTATGTATGGGTGAAGGATTTTCATTTGCATATGTAATGCATTACATTGGTAATAGTAAACTCTAAAAATAACTTCAGGAATTATTACTCCAAAGCTCATGCTGTTAATGAAAAAGTTTAGAGGAAATGGAATTGATTACATCCCTCTAATTAGTTGACTTACCTGGGGTAGTTTGGATTCCTTTGGATAAAAAAAAGTGAATTTCTTTCAATGCTTCAAATTTTCAAGCTTATCTAGCATAACACTTATTAAGCACTTTGAAATTTTTGAGGCTTTATCAAAAACAATGACAGTAATGAATTTTAATACATACACTTTTAAAAATTCATGAAACAATAATAAAGGAAGAAGGATGGGAGATTTTTTTTAAATAAAAGTGTGCCTGTTAATAAATTTAATAAGAATGATTAAATTAGAAAAACATTTGCAACCAGCAATGGAACGATTAATTCAGGCAAGGATCATCAACACATGCTAAATTTTAATTTGGTGAAATTTTATTGGGGAAAATAAGATTCACAAAGTCTCAAAGCATCTCACCATAATTACAATGTATTTCACCTACAAAGGTACCTTTCCAATGAAGAAATCCAGAGAGACTGCCTTAAGAAGCATGATGAAATTTAGCCTCACTAACAAGGATAACTGATATTATTTGCTTCTTATATAATGCAATAGGTGGGACACAACATTATCCATACAGAATTCTTGCCTAAGTATTTAATCTGAATTTAATAATAAGGAAATACCAACTCCAAACTGAAGGACATTGTGCAATACAGCTGCCCTGTAGCCTTTAAAAATATCAGTGTAATAAAATATTTAAAAGGCTAGGGAACAATTCCAGATTAAAGGAGACTAAAGATATATGACACATATGTCCTTGATTGGATTCTGAAATTAAAAAAAAAAGCAGGGATATTATTGAGAGTGGGGAACAAATGAGGAAAATTGATTATGGATAGACTTTACATTATGTACGTTTACATAACAATGCTAAATTTCATAGGTATGAGAATGGTATTGTATTATGTTAGAAAAGGTCTTTGTTTTTATGAAATACATGCTAATATATTTATGGGTAAATTGTCTTCATGGCTGTGCCTACCTTACTTTTACATGATTCATAAAATGAGAGAGAGAGAGAGAGAGAGAGAGAGAGAGAGAGAGAGAGAGAGAGAGGAAGAGAGAGCACAAAATGTTAACACTGAATGTAGATGAAGGGCATATGAGTGGACACAGAAAGCAAATAGAAATTGATAAATTGGAATTCATCAATTGGAAATTTACAACTTCTTCTCATCAAAGATAGTTAAGCCAAAAAACAAACAAAAAAGAATAGGCAAGACACGAACTGGGAGAAAATATTTGCAAAACATGTATCTGACAATGAACTTGTATCTAGAATATATAAAGAATTCCTACTACCCAATAATTTTAAAATAACACAATTATAAAATGGGCAAAGACTTAAGAAGACTCTTAACAAAGAAAGATTCAGAAATGACCCATCAGCACATGAAAGGGTACTCAACATTAGTCATTAGGGAAGTGCAAATCAGCACTTTGCTGAGATACCAATACAAACCCACCAGAATGGCTAAAATTAAACAGACTGACACCACCAAATTTTAGTGAAAATGTGGAGCTGCCTGAGCCCTCTCACATGGCTGGTGGCAAAGTAAAATGGTATCACCTCTCTGGAAAAAGTTATGCAATTTCTTGTAAAGAATATATGAATCATTTAATATTCTTTCAACTTTACCATAGATCGATATTTTTCAAAAAAAAAGAGTTGGCAAAAAAATCTATGATGTTTTAGAATGCGGTTTCAACAATAGATATGATTCAGTATACATCTGTTTATAGTTGGTTCTCTATCCTTTTGACCTTAGATGATTTTTTTAAATAGTTATTCATTCAACAAATATCTCTTGAGTACCTGCCGTGTGCCCTGCAATTTCCTGTATACTGAGAGTATAATGTTGTACAGGAAAGACAGGGTCCAGTCCTTACGGAATTTATCTTCTCATGGAGAGATACATACTAAACAAGTAGATAGAGAGGTGGCAGATAGAAAGGCATCACCAAATGTTATTAGGACTCTGAGCATACAGAGGAGGTGCTATGTAAGAGAATTTGAGGGAGAGTTCTACTCAGGATAGTCAGGAAGGACATATCAAAAAAAAAAAAAGACTTTCAGTTGAGATCTGAAGATTGAAAGGGAGTCAGCCATACAAAAGAGCTGCGGAAACAGCATTCTAGACAGAGAGATTGGTGAGGTGGAAAACAGCTTGGATGGTCTTTAAAATAGAACATTTACTGCATCTTGATCAGCAGGCTACTGATCACCGGTCTGAGTCACCACATCCTTGGCATGACATGCAAGAACATTATCAAGCATCCAACTTAAGGCAAGAGAGGGTGGAAAAGGCAGGGAAGAGTTTTAAACCAAAGACTGAGGGAGACTACAAGAGTGGGCTCCTGAAACCAGGTGGTAAACAAAACCAAGGTCTCTGGAGCCCACACTGAGGAGAGTTCTGCAGCTGCTGCTTTTCAAGATAGGTCACTTCATATCAACCTATCTGCTTAGTCTTACCATTATCTAATGAGGCTGATGACAATTAATGACCATGATCAAAATAAGAGGTCAGTTATAATTTATTGATTGCTTTCCATGCATCAGGCTCTATGGCTACTGCTTAATCTCCTTTAATTCTCTCAACAACTCTATGAGGTAAAAAGTTTTATCCCCATGTTACAGATGAGGAAACAGGCACAGAGTGGTTAAGTGATGTACATAGGGTCACTCAACCTCTAAGTAGCAGAGCCTGAATTTGATCCAAGTCTGTATGATTACAAATCCTACTCTCTGTATTATCACCTTTGTAAGTCTCCAAATGTTCCTGGTAGTACCTTCTGTTTGGTACTTTCTCCAGGGGGCTAAAGAAGCCGAAGCATCATCTGGATGCAAGAGGACTTTAGCAAGAGTCATCTTTAGCTTTGGTGAGAGACACAGAGAGAGAAAGAGACAGAGACAGAGACAGAGAGACAGAGAGAGAGAGAGAGAGAGAGAGAGAGAGAGAGAGAGCACATGTAGTAGTAAAAGACTGATTTGAGGCTACTCAAAATTATTTTGGTTCATATGCTACACTAGACATTTTTCAAAGGGCACTAAATAAGAAAACAACATAATCCTGAAACCTGAATTCAAAATGCATTAACTTCTTTTTATCAGTAGAGAAAGATTCAGAAAAACATGTCACACTGATATGATTCTTAAGCTTTTGCTTTTGATAATCAGAGAGCTGGAAAACAGAAGGTGAACATTCATATGCATTTTTAAATTATGAATGCAAAATAGCAGCCAAGAACAAATTTTTATATCAAGGTTATAAGTAGATGAAAAATGACAGTCGGTACTAGGAAAGCAAACAGACCATTAATTATAGCAGCCTCACAAAGCACCACAGTAATAGACAGTTTGCAATACTTTACCAAAATTTACATAACTATACAGTCTTCTCTCAGATTCCACAGATTCCATTTTTGATAAGTAGCAATTCAAAAGGTTAGTCACCTCATCAACTATATTATCATTAAACTTCTATGAATTTGAAATGGTTAACACCTTGAGTTTACGTGTCATGAAAACCAGATTGGCTGCCTCTAAACTCTTTTTACTCATTCATTCCAGTATGACTGTGTGTCAGGTATTGTGCACAATCCTGGGGACAACAAGTTAAATAAGACACAAACTGAAGAGATGAAGATCAAAATGGGAATATGACGTTAGGGGTTGTCTCCCAACCAGATAGCTGCAGCTACAATACTGGTATTAAGTAAATTAAGCTTGTCTTTCTCTGTCTTCCTTCCTTCCTTCCTTCCTTTCTGCCGTCTTCTTTTCTTTCTCCTTCCCTCCCAACTTCACTCCATGCTTCCTTCCCTTCCTTCCTCTTTTATTCAATAAGTATATCCAGTCATACTAGCAAAACTATATAATAATAGCACTTTACATATATGTAACACTATTTGTCAGGCAATAATATCTCATTTCATCCTCACAAAACACCAAGAAGAAGGTACAATTATTTCCCCCATTGTACAGATCAAGCTGAGGCCCGGAGAGTTTACGCAGTTTGCCAAGGTCATACACCTGGCAGGTGGCTGAACTAAGCCCAGGCACCGACTCCAGCCGTGGGGCTCTGGAGTACACTGCCTGACCCTATCCACTGTGAAGTGCTGTGGCTGTCACACTACCTGCAGCAATAGTAACAATTTAGTGATTAAAGGACATTTTGGAACTGCTAACAAAGGCCTTCTATAAACAATCTGCCTTTCCAAAATCAGAGAGGAGAGAAAGAAGAGGATGATGAAATGAAAATTGCAGTGTTCACTGTCAGTCTTCTCTGGTTTCCCCCCTGGGAGCACAGTGGCCCTCCACCTGCCTAAATGATGAGAACTGGCATTCTGCTTGATTACTGTGCATCTGTTAGGAGCCTCAGAGTGAATTCAGCAAAAACAAAACAAGGAAGGAAAAGAACCTACTAATCGAGCCTGACCCAGTTGCAGCATTTTCAATCACTGTGGTATTTTCCTTATTTTGTAATCACCAGCAGACACATGTGCTCCCCACCTAGCCCAATGCAACAATATTTCAAAACAATTTAAATCAAGCTTGATTGCTAATTATGCTAAGGTCCCACCGAAGAAGCAAACCACCAGTCCATCAAAATCCTAGACAGACTAAGTGTGAAGTGGCAGCATTAATTTTCTCCCATTAACAAACAATGGGAGTGGGACAGCTTTTTCACTCTCTGACAACAATTGGCTTTCAAAAATCATCCAAAACAGATCCCTCAAGACATTTCATCTCTGCTCTGAATGTTTTAAGCTGGCCCTCTGATTACAAAAATGTTCAGGTTAAATTACATCAAGATGCTTTCTTAGGATAAAGAATGTTTTATAAATTGTAATGTCTTTAATCAGAGCCCTCTTTGAAGCTATTTAACTCTATGGTGTAGCCCAGCCAGTGCTTCAGTTATATCATTTATCAACTGTATTAATTATCATTGTAGGGATTGATTTGTATACTTTTACACAGTACTCTCTTCAGATGGTATAACATTCTCCCTCTCTGACACTCCATAAACATCACCTGTATTCACTCAGCTCTCTTTGCAGCTGAATGTTTAATCAGATGTTAGTCATCTCCACACTGGATTGCTTCTCTTCCTCCTCCTGTATGCAATACTCTCTCAATACAGTACACAAAGGCCAAGTGATAGAAAACATAAACCAGTAGTATTTACAAAGCCAAGTTGTATCAACAACTCATTCCCACCTCAATGAATTCTTCCCAGTGTAGTGATGTAATTTTCACAGTAAAGTGAAGGGACAGCCTTTTGCTTCCTTCGCTGATTAAAACTTAGTCTGTGTTCAATTATCTGGGGCAATGGAGAAAATAACTAGAAAAAATATATATATATATTTGGCAATGGGAGTACAATAGACAATTTGGTCTCAGTAGAATCACTTTCTGAATTATATTTTTCTTGGGCTAATATAAAAATTACTTTGCATTCTTGAGCTTGCATGTTGAGAAAGCAGGAGGTAGAACTCCCAAGGTGGACTGCATTGCAAGGAAGCCAGACTAGAATTTTAAATTGCCTTGGGTGATCCAAAAAGTGGATAATAGAGAAATGGATATGCTTAACGGTTTTCCTTACAAACTATAAAAACCAGATTAATGGGGCTGTTTCTTAGTCACCTCAAACTCAAAATGTCTAAAAACCAGACTGATCATGTTGCCTCCAAATCAGCTCCCTCCCCTGAGCCCTCTATTTCTCATCATTGTCCAGTCCCCATGCTGGGTGGAGGGAAATTGGGAAACTGAGGCAGCCTAGAGAAGATGCATCCTGTCAACAAAAAAACTTGGTGACTAATCCACTCCACTGAATCCACTCTTACTTTTATGTAAAATTCATCATTTTTGATGCAGATTCATCCCATCATTTTTGATCCCTGCCTTCCTGTAAACTGTGACTCCTGCTCCTTCCCCCTTCAAATGAGTTCTGTTACCCTCCTGCTGTCCCTTTGCATCCCACTGCAATCGTCTATCGCTGCATTATTTCACATCTGTATTATTAGTCCAGTGTCCTGTCTTTCCTCCTCAAAGCATGCTATGTATAGTAACTAGATTAATTTTTCTAAAACAGTAGTTATCAAAATTTAACTTGTCACAAAATCACCTGGAGGGCTGGTTAAACCACAGCCCCACACCCAAGCATTTTTTAATTTAATGGGTCTCAGATGGGGCCTGATAAATTGCGTATCAACAAGCTCCCAGATGAGGCTGATGATGGTGTTCCAGAGACCACACTTGGAGAAACACTGCTCTAAAATATCATCCCCCCCCCCACCTCTAACACATTCAGTGATTCCCCATTTCTTCCACATTAAACTTAAAAACTCCTCCCCAGCCTAGTACTTTACGTTCTTCATATCCCCCTGTCGTGCGGGGAGGCCTGCGGGGTCTCTGCTCCCGCTCCCCATACAAGAACGCAGGATATGGTGAGGCCAAAAAGGAACACCCACGGAGCCATAGGTAGGGGAGTCATACCACTACGGTCTCTCTGGCGGCACTATACTCTCACTGGAGGCTGGATCCACACTGTCCGCAAACCGCCATCCACACTTGCCAGCCCAGCTGCCATCTTCTTGCTAGCCCCCATTCTTCTCTCTTTCTTCTCTCCTTCTTTCTCCTCGGCTCTCCTCCGTAGCCGCAGCAGTTATATTAGCGGCTAATTGGCTAACTGGCTACAGCTGACGGCCAATCAGCCACAGCTGACGGCCATCTACTACCCGAGCCAGCACTCCTCCACGTGAGGCCGAGAGCCTGTAAACTACTTTCTGGGGCTCTGTCCCCACACTCCACCCCTACAGGTTCTCGCCTCACAATCTACGCGACAAGCATCTTCCGCGAGGGGACCTGTGCGAGGATCCTGGGGGTGAATGCAATATCCTGGACATAGCCAGGCTCTCTGGGCACAGCCAGGGTTTCTCAGGGCACCACCAGTGCTTCTGGGCACAGCCAGACTTCCTGGACTTCTTAGGGTACCACCTGTCTTCCCGGACACAGCCAGGGTTTCTCAGGGCACCACCAGTGCTTCTGGGCACGACCAGACTTCCTGGACTTCTTAGGGTACCACCTGTCTTCCCGGACACAGCCAGGGTTTCTCAGGGCACCACCAGTACTTCTGGGCACGGCCAGACTTCCTGGACTTCTTAGGGTACCACTAGTTTCCCTGGGCACAGCTAGGATTTCTCAGGGCACTGCCACTCTCTGTGGGCATAGCCACACTTCCTGGACACAGCCAGGGCTCTCAGGGCACTGCCACTTTCTTTGGGCACAGCCACACTTCCTGGACTCAGCCAGGGCTTTCAGGGCACTGCCACTCTCTGTGGGCACAGCCACACTTCCTGGACACAGCCAGGGCTCTCAGGGCACTGCCACTCTCTCTGGGAACAGCCCGACTTCCTGGGCACAGCCAGGGTATCTTCAGGGCTCAGCCAGACTTCCTGGACTCAGCCAGGGCTCTCAGGGCACTGCCAGTCTCTCTGTGCCTCTCAGGGTACCCTGCTGGAACAATAGCGACTCACAATCAAGGTGCTTACATATTCTCAATGGCGGCCAGTCAAGAGACAAAAGCAAATATCCCCCAGTTCCACTAACAACAGTTCCCAAACAAACAGTCAAGCGGTCCATTAAATTAGGGATGGAAGGCAATTCCCCATAGTCCATAGTCATTCACCAGGGCTGTCCTGGGGGTGAGGGACGACCTTGACCTCACCCTCATCTCCCACGGAGGACTCAGCAAGCGTTACTTCCTGGGACTATAAGTCCTGCATCCGGGCTGCCTGAGCAGGAACTTCCCCAGCCCACAGGGCTGCAACGACCTTCGCTTTCTCCGGCCTGTGCTGGTTGGGGAACCGTCCACATCTTTCCACCTCTCCATGGGGCTCCATCTCTCCAGCAGCTGCATGGCTTTTCCTGTGCTGGTGGGAGAACCGTCCACGTCCTCCCACCCCTCCACGGGGATCCAGCTCTCCGGCAGCTGCTCCTCCTGGTCTTTCTCAGACTGAGTGTTCATACACACAAACTGCTCCACCGTCCTTTGGAGAGCTTTGGTCGGCACCATACCCTGCTCGCTGCGCCATTTGTCGTGCGGGGAGGCCTGCGGGGTCTCTGCTCCCGCTCCCCATACAAGAACGCAGGATATGGTGAGGCCAAAAAGGAACACCCACGGAGCCATAGGTAGGGGAATCATACCACTACGGTCTCTCTGGCGGCACTATACTCTCACTGGAGGCTGGATCCACACTGTCCGCAAACCGCCATCCACACTTGCCAGCCCAGCTGCCATCTTCTTGCTAGCCCCCATTCTTCTCTCTTTCTTCTCTCCTTCTCTCTCCTCGGCTCTCCTCCGTAGCCGCAGCAGTTATATTAGCGGCTAATTGGCTAACTGGCTACAGCTGATGGCCAATCAGCCACAGCTGACGGCCATCTACTACCCAAGCCAGCATTCCTCCACGTGAGGCCGAGAGCCTGTAAACTACTTTCTGGGGCTCTGTCCCCACACCCCCAAATGATCTGTGAGACCTTCTGGCTCCAGCCAAACTGGTCTACATGTATATCACCCAAGTGCATCATGCACTCCTACCTTCTTGCCTTGATCCGGTATAGAATGCCTTTCCACATCCCTTCTCTCGTTCAAGTTCAACTCTTTGACTGAGTACACCCAAACCCACATCTCAATGAAGCCAGCCCTAATCAGATTCTACTATCTCTTCTAGACTTCCATAGCATCAGCTCTCCAGGTTGCTTGGTATAATCTAAAGTGCACAGTACTTAGAACCAGAGACTCAGAGTATGAATTCCAGTTCTATCATTAGCCATGTTACTTAACTAGCTATTTAACCATTCAGAACCTGTTTCTCGTTCAGTAAAAGAGAGATGCCAATATCCACTTCTATCTGGTTACACAAAGAATTAACTGAAACAAACTATTTAAGCCTTCAGAGCACAGTACAAAGTAGGTACTTAGTAAGTGTTAAATTCCTTTTTGCATCTGTTTCCCCCATCACGCATTTAGCACTAAATAGAAAATATATTACACTAGTCATTTATAGCTTACTCTCCTCTCTTTTAGCCAGACAGAATATTCCTGAGACACACACACACACACAAAAAGGTCTAATTCATCTTAGTAACCCTAGTAACTGGCAACTTCTGAGCAACTGGTAAGCTCTCAATAAATATTTACTAAAAAAAAAAAAAAAAAAGATTACCTGTTTTATTCAATCAACAAACTCAAAATATCATTGTTCATGAACGTTGTGGCAGAAAAAGATACAATCTGGCATATTGGACACCTGGATATTTTCCTCAAAAAACAGAGCAAAGTGCCCCAAAAGTTCAAGTTGTTTTGAGCTTACTATACAGAGACCATGAAGTTTGGTCATAAAGCACTTGAAATCAGTTTGTTCTAAGAGCCCTGCTATGATTGACTATACAACCTCAGACAAGTTCATTCCCTCAATAGATAATTCCTTAGGGAATATTATGTAACTCACTATACTAGATGATGGGGATACAGAGGTAAAAATATAATCCATGTCTTTCTAAAACTTACAGTCTAGTGTGGAGTAAGGCAACTGCGGCAGACTAGAATGGTAAACTCATTTACCTTTCACCATAGGCATAAAGATAGAACAAATTTCTCAACCTCCACAAAACTACATTCTGTCCAGTGAAACGTGAGTAGAAGTGAGGTATGCCATATCCAGATGTGGCCATTGAAAACCTCCCTTTTAATCATGAACTTTCTCTATCTCCTTATTTGCCAGCTGGATATAGAGGATTCTGAGATCTTAGAGGTAATAGAACCGCAAGATGGAAAGCAGCAGAAGACCATCTGCTGACCAATCTCTTGAACCTATTATGTGAACAAGAAATTGAGTCATATTATGATAAGTGACCAAGATATGATGTGTTTTTTGTTATGACAATTTGGCTACCCTACCAATACATGAGCCCAAACTATCTCTAAGACATTATGATACAGAGTAAGCACAAGATGACATGGGAATTCCCGAAAGAGGTAGCTCATCTGGGCTGGAGATAGATATCAGGGGGGGCTCCACAGAGGAAGAGACACTTAAGGTGAATCTTGAAGGAAAATGTGAGACAGTAAGAAAGGAAATAGAAGTTTGCAGAGGAAAAAGCACAGGCAAAGTCATGAAATTTTAAGGAACTGTGGTACACTGGGCAAGTGTTAGTGATTCCTGACTACTGGACTATAGAGTGATGTTGGGAAACGTAGCTGCTGAATATGTATGTATTTATTGAAATGACTGATAAATAGCAGAACCTATAAGACATAGTAACTACTAGAAATAATGGATAAGGGGAGAAAAAAGTAATCAAGGACCATCTAACTTAAAAGGCAGAAAGATGGCATTCTCTTCAGAGATAGAGAGGTGTGAGAGGATGAATGTGATTTTGAAAAAACTGAAACTGAGATAGCTACGGAACATCCCAAAGAAAAATCAGCGGTAGTTGGACATTGGGCCTGGAGCTCCAGGCAGGGGTACGGATAAGAGCGGTGGGTTTGGAAAGTGTACATGGTGGTTGAAGCCACAAGCATGATGAGATTGCTCAGGTAGAATATTCCAGAGTGAGAAATAGGGAAGGAAAAGGGAAAGTGAGAAAGTGGGAATAAAGGGAAAGCAAGAGAGAACATGAGTATGAGAAAGAAGTCATAGAAGCCAAAGAGAAGAAATATTGAAAAAGCAGTCAGTACTTACGAGTGCTTCAGAGAGGTAAAGAAAGGTGATGGTCTGAAAAAGGTCCATTATGTTTGACAACTAGGCAACTATTTGTGGCTTTAGCAATTTCCATTTCAGTACTGGCAAAAGCCAGGTTAATATGGTCAGCAGAGTGAAAGAGAGGTCAAAAATTAGAGATAGGAATATAAAACATTCTTTAAGGAAAATTGGCTCTAAGAAATAATTAGTTACAAGTGGAAAAAGAGACAGAATTTGTTTCATTTTGGTTTTTATTTTTCAAGATACAAGACAGACATAAATACACTGAATTCTCTGAACTTTTATTTCCCTACCTATAACATGGGGATAATAATGCCCCTTCTGCTTGGTCCATTAGGTTATTGTCAGAACAAATAAGATGACATATGTGAAAGATTCTAAGTACTATGGTTATTATGTATTTATAAACGTTGAAATTATGGAGTTATAAAAGTTAAGACTCCAATGAAATATGGTTGGCTATAAAATCAAGAAAAGAAATATAATCAGTCTAGATCTAGAAATATTAAGAAAAATGTCTTTTTAATACACACTGTTAACTTGCTAACCCCAATCTTAGAGGCTAACAATAGATTTCTCTATGCTGGATAAAATTCTTCTCAGGCTCCTAGGTTATAGCCTGGTTTTCCAGATGTCTTCATTACACCAGAAAGAAAAAAAAATGCCAATTAACCCTGGCAGACTGCAGTGCATTAAGTCATCTGGGAATTTATTAGTCTTATGAGTAGTAGTTCTTAAATAAATATTTCTGGCAGTCACCCAGTTTCACAAAGCAACAGACTAGCTCCATAATTCAGGTCTCATGACCAGTGAAATCATGGTGAATAGCCACAGCTCACTGCATATGTTATTCTAAGGGGTAACTGAGGTATTCTGGGAAGTAAGCTAGTCATTTTAGGACTTCCCTCCTGGGAAGATTAACTATCCAAAAAAATATGGCCCAATCATTATTTCACTGGTCACCAAACCTTTAAAGACTCTACAAAGGACATTATTTTCAGCACTCTGACATCAATGGAACTAGTTTTTCTCTCATAAAGTTTTTCTCTAACAAGTGGTCTTAACATGTCCCATCTTCCTTCTCTGGGAAGATATCTTATCCCCCTGTTAAAAGAAAAAGTCCCTTTCCTTTTTTCTCTGCTCCCTTCGGACTTGGTTTCCTAATTACTGGTGTCTCCTCCTCAGCTATCTTATTTTCAAGGTGTAGGGTACTAATTAAGGTCAAGTAGCTGTGTCTCCAGCTCCAAATAGCAATTGTGCAGAATAAATAAACTTTCCTTTACAATAGATACTATAATAAAGATCTAGTCTTGAGACCCAAGTAAACCCTATTTGCAATTATTTTCATTTTTTTTTTAATCTGAGAGAGACCAGGCTACAACACTAAAATGTTGCTTCTTTTATCCACGTTTCTCAAACATATTATCCTTAATGTGTGACACTACCATATGTAGCTATTAAGCTAGGCCAAGAGTCTGCAGATCAATTTTTAGACCTTTTATCCACTGCAATGATGAATTTCGTCCTAAGACTAGGGGTCAGGAAGCACTTTGCCTTTAATTACCTTAATCAGAACTACAAAAGACAAAAGTTATGTTGCCCTCAAATAATACCACCAAACGTTTATATAGACCTTTATAGATAACCAAGTAGCTTTCATAAGTTTACCTCAGGTATTCTTAAATAATTTTGTAAATTTATTACTCTTCATCATCACCAATCAATAAAGAGAATATTAAAGCCCAGAGAGTTTAAGAACATTCCCAAGGCCACACTGTCGTTGGGGCGCAGAACCAGCTCTATATCCAAGATCCTCTGCTTCCTCAACTCTTTCCACTACACCACAGATGGTCCTCACCATGTTACCCACTTTATTTTTATTTCACTTCTCTAGCAACAATGGAAAAAGCCTGGCTTTTTCTGAAGTCATTAAGAATCTCTGATGACACACAGACATGCATTCAGTTCTCCTGCCAATGAAAATACATAACATATTGGTTATATAAGGAATGTTATGGGATTACCACATATGTGGAAAGCTTTTTAAAGGAATGCACAAATGATGCTTGGAATCCTGAAAAGGCCAAAGAAGATACTACAAAGAAAAGACCAAACGTGGAGTAGGGGAAAATTTCATGAGCAATAAGATTTTCATTTGGATGGTTTGTTTTTATTTCATAAGGGCTTCTCTTTCATGGAAAACACTGTGTTTTGAAAAAGATTTCAAATGAACATCATGACCAACCTGTAGATGGAGAAGGAAGCCACTGATCGAATGAGGGTTGCCAAAGCCCCCACTTTGGCAGCTTCTACTGCCCCCTGGACTCGGTACTGCACCGTCTGGGAATAGTTGGTATAAGGTTGATTATAAACAACAATCTTCCCTTTTGCTTCTCGGGCCCTTCTCTGCAGTTCATCAAAAGAGGTCACCACCAGAACTTCTGCTGTAATGCCTAGAGATAAAAGTCATACAAAATTAACTTATGGTTGCCGATCAGCCAGGTCGAGTTGTCACACAAAGGTCACATATGATCTATCCACTACATCTGGCAAACTGGTTTGAACAGATCAAAGTTTTAGAGCCATTTGCCATGGGAGAAAGAGTGTCGGGGTTAGCTAGTTTCCCAAGAGAGAGAAAAGGCATTCAAAATAATCTAATATACGACTCATAGCCTTTTTCAACTAATTTGACCAGCTGGTATTAAATCACAAATGGCTTGAAAAGAGTTTTTTTCCCCTTCTTTCCCACTCTAAGAAGTCATGAATTTCACAGAATAACACTATTTATAAAGAAAATGCATTTTGGGAAGTTCCCCTTGTGATTAATTAAACACATATTTATTTTTTCATAAAACTATTTTGACATGTTGCTAAACAACCTTCACTGACATCATACAAAGAATGGCCGTTCATGAAGAACATTCTTAGAAACCAACGATCTTCATTAACTTTTAACAAATAGTGTAACGTCTCTCAGGAACCACAAAAAGTCAGCCTGTTTTCTTTCCTTCTTTGTACAAAACATTCTTAAAGGATGTGGAAAGTTACCATGCTTCTTGATTTACACTACTTTTTCATCACCAAACACATTACTATTTTTCATATAAAATTTTAAAGATGTTGTATAATTGTCCTATAACCCTATTGTCTCACTTAGAAGAGACATGTCATCTGTGCTTACATTGCAAGACTTGCCCAGATCTTCCTGATTAGGGAACAGGGTTTCACAGGTCCTGCCAGACCACTGAAGATCCAATTTTATGGAGCAGTTAGAGTAACAAAAAATAATAATATTTAGCAACAAAGGCCAGATGCAGTGGCTAAATATAACTATCTAAAGAAAGTGGCAGGCGCCTACTGTTCTGTGGCTTTAGACGTGCAGTAGTGAAATGTGTCAATAAAAACCAAAGTATCAACATATATTTGGCATCCTTCCTTAATCTTGCAAACCTAGAGAACCGGGTTTTTCTGGAAGCTTAACAGATGTCATTAAAATATTAACTGTTACTCAGAAAATTCTTTTAAAATATGCTGCAGTTATAAAAGAAGTCTTGCTTTCAATATGGACCCCATCATAATGGACCCTTCGGCTGGCTCCTTTCCTACTTTTGGTTCCACCACCCAGACTGAATTTATACTTTTACTTTAAAGTGATTTGACTACAGCTCTATAAGTATGTCTCTACAACATTCAGAACTCAGAATTTAATATGTAATCTAAGAAAAGCAATGTACAATTATGGAAAGTAAGGAAGCCACTAGCTTTTTCATGTGATAAACATGCGTAAAAATACAAATAAGGGTTCAGCTAGACGGGTTTTGAGAATCATTCACTTTCTGAAACCTAGAGTTACCTTGAAATTTGACTGGCATTATTGTTGGCATACTAGGGGAATTTTGTTGATGGTTTTCAGCTGTTCCTAATAAAAAACAGATTCTGTGGTTCACCTAAGGGATGTCCCAGCAGTGGGGTAATTTGGCATCTGGATGGAGCCACTAGAAATGAAGCCAAATTTCTATAAATTTTCATAGGCCACTGCAAAATTAGTTATGCAAGGATGGTACTTCTCTATAGTAAATGCTTCAAGTTCTTTTAACAAATGAGAGTGATGAAGTCCTAAAGAGCCAAAACCTAACCTAGACACCACAGCTGCCAATGAAAATCACTAGTAGCAGCTGTAAGTCAAAACCTATCACCATGAACTTGGAAGAAGAGTTCAAATTAATCTGTTTTCCTGAAAGCTTAGAGTGACCTCTGATTCCTCTGTCTCCTTCATCCCTTGTGTGTAGTCGATCCTCAAATACTAATAATTTTATCTCTTAAATACTAATTGAACTCAGGTCGCCTGCTCCACCCCATATACCCTCTCACATAAGGCCTTATTATCTCTCTTGTGGACTGCTATGAATCCCTCCTCCTCCAGCAACCCACCACCACTGGTGCCCCTGTGTCTAGCCTAGGTCTCTCAAATTAAACAAAACTGCCAGAGTGAACTACTTGAACTGCTGAAAAATCAGATCAGCCCCTGTCACCATCTCCCTGCCCCTCATGTATATCTGCTGAGAACCTTCTACATGCCAGTCAAAGATTGTCTATCTCTACAGATATAGTCTCCCTTTGTTTTTAAATGCTCATCAATAGTAAAGTTAAAAGTTCCCACTCTCACCATGCAAGTTCACTCCTCAGTGTCCTTGTTCATTCTGTGGTACAGCATGTCTTGTTGACTCCGTTTTCCCAATTTCATCATGTGACAAACATCTATTTATTCCTCAGGATGCCATTAGGGGGTATTCCAGGGCCTCTGGCTTCTTATCTCATCCCCTCCTCACTACACACAGGAAAGCTGGCTCAGGAACCACCTACTCTGGACTGCGGGAGTGTCCTGAGCATACCAGGGCACTGGACAGTGAAACTCTACCTATTTATGACTCTCTCAACTACCTAAACTGTAATCTCCTCAGGGTTTGGGGCCAAGTTCACTTTTGTTTCTATCTCCCGGGCCGAATACAGTGCTTAGCATATATGCAGCAGTCAGTTAATAAATACTCCTTCAATGGCACTGCTCCAAATAAGGGACCACTGACAAGAACTGAAGCATTTCCATAAAAATGAAATTTTACCTTTAAAGTTTGACAGTGATTTTCCACAATAACTTAGAAGTCTGATTCTCTTACCACCCAGAACACAGCTACACAGCAATAACCAAGCAAGAAAGGCTTTGGGGCAGTCAGAATACAAACTCCAAGTATGAAAACTCAGATACCTGAACATAAGAATGCTCTTTTGTACTCTCTTACAGCCTAGTTACTCTTATTTTACACAAAATTCTAAATCAAGTATTTAAACCTATAAACTATGAGAAACAACAAATCTAAAGGAAGAGAGAGGTTTGGAACTGATAGCAATACCACCAAAAACATATGTAAAACAACGTATACTATTAATAATAGGATTTTCTGCAATGCTGGAAATGTCCCAGCTGTGCTAACACAGTAGCCATTAGATACACGTGGCCATTGAGAACTTCAGATGTGACTGATGCAACTCAGAAACTGAATTTTTAATGTCATTTATTTCAGTTGCTTTATATTTAAATTTGAATAACTATATGTGTGTAGTGGCTACTACTGTGTTTCCCCCAAAATAACACCTAGCCGGACAATCAGCTCTAATGCGTCTTTTGGAGCAAAAATTAATATACGACCCGACCGAGTATATAACATCACATCACATCACATCACATCACATCACATCACATCACATCACATCACATCACATCACATCACATCACAACACAACATAACATAACAACATAACATAACATAACATAACACCAGGTCTTATATTAATTTTTGCTCTAAAAGACAGTTTAAAGCTGATTGTCCGGCTAGGTCTTATTTTCGGGGAAACACGGTATGTAGATCTCACAATCAACTGCAACCTCAGCTGTTAGTTACACAAATAGCTGAAAGCATTTCTGCCTGCCCTCAGGGCTTTGCTTCAGGACAGTCCCATCACAGACAGGAGAGTCATGGTGACGACCTCCCACAGTGGTCACAGACCAGGTGCACTTCAGTATCCTGTTTGAAAACGCAGGGTATATACAAACACTTACGGAAGATTTTTTGCTCCAATTGAATAAAATAAAACTAGGCCATCTGGAAAACATCGCTCTTTATATTAGTTTGTGTTTTGACACGTTACACAAAGGAAATACTCATGCTATCCTTCAAATCAGCGGGCTCCTATTCTTTTCTTTACTCTCACCTCCCTTCTTTACATTCTCCCATTTTAAAAGATAGTACATGAGAACCTCGAAGAACTCAACACCAGTGTCATATTCACTGTAAGGCCTGCCCTGATCTCACTGTTTATAACTGCAACCCAGTCCCAATCCTCATCCCTCTTATCTTGCTTAATTTTTTCATAGAATTTATCAGCTTCCAGGTGTACCCACTACAATAATGTAAGTTCTGTGAGCAGTGGAAATGTTTGTCTGTTTTATTCCTTAATGTACCAAAGTACCAATATCAGGTACCAAAGTGCCTGAAATGATGCCTGACACATAATGTGTGAAATTCACACACACACACACACACACACACACACACACACACACACAGTCATAGGCACACATGCATATACTGAATGAATGAAAGAAAGAAAGAAAAGAAATCAAAAGAATAAAAGTATAATAACAAACCCATTCCTGGTCATCCTCCAAAAATGTGAACTTCTAAGGAAATTGTGTATTTCTGCGTATTATGTCAGGATAACTGACAACAATAGTAGCAATAACTGTATCTGAGTACCTAATTTTTACACTAATGTTCACAGCAACTCTGCAAATTAGGTATTAGGAGGATACTGAGATGCAGAGAAATAAATTTACACAACTAGTAGGTGCTGAAGCCCAGATTTGAATTATTGGTTGTCTGAATCTAAGGGTCATGCTCCTACTAAATGCATTACTATCTTCCTCATAAATATAAAACATATCAAAAGAAAGCATGAGTATTTTCATTTAAGAGGATTAAAAGGAAAAGGAAATAGGTATATAAAAGTCCACCTAAGTTATCAGTTGTTCTTCTGAGTTTACCTAGGATCCTGCTCATAAATCAGGATGCTATTGTCACACTAGGTCCCATCTATGAATAGGGGAGCTAGGAAGGGCGCTTCACTCCAGGACAAGAGTCTTCAGACTCTCTAAGAGTAATGCAAAGGATTACGGTAGTTAATTCTGAAGAAAATGTGGGACTGAAGCTAAAAATTATTCCTATTATGAATTGACTCTCTTGGCTACAGCTGATTATATCATAAAAATAGCATAAAAATCATCAGGTTCCTTTTTATTCTCCACACCTAATTTTCAAAATTGATCAATTTATTTTTAAGCAACCCTATGCATAATTACTACTGTAGTCTCCTTGCAGAGACAACAGATGCTGACGGCTGTGGTGCTGGCTCAGGTCATTTATCCTACGGAGAATTTGATAGAGACTCCAAGCTCAGTGTCTTCTGACTTGATTCCTCCCAAAAACAGTTAAGAATAGGAAGTTCGAGAGGTGAGAATTTTGTGTTTTCTGCTATTGAAAGGAAAAGACTACAGATAGAAAAACATGTCTCTGGGGCTCAATTCAATGTGGTATGTTTTAGGAAATTGATTATAATTTCAGAAGACTTAACATCCAAACAGGAGCTACTCCAGCCCCACCCAAAAGGAAGCCTAGCTTCTAACCCTTAACATGTAATCCTATACCTAGTGCACTGTACAATATGACTAGTGAAATGACTGGTTTTCCCTGAACTCAGTTATGGAGAAAGGAAAAGAGTTGTTCTTGAAAACTCAGTGTTTTGGCCTGAAGTGGCAAGGAGAGTGAAAATTCAAGGAAAGGGAGATAAAAGAACATCACAGCAGTCCTTTCAGAGCATCCATTTGTTTATGGAGAATATTTTGACTGTGCAACATACTTTTCATGAAAGAACAAGTCTTAGAGATTGAAATTCATTCAACAAATTTACATCCCTCCTACTGGACAAGACTGTGCTGGGCACTGGGGACAATATAAATTTGAGTAAATTCTAGTCCTATCCCTAAATTGGTATAATCTGGGGGGGGGGGGAAATAGACAAGCAATAACTTTAAAAAGAGCACAGAATGTCACAAGTGCTAAACTAAAAAGTAAAATTTCACAAAA
Organism: Rhinolophus sinicus; assembly: GCF_057876585.1. Lineage (NCBI taxonomy): Eukaryota > Metazoa > Chordata > Mammalia > Chiroptera > Rhinolophidae > Rhinolophus > Rhinolophus sinicus. The sequence continues at coordinate 34,229,696 of NC_142506.1, forward strand.
TAATGAGTTAAATCCATACTAACTCCAACTGGGGGAGGTCTAGGAAATTTCCTACAAGATAAAACTTTAAGTGGGCCTTACAAAATTTCAATAGCCTAGAAAATGAAGAAAAGAGCATTCCCAGGTAAAGAACAAAAAAGGGAAGACAAAAATAGATGAAACATTTGTTTATTTACAGTGAATAAGAGGCTTCCTGCCGGGCCCCAAAACAGTCAAGGGGACACTCTAAAATCTTCTAATTTTTATGGACCTCTATCTTCATTCTATTAATTCCAAGAAAGCAAGGAGAACAGTCTCCTTAAAACAGTTTTCAGGAAAAAACTGTTCAAGTCAGCTAATAGTTGAGTGCAAGTTAGAAGAGCAAAAGGCAAAGCCAATTCCAAACGATAGCTGGGGGTACGAGACCATTATCTCCAACTGTCTCCTGAGTTCTGGCTCAAATTAAACCTGGTCTGCCAGCCTTGCGAGCAAACCCAGACCCAACTTCATCAGCCTCCATGGGCTCAGTAAGTGATCATCGTCTCCAGAGGGGCAGCTCTGACAGAACAGCATGCCACAGGCCAACTTGCCGTACTGATACCTGAGGATGAGTCACAAGCAACGGAACTTGTCTACCATGACTTCTAAAATACAGAATTTATACACTTGGTTGTATAATGGAGAGGTGCCTAGCATAGGACCAGTATGTTTAACTCGCCGTGTGACGTCAGACACTCAGGGTATACAAGACCTGACTCAGCAACACACAGCAGCAACACGCACAAGCACAGACCACCTGCAGCAACCTGATCACTTAGAATCCAAGTTTCTTCCACTGATAGGGCCACAGCATGAGAGGTGGTACCCTGATTAATTCTACAATGATCACAGAGAGTACTGATACTCTAAAACATGAGGTGCATTGTGTTTGAAACATGGTTGCTTTCTCCCCAAATGCTGGGTGGTTCCTTGTAATGGTGGCTAGTGTGGGTGGGTAAGTAAAGGCTTTCTTAAAAACCATTGTCATCTAATACATCTGCTAAAGTAAGCAGCCGGAAGGCACTATGGACCTCAGTCAGCTTCCAGTGGCATTTAAGGAGTAAAATCCACAGGTCTTAGTGGTGGCGGGGATCCAGAGGTGAGTTTCTGGTTGCAGCTGACTAAAACAGCAGCAGTCATCATGGTCTGGGGGTCATGGCTGGCTTTGCTGAAAAGGTAGAATCTGTACAATGAAGGCTAATAGATTTGGGGACATTGGCAGGAAGGCTGGGAGGAGAAGAGAGGACTGAGATTCAAGTAAGCAACAACTAGGGGACAGAATGGCATGACAGGCTGGCAGTTTGTAGGGCAAGATCATTTGGAGGCCTTGCAGCTGCATTAAGGAATCTGGGTGGGGACAGAGAAGTCAGGCAAATTCAGATTTACATGCTGAAAGCATCACTAGGCCTAGCATGATGATAGGTGTGGAGGAGGTAAGAAAAGGTCTGGGAGGCTACTCAGGAGACACTGCCACATTCTGGATGAGAGGCGAGAGTGGCCTGGACTAGGGCAGGGCAGTGGACCACTTAAGCAACAGTATGGAGGGGACACCATCTGCTGCAACGCTGCTATGAGGAAACTGGCCTCATGGAGTTTTACTCCACTAACCATACTGCCCAATCTATGTAATGATTGTTTTCCTGGGGAAAGTTGTGTGTAAACTGAAATTTAGTAATCAGATAATTCAAAATTGTTTTAAATTTTGAGGTGAATCCTATAGTGAAACAAGGATCTTACGCTAAAACATTTAACAAAGTATTGACTATAGTACATCATGCAGTCTTTAAAATATGCTTTTAAAACAGGGTGTTTCTTTATCAGTAACAAGAATTGTCTATCAGTATGTACCCTGGCTTGAATACAAGCTATAAAGCTCACTAGCCTTTGATCCTGAATAAGTCGCTCAACTTTTCCTAGCCTGTAAAATGAGAATCAAGATACTATTGACACCACCAGGATTCTTGTGAGCATCAGATGAGATGATAGAGGTAAAAATTGTTCTGTGTGGTATAAAGCATTATAAGATAATAAGAGGAAGGTATAAGAAAATAAGAGTGAGGTTTTGGACATATATTGAGTAGGTATAAGCAGTACTTATCTGATTCATTTAAAACTTCACTTCAAACTAATTACCAGGAGTAAAACAAAAAAACAGAGGGTAGATTTTAGCATATATAGAGCCTGCTTGACTCAGAGCTCAGCTATGCTTGATCACATCAGACAGCTCCATCGGCTGTATGAGTTCTGGTCAGTTTTGACTAAAGTGATAATTTAGGCACTACGTCATAAATATTCCCACCTCAGACTGACAGAGAAGCTGAGTAGGTTTCATGGGTCTACTTGGCAGCAAAGGGCACAGAAGGAGTGATGGAGGAATGGGTGAGAGAAGCAGGGAAGGGACTATTTGGAGAAGCATGAGACTGAAAAAAGATTCCAGTGGCCCTGTCCAAAATTACACTCACGTTACATTCTATTCTTCCCCTGCCCCTGCTCTAAAAGAGAATGACACATGCCCATCAATTGCCTTATAAACTGCAGTGTTTCTCCCAAAAGACACTGACACAGGGCTTAGCCAAGATATTTGCTCTGGCCAGTGAAATGTGAATGGGCAGGGTGTATGGTCACAGCTAGCAGAAACTTTAAGAGCCCTTTTTCTTCAGCCACAAGAATAACATGTTCCAGATGGGGACTTCTCCTTCAGACTAGATCCTTCAGTGAAAAAGATACCTGAGGCAGAAGCAAAGACACTACCAACTTTATATACAGGAAATGGGAATGGGCAGGTGTATGGTCACATACATATATACAAAGCGAACAAGAAATAAATTTTAGTTGCTGCATACCACAGAGATTCTGGAGGTCGTTTGTTACCAGTGAGAACTTACTAACGTAGAAACCCTGAATGTAAAGTTTCTATCAGAGCATTTCACAATCTGTAGCTAATGACAGATAAGATATAGAATAAATTCATTTAATACCTTGGGAAATATTGCTCAGGGAAAATTAGGTAACTACTTTCTTCCCCCATCACACATCAAAGTGATCAAATAACCAACACCAAACAGTAGAAAACAAACAAATCTGAAGAAGAATTTAGCAAGTGCCAGTGATGTAACACATGAAGACTAAATTACAAGTAATTTTAAATAGAAGGCATACTCTAGAGATCATTAAAATACACTCCTGGCAGGTTCAGTTAGCTAACCCACCTGATGTCACTTCTAAAAGAAACAAGAATCCCTGTTGTACTGTTAAGTAATTTTATACACTTCAGTAGATTTCAGTATTTCATATCTAAATTCATTTTCACTCTAAATTCCATCTTCAAAAACCAAGGGCAAAAATGACAGAAACTGGTATGCATTTTTTGTATAGAAGTACAAAATAATGTTATTATAGTGTTATATCACATAATTCTATGACAGCTTGGCATTCCAAAACGGGCTTTTTTATTTAGCTATGTTTTGAAATGTTAACTGTCCTATACTCTTCTCAGAGAAGTAAAACTTGGGGGGAAAATACTGTAACAAAACAGATTTCTGCTCTCAAAAATAAAAGAAACCTGGCTCAGTTTCATGATTCAGTTTGACATAGCAATTTGCCACTAGAAGATTCTAGAGACATAATAGAAATATCAGAACTATATGACTTACTCGTATATGAAAATTTCCTGCATGACATTTATTAAAGTCCATTGGCTGGGAGGCCATAAATCCAACTATCAATGTCAGTCCCATTACAGTTACAATTGAAAGCCATCACCACACAGCTTAAGCAGGAGAGATTTAAGCACAACGGCATTGACCACATAATAGATGAGAAAATGAGAAGTTTCAGGAAGGTAGAGGAAGGTTCAAATGTATTACCAAACTAGAACATAGCAATGCTCATATTTGAATCTAGGTCAGACTGACCCCAACTCTATACTCTTTTCATCCCATCCCATATAGACTTATTCCCAATTAACTTAAGTCACCATGCACTTGTATGTTTCTTTTCAAATTCAACACAATCACTATCAAAATCCTATAGCATATTTTTTTTGCAGAAATTTAAAAATTCATCCTAAAATTCATTTGGAACCTAAAGGTATATGTGTGTGCGAACACACACGTGCGCGCGCGCGCGCACACACACACACACACACACACACACATCCCGGGGGTGCCAAAAAAATGTATACACACTTTAAGAGATGTTATCTATGCTCAAGCAGTAGTTTCCCATAATTAGAAGTGTCTGGACATTGATGGTAACCACTTTGAGCACCACTTGTAATTGCAGAAGTCAAACGTGACTTGTATTCATCTTTTCTTATTGGTATATATTGAGTATTACAATTATATATATGTTGCCAAAAAAGTGTATACACATTTTAGGAAATGAAAAAACTGTTATTAAAATTATAATACAATGAATGATGCTAGCATTCATTTGATTAAAGCCATCTTTTGAGGGAACATCATACTACACATTGCTACCATAATTCAATTCAACTTTGAAAAGGAATACATAGATAACATCTCTAAAAATGTGTACATTTTTTGGCACCCCCAGTGCCAAAAAGGAAAAAAAAAAGAAAAAGTAAAACAAAGCTGGGGAATTCAAACTTTCTGATTTCAAAACATATTACAAAACAACTGTAATAAAAACAGTGTGGTACTGGCATAAAGACAGACAAATAGACCAATGGAATAGAATAGACAGCCCGGGGGGGAAAAAACAACACAAAAAAAACCCTTGTGTGTATGATTAAATGATCATTGAAAAGCATGCAAAGACCACTTCAACAAATGGTGTTGGGATAACTAGATATCCACATGTAAAAGAGAAATTGGACCTTTATATTACACCACATGCAAAAATTAACTCAGAATGGATTAAAGACCTAAAATTATAAAACTTCTAGAAGATAACATAGAGGGAAAGCTTCACTGCACTGGACGCAGCAATGATTTCTAAGATATGACACAAAAAGTACAGGAAACAAAAGCAAAAACAGTCTACTGGGACCACATCAAACTTCAAAGCTTCTGTGCATCAAAGGACACAATCAAGAGAGTGAAAAGGCAACCTGCAGAATGGGAGAAAATATTTACAAATCATATATCTCATAAAGGGTTAATATCCAGAATATATAAAGAACTCCTACACTCAACAGCAAGGAGAAAATCAAATAACCTGATTTTAAAATGGTCAAAAAATTTGAATAGGCAAAACCACAATGAGATATTACCTCATACCCATTAGTATGGCTACTACCTTGTTTCTCCAAAAATAAGCCTGGCTCTTATATTAATTTTTGCTCCAAAAGATGCATTAGGGCTTACATTCAGGGGATGTCATCCTGAAAAATCATGCTAGGGTTTATTTTCCAGTTAGGTCTTATTTTGGGGGAAACACGGTATCAAAAAAAAGAAGAAGAAGATAACAAGTGTTAGTAAGTACGTGGAGAAACTGGAACACTTGTACAATATTGGTGGGAATGTAAAATGCTACAACCAAAATAGAAAACAGCACGGTGATTCCTCAAAATATTAAATATAGAACTACCATATAATCTAAAAATCCATGTCTAGGTATATACTCAGAAGAATTGAAACCAAAGTCTTGAAGAGATATTTGCACGTCCATGTTCGTAACAGCAGTAAATCACAACAGCCAAGAGGTGAAAGCAACCCAAATATCCATCAATCGATGAATGAATAAACAAAATGTGGTATATACATACAATGGAATATTATTCAGACTTAAAAAGGAAGGAAATCCTATCACAGGCTACATGAACATTACACTAAATGAAATAAAATCATAACAAAAAGACAAATACAGTATGATTCCACTTATATGAGGCATCTTAGGTAGTTAAATTCATCGAAATGGAAAACAGAATAGTGGTTATCAGGGGTTGGTGGGGGAAGGAAAAAATGGAGAGTTGTTTAATGGGTATAGTTTTTCAGATTTGCAAGATAAAAAGTTCTGGAGAGCCATTTCATAATAATGTGAATACACTTACCACTACTGAACTGTACACTTAAAAATGGTTAAGGTGGTAAATTTTATGATGGCTGTTTTTCACAATAATATAAAAACGTTTTAGAAGAAACTATAGTAAAAGATATTTATAACATCAGAGTAGGAAATATAATTCCTTTAAAAAGATGCAAACCACAATGAGAAGTTTGTTAAATTTGACTACAGTGAAATACAATAATATAAAAACTTCTGTTTGAAAAACACCTAATAGGAGAGAAGGTCCAAGGTGGAGGACTAGGTAAACGCAATGCCATCTGCCTCCCATGATCACATTAAAATTACAGCTAAATTATGGAACAATCAATCTCAAGAATCATCTAAAGACTAGGTGACCAGAATCCAAATTACTAAGGATATAAAGAAGAGGTCCCATAGAGACTGGTAGGAGGGGCGGAGACGTGAAACCAGCTGACCCCAAACTCATAAGTAGTGGTATATTACTCTGCCAGAAAAAAAGAATGAAATCTTTCCATTTGTGCAACATGGATGAACCTAGAGGGTATTACGGTTAGTGAAATAAGTCAGACAGAGAAAGAAAATATCCTTTGATCTCACTTATATGTGGAATCTAAAGAACAAAATAAATCAATAAACAAAACGGAAACAGAAAAAGAGCCATAGATACAAAAAACAAACTGATGATTACTAGATGGGGTGGGGGAGGGATGGTTAGGGAGGCTGGGTCTGAAACGCGAAGGGATTAAGAAGTAACAAATTGGTAGTTACAAAACAGTCACTGGGATGTAAATTACAGTATGAGGAATATAGTCACTAATATTGTAAGAACTATATATATAGTGTCAGATGGTACTAGATTTATAGGGAAATCACTTCATAAATTATATGTCTAACCACTATGCTCTACACCTGAAACTAATATAAAATAATACTGAATGCCAACTATAATTAACAAACTAATCATGGGATATATAGTACAGCATAGGGAATGTAGTCAATAATATTCTAATAACTATGTACAATGTCAGATGGGTAATAGACATTGGGGTTATCACTTTGTGAGGTATATAAATGTCTAATCACTGTGTTGTTCTGTACTCCTGAAAATAATTTTTTTTTTAATGTTAAAGGAAAACACCTAATAAACTTAAAGTTAAGGTACCATAGGCTGGGAGAGTATACTTGCTCTTTATACAACTAATAAAGAGTTCGCTTCCAAACTATGTAAGGAAATCTGTAAGAAAAAGACAAACAATCCAATAGAAAAAAGGTCAAATAAAAACAGGCAATATATAGATTTAGAACCTAAAAGACCAGTAAATAAAAAGGTGTTCAGCCTCTAATTATTCCACAAACAGATAATATTTCAGATCCCTTAAATTGAGTAAGAATTTAAAAGTCTGACAATACTAACGGATGGCAAGGATTTGGAACAACAGAATCCTAATATATTGCTAATCATAGTGTAAATTGGTACAAACATGCCATAGAAAAATTTAGCAATTACAAGTAAAGCTCAAGATATCCTAATACCCAACAATTTAACAATTCCACACTAAAGCATTACTTCAGAGAAATCAGAGAAACTCTCACACGTATACTGTAGAAACATACAAAAATATTTTAGCATGGTTTTTAATCAACTAAAAGTGTAAAAAACTCAATAAAAGCATAAATAATGGACAAAAGTGCCCATCAACAGGACAAGGACATGTAAATTATTATTTATTCCTTCAAAAGAATACAGCTGTTGAAATGAACTAGATCCACATGTATCAACATGGATAAATCACAAAAAGAGTTTTCAAAAAGTAGGGTTTTTCAGAATTATTTTTTTCCAGTAATGTGGCATTTAAAAACACATAATACTATCCTATATATAAGTTGTAATACATACATACAAAGTAAAAGTGTAAACACATGCAGGGGAGAAATAAACACCAACTTCAGCATAGTTATTACCTTGGGGCAGAAAGGAAACAAAAAGGAATTGGTGAGTACAAGGGGAGCTTCAACTATATAACAACAGATTATTTATTTATTTTTAAAATTATGCGAATGTGTATGTGTCTGTGTGTATGAAGCTGATATGTCCCAAATTTCAGAATTATCAAATCTGAGCATAAAATACTTTTCTCCAAGTTTGAAATATTTTAAAAATTCACTCCACTTGAGTCAATTGAGAAGTGAGGGTGCTACACTTCTCATATAGCCTATATCTTGTCTTCCTGTGTACAAGGCACAGAGGAATGCTACAACAAACACACACAACTTATTTTGCAACTGAAAAAATATATAGGTTGTTCAACAACACAATTTTAAAAATGTGCCAAAGACCTGAACAATCACCTCACTAAAGAAGATATACAGATGGCAAGTAAGATGTTTAACATCATATATCATTAGGGAATTACAAATTAAAAGGATATACCATTACACACCTATTATAATGGTCCACATTCAAAACAATGACAACACCAAATACTGGCAAGGATGTAGAACAACAGGATCTTTCATTCACTGCTGGAGGGGACAGCCACTTTGGAAGGTAGTTTGGCAGTTTCTTACAGAACTAAACATACTCTTAACCATATGATCCAACAATTGCACCTGTTGGTATTGACCCAAAGGATTTAAAAACATATGTCCACACAAAAATCTGCACACAGATGTTTATAGCAGATTTATTCATAACTGCTAAAACTTGGAAACAGCCAAGATTTCCTTCAATAGGTAAGTAGATAAATAAATTGTGGTACTTACAGACAATGCAATATAATTCAGCATTAAAAAGAAATGAGCTATCAAGCCATGAAAAGACATGGAGGAAACGTAAATGAATACATATTACTAAGTGAAAGAAGCCAATCTAAAAAGACTGTATAGTGTACAACATTCAGGAAAGGCAAAACTATGGAGACAGTAAAAAGATAAGTGGCTGCCAAGAGTTGAGGAGAGAGAGGAATGAATAGGCAAAATACAGAGGATGTTTAGGGCAGTGAAACTATTCTGTAAGATACTATAATGGTAAATACATGTCATTATACATTTGTCAAAACCCATAGAATGTACAACACAATAGTAAACCCCACCGTGAACTATGAGGTTGAATGATAATGATGTGTCAATGTAGGTCCATCAATTGTAACAAATGTAACACTGTGGTGAGGGATGTTGACAGTGGGGGAGGTTATCCTTGTGTAGGGGGAGTGATATCTGCGAATTCTCTGTACTTTCTCCTCAATTTTGCTGTAAACTTAAAACTGCTCTAAAAAATAAATTTTATTAATTAATATATATACAAAAGAAAAAGGTTATGGCCAGTAAAGTCTATAATCAGGAAAGCCCCAATAGGGAAGATCTCCTATATGTGGGAAACAGAACCCAGCATAGGGTTGAGCTCACATACTCAATCAACATATATTGAGAGTTTAAGTATGTGCTAGGAATGGTCCTAGAAAACCCAACAGTAAATAAGACAGATATGGTCCCTCCCTCCTCTCAAGGCATTTCAATAAAAACTTGTCATTGGTCAATTTTGTTTCCATAATAATTTCAATCCCTGGACCAAATTTTATTAGACCTATGAATCCATATTCTAGAACAACAGTTAACACTTGAATTGCAGCTATCATGAATCTTTTTTTCTAATTGCTGAGGTCAAAGAACATGTGAATTCCCATACTTGTAAGTGATGGAAAACCCCAACTGGCTTCAGGAAATTTCCAGTTGGCTTAAGGAAATGTATTGGCTCGTAGTAGGGCTGACCTCATATAGGTCCTGGCTCCTGGTACTGCCCTCCTTCATCTTCAGCATTTGGGTTGTGCTCTGCCCCTTCACAGCTCCAGGTTCTCCCAGACCTCACATCCTTATTATACTCTCCAGGAAAAGAGAGTGTGTCTCTTCTACCAGTTCCCATGGGAAAGACCGAGCAAACTTCATTTTCCCAGAAACCCAGGGTAACAAGTCTGTTTAAGACTCATGGGTTAACTCATATGCTCACTCTGAATTCAACTCGATGGTTTTGAGGATGGGATATGCTGACTACCTCACGCCAAGCAAGACCCACATCTAGACTTGGGTAGGGAGTCACTCCCACACAAACCATATGGCTGGGAGTGGGTAAAGGCCACGTACTCCCAGATAAAGGGGAAATGGATGCCGTTTAGCAAACAACAGATGACCATCACAGGCTAGGTCTCTTGATATTGGCACAATATGTAGCACCATGCTTTTCCCATATGCTGAATTCAATATATGTTTGCTGAGTTGAATTAAATTGACCATATTTTTCATGACCCACTTTGGCAGAGTAAAGAGCCTATCTGGTCATTCGTCCCCAACCACTTGAACTCAACAAAATGAATGGGAAGTTTTTGATGAGCTTCTGAAGAGCTGCCAATTAATGAAAACCAGGCATCCATCTAACACCATTACTAGTTTATTAATCCATACCAGAAACTTAAGCAGAAATGCTATGGCAATACAAACATTAATGGGCAACAGGAGCCCATAGCTTGCATGGTTCCCAAGAATCCATGTAGACCATTTATGATCCTTGAACCATATCTGAGAAGTCACTATTCTATACAACCTCATTATGGAAAAGTAAAAATTTAAGCATTTGCAGGCTTTCCATCAGATTGTATGGTAGGGTTTCAAATATTTAAAGAAAAACAATATGTGATCTGTTTATATTTAACAGAAATCCAAAAAAATGGATTCAGTTCAAAAGATACACATAAAATTAATAACAGAAATAACTGTTATATACTCATACATACCCTGGCAAGGCATCGTGCAAAGCTCTTTACATGCATTACTTCATGTAACGCTTATGTCCCTATGTGGTAGGTACTGCTGTCCCTGTTTACTGAGGTGAAAACTGAGATTTGACCTGGTCACAGAGTTTGGTTAATTGGAGATCTGAGATTCAAAGCTAGACCTATCTGAACCCTAACATGGAAAAAAGTAGAAAGAGAGCAACAGTCCGTTTGGTGCTTGAGTCCTCATCCAGTTAGTCATCCATATGTTTGTATCTACATGATGCCTAGACATAGGAATGACTTTATAGAGTTCATCTCTACTAAGATTTTTAGCATATTATCTTTCACATCACAATGTATTTGCCAGCTGCTACAGAGATTATAATCTGCAGCACAGACGGGTAGCTCTTAAATATATAATTTTATTTTTCCCTCTTCATTTAACCTACTTTGAGAGTGTGCATAAGATTGTCTCTTCGAGCAGGCTTACTTGATGGTCACATCACTGAAAATTTAAATATAAGAATACTGAGCTAATATTTATACGGTTCTTACAATGTGCCAGACATGGTTCTACAATGCTTTTTATTAATTCTTGATTCTCTCCACAGTTCTATGATGTAGGTACTTTTATTATCCTCATCAAATACAGGTATTTATTTATTTATTCATAATTGTATTTTACTTATTTGTTTCCTGCTTTATTACCAAAAGAATTTAAGGAGACTTGCAAAAATACATTCGAAAAATTAGAAATAAATGGAGAAAGTAGAGAAAATGGTATTGTAAAATAAAATAATGCCAGGGTTACTACTATAGAAAAAAATACATATCATAAAGTTTGTGGGTTTGTGCAATAGTCAGGAAGGACCATAAGTGTAGCTATAAACTGCCTGAGTTTGTAGTGAAAACATAATGAAGCAAAGAGTGAAACATAATTAGGCACAAAATTCAGTGTCTGCAAAAGGAAAACAACCATTTGCTCAGAAGCACAAATTTCCTACAAGTAAGTTATTTTGTGGGTCATCATAAAGAAAATTCATGTGCTATAATAACAGACAAGAGTCTGCTTCTACCACAAATATAATATGTAGGGACATTGTTCCTTTCCCCCCATGTCCATTTCTCCCTTTCCTGCAGTAATAGAACCTTTTAATATTGCTGGGAACATGACTACCTAGGGGGAAAAAGAAACAGACCTCATTTTCTCTGTTGCTAGGTGTGAGCATGTTAGTTAATCCTCCCCTTGACTCCTTCCTAGTAACTCAAATGGACATACATACCATCTTGCCATGAAGTGGAGTTGGACAGTAACATGTGGACAGGAATCTGGGTTCCTAACCTATATTGAACTTTACAAGACAGAGAATGAAACTTTTATCTTTCTTAAGCCACTACTGTTTGGGGTTTTCTGTCATTCTTAGCTAACAGAAGAATGAGGGGGACAGAAGCCTCCTTTGGATTTGGTGATCAGAAAAGATCTCTCTGAAGAGACATTCAAACTGAGAACTAAAGGATTATGCTAAGGAGCTTAACCTCCTTAAACTCCTTAAACTCACTAAGAAAAGTAGAGACAAGAGTCCTCCTTCCAGAGGCTCTAAGGCCCCTTCTAGAAACTGAAGGAAGATCATAGTGGCTGAAATGTAGTGAGAAAGGGTAAAGAGGAGCATGAGATAAAATCTGAGGAAAAGGCAAGGACCACATCACACAGGGCCTTGTGGGTCATGGTAAAGAGTTATAATTTCTTCTGTGGTCAATGGAAGAACAATGTGTGGCAAATAGTTGGTTCTCAAACATGTGCTGAATGAGTTATTTTTGTGTATTTTAAAAATAACTCTATGTGATGATAATTTTTCTAGGAGGACCTGGAGGGATGTATATGATAGAATTTTCATATGCAGAATATAGCTCTTGTAGTGAGAAACAGACTCGAAGGGGTGAGACCGGTTGAAAGGAAAGGCTTGAACAAAGATGATGGTAGCCTGGCCTGATTTCATAGTAGAGAAAAAAAGAAGTGGATAAATTTAAAATACATTTTAGAAATAGAATGAGTAGGTTTTGCTAAGTGATCTCATGTGAGGACAGAAAGAGAGTACAATGAGAGAAAGGAAAGAAAGTTTTGATGAAAATTAAAAATCCAAGAATTAAAGAATGGACTCTCAATCAAAAATCTGGAGTGAATGTGTGTCCCATGCTGTCAGTTCAAGGCAGGGCAATACATACTGACAAGACAGTTGATACCCTCTTACAAAATTAAGACTAACAAGGACACAATGTCCGAATCCATGACCATTATATTTCTAATGGTTGGTGGCCAATGAGCTCAGATTTTCCTCAGAATACAGTTGCCCAATAAAGGCAAATGGGCAATCAAGACCCCAAATGTACTGAGAAGGATCTGAATGATGCAGACATTGCCCTGTCCTCAAGGAATTTAAAATGTAAGTACTTAAGTAGTCTAAAAACACATTAGTCTACAAATGAATATATTAATACATTAGCCTACAAAAAAAGTAAATGGTACTGAAAATGTGACTCAGGCTATATAAGTTTCTGGATTCAGACAATTCAAAGTATCTCTATCTTCATCTTTTTTCTGCCTTCCCTTCAATCTTAGGAGGCATACATCCCTCTTTTCTGAGTCAACCCTTCAGCTTGTGCTCTTCTTCCTGAAAACTGAGTTTAATTACCCATTCCACTTCGTGTTAGGCTGTACCGTTCATTGGCAAGTCACTTAAGCTCCCCAATTTTCGTATGTTCTCTATATAATAAATTCACAGCAATGTTGTGAAGATGAAATGAAAATGTGTACTTATTGTGTAAATTAGATAATCAATATAGAAATAATTCCTTTACCACCTTTCCATGTTTTTACTTTCCCTCACTGGCAAATTTTTGGAAAGATCTATCTACTCATCTACTCCTTCCATTTCTCTCGTTCTCTTTCTCTCTCTCTCTCTCAATAATAGCTTTGAGATTAAATTCACTTAACATAAAATTTATCCATTTAAAGTGTACTGTTGAAAGTAAACTGATATCTTAAGACGCTTAACCACAGAGCTGAGAAGACTATGGGTGTAGCTGGGCCCCTTGTTAAGTCTCTAGTTTTGATTTCCTGTTGGACTCTATGGTAACCTCCAGGGGAGGAATGCCAAAAAAGGGGGGAGCCATGTTGGGCTCACTTCTTCCCACGTGGGTGACCGGAAGGCAGGACCGGCCAGTCGAGTGTGCACGCACTCCTTGGTTCTGTTTCTTTTTCTCCCCCCCCGCCCCCCCTCAATAAACCGTTTTCTTTTGGTGGATTATCTGGAGAATTATTTGGCCAGTTGGCAGTACCATTCAGTGGTTTTCAATATGTTCACAGAGCTATGTAACCATCACCACAATAAATTTTGAAACATTTCATCACCCCTAAGAGAGATACTATGCCATTAGCAGTCAGTCATTCCCAACCCACATGCACCCCGTCTCTAGCAACTACTAATTTACTTTCTATCTATGGATCTGCCTATTCTGGACATTTTATACAAATGGAATAATACAACATGCAACCTTTTGTAACAGGTTTTTTCCATTTGTCCTAATGCTTTTGAAGCTCATCCAAATGCATGAAGCTCATGCATTTTAGAATGCATCAATATTTCATTCTTTTTTATTGCCAAATAATATTCTACTGCATGAATATACCACTATTTTTTAACATATGCATCAGGTGCTAAAGGATTCGTCTTTGTATTCCCTACAGTGCATCACATGATGCCAGTGAGAACAGTAAGCCTCTGCTGTCAGAAACTGTATATTACTCATTTTGATATCAACAACACCTGCACCTAACTGGCATTTTCAATAAGTCTGTTCAATGAATGAAAGAATGATAGAAGAAATTCAAAAATCATTTATTGAAATAATTCATATGCTGAGGGCAACATTTAGAGACGTGCAAATATCTAGATCCAGATTAACCCTTAGATAGCCCTAGTAACTAATTTTACCAAAATGAATAGATCACTTCCTTCAATATAGCCTGAATTTCCTAGTTTGGAATGAAAGCTCCCCTGGAGCATGTATCTATTCAGAATCCCTTCCCAGTTTTATGCCAAAAGCCTTTGGCTTTCAAGTTTCTAGTCTTTCTAGTGAAAATATGTTGTTTCCAAAATAATCAGAAAAAAAACAAAACAAACAAACACTTAGTTGCCTTCACAGCACTCATAATCCCTAATCTAAGTGATAAAGAACCCCTGCAGTTTTGTATTCAATTAGGCGTGGTGGGGATAGAGCTTAAGGAAGCCAATAGATTCATTTTCTGTCCGTTAAAAACTAACTTAAATGACATTTAAGGGTTTATTGTTTGGTCTCACCTTTGATTTAGGTTAAGTATACAGAATAATGCCCAAAAATGGTTATTCATTAAAGAAGTACTTAATACCTGGGTGAGACCTAAAGAGAATAAATATGAGACATTTCTTAGTCTGAAGTACATAAATTAACTGGAAATGAAGAAATAATTAATCATATGTAGTATATGCCTACTCATATGTCATAAAGAGGCCTGCTATAATACTAAAAGAATCCAGAGCAGGTGGATGTCAGTCCTTAAAGAACTTGCCGTGTCCTTCTGTCAAAATTCAAAGCCAGTCACCTATGGCCTCTGCCCTACCCAGGGCCCTTGCAGCACGCCAGAGAAATCTCTGGGATAGTATGATGCATTTTATCTGCTGTCTGTTATGCCAGGGGTAATAAGAGTTCTAGGCACCAGAGTGTGCTGCCATCTTCCTACCTACTCCCACTCCATCCCTTACCTACTAAGGCCAGTCTCACTGCATATCCCCCAAACCCTGGTTTTCATGGTAATTTCCTCAAGGACTCAAGTACAGCCCTGAACACAGACTAAAAGTCTGGTGTCCTGAGTTCCTCACCTAATTCCTACTTGTCTTTGGGATTGGCTCCTCCTTCTGGAATCTAATACATCATCAGCACACAGAATATGAGGTGTGATTAAATAATACAGTGAATGTTTAAATTTAAAAAATTTTATTATAGTAAAAGACACATTGCCATTAATCCCCCTCAAAATACTCCCCCTCGCTTCAAACACACTTATCCCATTGTTCTTGCCACTTTCTGAAGCAATTCTGGAAGTTCTCTTTCATGAGTGTCCTTAATTGGACTGTCGTAGATGCCCATGTCCTGAATCATTTTGACTTTGGGGAAGAGCCAGAAGTCATACAGAGTCAGATCTGGTGAATAAAATGGATAAGGACACACCATAATGTTTTTATTTGACAGAAATTTATGTATACTAGAAGTGAGGTGTGACATGGAGCATTGTCACGATGGAGGATGATTTATGTCACACTTTAAAACACACCTTCTCTCAACCGTAGCTCACACCCGACTAACTGCACCAAACAAGTTGAAACTTGTCATACACTGTTTCTAAGGTTCGACGCACCACTTCCTGTATTGAAGACCCCTGCCTTTCCATTGGATGGCACTCAGCAGCAGCATTCACCGCATTTTGTGATCACAACAGAAAGGCTCTGTGTCACATATCACTTCTGGTACGACAATTCCTGTCAAATAAAAACATTACAGTGTTCTCATCCACCTTATTCACCGGCTCTGGCACCGTGTGACTTCTGCCTTTTCCCCAAAGTCAAAAGGACCATGAAAGGAAAACATTTTGAATCTATTCAGGACATTGAGGCAGCAATGACGGTGCAACTGAAGACACTCACGAAAGAGGACTTCCAGAACTGCTTCAGAAAGTAGCAAGGATAATGGGAGAAGTATGTTTGAAGTGAGAGGGAGTAATTTGAGGTGGATTAAAGGCAATGTGTCTTACTGCAATAATTTTTTTTTTTAATTTAAACATTCACCGTATTTTTTTAATCGTACCTCATATGTCCTGATCTATAAGTAAAATGACAGTTTGGCATCAAGAAATATCATACTCCCGAACACAGTCACTTAGACGAGCATTGTTCCCTCACCATGGAAAGTTTATCAGTGTGGACAGCATCACAGTTCTCCATGCCCCCCTGAACTTAATGATCTGGGTGCTCATTTCTGTTAGCTTTACCAGGCCTCACCCCCATCCCAGCTTAGCTTATTTTCTCCTGCCTAGAATATCTCTTGACTAGATAGAAGAATGATTGAGCAACACTGATGTTTAAGTTGGAAGGTGGTAAAAGTTGTGCTAAGATTGGAAGCAAATTCTAGAAGGCCTCCACCTGCCACCTACACTGAAGTGTTTGGACATTTTCCTATCATCACTGTGGAGAAGGGGAAAACACTAGAGATTTATAAGTAGGAAATGAACAAAATAAAATCACAGTTTATTTTATAACCACATTCTTCGGAGCTAACACCACAGGATGAAAATCACAGGAAGAAGTCTCTCACTGATTTGAGTGAGGACCCAAACATTTTAGCTTTGTTTCAAATGAGTATGTTGTTCCTTTTTTATAAAGAGAAGAAATAACATATGGTCAGAAAACCAGGCACCAACCAGCTCATCTTGAGAGGAAAACCTTAAAAGAGACTTAGCATTTTCTACGATCAACCTCTGATTTGTTTGTCTCTTGGCTATCGTAGTAGCAACACCATCCTTTCCTCCATTGTGAACAATGCTGTACAGGCACTTAAGGATTTTACAACAGATCAAAAACACCCCTTTTCTGTTCTCAAGGACTTCATTATCTAAGGATCTCTTCTAACCACTCTACCATTCTCCGACCTCAACTATCCTTATCCAGTTTTATGTTTACACCTGAGACATTCAGAACAGTCTACCTAAGTGCAAAAATAGCACCTTCCAATCACACTAACATTTTGATTCCCCAAGCAATATTTTACAGCGATTACTTTCAAAAGAGTTCTTTATTATGCATGAGGCAAGAGACATGGACTAACCACATTTTTTTCAGTAAACAGCTATAAATTAATACATGAAGTTTAGCAAACAGGGACATCATTTTTGAAGAGGCTTTTAATACTTTTAAAAATTAATGTAAATTTAAATGTAATTAAAGATGAATTGCGGGGAAACATCTATGCTATGGCATATAAACCAGTAAGGATGACAAACCATCTGGAAAGCATACAAATTTCTGAGAACTAATGATGTTGGTTTCTTTTTTCTTTTTCTTTCCCTTTCTTTCTTTCTTTTTTTTTTTTTTTTTTTTTGAAAAGGGAAGGGTATAAACAGGAAAATGCCTGTGCAAAAAAAAAAAAAAAAAAAAAAAAGTATACTGAAATAGTGTTCCTAAATGAAAACATTGCTACATTTCAATATTGAAAAGAACCCCTTTGGAGAAAATGTAGTATTTCTCTTTGGATACTCCAAAGAGAATTGCCTCATAAGACTATATAACGTTACATGAAAATAATAATCTACAAAAATAAGGAATTATTGGGTTACTATCCCAACTATCAGAGTCACTAATATAGATTTCTAAATAAAGCCCATAAATAAACATTTGGTTTATATTCAGGTTCCTCTTTCTTTCCACTTCCTCCAATTTATACAGTCACTCAAGGGAACTAGGACTTATGAAAAGTAAATAAGCACAAGTACTGGTTTTATTCCCCAAATATTTTCAAATCCTAACCAAACACACATTTGGATAATTATCTATAAATGCTGCAAGAAATTAGCGACCCTTGGCATATTTGAAAGGTTAAATTAACAAGACAGCAAATTATTTTATTTTTTCCTCTTTGATGTTTTTGTTTTTGTTTTAAAGCATATTTGTTTATTTTTTAATTGAATTTACTGAGGTGACATTGGTTAATAAAATTATATAGGTTTCAAGTGTAGAACTCTATAATACATCATCTATTTATTGCATTGTGTGTTCACCACCCAGAGTCAGTTCTCCTTACATCACCATATATTTGACCCCCTTTATCCACTTCTGCCCCACCTCCCACCTTACCCTCTGGCAACCACTAAACTGTTTTCTGTGTCTATGAGTTTCTGTTTGTTTGTCTTATTCATTTGTTACTTTCAGTTTTATATACCATATATGAATGAAACCATATGGCTCTCAACTTTTTCTGTCTAACTTATTTCATAATAATCTCAAGATCCATCAATGTTGTCGCAAATGGCAGTATATCATCTTTTCTTACAGCTGAGTAATATTCCATTGTACATATGTACCACATCATCTTTTTTTAAATAATTCCTAACAACTTTTTGTTTTCTTTTGTCTTTTTTTAATTTTATATTTTATATTAGTTTCAGGTGTACAAAACAACATAATGATTAGACATTTAAACTCCTCACAAAGTGATAACCCCCCTCCAGTCTACTACCTCTCTGACAACTTATATAGCTATCACAATACCATTGACTATATTCCCTATGCTGTACTTTACATCACACACACACACACACACACACACACACACACACACACACACACCCATTCCATTACAGTTGACATTCAATGTTATTCTATTTCAGCTTCAGGTGTACAGCTGTACCGTATCTTATTTATCCAATCATCTATTGAAGGACACTTTGGTTGTTTCCATGTCTTGGCCACCATGAATAATGCTGCAATGAACATAGGGGTACATATATCTTCATGGATAAATGTTTTCAGATTTTTGGGGTAGATACCCAGGAGAGGAATTGCTGGGTTGTACAGTAATTCTACTCTTAATTTTTTGAGGAACTTCCATAGTGTTTTCCTCATAGAGGCTGTACCAATTTACATTTCCACCAGCAGAGTATGTGGGTTCCTTTTTCTCCACAGCCTCTCCAACACTCGTTATTACTTGTATTGTTGATAATAATCATTCTAACAGGTGTGAGGTGGTATCTCACTGTCGTTTTGATTTGTATTTCCCTAACAGCTAGTGACATTGAACATCTTTTCATATATCTGTTGGCTGTTTATATGTCTTCTTGGGAGAAGTGTCTCTTCAGGTCCTCTGCCCATTTTTCAATTGGATTATTTGTTTTCTTGTCGTTAAATTGGATGAGTTATTTACATGTTTTGGATATTAGTGCCTTATCAGAGGTGTGGTTTGTAAATATCTTCTCCCATTCAGTTGGTTGCCCCTTTGTTTTGTTGATGGTTTCTTTTGCTGTGCAGAAGCTTTGTAGTTTGATATAGTCTCATTCATTTATTTTTGCTTTTACTTCCCTTGACTTTGATGTCAAATTCATAAAATTCTCTCTAAGACCAAGGTCCATAAGTTTAGTACCTAGGTTTTCTTTTCTGTATTTTATTATGTCAAGTATTATATTTAGGTCTTTAATGCATTTTGAGTTAATTTTAGTGTATGGTAACAGATAGCAGTCTAGTTTCATTCTTTTGTATGCGGCTTTCTAATTTTCCCCGCACCATTTATTAAAGAGGCTTTCTTTTCTCCACTGTATGATTTTGGCTCCTTTGTCAAAAATTATGTGCCTATATATGTGTGGGTTTCTTTCTATATTCTCAATTCTGTTCCATTGGTCTGTGTGTCTGTTTTTCTGTCAACACTATGCTGTTTTGAAGATATCCCATGTTTATGAACTGGATGAATCAACATAGTTAAAATGGCCATATTACTCAAAGCAATATGCAGTCTTTATGCAATCCCCATCAAAATCCCAATGGCATTAATTAAAGAAATAGAACAAATGATCATCAAATTTGTATGGAATCACAAAAGATCCTGATTAGCCAAAGCAACCCAAAGAAAAAAGAACAAGGCCGGAGGTTTCACACTTTCTGTTTTCAAATTATACTACAAAGTACATTACTTTAAACTGCTTACCAAGATTAGATCATAGGTGCTCGCTTCGGCAGCACATATACTAAGATTAGATCATAGGTTTAAATCACCTTGAAATAGTTCATTTATTAAAAATAAGTATAATATAGAGACCATTTTGCTTTCTATTGTAATTCTAGCTCATAAATTTAAATATTTGTATAACATACTATGCCAGTGAATTATTTCAGTATCTTTCATATATTATTGTCAATTTCATTTATTTTTATCCTATGTCTAAAAAGTCATATTACCTACAATGTTATTTTGATGAATTCTAAATATATCTCAAAATTTACATACCTAATTAGATTTTTCTCCCATTCTATTCCAAACAATACCAATAAGGATAGTAAAAACTAAAAATAATGATGAATCTAGCCAATTAGAGTGGATCAAAGGCCTAGTGTTTGATTTCTTAACTAAAAAGGTGTAGTCTCCATTCTTTCTATAATCAAGGTAAAATACTATTTTTTAAAATGAAAATGTCTATGAAATGCTAGAAGGATGCCACACAGATAATATGTGGTAGTTCAGACTTTAAGACTTTTGGAAATGGATCTTAGATACAGTGGAATTCTTCCATCTCACAAAATTCCAAATGAAGACATCAGCAGGCTTCCCAAGATCCAGGACATTTTTATTAGCTTAAACTTGGAAGGATTCTGTGGTGACGCAAAATTATTTGAACAGACTCTAAAAATGAAATGCAATTATAATTTTGTTTTGAAATAAAGAAAACTGGGTAAAACTACTCTAGACCTCTATGTTAAGCTCCTTGGTTTGTCATTTTAACATTTCTGGGTGCACTGCTGTCTGTTAAGTTCTGTAGAGGACCCAAAGATAAATAAGATAAGATCAAGTTTTCAAAAATTTCACAGAATGGTTTGTCAGTTGCTTCAGTGAGAAAAAACAGAGTGAATGAATTTGACAAAACTGAAGATGTCTCTTACAAGCAGAGGAAGTTCTAATAAATGCCACAAAAAGGCAAGTGAATGTACTGATGTAATACTGAGGCTATGCTTAAACAGTTGAAAGTAAACAAACCTTACCTATTTGGTTTGGTTTTCCATTACTATATCACAGAGCTGAGAAAGTACACTCTTCCAATGATATAATAATGTCTCATATGTTCAAACTGTGTTACTATGTACTTTTACATTCATCCTCTTACTCATGTCTCACAGTGATCCTATCCAGTAAAAAGACTATGTCCCTCATTTTCTATGGGAGAAAGCTGAGGCCTACACATTAAACAACTTATTAAACAAAAAGTAACTTATTAAACAAAGTTACTCTAACCACTGAAAGACTGAGATTCGGTGAGAGCCTCCTTCTTTTCCATTCTTCTCACAGTCTTACGCTTCCTTACCACAATACCCTGAGAGACTCCCATTCATTCATTCTCAAACATTTATTGACCATCAGCAACATGCTGGGCAATGGGGTTAAAACGTGTGTAAGACCTGGTACCTAAACTCTAAAAGATTACTGTCTTTCAGGGAAGACAAACCCATAAAGAGTGAATTACAGTGTAATCTGGCAAATGGAATGATTAAGATAGCAGACGGGGATACCCAATGGTGTCCCAATGTGCAGGGGTGAGGAGAAATCAAGGAATGCCTCCTGGAGAAGGTGAATTCCAAACTGAATCTTCCAGGGTAAGTAGGAGTTAGCCAGGAAAGGGAGAAAAGTGGGGGTCCCAGTGGAGGAAAGGGAAGAGAGCTATTCCAGGCAAGTGTTCAGCATAAGCAAATGATAGCAAAGAGAGAAACAATACAGTGGGCATGGGGAACTTCTTAGCAAGTTACTAGAGACTAATGATCAATGCAAGAGATGAGGCTGGAAAATTTATTACTTAAAAGCTGAAACTGAAATATATAAACTATAAAGCGGTTCAATTTTGATTTGTAATAGAGTGTTTTTCCTTTCTCTTTCAATATCACATTTTCTATTTTTTCAAAAACAAACTATTTTTACCTACTTCAATTTTTAATCAGCTTTTTCTTTAAGTATAGTTTACATACAATAAAATCGATCAATTTTCAGTAGATGATTCAATAAGTTTTGATAAATACATATAGTCATGTAACGACAACCACAATCAAGATATAGAGTATTTCCATCAATTCAAAAAGTTCCCTCATGCCTCAATCCCTTGCAACCAAGCCCTTCTCTCATCTCTGGCCCCTGTCCACCACAGATCTTCCTTCTGTCACTAAATTTTTGCCTTTAATAGAATTTTATTTAAATGGAATAATATGGTATACAATGTCTTCTTTCACTCAGCATAATGCTTTTGAGATTCATCTGTGTTGTGGTGTCCATCATTCATCCATTCCTTTGTATTGCTGAGTAGTATTCCACTGTATGGATGCATCACAGTATATTTATCCATTCATCAGGTAATGGATATGTGAACCAATGCTAGTTTTTAGCTATTATGAATAAAACTACAATGAATATTCACATATAACCCTTTGAGTGGGCATATGTTTTCATTTCTCTTGGGTAAATACCTAGGAGTGGAATTGCTGGGTTGTATAATAACCATGTGTTTAACTTTGTAGGAAACGGATTTTTAAATAAGTTGAAACTGGGGGGTAATAATTGTTTATTTTCATCAAAGAATCTTTTGCTCAAACAGCCCAAAGCACTTATCAAATGTCCTGCCCAATGTGTGTATTTTGCATTAATAGCACAGATTTATGTAACCCCTTGCAGTTTTCAAAGCACATTCCATGCATGGTCCTATTTTACCTTTACAGCAATTCCATAAAATAGTCCTGATTGACATTCAGCTGGTAAGTATCAGGGGCAACCTTACACGTATGGCGTGTGTCTGGCCAAAAGCCAGGCCACACTGGCTCTGAGATATTTAGAATATCACTTTTGAAGTAGGTAGTACTGACCCCATTTGAAGACAAGAAAACAGGCTCAAAGAAGTTAAGAATCTTGACCACCATGAGACTCTGGAAAAGCATAAGGACAAAGAACTCCTACCTAGAACTTCTAAGCAACTGTCCTTTCCACGTCTTATGGGCACCAGGAAGGAGTACACAGGTGAATGTAGGAAATATTTGAACTACAATTAGATTGATAAAGAGGGTACCTTTCCTCCCACAGACATTGCATAAGGAGTTTGTTCTCTGATACTCCCAAATTCAGCTCTAGAGAGTTTTAGCAAAATTACATTGGATTTCTCTCTCTAACGAGGGGCAAGAATAGAAAACAACATCACAAATGCCAGCAGCCTCCATCTTTGAAAGGGGAGGCTGTAAACCAAACTCTGTGATGATAAGGATCAGGGACTTTCCATGCTCTGTGTATCCAGGCTCATTGTGATCCGACAACAAACTCTCCCAGAGCCAGGCCAGACACCTGCAGCAGTCACAGTTCAATTACCAAGTCCCACTTCACTACTTCATGAAATTTATTGTTCTTTCTTCAGCTCAAAAAAAACAACAACAAACAAACAAAACAAAAAAACCGAAAAACATTTAGATAATTTAAAAGGAGCTTTGCTTCCATTTTCATAAAATACAGTGATACTGTCACAATCTCACCCACCTTCCTAAAAATCATTAACTAATAAACCTTCAGTTTGGTAAAACTGAGTGGAATACAAATGAAGACAAAACTAACATTATCTGGATACAACAGCAACCCCAAGATGCAGTCATGGTTGCAGCAGAGTGACTTGTGAAAGTAGCAAGGGCCCCGAATCCCAGCTTTGCCAGAGTCCATAAAAAGTGCACTTTCCTTTGAGGGGTGTAAATCCCTCACGTGTGTTCACTCTGCCATTATCTCTGGTCCCAAGCTTAATATTCTCAACTATTTGACAAATTGCAATGGGCAAAGAGCCTTTCAAACCTGAATACTCTGTTTTCAAGGTTGGTTTGGGTCTGAACACACTCTGTCTTTACAATTTAGTATCTAAAACTGATCCTGTGTATTCTAGATCAGTGATTCCAAAATAGAGTTAAGAAACTACGGTTGTATTCACCCTCATGAAGCAGAAGTTTCTTGAAAAGATATTATCAAAAATTGTAGAATGAATGATCTCCAAGATATATGTAGCTCAGTGAAAAAAGCAAAGAGCATTAACTGTGCAGGTAGAAAATGAATGAATATACAAGATGCTTCCATATCATGGACCCTCGTGGGAAGGATTCATGGGGAGTTGCTAAGAGTGGTTTCCTCCGGCACATGGAACAGGGACCAGGGATCAGAGGTGCAATAAAGACTTACTTTCCCTGCGGTTGCTAGAATTTCTTTATTGTGATCATATATTAATTTTCTCTGCCCTCTTTCCCCATTTTAATAAATAATGAAATATATCAATAGTTTGCCATCTTTGCTTCAGTTCTTTTTTCCTTAAATAAATATGCATAGAATGCAAATCTGTGATGTTTTATCTCTCCCATCTCATTAATTTTTCTCTACTTATTATCTAAATGTTGTATTCAAACTATGCATTGTTTAGAACTTCATTAGATATGAATGTATAAGTATAGCATTATTTGCATGTTCTTTAACCTCACATAAATTGTATGATACGTACCTATAATTCCTTAACTCATTTTCTCAAAATTCAACATTGCTGTTAAATTAATTCAGGCTGATAGATGTAATTCCAGTTCATCCATTTTAACTGCTTTCTAGTATTCCATTGTATAAACCTGCTCCAATTTATCCACTCTCCTGTAATAATAATTTCTTATATTACAAACAAAACTGCAATAAACATTCTTGTACAGATCTCCCTAAGTACTGTGTAAGAGTTTCTTTAGGGAGTGTGCCTAGAATCAGGATATGCTCAGTTGCATAGCAGCTCTCTAAAAAGTGGTTGTAGTAGCAACCTATACTCCTGGTAGCACTTAAGAGTTTCTGCTGCTCCAGAGCATTTTGCCAAATTCAAACTTTTCAAGTTTTGTTAAATTTAAATATTGTATCATTTTATTATATTTTCAACAAATACGTAAATTGGGGTTGGGGGAGGAGTAGTATGAGGGCTCTAAGACATCACCAAGACACAAGAAGAAAAACATGCTGCTGAGTAAGCTAAAACAGCAGCAAAATTCATTAAAGCTGTGTGAGTTTCATCTCCTCATCCTGCCCCCCTCACGCTGGTAATACTCTGACTCCTCACTCTAAATCCCAACTGGGTTCCATCCCCAGACTTCAGTACCCTACTTAAAAGGTCTATGGTGGCCACTCATATAAAATCCTATGGCTGACCCCATTGCCAAAGGTGACTCAGATCCAGTCTCTAGACCCACCCAGAAGGTCATGTGCATCTCTGTTACCAGCCCCACCCAGCCTGGTTTCATTCGTACAAAGTCCTATTGTGGAGGGCAAATGAGAGAGTTTTATCACTACAGATGACCTCACAGCAGCCAAGTGAGATCTTTTGATGCAACCAAATCTATATGAAGGAAACAACTGAGAGAAGTCCTAAGTTTTAGAAATCAATGGAAAACTTTCCACATGGGACAATGGGGTAAGAATCTCGCTCAGCAATTCTTTTTTGTAATTGACTTGAACACACAGATCAATAACTGAGTGGTAACAAATCTAATGCTGCCAACTGTGCGTGGCAAGCATTACATAACAGGAAAAAAAATAGAAATGAAATGTCCAATAATGAAGGACTCATATAATAAATTGCAATGTGCCAGGCCCTGAATGCTTTAAGTGCATTGTCTCATTTTGCCGTGACTCTAACTTTATGAGGCAAACACTATTATTATCCCCATTTTGCTGAAAACAAAACAGAACCTTCAAAAGATTAAATAATTTGAGAATGGTCACAATGCCAATTAGAGATTGGCTCAGGATTCAACCTCAAAGCAGGTCCTCAACAGTGATACTGTACTCTCACTAAAAAGAGGAAAATGTTCACAATACACAGTAAATGCATACAAACATTCAAATGCATAGCAACAACTAGAGTACACATATAGACCAAAATGTTCATAGCTCTTACTTTTGAGAAGTAAGATTTTATTTTCCTACTTGTGCTTTTCTTTATTTTTCAAATTTATACATTTGAAAAGCAATGTATTACTTTTATAATCAGGAAAATCTTGTTTTAAAAGATTGTATGTAACTTACACTTCCTACTTGCACATCATTAGTTATTTAGTGTTTGTTCTGACTAGGTATGTCACCCATAATGCCCACAAATAAGTGCTTAATAAATGCTTGTCAAGATGAAAATAATGCATAAGTGCAGTCTGAGGATAAACGTCCTGTTCTCTGAACAGAGAAAGCCAAGAGCCTCCTCAGAAAACAAAGTATTTAATGTTTTGTGCTAAGTTCCCCAAAATTAAGTAGAGAAAATATACTTGAAAAGTAAGATTCTGAGCAACACAATTAAAAAAACAAACAAACAAAAAAACTACATTTCATAAACGATTAGTTCTGTTACTAAAAGCCGTATTAGCTTTCAAGTCATTTGAGTCACAGTAAGACTGACAAATAAACTTACAAAATGGAAGCATTGAGGAGGGGACCATTAGTAGGCAGTGAGGTTAACAGTTGCCTGTGAAGACTGGAAATTATTTCATTAATCCTGATGGATCAAGAAAGTATAAGCTATAATTTGGTTTATCATATTTTCAAAAACCAGAAAACTAGATCTCTTACAAAAACAAAAAACAAACAAACAAAAAAACTACTCAGGAATTCTCGTTTCACAAATAAATTATGCTACCACTAACAATATTTATAAATACCAAAGAAAACTGATCCCAGATAATTCAAAGTAGTTTTATAACTTTGTCCTAGTGATGTTAGTTAGTAGCAAAGATTAACATTCAAAACTCTTTACTCCTAGTCATCTATGCTTCTACTGAAAGATATCAAATTAGCTTGTCATCTAATCTGCCTAACCTTCTACCCTCAATCTAGAAATCATTTGTCCTAAGTAATGTAAGAATACATAAGTTGGCCTTAGCCAGGTTTTTTGCAGTCTGCCTTGTACCTTTCCAGTCTTATCACCATCCACTTACTTCCTTCTCACTGTGAACCTGCTCCTCCAGTCATTGGGCAAGTACACCTAACACTTTCACAGCCTCATGTCTTTGCTCTTCTTTCCTGTGCTAAGAATACACTTTCTCCCTCCTTAGCCCCAGTGAATCCTTCATCCTTCAATGTCACGTCACTCTGAAGGCTTGTTCAATCCCTAGGGAGAACTAAGCCCCCTCTTCTCCATGTTCCTATCTTATTACACCAGTGCTTCCTCCTTGTTTGATTCCTCTGTGTACCATCACCTCCTAATCCTGTGCTGGGCATAAAGTGGATGTCAATGCAATGGCCAGTAAGAGCCACCTTAGGAGCTGAAGAGACAGATTATAGGCAGCCCTTGTCTAAATTAAGCTCACAGTACACAGATAAGGAAATGAGAATCACGGTTGTAGCAGTATCAACAGAGGATTCAGTAGTTTGCAGAATGTAATGGAAGAAAATATTATAGGAAATGCCACATGGGTGGGCTCAGCGACCACCCTGGTCCACTGTTGTCACTTTGTGGCATTTGGGGATACTGTATAAAAGGACATGACTGCTTTCTATGGAATCAACCTTAAAAGGTCAGTATATTAAAAACTAACCCAATTATCCACTATCTTCGGCCAGCTTCCCTTCCCAGCCCTCCTCGTTCTCTCTATGGTATCATTATGGGTTTTTCTACTGGGTTTTTCTACTAACCCAGACTGGAAAGCTTTGTAATCTTTGATTCCTCCTATTCTTCATCCAAATGTGTTAAATGATCTTTAATAATATTCAGTTCCCCATTTCTAAGGCCATTTGTCCAAACTATTAGTCCCTCAAATCTGAACTCTCTCTGATCTTTCTCCTTTCCATCCATTTGTCACAGACCCAGGGGATGTTTTCTGAAAAATGTTTATCTGAAAATTCCCCTATTTATAAGTTTGCAATAGTTCCCACTGGCTATAAATCTGATCTGGCCCTATCTTAGGTTTCTGCTACTATTCGTACATCATCTTCCCTCCAACATATCATCTATATGTACCGTTCAGAAATGCCCTACACATTACTTTGTCATATATGTGGTATGAAATAAATGTGGTATGATCACCAATAAAATGTACTTCTTAAGGTCTTCTTGGACGAATTCCTATGGAAAGTGGTCCCAAGAAAAATCTGACAATTCTTGGGCTCAATAGCAAGTAACAAGTGTTTAATACAGTTTAACCAAGATTTGACAATTTTACCTTCAAGTTCCTTCAAAAATACTGGGTAGATATCATCTGGTTCCAGTAGTTTATTTATAACCCACTGTTAATCAGGCCTTGAGTCTCCAATGTATTGTTATCAGTAATTGATCTAAAACCTCTAAGCCATCACTTCTAAAGAAGGCAAATTTTCTCTACTTTTCCCCTCAGAAAAATGTTTCAATTTGATGATATAAAGTTCTGATACTTCCTGGAAAATTTACATGCAGTTTTTCATGACAAAATACATCAAGAATGTAAGGAGTCCCGTAAGGCCTTGGCCTATTGAGTCCCCTCAGCCCCTGAAGAAATCAAAGTGCCTTCAGCTGATTGATACTATTGATGCATTTCCCCAAGAACCATCAAAATGGCACTCACTCTTAGGAACCACTTTCAATGTGAAATGCATCATAAAATTTTTCTTTACTGCTGTAAGAGTACAAAATATGTACTTACCAGCTTCTTCAAATGACTGTAAGTGTAAGAATACAATGAGACTGTCAAAGAGGACTTTTACAGACTAAGAAAAAGGAGTTCCAATTAAATCTGGAGCAATAAACTGGCTGCAAATACATCAGCCTTAGACTACTCTATTGGTGAGGCTATAAACCAGAAACTAGGAGGTGGGAAAGAAAATCAAGAACAAAGAGTCCAAAACAAAGAAAGAGTAAAATAAAGAGATGACTACAGAGAAAAGCAGAGACACAGAGAGAGATGAAGCAGAGTAAACAACAAAGACAGATACAAAGAGAAAAAATACAGATATATACAGAATTACAACTATTGAGAAGAAATACCTACATTTCCTAGTTCTATGTAATTAAGTTCAATACTAATTATAAACTTTTGATTACTGAACATATTTCTTAGATTCACCCTCAACATCAGTTATTAAAAACCTATAGTTATTAACCAATGATATTTTCTGCTAGGAAAAAGGAGTCAGAAATATTTGCTAAAGGGAAAGAAGAAATGAAATGTGAGCTATATAAGGGTGTTTAAAAAGGATACCTGGGTACTACTAACCTACATTATGTCATCATCAAGTCTCCAGGGACATTATTCATACTGCTAGAATTTCAAACAAACAAACAAAAACCTCTTTCTGAAAGATTTTTCCATAAACATAAACTTGGGTTATCATTAATGTGATCTAAAGGTCTGCCTATACTAAAGGCTACGCAAAGCAAATGAAAACAGAGATCATCCCTGCCTCCAGGAGCTTTGAAACTAAGACAACAATGACAAATATGTATTACATGAAAACTAAAACCATAAAAGTAAAAAGTAAAGATCTTACACTGTATAAGCATAAATTTAAGTGAATGACATAAGATTATGGGTGAGGAGGGAAATGGATAATGTTTAAAAAGTAAGAGAGAAGTGGTTTCCTTCCCTCTTGGAGAAAATGGCAAATGACCGAAATACCTACCTTAACCTCATGACTCATGTACAGGCAAGTATATTTTTGCTTTTAATATCAGATGCAGAGTGCTAGGTTAATTATACTCCTTAATTCACAGTATATCATCATCACTGGAATATTCAAGGCAAATCTCTTTTATTTCCTTGTTTCTAAACTTTATTTTTTTATCCCCATTCCTCATTCCCACCTCCACCTCGTGTCCTAAGTAGGCAACCATTCTAAGATGTTTTTTGTTTATCTGTTATCTTGTAAAATATTAAATATCATTCTGTGTGTATGTAAAATTGTATTTAGATGTATGCAATTGTATCATGCACACCGTTCAATTTTTCACTTTTTTTACCCAGTTTTATGTATGTAAGATCCATCTATGTTGCTATACATATATTAGTCACTTCCAATTTCTCTATAACATTCCCAGGGGGCATCTAACACATTTTACATGTCTATTCTCTCAGTGATGAATCTCCAGGTGGACCTTACAAATAAGGCTACAATACATAATCATCCTTGTGTATGTACCTTTAGGGACTTGTGTGGAAATTTCTTTGGGAAATATATCAAGGAAGTGAATTACTTGGTCATTGAGTATGAAAAAAATATTATATATATATATATATATATATATATATATATATATATATATATATATATATATGTTGGCTAAATACTACCAGCTTGCTCTCCAGAATGGTGCACCATGCTTCAGCCCATCAATCAATACATGAGAGTTCCTATGTCCTCACAGCCCCACCAACACATTTTACACTCCTGCTGTGAAATGACCTCATTATTTTTAAAATTTGCACTGTTCTGATACCTAATGTGTTGAGATCTCTATAAAATTGTTAGCTTTTAGGCTCCTTCTCCTTTCAATTGCTTATTCAGAGCCTTTGTCCATTTTTCTATTAGGGTTACTGCCTTTTTCTTGTTAATTGCCAGTAGTTCACAACCTACATATTAATCTCACAACAATTTTGGACAGTGTTAATATCTTCTCCCAGTTGCGATCTGTCTAACAGCTTTGTTCATGGTATCCTTCATGGAATACAAATTCTTAATTCTGATGCAATCAGATTCAGTCATGTTTTTTCTTATGTTTTCTTCTTTTTAAGGTGGGCTTGTGTGAGAGTGTGAAGGCACACAGGAGATAGATGTGGTAGCCCCATTCTCGAGGAACAGCCAAGAGGAAAATGGAAATACCTGAAAGATGTGGGCAGAAAGAGCCACAATGAGGCAAGGTGAAAAGGGAAGGTAATTGGGAAGGCATGACTTGGGACAGGACTCCGCCACATATTAGCTGTGTGCCCCTGGACGAAGTGCTAAACCTCCCAGAGCCTGATACCTGTAAAGTATGAACAATCCCTATCCCAAACAACAATGTAAGTAAAAGAATCTGCACAATGATTAGAGTATAATAGCAGGTACTCAATACTAAATGTGAGCTCCTTTGTCCCTGTCCTCCTCAGTCCCACTCCTGACTTGGTGCAGAGAGAGGGAATTTGCAACCTCTGACACTTTGGAATCAGATCCCTCTGCTGACCCCATACCTCCAAACTCCAAGCATCATCTGTAGATACAGGCCCTCTAGGGCACTTCCACTTGTGAATGAAAAAGGGGCCACATACTAAACCTGACAAGCTCAGGGCAGGCAAGCATGGCAGGCCCTACAAACTCAAAGGGACTGACATTAACCACATACTATGGTCTGAACATAAAAATTCCTTGGCCTGTAGCTTCTTTGACAAAGGTCTGTCTTAACCTTAAGTGATCCTGTCTATTGTCTTTTTGTATCTAAGATAACATACCTTTGTAATGTCAGAGTAATCTTCTTCTCCAGACCCCTCAGGGCACAACCTACCACACCAGAGCAGGAGACCACAGATCCCCTCATTATTATCCTATTCCTCCTAATACCATCTCTATGTGCTCTAAAATGTTAATTAACCATGTGATTTCACTGATATGTGGTATATAAACTAAAAACAACAAAAGAACAGACAAACAAATGAGAAACAGAAACTCATAGACACAGACAATAGTTTAGTGGTTACCAGAGGGTAATGGGGGATAGGGGGTGGGAGATGAGGGTAAGGGGGTCAAATATATGGTGATGGAAGGAGAACTGACTCTGTGTGGTGAACACACAATGGGATTTACAGATGATGTAATACAGAATTGTACACCTAAAATCTATGTAATTTTACTAACAATTGTCACCCCAATAAATTTAAAAAATAAATTAAAAAAAAAAAGTTAATTAACTATCCTGTACCCACCAATTGAAAAGAAGTATGTGCCTCTCCATTTTATTTTTTATTCAATCCCAGAGATATCCCTGCTTTGCTTTCTCCTGCCCCCTTAAACTACCACCAACAGATTTCATGTAACCTTCCTCCTTTGATTCTAATGTATAAAATAAGCTGCAAAACTGCCATTCTCTGGAGCATTTTCTTAATCTGTTGAGATTTTGCTTCCTGGCAATTGTTGTCAGTTTAGTTCAAATAAATTCATTAAAGTTCTCTACAGGTTTGGAGGTCTCCTACTTCAACATGCTCATACTGTGATTAGATATCAGACAAAGATTAAGCCCTAAAAAAGAAATAAAAAGGTGAAACTGCTATTTCCCTGATTAGACCATAGGAGTAAAAGAGGACAGATGCAAATAACTAATTATCTGATGATAGGAGCTTGTGTGTAAATTAGTTCACACTAAGAAATGAATTGCAAGTATCCACTGTAGAATGTCTTTCTTTGGTGGATGTGCTGGGAGTATGTAAGAAGGCTATTTTAGGTTCCTATGAGATGAATACAGTGAGAGTTTGGAATGAGCTTAAAGTGAAGCTTCCCAGACTTTCCGATCCATGCTGCTTAAGTTTTCAGAAAGAATAGACTGTGGTGAACAACCTAATCATTATTTGACTAATATTCATTTATCCTTTCCTATATGCCTTCACTTCAGATGTAAACCAAAACATTGTTATTTGGACATGACAGGGACAAATAAGGGCTATGGAAATCACATAGGGCTAAAGGAAGCTTGCTAGTTTGAGTATGAATGAGTTTTTACATATCCTTTTTAAATCTGTGATGTTTTTCACAATCTACCCATCAGATCAATGGATATTTAATATGGGTCTATTACATACCAGGCATTGAGTCTAGTGCTAAAGGAGATACAAAGGTAAGTAAGATGTGGCTTTTACCCTGGAGGAAGTCACAGTTTCTCAGAAGAGATAACCATGTGAACAATCAACTATAATAAATTGTGATCACTGTATAATATAAGCAAACAAAGTGCTATGAAAATAAAGATGAAAGAACAATTAAGTTTATTTACGTTTCGGTTCATGAAAGATTTTAGAAAAAAAGATCCATTTTAAATGAGTCTTTAAAACTGAGTAGGAATTCTACAAGCAGAGAAGGCTTGGGTTGGGGTGGGTTAAGATTAGGATTAGGGTTACAATTAGGTTAGCTGAGGTGTAGAAAGCATCTTTTAAGGCAAGGAGGTATAAACATGTCAAGGCAAGAGAAGTTAGGCCCCCTTGGCTACAGCATAAGGTGAGTGGCTAGGGAGGAATTAGACATAAGCCTAGAAATACAGCCTGGGGTTACTTTTTAAAAGGTTATAAGAATGTAAACTATACCCTGAACAAGAAAAGATGTTAAGCAAGGGAGTGATATAATAAAATCCATATTTTACAAAGACAACTGAAGCAGCAGTACAGGAATTAATTAAAAGGAGACTGGAGTCAGGAAGATCAATAAGGAGGCGATTATAACAATATACGCAGGTGATATTAGATCCTGAACTCGGATGTGACATGGGGATGGAAAAAAAGTCACATGTGACATTTAAGATGAGGCCTACGAAAGACAAGCATGCAGAATAGACAGGGGAAATAGTAGATGAAGTAGAACCTACTTTAATTTACATGGAAAACTTGACTATCATCTAGAATACTTCTCTTCAATCCACTAGGATGCCCAGAGAGACATGCCCTGCTTCATTTCATGATTACTGTCCTTATATTCTTTTCAGTCCTATTAAATCCACTATAATCCATTAGTTATAGAGGACCAAATTACTATTGGTGGTGTTACCTATACTATATAACCAATGGCTATCTTTTTTTTTTCACTTCTTTATTTATGCAAAAAAGTTATCATATTGTTATTAATAATGAAATGAACATGATGAAAATGAGCGCTATGTTGGATATGAGCAATTGGCATTCAATATCCATTCTAGCCTCCTTTAAATGTGTCCTTCTGTTTATGAAGACTAAAAAATATATATATTCCTGAGGCTTCCTATACTAGGGTTTTAGAAGTAATTTAAGTGTCACCAATTTTATCCAAAGTCTGGAAGGTAGAAATTAGATGGAGGCTGTTTTCTAACTGCTTCCATTATTTCAGAGACAAGCACACTTATGGAAATGTCTAGATTTTCTACAGCAGCTTTCCGATAAAGGCCACTGCTTAACCTAGGAAAGGTGAATAGCAATCTCGGTAGGCTGGTTCTACAAAATAGTTTTCAAATTCATTCCTGAAAATCTCAAATTACAGTCTGCATCACTAGCTTGCCTGTGGTTCTGTAACCCATTTAAAATCCTGTCATATACCTATATCTGCTTTAACTTTACACCAGTTAGAGTGGTTCCACAACTGGACATTAACTACCAGCTAACTCTACACAGTAAGCTCATTCTAGTGCAAACTCTACCTCTTCTTCCTCCCACTCCTAAATTGTTTCCATAAGGAATAGCCATGAAGTATACAAACTTTCATGTGAACCACAGCAGTACCAATCAGTGCCCAGAGCTCAAGATCCAAGTCTAGCTAGACTGGGACGTTCAGTTTGTAAGTGCAGTTTCAAAAGCAAGTCACCAACAAATCTGCAAACCATGGAACATGAAGCTGATGTCCCAAAGTCTGTGTAAGCTGAGCTAAAGAGGTCAGTTTCTTAGAGCACTCTGATAGAGCAGAGGGAGCATAGATTAATCAACTTTGCTGTTTTACCATCTTTTAACTGTATTCCACAGCCAGCCAATCCTCCTCAAAAATGAGAAATAAAAGAGCTCTTAAAAAGAAATAAAAAAGGAAGCGATGGATCAGGACAAACCATCTCAATCTGAATCAAATGACAATCAAATAATTTAAATCTTTACTATGTAATGAACTCCTACAAATCAATTAGAAAATCATTAAAGCATCTATAGAAAAATGACCAAGAAATATTCACAGATAATTTAAAGAAATAAAATACAAGTAATCAATAAACACATGAAAACATTAACCTCACCAATAAACAAATGAATAGAAAGTAAAATAATAGTGAAATATTACTTTTAGCCCATCGCATTGGCAAAGATTAGGAAAAGCACCCAATGCAGATGAAGAGGCAGGGATTAGAACATTAAGATACATTGCTGATAGGAGAGTAGATGTGTACAAATTTTCTGGAAAGCAATTTAATGAAGTGTATCAAGTGCCTAAATTATCAATATTTACATTAAATTTTTAATTAAATATATTATATTACACTTTTACATTGTATTATAAATAATTATAATGTATATTATAAATTTATATTATGTATAATAATTTATATTATAAATAATTTATATT
Organism: Rhinolophus sinicus; assembly: GCF_057876585.1. NCBI lineage: Eukaryota > Metazoa > Chordata > Mammalia > Chiroptera > Rhinolophidae > Rhinolophus > Rhinolophus sinicus. The sequence goes on from NC_142506.1 coordinate 34,265,548, forward strand.
ATATATAATGCTATATATTCTACTGCATTAATATCTTAAGCAATTAAAAATATTAAGACAGAAAAGAGGGTTCCTAAAAATTTTATTGGCATATTTTTTATTTATATGAGCAGTTTCAAAATTATCTTTTGCAATTCTTTTAAGTCTTCTTAGAATATCCCAATCATTCCTCCTTTTCTAACATTTATAAAAAATATAAAAAACCCTCCTTTAAAAATCCATTCTTACCTCTGTGTTATAGAATTTTTATAGCCATATTATTTTAAACAGAAGGGAAAAAAAGGAAGAAGGAAATAATCTAGAGTCCAATAACAGGGCTTTGGTTATATTAATTATTGTATATTTGAATTTTGTAACCATCAAATTTTATTTCAAAGGATATTTATTAGTATGTGGTAAATGTTCATGATATATGGCATAAAGGACACAAATATATGCACAAATATATGATCTCAAATTTGTAAAATAAAAATATACATGCATATGGAAATATTAGAAGAATTAAAATATTAGCAATGACTGCAGGAAAAGATGACAGATGGTTTTTATTGTTTTTATATTCATGTACATGTTTTCTATGATGAGTAGGTATTACTTTTATAACCAGAAAAAAAACCTCAGCAAAAGATGATGAGTCAACAACGGGTCAACATCATCTGTATGTAGAAGGCAGAACTGTTTTTTCATTAATTCAAGTAACTAATACATTAAGGAAAGGGCTACTTTAAAAAATATACTGTTCCTTTCCTCAAACATTGAATGAGTAACTACTCCATACTGAGTATAGTGCTAGGTGCTGAGGATACACAGATGAGTAAGATTCAGTCCAGTCCTTCAGGAGCTCCCACACTAATAGAAAACACAGAGTTGGTAACATAATATTTTGAGAAAGCTCAATACCTGCATAGAGATGTCAGTCTCCATAGAGAATTAACAAGTACTCGATGATTTGCTATGTTTGGTTCAGAGAAGACCCACAGAGTTACGTATACGAGAAGAGCAAGAACATCCTGCCCAAGTTGTTCTTTCTTGCCCATGTCAGCCTCTCTTGGATTTGTCTGCTGATTCTCATTCTTTCACTTGGTCCGTTTAAATCTGATGTCTGCTGTGTTATTTCAGGATTGACTAGAGTTTATACTTTGTCTTGTCTTACTTCTAAGATTAAGTTTTGCTCAGCATTCATCTTATTTGGCCATTTGTATATCTGTCTTCTTTCAACTCCAGACAGCTCACAGAACCCTAACCCTGACACACAAATAAACTAACACATACTATAATACTCAAGTCAAGAATTGGAAAGTTAAAAAAATCACCTCTGATTATATAATCTTCTCCATAGCATATGCCTGGGAGAATCCTGCTCTCGCGAACTCTAGTTTCACTCATCCCATATGGATTCTCATAAAGATCACAGCCTTTTCAATAAAGAAGAGACCTTACAGATTCATATTCCAGCCATCTCTCACTTTTCAGGTAACAAAATTAAGGTCCATAGAGATTAAATGACTGGACCAAGGTCACACAACTAACATTTATAGGTAGCTAAATCAAGGATACAACATGAGTTTCCTGGGAGATGAACTCTGCTGCATACTACCTACATCTAGAAGTCCCATTATGCTGACTTCACATTATCTCCCGTGAGAATTTTTCCACACCTGGTCCAGCCTAACTCTCCAGTCACCTCATAGCTTAAAATAGTCCAGTTGCCAGACAACTGTTTATCTCCTTTGAGCCCCAGGAAATGAAGAATGGGGTGAAAGTGAGCCTTGGAATACCACAATAGATTCCAGTGAGTAAAATTCTCTTGCCCTGAGTTTTGAGGCCCCAGGAGCAATCGGTAACTTGGCTTAGTTTTCAATACCAGGCAGATAGCCAGGGAAGAGCAGGCCCAGGTACAGAATAGGAAATGAGGATAAGAAAGAAATGGGAAAACGTCCAAAAAGAAGGTACAAACACCAATATATTCTGCCATCACAGTACAGGTATTAGCAGATTTTGAGACAGATCTGCTTCAGTCAAATGTCTAAAAAGGAAAATCTTATAAATAAAAATAACGCTAAAATATTTATACGTAAGGCAATATAGTCTAATGACTAAACTACAAACTCTGGAATTTGACAATTGTCCATGCCTGAACTTAGCAACTTGGCCTCTTACTAGTTGTGCAACTACCTAATCTCTTGGAGTCTGGTTTTCACATCTGGAAAAAAGGAAAAAAAGAAAAAAAAAGCTAGACCTTTTAAGATAGTTGGGAAGGCTTCAAAAGAAAAATAATAATAATATAAGCTGATGCCTCACACAGATAAGTGCATAACAGAAGGCAATTGAACAAAACTCTTGGTTGACACTAGAGAACCCAGACTAAGGGATTCCCTAATACCTGAGAGGACTCTACCACCTATTCATGCAGCTCAGAGAGATCAAAAGTGGCCATCACAGTAGTACTTCCAGAATGGTGGAGTGAGAAACTTGGCAGATCTTCTCCCCTACAAAATACTTAACTAGGAAAAAATGTTTTTTAAAAAGTCACTTAAAAGTCTCTCAAAATTGTCCTAGGGGCAGAATAGTATTTATATATATATATATATATATATATATATATATATATATATATATATATATATATATACACATACATACATATATATAAAACACATCTTCTTTATCCAATCAGCTATCGAAGGACACTAGTTGTTTCCATGTCTTGGCCACCATAAATAAAGCTGCAATGAACATTGGAGCACATATATCTTTATGGATAAATGTTTTCAGATTTTTGGGGGTAGATACCCAGGAGAGGGATTGCTGGGTCACATGAAATAGTGCCATTTGCAACAACATGGATAGATCTTGAAATTATTATGCTAAGTGAAATAAGTCAGATAGATAAAGTCGAGAACCATATGATTTCACTAACATGTAGTATATAAACCTGAAAACATCAAAGGAATAAGACATACAAATGAAAAAACAAAAACTCATAGACACAGAAAATACCTTAGTGGTTACCAGAGGGTAAGCAGGGAGGAGGGTAGTAGATGAGGGTAAAAGGGATCAAACATATGGTGATGGAACGCGATCTGACTCTGGGTGGTCAACACACAACATGATATATAGATGATGTATTATAGAATTGTATACTTGAAACCTATGTAACTTGACTAACAATTGTCACCCCAATAAACTTTAATTTAAAAAAAACTAAATAAATAAATAATTGTCCTAAGGGCATACAAATGGAGAAACATTTATTCAAGAAAATCTACTAAATCTGAATTAGAATAATGAGAATCTGTAACATTTGGGCCATGGCTTGCTTCCTTCTCCCATTCCCACCCCCATGTTATGTTATAAAAACTGTTTATGGGCACTCTACTGCAAGTGGAATAAGGCCCCTTTCCTCTACCCAGCTCTACTCATATGATGAAAATACTACTCCAAGCCACCAAGAATACTAGAATTTTGATCACTCCTGTCTCAGCTTACTCACAGGTAGAGGTTCCATACGGGGAGAGGCAAGCTGAGGAGACCAGGAGCTACCACCCTCCCTGTCTAGCACCCACTGGAGATATCACTCTTGCAGAAGCAGACCACTATCACTGTGTCTATCTCCTGGACAGTAGCACAGAGGTTCTCCCAGGGAAGAAGCAAATGAAGAGGATGAAGAGCTTTTCAGTTCTTACCCAGGTAACTTTATTTGGAGCTAAACATAGAGAATTCCACACATAATGGTACTGTTGAAAATAATGGAGAACTTGATAGAAAGCAATTAGGTGGGTACTGGTAGCTTCATGATACTGCTAGTAATAAGCAAAATAGCAGAGCATTCAGAAGTTTAACAGAAAGAACCAGGGAAAGAAACAAGCAAGAAAATCCGCCCTGGTATCACAGTAAAACCTGGTGGTTCAAAAGGCTATTGTTGTATAGTTCCTACTTGGGAACAATAAAAACAGAACTTGGGTCAAACTTGCAAACACTCCCCAAGCTGTACCCAGATCCATCAACAAAAGGCAGAAGGCTTACTGGCAAAAGAGGCTTAAGCACAACCTCTGACCAAACACTGGCTAAAAAATAAGCTATTCTGATCTGGGGAAATTATTATTAAGTCAGGCTTAATAACAAAATCACATGCATCCTAGCAGGCCAGAGGCCATGTGCATGACCAAGGCTATGCCCTCTCAAGACTGACTGGAGAGGAAACTTCCAAGCTACTAAGCTCTGGCTGATCTTGGGGCAAAAACATAAACTCCCCAAGTTTTAATAACAGCCCCAAGCCACATAAACACCAAACAGTAAAGAGTAAAAAATTTGGCTAAAGGAACCTAAGCACAACTGTTCACCAATATGTGGCTTATGCAGACCTGGGGGTGACTCCTAAGGAGCCGGACTAAAAGTGAAAATCAGGGAAAATAAAAACACTCTGAACAGGGACATCAGAATTTGTACATGGTTGGAGAAATAGACTTCATAAAATTAATACAACCAAGTCATTAAACAAATAAAGGACAAAATAAAGAACCAAAATAGTATCACCCTCCAGTGGGTCTGGGAGGGGAATGGAGAAGAATCAGTATCCAGAGTTGCTAGGACATATTATTTAAAATCTTCAGTTTTCAGCAAAAAAAAATAATATTATGAAACAAGAAAGTGTAACTCATACATAGGAAAAAAGCAGGCAATAGAAACTGGCTTTGGGGGGCCCAGCTATAGGACATACCAGACAAAGACTTGGAAGCAGCTGTTACATTATGTTCAAGGGACTAAAGGAACCCATACTTAAAGGAAGGTATGATGACAATGCCTCATCAAATAGAGAATATCAATAAAGAGATAGAAATTATAAAAATGAACCAAATGGATATTCTGGAATTTAAAAGAATAATAACTGAAAAGAAAAAAATCAGCAGAGGGGCTCAGTAGTATATCTGAGCTAGCAGAAGAAATAATCTATGAACTTGATGATAGATTGATACAGGTTATATACAATCTGAAGAACAGAGGAGGGGGGAAAGGAAGACAAGTGAGCAGAGCCTAAGAGAAATGTGGGACACCATTCAGTGCACCAAAATATTCCTAATAGAAGTACCAGAAAGAGAAAAAAACAAGGAGGGGGCAGAAAAAATATTCATAGAAATAATAGCTGAAAACTTCACAAATCGATGAAAAACATTAATCTACACATCTATGAAGTTCAAAAACCTCCAAGCAGGATAAAAGCAAAGAGATCCACACCTAGATACATCAGAGTCAAAATGCTGAAAACCAAAAATAAAGAAAAAATTTTGAAATCAGTAAGAGCAAAATGACCCATTAAATACAAAGAAATCTCAATAACATTTATAGCTGATTTCTCCTCAGAAACAATGAAGGCCAGAGGACAGTGGAATGACAAATTCAGTGTTAAAAGTAAAAAACTGTCAACCAAGAATCTCATATCCAGTAAGACTCTTTCAAAATTGAAGATTAAATAAAGAAATAAAGATAGAAGAAGCTTAGAGAATTTTCTGCTAGCAGACCTGCTTTGATTAAAAAAAAGAAAAGTGAAAGGGAGATATTCAGACTGAAAGCAAGTGACATCAAACAGTAACTGGGATCTTGGGATCCTAGCCTCACAAAAATAAAAGCAATTATAAGGGAATACTATAAATAACTGTATGCCAACAAATTACATAACTTAGATAAAACGAATAAATTCCTAGAAAGATACAAACTACTATAATTGACTCAAGAAGAAATAGAAAATCTTAATAGATCTATAACAAGGAAAGATATTGAATTAATAGTGAACAATCTTCCCACAAAGAAAAGCCAAGGACCAGATGGCTTCACTGGTTCTGTCCACCAAAAACATAAAGAATTAATACCAATCTTTCACAAACCTTTCCAAAGGAAAAAACGACAGGTTAAGTTTCTGACTGATTCTTTGAGGCCAGAATTATCATGATGCCAAACCAAAGACATCACAAAAAAATAAAACTACAGACCAATATCCCTTATGAATACAGGTATAAAACTACTCAACGAAATATTAGCAGACTGAATTCAGTAACATATTAAAAAAAGGTTATACACCATAACTAAGTGGGATGTACACCAGGAATGCAAGGTTGATTTAACACCTGAAAATCAATATAATACACCAAATTCAATGGGGGAAGAATAGTCTTTTCAACAGATGATGTTGAGACAACTGAATAACCACATGCAAAAAAGAAAAAAAAACAACAGAAGTTGGATTCCTACCTCACACACGATATACAAAATTAATTCAGAGACCTAAACATAAGAGCTAAAGCTATAAAACTCTTAGAGTAAAATATAGGAATAAATCTTTGTGACCTTGGTTTAGGCAATGGTTTCTTAGCTATAATACCAAAAGCACAAGCAACAAAAGAAAATTTAGATACATTGTACTAAATTGAATAGACTCTTCTGCAGTAAATATTAACACCAAGAAAATGAAATGTCAAACCATAGAATGGGAGACAACATTAGTAAATTACACATCTGATAAGGGATGTGCATCCAGAACACATGAAGAGCTTTTACAATCTATAATAAAAAGTCAAATAGCCCATAATAATAAAAATTGGGCAGAAGATTTGCATACACACTTTTCCAAAGAAGATATACAACTAAGAATATGAAAGGATGCTCAACAACCTTTAGTCATTAGTGAAATGCAAATCAAAACCACAATGAGATATCACTTCACACCCAGTAGGACAGCTATAACTTAAAAGACTGATCATAATTAGTGTTGGCAAGCACTAAATTGCAAAAAATTAGAATACATTAGTGAAAATGTGAAATGGTACAGACACTTTGGAAAACAGTTTGGCAGTACCTCGAGAAGTTAAACATAGTGTTCTCATATAACCCAGCAATTCTACACCTTGGTATATACACCAGAGAAATGAAAACACATGTGCATACAAAAACATGCATGAATGTTTATAGCAGCATTAGTCATAAAAAGCCAAAAGGCAGGAAAAACCAAATGTCTATCAACTGATGAATGCATAAATAACATGTGGTATATCCATAAAATAGAATATTATTCAGCAATAAAAATGAGTTAACCACTGATACATGCTAGAACATGGATAAACCTGGAAAACATTATGCTACATGAAAGAAGCCAGCCACAAAAAAGCACATAGTATATTATTCCATTCATGTGAAATATCCAGAGTAGGGAAATCCATAAAGACAGAAAGCAAATTAGTATTTGCCAGGTCTTAGGAGGGAGGTAGAGGAGGTAACTGTTAATGAGTACAGGTTTCTTTTGGGGCTGATGAAAATGGTCTACAATTACATTGTGGCAGTGGTTGCACAATTCTGAATTGTATATTTTAAATGAGTGGATATTATAGTATGTGAATTATATCTCAATAAAGATATTTTTGTTTTAAAAAACTGATCATTTACTTCTCTACCGGGTCTTTCTCTTGGCATTAGAGAAATATTTCTAAAAACGTTTTAGAGAAGGTTAACTAGTCTCTATGAACTAGTTCCACTGCCATAGGAAAATAGTACATGAATACATTAAAGATTGACTGGTAGCTCACTGTTGACTGGTTATATATCTCTGATCTATGCATGTATATCATCTAATGAAGCTAAGCCAGAACGCTGATAAGCAAAAGTAGAACTCCACCCTGGATAATTCCTGGCATTAGAGCCTCAAGTTCTGTAAAAAAAAAAAAAAAAAAAAAAAAAAAATTAACTCAATTTAATTCAAGGCTCTGATCCCTATCTATTTCATTAATTCTAAGAAATTCTGCACAGTGAGGTCACTTGGAAGGAGTCAGTTTTTCTATCCTATTAACATATATCTCAATTTTCTACAGAATAATACTAATGTTATAATAAATAGAAATTATCAAGTGATAGGGCTGATAAGTTTCATGGACTAATAACTGTATATTCTTCATTTCAAAAGTGACTCTACACAATCAGCTTTCTTTAAGAAAATATACAGAAGAAAGTGAGGCAGGAAAAAGGAAGGAACAGAGTTTAACAGTAGAGAACTCATTAAGCCAATGCAATGGGAAATGATTACATTTTCCTTGTTATCATCCAAATTATAACATGAATCATGCATGCCATAATACATTATGTCATATGATATTAGTTTTATAAAGTACACAGAAAATTGACTTAAAAAGACAAATGATACCTTCTGGGGGAGTGCCAATGCTGCTGCCAAGACCCAAAATAGCCATCTTGTGCATTCTCGGCTCCAGCATCACAGCAGATTCTTCTCCCCTTTCCCAATGGGGTATTTTGACTGGCTCCAGGTGAACATTCTCCAGCCCATCATGCTTCAGGTTTTGGTACATGATTTGGATGGCTTTTTCTAGGCTCTTGGAGCCACTTAATCTGGGCCCAACAGTATCAACCAGAAGTGCCAGTCGCTCATAGGATCTGTTCTGGGCTTTACCATAAACAGCAAGGTTTATGATTGCTTTAGCAATATCTCCATAGTGGGCTATTTCTTCTTTTATTTCTTGAAAAGTCCTCTGAGACATGTCATTCCTGTATATAGCTTTGCCAGAGTTTAGAGATAAAAGGTGAACACCAACAAATGCATAAAGAAGGAACTTCATTTTGTTTCCAGCTTGTTTTCTTCCTGCAATAATCTATGTAAATAAGAAACACATTTTAGGGGGAAAGAATCTCACAGTTATCTACCTATAACCCAGGGATTCCTTTTTAAACAGGATTCCCATTCCCTTACTGCCTAACTCCTACCATCAAATTCAGGAAACATAAATCCCAAAAATGAAGAAGTAAAGATGCAATGATTGGCCTTATTAATAAGGCAGCATTTATTAAAACCATAAAATCATATGTTACCCTGTAATTTTGTTTAAAATATACTAAAATGTTAAAATAAGAAGATAGGTAGGAAAGAGAGAGAAACAGTGGTAGCAGTAGTGGAAGCAAGGATAGGGCTAGGACAGTTATCTGCTGCCCCTCCCTCTACACAGAGTATAATCCACATGGGTTTCAATGATATGCAAACCTCTTTACCTATGGAACTCATACTTTGAGGCCCTTTTTGATGTCACCTTTTTTTGGTGCTTTCCCTAACCACCCCCTCCACATTTATTCTTCACAATAACTCTATTATTCCTTTCATTTTACAAATGAGGATCCTGGAGTAGCAAGAGATTAAGTAACTTGCCAAACACACAAAGGTTTTTTTTTAACTCTAGAGCCCATGCTCTAAACAGTGCTACTCAAAGTATGGTTTGTGGACAAAAGTCAGTCCACAACTATTTTTCACTAGTCTTCAATAGATAAATACAGACATTAAGAGTAAATATATCCAGTTTTGTACAACAGAGTAGTCAATAGTCCCATGTAGCTATTTCTGTTTTAATTAACTTAAATTAAATATTTGATTTCTCAGTCATACTAGTTTTATTTCAAATGCATATAACAACCTGTGGTTAGTGGCTATTATACTGGGCAGCACAGATACAACAGTTCTATCATCATAAAAAGTTCTACTGGATAGCACTTGTTTAGACACCTCTATGGACAATTAACAGAATAACTATACACTGGTTAAACCTAACAATTAAAAAAATGTGTTAATCTTATGTCTCTTGTGTTTCATTTTCCTAATTCACTGCTATTGTAATTTGCAAAAGTATCAGTCTCAACAAATTCAAACTTTTAAAAACTGGTCCTTCACCACAAATAATTAGAGAAACACAGTCATGAACTACTGTAATATATAGATAAATTCCAACTTCAAGCAGTACATAAGGACTTTCAAAATATGGGCCAAATGAGGGTTTCTGGTCAAGATGGCAGAGTAGGTAAATGCTGTGCTTACCTCCTTTCATAACCACAGCAAAAAAAACAACTAAACTACAGAACAACCATCATTGAGAACCACCTGAAGTCCAGCTGAACCAAAGCCCTACAATTAAAGACATACAGAAGAAGCCACATCAAGACTGACAGGAGGGGCAGAGACACAGAACAGGTTTGTCCCACATCACTGCATTATCATTAAAAATGGGGAGGGAGATCTAGGCTGTGGAGGTACACCCCTAGAGGAGTGAAGGGCCCCACAACATACGAACCTCCCTAGCCCAGGGTTCCAGTGTCAGGAAGAGAAGTCCCCATAACTTCTTGCTGTGAAAACCAGCAGAGATTGTGGCGGAGGGAGACAGAGGATGGCTGCACTCCCAGGTGCACCTCTTAAATGGCCCATGCACAAACTTACTCACTGATGGACTAACTTGACCTGAGCTCCAGTGTTGGTGCAGGAGCTCAAAAGGCACTAGGCACTTATGAGGAGAAACTGAATTGTCTACTGCAGGACAAAGGCTCAAGGGACACTTTGTCCTAGATGGAGAAGCTGGCAAATGCCATTGTTTCTTTGTTGAGACCGCCCATCTCCTGGCGGGTGCCATATTTGAGTCTCCATCAACCTAGCTAACACTGCTGGCCCCATCTTGGTGATTCCCTGAGATGCTGCCCCACCCAACATGTGGACCCACCCAACCTGCTTCCAGAGGCTTTTCAAAACAAACAGCCTGTCTTGGCTCATGCTGAAGATTTTCCTAAAACCTCTCAGATGTTCACAAAACCCAAACAAGCAGCATCTGGCTTCAGCATGTCCCATACCATTAGCTGAGCAACCCTAATTCCGGCACTACTGATAGCTGGCCTAGGTTCGTGGCTTGGATTCTCCAGGCACCTCCAAGCCCAACACAGGTGGTGGCTGTCTGTGGATTGCTTTATGGTTCATAACAGGTGGCCCAGGACAGGGCACAGACTACAGCTAAAATTGGCCTATGGCCAGGCTCCTCACAGCAGGTCCAAGGGCTGACACACCATGTGGCCAGCTTCAGCCCAAGACGTAGAATCACCTAGCTGCCACTAAGGACAGCACACACAAAGGGCAGGATGGACAGAAACCAGAACCATGCTACAGCAAATTCTGCTCCCTAGGCTCAGCCCCTGAACAACAACTCCTCCACTGTAGTCACAGCCAGTCCTCACAACCAATCGTCCTCAGGGTCAATCCTTCTCACTGACATGCAAACAGCAAACAAGGTTTAACTGCAACAGGAGGGCAAACACAACCCACGCAAGCAATACACCTGGAGCACCCAGCTAGGGTGACCAGAGAGACTGTGCTACTTGGACCCACAAGACACCTATGACATAAGGCCACTCTACTAAGACCGGGAGGCATAGCAGCCCTACCTAATACATAGAAACAAACATGCAGAAGCAGCCAAAATGGGGAGACAAAGAAACCTGTCCACCCTCCCTCCCCCTGCCAAAAAGCAAAACAGAAAAAATCTCCAGAAAAAGAACTAAACAAAATGGAGACAAGCAATCAACCAGATGCAGAGTTCAAAACACTGGTTATGAAAATGCTCAGTGATCTCAGGGAGAACTTCAACAAAGAGATAGGAAACATAAAAATGGATACTGAAAACATAAAGAAGAACCAGTCAGAAATAAAGAATACAGTAACTGAAATGACGAATACTTCCAAGGGAATCAATAGTAGATTAGATGAAGCAGAGGACTGAATCAGAGATTTAGAAGATAAGGTAGCAAAAAGCACCCAAAAACAGGGGGGAAAAAAAGAATCCAAAAATATGGGGATAGTTTAAGTGGCCCCTGGGACAATATCAAGCATACCAACATCCGCATCATACAGGTACCAGAAGGAGAACAGAGAGAGAGAGCAAGGAATTGAAAACCTGTTTGAAGCACTAATGACAGCAAACTTTCCTAACCTGGTGAAGGAAATAGACATACAAGCCCAGGGAGCACAGAGTTCCAAACAAGATGAGGAGGCCCACACAAAGACACATTATAATTAAAATGCCAACGCTTAAAGACAGAATCCTAAAAGCAGCAAGAGAAAAGCAGTTAGTTACCTACAAGGGAGCTCCCATTAAGACTATTTCTCAACATAAATTTTGCAGGCTAGAAGGAATTGGCAGGAAATGTTTGAAGTGATGAAAAGCATGGACCTACAACCACCTGATTTCTCAACAAAAATTTTGCAGGCCAGGAGGAATTGTCAGAAAATATTTAAAGTGATGAAAAGCTTGGAACTACAACCAAGATTACTTTACCCAGAAAAGCTATCATTTAGAATCAAAGGATAAAGAGCTTTCCAGACAAGAAAAAGCTAAAAGAGTTCATCACTATCAAAACAGTATTATAAGGACTCTTAGAGGGATTTCTTTAAGATGAAAAAAAAAAATCAAATAATTACATAGGTATCAACAATTACTTTCAATGTAAATGTACTAAATGCTCCAATCAAAAGATAGGGTGGCTAAATGCATAAGAAAACAAGACCCACATATGCTGCCTATAAGAGACTCACTTCAGATTGAAAGACACACACAGACTCAAAATAAAGGGATGGAAAAAGATATTTCATGAAAATGAAACAAACAAATAGACAAAAAGCTGTGAGAGCAATATTTATACCAGACAAAATAGATTTTAAAACAAAGGCTATCACAAGAGACAAAAAGGACACAGTAATCCCCCTTTGATGTATTTATCCAGAAAAACCCAAAATGCTATTTTGAGGGGACATGTGCATCCTTATGTTCCTTGTAGCATTGTTTCCAATGGCCAAGATGGACAGGCAGCTTGGGTGTCCATCGGTAGATGAATGGATAAAGAGGAGCTGGTACATATATACAGTGGAATATTGCTCAGCCTTGGAAAGGAATGGGTTTTTGCCATCACTACAGCATGGATGGACCTGGAAGGCATTAAGAGGAGTGGAGTATGTCAGAGAGAAAAGGACACATGCAATGTGATTTCACTTACATGTGGAATCTAAAGAACAAATAAACAAAAAAAACAGAAACAAACTCATAGATACAGAGAACACTTGATGATCGCCAGATGGGAGGGGGTTGGGAGTGTTTGTGAAAAAGGAGAAGGGAATAAAAAGTATAAATCGGTTGTTACACAGTAGTTATGAGGATGTGGTATAATGTAAGGACTATAACCAATAATAGTGTAGTAACTATATATGGTGTCAGATGGGTACTAGATTTATTGGGGTGATAGATGGGAGAGGCATTGGGGACAGGGTGAAAAAGGTGAAGGGATTAAGAAACAGAAATTAGTAGTTATAAAATAGTCGTGGGGATGTAAAGTAAAACATAGGGAATATAGTCAATCATATGGTAATAAGTATGTATAGTGCCAGGTGGCTACTAGATTAGCCAGGGGGATCACTTCTTCAATGATATAAATGTCTAACCACTATGTTGTACACCTGAAATTAATATAAAACACTGAATGTCAACTGTAATTGAAAAGTTAAAAATCGGGGGGAGGTGAAGGGGTATTAGAGGTTCAAAACATATGGTTCCGACAACTATTTCAACATCATCTTTCCATCTACCTCTCTAGGGTGCATATATTCTTATACTCTCTCTCTCTCATACTCTCTCTCTCTCTCCCTCTCCTTCTTTCCTTTCTTCCCTCTCCCTCCCTTCTCCTCTCTCTCTCTCTCTCTCTCTCTCTCTCTCGCTCGCTCGCTCGCGAGCGCGCGCGCACATACACACACTAGATACCAATCACTTGAAATGTGGCTAGTCCAAATTGAGATGTTCTGTAACTGTAAAATATATATCTGATTTGATCTTTAATATCAAATACTACATATTTAAGTATGAAAAACAACATAAATATTTAAGTATATTGAATTAAATAAAATCTATTATTATGAATTTCACCTGTTTCTTTTTACTTTTTAATATGGCTAGTAGAAAGTTTTAACTTACATATTTATACTTGTGTTGGACAGTAATGCTTTAGGTGTATTGAATTTGACACCGTTATTCAGATACCCAGGCTCTTTCATAACTGAGTCTCTACATATGTGCATTTTCTTTTACTGCAAAGCCCTTCTGTTTATCCTATTCCTCTTCTTCTGGCAAAGCTCTCCATTCCTTTTTTAATGAGAATACTTAAAAATCTATTTTTCTGATAGAGCCTCTTCAAACAACACCCCAAAGTTCTGTGCATCATTGTCTGTGTTTCTACCATAATTAATATATTATCAACTAATACATTTTCTCAAAGTCAAATAGAGTAAATTATCACATACCTTTAATCATTGTACCCATATACAGGCACTCAATATATTTTTAAGGAGTGAATGAGCCTTTAAACTCTCTAGGAATTAGCTTCCTTACTGTATGAGAGTACTGGTCTTGCCTCCGTCACAAAAAGCTTTAGGAACAAACACCTGCTACCATATTTAAAATATTTTTTAATTATGAAAACTCCACATTACTGCTGCTTTCCTTTTTATTATAACTATATACATGCATCAGTTCTTGGTTTCCACAGTCACCATAATAATGCTTGTTTTTTTAAGCTAAATTTTATTACTCAATCAATATTTCACAAGATTGCAATGTATTCTTGAAAGTACATTTTTCCAATGTACTGTTGAGACAAAAAAAAAGTGAATAAGCCATCTATTAATTAAAACTAACCACAAGTATCTACTTCTCATTAAAAATTGTCTAAGCATTCTGCAAACATTCATTATTTCACAAAACATTTGTAGTGATGGATTAGAATCATACAATGACAGCATTGTGGAGATACAAGAGAGCTTAGGAATCCTAGTCCATACCCTTGTTTTTTTAGACAGTTCATCAAGGCCTTTGTTGTGATTCCCAGGCAGCAGATAAATCAGCAACTACAATCAATCAGGTAACTGGAGCAACTAGCAGAGACTTCCTGGAGGATTAACAGTAGATAAATATTGTGTCTGCCGCCTTTCATGAACATACGAAAATTACAACTAAATTATGGAACAATCAACCTGGAGAACCATCTGAAGTCTAGATGAACGTAAGTTTTATAACTCAGGATATAAAGGAGAAGCCACACTGAGACTGGTAAGAGTGGCAGAGATGCAGAACGAGCCGACTCCCAACATCGCTGTGGCAATTGAGGACTGGGAGGGATATCTCAGCTGCAGCAGTTCCCGCTGGAAAAACAAGGGAGCCTAGCCCCACACCAGGTTCCACAGCCCAGAGTACTGGTGCCAGGAAGAGGAGCCACCACAATATCTGGCTGTGAAAAACAGTGGGGATTCCGACCAACTGGGTGGGAAGGAGGGCTATGGGGAGCCCAGACATCCTCTTAAACAGCCTGCACATTAATTCACTCACTTGCCAGCACTCACCTTGGCACTCACCTTGGGCTCTGGCAAAGGGATGGTGACTTGAGGGGCATCAGAGACATATGGGGGAGATTGAAATGTCACCTCATAAAACATTTGCAATTAGGTGATTGATAGTTGTTTATTAGATAAGCATTTTGCAACTACATACATATTAATATTTTTAAAAATTATTTTTCTACCAAAATATCCCAAGAAATACTGGATCAAAGATAGGGACACTTTTTATGAGTTTTGGACATCATTCTTAGGGTAATGATTCTTAATGTCAGTCTTGCACAAAATATATGTTATAGGATAGGTATAATGATTTCCAGAAATCAAGACTACTGGTACTGGGGACATTTTCTGTTTAAAGAAATTTTTTATCTTTATCAAAAAACTGACCTTGGGATATGCATTAATTTTTGCATTTAATAAACTATATGTGGATGCCAAGCTTCAGATGAGGACTGGAGGACAGTCGCCATTTTCTCTGTGTGGGGACTTCTCCTGTGCAGCCCACAGGAGGGAGCCATTTTTCCTGTGTTAAGCCCTCCTCGATGCCGGTGGCCAAATATGCATCTGAATTGGTCTGGAGAGCTCCACTACTCTACCCTACTGCCTTCGTGAGACCCCACACTACCCAACTCCCCCAACACCAGAGGTACTTGCTCGGAGAACAGCCAGTCCCACCTGCATTGCACTGTATCTTCAAAAATTATCAGAATCCAGTGGCCCTAAGCAGATGGTGACTGGCCTCAGCGTGCTCTGAGGCTTTATCTGAGTAGCTCCAGGCTCAGCCCTGGCACCAAACCAAAATCTACATTAACCCAGTGAACACAACTTGTCCCACTCTGATGACTCACTGAGACCTCACCTCATAAAACTTGCATACTGCAAAAGGCTTTATCAGAGGCTGAACCTAAAGGGAGACAGAAAGTGGCAGCAGGCCTCAGGGTGTTCTGGCTTTTTGCAGAGCTATGTCAGGCCTGGTACTGGTGGAAGCCATCCTCAGTTCACACCATGGACTCTCCAAAGTGCCTCCAGGTCCAGCACAGGCAGTGACCAACCACAGATCGCATTGCTCCTACCAGGTAGTCCCCAGCCAGTCACAGACAGTGGGTGACCTGGCCCTGGACCAGAGTCCCTCCCAAGAGGCCCCACTACCAACACACTTAGAGATTGGCTTCAGACCACAGCAGAGTACCACCCAATTAGCCCCACAAGTGGCACATACAAAGGGCAGTCTCAACAGGCACCAAAGCCCATTTGGGTGGTAATACACACTTAGTGGGGTAAACCTCCCCCACAGCAGCTCATAAGCTGTGGATGTGGCCAAACCCCACAGCCAGTCAGCCTGAAGGTCAATCCCACCTACTGACATCCAGTAGCAATCAAGGCTAAACTATAACAGAAGGGCACACACAACCCATGCAAGGGTCACTCCTGGAGAATCTAGAGCAGGTGACCAAGGAGATTGTGCCAGGGCACCTACTACATAAGGTTGCATGGCTGAGACTGGGAGATGTAGCAGATCTACCTAATACATAGAAACAAGCACAGAGCGGCAGCCAAAATGAGGAAACAAAAAAATACATCCCAGGGCAGCCGGATAGCTCAGTTGGTTAGAGCAGGAGTTCTCAACAACAAGGTTGCCAGTTCAATTCCCACCTGGGATGGTGGGCTGCACTCTCTGCAATTAAAGATTGAAAACAGCAACTGAACTTGGAGCTGAGCTGCGCCCTCCACAACTAGATTGAAGGACAATGACTTGGAGTTGCTGGGCCCTGGAGAAACACATTGTTCCCCAATAGTCCCTAATAAAATTTATTGTTTTAGAAAAAGTCCCAAATAAAGAACAGGAGAAAACTCCAGAAAAAGAACTAAACAAAATGGAGGCAGGCAACCTACCAGACACAGAGTTCAAAAAAATGGTTATGGATGCTCAAGGAACCTACTGAGAACTTCATCAAAGAGACAGCAAGCATAAAATAAAGACATAGAAACCATAAAAAAGAACCAGTGAGAAGTGAAGAATACAATAACTGAAATGAAGAATGTACTAAAAGGAATCACCAGCAGACTAGATGAAGCAGAGGACTGAATCAGTGACTTGGGAGACAAGGTAGCAGAAAACAACCAATTGAAACAGCGAAAAGAAAAAAGAATTTTAAAAAATGAGGATAGTTTAAGAGACTTCTGGGACAACATTAAGCATTCCCATCATAGAGGTACCAGGAGAAGTGAGAAAGCAAGGGATTGAGAACCTATTTGATAAAATAATGATGGAAAACTTTCCAAACCTGGAGAAGGAAATAGACATACAAGTCCAGAAAGTGCAGAGAGTCCCAAATAGGATGAACCCAAATAGGCCCACATCTAGACACATTATAATTAAAATGGCAAAAGTTAACGACAAAGAGAGAATCCTAAAAGCAGCAAGAGAAAGGCAACTAATAACTTATAAGAGAGCTCCCATAAGACTGTCAGCTGATCTCTCAACAGAAACTTTGTGGGCCAAAAGGAACTAGCAGGAAGTATTCAACGTGATGAAAAGCAAGGATCTACAATCAAAATTACTCTACCCAGCAAAGCTATCATTTTAAATTGAAGGACAGATAAAGAGCCTCCCAGGCAAGAAAAAGCTAAAGAAGTTCATCACCAGTAATACAAGGAATGTTAGAGGGCCATCATTAAGATGGAAAAAAAAAATCAAAATTATGAATAATAAAATGGCAATAATTACATAGCTATCAAAATTAATTTCAATGTAAATGGATTAAATGGTCCAACCAAAGGACACAGGAGGGTTGAATGGGTAAGAAAACAAAACCCTTACATATGCTGCCTACAGGATATTCGCTTCAGACTGAAAGACACACAGACAGAAAGTAAAGGGATGAAAAAAGATATTTCATGAAAATGGAAATGAAAACAAAACAAAACAAATATCTGGGGTGGCAATACTTATACCAGAGAAAACAGACTTTAAAACAAAGCCTGTAAGGGAAACAAAGGACCCAGCATCCCACTTCTGGGTATTTATCCAAAGAAATCCAAAACACTACTTCATGGGGATGGGTATATCCATATGTTCATTGCAGACTTGTTTACAATAGCCAAGATATGGAGGCAGCCTGGGTTGATGGATGAATGGATAAAGAGGAGGTGGTATATATATACAAAGGAATATTGCTATGCAATGGAAGGGAATGGGTTTTTGCCACTTATGATGGCATGAATGGATCTGGAGGCTGTTTATGTTGAGTGGAGTATATCAGCTAAAGAAAGACAAATGCAATGTGATTTTGCTTAAACGTGGAATCTGAGAACAGAGTTAACAAACAAAACAGAAACAAACACATAGATACATAAAACATTTTTATGGTTGCCAGATGGGAGGGGGTATTGCAGGTGTGGGTAAAGAAGGAGAAGGGATTAAGAAGTACAAATTGGTTGTTCCAAAATAGTTATGGGGATGTAGGGTATAGCATAAGGAATATAGTCAATAATATTATAATAACTATGAATGGGGTCAAATGGGTACTAGATTTATTGAGGTGATAGATGGGAGGGGTATGGGGCAGAGTAAAAAAGGTAAAGGGATTAAAAGTTCAAATTTGTAGTTACAAAATAGTCATAGGAATATAAAGTAAAGCATAGGAAATACAGTCAATAATATGGTAATAACTATGTACAGTGGCAGGTGGGTATTAGACTAGTCAGGAGGATCACTTCTTAAATTACATAAATGTCAAACCACTGTGCTGTACACCTGTAATTAATATAAAATAACATTGAATATAATTAATACATTTAAAGGGGGGAAGGGAAAGGGGAATAAGAGGTACAAATTTCCAGGTATAAAACAAACAAGTCATGGGGATGTAATGTACAGCATGGGGAATATAGTCAATAATATTGTGATAGCATACTACGGTGTTAGATGGTTGTTGGACTTACCATGGTGATCATTTCTTAAGGTATATAAATGTTGAATAACTACGGTGTACCCCTGAAACTAATACAATATTGGATGTTAGCTACATTTTTAATAAAAAAAATCTTTAAAAACCTTGAAAATGACTGATGTAATTCTTGGCTAGAATGCATAATTATATATCTCTTCAACAGAGTACTACAAGAATCTTTTATTATTATTGTTTTTAGAAAGGTACATTAGCCCAACTAGGATGTTTTCATTAATAGTAGAAAATAATAATTACTATGAGTCTATATTTGGAGAGGCAACAAAATGGAACAAAATATTGCTATATCACATTTCACTTAAAAACACTGTGCAATATAATATGTAATTTAGAAACAGGGATATAATCTGATATATAATTTGTACATTCCTAACAAGAAATAGAGATCTTTTATAAAAATTAAAATAACGAAGTATACAGACAGAATAAGGTCAAACACAGGCCAATAATTGAGGACAACTTGAAGAAATTATCTCCTAATTCACAAATTTAGGGTGACCATACATGAAAAAATTCCTTCTAGACCTGGAGTCAATCCAAATAAGAAGGCTGACCAAAGGCACCAGTTTATTTGTATAAAAGGACTAAAAACACTAGCCCTCCTCAGTGTGAAAAGACATAGGTCAAAAGTAGAAATATTTTGGTATATAAAATCAAGAAGGGTTTGGATAAGATGAATACAGATTTAGTACCAAATCCTCTCATACTGGTACCTATGTAGTAGATCAGAGCTAATTTGGGGGAAATAAAATGTACAATTTTAACAGTGAGTGATAAACCTGCAAAAATTTTACCTAAAAAAAGAGAGGATTGAATAAAATCATGAATGACACAGTCATTAGAAGCTGAACCCTTTTCAATCAACCACAAAACACTGGCACCACACTAACCCAAGTAAAGTTCCCTATGGGATCCCCAGGAGGCTTGCTAATCTGAAAGACTGTTAATCTGCTATAGCTCAGAAATACAAATGCCCCTTTACAGTCATTTCAGTCAAATAAAAGGAAGCAAGCTACCGTACTATTTTTCTATAGTCTGCAAAGGGAACAAATAATTCTATGGTTATCAACAAAGACAAATGGTATTATGCATCTCAAACATTTCCTCTTTATTAATTGTAAAAGATGTTTTGTTTTGGGTCATAATTTCATCTCTCCGTTCATTTAACAAAAAGTTAAGAGCATATACTAAGCACTGAAGACACAAATGTATAGGATAAGAACTACACCCTCAAGGAGCCACCAAGTGTAATAGGGACATAGATAAAGTACCAGCCTCTATAGCTGAGGTAGTTACAAGGCTCTGTGAGAGCAGATGGGAGGAGACGATTAGGAGGACATGTGCTGGAGCTGAGATATGAAGCGTACGCAGTAATTTACCGGTGGGCATGTGAAGAAAATGGGCATGGCATTGAAGAAAAGGTAACCTAACAGAGGAAAAAAACTCATGCAAACACATAGGGGCTTTATGAAACATGGCCTCTGGAGAAAACAGAAAGTAGTTGGATGGGAAATGGGGGGAAATGGTAAAAGATACACAATAATAGGAAGAAATTATTCTCCAAGTTTGGACTGAAAAGATCTAGTGTGTGAAACTATGAATACACCGTATGTAGTAATACAAAATGCCCTAAGGTGCTGTAACAGGGGATACACTGAACGTTTACCACCCCTCATGCAGCCAGGAAAGGAATGAAGAAAAGTTTCTTTCTGGTCTTTACTACACCGTCTCCCTAGCACAGAGAATTCACCCAGATGCCACATCAGGACAAGGACAGCATATGAAGTACCTCAAAATCTCCAAACAAGCCACTACTTATTACATATCTGGTTATTCCTTGGAATTTGCACAGAGGGAAAAATAACCCATGCTTACAGAAGATACTTAGTCAAGCAATTAATTTACAAAGATACTCAAGATCTTCTGTTTAAAATTCCTAAAATACTAATAAACCAATTGACAAAAAAATAAAAATCTACACTCTTGAGCAATTAAAGGACATCTGAAATGTTTAAACTTAAATGGTGCAACATTTTTTAAAAATACTCTTTATTCTTACACACAAAAGGTTGAAGTCATTGTTGTTTTACTTGAATTCGAACTGGAAATACGGAAATATTAAATGCTATACTCTTCAAAATGTTAAACAACTATTTTTAAAACCCATGCTATATCATGCCTTTGAATTCAGAAACGTATATATTCAAAGGCAACTTTGGAACACTATTTGAAAAAGATTTGCTTTTCATATATTGTCTTCACAGTCCAGATTATCTTCATCACAAAAAGAGATAAAATTCTTCATACAATGTTATTTTCATTTTTTTCTACTTAAATCTGGAAGCAAACTAAAGCAAAACCAACTTTTCTCCTACTGTGAATTATATTCTCTCTAATAATAGCTTTATATTTTGAGGAAACAAAGCAAAACCGTTTGCTTCTATTTCTAATTTTTTTCCTAAATATTATTGTTTGAAAATGTCTCATGCTATGATAGAAAAGGCCAAAATGAATAGGGTAAGTGAAGTGGAAAAGGACAAAATGAAAAGAGAATGTGCTGAAAAACAGAAGGAATAAGATTTAGGAACTGAAATTCTTACTGACTTTTTATTGTGTCACTTTTTCTTCTTAAGATTAAATATACCACTTACATGAAAACTTAAATATTTCTCCTAAACCTTCTTCCATTGCTCAACAAGATTTACTGACATAAATTTAACTCTTAATCTTCTGTCTAGAGCATGTAACAAAAAGACCAGAAATGCTAAATCCTAACACAGACCCAGGCACACTGAAGTTCACTTCCCAACTCCTGCTAATGCTCCTGGATTTATAATAATTAGCCCTTAACGACCTTAATGAAGATTTGCTTCCATATTCAATTCAAAGTTCAAATAATACTGGGCTTCTATTTTCCATAGCTTATATTCCACTTATTCATTCAGTTGTTCAACAACGCTCATTGAGAACTTACTATATACCAGAAACTGCAAGAATTTGGAGAAGATACAAAAATAAGCAATACTCAGTTCCTACTGCTCAATATCCATTTTCTCTTTTTCTTGCTAAGCAAACCCCAATTTTGTTTGGAGAGCAAAGTGTCCAGCCCCACTAACCTAAGTCAATTGTTGTCAACATGGATGGTACTACCCCAGGAGGCATTTTGAATGGAGGTGGGGGATATTTTTTGTTGTCGTAAGAGTATGTGGTCCTACTAATAATTAGTTGGCAGGTGCCAGGGACCCTAGCCATACTGCTATGTGGAGGACAATCCTGTACACAAAGAACTCTCCTACATTCCACACTGATTTCTTAAACATTAAAAACCTATTATCTGAGCTTTGAACCTAACTCTATTGTACCTGAAAATATATATAAAAATGGATTTTGTACAGCTTTAATGTATGTTGACTTTTAAAAGAAACAACTACCATGTCCATCAAGGAAGGACTATGCTACAATTTTGTTCCGAACTTTACCAAAAGCTGGTCATCATTGCAGTAAAACACCAGTGACTATGCTGCTTCTGGTATTGGAAACACCATCACCACACCCTCGGGCCGGTCTGCATTTGTTGCTGTCACGTTCACCATGCAAGCATCTGAGAACTTCCTTATGTCATCTAGTCCAGTCATGCCTTGGAATTTACATTTTGAAATATGTACTTTGTTAAAAATTACTTTAATTTCTCCTTTATATTACAATTAGGATAGCAGACTGATTTATTTGAAAATATACATCAGCAGATTATCTATGATGCTTAATTCATGATAATAAAGCCAGCATTATAATTTTTTTTAAGAGTCATTGCATCTGATAGGGTGGGGAACTACTGATTTAAGGTAATTTAACAATTATCTTCCTTATTCTTCCAGCCAACCTTCCAGACAGAGGAGGCCCTGTAACACAGTTCTACCCAAAGAGATCCAGAAGCAGCTGAGGAGAAAGTGGTCACAATTCTAGATCTACATCAGCTACCTTGAAACCATGAGGGCAAGTCCAAGAGAACTGGTCCTGACATCACTAAGCAGCTGAACCAATACCAGCACCACCAACTTGTCTGATATGTGAGAAAAATAAACTCCATTTATTTCCGTCACTGTTAGTTGGATTTTCTGTTCTTTGCAGCTGTGAATACATTTCCAACTGCTTTACTATAATACTTTAGGGGCTTCTCGGGGATCCATAATTAAATATATTGTTTATTGTAATTAACACCATAAGCAAGGCCTAGGATTTGGCGTAAGGTCTACCTAGACTTCCCACATGCACTTAAATTCTAAATATCCAATATCAAACTCAAATTCTTCCTTTCAAACCTGCTTTTCCTTTGTCCCCCATCCCCAACCACCCCCCCCATTAGTAAGTTAGAAATTGCAGTCAGTGTGTTATTGAATTCTTTCATCTCTCAGGGAGAACAGGTGAACAGTTAGTTGGCAAATCGTGCCTGTAATTCCACCTCCAAATTCTTTCTTGACTCACTTCCCTCCTCTCCACCCTTATCATTACTTCCCTAGCTCAGAACCTCATATCCTTCATTTGAAACACTCCCTCACACATCTCCCTGCCCTAATTTCAGGTTCACGTCCAATCCATCTTCCAGATTGCCCCCAGTTTATCTTAAACCCAAATAGAATGACTTCTTTGCCTAAAACATGTTTGCTCACTGTTTATTATCAGTGTTATGGGTTTGGTGTTTTCTTTTTTTTAAGTTTATTGGGGTGACAATTGTTAGTAAAATTACATAGATATCAGGTGTAAAATTCTGTATTACATCATCTATAAATCCCATTGTGTGTTCACCACCCAGAGTCAGTTCTCCTTCCGTCACCATATATTTGATCTCCCTTACCCTCATCTCCTACCCCCCACCCCCATTACCCTCTGGCAACCACTAAACTATTGTCTGTGTCTATCAGTTTTTGTTTCTCATTTGTTTGTCTTGTTCTTTTGTTGTTTTTGGTTTATATACCACATATCAGTGAAATCATATGGTTCTCTGCTTTTTCTGTCTGACTTATTTCGATTAGCATTATTCTCTCAAGATCCATCCATGTTGTCACAAATGGTCCCATTTCATCTTTTCCTACCGCCACATAGTATTCCATTGTGTATATATACAACTTCTTTATCCATTCATCTATCGAAGGACATTTTGGTTGTTTCCATGTCTTGGCCACCGTAAACAAAGCTGCAATGAACATTGGAGCACACGTGTCTTTATGTATAAATGTTTTCAGATTTTTGGGGTAGATACCTAGGAGAGGGTTTGCTGGGTAATACGGTAATTCTATCCGTAATTTTTTGAGGAACCTCCACACTGCCTTCCATAACGGCTGCACCAGTCTGCATTCCCACCAACAGTGTATGAGGGTTCCTTTTCCTCCACAGCCTCTCCAACACTTGTTACTATTTGTGTTGTTGATGATCGCCATTCTGACTGGGGTGAGGTGATATCTCATTGTGGTTTTTATTTGCATTGCTCTGCTGATTAGTGATGTTGAGCATTTTTCCATATGTCTATCTGCCATTTGTATGTCCTCTTTGGAGAAATGTCTCATCAGGTTGTCTGCCCATTTTTCAATTGGGTTGTTTTTTCGTTGTTGAGTTGCATGAGTTCCTTGTATATTTTGGATATTAGCCCCTTATCGGAGGCACTGTTTGCAAAAATCTTCTCCCATTCAGTTGGTTACCTCTTTATTTTATTGATGGTTTCTTTTGCTGTGCAGAAGCTTTTAAGTTTCATATAGTCCCATTCATTTATTTTAGCTTTTACTTCCCTTGCCTTTGGAGTCAAATTCATGAAATGTTCTTTGAACCCAAGGTCCATAAGTTTAGTACCTATGTTTTCTTCGATGCAGTTGATTATTTCAGGTCTATGCTTAAGTCTTTGATCCATTTTGAATTTATTTTGGTACATGGTGACAGATAGCAGTCCAGTTTCATTCTTTTGCACGTGGCTATCCAATTCTGCCAGCACCATTGATTGAAGAGGCTGTCTTTTCTCCATTGTAAGTTTTTTGTTTCTTTGTCAAAAATTATCTGTCCATATTTATGTGGTTTTATTTCTGGGTTCTCAATTCTATTTCATTGGTCTATGTGTCTGTTTTTCTGCCAATAGCATGCTGTTTTGATTACTGTTGCCCTGTAGTACAAGCTAAAGTCAGGGATTGTGATACCTCCAGCATTGTTCTTTTTTCTTAAGATTGCTTTGGCTATTCGGGGTCTTTTGTGGTTCCAAACAAATCTGATGATTTTTCGTTCTACTTCTTTAAAAAATGCCATTGGGATTTTGATGGGGATTGCATTAAATCTGTATATTGCTTTGGGTAATATGGCCATTTTAACTATGTTGATTCTTCCAATCCACGAGGTTTGGCTTTCTAGTCTTCAAAATCATTCCGTGCTGCTCCCCCAACTTTACATTGCAGCCCCAACAATCTGTTTATCAGTCCCTAAAGTTATAGAGCACTTCTACCTCTCTAATTTTGCTCATGCTGTTCCCTCTGAAAAAAAAAAAAAAATGCCCTCTTATTCTTTCTCCATTTGGATAAGTCAAAATCATGATGTAAGGTCCAGTTCATTGGTTTCCAACTCCTACGCAGAACTATTTGCTGCCTTTTCAATAGTGTACTGTATGCTACATGCTTTTGTGTCTGTCACCCTGCTATTAATCACTTAATAGCGATAAAATTTTACTTTTATAAAATTCAACAAACATGTTCTCTACAAGGAATGTATTTTATTTTGTATGCTAAGCAAATAGCACAATACCTATCAATAAATATTTATAGAATAAATGAATTAATCAAACAAGTAGTTACATTTCACAACAGAGTTATATAGTGCTGATGCATCACTTAAATGATTACTTCTGCTGCATCAGACATTAGTTTGCTCCTTTTAACTATAGCATATTCACAAGACCCTTTCATAAAGGAGTCAAGAAACCTAGGACTTGGTCCTGGCTCTCCCTCTCCAGATGCATGACCTTGAACAATTTATTTCAAGTCTCTCTTTGTGTGTAAAATAAGGGGTTGCATTTCAGCTCTAACATTCTACTATGGATTTTCTTAAATATTTAATATCAGTCACACTTTTCTTTACACCCCATGTTAACACTTGATTTATCACCTTATAACAAACTCTTAATTGGTTCATATATAAAAACTAATACACAATCTATCATTTTATCTCCTCCTACCAGCCAACTGAAATTGAACTCACAAAGGTCATAAAGGATGCCTTGTTTCTAAATCCAATAAAAACATTTCATTTCCTATCATACTTGACATCTCAAACATTGAACATTATAGACAGTCTCTCCTATTCCAAACTCTTCTACCTACATCACTGCTCTCCTTCCCAATCTTTTTTGTAGGGTCCATTTCCTCCATCTACCCTTTAAAATTTACTGTTTTCTAGGGCTGTCTTCTTGACCCTCTTCTACTACTCGTACACATTCTAACTGGCAATTTCATTCACCCCAAGGCTCTCTTAGTTTAGATGCCTAAAGACACCTCAAACTCAACATATCCAAACCCTTTCATGACTTTTCCTCCAGAGTCTGCTCTTCTCCCTGAACTCCTCACTCTTGGTGTATAGTGTTTACACCACCCCATCATCCTGACCATTTGGGACATCTCACTCTCTTTTAACCCTTCTGCCACTTAATCACTAAGTACTATCAAATTTAACTCCTAAAAAGCTCTCAAACCCATCTTTCCCCTCGAAATCTTCTTTATCATCTTGGTTTCTGGCCATATTACCTTAACCTGAACTACCACGGCAATCTCCTAATTGATCTCCCTGACTCCAGGCTTGTCTTCTCCTATATAATCTCTTTGCTGCAGTGGTTATCTTTCTTCAAAATATTTACACTAAAAATGTCAGTCTCTCCCACTAAACTATAGACTCAACATGGGCAAGGACTGTGTAGAATCATCTTTGAAACCCTAGGATCTAGTTTGAACCTCTAGGACCTAGCATTGATCCGGCATTTAGTAGGTACTGAATGAACATAGGCAGGAAATATAGGAGGTGATTCCTGACTTAGTTTTGGAAGACTCCAAGAGCTAGCAGGCACATGGTTGGCCAGACTAAAGAGTAGCTCTCCTCTCTATATAATTCAAAGAAAAGTGCTGAATCTGTTACATGTGCTCAGTAAATATATACTATCTTGAGCTGAACTTTTCTGTTTAAGTAGATTAATTCCCAGATATAGGACCATTTCTCCTTAATGGCATTCACGTCCTCCTTGCAACCTGTGTCTGTTTTTCAGATTAAGCATTCAGACTGTATTTGTTGATATAACTTTTCGAGTATCTATTTTTCACACAATGGTGGACAGGAGGGCAAGACAGAAAAAGAAGAAAAGACCAGGCAAGAACCTCTTCTCCCACTGCAACTTCAATTCTACTTGCTATTTTAGCAAAGTACCATAGTGTTTAAAATCCTTAGAAAATAAAAACAGGTGAATTCTGAATAAAGTCTGTAGAGTATACCAATGGCAATTTCCTGGTTTTGGTATACTATAGTTATATAGATGCTACCATTGGGGGAAGCTGAGTAAAGGACACAACAGATTCTCTGTATTATTTTTGCAACATCCTGTGAATCTGTAAATCTGTTTTAAAATAAGACACTAAAAAGAAAAATAAGTCCTACCTACCTGACTTTTAAACTTCAAACATTTTTTTAAATATTGTTAATATTTATACTTCTGGAAAAAAATCACACAGGAATAAACCAGAACTGGTTCTGTTTGTTAGAATCAGACTCCATGATAGGGAAATGAGTGTCCCAGGCCCATCTCTCCTACCGTCTTGACTAAGATTCACCTGTATCCAACAGCTTCACCATTATTTTTCCTAAGAGCCATGAAAAGGAGGCTTTATTTCAAATGTCTTTGCCACTTAACATGTCACTCTGAATAAGGTACAGGCATTGTAAGGACAAGGGAGGATGACTGAAGGAAGAGAGAGAAATCCTAACGGCTGGGAAAGAAGCCAGCGCATGATTTTCCCCACTCTTCTTCCACTGGCTCTGGGAGTTCCTACAGGGACATCAGATTCACGAGGTGATGAGAGCAGGGCAAACGGTACACTGATTGGCACTCCCTTACCCAGAGGGACTCCCAGGAGCTCTGGGTTGGGAGGTGTAGGGTGACAACCTTCTGGGAGTGGCCCACCAGGAAACCCCTCTCCTCACACTGAATCACGGCTCCACCCTACAAATGTCAAGTGACCTTCTCTCTCTTATCCCTCCTTATCCCATCAGCAGTAGCTGGCTCATTTTGTGTCCCTGACATTTTACTGTTTACTAGTGAGCAGTTTTGAGTTTGCCTCCTAAGAAAATTAATTGGGCTCACTTTACTAATCCTTTTTCTGGATTTCTTTACCCCTTTGAAGTTTCTTGAATGTCTATAACAATGAAACTTAAATTCCTGCTGTTCAAAAGTAGACATCTTTGTCATACAGCTAATTGTAACTAACTTTTGACCTACATCGTGATGGGACAGAGAGAAATAAATATGAAACTGCCTTACACACTGCTTAAGTGAAATAATATGATTAAAATTCTCATAAATGAAATCAACCATGAACCCTAGGACAAACTTTGCCTTGCAAAATCTGCACTGAAATTCAAACATGACACGACACAGCTCTCTGTCCCTTGGTTCGCTGAGGATGCCAGGCTGACCACGAGGATGGATGCTCTTGAGAACAGGGTCTATGGTCTGTGACTTTGTCACATGGCCACACACCTGCAATTAGCAGCCACACCAAGCTCATACAGTCAATAAAAGTACAGATAAATCATGAAGAATGCAGTTTACACTCTTTGGAGCTAAATACAAAGTGGGTAACCCTGGATATTAGCAACTTTGAGGTCCTACAGTCTAAGAGAAACTAAGAAAGGGGATGAAAGGAGATGGGACTGTAGCCTCATAAAGTCCTCATTTTCTAAGATTTGGATGCCCAACATAAGAGTAACAGGAAGTGTTTTATTTCTGCCAGTAAAACCAGTGAAGCATTTGTCTTCAATCTGGTGATACTAAAAAGCTATCACAAGGCACAGCAGCCTCTTCCAGAGGCAGGAGAGAGAATCTAGCCTTCCTCGAATCAGACAAAGCGCAGAAGTCTTCCAGAGATTCAGCTGCAGAAAACTATAAAGCTAGAGATATATAGATTTAATTACCATTCACCAATATAGGGTTACAGTAAGCTGACTGTACTAATGTCTTTTTATTGCTAAACAGCATACTTCCCCCATGTATCTTCCCCTGAAATGGTTAATAACAAGTTCCAAAGAACACTCTGGTAGAGATATTAGTAATTTGCTTTGGAACATGCCTTTCAGTTTCCCTCACCTAAGCCAGGCTCCCCCAGCCCATAAACACAAAAGCAGAAAGACCCTCAATGAATCTTGCTGCAAACACAGTTCTCCTTACAGCCCAAGCCAGGCAAGTCCATTTAGCAAGTTACTTACTGCAAAATTTGCTCTTAAACTTGTCAAAGACATATATGAAAATGCTGTTAAGGTTCATGAACTTAAAAAGAAAATACCATCTAGCTACATACTGTTAACTCAACCGAGATTCACCATTCAGTTTTAAAATCTGATATGCGAGTACATTTTTCCCCAAATCCTAACATTTGCTCTTTGTCACACAGCACATTAGCAAACACTGGCTGAGAGCACACACTTACTTGCTTTGCAACAGTGTGGTCTCCCTCCTTCTGCAATGGGAGCACACAACATCTGTTGCTTCAGGCTCTTGCACAGGAAAAAGAGCTCTTCTCAAGGGTGTCAAGGGGAAATTAATGTGCTGATTCCTCTCTGTCCCGGTGGTCAGACATTAATCAAACGTAGCAAAAGAAAAGAGTCCAGCCAAATAGATTCACAGTAATGGAGCTAAAACAATTATTCAAAGTGCTTAATCAGTGAATGTAAAATAAAACCACTGTAGCACCAAATCAGTGTACAGCCAGCAAAATAATCCTGGGGAGAAAGAACAATCATAAAACAAGTTTTCTAGGAAGTGGAGAAAGCAAGGTAATACAGCAGATGTTTGAAAGCAGGAAATTAAAAGGCAACTTAAAAAAATTTTTAAGGAATTAGAGAGACACTGGAGAGAGATGAGTTTGGAGTGTGGAAGAAAGACCATGGTGGGAATACATCCCAGTCCAGCGGTGAGAAGGGAGGAGAAAAGAACTACAAAAGAGGCACTGGAAAACAGCTGAGAGTGATTTTTCTTAATGAGCAATTTCTAAATCCAAAAAAATAATTTTTAAAGAGAATCACGTTAATCAGAAGACTAGGCATATAATTTAAAGGATTATGAAGATAGACTTTAAGAAAAAGATTCTTGGATCCCAAATAGAGACTGCAGAAGCGAAAAAGGAACTGAGATCTGTTTACATCAGGGAAGATACTAAAGCAAAAGGGGTGGGTGGAGGACAGAGAATAAAAGGCACCTCCACTTATCTCAATTTTTGTTGATTTAGTTCCTGATAGCTCACTCAAAAGATGAAAAGCCAATTGTCAGGTCACTCAAGTCATGGTTATGGGAAATGAGGTGAGGAAACACTGAATTGGGAATAACCACCCCATAATTGCCTAGAGGTCTACTAAATCTGTGAAGCATCAGGCCTATTTCCTAAACGCAGTGCGTTTGATTTCCCTCCAGAGAATGCAGGAAATTGTACCCTTTGAAAACAGATGAGAAGTTTTGGATAACATCAGTTTCTACTGGAAAGCCCCCGGGCATGAGTCCGCAACTGGCAGCCTGCACACCAGTGTCTGATACATTTAGTAACAGATGAGGGGAAGTTTGTTGTGACAGCTGTGCAGAAAAAAAAAAAAAGTCTGAGGATTAGGTGGATTTGCAACACGAGAAGGTGATTTGGGTTTAGAAAACTCAAAGTCGTCTCAAGAAGGGAAGAGTGCACAAAAAAATTAACAAAAGGAAATACAGAGGGGCCAAAAGCAAAAGCCTAGCTTGTTGCACTTCTCTGCATTGCCTTCCTGTGTTGGAAATGCCTGCTGACCAGTCAGAATATCCCCCAAGACCAGTCAGAAGGTCCCCCAAAAGCAGTCGCACCATGCACTTTTATAGCAGTGAAGACCTGGCCCTGCTTAGGAAGACAGTATTACTTGCAAGATACATAGATACAGAGTAAAGGTGATTTTCCTCTATTTGTCCTCTCTTCTCTCCTCTGGATTACTAAAGCACTCTCTCTCCGCTACACACACACACACACACACACACACACACACACACACGCACGCACGCACGCACACACGCACGTGCGCGCACATGCACACACATGGATGTGACAGCAGATGATGGCTGCTGACCGCCCCACACACACACACACATACACACACAGGGCCACTGGTGTTCTGCCCAACACAGCCCTGCGGGGCTGCCTTTGTTTTCCATCTTCCTCTGCCTCCATAACTTGCTCAGAGGCTGGCCACTTTCCCCAGTGAAGTGTCACAGGCAGGACATGAAACACCCTGTCTGTACATGAGCACAGCCCAGAGAGGCTTCAGAAGGAGACCAGAATAAACTGGAAGCAGGAAAATAAACACCAAGTGACACAGATGACACTTGAAAACCCTCTTGATGACACTTGAATTACCTCTGTGTAGTCTACTACAGAAGTCACATTCCTCACTTGATGGAGTCAGGAAGGAAAGAAAAAGGAAGGAAGAAAACTAGTATTGACCATTGCCCTAGCAAGTGACTGGGCTGTGTGCTCTCATATATGTCATCTGATTTACTCCTCATATGCAACCATTGAAGGATGTGATCACTGCCAAAATGGAGGCTCAGAGAATGTAAATAATTTGCTCATTGTCACATGGGTCATAAGAGCCTTCCCTTCCGCATAGCTTGAGTTAGGTGATCCTATAGGTCCCAGTACCACTCTGTTCTAAGTAATTTCTTCATAGCACCACGTTTCCCCGAAAATCAGACCTAACTGGACAAGCAGCTCTAATGTGTCTTTTGGAGCAAAAAATAATATAAGACCCGGTATTATATTATACCGGTCTTATACAAGACCCAGTCTTATATTATATTAAATTATATTATATTATATTATATATTATATTATACTATATTAGACCCAGTCTTATATTACAGTGAAATAAGACCAGATCTTATATTAATTTTTGCTCCAAAACTCGCGTTAGAGCTGATTGTCCAGCTAGGTCTTATTTCTGGGGGAACACGGTACATATCTCTCTGCATTATAATTGCCTGCTTATCTCTCCGTCTCCAGCTCTAGACTGAAGGCAGAGGCTGTCTCTTCAGTATCCCTCAGTGTTAAATACAACATCTGGTGTATATGTGCTTGAGGAATGCTGGGCCAGAAATGAGAACCCACCATTCTGTGCTGTCTCTGAATAATACTGTTTGGAATTTTAACTTAACCAAGTGCTTAGCAAAATGAAAAAGAGTAGCTATGAAGACTAAACATGTCCTACTTTCAAGCTCTTACTGTGTCGTCTCTATGGTACTAATGCTACTATGTAGAACATGGTTACGAATTGCAAAATAGGGTGTTTAAATGCAAGTGACTATACAGCACTGTAGTACTTGCTATTCCCAAGTTGAAAATGAATATTAGATGGAAATGCTTATGTCTGACTATAGGTTTTTTCCAGGTTCTTTTCTATGTAGTAATGAGAAACATTAGTAAGCCCTGCTTTCACTCTCGGAGTCCCACAGACACCAATTATTCACACTTAATGTCACAACTTCAAAATGTTTAAGATGTTCTGAACTTTGGTGGGTTCTTTCTTTTAGAGACTGGAACAAAAAGAGAGCTAAATTACCTTAGCCCATGTTTTTGGAAGTCATTATGACTTCTGCACCACAGAACCCATGCAACTGTTCCAGCAATCCTATTTCAATGCCTGTTTCCAAAGAAGAAAATGCAAGACGTGACCACCAGGAATGTTTGTACTGAGTCCAAGTCCAAAGCAGGGTGGCTCTGCTGGGCTATCACCCCTGAAGCCCCATCAATTAGCAAAGTCTAATCAACCCAGAAAACCAGCAAAAAGAGGTCAGCCAAACAACTAAGTCCAGACTGCAGTAAATCTGCTTCTAGTTACTTTTTGTTCGTGTTCCAAACACATCTACGTACAGAAAGACTTTAATAAAGGCATGTGCAAAAGTTGGTTTTACTGAATTCCACACCCAATGGGAGTAGCAAATTGTGGACTTGAAAAAAGTAGCCTCTAGCCAACAGAGCCAAAGCTGAGCACTGCATTTAATTCAAAGGTACTGAACTCTATGAAAACAGCTCAATCTTTCCCAATTTGTCTTGGCATTGGTGTGATTCCATGCTGTATTTTAGGGTTAACAACACTGTAAGGTCTCCCCTCAGTCTCCTGACTACCTGGATTGGATATTTTATAAAGTATACAGGAAAAATAGTCACTTGAATGCTACTGGGAATAATAAAAATTCTAATAGACCTGAAAGCTGATGGCTAATACTCTTGTTTTTTTTTTCACCGTATTCTTTGATTCTTCATGCCATTACTCTAAATGATTTTAATCACATTTTAGCAGCTTTATTGAGGCATAATTAACATATAATATACGTATTACACATACTTAAAATGTACAATTTGATGTTTTGACGTATGTTTACATCCATGAGACCATCATCACAATGAAGATAATGAATATATTAATCACTGCCCAAAGTTCCTGCACAGCCCACCATAATCCCTTACTCCTACCCCTGGGCCAAGGAAACCATTGATCCGCTTTCTATTATTATACATTAGTTTGCATGCCCTAGAATTTCATATAAATGGAATCATACAGTATGCATTCTTCTATGGCCCAGCATAATTATTTTGAGATTCAGCCATGTTGTAACATATTTCAACAGTCCATTCCTTTTTATTGCTGAGTAGTATTTCATTATATGGATATGCGACAGTTAATTTATCCGTACACCTGCTGATGGATTTTGGGTTGTCTCCAGTTTGGGGCTATGACAAATAAAACTCCTATAAACATCTGTGTACAGTTCCTTGTATGGACTTATACTCTAGTAATAGAATGGCTGGACCATTTGATAAGTGTATGTTTAACATTTTTAAAAACTGCCAAATTATTGTCCAAAGTAGTTGTACCACTTTATTTTCCCACCAACAGTACATCAGAGTCCAGTTTCCTCCATACCCTCATCAACACTTGATACAGTCAGTCTTTTTATGTTCCTAATAGGTGTGACAAAATAGGTGTAATGGTGTCACAATACGGTTTTATTTTACATTTCACAATGACTGATTGTGTTAAGTATATTTTCATGTGCTTATTTGCCATCCACATGTCTTTTTTGGTGACATATCTATTCAAATTGTTTACCTGTTTTTTTACTGGGTTATTTTCTTATTGCTTAGATCCTAGAGTTCTTTACATATTCTGGATGTTAAGTCCTGTATCAGATCTATGATTTGCAAATATATGTATCGCCCCATCTGCAGCTTGTCTTTTCATTCTCTTATGAATCGTTTGAAGAGCAGAAGTTTTTAATTTTGAAAAAATCCAACTTATCAATTTTTTCCAAAACTTATTATAAAACTAAAGTAATTAAGACAGTATGGTAATGGAGTAAAGACAGAAAACAATAGGTCAGTGGAAGAGAGTCGAGTTCAGAAATTCACTCACATTTATACAGGCAGTGGCTTT
This sequence comes from Rhinolophus sinicus, assembly GCF_057876585.1. Lineage (NCBI taxonomy): Eukaryota > Metazoa > Chordata > Mammalia > Chiroptera > Rhinolophidae > Rhinolophus > Rhinolophus sinicus. Next base: position 34,300,477 of record NC_142506.1, read on the forward strand.
TCAACAAAGGTACAAAGGCAGTTCAGTGGAGAAAGGAGGTTTTTTTCAACACATGGTATTAAAACAATAGGATATCCATATGGGAAAAAGAAAACAAAACAAAAACACTTTAATCCATATGTTATGGGCTCAAATATATGCCAAAAAAATCCAGTTGAAGTCCTAACTCCCAGTATTTCAGAAAGTGACTGTTATTTAGAGATGGGGTCATTAAAGATGTAAAGGTAAAAAATAGGTCATTATGGTGGGCCCTAATCCAACATGACTGGTGTCCTTATAAGAAAAGGAAATTAGAACACAGACATGCACAGAGGGAAGATCACATGAAGACACAATCAAAAGACAGCCACTGACAAGCCAATGAGGAAAGCCTCAGAAAAAGCCAACCCTGTCACTACCCCAACCTTGGACCTCTAGCCTTCATAATTGTGAGCAACTATTTCTGTTGTTTAAGTCACACAGTCTGTGGTGATTTGTTATGACAGCCCTAACAAACTAAAACACCATAAATCTCACCATACACAAAAATTTACTCAAAATAGATCATAGACTTACATTTAAAACTTAAAATTATAACAAACTTCTACAAGAAAACCTTTATGACCTTGGGTTATGCAAAGATTTCTTAGATACAACACTAAAAGTATGATTCATAAAGGAAAAATTGATAACTTGGACTTCAATCACATTTTAAGCATTGTTTCCTTTTTAAAAAAAAAATCTTATGCACAGCACCTATGTAGAGAACGGATACAAGCAGAACTTCTTTGAAGGGGGCAGGGACCCTGGGTACTGTTACCTTAGTCCCCCCATCACCATCCTTTCTGACCTCTAAGATGTCTCTGCACAACACAGGGTACCAAATAGAAAGTGGAAGCTACTAGATTTTATTAACAGAATGTTTGGAGCTGCCCAAAATAATAACCACTAACTTTTATTGAGAGGCTATTATGTGTTACACAGTGTGATAGATACTTTCTTATATTTTTTTCTCCTTTAATCCCATGAGGAAGGCATTATTTACATTCACACATGAGGAAACTAAAGATCTCCCAGCTGGTACATATCACAGCTGGCATCTGAGCCCAGTTCTGACACCCAAGTTCATGCTCTAATTTAGAGTTCCAATGTTAAGGGACACCTCACACACAGTGTCTCAAAACCAAACATAAATGGATGATAAGAACCTGGACTTCCTGTGGACATAAACCACTTGCATGAAAGAACTGTCAATTCAAAAAAAAAATGGAATTCCTATTTCTCTAGAAAAGTAAACTATAGCTAAAAACAATGTATAATAAACATCTAGGATATATTTCCTATAATGCCCCACCGGTATGTGATAGTGTGATAACACAGCTATGGGCAAATATTTTTGGCAAGCCCTCTCTCCCGGACACACACGTGCCTTCCCTGCTATCAAGCAAGTGGCACCTGGGGTCTGCAGCTGATAACTTCCATTTGTTTAAGGGTTAAATAAGCTAATTAACTTGGCCTCATTTAGACGAGGGACAGAATAGCATAGTGGTTATGAACATATTAATGTCACATAAACAGTGACGAGACTGCGCCCTGATTAGGCCCAAGGTTTGATGCTATTAGTAGAGGTAACAGTTATAATATCTTTATTAGGTCATAAGGATTTAATATCGCATTATCACATTTAATTCTCACAACAACTCTGTGACCTAGGTATCATTAGTGCAGTGTTATATTAAAAGATGGAAAAGAGGCTTCGTGAGGCTAAACAACGTGGTCAATGTCATACAGTAAAGGAGCGACAGAGCCATGATTTGCACCCAGGTCTGTGACTACAGAGCCAGTTCTTTGAACTATGGCTGTAGTCGACCTCTCTTAGGGAAAGGAAGGGCAAAGAAAACAGAAAAATTCTCCAAACTCTCCTTTATACCTTTCCACTTCAATTCTCTGGGGTAGGGCGATCACTCCTCTGGTCACCCCATAGACCCTTCAGGGGGGTCCCCATTGAAGAAGTCAATCAAAGCTTGCCAGGGGAGGAAAATGAAGGGTACTGAATTGCAGGTACAAAAAGCCCTGGCACCCGAAGGTGGTGAAGTTGCGTCCGTGAGGCAGCTTGTCTGTATGGCAGTTTACCTGCATCTGATCAGCATCACAGACTTCAGGCTGGCTTGTACACATCAGGGACAGACATGTAGCTTCCTTCCCATGAGCCTAAACCCCCGCCGGGCCAGTGTTCCTTGCCGAGAAAACTGCCTCAGACCAGGAAGGTCTTAGGAGGAATGCAAAAATGCTTGCCATTCACGATTTCTGCACTTTGGCAAAACATCACTGAAGATTCAGAAGGGAGGTTTTTACCTGAGTCATTAACAGCTGCCTATTCCCTATGAAGTTTAAGGCAAAACGCTCAGCCACACAACGGTTTAATTGACACATATCCTGAGATTTTTATAGCTTTAGTTTTTCTTCTTAGAAGATTTTGCCTCTCTCTGACATAATTACAAGTTCCATGTTTTTGCCCTAAGGCTAAAATGCAAATTATTTCCTGGTACACCACAACTTCCCAGCACTGACTATATAAGGCAAGGTTGCATAGCATTTAAAATTAAAAACATCATTTTCCTAAATGTGTATGTCATTATGATGTTTACCAATGTGTTTTTGCGGGTTAAGTCCCAGTTCCTATGTATTTCAGTCAAAGGCCTGCTGGCATCATGATATAAGCTAAGCAATGTAGCCTAAAATTTACCACAGCTTTTCTTCTCTTTAGATGTTCTTATGAGTTCCTTCATAACACACTTTATGTGGCTCCAGAATATCAATTATAATGCCTTATAACCATCAGGGGCTAAATTCATCTCTATTGGGTAAAGTTCTCTTTATGCCTCTGAGAAACAGTTCTTCTCATTCGTCCTTAAAACATCTCCACTGACAGACCTGAGTAAAGGCCCCAGTTTGTCAACTTATGAGCTTGTGTAAATTTCTTCACCTCTCTGAACCTGTGTTTCCTTCTCCATAAAGTGGGAACAATAATATCAGACTTATGGAGTTCTTGTGATACAGGTTTTAAACAGCCACGGGGCATATAATAGGTGCTCAGTAAAAGTTAATTCCCTTCACTTTCTGCGCCCTTCTTATCCATGCAGCTCCCAATTCTGACAACAGACCCCAGATCTGTAGGGGTCATAGGGCGGAGAATAGAGTTTACAATCACAGCTCAGGAAAGCATAAGAAACAGAACAGCCTTTTAAAAGGCTGTGTTCAGCTGTGTTGAACATCGTCCTAGGCTATGTGCAGAAAAGCTTAATGGCCAAGAGTTCAGATTATGAAATCAGGGAAACTTGATTTCAAACCGCAACTCTACCAATACTACCATGTTTCCCCGAAAATAAGACCTAACCGGAAGAGAAGCCCTAGCATGATTTTTAGGATGACATCCCCTGAACATAAGCCCTAATGCATCTTTTGAAGCAAAAATTAATATAAGACCCGGTCTTATTTTCGGGGAAACACGGTAGCTGTGTGACCGTGACTGTTACCTAACCTCTCTAAACTGCAGTTTCCTTGTGTGATTGTGGGGATAATAGTAGTGCTCCACACTGCAGGGTTATGAAGAGTTTCAAATGACAAAATGTGTATAAAGAAGCCAACACAGTAGGTGGTATGTTACAAAGACTCAGTGTTAGTGATCATTTCCTGTTACTAACAATGATAGACACCATGACCTTGCTAAACTAGCGAATACATAGCTCCTGGTCACCACGCTGCCACCTTACTCACTGAATGACTTTGGACAAGTCACTTAAATGTTTTGCACCTCAGTCTCCTCATCTATAAAATAGGAATGATAATAGACTCAATGTTCTTCACAGCATTATTGGGAGTATTAAATAAAATAATGGGTGCAAAGCACCCTGTGAAAAATATGGTGTACAAATTTTAGAAGATGTTATTATTATAATACAAATGTTATAGAAATGCTAATGGATGATAATCATAAGGTTATTAAGTTCATCCAAAAAGCAAGTCGGTCTGCATAGGACTTAACTTAGCACAAAAGAAAAAACGAACCCAGAAGCATCCATCAGTCAAGAAATCACACTTCAAAGAAGAGTTTCAATGCTTCATACATATTTATGTGTTCTATTTCTGACTTTGGAATTCAACAGCCCATTTTCCTAATACTAAAATCTCATCTTTCACTGGAGTTTTCAGAGAAAAGGAAGAAAGGAGACAAGAGAATAATTTGCAACCCCAGAAGGCAGATTAAGCGTAGGACAGGGATGGAGCAAGGTGAGTAAGCCCAGCCTGCACAGAGCCCTGGAGCAGCACACTTACCGTCTTGGTCCCAGTAGACAAGACTAGGCAGCACATTATTTCCCCCACCAAGAGAGCAGGAAGCAAGGAGATGAGGCCTCCATAGTATGTGTCTGGGTTCCAAATTCTCCTTAGAAAATACAGAGGGTGCCAAAAAACATGTATACACACTTTAAGAAAGGAAAAAACTGTATTAAAATTGTAACACTCAATACATACCAATAACACAAGATGAACACAAGTCATGTCTATACATTTTTTGGCACCCTCAGTATTACTCAGACGTTTTCTTTTTCAGGGTTTAGCACTGGTGGAAGAAAGAGGACTAGGAGCTCAATCCTATCCCCCCTCTTGAAGCTGACCAGCTTATCAATACATATGTATTGAATATCTACTGTATGGGGAATACAAAGAGTTAAGATTTAGATCTCACTTTCAAGGAAGCAGCTCATGGTCTAATTGGTGAGACAGTACCTGAGATAATTATCAATGCAAGTAGTAAACTGGGATGTGGAAGCATTAAGGAGACAGATAAAGGAGTTGGAGGGTAAAAAGATTAGGAGAAAATCCAAGATGAATTAAATGGGAAAGAATTCAGTCCCTGAAGATGAATTAAAAACACAAAACATGAAAAGCAAAATATTAAAAAAACAAAACAAAAAAAACCCTACCTGAGATACCTAGCTCATCAAAATTTAATAACAGGCTAATGGTTGGACTTCTTAACATGGTGCCAGGCTAACTGTACATGACTGTACACACATTATACAACACATACACACACACACACACACACACACACACACACTAAACTACAGGATCCGGTCAAGATGGTACAGTAGGTAAATGCTGTGCTTACCTTCTCTCATGACCACATCAAAATTACAACTAAACTACACAACAACCATCATTGAGAATCGCCTGAAATATTGCTGAACTGAAGCCCTACAACTAAGGACATGCAGAAGAAGACACATCAAGACTGACAGGAGGGACAGAGAGGCAGAACAGGCTGGTCCCATATCCACGTGGGAGAGTATCTCAGTTGTGGAAGTCCCATGCAGAGGAGCAATCGCTCCAAACCCCTTCCTGGCACAGGATTCCAGTGAAATCTCTGTAATTTCTGGTTGTGAAAACCAGAGGAGACTGTGGCTGAGTGAGACGGAGGGTGGCTACAGTCCCAGGCGCTCCTCTTAAAGGGACCACACCAGACTTACCAATGGAATCACTGGCTCTGAGCTCTAGCGCTGGGGCAGCAGCTGGAGAGGCGACAGGGACATATGGGGGCAGAACCAAATTGTTTGGCTTCAGGACAAGGGATGGAGTGGCAGCTTTCTCCTGGATGGAGTTGCTGACAGAAGCCATTGTTTGTTGAGCCCTCCCCCTTCCCACTGTGCAGACACAGGCAGTTGCCTTATGTGAATCTCGATCAAGCTGGCTAATGCTCATTGTTTGCCACACCCTGGTGATTCAAGACCCTGCCCCACCCAACTTTCAGGCACCCCAAGCCTCTTCCAGTGGCTTTTCATACAAACCACCTGCCTTGGCTCATGTTGCAGACTTTCCTAGGGTCTCTCAAAAGTATGCTGAATGCAGACAAGCAGAATCTGGCTTGAGCCTGTTCCGTACCTCTGGCTGAGTAGCCCTAAGCCCAGCACTAGCGGCAGCTGGCCTTGGTTCACAGCTTGGCCTCTCGAGGTACTTCCAAGCATGGCACAGGCAGTGACTATCTGCGACTTGCTTTGTGGCTCCTGCAGGGTGGCCCCAGGTGGGGCACAAGCTGTGGCTGAATTTGACCTGCAACGGGTCCCCTCTCAGGTGACCCTGAGGCGGGCACACCTAGTGGCCAGCTTTGAAATGAACTGGAGCATCATCCAGCCGCCTCCAAGAATGACACACCCAAGGGGAAGATTGGACAGGTACAAGACCCATACTGTGATAGATTCAGCTCTGTAGGGTCAATCCTGCACCACAACTCCTCCACTGTAGTCAAGGCCAGTCCTCAAAACCAGTGAGTCTGAGGATCTATCATCCCATTGATGTGCAAGTAGCAACCAAGGATCAACTACAGAAGGAGGGCACACACAACCCACACAAAGGACACACCGGGAATGATGCATGGCTCAAGTGACCAGGTGACTGCGCCACTGAGCCCTACAGCACACTTACTACGTAAGGTCACTCTACTAAGACTGGGAGACATAGAAGCCCTACCTAATAATACACAGAAACAAACACAGGGAGGCAGCAAAAATGTGGAGACTAAGAAACATGTCCCAAATAAAAGAACAGAACAAAACTCCAGAAAAAGAACTAAACAAAATGGAGACAAGTAATCTACCAGACGCAGAGTTCCGAACACTGGTTATAAGGATGTTTGACGACCTCAGGGAGAACTTCAACAAAGAAATAGGAAACAAACAAATGGAGACAGAAAACATAAAAAAGAGAACTCAGAAATAAAGAATATAATAACAGAAATGAAGAACACATTACAGGGAATCAACAGTAGATTAGATGAAACATGGATCAAATCAGTGATTTAAAAGATAGAGTAGCCTCTCACCAGGCAACCTTGTAAGAGACACATCATCTTTACACCCTGCATGGCAATCCCTGATGCACCGCCATGATGCCCAGGGAAGACAGGGTGACCTGAAGTCCAACTACTTCTTTAAGATCATCCAACTTCTGGATGATTATCCACAATGCTTCATTAGGGAAGCAGACAATGTGGGCTCCAAGCAGATGCGGCAGATCCACAAGTCCCTCCGTGGGAAGGTGGTGGTGCTGATGAGCAAGGACACCATGATGTGCAAAGCCATGCAAGGGTATCTGGAATATAACCCAGCTCTCGAGAAACCACTGCGTCATATCCCGGGAAGTGTGGGCTTTGTGTTCGCAAAGGAGGACCTCACTGAGATCAGAGACATGCTGCTGGACAATAAGGTGCCAGCTGTTGTCCATGCTGGTGCCACTGCCCCTTGTGAAGTCACTGTGCCAGCCCAGAACACTGGTCTGGGGCCCAAGAAGACTTCCTTCTTCCAGGCTTTAGGCATCACCACTAAAAGTTCCAGGGCACCGTTGAAATCCTGAATGATGAGCAGCTGATTAAGACTGATGACAAAGTGGGAGCCAGCAAAGCCACACCGCTGAACATGCTAACATCTTCCCCTCCTCCTGGGGGTTGATCATGCAGCAGGCGTTTGACAATGGCAGCATCTACAACCTGGAAGTGCTTGACATCACAGAGGAAACTCTGCACTCCTGCTTCCTGGGGGATGTACGCAAGGTTGCCAGCATATGTCTGCAGACTGACTACCAAACTGCTGAATCAGTACCTCATTCTATCATCAGTGGATACAAGCAGGTACTGCTTTTATCTGTGGAGATTGATTGCACCAATGGAACAGAATTGAGAACCCAGAAATAAATCCCTATGTATATGGGCAAATAATTTTCGACAAAGGAGCCAAAGGCATACAATGGAGAGACGAAATCATCTTCAATAAATGGTGCTGGGAAAATTGGAAAACCACATGCAAAAGAATAAAACTAGACTGCTATCTGTCACCATACACACACAAAAATCCACTCAAAATGGATCAAAGACCTAAATATAAGACCTGAAACAATAAAATACATAGAAGAAAACAGGTACAAAACTTATGGACCTTTGTCTTAGAAAGGATTTTTATGAATTTGACCTCAAAGGCAAGGGAAGTAAAAGCAAAAATAAATGAATAGGACTACAGCAGACTAAAAAGCTTCTGCACAGCAAAAGAAACCATCAACAAAACAATGAGGCAAACAACCGAATGCAAGACAATATTTGCAAACACCTCAGATAAGGGGCTATCCAAAATATAAAGAACCCATACAACTTAACAACCAGAGGACCTAAACAGACATTTGTATGTCTCCCAAGAGGACATACGAATGGCCAACAGATAATATGAAAATATGCTTAACTTCACTAACTATTAGGGAAATGGAAACCAAAACCACAATGAGACACCACCTCACACCTGTTAGAATGGCTATTGTCAACAAGACAAGTAATAACAAGTGTTGGAGAGGCTGTGGAGAGAAAGGAACCCTCATACACTGCTGGTGGAAATGTATTAGGTAGGTGCAAAGTAATTGTGGTTTTTGCAACTGTTTTTAATCTTTAAACCGCAATTACTTTTGTACCAACCTAATAAATTGGTATAGCCACTGTGGAAAACAGTATCGAGGTTCCTCAAAAAATTAAGAATAGAATTACCATCTTTCACCGAAAGTAAGACCTAACCAGAAAATAAGTCTAGCATGATTTTTCAAGATAACATCCCATGAACATAAACCCTAATGTGTCTTTTGGAGCAAAACTTAATATAAGACCCAGGTTATTTTTGGGGAAACCAGCAATCCCTCTTCTGGGTATCTACCCAAAAAATTTGAAAACATTAATCCGTAAAGATGTATGTACCCCTATGTTGACTGCAGCATTATTCACAGTGGCCAAGACACGGAAACATCCAAAATGTCCTTCAATAGATGACTGGATAAAGAAGACGTGACATATCCAATGGAATACTACTCAGCCATAAGAAAAGATGAAATACTGCCATTTGTGACATCATGGATGGATCTTGAGAATACCATGCTAAACAAAATTAAGTCAGGTGGAAAAAGTTGAGAATCACATTATTTCACTCATGTGGGATATAAAACTTAAAGTAACAAATGAATAAGACAAACAAAAACTCACAGACACAGACAACAGTATGGTGGTTACTATAAGGAAAGAGGGAAGGAGAGGTAAAAAAGGGTAAAGGGGGTTAAATGTATTGTGACAAAAGGAGATCTGACTTTGGGTGGTGAACACACAATGCAATATATACAAGATATATTATAGAATTCTACACTGGAAACCTATATAATTTTATTAACCAATGTCACCCCAATAAACTTAATAAAACTGAAAAAAGGAAATCACACGATGGCAACTATAGACAGACCTAGAAATAAGTCAATACATAAGACAGTATTTAACAAATACTATGACTAACAGTTACAAGATATTGATAATATGGTAGAAAGGCATGTGTTTCTTTTGTCAAGAAAAAAGACAATTTGAAACTCCAGAAAGAAAAACGTTTTCCAAGAATGGTCCCAATATGAAACAAGTCAAATCACAGCATGAGTCTGAGTAATAGACGGAATATTAAAAGAGAAAGAATTCATTTAGCCTTGACCTTTGGAACATTCCCCTTAAAGGGACATAGATGTTGAATTGCATCGCCTTTTCTGTGTATTCAATATTCCTACCAAATATACAGTGAATATTTACATAATTATTATATTCAAATGCTATCAGCTTTTAACTTTCAAAGTCAACCTACAGACAAAGTATGAAAGATTTATTATAATTAAAAACAGAATGCTCTAAACCTTCCCCAAATAAAAGTGATAACATAGTCATCACTTTGGTAAATGTGTAAAGAAAAAGAGGCAAGAAGAATGTTAAACTGGGAAATTCATTTCCGCATCTTAAACAACAAAGATTCAAGAATGCTTAAAGCTGATAAATCAAGAAGCTGAAGTTTAACTATTTTTTTTAATTATAATGATTACCCAAAAAAATTAAAATTGGGGGAGATTTGAGAAGGAGAGGTAAGAGTAGTATAAATAATCTTTCATATTGAAAAATCAATACAGTACATATCTACAGTTAAAAAAATAAAAATGAAATATATAATTATATTATTTAAAGTTATGGAAGTAACCACCAGAAGAAATGCAAATAATAAAAAATATTCAAAAGTAATTACCACTGAAGTGTGAGTTTGCAGGTAGGGAATCTAAAATATATTTTACTTTTTATTTGATGTCCTCTACTATTTAAATTCCTATTTGCAGGTATAGGTATTACTTTTAGTATATTTTTTAAAGAAGTAAAAGCTATAATCAAGAATAACAGAATAAATATATGATAATTGTTAAGCTTTATGTGCCAAATACTATAGCATAAAATATAAAACACAAAAATTATCAGGAATGTAAATAAAAATTGATAAAAATTCAATTTGATAAGAAAAGTAATTTACCACGCTCTATAATAATAGATCAAGTAAGCCAAAATAAATAAAAATTATTTATATACTTCGTGCCTTTAGAAACAATACATTTTTAATATCTATGAAATATTTATAAAAACTGACCAAGTAATTGATCACATGATGACTCTCAGGACTTTCCAAACACTATAAATTATAGACTACATTCTCTAATCACAATGCAATAAAAATAGAAATTAATAACAAAATAATTTAATATCCATGAAAAAGACTTTTAAAGCACTCTTGTATTATTTTATCAAATGAGAAATTTAAATTAAAAGTAGAGCTATTTAACCCTAATGAAAATAATAACTAAGTATTAATATATGCATTCCTCATAAAGCTATACTCAAAAGCCAAATCCACTTAGAGTAGCTCTGGAAGAACCTGGAAATTGCAGTTGCCTCTGGTGGAGAAGATTGGGGTAGGGGAAGGAAGGGACTTGCTTTTCTCTGTAAACCCTTTTGTAAACTTTGAATGTTGCACCATGTGCATAACAGACCACAAAATACAGAATTATTTTTAATTCAAATGAGTAGACTTAAATATTTTCATTACTAAATGAAGAATTTTGTTTAAACGAACTACTAAATCCACTCAAGAAGCTAGAAAGAAAGAAAAAAAAACATGAAAAGCAGAAAGAATAAAATAACGTAAGCAGAAAACCAATGAATTTTAAAACAATAAAATAACTAGATGGATAGATAGGTAGATAAATGGATAAGTAGAATCGGTGGGTATTTGGGAAAAGAGTTTTAAACTGACAAAGTTCTGACAAATCTAAATAAAAAGGAAAGAAACAAAATTAGAAAGGAGGTAGGAAATAAGAGTTCACCATTTACTAAGTACCATGCACTGTGTTACAAGCATTTGGCATAGATCATTTCTTTTTGTTTTATTTATAAAATAGGTAAGTAAACATATCTTAAGAATTAACGAGAATTCTACCCAAAATTGTATTTTAACAAATTTAGAAATCTCAGTAATTGAATAATTTTCTAGAAATATGAATCAATAAAATTAATTCAATGGAATAGGAGTGCTGAATATCAATGGAAGACACTGCAAATGTTATCAAGGGATGATTTGCAAAACTGGCCCAGACAATGCTATAGGCATTTTGAGAAAGAAACTGATTAACATCCATATTGTAAAATCTATTCCAGAGCATATGAAATAATGAAAAGCTATCCCAGTTCATTTTCTGTCATTAACATAACTCATACCAAAATATGACAATGACTAGTATTCTCCAAAGAGGCTTCTGTGGAAATTAGTGTCATTTTCTGGGTCGGGGATGGGGGTAGTCTGAATTATGAATTAGTTTGGAAAACACTCTTTCAGAGATTATAGCCTATGTTAGTATATTAATGTCTCAGAGATACCTGAACCAAAGAATTTGGTTAAAAAGTATTAATATCCCTTTCTCAAATGTATCTGACCATGGAACCATTTTTTTCCTCATAATATTCCATCTTAGAAAACACTTCAAGAAATGGTACTCCAGACAAGATTCATTCATGGATACAATCCTAAATGAGGAACCTGTGAAATTAAGTCAAAAGTATATTAAAATAATAAACCAGCATAATCAAGTAGGGATTACCTCAGGAATAAAAGGATTATTTAATATTAGAAAAACATATTAATAAAACATGCTGCATCACTATGTCAAATAAAAAAGAGCGCATAATTATCAAAAAAGGACAAAAGATCATTTGATAAAATTCAACACTTTTTTTTTTATTTTGAAACCTACTAGTGAACTAGAAAGTAAAGTATATTTCCTAATCTCTCTTAGACCAATTGCCAATACCTCTTAGGAGCAAATTATTAAAGTTGCTCTCATTTAAATCAAGAAAAAGTTAAGCCTGTCCTACATCATTACTAACATTCTAAAAAAAAACAAGATATATAAATATTTGAACAACAGGATGGAAATTATAATTATTTGTACAAGATGATATGATTGTTTTTCCATAAAATATGAGAACCAAAAAACTATTAAAAATAACACTCAACAAATTGGCTAATTATGAAATATTCAAGATTCAGTTATCTATATATTAGCAATAACTAGTAAGAAAATGTAATGAGGGGAAAGTCCATTTTACAATAGCTACAAACTATAAATTATGGAAGCAAAACCTTGAAAGAAGAAACAGAGAAGAAAACAAACAAATGAAAAGATAAAATATGCTTCTGAAGAAGTAAACTAAATTCTAGTGGAAAATGTAAATTAGTCCCAAATAAATTTAAATTTTTGGTATAATGTTAAGCATTGTATGTGGCAAACACTGTGTGTAAAGACAGCTATATTTAAAAAATAGACCCTTGCATATACTATAACTTAATTTATGACAAAGTATACATCATAAGCCAATATGAAGAAAAATGGATTATTCCATAAATGGTTTATGTAAAACTTGCGAAGCATTTTGGAAGAAAAAAATCAACTTATGGTGTCACTTCACACCACACAAAAATATATACTTTGAAGCATATAGGTAAATATTTGCCAAATTTTAGAGAGAAGAGTTTTCTAAACCTAATAACACTGAAAAGACAGGATAAAATAATGGAATGACATGGCATCATGAAACCTGACTTTCAAAACCATTAATGAAATGAACAAAAGTAATTAATAAGCAGCCAGAAATATACCAGCAATAAGACAAAGGAAGGGACACAACCACAGAAGGGATGTAACCTCATATGCTAGTATCTGAAGAGTGAAAACCAGGGAATGAGGGGCGATCTCAGGAATCAAAAATCAGCTACCCCACAGAAGCAGTTCCAATGGAAGAAGATAAATGAATAAAATTCAGAAAAGTCTCCCAGTATTACTTAATGCCAAGTTGGGAATAAAGCTATTTGTCTATTCACACAGTCATTTAATTTGCTAAAACATATGATATATTTACTCTATTCCAAGTACTATTCATTCACTCTGGAGAATACCAATCTGAAGGAATTATCTTTTCTATGGGTAATAATTTTGAAAAATAAAATATTATCTCTTTATAATTCAAGTATCATATGTTCTCTAGAGACATCTTGTAACAGCAAAATCAGTCAAAAAAAAAAAAAAAAAAAAAGTCTCCATGGATAATTTGGTACCAATATCCGTAAATATGTATGTGTTATAAAAATTCATCATAACATACCTATGGTCTCATAGACAGTTTTTTCCCATTTTTAAATTTTTTATTATAGTTGAAATTCAAATTTATATTAGTGTTAGGTGTACAGCATAGTACTTAGGCATTTATATAATGTATGCAGTGATCCCCCGACTAGTCTAGTACCCACCTGGCACTATACATAGTTAATACCATATTACTGACTATATGAGTATTCCCTCCGCTGTACTTTACATCCCCATGACTGTTTTGTAACTAACAATTTGCACTTCTTACTCCCTTCACCTTTCTCACTCACCTCCCAACTCCCCTCCCATCTGGAGAATAACCATCAGTTTGTTCTCTGTATCTATAAGTCTGTTTCTGTTTTGTTTTTTGTTTGTCTATTCTGATTTTTATATCCCACATATAAGTGAAATCATATGGTATTTGTCTTTGTCTGGCTTAACTTCACTTAGCATAATACACTCTAGGTCCATTCATGTTGTCACAAATGATAAGATTTCATTTTTTATGGCAGAGTAATATTCCATTGTCTGTATGTACTACTTCTTCTTTATCCATTCGTCTATTGATGGTCATTTTGGCTAATTCCTTATCTTGGCTATTGTAAACAGTGCTGCAGTGAACATAGGGGTGCATGTAACTTCAAATTAGTGTTTTGGATTTCTTTGGATAAATACCCAGAAGTGGAATTGCTGGGTCATAAGACAATTCCATCTTTAATTTTTGAGGAACCTCCAAACTATTTTCCACAGGGGCTATGCAAATGTGCAATACCACCAACAGTGTATGAGGGAAGACAGCAGTTTTTAAATGTGATGATATTTCACTTACCTCTTTCCTTTTTCATAAATATATTTCTACATCATTTGAACACCTGTATAAATAACTTTGTATAGATGAATCAATTTGTTTGATCAGCTCCCTATAGGGGGCCTTCAGGTTGGTTCCAAATAAATATCTTTATACAAAACTCTTAGAACACTTGTTAGATTATTTCATTTAAAAAAATAGAAGTGGAATTGGCAAGAAAAAAAAAATAAACACCTTTAAGAACTTTAATAAGCATTGCAAAACTGTCCTCTAGAAAGGCATTACCAATTTACACTTCAATTCTCACCAACAGTGTAAAGTCTGCTTGTTCACACCCCAGGCACCCCTAATATACATTTATTTTATTTTATTGGGGAATATTGGAGAACAATGTGTTTCTCCAGGGCCAATCAGCCTCCAAGTCGTTGTCCTTCAATCTAGTTGTGGAGGGCTCAGGTCAGCTCCAAGTCCAGTTGCCATTTTCAATCTTTAGTTGCAGAGGGCGCAGCCCGCCATCCGCATGGGAATTGAACCGGCAACCTTGTTGTTGAGAGCTCGTACTCTAACCAAATGAGCCATCCGGCCACCCCGCAACCCCTACTATTGAAATACCTTCTTGACTACAGTGTCCTTGCATTTCCCTCATTCTCAAGTTCTTTACTAGTCCCGAACTAAGCCTCTTTCACAGTCCAGAGTTCACGCTGACAAAAGAGGCCCCTTCCAAGCTGTAGGTTTCTTCCTCCCTCTAACAACCAGTCCTAGGTCTTTGTTGTTTACTGACAAATCATTTCAGCAATCTTCAGATCAGAATGAAAGATCATGAATGCCTGAGTTCTGATCCTTGCTGATTGAGATATCAAAGCACTGGCCCTAATCCATATTTGAGACAGACACAAGTCTAGTAAACTAAAAAGATAGTTCCAAGCTTTTCAAATGGCCATTATCACATTGCTCTCAATATATGAAATTTTCTTGACTGCTCTTGGCAAAGTTGAACTGTTTCCCAGAGCAAGGAGAGAAGCCAAATCACCTGGCAAGTCTCTTATCACTAAATGGGTGCACATAAGATCCTGTGTTCTAGGATAATCATAATAATAAGGCTAAGTTTCTTGAGGAACAAATATCTTAGTCAAAACAAGACTCTCATTTAGCATCAGTTATTAAACATCAAATTTGTGCCAGACCCCATAGTGGTACTTAGATATAAAGCTGAATGAGATATAACCTAACAAGAAACACAGAAATAAAATAATAATAGTAATGATAATAATAATACAATACGAACTACAAAAAAGGTATAGACAAATATCCCAAATAACATGGAGAATATAGAGAAAGTAATTAGTTAATATCTGTAGGGGTCAGAGAAGGCTTTGCAGATAAGATGACAAATCCATTGGATCTTCAACAATGAGTAGGAGTTCTTTAAGAAGAGAAGCTTTCAAAAGGCAGTCCAGAAAGAGAGAACCATAAGGACACAGGCCCTGCTGCTCACCACTGTTCACAGACAACACTGATGTTCCACAAACCGAGTCAAGGTATTTTACTCTTTAAATCATAGAATGGCAATCTGTTGCAACAAGTCTTTTTATCTAAAGTAATATGTGTACAGAACATTCTTAATTTTAAGTTATTCTTGCACAAATATTTCTTCAGTATTTTTTCTAATTTTTTAATAGCAAAAAGTAGCAAAGTTAAACATTACAGTAAAAATATAAAAACATAACAGTAAAAATATCCAAAAAAAATATTAAAGAATTTGGAGAGCCAAATTCAATTCAGTAATTTTTTTAATGAATAAATGCTTGTAATTTTATACTTTAGAATATTTCTATGAATAAGATTGTCCCTGGATCCAACAATAATGTAAAATATAAAGCTATTCCACACTAACAAAACAAAAAAAAAGATTACTCTAGGTAATCAGCTACCTACACTAGTTTGAGAAACAAAGGATTCCTGCATGGATGAGGGTGAAAATTTCAGACATAAAACTACAAAGATAAGGTCTGATGCAATAGTAGAAAAGGCCTAGGAAGCTATGCTGAGAAATTAAATGTTTTCTAATGCAAGGAAATAAATAATTGTGTGAGGGATTTCTTGGTGCTGGTTGTTTTATAGACACACACTAAAAAACCTCTAATGATAGCATAAAAAAATGGACTTGATGAGAGGAGACTGGAGACTACTGTAGTTATGCAAGAAAGAAACAGAATCAAAGCAGACACAAATAATGAAAACAGTATATTGTCATCACATGCTAATTAGCTAATTTCTGGCAAATTTTAAACAAGTAGCGTCTTTGATATCAAAGAAGAATAATCAGTATAGTTAACAGGTATATGAAAATGTGCTCAGGAACACTAATCATCAGGGAAATCTATGTCAAAACCAAAATGAAATATCACCTCATACCTGTTAGGATGCTATTATCAAAAAGCGAAAGATAACCAATGTTGGCAAGCATGTGGAGAAAAAACTTTTCTTGTGCATTCTAGGTGGGAATGTAAATTGGGGAAACCATTATGAAAAACAGTATGGAGGGTCCTCAAAAAAATAAACATAGAATTATCATATGATCCAGCAATCACACTTCTGGGTATTTATCCAATAGAATTGAAATGAGGATTAGGAAGCGATAGCTACATTTCCATGTTCATTGCAATGTTACTGACAATAGCCAAGACATGAATGATAGAATGATAAAGGAAATCATTTATATACAGCATTATATACATTTAAATACATATTATTTATATACAGTGTAATATTATTCTGCCTTAAAAAAAGGAAATCCTGCCATTTGTGACAACATGGATGAAACTGGAAGACATTATGCTAAATGAAATAAGCCACACACAGTAGAACGAATACTGTACTACATGATTCCACTTAAGAACTCTAAAATAGGGAAACTCACAGAAGCAGAGAGTAGAGTGGTGGGGACTCATTCAGGGACTCACGCAGGGTCTCAGATCCCACTCCCCACATGAGAACGCAGGATATGGTGAGGCCAAAAAGGAACAACCGTGGAGCCATAGATAGGGGAGTCAGACCACTATATTTTTGCTAGTTGCTGGGTGAGACACACGAAATAGGATCCACACGATCCACAATCCACCACCACTTTTCTGCCTGCCAACCAGCCAACCAAGCAACGTAGTCACGGCAGTTATATCAGCAGCCAATTGGCCAACCAGCTACAGCCAACAGCCAACCGCCAACCACCATCTGAGCCAGCAACCCCCCCATGTGAGGCCGAGAGCCTGGAAACTGCTTTCTGGGACGCTGTCCCCACACTCCACCCCTCCAGGGTCTCGCCTCACAATCTACGCTACAAGTGTCTTCTACGAGGGGCCCTGTGTCAGGAACCCAGCTAACGAAAAAAAAAGGTCCCAGTCCAGTTCAAGTAATGTCCCAGTGGGTATCCCTCAATGTCTACCTACTTTCTGGGCACAGCCAGAGCTTCCAGGGCACCGCCAGTCCTTCTGGGCAGAGCCAGACTTCCTGGGCACAGCCAGGGTTTCTCATAAACAAGACTGTAGTCTGTGCCAGTGTCAACTAGGGCCAAACCCTCTGCACATTAGAAGATGACCAATGTATAGACAGTTCCATATGGGTCCTCCAGTCCCCACTTGTCCCCTCTGACCGGGTACCTTGGCCCCACCCCTAATCGAGCTGAAAGAAGTCAGCCTCAAGCGGCAGCATGAAGTCCTGCAGGGACACAGGTCGGGCTTTCCCAGACTTCTCCTTTAGGCTTTGCCGATATTGCTGTTCCGGGCACAACCGTTTCCAAAGTTCCAACAACAGTGCATTGGGTTGTCGGTCTACTTTTTCCCAATCAACCCCTCTGCTGCCAGGAGATCACACCACATCTGTGCGTGTGTTACTCTCTGAGACCCGCGAACTCGCCCCTTTATTTTTGACTTGGGCTTCCAGGTCTTAACTTCTCGGACCTCCTGTTTTAAATTGCATTGTTGCCGGCTTTCAACATCCCCTAGGGTGGCCGTGGCAATTGTAATTTCATGGATCTGCTGCCCTACATAGTGCATAAGAATGGCAACCAAGGAACCAAAAGCACTTGCAGGGGCAGTATCCTAAACCAGATCTCTCATGCTGGTTGTAAAACATTCGTCATCCAGCCCTCGCATATTAGGGTTGAATATAACATGCCTCATACCCATTTCACGGATGATTTGAGTAAGTTCAGTATGCGATTGCCATTTACTCACAGTGTCTGGCAGCTCACCAGCCTGTCCCCACCCTGTGCGTACCGCAGCAGTGAGCCACTCCATTAGAGTGTGGTTGCCCTGGTTGTAGGCCAACCTATGGCAATTCTGCAACCTTTGTTACAGAGACGGATGCACTGTCACGAAGGCTAGCTTTTCCATTTTGCCTGGGGAGCAGAGAATGCTGTCTGCCCCCTCATCCCATAAATGTAGTAGCCAAGCTGAGACTGGCTCTGCAGGGCACTGTCGGTACCGCCTCCCCAGCTCCTGCGACTCAGTGGGAGTGTAAGAGGTGTAGGTTGTGAACTCAGTCACAGCTGGGTTGCCGGCAGCAACGCCCCCGGGGCCAAAAGGTTGCACATGCTTTACCTTTTGCTTCAAGATGAGCCGGGCTTGGGGGTTGGGAGCTACATTGTCTCCACTCACATCGTCCACCTCTGCCTCGGAATCTCCACGATGGGGCTCCTCCTCTAACAGGCGGACCCGAGCATCCAACACCTCCCACCGGGACACCTGGACCCTCACCTGGGCTAGGCCAGCAAGCGCTTCCTCCAAGTTATGATGCATTCTAGTGAGAACCTCCTCCAACCAAGGGTCCCAAGCTTCCAACGCCTCCCTCTCAGGCTGCTGGTCTAGCACATCAGCTATTTCATTAAGCCCATCCTCCATGTTATGACACAACACAGTGAGAAACATCCATCTCACACGGCCGGCTGTACCCTTCATCTCCTCTGGCAGCCCATCAGCTAGAACCTGCAGGGCCTTCTCCACACTGGCCAGAGAGCCATCCATGTTTTCCCACCCCTCCTCAGGGATCCAACTTCTGAGAACAGTGGCTACCGGATACCACACACTGTATGGTAGGCCACCTGTCCTCTTGCCCAGAGTCAGATGCCATTCCTACCTGGTCGGAATTCTGCTCACCATGCCAGGCATCCGATTGGGTGGAGGCTTCAGTGCAAGATGCCTGCAACCCTCAGAGCCTACAGCAGTAGCTGATTACCAAAAGGAAGATGACGCTTTCTATGGCCAAGAGCGTGGTGTGTGATCTGGAGGTTTGAGTCTCCCAGGCAGACTACGCCTCCCATTCCCGGCGCAGCTCCTCACGGGCCTTCTGAAAGTGAGCTTTCATATGTATAAACTGCTCCATTACCTTACAGAGAATTTTGGCCGACACCAAATCCTGCTTGCTGCGCCATGTGTCATGCAGGGTGTCACGCGGGGTCTCAGCTCCCACTCCCCACATAAGAATGCAGGATATGGTAAGGCCAAAAAGGAACACCCATGGAGCCATAGATAGGGGAGTCAGACCATTATATTCTCGCTAGCGGCTGGGCGAGACACACGAAGTAGGATCTACACAATCCACAATCCACGGTCCAATTTTCTGCCTGCCAACCAGCCAACCAACCAACGCAGTCATGGCAGGTATATCATTAGCCAATTGGCCAATTGGCTACAGCCAACAACCAACCACCACTCGAGCCAGCAACCCCCCACACAAGGACAACAGACTGGAAACTGCTCTCTGGGACTCTGTCCCCACAGGTGTCCCTCTGTCCCCAGGGACTAGGGAGAGAGGGATATGAGGCAGTGTTGGTCAAAGGGTACAAAGTTTCAGTTACGGAAGATGAGTAAGTTCTAGAGATCTATTGTACAGCATAGTGTCTATAGTTAACAATACTGTATTATATACTTAAAATTTTGGGACGTCATAAAAATGGCGGAATGAGGTGAGCCTCTTGAAATCTCCCCTGGAATTTACAACAAACTGAACAACTATAACTCCAAAGAAGACTCCCTGCATAGCAGACAGGCAAGACTCAGAGGCGCACTACTGAAAACATATAAGGTGGGCAAATTGCACGAGCGGGCAAAGAGGAAAGGGAGAAGTGCTGAGACGGGATGCGTGGGCGCAGGATGCAGACCTAGCTCAGTGCTCCGAGCTCGCTAAATTCCAGAACTACCACAGCTGCGGGAGAGGGAAGAACTTGGATTGCTAGTGCTCTACTTATGGCCAACAGAGCTGAGGGGACAGCATATAATACGGCTGAACACAACGCTCACTGCAGAGACCTCGAAGCAAAGACTGAGAGAAGAAGGCTAAAAACGGTGGTTTAAGCCCTCACTGCCAAGGAGAGAATGGAAGCATTAGGCACTGAGTATAGCCGCCCCCTCCCGGCCCTCCCAGAGCTGGCCCCGCCTCCATCTGCCAGGTGCTAGAAGCGGAACAGTAGCAGTGTCAGATCAAAAGAACAGAATATTTGCTGTTCTGAGAACTGTGGACCGCAGACACAGATTTGCAGCCCAACTAACTCCAGCAAAGGGGAGGGAGCTGTGGAAGCAGGACCGGCTGTGGTGGTGGTCGCCACCATTGCTCTGTGCCTCTTCTCAGAACCCACACTGCCCCTGTCACAACCTAACTGGGAGGATGCCTGCAGGAGTGAACAGAGCTGCTAAAACACACAGTTCTGAATCTGGTGCAAGAACAGCTTTGGAAATTCATAAGCTCTCCACATCCCCCCATGGAGGAGGCGCCCTACTACCTGGGAGAACTGTTCACAGAGAAGCCCACCTTCCAGGGAATACCCCCATTGTGTGAGAAACCGGAATAGTGCAGATAAAAATAACACTACAGTTTGCGAGAGAATACAAGGCTGCAGTCAGAGAGAAAATAAAACATGTGACCAATACCTACTGGAAAACAAAAGAAAGACGTTTTTCTGTCAACCTGTTGCAGAACCAACTCCTATAGATGTATAGCAAGAGAAATAATAAATCAGTAATTGCCAGGAATAACCAAGGCAACAAGACAGCTCAGAAAGAAAGTGAAAAGTCTCCAGAAAAGGAACTTAAAGACATGGAAATATGTGACTTAAATGACAGAGAATTCAAGACTGCAGTTCTTTAAAAACCCAACAAGATGCAAGAAAACACAGAAACGCAGTTTAATGAACTCAGAAAAATAATCAAAGAACAAAATGAACATTTTACCAAAGAGATTGAAATTTTTAAAAAGAACCAAATAGAACTTCTGGAGATTAAGAACTAAATAGAAGAAATGAAGAATGAAATAGCCAGCTTAGAGAATACACATGGAGGAAAGAATCAGTGACATCGAAGATAGAAACCTGGAAATGACATGGGTGGAAGAAGAAAGACAGTAGACACTTAAAACAAATCAAAGAACTCCACAAGAACTCCCTGACTCCATCAGAAAGAGCAATATAAGAATAAAGGAAAGACAGAAAAAGACAAATACCATATGATCTCACATCTGGAATCTAAATAAAAGAATGAATGAACGAACTAATCAGAAACAGTCTCAGTGACATAGAGGAAAAATTGAAGGTTGCTAGATGGTGGTGGGGGATAAAGGGGAAGGTGAGGGGATTAGAAAGCACAATCGGTAATCACAAGATTGCCACGGGGATAGGAAAGTCAATTTGGGAATGTAATCAATATGTAGTAAAGATTTTGTAGGGTACCCGATAGACACTTGTCTCATTAGGGAGACCACCTCAGGGATGATGTAGATGCCTGATCACTGCACTGTACAACTGAAGCTGAACAATAATGAATGTCAACTATAATTTTATATATATATTTACAAAAAGTGGAATACAGCATTAGGAATAGAGACAGTAGAAACATAACGGTTCTGTGTGATGTCAGAGGGGTAGTGGATTGGGGGAATGGAGTTATCACTGTGTGACAGACATAAATGATGAATGTCTAACTATTACATTGTTTTGAGCACCGAAACTACTAAAAAAAAAAAAAAAGGTGAAAGAAAAAAAGAATAATGGGCATACAAGAAGGAGAAGAAAGAGAGAAGGGAACAGAGAGTATATTTAAACAAATCATCAATGAGAATTTCCCAAACTTGTGCAAAGAACAGGATCCTCGAATCCAAGAAACAAATAGACCAGTTACCTCAACCCCAACAGGCCTTCCCCAAGGTACATTGTACCGAAGCAGTCAAAAATTAACGACAAAGAAATAATGCTCAAGGCAGCCAGGGAAAAGAAGACGGTAAACTACAAAGGAAAACCCATTAGATTATCATCAGATTTTTCAGCAGAAACTCTACAGGTCAGGAGGGAGTGCAACCAAATATTCAAATGATTGAAAGAGAGAAATTATGAGCCAAAAATAACATATCCAGCAAAGATATCATTTAGATATGAAGAAGGAATAAAGACCTTTCCAGATATACAGAAGCTAAGGAAATTTTGTAACACTCTACCTGCATTACAAGAAATACTGAAGGAGACTATTCAGCCAGTATAAATAGGGATGCTTGGTGACAAGCAAAACTTAAAAGGGGGGAGGGGGGGAGTAAAGACCTGGACCGGAATAAGGGAATGGAGAAAGTAAGTGTGCTGAAGAAAATGGAATACTCTAAATATCAAACTTTCTTTTACATAAACTTAATGATAACCACTAAAAAAAAATCCAGAATTGAAATATATAACACAATAAAAGAAGAAACAGAGGAAAAAAATCATAGAATACCACCACACAGAAATAACAGACAACACAAAATGAAAGGAAACAATGGAGACACAGTCTTAACAGAAAATGAAAGATAGCATGACAGGAAATCATCACATATCCATAATCACCCTAAATGTAAATGGACTGAACTCATCAATAAAAAGGCACAGAATACCAGATGGGATCAAAAAACAAAACCCAGCCATATACTGCCTCCAAGAGACACATCTCAGCTACAAGGACAAACATAGACTCAAAGTGAAAGGATGGAAATTGATACTCCAAGCAAATGGTATCCAGAAAAAATCAGGTGTATCCATACTGATATCATATGAAACAGACTTCAGGATAAAAAAGGTAACAAGAGACAAAGATGAACATTTCATAATGATAAAGGGGACTATACAACAAGAAGACATAACAGTCATCAATATCTATGCCCCAATCAGGGAGAATCGAAATATACCAAGCAACTACTAACAGAACTAAAGGGAGAGATTGACCAAAACACAATTATAGCAGAGGACCTAAATACATCATTGACAGCTATGGGTAGATCATCCAAACAGAAAACAAATAATGAAATAGCAGCCTTAAATCCCACATTAGATGAAACGGATACAATTGACATTTATAGAGCACTTTATCCTAGAACATCAGACTGTATATTTTTTTCTAGTGTACATGGAACATTATCAAGGATAGACCATATATTTGGACATAAAACTACCCTCAGCAAATTTAAGAAGACTGAAATCATACTAAGCGTATTCTCTGGGCACAACGCTGAAATTGGATATCAACTGCAAAAAGAAAGCAGGAAAAACCACAAATATGCAGAAATTAAACAACATACTTTTAAAGAACCACCAGGTCAAGGAATAAATGAAAGGAGAGATCAAAAGATACATAGAAATAAATGACAATGAAAATACATCCTACCAAAATTTTGGGGATGCAACGAAAGCAGTTTTAAGAGGGAAATTTATATCATTACAGGCCTATCTCAAGAAAAATCCCAGATAAATACCTCACGTTATACCTTAAAGAACTAGAAAAAAAAGAACAAATGAAACCCAAGGTCAGCAGAAGAAAGGAAATAATAAAAATCAGAGCAGAATTAAATGAAATAGAGAACAAAAAGACAATTGAAAAAATTAATGCGACAAAGAGCTGGTGTTTGAGAAGATTAATAAAATTCTCAAACCCTTGGCTAGACTCACTAAAATAAAAAGAGAAAAGACACAAATAAACAAAATGAGAAATGAAAGAGGGGAAGTTATCACGGATGCCACAGAAATACAAAGGATAATCCAAGAATACGATGAAGGACTATATGCCATCAAATTCAATAACCTAGAAGAAATAGACAAGTTCTCAGAAACATATAGCCTTCCAATGCTGAATCACAAAGAACTGGAAAATCTAAACAGACCGATCACCAGTAACAAAATTGAATCTGTTATCCAAAACCTTCCCGAAAGCGAAAGTCCGGAACCAGCTGGCTTCACCAGTGAATTCTACCAAACCTTCAAAGAGAATCTAATATCTGTCCTACTCAAACTCTTCCAAAAAATTGAAGAGACAATACTCCCTAACTCACAACACTACCCTGATACTAAAACCTGGTAAGGATAACACAAAAAAAGAAAATGACAGACCAATATCTCTGACGAATACAGATGCAAAAATCCTAAACAAACTTCTAGCAAATCGAATACAACAATGCATTAAACAGATTATTCATCACGACCAAGTGGGGTTCATTCCCGGGGCACAAGGATGGTTCAACATCCACAAATCCATCAATGTGATACATCACATAAACAAAATAAATGACAAAAATCATATGAATATATCAATTGATGCAGAAAAAGCATTTGACAAGATACAACATCAATTTATGATTAAAACATTTAATAAAAGAGGTATAGAATGAAAATACCTTAACATAATAAAGGTCATATACGACAAACACTCAGCTAGTGTCATAATGAATGGTGAAAAACTGAAGCCCTTTGCTCTATGTTCAGGAACATGACAGGGCTGTCCCCTATCACCTCTGCTTTTCAACATAGTGTTGGAAGTCCTCGCCAGAACAATCAAGCAAGAGAAAGAAACAAAAGGCATCCAAATTGGGAATGAAGAAGTTAAATTGTCACTCTTTGCAGATGACACAGTGCTATATATAGAAAACCCTAAAGACTCCACCAAAAAGCTATTAGAAACAATCAACAAATACAGTAAAGTTGCTGGCTACAAAATCAACATACAAAAGTCCATTGCATTCCTATATACTAACATTGAAATCTCAGAAAAAGAAATTAAAACATCAATTCAGTTTGCAATTGCAAAAAAAAAGAATAAAATACCTTGGAATAAAGTTAACCAACGATGTGAAAGACCTATATGCTGAAAACTGTAAGACATTTTTAAAAGAAATTGAAGAAGACACAAAGAAATGGAAAGACATTCGTGCTCATGGATTGGAAGAATCAACATAGTTAAAATGGCCAGATTACCCAAAGCAATATACAGATTTAATGCAATCCCCATCAAAATCCCAATGGCATTTTTAAAAGAAATAGAACCAAAAATCATCAGATTTGTATGGAACCACAAAAGACCCCAAATAGCCAAAGCAATCCTAAGAAAACAGAACAATGCTGGAGGTATCACACTCCCTGACTTTAGTTGATACTACAGGGCAACAATAACCTAAACAGCATGGTATTGGTAGAAAAACACACACAGACAAACGGAATAGAATTGAGAACCCAGAAAACCACATAAATATGGACATACAATTTTTGACAAAGAAGCAAAAAACATACATTGGAGAAAAGACAGCCTCTTCAATCAATGGTGCTGGCAGAATTGGAAAGCCACATTCAAAAGAATGAAACTGGACTGCTATCTGTCACCATGTACCATAATTAATTAAAAATGGATCAAAGACCTAAGCATAAGACCTGAAACAATAAACTGCATAGAAGAACACATTGGTACTAAACTTACGGACATTGGGTTCAAAGAGCATTTCATGAATTTGACTCCAAAGGCAATGGAAGTAAAAGCTAAAATAAATGAATGGGACTATATGAAACTTAAAAGCTTCTGCACAGCAAAAGAAACCATCGACAAAATAAAGAGGCAACCAACTGAATGGGAGAAGACTTTTGCAAACAGTGACTCCAATAAGGGGCTAATATCCAAAACATACAAGGAACACATGCAACTGAACAACGAAAAAACGAACAACCCAATTGAAACATTGGCAGACGACCTGAAGAGACATTTCTCTAAAGAGGACATACAAATGACAAACAGACATATGAAAAAATGCTCAACATCACTAATCATCAAAGAAATGCAAATAAAAATCACAATGAGATATCACCTCACACCAGTGAGAATGGCTATCACCAACAAGACAAATAATAACAAGTGTTGGAGAGGCTGTAGAGAAAAAGGAACCCTCATACACTGTTGGTGGGAATGCAGACTGATGCAGCCACTATAGAAGGCAGTGTGGAGGTTCCTCAAAAAATTATCAGTAGAGTTACCATAGTACCCAGCAATACCCAGAGGGCTCCTGGGTATCTACCCAAAAAGTCTGAAAACATTTATCCATAAAGACATGTATGCTGCAATGTTCATTGCAGCTTTATTTACGGTGGCCAAGACATGGAAACCAAACTGTGCTTCGATAGATGAACAGATAAACAAGTTGTGGGATATGTACACAATGGAATACTATTTGGTGGCAAGAAAAGATGAAATAGTGCCACTTGTGACAACATAGATGGATCTTGAGATTATAATGCGAAGCAAAATAAGTCAGACAGAAAATGTAGGCAACCGCATAATTTCACTGACATGTGGTATATAAAACTGAAAACAACAAAAGAACAAGACAAACGAATGAAGGAACAAAAACTCATAACATAGGCAATAGTTTAGGGGTTACCAAAAGATAAGGGGAGAGAGGGCTCCAGAAGAGGGTAAACAGGGTCTAATATATGATGATCGAAAGAGAACTGACTCTGGGTGGTGAACACACAATGTGAGATATAGATAATGTATTACAGAATTTTACATCTGAAATCTATGTAACTTTACTAACAATTGCCACCCCAATAAACTTTAATTTAAAAAATTTGTTAAGAGGGTAGAGTTAACGTTAAGCGTTATTATCACAAAGAAAGAAAGAAGAAAAAGAGAGAGGCAGGGACGAGGTTGGAAGTTTTTGGAGGAGATAAATACGTTTACGGCATTGATTGTGGTGATGCTCTCCCAAGTATATATTTATCTTCAAACTCATCAAGTTTTATACATTAAATATGGATGGCTTTTTGTATGTTAAAAAAAAGTTTTACATACACAAAAAGAATAAAGAAATCTCTTCCAAAATTAAACCCATAATTGCTGTCTTCCTTTGTTTTCTCAATAAGAGACTTATAGGACGTCAGAGGTGGAAGGAAACTGAGAGATTACCTCATCCAAAGGTTCTTAAACTTTAGTGCACATACTGGGTCAGCTTGTTAACAGTAAATAACTGATTCACATCCCGAGAGATTCCAATTCTGTATGCCTGGATAGTCCAGGAATCTGGATTTTTAACAAGGCCCCTGGTGATTCTGATACATGTGATCCAAAGACCATTATTTTGAGAATCACTGATATGTTGCATGCCCAACTGTCAGATGAGAAAGCTTAGGCAGGAAAATAAAAGTGATGAACTGCCCAAAATAACCCAGTCAACGTGGACCAACTAGATAAAACCAAAATAACCAATCTATATAGGACACAAGGTCAAATACTGAAAGCAAAGACTTTTCTTGGGAGTTTTTAGTCCTACGCAAGTGATAGCACATTCACCTCAGTAGTAGGTCCTTCTCAAGTTTGTTCACATTCTAGTAGGCTTTGGCTAGCACCGGTTGGCCCATAAATATGACAAACTCAGCCAATTACAAATACACCAAACTGCAGATATCGCCACGTCACAAATTAAACTCTAAGAGTCAGAAACGTGCGGGAATTATTTTGGAACACTCCATTTGTCTTCTAGAGCTGTGGAGCTGAAAGATGCCAAATTCTGCCACTAAGTACTTGGCAATTCACCTCCTTATGCATCTGCTTCTTTGTGCATCAAAAGGCTACAATGAGATCTTTCCTACCTACCTCAGAGATGTGTTATCGAAAGCAGTTAGTTGAGAAGTTGCTTGTATAAGTTTTAAAATGATTACTCAAAAGTAAAGAATGCGCAAAATCCTTTTTTGTATACTTCAGCTGCCACTACTGGATACTTGGAAATGTACAGGTACAGGGAGAGACAAAGGTCAATAGATGCATCTAGAAGGGCTTTTGGCTGGGCTTTAAAAGAAGGGTAAGTGGTTACTGATAAATTGGAAGTAAGGATAAAGAAAATAAGGTGGATAGAAGCAGAATCTACACGGGGGGCCAGCCTGATGAAACTACTGACAGAAATTATAATTTTTTTATTCTTATGTGCTCTTGGCCTCCACAAGGCCAAATATACCAACAAAGCAAGAAACAGAGGACAGACCTTTATTTTTCCTCCAATGAATTCTCATTAGTTACTAAAATCTATCTACAAAATAATATTTCATTTTAAAGACATTGTTTGTATTTAAAATTATGTATGGCTTTAGTGTTACAGCTTTTCACGTAAGGAAGCACGTTGACATTAAATGGAGTCACTCAGCCTTTGCATTTCTTGGCTCCAGCATTCCAGATTAACAAATCTTTTACTGTACTTATATTTTCACTCGATAAAATATGCATGACTTGTTTCTCTCCTATCTAAAACAGGCCAAGTGAACTTTCATCAAGTCATCATCAAATAACATTTTATTAAGCCCCCACCTGCATACATCAGAGAGCACCGCAGTGAGCTAAGGAGGCTGAGTGAAGAAGGATAAGTTCACTTTGCAGCTACTTCCAAAAGTAGGGAGTTTTGAAAGGCATATATTTGTTAAGCTTTGGCACAGTTTCAGTAGGCTGATAGAAACTGAAACAGAACTTAATGGTCGTCCATTCCAAGCATCCGATCTAAAGTACAACTTCCCACTCAAAGTAAAACTCCCGCTATAATAGTCTTGATATATGACCAACTCATATCTGCTTGGAAATGTCCAAAGATGGGATGTTCACTACCCCAAACGATAGTTCATTACATTTTTTATCAATGAACTAAAAGAGAGTTCTTTATTTGGTATTCACTTCCCTGTGACATAATTCAGTGATTTTAGTCATACAGAATTGAGTTTGATTTCCAATTCTGCCACTTACTAGTTATTTGACCTTGTGTATCTTCCTAAAGCTCTCTGAGCCTCAGTTTCCTTACCTGTAAAATGATGATAAGCCCCTACCTTAGTGATTTGTTGTGTGAATTAAGTTAAATGTGAAAAGTACTTAGTAATTTACCTAAGTAACAAAGAATTTACCTAACAAAGAATACTTTGTTAACTGAGCAACTTAGGTAAATTATCCCACTCACTTGTTCTAGCTCTGTCATTTGCTATTAATGTTATAATTCCTTTTTATATGGATGTGACAGTCCTTTACATATATGATGATGATAAATGCTTTTCCTTCCTGACACTCGTCTTTACCCTGCTAACCATCTCAAATTCCTGAATCATTTTATGGTACCATATAATGCTAAACCACTATGCTGTTGAGGCCATAAAAATAGTCCAATCTAATAGGCTCTGAATAGGTGATGGGTGATTCAGTGATTGGGACAGCTATCAACCAAGGATGTGATACAATCCAGATCAACACTTTAGTCTAAACCATTACAAGATGGAAAAAATAAATCCAAATATAACATTAATCACAATCAATGTGAATGGACTTCATTATCTGGTTACAAGACAAATATTGTCAGACTGGATTAAAAAATAAAATACAACTCTCTTATTTGCAAGGGACACATCTGAAGCTTAACACACAAAAATTTAATATAAAATTTATGAAAAAGATATATTAAGAAAACACTAGACAAAAAAACTGGTAAAGTGGTATCACTATCAGACAAAATAGATTTAAAGACAAAAGGATTATTACACATAAAGAGAATCACTACATAGATGGCTCAATTCACCAGGAACATATAACAAGTTTTATATGCATACACATTTAATAACATGTATTCAAAAGTATATAGAGCAAAAAATGTCTTAACCACAAAAAAATTAACAAATCCAAATAATAATGTAAGATTTACACTTCAGAAACTGACATATCAAGCAACAACAAAATTCAGTAATGATATAAAAATCTGAACAATACAACAAACTTGATCTGATGTGTATCCATAAAACAATTAATCCAACAACAAATAGTAATATTTAACATCAGCAGCAAGAAGAACTACAAAAGGAAATTATGTATTTGAAATTCAAAAACACTTCTAAATTACCCACAGACTTTAGAAGAATGAAAATTAGAAAACACACATAACAGAAAGATAGCAAAAATACTGCTGATCAAAATTTGTGAAATGCATCATGAGATAGATGTATAACTTTAGAATAGGGAATAATTTACTTAAATGAAATTTTGAAAAGCAGGAACCATAAAAAGAAATGTTGACTAATTTACTACAATAAAATTAACAATCTTTTTTTTTTTTTTTTTCATAAAATGACCACTGAATGACAGATAAGAAGCCAAAAACTGGGAGAAATGTTATCAATATAAATACTAACAAAGGATGAGAATCTAGAATACATAAAAATGTCAAAGACCTGATGAGGACAAGATGAAAAATCCAACAGAAAAATGGTGAAAGTCATTCCACACAAAGAGAAACAAGAATGGTGAATAAAAAAAATTAAAAGATCCTGAACTCCATTAGTAATCAGGGAATTATAAAGTAATCAGGGAATTATAAATGGAATCACAAGATACCATTCATACCATAATACTGACAAAAACAGAAAAAGTCTGATAATAAGTGTGGGAAAGAACATGGAACAAAAGAAGAATTCCTACATTATTTGGCAACAGTGTGAACTGTTATATCTACTTCGGAAAACAATTTGGAATTATATAGTAATTTGAGCATGCACCTACCTATGACCTAGCAATTCTACAAACACATGTGCTGGTATGAGGACCAATGGACGTTGGTGGTAAGGGTATGCTTATTTTACAAAGCTAAGTTGATGATACTGTGATCATCACCTCAGCGCCCAGTGGAACTTTCCCAGACTCATTTATCAGTCGTCTGTCAAAGAAACAGCCTCGTAAAGAATACACTCTAAAATCTCCACACTGGAACAGCTAGAACATTGACTCATACCAACAAGAAGTTCTGCAACCATGAGGAGCCTCCTAAAGCTACCAAACTGCTAGAAACAACAGGCTGAGCACATGCATTTATAGATTCAGCTGGAATTTCCTGAAAGCTTACTGCTATTACATGCCAGACTATGGGTTAGTACTTCAGATAAAACTGATGAACAAACGAGACGCAGTTCTCTTTTCTCATAAAGGTTACATTGGTCAAGACAAAGACCTATATTAAAACTACACAAATAATCATATAAATAGAATCATGATAAGTGTTATGAAGGAGACACAGTGGTACTATGAGAACATATAGAATGGGAGCTCATGAGTCAAGGAAGATAGAGAAGGCATTCCTGAAGAAGTCATATTGAACCGGATGGCAAAAAGAAGTTAGCTAGGCAAAGAGAGAGGGCAACAAACACTGGAGGGAAAAGTAAGAGAGTTTGAAAATTCTCATACGGGAAGAGAGAGAAGCATGGCAAAATAAAGACAGAAAGTGTAGTGGATAGGTAGGAGCCAGATCACAAAGGACCTTGTGGGCTATCAAAGCATTTCAGGCTTTATTCTAAAAGCATGGGAAGTTATTAGAGGAATTTAACTGGGAGTGAGACATACTTAAACTTGCCTTTTACAACGCAGGTTGCAGCATGGAGAATAGACTGAAGAACACTCACAGCAGATACAGGGAGCTGGTTAGAGCCTACTGTAGCAATCCAGCTGGTAGCAGGCTCTCTATAAATGGTAGCAGACAATGCGAGATATGGACTGATTCTAGATATATTCTGGTGGTAGAAATAGAACTTAGTGAAAGACAGGACTGGAAAAAATAGGGAGTGGATATAAAGGAGATAAAGTATCATGAATAACTGCCTTTCTGACATGGACATCTAGGAGTATCATTGAAACAGTAGAAGGACGTCATGAAAATGGCAGCGTGAGGTGAGCCTCTGTAAAGCTCCCCTGGAATTTACAACTAATTGAACAACAATAACTCCACAAACGACTCCCTGCAGTTCAGACAGGCAAGACGAAGAGGCCCACTACTGAATTCACTTAAAGGTGGGCGAATCGCGCAAGCGGGGAAGGGGAGAAGGGAGAAGTACAGAGACGGAGCCGCGAGGGTGCAGGATGCAGACCCAGCTCAGTGATCCAAGCTCACTGCATCCCGGAACTACCGCAGCTGCGGGACAGGGAAGAACTCGGACTGCTAGGGCTCCACTTACGACCCACAGGGCAGAGGGGATAGCATATAACATGGCTGAACCCAACGCTCACGGGAGAGACCTCAGAGAAAAGACTGAGGGAACAAGGCTGAAAACAGTGGTTTAAGCCCTCACTGCCGAGCAGAGAATGGAAGCCTTAGGCATTGAGACTAGCCTCCCCCTCACTACCCTCCCAGAGCTCGCCCCGCCCCCACCTGCCCGGTACTAGAAGCGGAACAGTAGCAGTGTCAGATCAAAAGACCAGATTATTTGCTGTTCTGAGAACTGTGGACCACAGACACATATTCACAGCCCAACTAGTTCCGGCAAAGGGGAGGGAGCTGTGGAAGCAGGACCAGATGTGGTAGTGGTCGCAGCCATTGCACTGGGCCACCTCTCACAACTCATCCCACCCCT
The DNA here is from genome assembly GCF_057876585.1 of Rhinolophus sinicus. Classification (NCBI taxonomy): domain Eukaryota; kingdom Metazoa; phylum Chordata; class Mammalia; order Chiroptera; family Rhinolophidae; genus Rhinolophus; species Rhinolophus sinicus. The sequence goes on from NC_142506.1 coordinate 34,333,506, forward strand.
GCCCCACCTATCTGGGAGGATCCCTGCAGGAGTAAACAGAACTGCTGAAACATATGGGCTCTGAATCTGGTGCAAGTAAGAGCTTTGGAACTTCAAAAGCTCTCCACATACCCACACGGACACTGCGCGCTGTGACCCAGGCGAACTATTAACAGAGGAGAAGCCCGTTTCCCAGGGAATCCCCCCATTGTATGAGAAGCTGAAATAGTGCAGAGAAAACATAGAACTACCGTGTGAGAGAGAAAAAAAAGGCTGCAGTCGGAAAGAAAATAAAACATTCTACCAACAAGTACTGGAAAACAAAAGAAAGACCTCTTCCTATCAACCTGTTGCAGAAGCCACTCCTGTAGATGTCTAGGAAGAGAAATAATAAATCAGTAATTGCCATGAATAACCAAGGCAACGAGACAGCTTAGAAAGAAAATGAAAAGTCTCCAGAAAAGGAACTTAAAGATATGGAAATATGTGACTTAAATGACAGAGAATTCAAGATTGCAGTTCTGAAAAAACTCCATGAGATGCAAGAAAACACAGAAAGGCAGTTTAATGAACTCAGCAACACAATCAAAGAATAACATGAGCATTTTACGAAATAGATTGAAATTTTTAAAAAGAACCAAATAGAATTTCTGGAGATTAAGAACTCAATAGAAGAAATTAAGAATGAAATAACCAGCTTAGGTAGTAGAGTTGACCAGATGGAGGAAAGAATCAGTGACATCGAAGATAGAAACCTGGAATTTACACAGATGGAAGAAGAAAGAGATTTGAGACTTAAAAGAAATGAAAGAACTCTACAAGAACTTTCTGACTCCATCAGAAAGAGCAATATAAGAATAATGGGCATACCAGAAGGAGAAGAAAGAGAAAAGGGAACAGAGAATATAATCAAACAAATTGTCGATGAGAACTTCCCAAACTTGTGGACAGAACTGGATCCTCGAGCCCAAGAAGCAAATAGAACACCTAATAACCTCAATCCCAACAGGCCTTCTCCAAGGCACATTGTATTGAAGCTGTCTAAAATCAACAACAAAGAAAGAATCCTCAAGGCAGCCAGAGAAAAGAAGACGGTAACCTACAAAGGAAAGCCCATTAAATTATCATCAGATTTTTCAGCAGAAACTCTACAATCCAAGAGGGAGTGGAACCAAATATTCAAACTATTGAAAGAGAGAAATCACGAGCCAAAAATAATATATCCAGCAAAGATATCCTTTAGATATGAAGGAGGAATAAAGACCTTTCCAGACATACAGAAGCTGAGGGAATTTTCTAATACACGACCTGCACTACAAGAAATACTAAAGGAGGCTATTCGACCACCATCAACAGGGACAATTTGTGGCAACCAAAACATAAAAGGGGGGAGAGTAAAGGCCTGAACCAGAATGTGGGAATGGAGAAAGTAAGCGTGCTGAAGAAAATGGAATACTCTACACATCAAACTTTCTTTTACATAAATTTAAGGGTAACCATTCAAAAAAAATGGAGAACTGAAATATATACTGTAATAAAAGAAGAAACAGAGGGAAGCATCATAGACTACCACCACACAGAAATAATAGAAAACAACAAAAAGGCAAAGAAACAATGGAGATACAGACTTACCAGAAAGCTAACGATAGAATGACAGGAAATCCTCACATATCAATAATCACCGTAAATGCAAATGGACTGAACTCACCAATAAAAAGGCACAGAGTAGCAGATTGGATCAAAAAACTAAACTCAACCATATGCTGTCTCTAAGAGACACATCTCAGCTACAAGGACAAGAGCAGACTCAAAGTGAAACGGTGGAAATTGACACTCTAAGCAAATGGTAGCCAGAGAAAATCAGGTGTAGCCATACTGATATCATATGAAACAGACTTCAGGGTGAAAAAGGTAACAAGAGACAAAGATGGACATTTCATAATGATAAAAGGGGTTAGACAACAAGAAGACATAACAGTCATCAATATTTATGCCCCCAATCAGGGAGCACCGAAATATACCAAACAACTACTAACAGAACTAAAGGGAGAAATTGACCAAAACATAATTATACTAGGGGACTCAAATACATCATTGACAGCTATGGATAGATCATCCAGACAGAAAATAAATAACGAAATAGCAGCCCTAAATGACACATTAGATGAAATGGACATAATTGACATATATAGAGCACTTCATCCTAAAACATCAGACTATACATTCTTTTCCAGTGTACATGGAACATTCTCAAGGATAGACTATATATTAGGACATAAAATCAGCCTCAACAAAATTAAGAATATTGAAATCATACCAAGCATACTCTCTGATCACAAGGCTTTGAAATTGGATATGGACTGCAAAAAGAAAACAGGAAAAAACACAAATAGATGGAGATTAAACAACATACTTTTAAAGAATGACTGGGTCAAAGAAGAAATTAGAGGAGAGATCAAAAGATACATAGAAACAAATGACAATGAAAATACATCCTACGAAAATTTTTGGGATGCAGCGAAAGCAGTTTTAAGAGGGAAATTTATATAATTACTGGCCTATCTCAAGAAACAAGAAAAATCCCAAATAAATAACCTCATGTTACAACTTGAAGAACTAGAAAAAGAAGAACAAGTGAAACCCAAGTTCAGCAGAAGAAAGGAAAGAACAAAAATCAGAGCATAACTAAATGAAATAGAGAACAAAAAGACAATAGAAAAAATCAATGTGACAAAGAGCTGGTTCTTTGAAAAGAATAACAAAATTGACAAACCCTTGGCTAGAGTCACTGAGATAAAAAGAGAGAAGACCCCAGTCAGAATGGCTATCATCAACAAGACAAATAGTAACAAATGTTGGAGAGGCTGTGGAGAAAAAAGAACCCTCATACACTGTTGGTGGGAATGCAGACTGGTGCAGCCGTTATGGAAGGCAGTGTGGAGGTTCCTCAAAGAATTACGAATAGAATTGCCATATGACCCAGCAATCCCTCTCCTGGGTATCTACCAAAAAAATCTGAAAACATTTAGAGATAAAGACACGTGGGCTCCAACGTTCATTGCAGCTTTGTTTACGGTGGCCAAGACATGGAAACAACCAAAATGTCCTTCGATAGATGAATGGATAAAGAAGTTGTGGTATATATACACAATGGAATACTATTCGGCAGTAAGAAAAGATGATATAGGAACATTTGTGACAACATGGATGGATCTTGAGAGAGTAATGCTGAGCGAAAGAAGTCAGACAGAAAAAGCAGAGAACCATGTGATTTCACTGATATGTGGTATATAAACCAAAAACAACAAAAGAACAAAACAAACAAATGAGAAACAGAAACTCATAGACACAGACAATAGTTTAGTGGTTGCCAGAGGGTAAGGGGGGCGGGGGGTGGGGGGTGGGAGATGAGGGTAAGGGGGATTGAATATATGGTGATGGAAGGAGAACTGACTCTGGGTGATGAACACACAATGGGATTTATAGATGATGTAATACAGAATTGTACGCCTGAAATCTATGTAATTTTACTAACAATTGTCACCCCAATAAATTTAATAAAAAATATATATATATCCTAAACCATTAAAAAAAAAAGAGAGAAGACACTAATTAACAAAATCAGAAACTTAAAAGGGGAAGTTATCACGGATACCCCAGAAATACAAACAATCATCCAAGAATACTATGAAGGACTATATGCCACCAAATTCAATAACCTAGAAGAAATGGGCAAGTTCTTAGAAACATACAGCCTTCCAAGGCTGAACCATGAAGAACTGGAAAATCTAAACAGACCGATCACCAGTAACGAAATTGAATCAATCATCCAAAACCTTCCCAAAAGCAAAAGTCCGGGACCAGATGGCTTCACTAGTGAATTCGACCAAACCTTCAAAGAGGATCTATACCAATTCTGCTCCTCTTCCAAAAAAATGAAGAAGGGACAGTACTCCCTAACTCATTCTATAAGGCGAACATTACCCTGATACCAAAACTGGTAAGGACAACACAAAAAAAGAAAACTATAGACCAATATCTCTGATGAATACAGATGCAAAAATCCTAAACAAAATTCTAGCAAATCGAATACAACAATGCATTAAAAAGATTATTCATCCCGACCATGTGGGGTTCATCCCCGGGGCACAAGGATGATTCAACATCTGCAAATCCATCAATGTGATACATCACATAAACAAAATAAAGGACAAAAATCATTTGTCATTTGATGCAGAAAAAGCATTTGACAAGATACAACTTCCATTTATAATTAAAACACTTAATAAAATATGTATAGAAAGAAAATACTTAACATAATAAAGGCCTTATATGACAAGCTCTGAGCTAATCTCATAATTAAAGGTGAAAAACTGAAGCCCTTTGCTCTACGTTCAGGAACACGACAGGGCTGTCCCATATCACCTTTGCTTTTCAACATCGTGTTGGAAGTCCTTGCCAGAGCAATCAGACAAGAGAAAGAAATAAAAGGCATCCAAATTGGGAGTGAAGAAGTTAAATTATCACTCTTTGCAGATGACATGATGCTATATATGGAAAACCCTAAGGACTACACCAAAAAGCTAGTAGAAACAATCAACGAATACAGTAAAGTTGCTGGCTACAAAAGCAACGTACAAAATGCAACGTCCATTGCATTCCTATATACTAACAATGAAATCTCAGAAAAAGAAATACAAAAAACAATTCCTTTTGCAATTGCAGCAAAAATAATAAAATACCTAGGAATAATCCTAACCAAGGATGTGAAGGACCTATATGCTGAAAACTATAAGACATTTTTGAAAGAAATGGAAGAAGACACAAAGAAATAGAGAGATATTCCGTGCTCATGGATTGGGAAAACCAACATAGTTAAAATGGCCATATTACCCAAAGCAATAAACAGATTCAATGCAATCCCCATCAAATCCCAATGGCATTTTTTAAAGAAATAGAACCAAAAATCAACAGATTTGTTTGGAATCAGAAAGACCCCAAATAGCCAAAGCAATCTTAAGAAAAAAGAACAATGCTGGAGGTATCACACTCCCTGACTTTAGCTTGTACTACAGGGCAACAATAATCCAAACAGCATGTTATTGGCAGAAAAACAGACACATAGACCAAAGGAATAGAATTGAAAACCCAGAAATAAAACCACATAAATATGGACAGATAATATTTGACAAAGAAGCTAAAAACATACAATGGAGGAAAGACAGCCTCTTCAATAAATGGTGCTGGGAGAATTGGATAGCCACGTGCAAAAGAATGAAACTGGACTGCTATCTGTCACCATGTACCAAAATTAATTCAAAATGGATCAAAGACTTAAGCATAAGACCTGACACACTAAACCGCATAGAAGAAAATATAGGTACTGAACTTATGGACCTGGGTTCAAAGAGCATTTTATGAATTTGACTCCAAAGGCAAGGGAAGTAAAAGCTAAAATAAATGAATGGGACTATATGAAACTTAAAAGCTTCTGCACAGCAGAAGAAACCACCGACAAAATAAAGAGGCAACCAACTGAATGGGAGAAGATTTTTGCAAACAGTGTCTCCAATAAGGGGATAATATCCAAAATATACAAGGAACGCATGAAACTCAACATCAAAAAAACAAACAACCCAATTGAAAAATGGGCAAAGGACCTGAAGAGACATTTCTCCAAAGAGGACATACAAATGGCAAATAGACATATGAAAAAATGCTCAACATCTTTAATCATCAGAGAAATGCAAATAAAAACCACAATGAGATATCACCTCACCCCAGTTAGTATGGCTATCATCAACAAGACAAATAGTAACAAGTGTTGGAGAGGCTGTGGAGAAAAAGGAACCCTCATATACTGTTGGTGGGAATGCAGACTGGTGCAGTCATTATGGAAAACAGTGTGGCGATTCCTCAAAGAATTACGAATAGAATTGCCATATGACCCAGCAATCCCTCTCCTGGGTATCTACCAAAAAAATCTGAAAACATTTATCCATAAAGACACGTGTGCTCCAATGTTCATTGCATCTTTATTTACGGCGGCCAAGACATGGAAACAACCAAAATGTCCTTCGATAGATGAATGGATAAAGAAGTTGTGGTATATATACACAATGGAATACTATTCGGCGGTATGAAAAGATAATATAGGAACATTTGTGACAACATGGATGGATCTTGAGAGTATAATGCTAAGCGAAATAAGTCAGACAGAAAAAGCAGAGAACCATATGATTTCACTGATATGTGGTATATAAACCAAAAACAACAAAAGAACAAGACAAACAAATGAGAAACAAAAACTCATAGACATAGACAATAGTTTAGTGGTTACCAGAGGGTAAAGGGGGTGGGGGTGAGAGATGAGGGTAAGGGGGATCAAATATTTGGTGATGGAAGGAGAACTGACTCTGGGTGGTGAGTACACAATGGGATTTATAGATGATGTAATAGAGAATTGTACACCTGAAATCTATGTAATTTTTGTAACATTTTTTGGAACAATTGTCCCCCCAATAAATTTAAAAAAAAAGAAACAGTACTGCTGCGCACAGTCACGTGCATTAAAATTAGTACCTCTTAAAGGTGTACAGTGTGCTACCTGTAAGACCACAGATGGCAGACCAGTCAGTGACAAATTACTAAATTGAACAACACTACAGAAGGAGTTTTGGAGAGAAAAGTCATTAGTTTAGATTTAAACACTTTTCACAGAGAAGACACTCTAATTAAAACTCAGTATAAATTCACAATTCTATACTCTTCTTACTCAAAAATTTTCTAAGTCTAGGAATATGGTAGTCACTAACCACTCTTAGCTACTGACAAATTGAAATGTGGCTACTCCAAATAGAGATGTGCTTTAATTGTAAAATACAGTCTAGATTTCAAAGACTAAGTGTAGAAATAACGAATATAAGATATATTATTAATTATTTATATTGATTACATGTTGAGAGAATATTTTTGACATTATATTAAATAAAATATATTACTAAAAATGTATTTCACCTGTTTCTTTTTATTCTTTTAATGTGGTTACTAGAAAATTTAAAATTAGGTACAGAGTTCATCTATTAGACAGGACTGTGCTAAGAAATAACTGAACCACGTATTCATTATTATCTGTGTCTTCATTAAGCAATGATGGATTGAAATTTTACATTGTTAAGACTGGTGGAAGGGAAATACAGATGTACCTCAAGCTGAAAATTCAGGACAATAATAAATGAGGTCATTTGTTAATTGAACGAAAAGTGAGCAATTGAAATCCCTTTATTCCAGAAATTTCACCTCTCTACCAATACAGACAATAGTCACAAATAGTTAGGAATTGGGATGTCACCAATATCTTAGCTTTGGGAGAAAGGGGAGGGACTTTTAAATGTTCTGGAAATGCTGAGGTATAACAAAAAGGAAATTTAACAATGTTAAGGTAAAACATAAATAGGTCCTGTCTTTAAAGTAGGTTTGAAACAGAAATCATCCATTGAGATTTGAGAAGGCTCCAGATAGCAGGAGGATAATATGAGAAAGAAGCTGCCGTAGAAACAGTATCACGATTTTGTCAGAAATTGCCTTGGTCTTAATTTCAAATTACAAAGAGATTTTACTGTTCTAAATAAACATTTTTCACTCTTTACTTCTTGGAAGTTTTTGTGGGGTTTTTTCCTCTTCTATTAAGAATGGAAAATTTTAAAACAGCAACTACATTAAGGTAGAGTAGCAACTAACCCACATATTTTGGATAATAATATGTGAATAAATATTCAAATTTCAAAAAAGATTTTAAAAACCTAAATATAATCCACACTGAGCCCACCAAACAAACATCGTAACCTGGTCCAAACACTTACCCTTAGATGCTATTCCTCCATTTATACTGACTCCAGGAAAAAAAAATTCTCTGGAAGTTTCTTCATTATTAATGCTGAAGAAACTAAAAGGCATTTTTCATTCTGTAGAGATTGGGGGGTGCAGAAAATACGATGTGGAAACTGATGCCAGCTTTGTTAAAGATAAACAGAAATACCACCTATGACCATGTTTAGACTTGAATCACTAGTTCAGTGGCATGGAGATAGGGCCAAACCCAAATGAGTTCCTTCTTTTAACAGATTTTAAACACTATTGATTTGCGTATTCTACTCAACATTATTCAAGTATAGATCATCTACCTTTGTAATTGCCTAAGCCCCTGACTTCTCTTTTGTCATTTCCCTGAACACCTCTAGCCATTTCACTACTTACTAATGTCTGGATGGGAAGACAAAGGAGGTAGTTAAATTTGTATCAGTCAATTTCACTTCTTAGCAACACTCTAAAATATTCATAAGGGGAAAAGTGAGGTTTCTACATTATCTGAGAGCTTATTTAACCATATTGGAATATCAAAATGGGAAAGAATATGTTCATGTTTTTTCACGCCTAGTTAAAATTCCATTGCTCTTTTTCAATAAATTTAAAAATCAAGAATTCCTCCATCAGTCATGAACCTACACCTCTGGTCCACAGAGAACTCCTTCCCTTCTCAAACCCCAGCCTATCCGTCATCACAGTTACGGACCCTTATATCTCTTTTATATAGTTATTCTCATGAAAATGGACTTATGCCTGATTCCTTCTCCATTGATTATCACAATGCATCTGAGGTACAGAGAATTTCCTGTGGCATTTCATGGAAGCTCCTGGCTTCTCCTTTATCTCTAGCAGTGAATAGTGCCTCCCCCTTCCCCATCTGTTCCTATGCTGCTGTAAGTCAATCAAGATTTTTAGATCCACCATGAGTAGAGAGAATCTGTGTTTATCCTACAATACAAGGGTAACTAAAGGTTCCCAGATTAAACCAAACAACTGATTCCATCCCAGACCTGAAAGCTCATGGTGGCCTCCAGGAAAGCCTGAACTATTGAAGGAACTAACCTCTACTTACAGTACACATATATCCAACTTTATAGTCTTCCCTACAACTTGTGAAATAGGCTGACCTCTAATTAAGAGATACAGTAACTAAGGGTCAGGTAATAAGTCACACAGTTACTAAATTAAGTGATAGAGCCAAGGTTCAAATCCAAGTCTAGATGGTTAAAACCCAGTAAACTCTAGACTGGTGATTTTTTTCTAGTACTTCTCCTCTTCAGAGCCTAGTTCAATGAAGATGCTGCTATAGGGAAGAAACTAGATAGTCTGGAAGAAATGGGTAATGGAGGCAGCAAATGGTACCCAATGAACAAGGTTTCAGGACTACATTAACTAAAGAACTTCCACTTTTACCTTTTTTATGCATTGGGCTTCCATAAGGTTTCATGGTAGGAGTGGGGAGTGGGAGGTTGAATGCACCTTTTTTTTTTTTTTAATTAAAATTTATTTGGGTGACTATTATTAGCAAAGTTACATAGACTTAAGGAGTACAATTCTGTAATACATCATCTATATATCACATCATATGTTCACCGCCCAGAGTCAGTTCTCTTTCCATCACCATATATTTGATCCCCTTTACCCTCATCTACCACCCTTCTCCCCCTTGCCCTCTGGTAACCACTAAACTATTGTCTATGTCTATGAGCTTTGTTTTTTCATTTGTTTTTCTTGTTCTTCTGTTGTTTTCAGTTTTACATACCAAATATCAGTGAAATCATGTGGTTCTCTACTTTTTCTGTCTGACTTATTTTGCTTAGCATTATAATCTCAAGATCCATCTATGTTGTTGCAAATGGCATTATTTCATCTTTGTTTATGGCAGAATAATATTCCATTGTGTATATATACCACTTCTTTAACAAATCATCTATCAAAGGACACTTTGGTTGTTTCCATGTCTTGGCCACCATAAATAATGCTGCAACGAACATCAGAACACATGTATTTACAGATAGAAAACATTTACGGATAGATGTTTTCAGATTTTTTGGGTAGATACCCAGGAGAGGGATTGCTGGGTCATATGGCAATTCTCTTCGTAATTTTTTGAGGAATCGCCACACTGCCTTCCATAGCAGCTGCACCAGTCTGCATTCCCACTAACAGTGTATGAGGGTTCCTTTTTCTCCACAGCCTCTCCAACACTTGTTACTATTTGTCTTGTTGATGATAGCCATTCTAACTGGGGTGAGGTGGTATCTCATTGTGGTTTTTATTTGCATTTCTTTCATGATTAGTGATGTTGAGCATTTTTTCACATGTCTGTTTGCCATTTGTATGTCCTCTTTGGAGAAATACAATGGAGGTCCTCTGCCCATTTTTTAATTGGATTGTTTGTTTTTTTTGTTGTTGAGGTATATGAGTTCCTTGTATATTTTGGATATTAGCCCCTTATTGGAGGCATTGTTTGCAAAAATCTTCTACCATTAGGTTGCATCTTTTTTTTTTTTTTTTTTTTTTTAAAGGGTAATGCATATACAGTTAATTGGCCTAGGTCAGTGGGCCTCAAACTTATGAAAGCACATTAGAATCACCTGAAAAATGAGTCTTTAAATCACTTTAGAATAGTCTTTAAAAATCCTGTTGCCATGCCTCAGTTGAGACAAATTACATCAGAATTTCTAAGGGTGGGACCCAGAAATCAGTAGCTTTTAAAGCTTCCTGGTGAGACCTATGTGCATTCAAGTTTTCAGAACCCCTGCTGCAGATTAAGAATGCTAAGGATTTAGTTAGTTTTCCAAAGAAAAGATTTTATGGGCCCACTGACAACCAGTCTTTTGGGGGAAGGAGAAAAGATGAGCTGGACACTCTCATTGTTTGCCTCCCTGTACTAAGCTTCCTTCTTTGGCTGTCTTCTTCTTCCCAAATTTAATCTCCTAATGTCTGTCATCAGCTTCTCCCAAGACACTTAGCACTCTACAGATGTTTATTTCAAATTTGGGTCCTCTTTACCCCCAAGAGAGAGGGGTAGACTTCAAGAAAGGAGAACAAAACTCAAACTGTTAGACCACTGAGATTTTTCTATGACCTTCTTATGGCTTTAGTTTCCTTTCATTTTCCAGCTTCTTGGCTCTAATTTGTTTTATTCAGGTTAACTATTCAAAATACATATCGGATAGGATAATTATATCCTCAAGCTCTGTGCTATGGCCCAGCAAAAAGAAAAAAATTACCTGGTTCTTTCCAAAAGGACTATGACCCCATGTGTTTACATGAGTCTGTGTCTGTCAGCTCCGGTAGGGAGCAGGACACGGAAACATGGAATATTCCTACTGCTTTTGTGTTTATTCCTTTCATTATCAGAGGCCCTCTGTGTACAGGTCTCCCCACCACTACAATCTCATTTTAGTAGGAGTCATAATAGTACGTGCAGATGCAGGAAATAGTCATATTTTCAGAGAAATACGTAGGGGTGACATAACATTAGCCAAAAAAACACAAATGATGAAGCAAATATGGCAAAAGTTTTAAAATTATTAAACCAAATGATGTGTATATGGATATCCATTATTATATTCTCATTATAGTATATTCTCATTTGTTTGAAATTTTTCATAATAAAAAGTCATTTTAAAAATTCTCATTCTTGAAAAATTGGTACAGTTAGAAAATACCATCCTTCCTATAATGAAGATTTACATAGGAAAACACTCTGGAACTGTGTAACAGGGTGTGCAAATATACAGAGTGTGTAAGACAGCTATAGGACAATTGTCTACAATCCTAGGCCCACACCCAACTCTCTCTGCCTTAATTTACGCATCCTGAATGAGAAGAGAGCACTGCCTTGGGGTGCATGTGCAAGGCTTCACACCTAACAAGGAATCGCACAAGACCTCTTCAGCACAGCCACAGACTTCCACCTTGCCCGTAGACGTCCCCCCAAGCTCCAGGAGATTCCCATCAATTTCTTCCCATCAATTTCTGTTATTTAAAACTTGTGTGCCTGGTACTACATATGTTGGAAGATTACATGTGATACAAATGTTCTCCCTACATGTAGGTAATATAGGTGCTCGTTCCATCCACAGATGACATCACTTATCACATCTAGCAGTACTTGTGCTGTGAGTTCCTTTTTCTCTTAGTGTTGATAGATTTGCTTACTCTCTAATCCAATCCTCCTTGGGCCCTAGACCATACATTTGCCATACTGGCTAAGCCACGAGTCCCTGTAAGTTAAAAGACATGTATGGGGATCAAACACATAGCCTTGTGCTCTAATGAAGTCCACCAGCTCAGTCTCAGAGACCACATCCATAATCCCACACCTGGCAGACCAGCAGGGCTGGCTCAGAAAGTATCTGTGTGTGATATTGACTCAAGAACAGAAAAAACTCTGTGGTGTATGAAGTACTTTCTTGGTTTCCCAACTTGATACTGACCACGTCCCATCCTTAGAATGTGCCAAATAATCCCAAGGAAAGCAAAGATTTTCTGTTTCAGGAAGGCTGTACCCAAAATGCTCAAAAGCCTAAAATCCACAAATCAAGAGATAATGAAAATTTCTAAGATGATGGAAGGTTAAAGACCTTGGTGTAAACAAACAAACATCAACAACAACAAAAAAAGCTGCTCTTTAGCCCACCAGTCTATTAGGATAAGAGTGGGTAGATAGGAATCCAGCTTCTAATTAAATTGAGGTCACTGATTAATATTAGAGCAAGATCAGCAGAGAAACCCTAAAGTGCAAACAGGTTTAAGAGACACTGAATAGTAAAATATGGACTCATCATATTTACTGCTTCAGCACTTAAAAAAATATACTTCCGTATACTATTTCTCCTCTACTAAAATTGTCAAAACAGCCAGGACTCCCAACAGGACTCCCAAGCACCAGCATTTGGCAGAAACACTTAAGGCAAGCAGTGACGCAAAGGCTAAGCCATCAGACATTGTCCTGCCTGTGCTCAGTATCAGATCACTTGAGAGTTAAGGTTAACCTGACAACTGTTTCAATGAACAGTCACCCGAGGGAGTGGGTGACACTGGCAGGAACAGCCAGATGGGGGCTGAGACCAGGAAATAGCCTGAGCAAAAGTCAGACAAGCCAAAAATTGAGGCAAAGGTCAGATACGAGTAATCTGTGGGCTACATCCAGGTGAGATATATGTTGTTTGGCCTGCATAGCGTTTTCTAAACATCAAATCAATTGTTGACATTAAAGGATCAAGAGATTTCACATAGAAATCTAGAATTTCTCTTTTTTTCTGGAAAAATCAGAAGATCTGGGAGCAACCCTATGAGAAGAGGCTACCCCATCTTCAGGTCATCCGAGTCCCACTGCTGCCCATAGTGTCACACTAATCCTGGGATGCTGGGGCACTCATTAGTGTTCCCATCCTGGACTACATAAGCATTTGAATGTATCATCCAGGTTTAAGGATCCCTCCACTGCCAAAGGTAAGAAAAGACCAGGGGTCTGAAACTCAGTGAGCCCTAGGAGTTAACTTTTCACAACATTTAGCTACCAGCTAGGGATCTTGAAGCTAGAAAGCTAAGTGAGATGTACGAGAAATGTTAGAATTCAGGCAGCTAGAAAAATCCAGGTGGCAGCCCACAGTACACAGCAAGTGAGACTAAACCTGAAACGGCACTGACAGTGTTTTTATACTTTATGTCAGGAGCAGGAACTGCTAACCAAACCAATTCAAAATTCTGTCCTGCAGATGCCTTAAGCAGTGATTTTTCACTCCTCATACTACAAATGTGCCCATTTTGGAAGGGAGAGATGGGGTCATAAAAGAGGGACTAGGTAGACAAGGATCCAAAAACAGCACTCTTCAACCACAGAAGCTCCCTTTACGTGTTTTATAAATTTTGCTTCTTCCTAAGATTTCACTTGTTGCAAGGATTCCATTGCTTAAACAAACAATATATTTTTGTTTGGGGGAAATTAAAAACCACCACTCTAAATAATAATACCCATTAAGAGGATAAGTTTTCAGTCTACATGTTAGGGTTCATAAAAGGATCCCCCTGTGTCAGAGAAATCATTCAGGCTGTTTAAAACATTGCTATATTTCATAATGGACATATTCATGAGAAATTGTGTCAACTGAATATTTAAAAATGAAATCAATTTGTAAAAATTAGTAGACCCTAATTTTAAAAGAAAGTAGCCTGAATTACTTTATTTTAAATACAGCCTTAGACAACATGTAAAGACTGGGCATGCTTGTGTTTCAATAAAACTTTAGTTCCAATGACAGACAGCAAGCTGGGTCTGGCTGTAGTCTGCCAACCCCTGCTATAGACAGTTAAACCTTTCCCTTACAATCTCTGGATATGTCGCCTGAAGAAGTGAGGACTGAGGAACCACAACAGCTAGCCTACATGTCTGAAGAACACTCGTGAAAAAGGGAATAAACGTAATCTATTTAGTCATTCATTCAATAAATAAATAGTAATAGAATATCTATATTTTATTATTTATAGAGCTCATTTCCAGTGGGTGTAAGAAGAAACAGGAGAAATGTTAAATACTTACACTAATGTAGTGCATGGAGCATAAAGCAGGGGACTCTATCCTGGTATAGAAAAAGTTACATCTGGGCTGCAAACTAAAGTAAGAGCAAGAATTAGACAAGTAAGATGGGGACTCAGGGATACAGAGATTCCCAATATAGGCAAATAAATGTGCGATGGAAACTAACATGACTCTAAATTTGACAAACTGAAAAATATCAGTGTGATACATGCAAGGGTTCAAGATAGAGCATCTAAAGCCAAGGCCAGCAAGGGAGATAGGACACAAATCATGGAGGGAGGCCTTGATTTGAGTCACTTGAAAGAGTTTGAACTTTGTCCTAAGAGTAACAAAACGCCTATGAAGGGTTTCAAACAGTAGAATGACAAGAAGAGATTGGTGTTATAGGAAATTTACTCTAGAGATTGTGTGGAGGCTAAAAGTCAGGAAACCAGTTAAAAGACTGTTGTTGTAATCCTAATAGGAGGATTATTACGTGTATTAGCTATGGATGTGGACTGAAAGAAATAGAGGGAGGACTTCTGCTTCCAACAGAAGAAGTAAGAGGGATTGGAGTTATTGGTACAGGACTAAGCTTCCCACAATAAATGGCCATACAACCATAAAACAAGGCAAAAACAGGCAACTACCTTCAGGCATTAGGAAAAAGGTAGAGCAATACTGAAATCTCTGAGAGAAGAAAAACTCATAACGTGTCTCCACTTGCCCAGCTCTTTGCCTAGGGACTTCTCAGCTATAGTAACATAAGCTAGATTCCAAGCAGAGCACAGCAGCCTCACTGAGCTGAGAAGGCAGAGTTATGAGTTTGAAGAGTTGGAATCTGCAAGGCAGGGCACCAGAAAGGAGGAAGCTGTACAATGAGGGGTGCCAAAGTCTATGTAGGTGTCCTCTGCAAGTCTTTGGCTAAGAGTTGGGCTGTACTCACATAGGGTGACACTACCTAGAGTTTCCCAGAGAGTGGCTGCTAGAGGATTGAAAAAGGAGCAGAAATACTAGGGTTTGAGCACTGGTAAAGGATACTGACACTCTGGCACAGCCAGAGTGGAAAAATCTCATTTACACCTCATTATCCCACAGGCATCCGGCAGAGGCACCAGAAAGGCTTCACCTTAGGAATAGGGACCACACCCTAGAACATACATTCTCAATAGGGGTGATATCATCAAAGGATGAAAATTAGTTCTGAGGAGAGAGGGAGCAAAAAGAAAAAAAAAATCTTAGATATTTCACAGCACATTAGCAGATATATAGTTATATCTGTGTTATTAAAACTTCACAGGAATAGTAGAGGTGGTCAGTGATTGGGGAAGGGACTAAATATTCTCCTGGGAGGGCAATAATGAAAAAAAGATTGAAAAACACTGCCCTAGAGTAGTCTGTAGAGTACAGCAGTGTACAAGAAAAGCCTAAAACTAAGTGTTGACAAGATCCTCAGAGGAAACAGAGTTTGCAAGTTAATCCCAGTTAGTTAAGAGGAGCTTTGGTAACTCCTACAAATTTGCACAGAATCAGTCTACTGAAGCATAACCCAAGCTTACCCAACATCAAAGTGATCAACTGCTTCTTTAAAAAATAAAAAATAAAAAAATATTCTTCAGAGGAGATATTTTCAGAGGAAAATGACAAATCAGAGTGTCTGATATGTATCATATACGATGTCTAGCATACTATCAAAAATTGCTAAATACACACACACACACACACACACACACACACACATACACACAAAAGGAAAATGTGATCCATAGTTAAGAAAAAAGTAATCAATAGAAAATGATCCCAAGATGGCCCACGTGTTGGATTTACCAAATATGTTAAAAGGTTATTATAAATATGTTCAAAAATTAAAGAGAAAATATGATCTTCATTAAGCAAATCAAAGAAGAAGAGAAAAGGAAACTATAAAAAAAGAAACAAATTTAAATTCTAGGACTAAAAAGTGCAATAATTAAAATGAAAGATGTGGACAGATCTAAGAGATACTTTAAGAGTTATATATTTAGGATATTCAACAGTGGTGAATGGATAGGAAATAAAGTATAGGGGACTCCCAAAAATTTTGCTCAGACAAGTATGTGGGTGATAGTACCATATATTTAGATAGGTAATGCCACAGGAAAAGCAGGTTTACACTGTTCCAAAAGTCAAAACCAACGGGCTAATGTGAAGAGATTATAAAGGGCTAGATGACAGGATGACTAAATCATTAGAGCTATACAACAATGTAACTGATTTGGTTGCTAAGTAGGGAATACTCTTCATAGGAAACTATTGACAAGATAAATGAACTATAGATTGTATAGAAGAAAATAACACAGTACGAAACAGAAGATTAGACTAGGTATCACATAAGCCCCCTTTTAAGTTAAAATTCTATTGTTCTTGAATCATTATGAGATCTCTGTACTGTGATAAATGAAATACAGGTATAGACTCAACAAATAATGAGAAAAAGTTGTATAGGGCTTAGCCTGCCTTTTCACGAAATGGCTCCATATTTAGAAGATGATGTGGTCAGCAGAATAATGACCTTCCACACACACTTTAAAATGTTCAAATCTGAATCCCTGAACCTATGAATATGTTAGCTTAAATGGTACAGGGGAATTAGGTTTGCTAACCTGCTAACTTTAAGACGGGGAGATAATCCTGGACTGTTGAGATAGGCCCAATATAACCATAAAGGTCCTTAGAAATGGAGAAGAGAGACTGAAAAAGAGACTCACAGGGAGCTGTGACTACTGAGGTCTGACAATTAAGTTCATGAACTTGTTGCAACGATGTTGCTAACCTTTTATGATAGCACAGGGATTATTCATTATAAATTTGTACCAACTGAACAAACAGTTAACCAAGTTTACTATTTGGAAGTGCTAAAAAGGCTGCATGAAAAAGTTAAGACGAAAACGTCCCAACCTTTTCGCCAACAATTCATCACTCTTGCATCACGACAAAGCACCAGTTCACACGGCACTGCCTGTGAGAGAGTGTTTAGCCAGTAAAAAATAACTGTATTGGAACACCCTCCCTACTCATCTGATCCGGCACTCAATGACTTCTTTCTTTACCCAAAGATAAAGAAAATATTGAAAGGAAGACATTTGGATAACATTCACGACATCAAGGATAATATGACAACAGCTCTGATGGCCATTCCAGAAAAAGAGTTCCAAAATTCCTTTGAGGGGTAGACTAGGTGCTAGCATCAGTGCACAGCTTCCCAAGGGGAGTACTTTGAAGGTGACTATAGTGATATTCAGCAATGAGGGATGTAGCTCTTTTTCTATGATGAATTCGCAAACTTAATTATCCAACACTGTATGGAGGAAAATGACAGAGAGATGTAACATTGCATGAAAATCGAGTAAAGGGGCCATGAACCAAGGAATGTGGGCAGCTGCTAAAACCTATAAAGGGCAAGGAAGTAAGTACATTCTCCTCTAGAGCCTCCAAACATGAAAGCAGCCCTGCCAGCACTTTGATTTTAGCCCAGTGAGACTTGTGCCAGACTTCTAACCTACAAAACAATAGGTAATACAATCATTAAATAAAATGGTTGTTTAAGCCACTAAGTTTACGGCAATTTTTAAAAGCAGCAATGGAAAGCTAATACAATTAACTAGAACTGTGCTCTCTAATATAGTAGCCACTATCCACATGTTATTAAGTTCATTAAAATAAAATCAAAATTCAATTCTTCGATTCTTCACAATAGCCACATTTCCAGTGATCAATAGCCACCTGTGGCTAGTGGTCACTATATTGGACAATGTAGACAAACACTTCTATTATCACAGAAATTTCTATCGGACAGCAGTGAACTCTTCGATTATGCTTTAAAGCCTATAATTTTGTGCAGGGCTATCTTTAAAGACATAAGCCTCTTTTTCTTTCCTAAATTAAAAGTAAAAACTATATGTCTCCAGGAAAAAATAAATAAAATGCCATAGATAGAGTTAAGACAAATGGGTTTTGGGCCTATAGGATATGAACAATTGGACACAAATATTTTTGGATTCAGAGAAGAGGTCTAAGATGAATATACATATTTGGATGACAGTATTGTAGATGGTATTTGAAGTCAAGAGCATTGATGAAATTGTCTAGGGAGAGAGTATAGAGTTAAGGGAAAAAAAGAGGGTTTCATTCAGTCTGAGCCTTGAGGAACTTCAACCTTTAAAAACTTGATAAAAAACAATGAACAGGAAAGAATCTTAAAAGCAGAAGGGGCTAAAGTATTTATGCTATTTCTACAGTCTCTCTAGACAGTTCTGTTGTCAGTTGCCCAAAGATATTTTCATCTACCTTGAGCCTATCTTTATAATGGGATTCAACTTAATTTATCATATTTTAATCATTAACTTTCTTGTCTGTTTCTTCTATGTCCTTGAGAGTAAGGACTTTGTCTCTTAAAATTAAGCTTGAAACCATAGTGTGGGCCTATTATAAAAAAGAAAATTTTCTGGTTTTACTGAGTCAAGCTGTGGGCTTGGTGGAAGGTATTTTCATTGAGTTCAAAGGTTTTTATTTCAGTTTTCTCCTACATTTGTGACTATTCCAGAATGTTATAGTTGTAAGAAACAGGAAAATTGAATAGCAAGACCATTACTGCAATTGAAAATTTACAAAAAATGTAAAAATATGTAATAACTATTATATAAAAAAATCAAAATCACTTCCTCCTCTATAACTTTTCTGGGTTTTCTTCACAGTACTAATATAATGAAACCTGAAGATGTAATGCAGTTAGTGTCAATGAATGAGGTCATGTTATTCAAAATTATACTACTGCTTATAAATCATAACTTCTCATATTAACATTAAGCTGTCATTTTTAATGTATGCCTTCAAAATGTTTTAAAAACTGGTCTTCACTCATGCAGACCCAACTTCATATTCTTTTGAAATCAGTGAAATGTATTTTGTTGAAAGTCTTTCTCCAACTTAGTCCATATTTCACCTATATTCTCTACCTCTGATACCCTCTAGGCACTGACCTTAACTTCTCAGGATCTAAGCCCCACTCTTCTCCAGCCCCATGCAAGTCATGTTGATGCTTTTCCCCAAAGCTAACAAAATGCCCAGTCAGCCAAGTCACCTGGAGATGAGAAGTATAACAAGCAGCACAAAAACGTAACAGATATAGGTTGAAGAACACATACTTGACTTAAAATAACAGTCATTGGTTCAAAACCAGGTACCAAGGGAAAATTTCACAGATCAAGTAAACATAAAATTCCTTCCACAGGTCAAGAACAGTAAGTATTTAAAAAAAAAAAAAAAAAAAAAATCAGGCAGCAAAGATTATGAATTAAAGCAGAGTCCAAACAACGAGACTGGATCACCAGATGACAGCAAGTCTTCAATATTACAGCTGTTTGCTTCAGCCCAGAAAAAAGAAGCAATTTCCAAACATGGGAATGACAGGCATAGCTAGCACAGGCATCCAGCAGGAATGAGGAATGTCAGGGAGGAGAGAAAGGCTCACTGATTCACACACTGCTCACATTAGGTCCATTATGAAAGAGAATATAGAAATGTCATTGCCTAAGGCAAAAATTATATGACATAGAATAATGTATTTCAGAATGAAAAATGGAGAAGAGTTGCTAATCATACAAAACATTATTAATCCTAAGTAAAATAATGAATATAATTGGGAAACATGCCCCTGAGATTCATTCAGCAAGGAAAAAAGAAAGTTTCAGATAAAGTTCGGGGGAATTGGCAGTAGGTAGTCAAGAGGGAGAGGGAAAAGAGGCAAAGGCTTATTGGTAGACCTGACTAGTCAGGCTCCAAACGGGTGAGGTGGACACCAAATTTTCTAGTGCAGCAGCTTCTGAGAGTAACATCTAGCAGCTGCAGGTCTTAAAGTAGAAACAAATCCATGCAAAGACAGCAACATGAAGAATTTGGACTCCTTCCTCTCTGCCTTTCAGAAAGTTTCCCATCTGCTCGCTGATACCTGAAGGTCACCATTTCACAATTACAGACAAATTGCTTAAAATAAAAGTGTCTATGGTCTATCACACAGAGAAGCTACCGTGTTTGCCCTGAAAATAAGACCAAACCGGAAAATAAGCCCTAGCATGATTTTTCAGGATGACATCCCCTGAACATAAACCCTAATGCGTCTTGTGGAGCAAAAATTAATATAAGACCGGGTCTTATTTTCAGGCAAACACAGTATGTGAGGAAAACTCTGCTTCTGTTCTTACTCTTTATGCCCACTCAAACACAGACATATCCCATGCCTACTAAGCAGTCAGTGTGCTAGGGTTTTAAGCACGATGGCAAGAGATAAAGTCTCTGCTCTCAAAGATAATACAAGGAACACACAAGAAAATTAATGATTAAAGTCTGATCAATTAAGTTGAAAATTAATGATTAAAATGATGAATTATGGAGGTAGGCTCAAGGTGAATGAAACTATCTTTGGACAACTGACAACAGAACTGTATAGAGAAGCCATGGAAATACGCATACCTAATTTAGCCCCTTCTGCTTCTAAGAGTCTTCCCTGTTCATCCTTCTTTATTAAGTCCTTAAAAGTTAAAGTTCCTCAGCGCTCAGAATGAATGAAACCCTCTTTTTTTTCATAACTCTGTACTCTCTCCATAGACAAATTCATCAGTGCCCTTGACTTCAAATACTATCTAAAATGCTGTTACTCAAATGTGTATATTCATCCAAGACCTCGTCGCTGAACCTGAAAATATGTATATTCCATTATTTATTTGACATCTCCCACTGGATGTTTTACAGGTACTTCCAATTCAAGATTTCCAAAATTGAACACCTGCTCTTCAAGACCACGAAGAGTCAAACTCAGTTGTCTCCTTCCAATCTGTAGAGCAACAACATCGATTTCCTGTTTACAGTTCTTCAATTGTTTCCTACTACTATTAGGATAAAACTCCAAATCTCTGCACACAGCCTCTTCATTTCTGAATAGATTGCCCTCTCCCTTCATAGGCTCATCTCAGACACTCCCCTACCCGAACCCCAGATACCAAAGTCTGGCAATTAAGTCCGCAAACTCATCCTAGAAAAAGTGCTACATACCTCACTGTTGAATATCAATCACTACAGTCACCATTGAAGTACTCCCCTTGGGAAACTATGCACTGGTGCCAGCTCCTACCCTGTTCTACCCTTCAACGAAATTTTGGAACTCTTTTTCTGGAATGGCCATCAGAGCTATCATGGTACTACACTTAATGTCCTGAATGTCCTCAAAATGTCTTCCTTTCAATATTTCCTTTATCTTCAGGTAAAGAAAGAAGTCTTTGGGAGCCAGATCAGGTGAGTAGGGAGGGTGTTCCAATACAGTTATTTGTTTACTGGCTAAAAACTCCCTCACAGACAGTGAGGTAAGCTGGTGCAGTGTCGTGATGCAAAAGCTCCTTCGGGACCCTATTTGCACACATCTTTCTCATGCCAAGATTTTCAGTTAAGATTTTCCTAACTGTTTCTCTATTGATGTTTACTTGGTCTGCTATGCTTCTTACAGGCAGATGACAATTTTGACGCACAAGTCAACGAATTTTTGCAATATTTTCATCAGTTCTGCTGGTTACTGGCCGCCCTGACATCATCAGTGACACGTTCTCTCTCCTCAGAAAAATGTTTAATCCATTTGTACACTGCCGTTTTCTTCATGACATTATCCCCATAAACCTGGAGTAACATGACCCTGATTTCACTTCCACTCTTGCCAAGTTTAACAAGAAATTTAATGTTTGTTCGTTGCTCTAATTCAAACTCAGACATTCTTGTGACGGCACAGGAAACAGTAAATCGATCTTGTTGCTCTACAGATTGGAGGGAGACAACTGAATTTGACTCTTCGTGGTCTTAAAGAGCAGGTGTTCAATTTTGGACATCTTGAATTCGAAGGGAAATAAACAATTTATACAGCAAACACCCACAACAACAATAATGAACACCACTCAGCAAGATACCACCTCACACCTACAGGAACACAGCTGTGAGACACTGATAATACCAAGTTTACGAAATCTTACTGAGCTGTTTGTACAGTGCTGCCAATGTAAGCACATGGTAGCAAGTTTGCAAACTTAATTGTCATACTTTGTCTGTTTGACTTCATTTCACACACTCCAACATGCCATGCTTTGTCCTAATCCTTCTACCTGGAATACACCCTTCTTTCCCCCTTAAATTAATTTTTACTTCTTCAGAGTTCAACTCAACCTGTATTTCCTTACAGATGTGTTCCTGATTCTCTGCACTAAGTAAAAATTTCTAGGAATATGCTTCATAGCATAACCACAATACGATTAAATAAGAACAAACATTTATTAAGCATTTACTATTGAACCAAACACTATTCTAGGTGATGGAGATTCAGCAACAGGAAAGACAAACAAGACCTCCACTCTCTTGTAGCTACATACTTGGATAAGGAGAGACAGACAGTAAGCAAATAGACCAAAAAAAGAAAAATAATTTCAGATAATAATATGAGGATAATAAAACAGATGTGATATAGAGTGACTGGGTCAGGAACAGGGCAAAAGGAGAAAGTACTGCATTAGATGGATTGTTCAGGGTCTGCTTTTCCTGAAGGAATATAAGCTCCAAAGGGTGGAGACTTTGTCTAATGCTATATCCCAAATGCCTGGATATAACAATGAATACCTGAGGAATAAATGTATGAAAGATGTTGGTTTCTAAATAGGATGATTTTCCAATATGCAAAAGAACAGCTGCAATCTCAGGGAAGTCACATTTTTATATTATAAACTACATCAACAGTACATCTTTAAAATACTTCAACAGATTAATAAATTTTTTATCAATATATCCATTTCCATAGGTCCCTGGACATATATGTGGTCCTTCATGGATCAAAATCCCCTCACATAATCTATCTAAGTACTTGATTCTTGACCTCTTAACCCCGCTATAGACAAACAGACTACAGGATACCCACACAAGTGGCCAATAACCTCTTTGTTTATTAAAGTGCTATTGGTGAGTCAACAGTGCACTCTTATCCAAGGCAAATGGACCCCAATCTTATGAGAGATGACTAAGGGAAATAAACAATTTATACAGCAAACTATGTAAAATTCCATTCAGAAAATCCTAACAGCCAATGCTCAACAAACAATATATAATCACCTAGAAGGCAACTTAGAAAAACTTGCTTGCTATAGAAGCTCTATGGCTTACTTAAAAAGGAAGAAAATATTGATTCCCAGGTCCATTCATGTATTTCTTAAGATGCAGAAACTAGACTAGATTATCTTATAGGTTTGAAGCATTCACTGATTCATTTATTCATTCATTCATTAATTCAGTAAGATTTGCTGAGCACTAACTACATGCCAGGCACTACGTAAGATATTGTGTATGGGATTTTCTGAACCGAGGAAATAAAACCTGTGTAGTGGCAGTGCTTAGCAAAATGACCGCATTGCTTAGGAAGATGGCTGTATATCTAGCCAAACTTAGATGGCAGGAGATATTTATTATCATCTTTGCCAGACAAAGATATATAGTGAAGTCTCATTATTCATGGTAGTTACGCTCTATAAAGTCACCACAAACACTGAATTAGAGAATACTGAACCATGGCTCCTAGGGAAATACAGTGTTAGGTTCCTATGAACCTCTAGTTACAACATTTTTGTCAACTTACCAATATACAACTTGTTTTATGTGTGTTTCTTTTAAAGCATGATATTTAATATTTATTGTTTAGTGACATTGAACTCATAGCCAATAGCATTATAACTCATGGCTGAACAAAGCTTATCTAACACATATACTTTCTATGTGTGGGACATCACAGCTTTTCACGCACTTAGGAACACTAGACAACACTTCAGCACTACACTTGAGGGCCATTTTAAACAGTGTAATCACCCCCAAAAAAGCACAAAAATGTGAAAAATGTGGCACTAAGTAGACCACAAAAATGATATTTGTTTACAGTATGAGTGAAGAGAAAAGAAAGAGGCGGAGAGGGAAAAGGAAGGGAGGAAAGCAAAAGGAAAAAGAAAATATAATTCTTGGGTTTGCACCTGGCTCTACCACTTATTAGCTGTGTGGTCTTAGAAAAGTTACTTTATGGCTCCATGCCTCAGTTTCCCTTTCTCTGAAAAGAAGATAATAATATTACGTACCTAATTTATAGTAAACATTAAAAGAGTTAATATAAATGAAGGGTTTGCTGTAGTGCCTGGCATATAGTAAGCACTATGTGTTAGCTATCAAAATAAACAAATAAATATAAAGTAATGGGAAATTATCTTATACTTTCAATAAAAATATGTGATGGCTACAAACTTGGTATCAATAGCTATAGCTTTCATTCACCTTTCTTCCTATTCTCCCTTCCCCTCCTACCTCTCTTCTTCTCCTCACTGCTTCCTTCTGCCTATGCCTCAGACTCCCTGGAGGCCCACACAGGATGCTGGGAGATTCCCCTCCCTCAAAGAGTTTGCTGACCTAGAGACAAAGTTTGCTCTACAGGCAAGTAGCTCTCAATCCAGAATTAAGATGGCACTTCCTTCAAGTGCAGACTAGACGGCTTCTAGAATGAACACTCCTCCCTGCTGCATACCCAACAGCTCCGCCAAGGACAAACGAACCATCTGCAGGCAGAAGGAGGCTTCTTGTTAACTCTGGAGCTCTGCAACTACCCCCTTCCATGCCACCAGCAAGAGGCTAGACAGTTGCCATCTTGTCAGCATGACTTCAGTTTTCAGTGGGACCCCAAAGAAGCGAGGCTGCACACAAAATAGACAGATGAGGAGCCATATGAGAAACTAATAATGCCAACGCTGGGCCTTCTCAAAGCAAACCTCCCATGTGCTTGTCTGAGCTGGAGGATGTGGACAGGAAGTTTGGACCAGAGCCCACGAGTAGAAGGGAAGAAATACAATGACCATTGAACAAACAAGTTTCTTGGGTTGGGGCTAGGGAAGGAGTCAGGAGCAGAGACACTCAAGCCAGCCCCAAGTAGCAGGGCTTTAGCTGGTAGCTTGAAAATGCCCTCCTGCCAAGGTTGCCAAGGAACACACTCACAGGCCACGAGCATGTCATTCAGAGTGTCTTCCCAGTGACTGTGTGCGGCACATTTTGAGGTTGGCACAAACCATGACTCACATTTCCTCTTGGGAGCTTCCTCACCCTTCAGATCAGGACAAGAGGCCCTTTTCACAGTTTCCATAGTATTAGCTGCCAGTTAGATACATTTAAACATCCCAATTAAGCAGAAAAATGCTTTGAAAATGCACTGCCTTCATTGAAAAAGATAGTTTGGGATTTAGAAAACATCAACTACTTAGCTGATTCGACACATCTAACTAACTATTGCTAACTACTTTTGATAGCTATACTGGCCATTAGTCCTTGATATAACAGATCTGTGTCCAGTTAAAATAATCATCACTCTCCCTTTCAAGGATCTGTGCTGCAGGCATCACAGTACACACTTCCTATAATTTATTTCATTTAATCTTCCCCCAAATCCCTGGGAGGCTGATGTTATAACCCATCCCCATTTTACAGTTCAGGGAACTATGTGGAAAGTAATTTGCCAAAACTCATGTGGAAAGTAAATGGCTGAACAAAGAACCAAATCTAAGTCATGTTGACTTTAATAGCTATATTCTTTCTACTACTATATTGTATATAACCAGGTAATTATATGGTCTGCACTCAATGGATAACTTGAAATGGTTTTATTTTCTCCAATCCTACCTGCTAGTTGTGCTAGTGAATCATACTTCACAGTCCCTTAATAATATCTGAAGAGGGTCCGTGACTTGCCAATTGATTTCAGTTATTAGAACAGACTCTCCAGTATTTAAGACTCAAATCTATTTATTTTTCAAATTCCAGTTTCATGTCCAGTTTAAAGCTCTTCCCCTTCTGTGTCCCCAGGGCCATCAAAGCTCCAGGTTTGGGTTTAGATGGAGCAGGGGCCCTTGTCTCCTGGTCTGGTCTTCTGCCCTCCCCACCCCCTCTTCAATTAAAGAGGAGAGGTACTCAGTGTCCTGTGTCCCTCCTCCTTCCTCCATCTTCTAGGCCTAATTCCACAGTGTGTTGGAGGCAGGGAGGGTGAAATTTGAGAGATGGCAGAGGTTGAGTTATCAGACCAGCTGCCTATGAGAGGCAGGAAGCTGAGTTTCCTCTATAGCTGGATCTGGCTCTTTTGGCAGCTGGCGGTCTTCACTAATTTGGCAGTTTCTACCAGAAGGTGCATGTGGTTTACTTGGAGAAATGCTCTACTTCACTCCCTCTCCATCAATGACTGAGAATGCCCTCAGAGAGGGGGGCACCTGTATTTCCATGTTGTCTCTACCAGTGGTCCATGCCCCCAACCATCTTGCCAAATGGGGCACCACCTAACTAGATGTCAGCTCATTAGTCCCAAAACTCATGCCTCCCATTCAGTACTCTATGCTTCTTCTGTGGAGCTTTAGGAACCATGACAATCCTCTCCCTTCCAGGCCTTCTGAGTGGAGTGGGGATTTCCTCTGTTTTCATAAACAACTTAGTCTGTGGTCCCTTGTCAGTTAGCTTTGGTAGACCACCACAGCCAGGCAAGAGGCAGACACCAACTTCCAAATTCACATAAGCCCAATACTTCAGAGACTCGTGTCAGGCTCTCTCCTTCCTTCACCACACTTAGCTCCTCTCCATGTTAACGACAGCACCAAGCAAGCAAGGCCTCTGCTACCTCATCTCACCCAACATCTAGCTAGGAGTGAGAAGCCAGTCTCCTGTGACAACCACAAGCTCTTGACCAATAGTCCACATTTCATGGGTGCTTTGAGGTAGGCAGAAAGGCACAGATTGAAGGGAAGGAAACACTATAATATTTGGCCATTTGGTCAGGAACTCACAACTGTAACAACGTCTTCTTTCTCCTCTCTACCAATATCTTCTTTTATCAGTTGGGAATGGATGAGGGAGGCATAGAGTGATAGTTGAGAATAGTAAGAACAGTTTGGCCACCTCTCACTGAGCTCTGGGTGTCTGGCCTCCGTTATTTGCAGCTCACTTTAAAGAAGGGAGGGCTTTATGCCTCTTTATCCTCATCTTGGGCCCTACTTACCAGTTCCAAAGTAATAGGAAAAGCCCCACTCACTAATTACAACATAAATTCTGTCCAATTGCTCCATAAGTACCATGTCTTTCAAATTTTAGTTGGACTTACTGGCGTATAAACATGAAGCTGTGGTTATAGATTATTTCAAAAGATGTTGAAAGTCTAGTACCTCAGAGAAAACTATATTTTAATGTCGTCAATTTGTCAACGCAGTCAGAAGAATATCACTCAAATTAAAACTGATGAACAGGAATATTCCTGCTATCCATCATAAGCGGCAATCCCAAATAAAAGCCAGCCATCAAAAAGTCAAAGTGGTCACACAAAAAGCTTCCTCGGCCCTAACTTAACAGGCGTGGCAAACTAGTGGCCCAGGGACCAAAGATTGCCAACAGGCATTTCTGTTTGAGCTGTACAGCATTTTAAAAAATTTGAAGTAACTGCCAGTTCAGCAGGTTTCATGTAAAACAGATTTCCCACTTTGCTTGGCTTTCCCCTTTAGCCGGGGCACACGCTCTCCAGTTCACTACCAGTCCTCCTCATTCATTTGTGTTATCCTGGCCCTCATGGATATTTGCTTGCTATCCCTTTCATGGCACTTCTTTTTTGCCTGCTCCTTCTGCAAATGTTTTTGTTGTGTGTTTTTCTTTTTGTTTTTGTTTTGTTTTTTCTTTGTTCAATTATTCTTGCATCAAAACTTCAGCAATCAAATAAATTCAACCCACAGTTTCCCTTAATATCTTCCTCCATCTCTATTTTCTGCCAGAATTCACATCTCCCAAAAGATTAAACTTCTCCTATACATCAGATCACAGAATACCCTGAGCCCATATTTTGCTGGTTTTCAGAGGTCAAGGTTCTGTTCTCTCCTTCTCTGGCATTCTCGTTCACAGAACCACCTACGAAAGGAGACATCCAGGGGAAGAATGTCTCTTCTGCCCAGTTAAATCATCCCCACTTGCGCCCTTGGTCCAGACCCTGTCCACCTTCTCCAATATCATGGCCCTACTCTCTCTTGCATCTCTAGTCCCCGACTCTAAACTGCTGCCTTCCACTCTCTCACCCACTGGTGACAAATCTTCCCCAATGGCATTACTTGACTGCACTGCCTGCTCAACATACTATTCATTACCTTTCTTCCATTCACTACCACACTTCTCAATAGCTCCATTTCCTCACCACCCTCTTCTTCCTTCAATGCTCTGTGACTTTTAAAGCTCTACATCAAATCACACACCCACAGTGCTGAAATGTGTTATTAAAAATCAGGAACTCCAATTTACCAAGGGCCCTTCTCCTTGACATCTCTGAGCTATGTAGTTTTATGGGTCAAGCCATGCTTCTCAAAAACTCTCTTACTTTAGCCACAATGACACCAATCTATCCTAGTTCTTCCACCTGGGGTGGCCTCTTCTCTATATTATTAACCAGTTCTTCTCTGTCTCCTTTCTACCTTCAATCCACTTGTTTTAACCTTGCTAAGGCAAGTCTCACAACAAAATGAAAGGTGGTCCTAACTGTGGAGTATGGTAAACACTCCCAGGCTCACCCTTTATCAGGAATTCCAGCTTTATTCAGGACAGTCCTGTTATTCCCTTATAAGCAAGTCTGCAACACTGCACCTCTACTGGAAACTGCAGCAGTCTAGCCAGAGAACAGACCATTCACTTGGTGTATTAAGCTTTTCCTAGGGACATTCCTGCCTTTACCAATGTCATTCTCACTGCCGGAATACCCTTTTTCTCAATCAGATTAAATCCAGCCTTTAGGATTCAGCTTGAGACCCATTTCCCAGAGACAACTCCAGCCATAGAGAACCTGCCCTTCTCCAAAATTGTAGGATTTATTAATAGTTTCACTGTCTTGCATTTAATTATATGTAATTGTTGTGTTTTACTAAAGTCCAGCTCTTTCACTAGTTTCCAAAGGAAATACACTCAATAAATTTTCATTGTGATTTCTACGGTTTCACTGATATTTGTAGAATAATGACAAACGGTCTCACTACACAGAGCACAGCATTTCACATAAAAAATCCCCATTTGACTTCCTCTCCCTAAAAGCCACCTCTCATACCACAGTAAATGACCCTCTTTGACCCTCCAGCCTTTTAAGTTCCTTCTTTCAGAAACCTGATGGCCAGTCAGGCCTTGGCCTCCAAGCTATCAAAGCATCTTCTCAAGAAAGACATTCTTCCCAGCAAAGGAATTCTCACACTAGTTACCAAGATCATTCCACTTTATTTTTGCTTCTATCTTTATTATTGCTCAAATGTAGTTCTTGAGTCCTCAATGGAATCATAAACATCTTGAGGAATACTAGCAATACTAGAAGTAATACTAATAATACTAGTAGTAACAGTCAATACTCTGAAACCCTTAGAATTGTGTTATTCACAAAGGCAGTGCTGTGTAAACAACTGTTGAATGCATGAAGGGAAGTGACAAAACAAGAAACACCAGTGTATTCGGTTGAATAGTGGCCCCCAAAAAGTTATGTACATACCCTAACCCTGGAACCTACGAGTGGGACCATACTGGGAAAAAAGGGCCTTTGTACATATAATTAAGGATTTTGAGATGAGATCATCTTGGATTACCCGGTGGTCACGAAATGTAATGATAAGCATCCTTGAATGGGACAGAAGAGAAGACACAGACACAGGAGAAGCCGGTGTGAAGACTACTACAGCGACTGCAGTCACAAGCCAAACAATGCCTAGAGCCACTAGAAACTGGCAGAGGCAGGAGGAGTCTCCCCAGAGCCTCCAGAGGGAGCATAGCCCTGCCACCGCCTTGATTTCAAATTTCTGTCCTCCAGGACTGTGAAGGAATGAATCTGGATTTTTAAGTTAGCAAATTTGTGGTAATTTGTTACAGCAACCCTAGGAAATTGATACAAGTAGTTTCTGTATATTTATTCTGCCATTAGGAAAATATTCCACTAGAGGCTGTGATATACAAAAGAGGCACTGTGCTAAGCATTTTAGACATACAAAGATGTCTTACGCATGGATCTTGCCTTGGAGAAATTATTTCTAAATACTCTTAAAGTAATTCTGGTTACCTCCTAGATTTTGGGTGTGAGTTGCTAAAAGAATATTTTATGTTCTGTTTCACAAAAGATCACACGTGTATTCATATCTTTATAACATGAAAACAGGAAGTCATAATGTGGCTCTAGAAACATAGATGGGGAGAGGATTCTAGGTTGACCTTTCCTAATTTCTACTATTACCAGCAGATACTGTAGAAGACTAAACAAGTCAACAACTATAGCATCCAAAAGACCAGAGCATACATCATTCCCCTTGCATCAGACATGTAAGCCCTATGTCACAGCTCAAATGGAGTTGCAAGAAGATGTCCAAAGAGAACACCTATGGCTACAGATCTGAGAGAAAACCAGCAGAGGACAGTTCTCCAAAGTGTCACAGCCTGACAGGAAAAACTAACCACCCCCTGCTTGGAATAATGATAGTAGGTGCATGAGCCGGCAGCAGGAGACTTCCTGGACCAAACTTGGCACAAAAGAAAGCAGGTAGCTAGCAAGGAATAACAAATCACATCCATATACCATATTGTCAAAAAGCTTAAGGCAAAGGTGTGGGGAGGAAAGTAAAAGCTAAAAAATCATAACCATACATAAAACCCCATATTACAATGACAATTGCTATTAGCCTAGAACACAGCATGGATTCCTCTCCCCAATAAATCTTGTGCAAAGAGCTGACCCAGAAGGAGCATGCTTGATTTAAGATGACTACTAAAAAGACAAAAAAAATACATACCAGCCACAAAAGAACTAAAAAAAAAAAAAAAAAAAAAAAAGGACTAGAAAGAACAGTGGCATACAAAAACACTGCCACAGGTAGTGACATCATAGGAATGGCGGCAGCAGGGTGCACTTTTTGAGTTCTCCTCTGGATCTTATCACAAACGGGACATCTACAACCGATCAAAGGACTCTCTGCTCATCATGCAGAACAGCTAAGAGACTCATGCAAGGATTACTTGAAGATGGGCAAATTGGGCAAGCAGGGGAAGAGTGAAGGGAGGGGAGTGGAGACAAGGTCCGCATCAGCGGCGGTGGAAATGTGGCCTGCAACTTTGGCTGTGGAGATGTGGCCCGTATCTGACGCGGCAGAGTCGCGGCCCACATCTACAGCTGTGGAAATGCCGCCGACATCCACAGCTGCAGAGACGCAGGGGATGCCACTACGAAACAGAGAACACAAAGCCAGGATGTGGGCTCTTATCCTGCATCGGACAGCTGATCTCTCCCGTCGAGGGGGCAGCATATCCAGTACTTCAGGGAATAACCTCAGCTGAGACCTCCAGTTGGGCCCTAACTCAGACAAAACACACAAACTCCATACCTGGGCCCCTCCCTCCGCTCTGCCAACCCTACCCCCGCCCTTCCAGAGACTTAAACTGGCCCCTGAACTGAGGAGTAGTGCCAGATTACAGAGGAACCTTAGTGCTCAGGCTCTGGGAAGACCAGCGTGCAGCTTTGACCCAGGGAAGAGGCTGGGAAGAGTGTGATTTTTGCTGGGCTAGGAGAGAAGAGACTCCTCCACCCTCAGCCACCACTTTTTCTGGCCTGCGGGAAGAATGTGACATGGCTGGGCTGGGAGAGAGAAGACCCCTCCATCCCCAGCCTCCACCCTTTCTGGCCTGCCGAGGGCGGGGCAATTATATCAGCGGAGGCACTTCCAGGGATCAGCAGTAGGCGGCAGACACAGCTCTGGGCTTTCAGCAGCTCAGAAATCTCCCGCCCGCCACACACACACACACACACACACACACACACACACACACACGGAAGAAGTGCCCTAAGACTCAGGAGAACTGGACACAGGGTTGGTGGTGCTACTCTCAGTGCGCATAAGTGCAGGCAAAGGCAGAAACTGCACTGACTTTGTAGAAACTACCATCCAGACCCCTCAGCCCCACGCATCTAAATCTGCAGTCCCAACGTCACTCTGGGCACCAGGTGACCGGCTCTGCCTGGACAATACGCAGAGGACTCTTTGATACAGCAGAGGACAACCTGGAGAATACTTGGTGCACTTAAGCCAAGACTGGCGCTGCTTTTTGTTTTGTTTTGTTGTGTTTTGTCTTTACATCTTTGATATCTTTGCCTGTGTTGAGTGAGGGTTGTCGGTTGTTTTTACATGTGAATGTATTTGATTTTTTTCTTTGTTGTTGTTGTTATGCTTGGTGATTTGCTTTGTTCTGAAATTGTCCTACCAGCGTAAGAGGCACAAGATTCAACACACACAGAGGCCAACTCCAGACCAAATCATAATACTACGAGGTTTGACTTACAAGTGACACACCCAGAGGGAATTCTCTACAGGCACAAGAGCCCATAGAGGCCAAACCATATTTAAGTGGTCAACCCTCACGTAGCAGAACACCCTGTGGTGGGCAGAGCCAAGTCTCACAACTAGTCAGCCTAGGAGTTAACCCCACCTACTCACAAGTGAAAAACAATTAAAGATCTTCTTTAAAAGGACAACATACACAACACAAGAGTCACCTTTGGAGCACACGCAGAGGAGAAGAATGAAATAGTGCAAGTCAAATATAAAGGACACATACTATATAAGATAACCCAGCAAGAACTAAGAACCCTAGGGGATCTACCTAATACATCAAAGCAAACACAGAGAGTCAGCCAGAATGGGGAAATAAAGAAACATGTCCCAAGTAAAAGAACAGAAGAATCCTCCAGAAATGGAACCAAATGAAACAGAGGTAACCAACCTATCAGAGACAGGGTTCAGAACACTCTGATAAAAATGTTTAAGGAGCTTAGAGACGACATCAAGAAGGATGTAGAAATCATAATGAACAACCAGAACTAAAGAACACAATTGCTGAAATAAAGAACTCATTTGAAGGAATTAACAGCAGGTTAGATGAAGCAGAGGATCGAATCAGCGAATTAGAAGACAAGTTAGCAGAGATCACCCAAACAGAACAGAAAGTAAAAAGAATAAAAAACAATGAAGATGGTTTAAGAGACCTATGGGATAACATCAAGCACAACAACATGTGCATCATAGGAATACCAGAAGGTGAAGAGAGGAAGCAGGGATTGAGAACATATTTCAAGTAATAATGTCCGAAAACTTCCCTAACTTGATGAAGGAAACCAACATACAAGCCCAAGAAGTGCAGAGAGTTCCAATCAGGATAAACCCAAACAGGTCCACACCAAGACACATTATAGTTAAAATGGCAAAGCTTAAAGACAAAGAGAGAATCCTAAAAGCAGCAATAGAAAGACAGAGGGCTACGTACAAGGGAACTCCCATAAGACTATCAAATGACTTTTCTAAGAAACATTAAAGGCCAGGGGGGAGAAGCAGAAGATACTCAAAGTGATGGAAAACAAAGGCCTACAACCTAGGTTGCTTTCTCCAGCAAGACTATCATTTAAGGTTGATGGAGAGATAAAGAGCTTCCCAGAAAAGAATAAGCTAAAGGAATTTATTACCACCAAGCCAGCAGTGCAAGAAATACTAAAAGGACTTCTTTAAATAGAATAAAGATGAAAACAATCTAACTACAAATTTTAAAATGGCAATAACTATGTACCTATCAATAATCACTTTAAAGGTAAACAGATTAAATGCTCCAATCAAGAGACATAGAGTGGCTGAGTGGATAAGAAAGCAAGACCCTTGTATATGCTGTATACAAGAGACTCACCTCAGATCAAAAGACACACACAGGCTGAAAGTGAAGGGTTGGAGTAAGGTATTTCACGCAAATGGAAATGAGAAAAAAGCTGGAGATGCAATACTTATATCTGACAAAATAGACTTTAAAATGAAGAACACATTAAAAGACAAAGATGGGCACTATATAATAATAAAGAGATCGATCCGACAAGAGGACATAACCCTAGTAAGCATCTATGCACCCAATATAGGAGCACCTAAATATATAAAACAGATATTGACTGACATAAAGACAGAGATCAATAGTAACACTATCATAGTAGGGGACTTCAACACACCACTGACAACAAGGGACAGATTCTCCAGACAGAAAATGGAAGAATGTAGCCTTAAATGACACATTAGACCAGTTGGATTCAGTTGGTATTTTTAAAGCATTTCACCCAAAGCTGCAGAATATACATTCTTCCCGAATGCACACGGAACATTTTCCAAGATAGACCACATGTCAGGCCACAAAACGAGTCTCAATAAACATAAGAAAATTTAAATCATATCAAGCGTCTTCTGTGACCACAGTGCTATGAAATTAGAAATCAATTACAAAAAAAAAAAGACACACAAATGCATGGAGACTGAAAAACATGTTACTAAATAATGAATGGGTCAACAATGAGATTGAGAAAGCAATAAAAAGGTACCTTGAGATAAAAGAAAATGAAAACAAAATGACCCAAAATATATTTGATGCAGTGAAAGCAGTCCTAAGAGGGAAATTCATAGCAATGTAGACCTACCTAAAGAAATAAGAAAAATCTCAAATCAACAGATTATCCATACACTTAAGGGATCTGGACATAGAACAGAACATAAGCCCAAAGGGAGTACAAGGAAGGCGATAATAAAGAACAGAGAGGAAATCAATGAAAGAGACCAAAGGAAAAAAAAAAAAAAAAGATCAATGAAACCAAGAGCTACTTTTTGAAGAAGAGAAACAAAATAGACAAACCTTTAGCCAGACCCATGAAAAAAAAAAAAAAAAAGAGAGAGAGGACACAAATTAATAAAATCAGAAATGAAAGAGGAGAAGTGACAACAGACACCACAGAAATACAAAAACTTTTAAGAAAATACCATGAGCAACTATACACCAACAAATTAGACAATCTGGAAGAAACACATAATTTTCTAGAAGCATACAACCCTCTAAAGTGAACTCAAGAAAAAACAGAAAATCTGAATAGACTGATTACTACCAGCGAAATTGAATCAGTAATCAACAAACCCTCAACGAACAAAAGCCCTGGACCAGATGGTTTTATAGGTGGATTTTATCAAACATTCAAAACAGAATTATCACCTATTCTCCTCAAGCAATTACAAAAAATCCAGAAAGAGGGAATGCTCTCACTCATTTTACGAGGTCACTGTCACCCTGATCCTAAAATCAGACAAAGACATTACAAAAAAAAAAAAAAAAAAAACTGCAGGCCAATAACCCTAATGAACATACATGCAAAAATCTGCAACAAAAAACAGCAAACAGAATTCAGCAATACATTAAGAAGACCATACACTACAATCAAAGTGGGATTCATTCTTGGTATGCAAGGTTGGCTGAATATCCGCAAATCAATTAATGTGATACATCACATTAACAAAACGAAAAATAAAAATCATATGGTCATATCAATGGATGCAGGTAAAGCATTTGACAAATCCAGCAACCATTTATGATAAAAACTCCTGCAAAGTGGGAATAGAGGGATCATATCTCAACATAATAAAGGCCATATATGATAAATCCACAGCTAACATCATACCCAATGGGGAAAAGATAAAACCATTCCCCTTAAGATCAGGAAGAAGACAAGGTTTCCCACTTTCTCCATTTTTATTCAACATAGTGCTGGAAGTTCTAGCCACAGCAATCAGACAAGAAAAAGAAATGAAAGCCATACAATCTAGTAGGAAGTAAATAAAATTGTCATTATACACAGATAGTATGATACTATAGAGAGAGAGAACCCCAAAGACTCCACCAAAAAACTATTAGAACTGATAAATGAATTTAGCAAAGTAGCAGGATAAAAATTAATATTCAGAAATCAGCTGCACTTATATACACCAATAATAAACTATCAGAAGGAGAAATTAAGAAAATAGTCCCATTTACAACGCTTCAAAAACTCTAAAACACTTAGGAATAAATTTGACCAAAGAAGTAAAAGACCTATACTCAGAAAATTATAAGACGCTGAAGACAGAAATTAAAGCAGATACAAAAAATGGAAACACATACCATGCTCATGGATTGGAAGAATTAATATAGTTAAAATGTCCATACTACCTAAGGCAATATATAGATTCAACACAATCCCTATCAAACTACCAAGGACATTTTCCACAGAAATAGAACACATAATCTTAAAATTTGCATGGAACCATAAAAGATGCCAAATAGCCATGGCAATCTTGAGAAATAAGAAGAAAGTGGGAGGTGTCATCACCTGACATCAAATCATAATACAAAGTTGTAGTAATCAAAACAGCATGGTATTAGCATAAAAACAGACACACAGATCAATGGAATAGAAGAGAGAGCCCAGAAATAAATCCATGCCTATATGGTCATTTAATCTGTGACAATGGAAGCAAGAATTTACACTGGGTAAAGACAGTCTATTCAATAAATGGTACTGGGAAAACTGGACAGACACATGCAAAAAAACAAAGGTGGACCACCTCCTTATACCACATATGAGACTAAACCCAAAATGGATTAAAGATTTAAATGTAAGATCTCAAACCATAAAACTCCTGGAAGTACATATAGAGAGTAAATTTGCAGACATTACCCTTAGTAATGTTTTAACTGATATATCCCCTCGGGCAACGGAAACAAAAGAAAAACAAAACATATGGGATTACATCAAACTAAAAAGTTTTTTCACAGCAAAAGAAACCATCCATAAAACAAAAAGACATCCTACTGAATGGGAGAAGATATTTGTCAATGATATATCTGATAACGGGTTAATATCCAAAACTTATAAAAAAAACTCATTCAACTCAACACCAAAAAGCAAACAACCCAATTAAAAAATGGGCAGAGAACATGAAGAGACATTTTTCTAAAGAAGACATAGCAAACAGACATATGAAAAAATGCTCAACATCACTAATCATTAGAGAAATGCAAATAAAAACCACAATGAGATATCACCTCACTAAGGTCAGAATGGCTGTCATCACTAAATCAACAAACAAGTGCTGGTAAGGATGTGGAAAAAAGGAATCTCTCGTGCACTGCTGGTGGGATTGCAGATTGGTGCAGCCAGTATGGATATCAGTATGGAGATATCTCAAAAAACTGGAAATGGAACTACCTTATGACCCAGCAATTCCACTCTTAGGTATCTATCTAGAGAAATCCAAAATGCTAATTCGAAAAAATATATGCACCCCTGTGTTTACTGTAGCGCTATTCACAATAACCAGGACATGGAAACAACCGAAATGCCCATCGTTAGATGACTGGATTAAGACACTGTGGTCTATTTACGCAAGGGAGTATTGCTCAGCCCCAAAGAAAAATGAAATCTTACCATTTGCAACAATATGGAGGGACCTAGAGAACATTATGCGAAGTGAAATAAGTCAGACAGAGAAAGACAAATACCATATGATCTCACTTATATGTGGAATCTAAAGAATAGGATAAATGAAGAAACTAATCAGAAACAGTCTCAGAGATATAGAGGAAAAACTAAGGGTTGCTAGATGGCAGGGGTTGAGGGAGAAGGTGAGGGGATTAGAAAGCACAATTGGTAACCACATGATTGCCACAGGGATATGAAAGACCGTTTGGGGAATATAATCAATAATGTTTTAAAGATTTTGTAGACTATCAGATGGGCACCTGTCTTATTACGGAGACCACTGCATAGACTGTGTAGATGCCTGATCACTGCATTGTACACCTGAAGCTGAAGCTGAATAATACTGAATGTCAACTATAATCAGATATATAAATATATACGTGTATATATACACACACACATATATTATGTATATATATACACATATATATATACACACTATATATATACACTATATATACACATATATACACACTATATATATACACTATATATACACATATATATACACACTATATATATACACTATATATACACATATATATACACACTATATATATACACTATATATACTATATATATGCATATATATATATATATATATATATATACACACACACACACACACACACATATAGTCATGGGAAGTGGAGTACAGCATAGGGAATAGAGTCATTGGAATTGTAACAGCTATGGACGATGTTAGAGAGGTAGCAAATTTGGGGAGGGGGGTTATCATTTTGTGAGGGGTGTAAATGTCTATTACATTGTTTTGTACACCTGAAACTAATAATAATAAAAATTCAAAAACACCAATTCAAAAAGATGTATGCATCATTATGTTCATTGCAGCATTATTTACAAAAGCCACGAAATGGAAGCAGCCTAGGTATCCACTGATAGATGAATGATTGAAGAAGATGGGTACATATATACAATGGAATATTTCTCAGCCATAAAAAAGGGAATGAAATCTTGCCATTTTCGATAACATGGATAAACCTACAGGGTATTATGCTAAGTGAAATAAGTCAGACAGAGAAAAACAAATACCATATGATTTTATTTACATGTGGAATATAAAAAATCAAAGTAAACAAACAAAAACTCATAGAAACAGAGAACAAACTGATGGTTACCTGATGGGAAGTTGGTTGAGAAGATGGGGGAAAAGGTGAAAGGGATTAAGAAGTACAAACTGCTCATTATAAAAATAGTTGTGGGGGATGTAAAGTACAACATAGGGAATATAGTCAATAATATTGTAATAACAATGTATGGTGCTTGATGTATACTAGATATATTGTGGTAATCACATCAAGAGGTATATAAATGTCTAATTGCTATGTTGCACACCTGAAATTGATATTGTATGTCAACTATAACTGAAAAATAATTGTTTTTAAAAAGGGCCTGACAGCTAAATGGGAGAAAAATTATATTAGATCCCTATATCACACTAATGCCAAAATAAATCCCAGATAGATTAAAGATTTAAATATAAAAGCCATTAACATATTATAAGAAAACAAGATTTTTTAAAAATAGTCTTAGAGAGGTTATAGATTTTTTACTTATGTCTCACAACTCAAAATCCATAGAAGACTGATAAATTTGACCAATAAAAATAGAAATAAATTCTTCAGAGCAAAAAACAAAAACAAGAAATGACTAAGAAAAAAATATTTACACATCATAAAACATGGGCTAACTTTATAAATTCATGAAGAACTCTCACAAACCAATAGGAAAAGACCAATGCTTTCAAAAACAAACAAAAGATAGGAACAGACAGGTCACAAAAAATGCAAATGGCTCTTAAACACAGTAAAAGATGCTCAACATCATTCCTGATAGAAATGCACACTAAAAACAGGATGCCACTTCTTTCCATCAGATTGCTAAGGATCGTAAGGTTTGCTACACACTGTGGTGACAAGAGAATAGGGAAATAGGCACAATAGCATTTTGTCACTAGGAGCATATAATTTCTATGGAGATCAGACTACATACATGTATATACTTTCTAACACAAAAATTCCTGTCCAGAAATTTTCCTAAAGATAAACAAAATTATCTGCATACAGGGATATTCATTGTTAGTTTGTAATAACAAAAAGTGTGAAAACCTTAACTGCCTGGGTACAGCAGACTGATTAAGTAAATTATGATATATCCATAAGATAGAACACAAAGCTATTAAAAAAATGAAGCATTCTCTGTGAACAAATATGAACAACCTCCAAGAAGAAATGTTAGAAGAACAAAACAAGGTCAGAACCAAATGTACATATATAGTAACCTACCATTTAATTACAAAGAAGAAAGGATATGCTCTGTCAAAGGGTATACCAGACACTAACAGGAGGTGCCTCCATGGAGAGTAACCCAGAGACTT